>NC_057864.1:399238347-400524172 GCF_019393635.1 Dromiciops gliroides | reverse complement strand
TCTATTACCATGCTGATTAGAACAATTCCTAAAAATCCCTTTTAAGGGTCAAAACAAACTGTCTAGCTAAGATCAACATTATTTTTCCTCAAGATTACAAAATACAGTAATTGTCCTAGTTAGGTGTTGAGTAGATCATAGCTATGGCTACCAGTGGTTATCTTAAGGGATTATCTCCCTAAATTATTTTATTCTCCAATAAATAGCAATTTATGGAAGCTTAGAAGTAGTCTTTTCCATTAAAAAAAACCCACCTAAATAACATATTATTTGATGTGGTGGAAAGAGCATTGGACTTGAAAGTTAATCATAAAAGTATTTTATTATTTTTCCAGTTACATGTAAAGATAGTTTTCAACATTTGTTTTCATAAAATGTTTAGTTCCAAATTTTTCTCCCTCTGTCTCTCCCCTCCTCCCTCCCCAAGACTGAAAGCAATCTGATATAGGTTATATGTGTACAATCACATTAAACATATTTCTGCATGGACTTGAAAATTAAAAGGCCTGGGCTTCAAGTTCAGATCTACATACTCTTTGATCCTGACAAAATGACTTACTCTTTCAATATCTCAGTTTCTACATGTGGAAAAATAGAAATAATAAATCTCCCCACCACTCATAATGAGTAATGCTATCTGACTCCACAGAAAGAATTGGTCATCTGAATACAGACCAAAGCATACTATTTTTCACTTTTTTTGGTTTGAGTTTTCTTGCACAAAATGATTAATATGGAAATGTTTTACATGATTGCGTATGGATAACCTATATCAGATTGCGTATTGTCTTAGGTGGGGGGGGGGGTGAGAAAAAGGAGAGAGAATTTGGAACTCAAAACTTAAAAAAAAAAAAACCAATGAATTTTTTTTCTTTTCCAGCTATTGTTTTATTTATTTTTAAAAATAAATAAACAATTTTATTTATTTTTAAAAATAAACAAACAATTTTATTTAGAGTTTTGAGTCCCAAATTCTATCCCTTCCTTCCCTCCCCACTTCCCTGAGGGAGTAAGTAATTGGATACAGTTTATACTTGTGCAATTATGTAAAACATTACCATGCTAGTCATTTTGGATAAGAAAACTGAATTAAAAAAAAGAAAGTGAAAAATAGCATGCTTCAGTCTGTGTTCAATCAATATCAGTTCTTTCTTTGGAGATGGATACTATGCTTCATCATTAGTCCTTTGGGATTGTCCTAGATCATTTTGTTGCTGAGAATAGTTAAGTTGTTCACAGCTCTTCCTTGAACAATATTGCTATTACTGTATACAATGTTCTCCTGGTTCTGCTCATTTCACTATATATCAGTTCATATAAGTCTTTCCAGGCCTTTCTGAAATCATCCTGCTTGTTATTTCTTATAGTACAATAATATTCCATGATAATCATATACCACAGCTTGTTTAGTCATTCCCCAATTGATGGGAATTCCTTTGATTTCCAATTCTTACCCACCACAAAAGGAGCAACTATAAATATTGTTGTACAAATAGGCCTTTTTCTCTTTTCGGGGTTGTCTTTAGGATATAAACCTAGCAACAATATTGCTGAATCAGAGGGTATGCACAGTTCTATATACCTGTGGGCATAGTTCCAAATTGCTCTCCAGAATGGTTGGATCTTTTCACAACTCCATCAACAGTGGATTTCTGTCCCGGTTTTCCCACATCCCCTCCAACATCAAATATTTTCCAGTTTTGTTATATTTGCCACTCTGATAGGTGTGAGGTGGTACCTCAGAGTTGTCTTAATTTGCATTTCTCTGATTAATAGTGTTTTAGAGCATTTTTTTCACATGACTATAGATAGTTTTGATTTCTTTATCTGAAAATTGCCTGTTCATACCCTTTGACTATCAATTGGGGAATGACTTGTAGTTTTACAAATTTGACTCGGTTCTCTATAAATTTGAGAAATGAGGTCTTTATCAGTGATACTTGTTAAAAAACAATGAATGGGGGGCGGCTAGGTGGCGCAGTGGATAAAGCACCAGCCCTGGATTCAGGAGTACCTGAGTTCAAATCCAGCCTCAGACACTTCACACTTACTAGCTGTGTGACCGTGGGCAAGTCACTTAACCCCCATTGCCCTGCCAAAAAAAAACAAACAATGAATGGGGGGCAGCTAGGTGGTGCAGTGGATAAGGCACCAGCCTTGGATTCCGGAGGACCTGAGTTCAAACCCAGTCTCAGACACTCACTAGCTGTGTGACCCGGGGCAAGTCACTTAACCCCCATTGCCCTGAAAAAACAAAAAACAAAAAAAATGAATGTTAAAAATTGTTTTTACATGTAATTGGGGGAAAATAATTTTTTTTTTAAATCCTCCCCACCTCATAGAATTGTCAAGAGTAATGTGCTTGGTAAATTATAAAGTACTATAGAAAAATGAGCTATTAATATTAAATTTAATCTCAATTTCTTATTTTGTAAGCTTGAACTAAGTAACAAAATGTCATAGTTGTGAAATGATATTAGTGAAATCTTTCACATCATACAAGTTAGCCAGAAGAGGTCGCTAACTCAGTAATGTAGGCTGAATGTCTAAATACTAACATTTGATGTTTCAGTTACACAATGCCCTTTATTTGTTATTTGGGGGATTTCCAACTCAATTATCCAATGTTTTGGGACACTTAACACCATGGAAGTAATAATTTCAAATTAACAAAAGGAGTTAAAATATGAACTTGCAGAAAATAAAATTGAGTGTTGAAAGAATGCCAGTGTATGTTTGTGATGTAGCATTTCAACTGAATTTAATTAGCATTTGTTAAGCTTCTACCACGATGGAAGTTCTGTGGTCAGTAACAGGGATATAAATCCCCAAATGAAAACCAGTCCTTGCCCTCAAGGACTTTCTATTTTAGTGAGGGATGCAACTTATAAACAGACCATTAAAGACGCTATAGTGCACAGAGCACTGGGCCTAAAGTCATGAAGACTTCTAAATTCAAACCTGGGCTCAGGCACTTACTAAAGTGTGAGACCCTGGGCAAGTTACTTAACCCTGTTTGCCTCAGTTTCCTCATCTGTCAAATGAGCTGGAGAAGGAAATGTCAAACTACTCTAGAATCTTTGCCAAGAAAACCCCCAATGGGGTCACAAACAATCGGACAGGACTGAAAAATGACTGAACAATTTGAGGAAGAAGTTTGTGCTAACAGTCCTCATCAACAATTCTGCTTATTTGTTGGTTTTCTCCTTTATTTTGTCCTTTAAAATTGTTATTAGAAAAGTAAAGACCGTTTCAGCTGAGACTTTGTTATTGTTTTTCCCCTTTATTTTGTCTTTTAAAATTGTTATTGGAAAAGGTGTTATAGTAAACACCATTTTGGTAGAGGTTACAGGCCCAAAGCACTCAAAATAGCAATTGATTGGGAGGAGACAGGTGGGATATGTAATGTCCTAGAAAAACAAGCAAAGCCACCTAGCTGCCCCTATTCTTGATATCTTAATAGGAATATGAGGGGGCAGCTAGGTGGCGGAGTGGATAAAGCACCGGTCCTGGATTCAGGAGTACCTGAGTTCAAATCTGGCCTTAGACACTTGACTAGCTGTGTGACCCTGGGCAAGTCACTTAACCCCCATAGCCCCGCAAAAAAAAAAAAAATAGGAATATGAAGTTGAGTCCATATGATTACCCTGAGTGTAAGGTTTTATTTTGGTTTTTGGTTTGTTTGTTTTTTGAGCTGGCTATATTTTCCCTATCTTTATTCATCCTTGAAGGCTCTGGTGTTATTCACCACCTCCTCTATCCCTCAGGGTAAAGAACTTCCAAGAGTAGGAAGCAAACTTTCCATGTTTTTTCTCCTGTAGTAAGCCCTCATGATAACTTAGAGGTGATCTTAAGCAAGCATGGCAAAAAAGGGACTCCTGGAGGGCGGCTAGGTGGTGCAGTGGATAAAGCACCGGCCCTGGATTCAGGAGGACCTGAGTTCAAATTCGACCTCAGACACTTGACACTAGCTGTGTGATCCTGGGTAAGTCACTTAACCCTCATTGCCCCACTTAAAAAAAAGGGGGGGGGCTCCTGAAAATTGGGCTAAAAATAAAAGTCTTTCAGACCTGGAGGTTCTTTGGACTCAACAGTGATACTGAACTAGACTGCTGGAAAATTGCTTACTTAATGATGATGTCAGTGATTATACTTTTTAAATGGAGAATTCATCAAGACTTGGTAAAAACTGAAAGATCCTCTCATGGCCTACAAGTTTTCTTGCTTAGAAAGTTAAGCCTAAGAGAGGCAGCCGAGTAGTAATGAGAAACAGAATTTAGAAATATCTTCTTCCTTCAGAGGTTTATACTTGGCTCCATGCCAGTTTCATTTTGGGCTCATCCGGGCAGGACAGAAACTGTCTCTATTAGAGAGAACGGAGAGAACTTAGTAATAAATCTCATGCTGACATTTCTTTTTCTAAAAGAGGCGACATAAGATGAAAAATTTCTTTTGCTGGAAAGCTTGTATTACCCAGGAAACCTACCCTCATGAAGGAGCCCACCATCCTCACCATTACCACTACCAACAGCCACCACCTAGCACATGAGGAACAATAGCATTGCCCAGGCCACCAGCCTTCCTTTCACCCGGCTCTCAGCCATCATCCAAAGAAACAAGCCTTAGGGAGATGTGACCTGGCAACTCCCCCTACAGGTGCTGGAGACCCCACATCCTCAGCAGCTGCAGCTATTACAGATCTAGAAAAGAAAGTTCTCATCACCAAAACCCCTGGCACTCTCATCATCAGAAACAAATCTGATTTTATTAATAGAATCAGTTCCTCTTCTTTTACAATGACTTTTTTATTGTAGGGAACAAGCCTTTATTAAGCACCTACTGTGTGCCAGGCACTGGGTTAAGTGCTTTATAAATACTATCTCACTTGATCCTCAGAACAACCTTGGAAACAGGTGCTATTATTTTATAGTTGAGGAACTGAGGCAGATAGATGAAGTGATTTGCCCAAAGTCGCAGAGCTAGTGTTTGAGGCCAGCTGTGCACTCAGTATTTCCTGACTCTAGGCCCAGCACTCTACGTAGCAGCCAAATAGTTTTGGGGATTGTTTTTTGTTTCCAACCCAAATCTCCAATTTTCTTAAGACAGCTGTTGCATCTTGAACTGCTCCACTCCCTCAGAATGAGAAGAGTCCCGCACACTCTGCTTTCCTAGTCTGTCTCGCTTATCAGAAGTCACAGAGGATCTTGTGGGTGGGGGGTGGGAATGGAGTGGGGAAGAGAAGTTGGAACACAAAGTTTTTTAAAAATTGATGTTAAAATTTTGTTTTTACATATATTTTGGAAAATAAAATTCTATTCAGAATAATAAAAAAAAGAAGTCACAGAGGATCACTGCTACAGATATCACTGACATGAGCAAATGTGCTTGAGATCACGGTTGATAAAAGCCAAACTTTGTCATTTGGATAGAAATATATGCAAGTGTTCTAACGTCTGTTTAGGTCTGCCCTTATCTCATTGCTCACATCTTCTAACATAAGACTTTTCCAAGCTTATGTACAATCTGTGATGGAGAGTGTCAGGCACAGGCACAGTTAGTCCAGTTTAAGGGCACATTTAAAAGTATACTTTAACTTAGCCACTCTATCAAGACAATACTAAAAAAAAAAAAAAGACAACATTCCAAGACAATTCCAAAGGACCCATGATGACAAATGCTGTCCTCCTCCTCCCCCTCGAGAGAAATGATGAGCTCTGAGTGCAGATTAAAGCAGACTTTTCATTTTATTTTTCTTGGGATTGTGTGTGTGTATGTATGTGTTTTCTTTTGCAAGATGGCTAATATGGAAATATGTTTTTGCATGACTTCACATGTATAATCAATATGTTGTTTGCCTTCCCCACCCTTTATTTATGAAATTAAAATATTTTTTAAAATTAAATTAAAATTTTTAAAAGTATACTTTATAAGAAAAGTATAGTACACAAAGCAAACCAACACATATCCATCCACACCCATAGTCCTTATGAAGTCATACCTAACATTTTATCTTATTATTCCATTGCATATAATAGGCATTAAGAAGAATTAGGGAGGCAGCTAGGTAGTACAGTGGATAAAGCACTGGCCTTGAATTCAGGAGGACCTGAGTTCAAATCCAGCCTCAGACACTGGACACTTACTAGCTGTGTGACCCTGGGCAAGTCATTTAACCCCAATTGCCCCACGAAAAAGTAAAAAAAAAAAAAGAACTAGGTTTGAATTCCAACTTTGTTATGTGTTAGGATGGAAAGAGCTGATTCACAGGATGACTGTAGAAATAGTTACTTTATTTCTTCAACCCTCAGTTTCCTCATTGATAAAATGGGGGTAAAAGTACTTTAACTACCTCATACGGTTGTTGTGAGGGCCAAATGAGATTTTTATATTCATATATGTGTGAGAAAATAATTATTAATAATGGATTGAGGGGGGCAAGAAATCACTTTCTCAGTCCTTTCCCCCACTCCAGAAAGTCCAGTTCTCCTTGAGAAACTTCATCAAATCTCATCTGGGACAAACCCAATGGAACAAAAGAAATGGAGATGGATTCTTTTGTCTAGATCAGTGAAGGATTGATGGGATTAAACCATACCTAGATTATGGACTTTGCCTTGAGCAATTTGAGTGAGGGTCTTTTGCATTCTTTTCCCAGAAGTTATCCTAGAATTCAATTTAATATAGACCACCTTCAAGTCATGTCAACCAATGGAATTGAAAGATGCTAACAAATTAGTTTTGATCAATGTATAATGACCCCCCCCCCTATCAAAAGAGGATAAAAAAGCCCTTGGAAGACACCACAAAAGGTCTTCTGGGGCTTCTAGGGCTCCTGGGGTGTCTTCTGAGCTTCTCTTGGTTCTCTGAGACCACATGGTTTCTGTCTCTCTTGCTACTCTTTTAGGTCTTCTTGAGACCACATGTTGTCTCTCTTTTGGGGGCCTTTCTCCTGCTCTAGCTAACTAGCATGCTGAAGCTCTCTCCCTGCCTGAGACCATGAGAAGTTAGGGAGACTTGTGGTCAATCCTTTACTTGTATAATATTGTTAAATTTAAAATATGCTTACTCAAAACTTGTGTCAATAGCAATAGCAATTAAATTCCCAAAATCACATATATGTATACATATGTTATATAAATCATTTTGTAAAGCTATTATTGTTACTTGATGAATGAATGACTCACAATTTATCATGTCTATTGTTGTCACTCAACTAGCATTTGCTGAGCAATTGTAGTTTACAAGTTCATGTGGGGAAGCTGAGATAAATAAGATCCACTACCTGTCCTCATGAAGCTTACAGTCCAACAGGAAAGACATACATATATGTGTATATATGTATATGTGTGTATGTACATATATATATTATATTTATACACAGATATATAAAATTACAATAAAAGGCTGCATTTGATAAGGAAGCAACATGGAGCAGCTAGATTTAGAGTCAGGGGTTTTGTTGTTATTCAGTCATTTTCAGTTATTTCTGACTCTTTGTGACCCTATTTGGGTTTTTGTGACCCTATTTGGGTTTTTCTTGGCAAAGGTACTAGAGTGGTTTGCCATTGCCTTCTCTGGCTCATTTTACAGATGAGGAAATGGAGGCAAACAGGGTTAAGTGACTTGCCCTGGATCACATTGCTAGTCCGAGCATGAAGCTGGATTTGAATTCAGCCTTCCTGACTCAAGGCCCAACACTTTATCCGCTGCACCACCTAACAGCCCTATGGGGTCAGAAGACATGCTTTCAAATCCCAGCTCTGACACTTATAACCTGTGTGACCTTAGCTAATAATGCTAATAGCAAGTAATTATATAGTACTTCAAGATTTGCAAAGTGCTTTATATATGTTATCTCATTTTGAAATTTAACTTCTCTAGGCCTCAATTTCCTTATCTATAAAATAAAGGAGGTGGGGTTTGGATTGGATGCCCCCTAAATTCCCTTTTAGCTCTAAATCCAATCCTATGAAGTCCTAGAAGAACAAGGGGAAAGGAACCTATAGGAGTTTAGAGTGGGGAGAGATCACTTTTGAAGAAAAGTTAAATTCTGACAGGAGGAAATGGGCTGCTATGGGAGTGTAGGGTAGAGGGTGGGGGGAGGGAAGGCAATTGCCTTTCTAGAAGAAATTACATAAAGCAAAGGTGTGGAAACAGGAAAGCCCATTGTGTATGGGATGCAAGCCATTCAGCTTGCCTTGAACCCTTGGTATGACATGCTAACTGTTGTAAAAGGTTTTAAATTCTAAATATCTTCATCTCTTCTTATATAATAAGCTAAATATTATTTAAAGCTGTCATTATATAGTTTTATTTTGATAAATACTAAAAAATTATGACACTTACTTTCAGCTGGAAATTTCTTGGCTCGTTCCTCAAAGAACCACTCTCCAGTTTTTATTTTTACATCTCTGAAAAACAAGTGAAAAGGCAAACCTCAGGGAAAAGAACTGTGAAAAGTATAAATGGAATCCTGTTCTGCATGTTTCATGGAGAATCCCAGATGAGGGAACCAAGGTACAGGGGGGAGTTAGCTCATACAATGATAGACAATCTAGGTCTCTCCTGACTCCTTGTCTAGTGTTCATTCTCCCATACTTTGGATTCATTAATATATGTATTATTATTAGCTAATAGTTATTAATTAATATGTGCATATTGTCAACAGTAGGGTTGTTTGAGCAAATCAATCAAATTATCCTGTCCTACCTAAATGTAATACTATATTCTGGTACCTTAGTCATGTAAGAAACCCATCTTGATTGAATCAAGCCAATGGAAGGCATTCCAACCAAATGTGAAATGAAGGGGCTTTAGACTTTGGCAGGCCAATCAAGTCACACATGGTTCATAGAAAAGTTAGGTTGTATTCTATAAACTAAAATCCCATAGGAAATGCCAGCCAGACCAGGAGACACAAGGAGTTGCCCCATGTCTGAAGATTCAAAGAGAAACAATTTTATTGAGAAAGAAAAAAAGGGGGTAATTGTTTAAAAATAAAAAGATGTGACTGCACATTGGGGACTTCCAACCAATTTAGATAAGAAAAAAATGCACCAAATATGACTACAAAGGAAAGTAACAGAGGTCGATACAAAAATGCAAAAAGCCCCTGTGGGGAGAGTGTCATTAATACTTAAGTTCAGACTGAGTTGAAGCTAGTAAGAAACAAAATATTCTTTAAAATTTTACACTTAAAAAAAGCTATATTGAGGATTAAAGAAGGGATAGCACCACTGATGAAGGTGGATGGGAAAATAATTAGCAATAATGCAGGCAAAGGTAGGACTGCCCCATTTTTATTCAGTTTCTGTTTCCTCTGCAGTGGAGGTGGATATTTGCCTTGAAAGGAAGGGGACAACAATGGCTAAAAGAAAGTTGATACTGGAGATAGGAGAGAAGCTAGCAAGAGAACACCTTGTACCCTGCCCCCTAAAATGAATTCAAATCTCCTGGCTATATGGATGCATCCTAGGATAAGGAATGAAGGTGGCAGGTGTGAGGGAGGGCCTAGCCATTGCCAGTGATCTTGGAAAGATTGTGGAGAACCAGAGGGGCCACAGCAATAGAGAATAGCAAGGCTTGTCTCAATTATCTAAAAAGAGGAAAACATGGAACCTATGCCAGTGGGCATGGATTTAATTGCTGGGAAAATTCTAGAACTTGGGATTGTAGAGTAATTCTAGAGCAGAGGTATCAAACATGTATTGCAGCACTCTCTAGTGTGGCCAGAACTCGACTAAAATGTAATTGGGAAATAATTAATAAAACAAATAAAAATACAATAAAACATAGATGACATTACTTTTTTTTTTCCTGGCAGAGTAATGAGGGTTAAGTGACTTGCCCAGGGTCACACAGCTAGTAAGTATCAAGTGTCTGAGGTCAAATTTGAACTCAGGTCCTCCTGAATCCAAGGGTTGTGCTTTATACACTGCGCCACCTAGCTGCCCCCAAAATGGCATTACATTTTAAAACCAAGTCAGTTGGTGGCCCACAGGGATGCTTTTTATGGATTAATGGCCCCATTTCACTTTGAGCTTGACACCACTGGTCAAGGAGACGGTTAATGAATATTTAGAAAAGAATGTGGTGGTGACTACAATAGGCTGGCATGGCTTCATCAAGAACAGGTCCTGGCAGACTGTACATAGGGTTACTAGTCTAGTAGACAAGGATTCCATGCTAGAGATAAATTTTACCTAGATTTTAGGAAAGTGTTTGAGATAGCCCATTGTATTATTCTTTTGTTGCAGTTGTTGTTGTGTTTTTGGGTTTTTTTGTGGGGCAATGAGGGTTAAGTGACTTGCCCAGGGTCACACAGCTAGTAAGTATCAAGTGTCTGAGGTCAAATTTGAACTCAGGTCCTCCTGACTCCAGGGCTGCTGCTTTATCCACTCCACCACCTACCTGCCCCCCTCCCCCCATTGTATTATTCATGTGGACAAACTAGAGACATACAGAGCAGAGAGTGCCATTAGGTAGATTCAGAGAGGACTCTATAACTAGACTAAAAAAAGTTGTCATTTGCCATCTTTTTGTTGTTGGTCCTTTATTCTCTAAGAGGACCATGACATCGGGAGCTGATGTCACAACTTGTAGTGAATTGGATTTAAGGGAGGGCCGGCTGTGCAAAGTCACCAGCCTCACTCTCTTCTCCAGAGTTATCTGGATCCAGTGGCAAGATATACATCAGGAAGACTGGAAAGGGCTCAAAATGTTTAAGGCAATAGGGGTTGACTAGCCAAGGTAAGTGCCAAGTGTCTGAGGTAGGACCGGACTCCAGGGCCAGTGCTGTATCCACTACACACCACCTAGCTGTCTCCCCCCCCCTCCCCCCCCCCCCCCCCCGCCCCCATCCCCATATTCACTTAAAAGGAAGCTCCAGCTGAGCAAGGAGTTGCTTGTCCATCAGCTACACCACACCCAGATGTGCACTTGTTGGGGAATATGTTTTAGGTTTCCTGGGAATCTAAAGGGTCTGTGTTTGGCCCTGTGGCAACATTTTTGTTAATGTCAGTGTGGTATTATGAAAAGATTATCAGATTTGGAGTCAGAGAACTGGGGATTGAAATCCTGCTTTCATCATATATAACCTGTGTTACCTTGGGCAAATCATATAACTTGTCTGGGCATCAGTTACTTCATCTGTAAAGTGAGGGTTGGATTAGAAGTCTTCCAGATCTGTCTTTGATTGTATGATTTGTTTAAAGGGAAGGGAATGGAATAAATACTTATAAAGCACCTACTATTTGCTAAATGCTTTTTACAAATGTTATCTCATTTGATTCTCACAACAACCATGTATGTGCTATTATTATCCTCATTTTACAGTCGAAGAAACTGAGGCAAACAGAGAGGTTAAGTGACTTGCACAGGGTCATACAGCTAGCAAGTTTACATTCAGGTCTTCCTAACTCCAGGCATAGTAATCTTTCTACTGAGCCACCAGCTAGCTGCCTCAAGGTAACAATGGCATGCTTATAAAATTTTCAGATGGGAGCTGGGAGGTATGGTTAATACATTAGATCAGGATTCACAAAGATCTTTGGGAGAAATTTAATAAGATTAAATTTAATATTCCAGTAGAGACATATATGAGTTAAAATAAATTTTGCAGGTATGAGGAATACTTAGTTTATCTGAAAAGGATCTGGTGGTTTAAGGCAACTTCAAGAACAATATGAGTCAACAGTGTAATATGGTAGCCAAGAAGCTAATGTAATCATATGCCTCATTAAAAGAAGTATTGTGGGGCAGCTAGGTGGTACAATGGATAGAGCACTGGTCCTGGAGTCAAGAGGACCTGAGTTCAAATTTGACCTCAGACACTTAACGCTTACTGGCTGTGTGATCCTGGGCAAGTCACTTAACCCCAATTGCCTCACAAAAATTAAAACATAAAAAAAAAGAAAAAAGAAAAAGAAAATAAAAAGAAGCATAGTGCCAAGGACCAGAAAAGTGATAGTTCCACATCATTCAGCCCCAGATAGACCTCATCTGGAGTGTCGTGTTCTTTTTGAGTGCTATCTTTTAGGAAGACAAATGAGCTGGATAATGTACAAAGAAGGGCAACCAGGATGGTAAAGTATCTTGACTTCATGCAAGTTGAGCATCTTTTATTTATTTATTTACCAATTCATTCATTCATTCATTCATTTTCAAGTTGTTGTTTTTTTTAATTGAGTATCTTTTGAAAGAATTGGGGATTTTTAATCTGGAGGAGAGATTTGGGTACTATCAATCAATAAATCAATAAGTTCTTATTAAGCACCCACTAACCACTGGGGATTCAAAGACAAACATGATAGTTCTCTTCAAGTTTTTGAAGGACTTTCAGACAAAAGAGGGATTAGATTTGTTCTGCTTTGGGGCAGCTAGGTGGCACAGTGGATAAAGCACAGGGCCTGGATTCAGGAGGACTTGAGTTCAAATCTGACCTCAGATACTTGATAGATACTTGATACTTACTAGCTGTGTGACCTTGGGCAAGTCACTTAACCCTCATTGCCCTGCCCCGGCCCCCCCAATTAAATTAGATTTGTTCTGCTTGGCCCCATTAGACAGGACTGGGAGCAATGTGTGGAGGTTACAAAGGAGATAAATTTAAGCTTGCTGTATAGAAAAAAAATCCCCACAGTGAAAGTGGAACAGGTGGGAAGCATTTAGTACAGCATGTGGCATATCACAGGCACTTAATAAGTGCTTATTCTCTTCCCCCTTCCCTTCCTCTAGTGCCTTCCCCCTCACTGGAGCTCCTCAAACAAAGGGAGGTCAGATATCTTGTAGAAGGAATTATTTTTTTACACGTGAGTTGGATTCGATACTCTCTGAGGTCCCTTCTAATTCTGAGATTTCATGATTTCTCTGACATGTATTTGCATTATATTATATATTTAACTATTTTGTAGTTGTTTATTAGTTGTTTCATATGTGTACATTCTATTTACCCCAACTATTTTATAAGCTCATTTAAGGGCAGGAACCATTTCTTCTATTTCTTTAGTATCAGCTTGATATATACTTATTACCGAAACCTTAGATTCTTCTATTGGTAATTTCCATATGGTATCCTCTTTAAAAGCTTTTGTTGAATTGAACCAAATCGCATTTCTCTTTTGACTTACTGACGACACCATGAAATATTCAGCTGCCTCAAACCTCACTAAGAGCAGACTAATAATGCCCCTAGGAGTGATGCAACAGGCATTTTTCTAGGTGCCTGATATGTGAAAAGCACTATGCATGGCTCCAGGAATAATCAAACCATAATAATTCATGTTTATAAAGCACTTTAAAGTTTAGAAATTGCCTTCTCTACAACTGCATGATGTAGTTGATTCACAAACAAATGCTAAAACTAAACAGGCTCTGCCCTCTGGTGTGGGGATACCTATGTACAAATGGGTATAATTTTAGACAACTAGAGGAAAGAGTAAATTGATAACTAGGGGGATTGAGGGGGTAACATCTCCGCAAAACCATGAAGGAAGAAAAAGAGAGGTAGAGATGAGGAAGTATTCTAGACGTATTCAAGACATGGGAAGTAACCTGTGGGAATCTATAGGGGGATGACATGGAATAATGAGTTGGAGAAGAGTTAGTAGTATAGTTTGGCTAGAATATACAGTTAATAATGTAATGAGGTCCCCTATTCTCTACCTGTTAGGTTAACCTGCTTCTGGAAATGCTTTTTTCCTCACGGCTTTGGAACAAGCACAGGTATTATCTGACTATTTTTTACTGGCTTACTTTGAGAAGATGAAAAGCCTTTTAATTGGCTGCTGAGGCAGAACTCATGTGCATACAACAGGCTTGAACAGATGAACTTCCTCCTTTTCTCTGGTGGCACTCAAGGTGAGACCTGCTATGGGTCTCAGGTTGGGGGAAGGACTTCAGGCCTTCTCCTCTCTCTCTCCCAGCTACCATACGGCTCTAAACACATGGCTCCAATGCTTCTTTTGTCTCATTGTGTTTATTCTTTCCTGATCATGGGAAAATGAGCATCAAAGACAGAACAGACCAGTTTACAACTTTGTGAGCCTCCAAAGGTCAGAAGAACCATCAGAGGTCCACCAGCTGGAGCTGGTAACAGGATCTACTGGTAGTATCATTATCCAAGCTTGGTGAGGAGACAGAGAAACAACCAAATTACCTATTTGACACTGAGGAACCAGTCCAGCTGACCAAGGAAGCCATTCATTCATTAGTTACACCCTGATTAGAAGGGACCATGTTGGGGAGAATGTTTTACAGGGAACTCTCTGTTTGAGTTGACTGTCCATGGGAAGTGAGTGGGAGTATAGAGAGGAAATAAAGGCTGGTTGGGATGTTGCTGTACTTGGGTTCTTGCTTTACCTTCTCAGTAAATATCCCTTTGTAAAAAACTAATTTATATTAATTGAATAATAAATATTGAGGAGAGGTTAACTGAACAATTGATATTGATAAGGGAATATCCTCAACATTTTAGGCTTACCCCTAGAGCCCTGAGAGGAGAAATAGTAACCACAGTCTGGGAACCTTCCCTGCCCTGGTGAGTGTGGTTGAGAGAATGAGCCCACAGTCTGTACTACAATGACAAGAAGGAAAAAGAGAAGTGGTGGCACTGGTGGTGGTAGTAGTTGTAATTGTAGTGGTGGTGGTGGTAGTGGTGGTAGTAACAGCAACTAATATTTACATAGCTCTTTAAAATTTCCAAAATGCTTTACAAACATTATCTCACTTGATCCTTACAAACACCTTGTGAGGTGGGAGTTATTATTATGACTATTTTATAGATCCTCATTTGTAACTGAGTCTAAGAAAGTCTAGATGACTTGCCTAGAGTCATATATCTGGCTAATGAAGTAGAATTTGAACTCAGGACTTCCTGACTTAAAATACAGAATTCTATCTACTGCACCAAAAATAAAGTTGAGAGTTTTCATAGGAGACATATGTGGAGAGCTTTAAATGCTAGGATACGAAATTTATATTTTATCCTAGCCACTGAAGGTTTTTGTACAGAGGAGTGATGTGGTTAGAATTGTACTCTAGAACAGTTGGACTGGAGGGGAAAGAGAATAGACAATGGGAAATGTGTGGGTTTGCTATTAAAATTGGCCATAGGTGATAACAAAGATGCCTGTGCTGGGGTGATACCAGTGAGAATAGAAAGGAAGAAGAGCCGTGACACATTGTGAATGTGCACTGATAACAGCTGGTAACTGCTGAGTATGAGATTAGAGGGAGGGATGATGCTAATGCACACATATCAGTGTGTGTGTGTGTGTGTGTATACACATAAATGTGTGTGTATATTGTGTGTGTATATATATGTTTGTATGTGTATATATATAATATGTAGGCATATATATGTGTTTGTATATGTACTGTATAGGTATATATATATATATGTTTGTGCACATGTGTATGTATAGAGTATGTGGGTATATGCATATTTGTGTACAAATTTATTATATGTATATATTTCATTTAATATATAGATATGTGTATAATATATTGTATTATACATATAATAAATGTTATGAGAGAGATTTTTCATCAGCCTGTCTGTCCACCACAGTCCCACTAATATCAAATAAATACACATACACACTGACACTCATACACACTCTCTCAAACACATACACACACATACACACTCTCTCACACACATAGGCATAACCTGTCAGAGTGTATTATGCATCAGTTGGCTGGTGACTATTGTCATTTCTGAGTAAAGCGTCATTGGGAAATCATCAAGCATTTATAACCTTCTCAATCTATTTGTAAAACAGTTTCTACAGCATGGAACTAAATAGAAGGCTGGAGAAAGGAATTGGCTCAGCTCTGATCTGTAGCATGCAGGGAGTCAAACAATTTAGGTACTCCAGGACAATCTCAGGCTCCACACTGCTTACATTTCTCTCTACAAAAGCCACTGGGGCAGCTAGGTGGTGCAGTGGATAGAGCACTGCCCCTGAAAGCGGGAGGACCTGAATTCAAATCTCACCTTTGACACTTATTAGCTGTGTGACCCTGGTTAAGTCACTTAACCCCAGTTGCCTCAAACATCCAGGGCCATCTCCAGTTGTTCTGATGTATATCTTGCCAATGGATCCAGATGGCTATGGAGGAGAGAGTGAGGTTGGTGACCTTGCACAGCCTTGCCTCACTTATATCCAATTCAGTACAAATCATGCCCTGATGTCATGGTCCTCTTAGAAAAGGAAGGACAAACACCAAAAGCCACTACCTTATTTCAGACCTTTATCATCTCTTACATGGATTATGGCAATAGCTCCTGACAAGTCTTCCTGCTTTGAGTCTCTCCCCTCTCCAAGCTATCCTCTAGGATTCAGTCACTAAAATTATATTTTGAAAATCTAGGTCTGACCATGTCACTCCCATGCTTAATAAACTACATAGGTTCTCTGTTACTTTCATAATAAGATATTATTCTGTTTGGCACTGAAAGCCATTCACAAGTTGGTTCTAAAGTCTTCTCAGTCCTGTCAAACTTGCCTTCTCGTTGGTCCTCACATGTCATATTCTGCTTCCTGATTCTGTGCTTCTATTGGGTCAGCCCCCTTGGACTCACTCCCTCACTCCTGCTTCTCATGTGCTCCAATATGCCCTAATTTCCTTCAAAGTTCAGCTTTGAAACAACCCTCTGTATGTGGCCTTTCCTGATCCCTCTGCCCCTCACCCCCATAATTACCTTGCATTGATTTGGTCTGTATTTTGTTTCTATTTAATTGGGTCCTGGATAGAATGCCTTTCTTTTTTTTTGTTATTATTATTATTATTATTATTATTATTATTTTTAGGCAATGGGGGTTAAGCGACTTGCCCACGGTCACAGAACTAGTAAGTGTCAAGTGTCTGAGGCCGGATTTGAACTCAGGTCCTCCTGAATCCAGGGCCAGTGCTTTAACCACTGCGCCATCTAGCTGCCCCTAGAATTCCTTTCTTGATGGCAGTTTCCTTTTTCTTTGTACGCATGCCCAAAACCTACCTTAATACCAGGAATAAGTAGGTGCTTAATAAATGTTTGATTGATTTATAGAACTGTTTGTAACAGGAAAGAAACTTGACACCCTATGATCTAAGCTAATGTATTAATAAGGGCTTATGAATCCATTCATCCTCAGAATTTTTTTCTTTTTAGCACTTAAAGGAAGGAACTATGCCAAGAAAGCATAACAGAGACTAATGGCCCAGTAAATACACTCTCATTTGAAGTGCCCCTTTCTGTTACTAAGAATGCCTCTTTCTGGGGGCAGCTAGGCGGCATAGTGGATAAAGCACCGGCCCTGGATTCAGGAAGACCTGAGTTCAAATCTGGCCTCAGACACTTGACACTAGCTGTATGACCCTGGGCAAGTCACTTAACCCTCATTGCCCTGCAAAACAAACAAACAAAGAATGTCTCTTTCATCCTAACAAATATGACATGTTTCATCAGAGTGAGAATAAAAGCCATGTGCTGCACTGAGAAAACCTCCATCTGACAAATGTGCTGACTGTCACATTCAGACATGACACTTTGGCTCTGACTCCACATCTTTAACATATAGGCTTTGGGCTCTTCTCCTAATAGTCATGACGAACTCAGGGCTGATCCATTCAGCGTCTTTCATCTACGGGTCCTTGTGACCAACAGCATCCATCTGTGAGACAGGTGGATGACTGAGGATAGGCTTGTGGTCTATGGTGTGGAAGAGCAAAGCCAAGTGTCCTGAGCAGGGATTAGACCCAAGCATTACAGCATCATGGAATTAAAAGGGACCTCTTAGAGACTGTTTAGATCTGTTCCCCCAGTTTGGGGGGAAACTAACTAAAATCACTGATAAAACGAGTTTAGGTTTTTAAGGGTTTATTGAAAGATAGTAAAAGAGAAAGATTGAGAACAGAATTCCTACAATCTGGCAATCCTATCTTTCCTCAACTCCTCTGTCTCGTCCTCTTCCGCCACTGCCATCACGGTGAAGTCAGGAACCCAAAGAGACAGCGCTCTCTGCGCAGGCTCTCCTTCTTCCTTCCTGTCCCCTCCCAGAAATGGGAGGTTCTTCAAGCTGGTTGGTTGACTGGGCTAGAAGTTCAAAGTTTTTTTAGATTCTGAGAACCATGCTTTCTTAAGTACTCTCAAGTACCAGCCACTTGTGTTTAGAATCTAGTCAACTACTAATCCAGTCAAATTAGCCAGTAATCCACTCAGGTGGGCTCCTGAGTATCTGCCAAATCTCATCTATCACATTCCATTATCTTGACAGTCCCACGTATACCTGTTCAAGAATCCCTTCTACGATACTGCCAACAAGGGGTCATCTGGCCTCTGCCTGAACATATCCAGCAAGGGGAAAGAACCTGCTTCTTCCAGAGGCAACCCATTCCACTTCTGGACAACTCTAATTGAACTTATTTTTATTATTAGGATGCTATAAACAACTGTGCAAACAAGACAGACACATGGTAAAAACCATTTATTCAGGGGCAGCTAGGTGGCACAGTGCATAAAACACTGGCCCTGGATTCAGGAGGACCTGAGTTCAAATCTGGCCTCAGACACTTGACACTTACTAGCTGTGTGACCCTAGGCAAGTCACTTAACCCTCATTGCCCTGCAAAACAACAACAACAACAAAACAAAAAGAAAAAAAACCCCACTTATTCATCCTCATAAAGACATGAACACCATGGGAAACATAAGCGGGGGACGGGGAAAGAGAAAGAAATCCCCTGTATAAGAGCCATCCAATTTGCTAATGGATTTCCTCTGGTTCTTGAAATACAGGGTTATCCTAGAAGTCTTGGGGCCCCTAGGTGTCACCATGGAAAGTGTGCTGGGCTTGGAGTCAGGGAGACTCATCTTCCTGAGTTCAAATGTGGTCTCAGACATTTACTTACTAGCTGTGTGATTCTGGGCAAGTCACTTAACCCTGTTTGCCTTAGTTCTTCTTTGGTACAATGAACTGGAGAAGGAATTGGCAAACCACTATGGGATCTTTGCCAAGAAAACTCTAAATAGGGTCACAAAGAGTCAGACATGACTGAAAAACAATCGAACAGCAGTAGTGTCCTAAAAGTCTTAACTGCATTAAGACTTTGGGGACACACTGTATCAGTACAGCATTCAGACTATTCATCTGTTATTCTTCATCCATCCTATATGACTAGGCTGCCTCTTTTTCTATGCATGTGTATCTTTGATAATACCTTTGTATCATGCTACTTGTGCATAAGCCATCACTGAATAAATGTTGCAACCTCCTTACTCCCATGATATTTCCACTGTTCTTTGGGTCACCTGCAATTTGGATACTTCTGAGAGAGACATTCCAAGATTCACTGCCACATAGCATCGCTAGAAGAACCAGAGGCTTAAACCATTGTGCTTCTGTGGCATGAAGCGGATGGAGATTGTTAAAAACCCCATATGCTTTATCCATTACAATCCAACTCAGTCTTCTCCTTTTCAATCTTGGGCCCAGCTAATTGTCCATTTGCAGCACTTACAATGAACACAATGTCACCTTGTAAAAAACTTTTTTTTTGCAACACAAAAGAACAAGTCAGGCAAGCATATTGTTATTCATCTATGACTTAATATCTCTGTAGTTGCATCTTTAGTCATATGATTTTAATCCATATGTAGAAAAAAACCTTTTTGAAGACAGAATAGCCTTTGTTCTACCAAGTCATATTTAAAAGAAAAAAAACAAGGACATCTAGCTAAAATGGCAAGGGGTCAATCTAGAGAAGCCCCAATCTCCCCCACACAGCCCACTAAAGTTCTAAAAATGCTCCAGGAGAACTAAAAATCAAGAAAACCAAAGAAAAATGGCAATAAGCTCCTCTCTTCATCTCAGAACAGTACAAGAAAACTACTGGGATCCTATAGAGGTTCAGATTGGAGGTGGAAGACACAGCATGAAAATACCCCTCAATCCACAATCCAGAGCAGTGTCTAATAGCAAAAGTGAGCCCCACCTGGAGATAGGGCTGAGATAGGGCCAGACCAATACCCAAACAGTACAATTTGTAGGCAGTCCCACACAAACCGTGAAGGAAACCAGGTTAGAACAGTGTCCAGGTGGTCAGAATCCAAGCCACAGCAGAAAAGAGATGGAAGTCAGGACCCAGCCCAGCACTCAGACAACCCAAGTCTGAACCACAGCTTAGAGATGGAGCCTTGTCCAGCACTCAGACAGCCTGCCCCAAACCCAGACAGAAGACAGCCTTGGTCCGGGGGCCTGCATAGCTGATCCCAGAACCCCTGCAGGAGAAAGGGTCAGAGTAATACTTGGGAGCCAAAATTCGTGGGTTCTTCTTGTAGAAGCCCTGATCCTGGAACAATTGATAACATCTGCACAGGACCTGGTAGGGTCCATATCTCACAACTGCCCATAGGTCCAAGGCTAGAGGAATAAGAATATCACAGGATAATAAAAAAGAACATTGGTTTTGAAGACAGAAGACCAGAGAAGGAGAGCCATTTCCCATATTGAGGGAAGGACAAGGGAGGAGAAGAAAAATTTTCAAACAGAAAGATGTTCTGAAAAGACACCAAGAACCCTGATCTTTGACAGAAATAGTGATTCCATGATGCTCATTCAGCAGTAAATATACCTCAAGTTAAGAAACTAAATAGGTTTTTTTTGGTTTTTTTTTGTTTTTAGTGAGGCAATTGGGGTTAAGTGCCTTGCCCAGGGTCACACAGCTAGTAAGTGTTAAGTGTCTGAGGCCAGATTTGAACTCAGGTACTCCTGACTCCAGGGCCGATGCACCACCTAGCTGCCCCGAAACTAAATAGTTTTAATTATATTTTTGAAGATATTATGGGGTTAGGACTATTAAAGTTTAAACTGGCCAAGCTAAACTAAAGGACATTATCTGAGGTAACTCCTTGAGAAGACAGACACACCTTGAGAAGCAAGAGAGATAAGCCCATTAGGCGTGGCTGCTGCCTGAGTGGCACCAAGGAGACAGATAATTCCAGAAGCCAGGACCACTTCCCCTCATTCCAACTTCCCCACTCCCCAAGGAGAACTTTCCACAGTCAGATGATCACCCCATCTATCCCTCCACCATCCGTCCTCTATAAAAGCTTTTGCCTTTCTCCTGTTCAAGGAGATAGGGATCACAGAGAACCACATCTCTGGAATGATCTCCCCTCAAGACCCCTCTCGAAGGTTTACTTTTTCTAGCACTTAAATAAAAGATTATTTGCGTGTAAGAGGCTGTAATTCTTTTTTTTTTTTTTTGGGTGAGGCAATTGGGGTTAAGTGACTTGCCCAGGGTTACACAGCTAGTAAGTGTTAAGTGTCTGAGGTCAGATTTGAACTCGGGTCCTCCTGACTCCAGAGCCAGTGTTCTATCCACTGTGTCACCTAGCTGCCCGAGGCTGTAATTCTTTAAAGAGGAATTCCTAGGACCCCCCTACCAACCAATTTCCCCATGACAAAAGAGTAGTGGGAAGCCCAGTATAGTAAAAGAGAATTGAAGGTGAAGCCAGAAGATTTGGGTTTCCATTCCACTGTGTGACTTTAAGTCATTTTTCTTTTCTGGGACTCATTGTCCTCACTTGTAAAATGAAGGGATTGGATTTGATGGTGTCTAAGGTCCCTTAAAGTTCTAATTGTTCTATGAACCTATCCGTCTAGAACAAAGCTTCTCAAACTGTTGGTCAAGACTATAACTAAACGTGGGGGTTGCAAAAAATTTGGCAACAGTAAAAGGTTATGTATACCTATGTTATAAACCTATATACTCCGGGGTTGTGTAAAAATTTCTGGGGTAGAAAGGGGTTACAAATGGAAAAAGTTTAAGAAGCCCTGGTCTAGAAGATAAACCAGAGTATACTCTGTAATAAATTTCTCTTCTAGTGTACTCTAATATAAAATAATCATGACCTAGAGTCAACTGGTGGCACAGTGGTTAGAACTCTGATCAGGAAGACACAGCGAAGTTTAAATCCTGCCTTAGATACTTCACTAGCTATATGACCCTGAGCAAGTCACTTAACCTCTGACTACCTCAACTGTAAAAAGAGGATAATAATAGTACCTACCTCCCACAGTTGGCATAAAGATCAAGTGAGATAGTGTTTGAAAAGCACTTTACAAACTAAGCACTGTGTAAATCCTAACTATCATTAACTATTAGCAGCTGGAGATTAGAAAAGCCAATCCTGTCATTTTACAGAGAAGGAAAGTGAGGCCCAGAGAGGTTATGTGATTTGCCCAAGGTCATGAGGATAATAAGTAACTGAGCTAGGGGTTTAAGGGGTCCCTTCAGTCCAAATCCAGAACTCTTTCCCCTAGACCATGCCACTTGTAAATTCCTCTATTTTTCTTCTATAAGTACTATGCTATGCTGCATGAGTGCTCACTCAGGAATATCTATACTACAGGGTTGCCTACCACTGGAGGCATTTGAACACAGGCTGAATCATTTCTTGTTGGCTATGGAAACATTCTCCATCAAGGCAGATTTGGTCCAATTGACTTCTGGGAGTCCAATCTCCGAGTTTTTGTCATCCTATAAATTAAGTGTCTGGGGGTTCAATTTTGTACAGAAATAATGAGCAGAGCAGTCAGGCTCTGTGAACTGAGATGTGGATTAGAGTTGCTTCCTCCCATCTGACTTGACCTCAGAGAGACACTAAATCTCCTTTCCAATCATTCAGGTATTTATTGAGCTTACTTTCCACACATCCTTTCCCCCCGTCCCCTACCCCACTGTATTTCTTGTCCAGTTAGCCTCATTCCCCTTTTTAAAATGTAGATCTTATCTGTGAGTGTTTTTAGAGACATGAATAACAATTCTGATGTCCATTAAAGTGGGAGATGGGAGAGAAGCGCCCTGAAGTCAAATTTTAAAGACCATGTTCCCTAGGGATGGGGGCAGACTTTAGGGGATCGTGGTACATGGCCCATGATTGATACCATGAGGCTGCTACTAGAAGACTACAACCAAAGGGAAAGGAGCAAAGTAGGATCAATGAGGTAGGAGCTCACTGGAGAATGTGGAAAAAGACATACATCATCAATCAACAGTATTTTAAGTGTTCTACTCCATGCCAACTCTGCTAGTGGTTTCCAACTGAATCAAGCAGCCTTTCTAACTAGTGCTAAATTCAACTGTTTCTACCATTGAAGAAGTACAAGTACTTTAAATATCTTGTCAAATTTCAGTTTCTCTAAGGCAAAGCTCCAGTTGCCAGCCTTAGTTATGATTCTAGGGTATTGTAAAGATGACAGTTTGAAAAGCCCTTTGTAAAAATGTATTCAATAAATATTTTCTAATAAAATGAACGAAGTCTCCTAGCAGGAACATAAATTTCAGAGTATTACCAATTGCCAAACACTGAACCAAAAATGTTCACTAGAGCAATATTTTTATTTTACATCTGAAATTACTGCTGTTGGCAAGTACTTCAAACATCATCCTCCCTGTTTTGCACAGCAGGAAGAGTCAGCACTTCATCCCTATAGTTTCATAATATACTCCCATCATTTACTGGACAAGAGTAAGGAACCTGGTCTGCAGAGTTGGCATTCTTTAAAAGCCTGAAATAACATTAGTCATCTTGACTAGGGTCTGCTCTTTGACTAATGTTCTAGCAGCTAGAAAGCCCTGAACACCAGCTGGTCGGCCTCATTAGTATGTTTTAACACAAAAGCTTTCAACATGATAGAACACTATGTCAAATCAAGCCACATGCCTCTTTTATATGCCACATGTAGAGGCATATACTGATTTGCAATAAGAATCAATGATCAGGCAGCTAAAATAATTTTATGAGCATGCATATTTGGATAACATCTTATGCTAAATTATCTTACATCTCAGTTTCCTTGTTAGCAGAATTAACTAGGTTGTCTCCCCACCCCCGATTAGTTCATCTGATATCAATAGTTTGTAGGGGAAAATAACTGATTATTGGGATAAAAATCTGGTAACTACGGCAGGATTTAGAGAATCAAGATGAAGATAAAGAAGCTGTTTTTCTCAATCTGACGAGGGAACATTCTGCAGTCATTTTGACAGCTGCCTTCTCTTTGACACCAGAGACACAACTTTGCCCAGCTATATCAGATGTAAAGACACAATTCCACTTCTCTTAGCAACTCTACCTTCTGTCAGCAGGCAGGCTTTTGGAAAGTCACATTTTAGCAAGAAATTTCTAGGCATGACTATATCCTCTTACCCCGACCCCCACCCCCACTGCACCCCCTGCATCTCTTTAGGTCAGAATGGTGAGGGATTGCATTTAATTATATGGAAAAAAATGGAGCTAAGGAAGAAGAAGGTGAAATCTGTCAAAGGCTAAAGAAGTGAACCCTTCTGAATCTGAATGGAGAGGCAGTAAGGTGTAGGAGAAAGAGAGCTGTACTTGGAATCAAGAGGGAAACAAAAAATAAAAAAAAAAAAAAAAAAAAAAAACCTGAGTTTGAATCCTGCTTCTACATTTAATAGCTGTGTGACCCTGTACAAATTATTTAACCTCTTCTAGGTTGTAGGTTACCCTCATCTGTGAATGGAATCAATAGCACCTGGTTTAATGTATGGAATGTATTCTGTAAATCTGAAGCATTAGATAATTAATATAATTAACTTAAAAGGAATGATGTATTAATGGAAAATGCTAGTATGTCCTGGTGGACTTCTCTCTGTCAATAGAAAGGGTCTTTTGAAATATAATATATAAGAACCACATCTTTTCATTATGAATTTTGTGAGTTGAGAGCTTTGTGAAGAAATTATGACATGGGGAGAAAATCTGAAGGGTCTATCCCCTTGGAAGATTAGAAAAATAGAAAGCCAGAGAATCCAATTCTATAAGTACCTCTCTTTGACTATATCACTGATCACAGTTTCTTGAAACCAAATATCCCACTCCACTCACCAAGAGTCAGCACAGTTCTGGCTCAGTCCCACAAGGGAAACTCGAGATCTAGGTCCATCAATAGAATGTAGCTTCTTGAGGACAAGAGATGGTTTCATTTTTGTCTTCATATCCTTGGTATCTAGTACAGTGCTGGGTCACACAACAGATTACTTTAAAATGTTTGTCGATAATTTGAGTGGTTGAACCCCAATCTCAAAGAACAGTAGGAGACCAATTTGCTTTAGGAACTAATCGAAAGTTTGTTTCTACTCTGCTTTTAGAAATGTCCAAGGAGGGAGCAGCTAGGTGGCACAGTGGATAAAGTACTGGCTCTGGATTCAGGAGGGCCTGAGTACAAATCTGGCCTCAGACACTTGACACTAGACGTGTGACCCTGGGCAAGTCACTTAGCCCTCAGCTGCCCACAAAAAACAAACAAAACAAAAAAAAGAAATGCCAAAGGAATCCTATCTAGTTTGAAACCTCTGAAGTCATCCCATATCAGAAAGGACCTAAATTCCCCTCTCAGTTTTGGAATTGATCACCTTCCTAGCCAACCAGACCCATCCTCTGATGGTCTGGCATATACTACTACTTAAGAAAATCCTAATGTCCTCTCCTCCTGCTCTTCTTCCTTTCCACCTTCTCCGCCTCCTCCTCCTTCATTCCCAACCCTCACTTAACATGGGTAACAGCTAGGAAGGACCTTTTCTGCTTTGTCCTGCCCAATTCCTCTCACCTCTGCTATATGAAATTTTGTATTAACTGCAACTCAGGGCCAAAATGTTTGTGCTGATCTCACAATTTGTAGACTCTTTTACTTGGAATAGCCTTACCAATAACATTTCTGATAAATATCAGAGGAAAACGAAATGTAAAAGAAAACTTCAGGTATGTGGGGTCTTAAATTCAATCTATTTTGGGCCAGGACAGAAGAGCAAATTTCAGAAACTAGCCATTCAGTTTCTCTCAAACCTCTTGTGTGCTTCACTCCTGTTGCCTCCACTCTACCCAATTCCATCGTTTTTAAATTATTTTTTTCAATTAGCAAGAATTCATTTTCTCTTCCTCTTACTTCCCCTCTACTGGGGAAAAAGAAAAAAGAAAAACAAAACCCTTGTATAAATATTCATTGTCAATCTACCCATCTTAATCTTCTATAATTGGGGATATTGGCTTTACAATACTATCTGATCTCCCAAAGGTCACCAATGATTTCTGGCCAAATCCAAAGGCTTTTTCTCATTAATCAACTAATTACTTAATTTATTCCCATCTTTCCACACTGACTTCATATTACTTCACCCTCGGGCTTACTACATTTCAGCTAACCTGGCCTATTTGCTGTTCTCCATACATGACATTACAAGCTGTCTCACATGCCAGAAATTTTCTCTTTCCTTCCTTCCCCTCTTGGAATCTCTCAGTTCCTTCATGGTTTAATGGAAGTGCCAATTGCTACATGAGGCCTTCTTGACACCTAAAGTTACTGTCCCCTGTCCTATGCAATGACTCTGTGTTTATTATGTACACATTGAATTTACTTTTCTGAGCACATATTGTTTCCTTTCAGTAGAATGGAAGATTTGTGGGGACAGGACCATTTGCTTTTTGCTTTAGCATCTAAAATTTCTAGTATAGTTCTTTGCCCAAAACATAGTAGGTGTTTGATGAGTGTTTTTTTGAGATGAATTGTTCAACTGTACATGTTTGAATATATTCTCCTCATCATATCTGTAGCCTTTGACCCTTCTTTCCTGAAACTGTCTCCTCCCTTTGTCTCTGTGACTTGGACTTCCTGATTTTTTACACATCTAGATCTCCTTTTCTGCCTCTTTGCTGACTCTTCTGTCTTCTCCTAACCTCCCCTTGTTGTAGCTATATGCCATCTCTTGCTGTCCTTTCTTCCTTCCCTCATTCAGTGAGCTCAACCACTCCATGGCCCATCATCATCATCGTTACCACCACCACCACCACCACCATCATCATAATAGTTATCAGCTTCATCATAGCTAGCATTTATATAGTGCTATAAGGTACGCAAAGCATTTTATGTATGTTAACTCATTTGATCCTTTCAACAACAGCGATAGGTGTTATTGTGGACAAACTAGAGTAATTCTAGAGCAGAGGTATATATATATATATATATAGATACCTCTATCGTTATCATCCATATTTTAGAGATGAGGAAACTGAGGCTCAAAGAGATCGACTTGCCCAAGGACACAGAGTTGGCAAGTATCTGAAGCAAGAATTCTAATCCAGGCCTTTCTGACTACCAACCAGGCTGGGCCTTCTATCAAGTGATGTCACACTATTTCTATTACTGCTCTCCAGCAAACTCCAAGTTTGCCCTCTGGCCACAGTTACAATAGCTTATTGGACTAATTCATCGAGTTCTCCCAACTTCAACTACGTTTTTTTTTTTAAGTGAGGCAATTGGGGTTAAGTGACTTGCCCAGGGTCACACAGCTAGTAAGTGTTAGTGTCTGAGGCTGGATTTGAACTCAGGTCCTCCTGAATCCAGGGCCATGGCTTTATCCACTGTGCCACCTAGCTGCCCCCTCAACTGCTTTTACCAGGCCATTTCCCTGCTTAAGAATAAGAATAAGAATAAAGATAAGAAGCTTCCAATTGGCCTGGAGTCTAACAATCTCTAACTGGCTTTGGAGACTCGCCATGATCTACTTTCTTGGACCTCCCTCAGCATCTATCTACCCTTATGTCCTGCTCCTTCCACCTCTTCCTAGTCAGGCAGCTCTACTCAGGGTCCCTCGCCACACACCAAGCTCATTGTTATTGCTATGGCCTTTACCCATACTCTCCCCTTAACCCCAAATGTTATTCTGACCTCCTAGCCTTGGGAAATCTAGAACGTGTCCTTCCTTCAAGGACCAGCTTGAGTCTTTCCTCATAAAACCTTTTCTAGTTATTGAGATCGATGCTGATCCTTCCTTTTCCTGAACTCCTGCTGCCCATCCAGTGAGCATCTCATAGCCCAACACTTATTGATATCTGATTTTCCTATACATTAGGGTTTTTTTTCCCTCACCAAATCGGTTGTTCATTTCTCAAGGGTAGAGAGTATGCCCTCTCCTTCTTTGGCCTCTCCAGCTCTGTTCTGAACACTGTGATTAAAATTTGCATACCCAGCCTAAGCTGCTATTCTTTTTTCTTGGGGGGGGGTGCGTAATGAGGGTTAAGTGACTGGCCCAGGGTCACACAGCTTAGTAAGTGTCAAGTGTCCTGAGGCCGGATTTTGAACTCACGTCCTCCTGAATCCAGAGCTGGTGCTTTATCCACTGCGCCACCAGCTCCCCCTAAAGCTTGCTATTCTTAGGCAACTTTAAAGTGATTTTAAAATCAGAGTTACCTCAAGGTTATAATTTAAATTTTTTTCATAGTTTCTCCTCATCCTACAGCTGACAGGCCCTTGTCCTGAAAGCAAATGGCCCAGAGAAGGGAAAGACAGAGTTAAAGAAAGAGATGATGGTAAAACTTTCCAGGAGTCTTTTTTGCCAGTCACAATTAGGAATGTATTAGTATAAGACAACAGCAGATACTAAATATTATAAAGCTTTTCAAAGGTTTAACTTTAGCCTTCGGTGATTTTTAAAAAAATTCTTTCTGAGTCAAAGCCTACTAGGAACAAATCTCCTTTTCTCTAAAATGAGGGGATTGAAAGAGATAATCAAACAACTTTCACCTAACTATAACATTCTATTGATATTATAATATTTTGTCAAATGTTAAAAAAAGGCCGTATAAGTAAATAATTGAAATGGACACATCTCTCTTGCAGCACCACTGTATTTTGTGTATTTTGAAAAGTCTTATTCAAAATAAGGGAAGTTGGGTTTAGAATCACATCTCATGTACTAGGAGAACAAAGCTTCATGACATCTAAGCCTAAGTACATATAGATTTCAAAATGGCAGCCTTCCTGGAGATTGCCTCACCTGGCTGTTCAGTTTTGATTCAGCATATCAACTCTGAGGAGAAAAAAAAAAAGCCCGGAGTGGTTATTTGACACTCTGTTCTTCAAGTTGTTAATACTCAACGTCAAAAGATAAAGGGCCTTTGGTATCTGAAATGGAAAAAAAAGATCTTGAAATCTTTCTAAACCAGGGGATTCTTAGAATTTTTTATATCATAGATCTCTCTGGCAGTCTAAGAACCCCTTCTCTGAATAATGCTTTTAAATGCAAAAATGGAAAGATGGAAGATAATAAGGTATATTAACGAATTGGATTAAAACAGGATTAGCAAAATACATATTTTTTAAAAACTAGTTCACAGTCCCCAGGTTAAGAACTCCCTGTTCTAAACATTATCCAGTGGAACTATATATTTTCTTCAGAGCAAGGACCAGCCTGCCATACAAGTCTTTTCACAGACTTGGTCTACCACAATAATTTGTTTTTCTTTCAGCAGATACTGAACTAGCTGAACTAGTCTGGGGAAAGCAGAGTTGGGATAAAGAGGGGGTAGCCCATGTGGAGCATTAGAAAGGAAACTCTGGGGACAGTACCACCTTGGCTACAGTTATGCTGAGAGATAGAGGCCCTCCCCCTAAAGTCCTTTGGGACTAATTCTGTGCCATGTTTCTAGAGGAACATAAAGTGAGATATGAGGATCTGGATGCTCTGAGGGCTGGGGACTCCCCATGGAAAGGAAATGTTCCTTCTGGACAGAAAGTTCATTCCTTCCTCCAATCTCATTCCAATACCTGAACCCTGAGTCAAAGCCTGTTTGTCCATCTGTTTTGGTTCTGTTGTGTCTATTAAAGTCCAAAGGCACAAGCCTAACCCAATCCAAAAATGTGAGATGTAGGGGGGTAGTGGTGCTACACGAGAAGTGAAACAGTATCGTGGCATGAATGCTAAACAAAGACTCAGGAGATCTCAATTCAATGTGACCTTGGAAACTTTCTATCTTTGTGATACTGGTAAGTTACTCAATTTCTCAGAGCCTCAGTTTCCTCACCTGTAAAATGAAGATTAACTCACCTTCCGTACAGGTTATTATAGGATCAAATGACATAATATAGGTAAGTGGCTTTGCACTCCTTAGAATTCTAAAAAAACATGAATTGTTAAAGGTAATTTGTTATCATTCAATTGTGTCTGACTCTTTGTGACACCATTTGGGGTTTCTTTGCAAAGATACTGGAATACTTTGCCATTTCCTTCTCCAGCTCACTTTACAGATGAGGAAAGTGAGGCAGAGTTATGTGACTTGTCCAGGGTCATACAGCTAGTAAGTATCTGAGCTGGATTTGAACTCAGAAAGATGAATCTTACCATTCCAAGCCCAGCACTCTATCCACTGTGCCACCTAGCTTCCCCATTAAGAGTTTACAGTGAATTGGTATAGTATAGACCACAGAGAGGGATTATATTTCCATTCGAAGCAGGTTAAACAACTTCACCTTTCTTTTTTGACTGGATGATTGAAATGGAAGAAACACCTAACACCGACGAGGCAATTTAAGTAGATTTGTATCAGGAATGTCAATGAAGATAATCCTTGAGGATTTAGAAAGTTAGAATCAACTGCTGTATCCACAACATATTAATGCCCTAATATTCTTGTTCCCAGTGGGCCCTCATATACCACTGCTTTTCTCAGGGTACATTTTTAAATCCCTAGGGTTAAAACTATTTTTCCAGACTCATGCACTGTCAAATTCTAGCCTTTTTTCTTATTTTCTACTTTCACATAGCCCTGAGAAAAAACACCGAAAAGCAGTGAATTATGCTCTTGTGCAAACAAACTCATACCAACTCATACACTCACTTCATTGATTAGTTTGATAGAATATAGGTTTGAGCTAAATATACCTTTGATCTCAAGACATCTCTGATCAGGATTCTTTGAATGGGTATCCCCAAGAAAGGAATGGAAAACATTCCTTTTTTTAAAAAAAATAAAACAAAACAGGCAAAGATAATAATAATGCTTTCTAACCGCTCAAAGACAAAGTATTCCCACTTCTTTTACAGGTATTTTTTCCTTACTACTTTATAGGTTTACTAAAAATATAATCAACTATTAGTCTTTAAGTCTCAGAAAAGACCAATAATCCTTTTGGGGTTGACGCAGTCTATGCAGTCAGGGAGGCTGCTCCCTGCTTATAGTATTAAAGTACTAGAGGCAGGGCAGCTAGGTGGCGCAGTGGGTAGAGAGCGCCGGCCCTGGATTCGGGAGGACCTGAGTTCAGGTCCGACCTCAGATACTTGGCACTTGCTGGCTGTGTGACCTTGGGGCAGGTCACTTAGCCCTCATTGCCCTGCAAAAAAAAAATCAATAATAAGTAATTTTTTTAAAAGTACTAGAGCAAAAAGGTCTTTCAAGCATGTCCTCCTGATTCACATAGAAGCCCTTACACAAGCATACACCCTCTCTAACAGAGATGCAGTGAGGCTTCATTGGCCTTTGTGTTCACAAACCATGTTTTTATGGCACCCTTAACATAGAACCTAGGTTTTTATGGCATTCCCTTAACATAACTTAGAACCTAGGTGACCTTAGGGGCAAGTTGCTTAGGATTTTAGCTTCTTCATCTACAAAAGTTATAGTTCACAAGCAAGAGTGTGGATTTTCATGTCAGGAGTCTGGATTCAAATTCCTACTTTTCCACTTATACCCTGTAAACCCTTGGGCAAGTCACATCTCTTTCTGAGCTTTAGTTTCCTCATGTATGAAGTGATGGGGTTGGTTCCTGACTGAGAGATAATGAATACAAGATTAGTTTTTCATACATCAAAATGGTGAGATTTTGTTTTGCTTGAATATGCACTGCTGAGACATTAGTTTTGGTTCTTCTAATTTTTTGGAAGGAAAAAAAAGTGGGAAGAGGAGAGAGGCTAGTGGATAGAGCTAATAAAATAAAACAAAGTTAGAAAAGGTCATTGAAGCATTATTCAAATGCACAAAAGAGAAAGTGAGTAGGAAAGAGACAAGCAGATAAATTTTGAAAATAACATGTTAGAGAGGACAGTTAGGTGGTGCAGTGGATCAGCTCTGGATTCCAGGAGGACCCGAGTTCAAATTCATCCTCAGACACTTGACACTAGCTATGTGACCCTGGGCAAGTCACTTAACCTCATTGCTTGCAAAAAAAAAAAAAGAAGAAGAAGAAGAAAAAGAAAATAACATGCTAAGATGAAAGGGTGCCCATCAATTGGGAAATGGTAGGAAAAAGTTGTGATAGATGAATGTAATGATATACTATTGTGCTGTAATAAATGATTAAAGGGGAAATTTCAAAGAAATCTGAGAAGATTTGTAGAAACAGTAGAGGTGGAAGTAAGAATAACCAAGAGGGCAACATAATAACAACAACAACACTGTAAACACAAACAAGTTTTGAAGACTTTAAAAATGGGCCACTGCAACAAAGGTCCCGGAGGACTGAGAAAGTGTTCACTATTTGCTTCTTGAAAAGAAGGGTGATTGACTCAGAGTACAAAATGAGACATATATGGATATGACCAGTTGCAGAATTGTTTTGCTTGACTATGCATATTTTTCACAGGGTTTTTTTTAATGGCAGGGAGAGAAAAGAGAGAAAAAAAATTTTTGTTCATTAGAAAAAATAAAATTTTAAACCTTTAAAAGAATCCATAGAGGCACAAAAACAATTGGAGAATTTACTATAGACAGAGAAGTCAACAAGCTGTATATTACTCAGATTTGCAAAGTCTTCTTTTTCTGTTCTACTTTGTATATAGAAATGCTCTTTTTATTTGGTGCTTGTTAAATTCAGAATTAAAAAAAATAAATGTGGAAAAAATAAAATAATGGGTTGCATTAGATGGCCTCTAACATCCTTAGCCTACTCTAATTCATGAGGCCGATGAGCTTATTGGTCTTTGAGGCCTGTTTCCATCTCTGCATTCTGCATTTCTACTTGCAGTCAGCCCTGATATCTGATTTGTGTCTGGGATGTCACTTTGGGTTCTTACAGTAGAGCCAAAGCCCTGGCAGATCTTTCCAAGGCTTGAATGGCTTTGCAACACAGGAGAATCCTATCATCCTATGACAAGCATGCCTATGTGAAGAGAGACCTCCACACCAGGTGATGAATTTTAGTTTGGACACAGGCAACTCATGGAGGTGCAAAAAGATGTAATCTTTGTCCTCATTTAGGTTCTTCTTGCAAAATAGTAATTAACCTGAGGACTTCCCTATTTCAGGACAATGAGAAGGGGTGCATGTATAGGTTTCACCCAATTGCCCAAAGAAATCTAAGACACAAAAAAGTTAGAGAAATTCTGCTCTAATGTATGTTAATTGGGATGTAATGTTATTTTGCCTCTTCCTTTATGTGTATTTTTCACCTGAAAAAGTTTTTATTACAACATTAGACAGTTTGGTGATACAGTCGAGAAGGTATTTGTACTTGGAACCAGGAATTCATGAATTCAGATCTTTTCTCAAACATTCTTTATGTGGACCCTGAGCGAGTTATTAAACCTCTCTCAGCCTTGGTTTCCTCATGCGTAAAATGGGATAATAATAGAACCTACCTCAAAGAGTTGTTGGTGAAGTTCAGATGAGATAAGTATATAAGGTTCTTTGAAAATTTTAAAACTCCATATAAATGTTAGCTATTATTTAATGGATGTTCCCCTTGCCTTAGACAATAAAATGGAATGGTAGCAAGAGAGCTGGACCTAGAATCAGCAATACCTGAGTGCTATCCATGGCAGACATGTTCAGGGACACGTGGCAAAGAAGTATTTATTTTTAACTCTTTCTGTGGTGATCCATTCCAACCCCCAATTCTTTAGATTCATTAGAAGATCATTAAAGGTTCAAGAGGAATGAGAACAGCACAAAGTAAAAGGAAGGGAAGGAAATTGATTCACAGATGGTTTTGCTGTGACTTAGTAAAATAACTTATTCGTGTACCGCAATGTCTAAAGAACCAAGATTAAGGTAGAGGAGAAAAGGTAGCCCAATTCAAGAAGGTCTGGTGTAAAGTCATATCTCATTGTCCTGAATAGGGTGGGTCCTAGAGTTAAGAGTTAACCTGAGGAACTAAGAACCCAAGCCACCGAACAAATCGGTAGCCCTAGGGCAAAAGACATCTAGCCTACCTTTCTTTAATAATTTGAGTCAGTCCCACAAACATTTATTAAGATCCTCCTGATTTGCCAGACACACTGCTATGCACTGGGGGATACAAAAAGAGGGCAAGAGATGATTCCTCCCCTTAAGGAGCTCACGATTCAATGACAAAACTTCTGTAAGTTACCATAATTTTCAAGTTTGATTTTCTTCATCCTTATCATCATAGAAGCACAGAGGTGAAAGAACCTTGAATGTGTCCCAGAGTCTAACTACACCTGTTTTCTGCAAAATCTCTGACAAGTCCACTGCAAATTCCTTCATACAATCTTAATGTAATAGGAAGTGCAGAAGGTTTGTTTTCCTGGTCACCCTCTTCTGGACACACCCCAGGTTGCCCAGAATAGAATGCCAGATGTGGTCCTACCTGGGCTGGCTATGGTTGCACTATCACCTCTCTTATTGTGAACAGTGTCTTTCTTAATACAGCCCAAGGTCATATGAGTGTTTTTTGGCCACTCTATTACACTGATGACTCACATTGACCTTGAGATTCACTAAAATCCCCAGATCAAGAGATAAGAAGAACCATTGTCTAGCCATACTTCCTCCACAGAGGCCTTATGCAGTTGGGTTTTTTGAATACAAGTGTAGAATTTTACACGCTCCTATTAAAGTTCATTTTATTAAATAGGGTCCATCACAACAAGCTGTCAAGATGTTTCAGATACCACTAATTTTGTTGTCCAACAGCTTAACTGCCCCTCCCAGCTCTATGTCAAATCGACTTGGTAAGCATAGCAACAACCACTAGTTTGCAAATAACTTGGTTAACCAATCTGGACTACTCACCCATCTGCAAAGCAGACGGTACATTTCCACATGTAGGTTTTCTTCAGGAAGACCCGACACTCAGAACATACTCGATGGCTGCAGCCCTGGCATACACCTCCTCGGTTTATCACAGAGCCCAGAGATTTCTGGCATCGTGCACAGGATTTCTCTTTGTATTCCTGATTTGTGTTCTTTGCTGGTCTCCATCTAAGATCCTGCAGGTGCAATTTCAGTTTCCTGTGAACCCAAGAAACCAAATGATAATAAATAATTTAGCACAAGTTGAGACTACCCTTCAATCTGTTTCTATAGGGTAATTCTTACCCTGCCCAATCAAGGCACATAGGAATATAGTAACAATATAGTATAAAATATTCTAATGTATATTTTAACAGTATAATTATTTCCCCATGTTATAATAATATATGCAGAATGTCTGTAGAATATTATATACATATAGAATATGTAGAATGTATTATAATATATAGAAATATATTCCATATAACTAATCATCATGCATATAATAATATGATTATATCATATGATGTAGTACATATACATCTAAATATATTTCATGTTATAATACATTGTGGTACACATAACAATATGCATGCATAACATACTCTATCTCATACATGTGCAAAATATGTATTACATGTTATAATATAGCAATGCATATAATAATACAACCACATTATATAACATATTACATTTATATGTAAAATATGTATGGCATATTATGGTGTGTATGATTATATCATGTGATATATTCTACATGTATGTGATAATATGCATTAGTGCTATAATATGTTACTACAGTGTATGATAATATATAGTAGTAATTCCAACCACTCCCTCCCCCCCAAAAGAAAGTAGTGAGAAAGAAAAGCAGGAAAGACATGAAAAAAGACAATGTAGTATTAAGTCTCAAGGAAAGGACAAATTTGCTATTCTCTAAGTCCCCCAATAATGAGAACTCACAGTGCTGTTTAGCTCATAATGGTGTTTTTCTCACAATGAGCCTTTAAGGTAGAATACACAATTTTTTTTTTTTTTAGTGAGGCAATTGGGGTTAAGTGACTTGCCTAGGGCCACACAGCTAGTAAGTGTTAAGTGTCTGAGGCTGGATTTGAACTCAGGTACTCCTGACTCCAGGGCCAGTGCTCTATCCACTGCCACCTAGCTGCCCCTCCACAATTATTATTATCTCCATTTTATGGATAAGTAACCTGGGAGTTAGGTTAAATGCCTGAAACTTTTTTTTATTGTTATCCAAAAGACCTATACCTAGCATACTTCAAACCTTTCCATTCCTTTATCAAATATTTATTCAGTGCCTAATAGTTTGAAGAAGCAACATACTATGAAAGAAGATTGGCCCCTGAGTCAGAAAGACCAGGGTTCAAGTCCTACCTCTGAAATCTACACTAGCTGTGTGAGCCTGGTAAAGTAATTTACTCTCTTTGTCCCCCTAAATTGAAGAGCTGCTGATCTTTATTGGTAGAGGGAACCTCCCTACATCAATGAAATCAAAAGGCCAGAAGAGCTTCAATTTACATAGCATTCTATTTATATAGCATACAAAATATTCTCCTTCCCAAAACCCCATGAGGAAGGTAGTACAAGTATTACCCCCATTTTATGGATGAGGAAAACAACACTCAGGGAAATAATGTAACTTGCCCACGATCTCACTGCTAGGATCCAGAGCTTGCTGACTCCTTCTCCCTTTCCACTCTGCTACCTTGTCGAAGGATTGTGCTTGGGCTACGGGCATGAAGGGGATAAAGAAGGACAATGGGAAAGGGAATAAACATTTATATAGTGCTTACTATGTGCCAAGTACTGTTTTTAAGGAATTTATAAATGACTATTGGTGTAAGACCTTTAATGTACACACATAAAAATACAAATTAGAATGTAAAAGATGCATTAAGAGTAGTATAAAGTATTAAGAGATCAATCAAATGTGGGAGAAATCATATCCAGCTATTGGGAAACTGTCCATTAAATCAGCAATTTATGTAGTACAAGGCACATTATCAAACAGTAAAATATTGATTAACCAGGACCTGAATTAACAGGAATGTTTTGTGCACTCAGAAAAAAGTCACAAGAAACCAAGTTCATATCAGGAATTTCTTTAATTAAGTCCTGGGGTTGGAATACTCTGAGAACAGTCTTCTTTTAGGCAAGACACTCCTTCACTCTAGGTCTGAGTTTTGTTATTTGAAAAATGAGGGGACTGAGGCTGGGTAATCTCTAAGATTGTTTCCAGAAAACAAAGTACATGCCTATCAATGATGGATGAATGTAATGAAACATTAACGTGCTGTAAGAAATCATGAACCTAGGGGCAGCTAGGTGGCACAGTGGATAAAGCATCGGCCCTGGATTCAGGAGTACCTGAGTTCAAATCTGGCCTCAGACACTTGACACTTACTAGCTGTGTGACCCTGGGCAAGTCACTTAACCCTCATTGCCCCTCAAAAAGAAAGAAAGAAATCATAAACCTGATAGAGAGAAGCACAGAGAGATCTGATATGAAAAACTAACTGATGGTAAAGTGGAAGTAAGCAGAACCAGAAATAACATACACAATGGACTGTTGCAAAATGTACAGCAAGTGGAAAGAACAGAAATAAGACCAATTGAAACTAAATGCTATAAATTATAACTATCTAGTTGACCTCAGTGCAAGGATATGAGAAGTGAGGTTTATGGGTATGCACTACATATAATGTCAGACTCATGTATGTTAGTTTTGTGAACTTTTTCTCCTTCTTTTATTTATAGAAGGATAGTTCTCTGATGGAAAAGGAGAGGATACCTTGGAATATAGATTATGTAAGAAATAGAAAAAAATATCACAAAAGACATTTTGAAAGGATTCTTTCTAGTCTTACCATCCTATGATATTCCCTTTCCTCCTACAGTCTATCTATTGACTAGATGGATGAGAATTAATGCTCAGCAAGAAATGGCTCCAGCCATTGACATCTCCCTGTGATAAAAGGAAACCTGATTTTCTCCAGTCACTCCACTCACTGATGCGAGAAAAGTCTATGGAAGCTTTTGGAAGGTTTTTCTATAGGTAAAGACGTGAAATAAAGACAGCTCTCTGGATGGCTTCCAGATAACGAGAAAATTTGAACACTAGCTTCTCTGAGTATTCAGATTCTGCAATGACATTATAAGTAGATTTCTGTCCTTCATACTAGTTTTCATTTGTATTGACAAAGTCTAAAACTTCTGCCACTTAATGTGGATGAAGAAAGGATTCATTATAAGTATCCCCCCTTTAATACAACTTCTGTTTCAAAGCTTAAGAAGAGGCACAATAGCACCAACATAATGCTGGGTTTGGTCTGAAAAGCCAGTGGTGCATATGCATATGTATTCACACATACATAAGAGCCCACATTCTATTCAGGTTATTCATAGAAAGGTCAGGAGATCTACAGACAGGAGCTGGTGTTCAAGTTCCATCATGTACCAGCTGTATGGTCTGGGAAAGTTATTTCAGCTCTCATCACCTAAGTTTCCAAATCTGCAAGATAGGGGCTATTAACATTTGTGCTATTTCCCTGATAGGGACCAAGGTGAGCAGGGCACATACACATATAAACAAAGACTTTGGTAACTTTAAAGTACATTACAAATGTGGGTATAGTTCAAATATATAATAGCATTACCTTATTAAATATAGTGTTTGTCAAATAGTGGGAAGATGCTTATTGTGACAGAAAGGAGGAAGCAGTTTCTAGTAATGATTCTATTCTAACTTCATCTTTACCCCTACAAAGCAGAGAGGCCAGAAACATGAAAATAAATAAATTGTCTCCATTTATATTTTAAGTAATGGCTCCAGGCTGCTTGCTCATTTCATTGACCATTCATTCCCCTACCCCACTCCCAGCAAATGGACAACAGAGTACACAGAATGACATCTTTGAAGTGCTGATCAGCGATTTTTAAGAAAAGGTCATTTCTCCACATTCACTCAACCTCTTCTCACTGCTGCTCCAGCTTTTTCTCCTTCCAAGTCTAATACAACCTCAGGACTTTATTTATAGGTGTCAGCAAAGAAGAGGTTTATTTAAAGGCTTCTCCAGCCTCAGTTTTCCCAGGTGTAAAATGAAGAAGAAGCTGGATTCATGATCTCCCAAGATTTAAAAACTATAAACTTGTAAGAGCAGAATGTAGTAAAAAAGAATGACGCCTCTGTAGTCCAAGGGCCCTGGGGGGGTTTGTGTCCTGCCTCTTTCACTTACTAACTCAGTGAGTGACTTTGGGCAATTCATTTAACCTCTCTGGGAACTCACCTGTTTCAGCTGTATAATGAGGAAGTTAGACTAAAAGATAGATAGATAGTCTAAGGTCTCTCTCTTCCAGCTCTAAATGGATAAAATCCTGCATATATCCCTTTAATTGAGCCCCATAAATTGAAGTAGAAAACTAAAAACTGAAAATGGCAAGTCAGTCCACAAACTGTAAACTATAGTAGCTCCTCTTTTATCAGCTGCTGTGCATGTGGAAAGGTAAGTGTGGGGTTGCATATATAAATAAGCCTCTTACCTCCCCCAAATCCAGAAGCTATGCACTGCCACATTAAAATGAGATGTGGGCTTTGCGCTAACAAGTCTTCCCTGTCAAACTGGGTATTTCCCCTGAGAGCTTGTTTATTGCATTCACTGGCATCTCATCACCTGAGTTGCCAGCCTATTCAGTGTCAGGTTCCAGCTTTCACTCAAGCAGTTTTGCACCTTTAAATAGCGAACTCCCAATTCTGCCATCAAATACTGGAGTGAAGAGTCTTGAACTGCAGGGTACTTGCCCTTTGGAGTGTACTGAAGGACAGTTCAGTCAATGAAGCAACATTTGTGAAGCAAAGCACCATTGAAAATGACTCAGAAAGACAGGTCCCTAGCTTCCTGCCCACTTTCTGATTTCAGATGGACAGGAATGGTGACCTCCACCCAGCTCCTTCAGCCTCTGGTCTTTCTCAGAAGCTAAGAACCACTTCCCCAAGTAACCCACCCCCTTGTTAGTTTCTCGAAGAGAAGCAGAAGAGAGAAAAATGGAAGGCACCAAGAAACAGAAAGCAAAACCATGACATCATGCTCAAATGCCAACATACCTTATCCTCTCCTCCTCAACCTTTTGCACCACCTGATCCCGGTACAGTACCTGAAGTACCATCTCACGTTCCAGTTCCTTGAGGGAATTCAGATTGACTTCTTGGTCATCTTCTTTTCCTTTATTTAACCAAGTCTCAAACTTGGTCAGTTTACTCACCACTCCACCTAACAGTTCCCCTGTTGTTTTGGCTTCTATGCCTCTGAAGAGTAGTGACCTAAGAGTTCTTGAAAGAACTAACCTCTCTTATTTCACTGGTGATTGTGGTTTTGTTCTTTGTTTTTTGTTCTTTTTGTTTCACTGTGTCATGCTCTTTGGAGGGAAAACATCAAGAGTTTGTCTCTGCTTAGTCATTATTTTCAAAACCTCTCTGCCACCTGGTGAGTGTTTTCACTGGTCATCCTCCAAGAACAAAAACACCTTCACCTTGGGGAGGTGGTTCCAAAGGTAAGATGTGGTCCCAGATAGATATTCTGGTAGGCAAAAGGCAATCTGTAAGCTAAGGGATATTCAAAAACAATATAAATAGCTTGTTTTACTTGTAATACTTCATTGGCTCCCTGTGGCCAGCAGACTAACCCTGTCAAGGATGACATGGACAGTAGACCTGCACGGGGTGGAAGACTGGCTAGATGGCCTCTAAATCACCTTCCAACTCTTTTTAGAGTCTATATCAGTTGTCATGCAAATAAAAAGGTAGTCTGCTTCAAGAACCTATAGAAAAACAAAGAAAAAACATTTTCCTCTCATTCTCTTCACTTAGAATAAATAAGCAAAGCATTACTGGACAATGTCATACACAGAGGTGAGCTCTTTCTTTCTCATTTGCTGCTATGATTTTTCAGAAGTATTAAATATATCATTCCTTATTTTAATGAACATCAGATTGCTCAAATTTTAATTCTATGACTGTGTATATGTTAATAGTTAAGTATAGAGAGAGATCTGTATAAAATATGAGCCTTCCTGAACTTTAGTATTAGGAATTAGAAATCATCTCTTAACCAGTTGTCAGTTATTATACCAACATATCAGACAATACCATGACATGCCTTGCACATAGCAGGACGCTTAATAAAATATTGTATTATTATTATTATTAAAATATTAAATTAATACTTGATACTACAATCATTTATTTTCATCAAAGTTTCCCCATTTGGGAGTTGAGGATATAGACATATTCAGAGGCATAAGGAGCAAGGAGCCATCTTCATATGACGATTTCTATCAATTATTCATGGACTTTCATAGTTTTTGCAGGCTGTCATATGAATCATGCCTATCTTATTTCTGTTGGGACCAGATAAAAGGTTTTGTACATATTCTCTCTGCTATCTTTTCAAACAACTTCTTGCCCACATCCCCTTCCGTCCTTTCCTATCCCTACTTAAAGCTAAAAAGACATTTAGTTTCCCAGTACAATGGAAAAATGGTGTCTAATTAATTCATTTCATACAGATGCATTTGCTGCAAATAAGCATTTAATATAGAGATCTTATCCAGCAAAATAAATACAGCAGACCCTTTTGTACCCTCTCCTTTCTCAAATGACCATGCCAATAATTACCTGTTTATCTGTTGCATCCCCAGTCATTCAACTAGCATTTATTAAGTGGCTTTTAGGTGCCAGGCACTGTGCTAAGTTCTGGAAATACAAGGCAAAAGTTATCCCTGCTCTCAAGGAACTCACAGTCTAATGGGGGAAAAGGGGGAAGGGTATTGACAGGGTATAGGACTAAGAACAACAATACTTCAGAATTAAATAGCCAGCCCAACTATTTCTATTTTACAGAGAACAGAGGAACTTCTGGAATGAGGATAAAATAGTTTCTTTGATATAGCACCTCTCAATCCCTTTTTTCCTTTGAGGAAGCAGAATTCTGGGGAGATTTATCTCAGCTAGGAAGTGGGCAGGAGGGGGTCCACTAAGACCTAAGAATTAACAAAAGTCTCTATCAGTTCTATGGTACAGTTGAAATGAGAGTCCCAGTGGAAGAGGACAGTCAGATTCAATTCAGAGCTGAAAAGGAGCAGTTGATAGAAGAGGTCTAAGAAAGGTTCTAAAGGAAAGGTCTGATCTCAGCCTAGCTCTTTGTACTTTCTGGGACAGCCTGGTGGAGGAGAAGAGTGAGTTTCCTAGACATTGGCTCAGGCTTGTCTGAGGAGAGCTACAATCCTCCCCTTCCAGGAAAGGTTCTAAGTACAGAATCTCCAATAGATGAATGAAGCATGAATATCATTGAAGATATGATTGGAGTTAAGGACTTCAAAATAGAAGTTACCTAAGGGCAGAGACCGTCTTCCCTTTTTTGTATTTGTATTGCCAATGTGCAGTGCAGTCCTTGACCCCATTGCAAGCACTTAATCAATGCTTTATCATTCATTCACTCGTTCATTCACTTATTCTCCATTTTTAGATGTCTGACACATAATTCCTCTAGAAGTCCATTCAAGTCCACTCTTCCCACTAAAGATCTATATATTTGTGAGAGAGTAAGTTCAAGGTGTATTCAAGAAATGTACTGTGATTTTTTTTTTTTTTTTAGTGAGGCAATTGGGGTTAAGTGACTTGCCCAGGGTCACACAGCTAGTAAGTGTTAAGTGTCTGAGGCCGGATTTGAACTCAGGTACTCCTGACTCCAGGGCCGGTGTTCTATCCACTGCGCACCTAACTGGCCCAATGTACTGTGATTTAATTCATTAAATGCTGCTGTTTAATTGAAATATTATAAACTAAGTGAGTACTGTGGCCTACGGTAAAACTGAAAACGTTTTTGGTAGATGCTTAGGAGTATGCTCTGGAGAAGATTTTGACCCACACATGCATAGAATCTGAGGGACCTAACTGAAAGGCCAGACAGCTGTTGGCTACATACGTGTGTGCCGATAATTTCTTTTTTCCTTTTTTTTTTTAATAAATGCTCCTATATTTATTATGTATATCTATCAGCAGCAAAACCTTATTGGCCAGCAAAATATGTCACCCTTCCTCCATAGTCTAGCACAATGGTTCTTTCTTTTTTAAAAAATAATAAACATTTTTATTATAGTTCTGAGTTTTAATTTTTCTCCTTCCCCTCCCCCTCCCTGAGGCGGTAAGCAATCAGATATGGGTTATACATGTGAGATTATGTAAAACATTACCATATTCATTTTTTAATTGAATAAATATTTTTATTTATAATTTTGGGTTCCAATTCTCCCTCTTTCCCTCCCTTCCCTCCCCCCTCCCTGAGGCAGCAAAATAATCAGATATGGGTTATACATGTATGATTAAAACACTACCATAATAGTCATAATAATTTCTTAAATGATACATCTTTCTCCAACACTGCGGTAGTTGGCACTGTTGACCACCCCATATGCTGGAATACTCTTTCCTCCCTTGGATTTTGTGACATTGATCTGATTTGGTTCTCTTCCCATGGGACTGCTTTTCAATCTCCTTTACAGAATCATTATCCATATATACACATATGTACCAAATAAGTATGTATATGTGTGTCCACACATATGGACCTATAATTTTACTGGTGCAGGGAATTTCATTAAGGAAACTCATTCTACCCCTGGTAGATCTATAATTGTTCTGTGGTTTAGAGACCTAGAAAGTTGCCCAAGGCATTGAGAAGTTAAGTGACTTGCCCAGGGTTACAAAGTCCAGAGAATCCAAAGTCAGGATTTGAACCTAAGTCTTCTGTACTCCAACCAGAGTTAGGAAGACATGAGTTCGAATGCAGCCTCAGACACTTAGTACCTGTCTGACCTTAGGCAAGTCATTTAACCTCTGTTTGCCTCACTTTCCTCAATTCTAAAATGGGGATAATAAAAGGATTTACTTTGTAAAATTGTGAGATCAAGCGAGGTATTTGTAACACTGCCTGAAACATAGTAGGTACTACATACATATATGTATACGTATACATGTATACACATATATACAATATACATGCACATATATATGCTTATTTCCTTCTCTTTTCTTCCCTTTCAACTCTTAGATGGGGACATCTATACTGCCCCGCCTTGTGTCTGTCTCTGTTTCTCTCCTTTCTCTGTCTCTGTCTCCTAATATATGTGTGTACGCACACACACACACACACACATATAAAATATACACATTTTGTGTATAGATATATACATATATATCTTGCACCGTTTCTTCAAGTGGAAAATAAGTGGAAATCATAATTGAATAGGGGGAAAGATGGCATTTGGGGAATATATAATGATATTAAAACCTCTCAGTACTCTAGGCAAATTTCTAAGACTATAAATTGCAGAGAAGGTGCTGACCTGAATTGGTAGAGTAAATTTCTTCACTTGGGAGTTACATATACCAGTGAAATCATGGACCACTTCCTATCCATATATACTTAATATTGATATTATTTCATTTTCTAGAGTAACTTTAGTATAACATAGTTTCCCCATTTGGTTCTTTTAATGAGATCTATGTCTATTATTACCTTATCTCAAGTCATGCTCAAAACTCCTGACTTTTTGCATTTAATTGAAACAATGGATTTTATAATAGCCTCTCTATTCAATACAGGAAAAGGTGCAGGAGAAAGAAGAGTTGAAGGTGATTTCAAGACAATGGGTCTAGATGATGGAGAGGATGCTGTTGCCCTTGATAGAAATAAGGAAGTTTGGGGAAGGGGTGGATTTAAGGGAAAAGATTTAAAGAATTCCATTTGGTGCATATTGAATCTGAGATGTCTACAAGCAGTCGGTGATTTGGGAATGGAACTCAGTAGAGACTGGGGCTAAATATATAGATCTGGGAGTCTTTTACTTAAAGATAATAATTGAACCCATGAATCTTGATGAGATTATTGAAAGAAACAGCATAGAAGGAGAAAGAAAAGGACCTAGGGCAGAGCCACCGGAAGCCACCCCTAGTTGGCCATAGATAATGATTCTGTAAAGAGGACTGAGAAAGAACAATCAGAAGGCGGCAATTTCACAAAAATCCAGGGAAGAGATGTGTCCTGAAGGAAGAGGTATTCAAAAGTATCATCTGTTACAAAGAATCTAAAAAGGAAGAGGACTGAAAATAAACCATCATATTTAGCAGTTAAGTGGTCATTGGTAATCATGGAGAATATGGTATGGTTAAGTGGTGAGAGAAAAGGAATTCGAGACAACACAAAGGGCTTTTTCTAGGAGTTTTGCTGTGAAATTAGGACAATAGCTTGGAGGGATAGGAAATGAAGGGTTTGAGGGGTTTTGGTTTTTGTTTTATTTTTCAGAGTAAGAGAAATCTTGGGTATATTTGTAGATATCAGGGAAGGAATTAATAGATGGCAAGATTAAAAATGAGATAGAGGGAGTGATGATTGAGGGGGCAAACTGCTGAGGGAAATGGGTGGGAATCAGATTAAGGGCAGAAAGATCTTGATCTTGGCTAGAAGGTCCACCTCATTTAGAAACTGGAACAAAGGAGGAGAGAACAGGGAATATGGATTTTGAGGTATACAATAAGTAAGATAATGGTCTCTATTTTTTTCTGTGAGATGAGACCTGGGTTCAATTCCTGATTCTGACACTATTTTTTATCAATCTAGACAAGTCACTTAACCTCTCTGATGTAGATTTCTCATGAATAAAATGGGGATCATTAATAATAGCAATAGTATCTTTATCACATGGTGGTTGTGAGGATCAAATGAGATTATGTAAAATGTTTTTCAAAACTTAAGAATTCTTTAAGTATCAGCTATTATTATTATTCCTAAATCCAAGTCCAGCATTGTATTCATCATGCTACACTTATATTATGTTAAATATAAGATCTACCACTTAAAAATTAGAAGAAGAGAGCTTATATCCTTTAGAAATATGGATGGGTATGAATTTAAAACTAGCACTGACATATTGAATATTATAACAGGAAAACAGACTGTTTCAATCATACAAACATTAAGTTTTTCAGATATAAAACAAATGTTGCTAAAATACTTTTTTTTGGGGGGGGGTGAGACAATTGGGGTTAAGTGACTTGCCCAGGGTCACACAGCTAGTAAGTGTCAAGTGTCTGAGGCTGGATTTGAACTCAGGTCCTCCTGACTCCAGGATGGGTGCTCTATCCACTGCATCACCTAGCTGCCCCTGTTGCCAAAATACTAAGGAAAATATAGATTGGGGGAAAATCTTTACCCAGAACATGACTGATAAAAATCTGTCATCCAAAATATATTGGGAATTGACATAAATCTATAAAATTAAGAGTTATTCCCTAATAGTTAAGTGATAAAAGAATATTAATAAATAGCTCTCAAAAGAAGCAAAAAACTACAAAACTATCAAAAAATATTTAAAAAGTACTCAAGAATGCTAATTGTTGGAGAAATGCAAATTAAACCAACTTTAGTAACTAATCATAACCAGAGCAGGCCAACTGGGACTTTGCTTCAGGACACCCACCACCTTAGACATGGGATGCTGTTCCCACTGGTGTTTCTCCTGTACCTTTTTGCTCCTTTTCTAACTTTGTACTATGGCTTCCTCCATCTGTAGCACCAGCAGTGTGACCTCCACCCCATCCCATATTCAATGATCCTGCTGCTGTATCAGTTGTCCAGAGCTTAGTGATCCTCTGATGCACTAAAGATACAATCTTGTTGCCTCCTAGGTTGAAGAAGATGATTCTTGCTTCAACTTCCTTCACCACTCTGTCCTTGGCCTGAGTCCTCCTCCATCAGGTTAAGAGTAGATTTTTCTGGGAAATGGGTCACCCCTCCAAACACCAGACTGTGAATGGTTCCTATAAAAGCCACCTGTGGTGTAAGAAGAGTGCAGGTTGGCATATCCCAGCTCTGATGGATCATGAAGCCTTCCTGTAGTACAAATGTGCTCTTCCCTGCCCAGTCCCACCCTGCTCTAACACTGGCTTCCTCAGCAGTAACTTTAAGACATTCCCAAGATTCTGACTTCCTCCATGAGCAGTGTGCTGGGGCCTTTCCCTTTAAGTTTAAGGTCTTTTCCTAAAGTCCCCGGGTACCAAAATTGCTTGTTCTAGGTACTAGAAATTCCTATTTACTTTTTTGTGTCATTCCTGTGGAGTTGGCAAATACAGCAAAAGTTGTATATGTGGAAACTATTAGACTGTAAGACTATATATCATTGGTCACAGGCATTCAGTTGCTTTACTATTCTGTTTTTGGTGATTATATAGTATATTGTCAAAAATTTGATTGAGAGCACACAGGGATTTGTATGGGGTCTCAAACAAAATTTACCAATAAAATAAAAATTAAAAGATAAGTAGACCAAAGATCCTAGATGAAATCATTCAGGCCATGAAGGACAAATCATTGTAGAAATGATGCTCCATTAAAAAAAAAGTATATGGGTGCACTGAAGCATGGTTCTGCCATGCTTGGAGGTTCTGGACAACCCATGTTGTCATTAAAGTGCCACTATTAACTTTATTTGGGTCTTTCTAATGAACAATATTATTCGTGGGACCACCTGACAGATGAGTTAACAAACATGTTCCCAAATAAAATATAATCCAAGATAATACATAAGGATATAAAAGAGGCATAAAGTCCTATGTGAGGTCCTCGGGAGAAAAGCAATCCTGACTGGTTGCAGGATAGAAGAGAAACAGGAAAGGCTTTGTCAGAGGTGACATTTGAGCTGGACTTTTTCAAATGGTCAGGATTTTAACAGAGATGTGGGGGAGGACATTCTGGACATAGCGTACAAACAGCATGGGCAAAAGGTTTAGAAACAGGGAAGGCATGGCAGTGTGGGGTGGAGTTATCTACAAGGGAGAGTGATCTGTCCAGTTTGGCTAAAGCATAGATCATGCAGAAGTGAATAGTATGAAATAAGACTATTAGTGGAGGGTAGCATCAGCCTTGTAAAGGTTTTGAATGACAGGTTAAGATGCTTGACCTTCATTTGGCAAACCTTAGGGGGCCATTGAAAGGGTTTTGAGCAGGGAAATGTCATGATCAGGGTTATTTGGTGTTGTGGTGTTTGTTTGTTTGGGTTTTTTTGTATAAGGAAGATTAATTTAGCAGTGGTGCAAAGAACAGAGAGGAGGGTGGGGAGGAAGTGGAAGGTCAGAAAATTGCTTCAAAGACTTTTGCATTAGTGTAAATGGGTAATAATGAGAGCCTGTGCTAGGGTGGAGGTAGTAGACAGAGAGACAGAGACAGATTCAAGAATATAATAGAGTCCAAATGATTTGAGGAGGCCCAAGATCAATTTATTTTTTATTTTTTAATTTTTTTTGGTGAGGCAATTGGGGTTAAGTGACTTGCCCCAGGGTCACACAGCTAGTGAGTGTTAGGTGTCTGAGGCCGGATTTGAACTCAGGTCCTCCTGATCTAGGGCCGCTGCTTTATCCACCTAGCTGCCCCCACCCTATAGTCTTTTTAAAACCCTTATGAACTAATGGTCAACTATAAATTGGTTTTCAGATGATTCAGGTCATCTCTAAAAGATACCACCTGCTACATTTTAGAAGTGTAACTTCTAACTGCAGAATCTAAATTGGAAGGGAATTCAATGTCCATCCCACACCTGGGGGAAAAACCCTACACAACATATTGGAACATCAGTTACCCAGACTTAGCTCAAGGACCTCAAATAACAGGGAACTCACTGTCTCCTGAGGCACTTCTCAATGTTCAAAAGTTTTCCTGGGCATCAAGCCTTAATTTGTCACTTTCTGATTTCTACACATTGTTCCTACTTGTAACCTCTGGGGCCAAGCAGAACAAATTTAATTTCTTTTCCATATAACTACTCTTCAGTTACTTGAAGACAGATTTTCGTGTTTCCCCTGAGTCTTCTTTTTGTCAGGATGCTTCAACCAATTGTCTTAAAGCACAAATTCAAGATCTACAACAAGGTGACACAGTGATTAGAGGACTGGGCTTATAGTCATGAAGACCTGGGTTCAAATGCAGCATCAGACACTTAGTACCTGTTTGACCTTAGGCAAGTCATTTAACCTTTGTTTGCCTCAGTTTCCTCAATGGCAAAATAGTGACAATAATAGCCCCTAATTCCTAGGGTTGTTGTGAAGATCAAATGGGATATTTGTAAAGTTCTTAACACAGTACCTGGCACCTTGTAGGTACTCTATAAATATAGTATAAGTTTATATATGTAAAAATAATTTTAAAAAATATATAAATTTGTTTTGAGTCATTTTGGTTGTGTCTGACTCTTCATGACCCCATTTGGGGTTTTCTTGCAAAGATAATGGAGTGGTTTGCCATCTCCTTATTCAGTTCCTTTTACAGATGAGGAACTAAAGCAAACAGGGTTAGTGACTTGCCCAGGATCACACAACCAGTAAATGTCTGAGGCTAAGTCTGAACTCAGGAAGATAAGTCTTTCTGACTCCAGGCCTGGCGCTCTATCCACTGTGCCACCTAGCTGCCCAATATATAAATACTAACTATTATTATCATTTTGACCACCCTCTGAACAATCTTCAGCTGATTAGCATCTTTCCTACAAAGTATACCCAGAACTCAGCACGTTATTCAAGATAATTCCAACCAGTTCATAAAATGCCAGCCTACTAGATTGCTACTTTCAGTGGCTGGTAAATGCTGCTAGATTCAGAACATCTTTAAGAATACTGAATCTTTAGGCTGTGAAGTTGCACCAATGTATTATGAAGCAGTATCAGGACATAAAGGCACAATCTGAGGTCATCACACTAAGAGCAGCCAAATGTTCTGACGCTCCAAATAAGTCACCGATCAAGATATAATTTCATAGATCTTTGATTATAAACCATGATTCAGAACTGTAGCTCTGGGTTCAGAGCTCATTTTCTCTTGGCTCATTTTCCCATTTAGGGTTTTCCCTGAAAACATCTGATTTTGTCTCATTTTATCCTTATTCATGGTTTCCCCTAGAAATATAAGAATTTGGCTTTTATAGAGTTCCACCAATAAAAATAACAGGTCCTTAGCTTCTGCATATACTCTCAGGCTAATGACATTGAATATAGGATAGGCTTTATTCAAACAAACAAAAAATCACAAAATATCTGCATCTGAGCCCATAAAGAGTTAAGACATCTCCCTTTTCCCCAATAGATTTCTGCCCTCTCCATGGACCTATATAGTTCCCTAGACTTATAATACTATCTTATATAGTAGTATCAACTACCAAGGGAAAAGACTAAGAGGTTGCTAGAGAATAAAGCTACACTTTTCTCTGGTGAGTCTGCGGCTCCCTGGAATGATAACATGGGGCCACAAAGGGAACTAAGCAATAGAAGAGATTGATACAAATAAATCAATTTCCAACACTAGAAAAATTACTCAAAGTATATAATATAGTCTTAGCACATCCACATAAAAAGATGGCTCTTTGTTCATAAACTATTAGCATAAGGGTGATATATTCCCCAGCCAGCCCATCATACTTCCTCATTCCATTTCTGTCTGTCATATCTATGAAGCTTTTCCTAATCCTCACTGGAAACAGACATCTCTCCCCTTTGAACTCTATGGCATTTTTTTATGTTCCTTAGAACACTTAGTACATGCTGCCTTGTATTAAAGCTATTTCTGCACACTTCTTATCTCTTCCACTTGTTTCTGGAGTGCAGGAGCCATGTCTATTCATCTCTGAGTCTCCCTTAGTGCCTAGCATCTGTACCTAATTCATTGTTGGTGCTGAATAAATATTTATTGAATGATCATGTTGAATTTGAACTTGAGTTTGAAACTACCTTATAAGAAAAATATATATGCAATATATACATGGGCAATAGTAAATAAGTTGTCGGAGGGTACAACATTATCAAATTCAGAAGATTAGGACTATGTATAAAAAATACCCTAGTAGCCTTTAATGATGGATGTACCCATCATGAACATATACATGTGCTATATAAGTACCCTTTACATGTCAGTGGCCTGGGATAAAGCCTGGGTCACCCCTGGATCACACCCTTTTTAAATTAAAGCTTTGCTTTCCCATCATTTGAAGCAATTTAGTTGTACTCCTATGAAAATTCTTTATCTGTGTTATATCTTTCTTGATATCCTTTAGAATCAGAATCATCTATGGCATTTCAGCAGTATTCCACTAAAAATAGAGTAGAATTATGTTTTCTCTTTGAAAAATGAGCTCCATAGAGGTTAAATGACTTGCCTAAGATCACATAAATGCCCAGCATTCAAATCCAGGGCCTCTGACATCAAATTCAGGCTTTTCAATTGTATCGCTCTGCTTCATGGTTTTGAACATTTCTTTTTTTTTTTTTTTAGTGAGGCAATTGGGGTTAAGTGACTTGCCCGGGGTCACACAGCTAGTAAGTGTTAAGTGTCTGAGGCCAGATTTGAACTCAGGTACTCCTGACTCCAGGGCTGGTGCTCTATCCACTGCGCCACCTAGCTGACCCCTGAACATTTCTTTAAAGTTGGGAAAGGTTTCCTGGGGACAGTGAATAATAAACTAAATTATAACTGGTTAGCTGTGTTAAGTACTATGGGAATGCCAAAGAAGCAAAGGACATTCCCTCAACCCCCAGATGTCCTCCTGTGTGTTTCTAGAGACAGAATGGGGCATCTAGGGGAATGTTTTTAGAGCCAGGAATGAAGGTCTCACTGACACTTAGGTTGAGTAGCAATGGCTTGAGTCTCCATTGCTAGGCATATATCCCAGGGAAGTTAAGAACAGAAAGATGCTGTATATACAAAAATATTTATACCAGTTCTTTATGTAGTAGTCCAAAAAATCACTACCAAAACTAAACTAAACTTAAAAAAAAAGCAAAAAACCAAAATGGTACTCATTGATTAATAAATGGCTAAATAAATTATGGTACAAGAAAGTCGTAGAATATTACTGTACCATAAGAAATAATGACAATGAAGAAGCATAGCAATGTACACCATGATTACAACAATATAAATAGAAAGAACAAAAGCAAAAATGGAAACTGAATGCTCTGAAATTATAATGACTAAGCTTGGCCCCAAAAGAGATATATCAGAATATATCTCCCTCTAATCTTTACAAAGTGAGAGACTGTGGATGTGGAACATTATTACATACACTCTCAGAAGTGGTTGATGTGTTGGTAGTTTTGATGGATTATTTTTTCCCCTAACTTTTTAGTTTTTGTTAAAACGATTGATCTCTGGTTGAGAAAAGGATATATTGGGAAATGGAACATATAAAAACAAGAGATATAATTTTTTTTTTTAGTGAGGCAATTGGGGTTAAGTGACTTGCCCAGGGTCACACAGCTAGTAAGTGTTAAGTGTCTGAGGTCGGATTTGAACTCAGGTCCTCCTGAGTCCGGTGCTCTATCCACTGCACCATCTAGCTGCCCCAAGAGATATCATTTTTAAAGCACAGGGAGTAAAGAAATATTTTATCCCCTTTCTCTATTCCCAATGAAACTGGCAAAGCATCTAAGGCTAGCCAAAAGGCAGGTTGACTAATTTCATAGTTATAGTCTATGTAGGAAAAAAAGACTTCAGTAGTCTAACACAAATTTGTAAAGAGAAAGCAGAGACACAGGGAGAAGTCAAGTTCCAAGGGAGCTAACCAGGTTGGGAGGAGAGATGAAGATGGAGGGAGTGGAATACTACATTTTAGGATAGTGGCCATTTTCCTTTTCCATTTATTTTTAAACTTTTCCGTTATTCAGCAACAATTCAGTTTAGCAAACATTTTTAAAGGCACTGGGGAAACAAAGTAAAAAAAAAGAAAGAAATCATTTTCTCACTCAAGGAATTTTCATTTTACTGGAGAGAGACAACATGTACATCTATAAGGAAATACACAGTATATCCAAAGTAATACAAAATAACTTTCAAAAGGAGAGAGTTCCAACAAACAAGGGATCGTGAAAGGTCTATGCAGGAAGGTATTCCTGAACTAGCCTGTGAAAGAAACCAGGGATTCTTAACCTATATTTGGAGGGATATATGGCATTAAATACAATTACATGTTAGAATTTTGAAATTGTTACAAATTTTTGTTATCAGTTAACAGAGGAAGTAGGTCATAGTGAATGTCTTACTGAGAGTCAGAAAGACCTGGGTTTAAGTTCTGTCTCTTACACAAACTAGCTATAAGACAATGCACAAATCACTTAACCTCTCAGGACCCCAGGCCTCTTTCTCCAAGACTAGGTTATAGACAAGTTGCTAAGCTGTTTGACTGGTCTTCACACTGATTAAATTACTGATTGACTCCCCAGACTCCCTCACTACATGCATAATAGCCCACCTTTACTTGGAATATTTGATTTGATAAACTGGAGAAAATGCCACAGCTGGAAGCAGGAAAAGTGAGAGTGGGAACAAAGTTCTTGAATTTGCAGGTAGCAGTCTCTTATTCTTTACATCCAATGAATGTATTATATGTGAAAAGCTAGTAATCTGACTAAGAAAAAAGAAAATGTAACATAGGAAGATAGAAAAAAATTACATTGAAACTAAGAAAGAACAAACCGGATCAGGTTTGTATGAATAATTACATTTTATTGCTGCTCAGGCCTTTGAGAGAAACTACAATGTACAAACCCACAGCTTCATCTCTACTCATGTGGCAGATCATTTCAGAGAAATGACCTCCTACTCTTTAGGACGGTTATTCACCACAATTACTTCCGTGAGAATCTTTGCTGTTGGAGAACACAACCATACCACTGACTTAATGTTTCAGAACTCTGGGGAAAATTTGAATGACTCAATTGGCCTTGACATTTTACCAGTAATTCATATGCATCATTTTTTTACTTTCTGTAAATTTTGTTAATGTCAATCTTTGAAGGTTCAACCAAGTAAGCCAGAAGAAGATAACTAGTTAAAAACTCTTTTCTTTGAATGCCCATAATCCCAAAATTCCATATCCAACTAGGCTAAAATGTCTCTTTTCAAACTTATATACTAAAAAGGGAATTTTTTTTTGCATTCCACGTGATGTTTTCCAAAGATGACATATCAACATACACATACAACAATGTCATATATTTTTATCCTCATTAGTGTGGTAGAGCATAGATGACAATTAGGCATAGGAGACTGAGGAGTGGTCAGGTGATTAGGATGAAACAATATTAGGAGAGAAATCCAAAGGAGGGAAGAATTTCTAGAAATTATATCTCTAGAGTTTTAAATAACTTCATGGAGATTTTAGTTTAGGTGACATAGTTTTATTGGGTGACATTTTGAAATGACATTTGTTTCCTAAGACACTCTTACCCTTTCTTATTCAACATATTGCTATTTGAAAATCAGAATAAAATTGAGGAAACAGAAGACAAGATGTCCTTAAAAGAACCAAAACTCATAGATTTCCATATATTTACTTATAAGCTGTAATTTTAGCTAGACAGACCAATTTGATGAGAAAGTTTCTGCAATTAAAGTTAGTTGCAAATATGTCTATAGAAGTAATTGAAGAAGAATCTTTTCTAGCTAATTTCTAACTTTTATCTCCAAATTATTTATTTCAGTTCAGATTTACAATTTGTTAAGGGCTAAAATTCTAGCTAGTCTGTCTAAAATATCTAATGAGTGGTCGCCAATAAATTGTAAGCTTTAGCAAGAGTTAGGTTTTTAAGCATTTATTAAGGAGAATAAGAATTTGGTAAAGAGAGAGAGAAAGGCCTAGATTCCTATCTATTAAAGGGAGAGCACATTTCTAGCTCCGCTCTCCACCAGAGTCCAAAGGAAAGAGCGAGAGTGAGCGCCAGTCTCTTCCTTCCTCCTCCCACTAGCCCGCGTCACTTCCTGACGCCAAAGCAAAGACTCCTGGTCTTGCCCTCAAAGACCTTCACTTCATGGGTGGAACTCTTCTACAGTAGGTCTCCAGCAGGTGGCGTCATTCCAATCGTTACAAATTGCATTAGTGACAACACAATTGCACCATAGCAAATCAGCAATTCATCTATAACTCAGGATCTTAAAGAATTATCTAAAGCCAACCCAGAAGTTAGGTGGCTCAGCCAGGGTTAGAGTTAGGACTTGAATCTGAGTTTTCCTGAGGTTGACCCTCTACTATAACATTATATTTCTTAACTTTTTAGTAAATTTCTATATTTTAATCTTCATTTTTTCATTTCCCTCACTCTTCTTTTTCTTTCTCTTCCCTACCAAGAAATATGGCAAAGGGGTTGATATGGTGAAGAGTTGTATCAATACTAAAACAAATTTAGGATACAATTGCCAGTTCTTTGATGACATTTACAAAAATCTCTGGTCCTTAAAATTATTTTCTCTTATAGGGGTGAGAGGTTAAGTGATTTACTTAAGGTCACATAGGTAATAGAGATAGTCAGGATTTGAACACAAGTGTTTTGATTCTAAATTCATAGATATGTGAATCATACTTGTATTCCTATACAAATTATATTCCTATTCATATCCAATTTCATATATATGTAAATCCTGGGCATTTATAAAACCTTTTGGAGAGAAGAATATAATGAAGTTGACTGATTCCTGAATCCTCAATAATAAAATACATCAAGACCTAGAAACCAAAGAAGTCCATGAATAACATTGTGTTGATACTTTTTTCACCCACAGCTACCAGAGATGATATTTTCCTATTAATTTTACAAGAATGTACTTCAGGAGATCATAGATCTGAAAGGAACCTCAGAAGTCATCAAATCCATTTACATTCATCCGACCTATGGGAAAGTCAAGGCCTATGAAGATTAAGTAACTTGCCCAAGGTCACACAGGTACTAAAATGGCAGATGTAGGAGTTGAACCCAGGTTTGCTAACTCCAGAACCAATGTACTTTCCATTCTACCGGGCGTTGCTGCCAATACCACTTCTTCCATGTCATTTTGTTTGGGTTTTGTTGTTGTTGGTGGTGGTGGTGGTTTTTTTGCGGGGCAATGGGGGTTAAGTGACTTGCCCAGGGTCACACAGCTAGTAAGTGTCAAGTGTCTGAGGCCGGATTTGAACTCAGGTACTCCTGACTCCAGGGCCGGTGCTTTATCCACTGTGCCACCTAGCCACCCCCCATGTCATTTTAATTATCCTTTTTCCATCTCATTTTTTCCTTTGTAAGATAAAATGTTAAGGGCATGTTCAGGATTCAAGCCCAGATCCTGTTAGTCCCAAACTAGTCCTCTTTTCAGTACATCACTTTATCTCCCACCTAACCTACTACATATTCAAGTTCCCAACTTAGACTGCTTCCCTTTCACCAACTCAGTAATCTGAAAGATTTTACAGAAATAGTCTCTACCAGAAAGTTGTTAAATTAAGACTGAAAATGCCTGTCCTACCTTTTGATGTGACTTAGGAGTGGAGCCCAGGGTAGCATGTCCTGGATATGAGGAAGTCACTCTTGCTTTTTGGTTTGAGAAACTGACTTTGTTCTCTTTCCTTCCTGTTGGGTCCAAAGCAGGAGCAGCAGGGTTTTTTTTGAACCACACGCTTCTTAGCTCATGAGGGCAGTGACAGTGGTGGCTGTCCTTGTCGATGATAATCACTCTATGTTAATTCGTTTCTGCTACCACAAGAACAAAGCAAAGACCAGTAACCACAGCAAGTAGCTTTGTAAGTACCTATTTTTAAAAAATCAGGCTGGAGGAAGTACATAGATGACGGGGGAAAATATTTTACTGCTCTCAAGGAAATCCCAACCAAGCTCAGAGTTTGCAAATATTCAAATCTTCTCACATTGGCTATATTTCATACTTTGCCACAAGTCATCAGCCTGGTGTGGTGGAAAGCATCATAGATTTGGAGTCTGAAGATCTGGATTTGAAGTCTGTCTTTGTCATTACAAGCTGTGTAACCTTGGGCAAATCCCTTAACCTCTCTAGTCTATGGTTTCCTCATCTTCAGAACGAGGGGGTTTGACAAGATGAGAACCAAAGTCTTTTTCAGCTCTAAATCTATAATCTATAAATCTATTATCTATAAATATCATCTATAAATCTATTATCCTATGGCTTTTATTTTTTCTTTGGTAACATAAACTTTATTTCTATTTAATTTCATGTAAATTTTATGATAATCTCACATTAGTTTGCAAAAATAAACTCATATACAGAGTGTAATCTTTTGACAGGCAACTGTGATTTTAAGGTCTTTTTGCGTCATTAATTTAGAGATATTTCATCATCTGTAGATGAGATTGGACTAGATAATCTCTAGTCTCTTTCAAACTCAAAAATTCTAAGATCTAGGATCTAAGTCTATGACCAGGTAAAGGTGAACTGGAAATCAGAATGACCAAATGGGTTTCACATTTTGAGACTGGGAGACAGACTGAAGCATCAAGAGAATAAAACAGGAAAGATCTGAAAGAGAATGAATCAGGGGTGTGGGGTAATCTAGGACACAGGCACTAACTGAAAAATTTGTGAGAAAGGATTTCAAGGAATACTTGGGGGGGGGTGTAAAGTTTAACTAAGTGGTTTCACCAGATTTCAGTCTGGGATATAAGGACGGCAGGCATAGCTCCATATTTGGTTTGTGCTAACTACAGGGTTTTATTAACAGTATGCACACACATTCAAGGAGATGTGCTAATCCTTTCATCATCATATTGATTGAGATCTTTATTGTAGTTCTGAGAAATGAAGCACATTGTAGACCAAGGGAAATGGCCCTGCCCAGAACTACGGGCTAATTCTTAATTGCTTACTAGGACTAGCATGGTCTCATACCTAGAGCTATTGGATCTCTTTAGAAACATATGAATCAGACATTTATTAAGTACCTACTATGTGCCAGGCCCTGTGCTAAGGACTGAGGATACATAAAGAGGCAAGGGAGTCACAATCTAAAGGGGGAGACAACAAGTAAATAATTATATACAGGATAAATGGGAAATAATTAAAAGAGAGAAGGCACTAGAATTAAGAGGGGTTGGGAAGGCTTCCTGGAGAAAACAGGATTTTAGTTAAGACTTGAAAGAAGCCTCAGAAGCCAGCAGGTGGAGATAAAGAGGGAGAACATTCCAGGCATGGGGGACAAACAGTGAATATGCCTGGAGCTGAGAGATGAAATATCTTCGTGGAATAGCAAAGAGGCCAGTGCCACTGGATCAAGAGTACATAGCACAGAGTAAGGTATAAGACTAGCTGCAGGGTGGGGGTGGGGGTGGGGGTGGGGCAATGCAAGGTTATGAAAGGCTTGGAACACCAAACAGAGGATTTTGTATTTGACCCTGGAGGTGATAGGAAGCCAGTGGAGTTTATGGATTTTCTATTTGCATCTCCACCACTCAACACAGTGCTTTGTACATAGTAAGCACTCAATATTTTATTCATTCACTTACGCCTTCATACCTTTTATCAAATATTTGCTTTGTTTTGTTGACATTGCTTTGTAAAATTTAGTATAATTCCATAGAATATTTGTTATGGACTCCCAGACACCAGGAAAGGTAAGAGAGAAAATTCTATTTACCCAAACCTAGGATGAAGCTGTCTTTGTATCTCAAACATTGCCATGCATACCTCAACTCCCCAGGACCTGGCGCAGAGTCTTACGCATAGTAGGTTTTAATAACTGTTGAATTGAGTTGAATCAAAAAGTTGCGATGGATTACAGATTATAGCCAGAAGAAAAATATTATCTGGCACTATTTATTATTAGGTCTCATTAATATCATCAGATTAGCACTACTCCTTGATGGAAAATAGCTTCACATATTAGAAATAGGCTCTTGAATCATGTTTTATTTAATTACAATGAATGCAAATTTAGAAGCTGGTGATGGCAGAGTTTAAGGCCAGTTCCTTGTCCTGTAAAATTATCACTCATGGGCAAATTATAGAGAAAGAGTTCTAGGGAGGGAGCAATGTGTATGTTGGTAAAGCCCCCCCTCCCAAATATTCTGGTTGGAACACAAAATATATTCTATACTTCCCCACCCCCCCCCAGGCCCCTGAGGGGCAATGAGGGTTAAGTGACTTGCCCAGGGTCACACAGCTAGTAAGTGTCAAGTATCCGAGGTCAAATTTGAACTCAGGTCCTCCTGAATCCAGGGCTGATGCTTTATCCACTGCGCCACCTAGCTGCCCCCTATTCTATACTTTTTTTTTTATGGTGCCAATTTTAAATAGTTTTATTCTCCAGGACAAGAATTGCATTTCCATACTTCTAAAAGCATGATTCACTTTATTTTTATTTCATTTTTTTCAATTACATGTAAAGATAGTTTTCAGCATTCATTTTTGTACGATTTTGAGTTCCAAATTTTTCTCCCACCCTACTTTCCCTCCCTGCTCCAGAAGCCAGCAATCTGATATAGGTTCTACATTACAATGATTCACTTTAGGTTATTGATCTCTCTCTTCTACCGATGTTCCTGCTTATCACTTGACCTGGCTAAGGAATAGTATCATAGAATGATGCCAAAGTGTTCATGATAACCAGGAAGAAATCACTCACACTGATATCTTTTTGTAGCATCTATCTAGTTTCTAAATGGAGTCACCCATTCCTCCAAATCTTTATTGACACCATTAACAGTAACTACACAACGAGGCCACTAATTTTTCTTTATGCAAAATGGGAATGAAAGGTAGCAACGAAATGACAGAGAGCAAAGGGGAAGTATCCAATCAGGGCTAAATATTTCTAACTGCAAAAGAAGCTCCACCCCCACCCCTTCCTCCTCTCAAAGGAGAAATCAAAGAAAAACTCAGAGGAGTGGGGCGATTGTTTCCTTCCCCAATTCAGAATCACTAGACAAGGAAATTGTTCAGAAAAGGGCTCTTGTCATCTCACCCACAGGGCATGTACCAGCCCAGTAACACATTCATTACCCTTAGCCACTAGTCTCAGTCTCTCTCCAAAGGAGAAAGTTGAGGAGTAGAATATTAATGGTTGTGCCCAATCACATGCTCCCAAAATATGAAGCAAATTCCAATTTACTCCCAATTCAGTTCAATTCCTTCTGGCAACCTTCTTTCCTAAAAAGCAGTCAAAAATCAAAAAGTCAAAAATAAAAGCTCCATTTCCATAATGTCATTACTTGGTGGATTCTGAAGTAGCATCTCCATTGCAACATGGGTTATATTCATAAATCATTAAAGCCAAGTAGAACTAAAATATGTTTCAAAATGTGTACATTCAGAAAAAAATATTTTGGAACATGTATAGTCTCTGAAGTTAGGAAAAAGTCTTAAGAGATCATACAGTGCAATACTCTCATTTTACAGATGAGGAAATAGGTCTTGAGAAGTGACGGTCACACAGGTGGTAAAAGTAACAATGGCAGAATTTGGACCCACATCTTGTAAAAGATAAAAAATAATTTCAAAAGTCCCTTTTATTTTGAAATAAAAAAGGAGAGTTGAGATACAAATGTCACCTTCCCACACCTGTTACTTGTGCTTCTCCCAGTCCCAGACCAATACAGCGATGGGAATTAGAGTCTACTTGACAGAGCTTCAATCTGCCATTATCATTTTAGCTGAGTGAATTAAAGGACAATAACATCTGGGGTAAAAAAACACCAGCACCTACTCATCTCTCTCACCACACAATCCAAGTGGGTGGGGCCAGCCACCCCAGCAAGAGCTGCTACCATCTCCCAGCACCACTGTCCCAGCTTTAGCCATAGCCCCTGGTCAGGAGCTAGGATTTGGGTGGAGAGTGATAGTAGAATGAAATGGCTATAGACTGCCTGAAGCTAGCAGCCTCCTTCTCCACACAATCTTCTGAAACACTAAGAGAACTGACCCTTTTATCACCTATTCCAATTAAATGAGTATCCTTAATTTATGGTACTTTTCTAATCCCATGGCTAGGACACAAACTGTCCCTCTAATCCCTGTGATTTGGGGACCACTGTCTACCAAGGCAAAGGCCCCTCTCCACCTTTGGTAGCTAGGTAGCACAGGAGACAGAGTGACAGACTTGGAGTCAAGAAGAACTGAGTTCAAACCCTGCCTCAGATACTTACAGGTTCTAAACCCTGGGCTAGTCAGTTAGCCTTTCTCAGCCTCAGTTTCCTCATCTGTGAAATAGGGATAATAATAGCACCTACCTCGATAGGTTGTTATGAGGATCAACTGAGATAGTATATAAGTTTTTAGTAAACCAACCTTTAAATAAAAATGGAGCTATTATTATTATTATAATTTCCCCAGTACCTCTCCCAGAACTCTCATCATTCAGAAACTTATCCTTCCTTGAAGTTCACTTCATCCACCTATTTCATCTTGCCCATTTACTGGTCACTGTCCTCTACTTGGAGTGTCCTCCAAGTCACTCGTATTTTCTCAAGGCATTTAGTTCTTGATTCACAGTTTTCCTATTCACCCTGTTTCCTGTGGTCACTCTTATCCTACTTTATCAACCTCTTCAACCCCCATGATTTCTACATCAACCTTACCTCAGCTGCCCACAAGGCTAATCATATCTTAAGCTTATCATCACGCCCAAACTCTTCCACCTCCATGATCTAGAAATTTCCCTTTCTTAGCCTTAAGCAAGTATTTACTAAGAACCTACTATATATCAAGTACTCCACTAGGTGTTGGGAACACAAAATCAAAAAATAACCTCTGCCCTTAAGTAGCTTACCTTCTCCTGGAATAGCACATACACAGACAAATAAATAAATAAAAATGTAGACAGAATAGTTGTAATGCGGCCCAGCTCCCTACTCCCACACACACTTCTTTCAAAGCTTCACTCCTCCTACTATGCTTCATACACTCCATGAACCTCTGGTTCTTTCATCTTTCCTTCCTTCTAAAGTTCATTATTTCTTTTCTGACCTCATTTTCTTTCCTTTAGCTTTGACTCTGTTAGCTACCTTGACTATCTTTCCCCTTTGTCATTCCATTGTTCACACACTGCCAGTCATTGGCCTTGGGCCACCTCCATCATCTTTCTTTTCTTCTACTCTGAAGATGTTGGAAATCATGTAGTTGTATTAATTGTATCCCCTACAAATTCATTTTATCTCATTTCAACTGAGTCCCTGTTACTAAGTGGCAATCTTTTAATATTTCTCTCATTGACTCTCTAATATACTTCCTTTACCAAAGAGCTTTTATCCTATTTCCTGTGGCTTTTCCAAACCATATTCTCTATCCTAAAGCCTTCAATACCACTCCAATCCTCTCTCTCTTGGCAGATGACCCATCACAGTCAAACTGTTAGAAAGAGTATCTAACACTCCCCTCCTTCATTTTCTTTCCTAGCTACTCAATTCTCAACTCCTATTATCTGGTTTCTGACCTGAAAATTTTACCAGAACTGCTTTCTCAAAAGTTACCAATATTTTCTTAATGTCTACATCCAATAGCCTTTTCTTGGGTCTCATCCTTTTTGACCTTTCTGCAGCTTTTGACATCATTGAATTCATTTCTTCCTCCATTAACTTCCATAATATTACTCTCTTCCAGTTTTCTGCACTCCTATCTGACCACTTCTTTGTGGTATGTTTTGCTGGGTCATCGTCCATCTTCAGCTCTGTAAGTGAGGGTATCTCCTAAGGTTCTCTCATGAACCGTCTTATCTCTATACTGAATAGTTCATGGTCACCATCTGAATGGTTGCTGTCTGTAATGTGGCTAGAATTCTAGCTATACTGTCTAAAAATATAATGAGTGGTTGCCAATAAATTAGAAGCCTTAGCAAGAGTTTAGACTTTTAAGCATTTATTACGGAGCATAAGAATTTGGTGAGGAGAGAAAAAGAGGCCTAGATTCCTACATCTATCTCAGTGGCCAGCATTTTTGCTCCACTCCCCATGAGGTCCTGGTGAAAGAGAGAGACCCTTGTCCCTTCTTTGTCCCACAAGCCTCTTGTCTAAACCGGAAACATCAAACATCACTTCCTGACACCAAGGAACTGACCTTCCCAGTCACATGGCTTGCCCTCAGACACCTTCTCCTCATGGTGGAGCTTTCCTATAGTAAGTCTCAGCAGGGGGCGTCACTCCAATTGTCACAGTACTTTCTCAATTGGTGATTTCATTAGTTCCTATGGATTCAATTATCGTCTCTATCCAGAGGACTTCCAAATGTATGTATTTATAGCTATCCATAACTCCTTCCTGAATGCCAGTCTTACCTATCTAACTGGTTGCTGGATATCTTTATCTGGATTGTCAGAACATGCCTCAAACTCAACATGTCCAAGATGGAACTAATTTCCCCATACCTATCTCTTCTCCAATTTTTCATTTCTCTCAAGAAATGTTAAGAATGCTAACAATTAAGAATGTCCTTATCATTCTTCCATGTACTGAGGCTTGAAGTTAGTCAGCTACATTTGACATTTGACCTCTCCCTTTTTCTCACTCTCCCATCGCCTTTATTTGTGAAATCCTGTTTAGTGATTCTACTTCTATAAGATTTCTTCCATCTGTCCATTTTCCTTCACCCATATGACTGTCACCTTATTTCAGGCCATGACCCATTTAAGCAGTGGTTCTGTTGACTAAAAGAGAAAATACAAACTCTTTAGCCCAAGATTTATAGCCATCAACAATCTGACTCAAACCTACCTTTTCCATTCTTAATTCACTTGGATAAATAGTGTGAATTAAGACTGTGGTATGGGGCAACTAGGTGGTGCAGTGGATAGAGCACTGGCCCTGGAGTCAGGAGGACCTGAGTTCAAGTCCAGCCTCAGACACTTAACACTTACTAGCTGTGTGACCCTGGGTAAGTCACTTAACCCCAATTGCCTCACTTAAAAAAAAAAAAAGACTGTGGTGGCGATGACCTGAAATAAGGTGACGGTCATATGGGTGAGGAAAAATGGACAGGTATAAGAAATTTTATAAAAATAGAATGGGTATAATAACAGCATCCACCTTTCTAAGGTTGTTGTAAGGATAAAATGAGATAATATTTGTGAAATATTTTGCAAACCTAATAGTATGGTCTATACAGATAGTAGGAAATTAATACATTTTAGTTGAACTAAATTCAATCAATCAACAAATATTTATTAGGTACTTACTATATGACAGGCACTGTGTTGGGTGCTAGGGATAAAAATTCAAATGTAAGGATAGTTCCTGACTTCAAGCTTATCCTCTACTAGAGGAATACAATATATTCACAGGTAAGTAAATACAGGATATAAACAAAATCAATATCTAGTTATTTGATGGGGAACTAACAACTGTGGGGATTAGGAAGGGACCATTGAAGGAGGTGGCACTTGAATTAAGCCTTCAAGGAAATTAGGAATTCCAAGAAGCAAATAATATAGAATAGTAAGAATAGAATTAACATGGGCCCTACTTAACTCTAAAACTCAGATGATTTGGGTTTACCATAATTACACAAATGAGGCTGAAGCCCACATCTAGGGCATTCTATACCAAATCCACAAAGCAGGAACCAGAAATCAAATAAATAAAACATTTAATTAAGACAGAATTGCAAAGTAAATAAGAAAAAGCAAATAATAAAATCATTATCAACTTCTCAAACATGAAGAGGAATAATCTCTCACAGGAGGAAATTGCCTACCAGGGAATTTATAATCCTAGGGAAGAAAAAGTCACATCATAGTTGAAACAGTTCTCACTTCACTGACTGTAAACATCCAACTATGCCCAATGGCTTCTCATATGCACCCCTCATAGATCCCTGGATGTGATCCCAGAGATCTTCTTGCTACTTCTATTCCACTCCACCTCCACAGATATCATTTCCTGAAGTTTTAATCTACCTCTGTAGATATATTTCCTCTCTACTTCAGAAGCAGCACCTGAAAACTCCTCCACTTAGCTGCTGCTACCATCTGCTGGAGCTATCTACTGCTATGCTTTTTTAGGAGGACTGTTACTGCTCTTTTGTGTGCCTGTCCTTGGCCATTATCACCACATTTTCAACTCTTCTGTAAGAAATACCTATATCAGACCCACATGAACTGGAAGCCTGTGTTAGCACAACCTGGTTGGTGAGGAAGTGGGACTCCCCCCAGAGGGGCAAACATGGAGGAATTGGCAGAGGCTGATGAGGCTGAACTGCAGTGTTTGGTGGAAGCAGAACAGCAGAAGGCACAGTTCACTGCATAGGTACACCACTTCATGGATTTGTGCTGGGATAAATGTGTTGAAAAATCAGGAAGCCGTCTAGATTCTCTAACTGAAAATTCCCTTGCCAGTTGTGTGGACCAATTCCTTGATACTATTCTTAGCAACACAAGCTGATTTGCTCAGATTGTGTAGAAAGGGAGCCAGTAGGTTAACCCTTATCCCTAACCTAAATGGGGCAAATGAATGGAAGAACAAAAAGATCTGTAACTGGACAGTTGATATACCATGGCAGAGGTCTTTGTGAAAGAGTGAAGAATATATAACCAGATCAACTTTGGGCTGTGGCAAAACCTATAGTGTTTAAAAAATAACAAGAGATGTTAAAAAAAAATACCTATATCACCCTTTGATGACACACCAAAGAGGTACTCAGGAAGATATCAAGGTCTTTTTTACTAATTCCCTCTTTCTCAAAAAGGTCCCAGATTCTCACTCCCAGCTGAATAAGGGAAAGTACATTCCTTTCCCTTCCTCAGAATGACAAGCCCCCCAGCCCCACATGATCTATAATTCCTGTTGAATCTTTCTTAAACTGCAAATAAATGTAAAATTAAGCCTCTTAATGGATTCTGGAGCTACAAAACCTATAAAAAGTAGGAGTGAAACAATATTCCAGCTTAAGATAACCTAAAAGGTCTTCAGGAAATGTTTGTCTTACCTGGGTAAAAGGGGAGCACAGCTCAGCAAAGAGGGTGTTTGGGCAAGCCAGCAAAAGGCTCTTAGCCACAGCACAGAGCAGCAACTGAGGCCCCACCATCCTAGCTCAGCAAGCTAGTGGCACAGCAAGCCAGTTGTGAGGCTCCCAGCCCCAACATAGAAGGCAATCTGCCAGCTGGGGTATCTTCAACCCAACAGGCCCAACTGAGCTATGCCAGTGCATTGAACAAGCTGCAAGCAGCTGAGGCCTCAGAGGATAAAGTCAGTTACTGGGCCCCTGGCCCCCAGAAAAAGAAGCTTGGGACAGTTCACACTGTAGTCCAGGAGCAGAACTCAACTTTAAAAGGCACAAAAGAGACTAAAACATGAATAAAACGCAGGAAAAAAAAAACCTCCCCATAGAAGATTACTATGGTAACAGAGAGAATCAGAACAAATTCATAGGAGGATAACAATGTCAAAACACCTATACATGAAGCCTTAAAGGGGAAGAAGAATTGGTCTTAAGACTAAAAAGCCTTCTTAGAAGAGCTCAAAAAGGATTTTGTAAACCAAATAAGAGAGGTGGGAGAAAAATTGGGGAAAGAAATGAGAGTTATGCAAGAGAAAGTCAATAGTTTGAAAAAAGAAAATAATGCCATAAAAATATAATTGGACAAGTGGAAAAGGAGGTGCACAAGCTGACTGGGGAAAATAATTCCTTAAGAATCAGAATTGGGCAGATCGAAGTTAATGATTTAATGAGACAACAGGAAGAAGTAAAGCAGAATCAAAAGAATATAAAAGTAGGGGCAGCTAGGTGGCACAGTGGATAGAGCACTGGCCCTGGATTCAGGAGGACCTGAGTTCAAATCCAGCCTCAGACACTTAACACTTACTAGCTGTGTGACCCTGGGCAAGTCACTTAACCCCAATTGCCTTGCCAAAACAAAAGACTATAAAAGTAGAAGAAAATGTAAAATACCTCTTCAGAAAAAAAAAGAACTGGAAAATAGATCCAGGATAGACAATTTAAGAATAATTGGACTACCTGAGGATCATGCTCAAAAGAAGAGTCTGGACAGCATATTTCATGACATTATCAAGGAGAACTGCCCCAATGTCTTATAACCAGAAGAAAAAAAAGTCATTGAAACAATCTACTGATCACCTTCTAAAAGATATCCCAAAAGGAAAACTCTAAGGAATATTGTAGCCAAATCCCAGAATTACCACATAAAGAAGAAAATACTATAAGCAGTCAGAAAGAAACAATTTAAATATCAAGGGGCAACAATCAGAATTACACAGGACCTAGCAGCTTCAACATTATAGCAGCTCTTTTTTTTTTTTTTTTTTTTTTTTAGTGAGGCAGTTGGGGTAAAGTGACTTGCCCAGGGTCACACAGCTAGTAAGTGTTGAGTGTCTGAGGCTGGATTTGAACTCAGGTACTCCTGACTCCAGGGCCAGTGCTTTATCCACTGCGCCATCTAGCTGCCCCCAGCTTCAACATTAAAGGATCAAAGGGCTTGGAATATAATATTCCAGAAGGCAAAGGAACTTGGATTACAACCAAGAATGTACTACCCAGCAAAATTAAGGATAATCTTTCAGGGGAAAAGATGGGCATTCAATGAAAAGGAGACTTCAAAACTTTCCTAATGAAAAGTCCAGACCTGAACAGAAAATTCAATCTACAAATACAAAACTCAAGAGAAGCATAAAAATGTAAAACTTGTGGGGGGGGGCAGGGACATGTTATTTAACAAGGTTTAAATGTTTACATTTCTACATGGGAAGAAGATACATGTAACTCTTGAGAACTGTATCTTTATTGGGACAGATAAGAGGAGTACACATAGACAAAGGGTGTGGGTATAAGTTGATTTTGATGTGATGTTATTTTTAAAAAGCTAAGGGGTGACAAAAAGGATTTTACTGGAAGAAGAAGCAAGGGAAGGCAGAATGCAGTAAATCACATCATATGAAGAGGTACAAAAGACCTATTACAATAGAGGGAAAGAAGGGAGGGGTGAGCATTTTCAACCTTACTCTCCTCTGATTGGTTCAAAGAGGGAATAACATACACACTCAGTTGGGTTAATTTTATCTTACCCTACAGGGAAGTAAGAGGGGAAAGGGGAAAGAAAAGGGTGGGGTGCTGATAGAAGGAAGGGTAAAACTAGTGGTCAGATGCAAAACACTGGTGAGAAGGGACAGGGGGAAAGGAAAGAGAATAGTATAAACAAAGGGAAAATAGGATGCAGGGAAATACATAGTTAGTAATGAGAACTGTGAAGAAGAATGGGATGAATTTTCCCATAAAACAGAAGTGGATAGCGGAGTGGATTAAAAAACAAGAAACAGAACTGCCCTGATATTATAGAATCAGAGGATAAAATTGTCATTGAAAGAATCCACCAATCACCTCCTGAAAGATACCCCAAAAGGAAAACTCCAAGGAATATTGTAGCCAAATTCCAGAATTATCAGGTGAAGGAGAAAATACTCCAAGCAGCCAGAAAGAAACAATTTAAATATTATGGAGCCACAGTCAGGATTGCTCAGGACCTGGCAACTTCAACATTAAAGGATCACAAGGCTTGGAATATGATATTCCGGAAGGCAAAGGAGATTGGACTGCAGCCAAGAATCTATTACCCAGCAAAACTGAACATTCTCTTTCAGGGGAAAAGATGGGCATTCAATGACACTGGGGATTTTCAAGGTTTCCTGATGAAAATGCCAGAACTGAATAGAAAATTCCATCTTAACATACAAGACTCAAGAGAAGTTTAAAAAGGTAAACAGGGGGAAAAAAGTTATTCAATTAGGTTAAACTGTTTAAATCCCTACACGGGAAGATAATACTTATAACTCTTGAGAACTGTATATGTATTTGGGCAGACAAAAGGATTATACACAGAGGGTATAAATATAAATTGTCTTTGATGTGATGACATAAAGGAAATTAAGGGGTTAAAAGGGGAGTTTATAGGGAGAAGAGGAAAGGGGAGGTGGAATGGGGTGAATTATATCATATGAAGAGGTAAAAAAAACCTATTACAATAGAGGGAAAGAAGGGAGGGGTGAACATTGTTTCAACCCTACTCTCATTAAATTTGATTCAAAGAGGGAATAACATACGAACATTTGGATAAAGAAACCTAGCTCATTCTTTAGGGAAGTAAAAGGGGAAGGGGAAGGGGGGGACTGATAGAAGGGAGAGCAAAAGCAAGGGAGAAAAGAGTAGAGAAAAGGGAGGGGGGGTGATAAAAAGGGAGGGCAGATTGGGGGAGGCAGGGGTAAGAAGCAAAATGTTGGTGAGGAGGAATAGGGTGAAAGAAGGGGGGGGGAGTACAAAGGGGGCAAATAGAATGGAGGGAAATAGACAGTAATAATAATGGTGAATGTGAATGGGATGAACTCTGCTATAAAATGGAAGTGAATTGCAGAGTGGATTAAAAACCAGAATCCTACAATATGCTGTTTACAAGAAACACATTTGAAGCAGAGAGATACACACAGAGTAAAGGTAAAAGACTGGAGCAGAATATATTATGCTTCAGCTAAAGTAAAAAAAAGCAGGGGTAGCAATCCTTATCTCACAAAAAGTACAGGCAAAAATAGATGTCATTAAAAGAGATAAGGAAGGAAACTACATCTTGCTAAAAGGTACTATAGATAATGAAACAATATCAATATTAAATATGCATGCACCAAGTGGTATAGCATCCATATTCTTAGAAGAGAAGTTAAATGAGTTACAAGAGGAATTAGACAGTAATACTATACTAGTGGGGGATCTGAATCTTCCCCTCTCAGAATTAGATAAATCTAACTGAAAAATAAATAAGAAAGAAGTGAAAGAGGTGAATAGAATACTAGAAAAGTTAGACATGATTGATATCTGGAGAAAATTGAACAGGGATAGAGAGGAATATACCTTTTTCTCAGCAGTACATGGCACATTTTCAAAAATTGACCATGTATTAGGGCACAAAAACATCATAGTCAAATGTAGAAAGGCAGAAATAGTAAATGCATCCTTCTCAGATCATGATGCAATAAAAATTACATGGAAAAAAGAGCCACGGAAAAGTAGTCAAGTGTCTGAGGCCAGATTTGAACTCAGGTACTCCTGAATCCAGGGCCAGTGCTTTATCCACTGCGCCACCTACCTGCCCCAATGGAGCTTTCTTAAGATGATAAACAGTATCTACCTAAAACCATCAGCAAGCCTTTGGTGTAATGGTGATAAGTTAGAAGTATTCCCAATAAGATTGGGGTGAAACAAGGATGTCCATTAACACCACTATTATTCAATATTGTTCTTGAATTGTTAGCCTTAAAAATAAGAGAAGAAAAAGAAATTGAAGGAATTAGAATAGGCAAGGAGGAAATAAAATTATCACTCTTTGCAGATGATATGATGGTATACTTAAAAGAATCCCAAAGAATCAACTAAAAAACTACTTGAAACAATTAACAACTGTAGCAAAGTTGCAGGATATAAAATAAACCCAAATAAATCACCAGCATTTCTATATATGACCAACAAAGCTCAGAAGCAAGGGATAGAAAGACAAATTCCATTTAAAATAACTGTAAGCAATATAAAATATTGGGGAGTCTACCTGCCAAAGCAAACCCAGGAATTATGTGAACACAATTATAAAACACTTTTCAAACAAATGAAATCAGATCTAAACAAATGAAAAAATATCAATTGTTCATGGGCAGGCCAATCTAATATAATAAAAATGATAATTCTATCTAAATTAATTTCCTTATTCAATACCATATCAATAAAACTACCAAAAATTACTTCATGGAGCTAGAAAAATAATAACAAAATTCATCTGGAAGAACAAAAGGTAAAGAATATCAAGGGAATTAATGAAAAAAATTGCAAAGGAAGGTGGCCTAGGTGTACCAGATCTAAAACTATATTATAAAGCAGCAACCATCAAAACTATGTGGTACTGGCTAAGAAATAGAGTGGTGTATCAGTGGAATAGGTTAGGCACGCAAAACACAGCAGTAAATGATTATAACAATCTCCTGTTTGATAAACCCACAGACTCTAGCCTACAGGATAAGAACTTACTCTTTGACAAAAACTGCTGGGAAAACTGGAATATAGTACGGCAGAAAATAGGCATAGACCAACATCTTATACCGTACACCAAAATAAGGTCAAAATGGGTACATGATCTTGACATAAAGGGTGATACCATAGGCAAATTAGAAAAGGAAGGAATAGTTGACTTGTCAGATCTATGGAGAGGGGAAGAATTTATGACCAAAGGTAAAATAGAGAACATTATGAAATGCAGAGTGGATCATTTTGATTACATTAAATTAAAAAGTTTTCGTACAAACAATACCAATGCAAACAAGATTAGAAGGAAAGCAGAAAGCTGGGAAATGATTTTTACAGCCAGTATTTCTGATAAAGGCCTCATATCTAAAATACATAGAGAACTGAATCAAATACATAAGAATACAAGTCATTCCCTGGTTGAAAAATGATCAAAGGATATGAGCAGGCAGTTTTCAGATGAAGAAATTAAAGCTATCTATAGCCATATTAAAAATGTTCACAATCACTACTGATTAGAGAGATGCAAATTAAAACTACTCTGAGGTACCACTTCATACCTATCCAATTGGGTAATATGACAAAAAAGGAAAATAAATGTTGGAAAAGATGTGGGAAAATTGGAACACTAATGCACTGTTGTTAGAACTGTGAACTGATCCAACCATTCTGGAGAGCAATTTGGACCCATGCCCAAAAGGCTATACAACTGTGCATACCCTTTAACCTAGTAATACCGCTACTAGGTCTATATCCCAAAGAGATCATAAAGAAAGGAAAAGGACCCACATGTACAAAAATATTTATAGCTTCTCTTTTTGTGGTGGTAAAGAATTGGAAACTGAGGGGATGCCCATCAATTGGGAAATGGCTAAATAAGTTGTATATGAATGTTATGGAATATTATTGATAAACAGGCAGATTTCAGGAAAACCTGGAAAGACTTACATGAGTTGTTGCCGAGTGAAATGAACAGAACCAAGAGAACATTTTACACAGTATCAACAACATTGTGTGATTATCAGCTGTGATAGACTTAGCTCTTCTCAGCAATACAATGATCCAAGACAATGACAAAGACTCATGATGGAAAATGCTCTCCACATCCAGAAAAGAACAATGGAGTCTGAATGTAGATTGAAGCATATTATTTTCACTTTTGTTGTTGGGGTTTTTGTTGTTGTTTCTTCTTTTTTATGGTTTTTTTTGTTCTGATTATTCTCTAACAACATGACTAATGTGGAAATATGTTTAACAAGATTGTAACCTATATCATATTGCTTGCTGGCTTCAGGAAGGGGGAGAGAAGGGAAGGTGGGAGAAAAAGTTGCTACTCAAAATCTCCCCCCCCCCCAGGGCAATGAGGGTTAAGTGACTTGCCCAGGGTCACACAGCTACTAAGTGTCAGGTATCTGAGGCCAGATTTGAACTCAGGTCCTCCTGAATCCAGGGCCGGTGCTTTATACACTACACCATGTAGCTGCCCCTGCTACTCAAAATCTTACAAAAGTGAATGTTGAAAGCTATTTTTATATGTAATTGGGGAAAAAATAAAGGTCTGGAAAAAAATTAAACTGCAGACAAATGAACGCAACACTTTTCATTTGCCCTTTCTGCTCTTATCATGGCCCTGGCCATCCAAATATCCTAGGTATTTCAGTAATCTTCAAGGAGGTACTTATTCAATAGTATACAAGGAGAAAAGAGGAAGAGTTAAGGACCTTTGATCTATATTTCTGCCATCACTCCCAAAATTCCCTGTCCCTACTGTATGTGCAACTTTGAATGTCATTTAATTTTTATTTGACTTAGTTTCCTCGTCCATCAAATAGATATAGAAATAGCATCTACTTTTAAGGTTGTTGTGAAGATAAAAATGAGATGATAGGAGGCAGCTAGGTGGCGCAGTGGATAAAGCACCGGCCCTGGATTCAGGAGAACCTGAGTTCAAATCTGGCTCAGACACTTACTATCTGTGTGACCCTGGGCAAGTCACTTAACCCCCATTGCCCTGCTAAAATTAAAAAAAAAATTTTTTTTAATTAAAAAAAAATAAAAATGAGATATTTGTAAAATCCTTTGTCAACCTTAAAGTGCTATATGTATATAAACACTAGCAAACAAAAAAAAATCTATTATTTCCTGTCTCTAAACCTGATACTGTATTCAATTTAATTATACCTTTTAAAATGCCCAAGGAAAGAAAGATTTTAACTGGAGATGGGGAGGATTACCTATATCTTATAACTTATATAATTAAAAAGATGGTTGATAAAAACTTTTTCTTACTCCATATAATATACAACATGAGACAGAGTAGTTGGCATTCATAAAAAGAGAAGTGTTAACAAAACATTAGCTTCATATCAGTTTTATTCTCCTTATACTGAATGTGAAACCCAATGGAGAATAAAAGGGTCATCCTTCAATACCAGAATCTACTCCTAAAGAAAATATATTCAAAAGACTTGGCCCAGACCCAATCAATCAATAGAGAAAGAAAGGTACTTGTTTGCAGGAGCTGCCAACATAAAGCTTTCTCCAAAATTGAAAAATAAACCTAAGCTTCACTCCATTGACTTATAGTGAAGAAACTAAACATTATTTTAAAATATGGTGAAATATCAGTGATTTATGAGCTGCCATAGAATCAATGTGTTTTACAGTCTAGTGCTTCTCAAAGACACTCTTCCTTGGAAAATTGTGTGAGCTGGTCAACTACTTGCTGTGTGTATGGCAGTGAGTGCACTGCCAAATGCTATAATTATTTTAAATTGCTCTGTCATATAGACTGCACATTGATTGGACAAGATAAAGCAGTGTATCACCATGACCTATTTCTACTGAGTAAGATAGTCAGTCTCATTTAAGGCTGAAAAATTCAAAAGCTCCATTTTAGGAATCAGGTTTTTTTGTTTTGGGGGGGGTTTTTTGGGTTTTTTTCTGGGCAATGGGGGTTAAGTGACTTGCCCAGGGTCACGCAGCCAGTAAGTATCAAGTGTCTGATGCTGGATTTGAACTCAGGAACTCCTGAATCCAGGGCCGGTGCTTTATCCACTGTGCCACCTAGCCGCCCCCTAGGAATCAGTTTAAAGAAATCTTGTGGGGAGAACAAAAAAAAAAAGTTATATACCTAATAAAAAATCAAAATATATCAGTAATACTAATCAAAAAGAGGCAACTTGATGTAGAATATAAATTGCTTTGCATATAGTAGGCATTTTAAAAGGTATAATTAAATTGAATACAGTATCAGGTTTAGAGACAGGAAATAATAGATTTTTTTTTGTTTGCTAGTGTTTATATACATATAGCACTTTAAGGTTGGCAAAGGATTTTACAAATATCTCATTTTTATTTTTTTTTTAATTTTTTTTTAAAATTTTTTAATTTTTTTTTATTTTAGCAGGGCAATGGAGGTTAAGTGACTTGCCCAGGGTCACACAGCTAGTAAGTGTCTGGGCCAGATTTGAACTCAGGTACTCCTGAATCCAGGGCCGGTGCTTTATCCACTGTGCCACCTACCTGCCCCCTATCATCTCATTTTTATCTTCACAACAACCTTAAAAGTAGATGCTATTTCTATATCTATTTGATGGACAAGGAAACTAAGTCAAATAAAAATTAAATGACATTCAAAGTTGCACAGCTAGTAATTGTCTTGAGGCCAGATTTGAACGCAGATGTTCCTAAAACCAGGTCCAGCACTCTATCCACTGTATCATCTACCTCAAACATTCAGTGATTGGGAGATCGCAGGCCATGCATTTAAATTTGTTGTGCCTAAACCTTTATCTACTATATCTTCAATGGAATATTCTTCAACTGGGAGGAGCTAGGCGATTCATCTCCCATCTTTATGCCCTTGCTTGGATGTCCCCCATACCTGGAATTCCCTCTCTGCTCCCCTCCATTTCACAGAATACCTCTCTTCCTTCTACACAAAGTCTTTCCAGACCCCGCAATTGCATCCCTATCTGGTATTTATTTTGTATCTAATCTGCACATATTTATGCTACATTTACTTCAATAGCTACACATCTCGCTTGGCGGAATATAAACTCCTTGATAGGAAGTATTTATATTTGTATCCTGTATCCTCAGAGCTTAGCATATTGTCTGACACATAGTAGATTAATTCTCAATGAATTTTTTTCAATGAATTCTTGATTGGCTGACTGATGCTGCACAGGTCTTGTACATATTTGCACAATGATGTAAAATTATTAATTCATTTTATAACAAGAATTTTTAAAAAAACACTTACTAAGGGGCAGCTAGGTGGCGCAGTGGATAAAGCAACAGCCCAAGATTCAGGATGAATTGAGTTCAAATTAGGCCTCAGACACTTGACACTTACTAGCTATGTGACCATGGGCAAGTCACTTAACCCTCATTGCTCCACCAAAAACAAACAAACCACTTACTAAGTGTTAACCTATTCTATTCATAGCACTGTACTGGGTGTTTAAGAATATACAAAATTTAAATAAGACATGTTTTCTGGAGCTTACAGTCTAATCCATAGGTAATATAATATTTTTATAATATAAATTATAATATAAAATTATAATCACAATATTTTTTTTGTGAGGAAATTGGGGTTAAGTGTATTGCCTAAGGTCACACAGCTAGTAAGTGTCAAGTGTCTTAGGCTGAATTTGAACTCAGGACCTCCTGAATCCAGGGCCAGTGCTTTATCCACTACACCAGCTAACTGTCCCCTAATCACAATATTAAATAACACTTAGATCAATAAGTGAATTGACAGCCTATATCTGTAATGTTATCACCCACTTATATCTCTGCAAGTATATATATGAGGGAACAAGTGGTACACAATGCTGGTTACTAAAGTAGTGACAGAAAAAATTTAAAGTTTAAAATTAGGAGAGAGGAAGAAAAATGCCACTCTGGACTTTTTCAGAACATTCAGTCAGTCAATAGACACTTAAGCAACCTATTATGTGTCAGGCACTATGTTAGGTGCTGGAAATACAAAAAGAGGCAGCCCTTACAAAGACCATTTTTAATTCAAACTCAGTAGCTACACTTAGGAAAAACCAATAAATACTAGTCAATAATCATCTTTCTTCTCATGGATATACAATCTTAACATTGTGGGCATTCTTTCTATTGGTACAAAGGACAATCCATACATGCTTCTCATCTTAAGTGTTTTTTTTTAATCTATGTCCTTCAGTGAATTTTCTATAGAAAAAGCCATCCACTATGGTAAGTTCTTTAGCTAGTATCTTTTCTTATTTTTGTAGATATCAGTAAATATGTTTTACCTTGCTCTCTCTCCATCACCTGCTCATTTCCTTTCTGGTTGTATATGTATTTGACAGTCAGGAACAGAAGATGCTAAGCCTGAAGAAAAAAAGACTTAGTGGGGACATGATAACTATATTGGGAATGCTGTGAGGGTAGGGGAAGGATTAGATTGGTTCTCATAGGCTCCATAGTGTAAGACTATAATTAATAGGTGGAAATTATGGAGCATACTCTTTGATTCAGCAATACTAGGTCTGTATCCAAAAGAGATCATAAAAAAAGGAAAAGGATCTACATGTACAAAAATATTTTAGTGGCTCTTTTTGTGCTGGCAAAGAATTTTAAATTAATGCCTATCAATTGGGGAATGGCTGAACAAGTTGTGATATATGAATGTGTCAACTGGGCAGAACTGGCCTCTAACCTGTGAATGACTGGAGCTGAATGGAATAGACTAGAGACAGGTGAGTAAGGAATTAAAGAGAAGTTTTATTTTCAGAGTGAGGAAAATGGCTTGCAAGCAAGGACACATGTGCTTGGGTCCCTCCCACAGTTATCAAAATTGGATTAAAGATTTATTCATTAAGAATTAATTGGATCTCACACTTCAATTATATTGATAATAGTAAAGAAAGCAAAATTATTTTCCCATTTTAAAGTATCTATCTGATAATGTTAAAAGGTAGGAGAGCAGCTAGGTGGCACAGTGGATAGAGCACCGGCCCTGGAGTCAGGAGTACCTGAGTTCAAATCCGGCCTCAGATACTTAACACTTAATAGCTGTGTGACCCTGGGCAAGTCACTTTACCCCAATTGCCTCACTAAAAAAAAAAAAAAAAAGGTAGGAGAGGGGGCAGCTAGGTTGGAGCAGTGGATAAAGCACCGGCCCTGGATTCAGAAGGACCTCAGTTCAAATCTGGCCTCAGACACTTGACACTCACTAGCTGTGTGACCCTGGGCAAGTCACTTAACCCTCATTGCCCCACGCAAAAAAAAAGGCAGGAGAGTCATTTTCCAGTTGGATTTTCATAAAATTTTAAAAGATTTTTATATCAGGTACAGGATTTAGGTAAGGATAGGACAGCAAATGGAGTATATAAACTGAAATTCTCTGAAGCTTCAAGATTGGAGGACCAAATTTAAATGATTGTATTAAATTGTATTGAGTCTTGTTACTAGCAGAATTATCTAAGAATCTGTAGATTTGGAACCAGAGAAGCAGAGCCCCTTCAGTGTTATTCTGAGAATAAAGCCTACTGTCCAAGAAAAAAAATATTTAGGGACCAGATAACTACATGAGACATCTGGGACTCAAAATGTGCTGGTTAAATGAACATTGAGAATGGGTCACTAGAATACAGGGAGACTTGATGTTAATCTATGTTTAATTTTTCTTGGTTACCTTTGTGATGTATAAATGTCCCTTCTCAAAACTAGTCCATTGTGAACCCTCTAAGTAATTTGATTTGTAACTTGAAATTAATGGTATCAGAAGTGGGAATACTATTGTGCTATAAGAAATGATGAATAGGTAGATTTTAGAAAAACCTGGAAAGACTTATATGAACTGATGCTGAGTGAAGTGAGCAGAACCAGGAGAACAGAAAACAATGGTCTAAGACAATTCCAAAAGACTCATGATGGAAAATGCTATCCACATCTAGAGAAATAACTATGGAGTCTAAATGCAGATTGAAGCATATTATTTTCACTTGTTTTTTGTTTGATTTTTTTCTTTCACAACATGACCAATATAGAAATATGTTTACATGATTGCACATGCATGACCTATATCATATTGCTTGCTAGCTTGGGGAAAGGGAATGGAAGGGAGAGAGAAAAAACTTGAAATTAAAAATCTTATAAAAAAAATGAATGTTGAAAACTATCTTTACATGTAACTGGAAAAAATAAAATACTGTTTACAAAAAAAAAATAGACTAATTAAAAAAAAAGAAAAAAGAAAATCCCAGATGGGGTCATGAAGAGTCCAACATGACTGAACAACAGCAACAACAACAACAACACACACACTCACATGTATATTTTTCTGTGTGCATAGCACTTAAAGTTTGCAAAGTACTTACCATAAATTATCTATTTTGAGCCTCACCACAACTCTGTGAAGCATTATTATCCTCATTTTATAAATGACAAAACTGATGCTCATAAAGGTTCAGAGATTTGTCTATGGTTGTACAATTCTTGTCATAGAATGTCTTTTTTTGGGGGGGCAGGGCAATGAGGGTTAAGCGACTTGCCCAGGTTCACATAGCTAGTAAGTGTGCCAAGTGTCTGAAGCCAAATTTGAACTCAGGTCCTCCTGAATTCAGGGCCGGTGCTTTATCCACTGCGCCACCTAGCTGACCCCTACAGAATATCTATGAATCCAAGTTAACACCTGGCTGGGGGGGGGGGGGGGCCATAAAGGAGACCAGTAATTCAGCAAAGAGATATTTTAAAAATAAAATACATAATCCACACTTTAAAAAATAAAAAATCAACACTTGCCCTTCTCCAATCTTATTGTACCTCTCCTATTAAAACATGTTTCATTTTATACCTTGTCTATCACCTCTCTGTCAGTTGCTTCCTTATCAATCCTCTGGAGAGTAATCATTGTTCATGGAATTTATCAAAGTTGTCTTTCAAAGTTCTTTTTCTTTACAATGTTGCTACTGTATAAATTGTTCTCCTTGAACACTATACACAGTAACTGCAACCCCATAATAATAAGCAACTGTGAAATATTTAGTTATTCTGATCAATACTATAATACATGACAATTCCAAAGAACTCTTGATGAAAAATGCTATTTACCTCCAGAGAACTGATGAATTCTGATTTCAGATTGAAACATTTTTTTCCACTTTCTTTTTCTTGCTCACTGTCCCCTGCCACACAGACAACATGCCTAATGTAGAAATGTTTTCCATGACTTCATATGTAAAATAAGTATCATGTTTCTTGACTTGTCAATGGGTGGGGGAAGAGGTGGAGATAAAGAATTGTGAATTGAAAATAAAATTTTGAAAATGTATTTTGAAAAATTGTTCTTCTGGTCTTACTCACTTAAATCTGAATCAATTCATACAAATCTTCCCAGGTTTCTCTCAACCTTTCTTTTGTTATTTCTTTCAGAGCAATAATATTCAGTACACTACAATTTGTTCAGCCATTCATAAATTGATGGGTAATCCCTTTGTTTCCATTTCTTTTGCTACAAAAAAAGAGTAATTTTAAATATTTTGTACATGTGGTTCTTTTCCCTCATTCTTTAATCTCTTTAGAGTATAGGCATACTTGTTTGTTTGTTTCTTTGTTTTTTAATTTAAGACATTTGTTAAGTTCCCTGTGTGAGTGAGATTTTCCCCAACCCTTACAGATAAGTGATTTAACAATGGTAATAATTATTTAAGACTACAAATTGTGATTTAAAGCAAATAATAATGGACTAAGATAGATATTAGTAGAGCTTATAGACATGCTATATTGTGGAATGATTCTGAAACCACTAGTGGAATGGTTCCACTGTGGTTAGGCATCCACCAATCAGATTAAAGGTCAAGGTGGAAGCTAGGTGGTGCAGTAGATAAAGCACCAGCTCTGAATTCAGGAGGATTTGAGTTCAAATCCAGCCTCAGACACTTGAAATTTACTAGCTGTGTGACCCTGGGCAAGTCAGTTAAACCTCATTGCCCTGCCAAAAAAAAGATTAAAGGTCAAGTACCAAAAATAGTAACTCCTGAGCTAGGATGGACCAATCAGAACTTAAGGAAAGAAAGCCATCAAGTGGAAGTGGAATACTTCCAGTGTACAATCTACTACTTTACACTGCTATTTTCTTCACTTTATGTATACTTTTCTATATGTACTACTTGAAATGTCTGATATTAACATTGTGGGAGGAGTTTGTCCAAAAATAATAATGTATAAATACTCTTAATCCTTGTATGGGTGTAAATACCAGCTCTTGACTCTGCTCGGGGTCTTCGGGTCCTAGACTTAGACCTAAGACTGGCTTTATTGTGAGGTTGGATCCCTCCCTCAATAAAGCTATTTCCCTATGCTTGGAGACTTCACTGTTTCTTTTCTTCATAGGACTTAGAAATTTTCACGACACCTGTGCATCAGTCTTCATAGGTAACTTACCCTTTTCTTCCTATATTCTTCTTGACTTCTCTGCAGCCTTGGACACTGCCAGTCACCCTCTTCTCCTTGATATTCTCTTCTCTCTAGATTTTTGCAAAACTGTTCTTTCTTGGTTCTCCTCCTACCTGTCTGGTCACTCTTTTTCAATCATGTTAGCTGGATCCAGGTCACAGTCATTAATCATAGGTATCATCCAAGCTTCTCTCTTGGGTCCACTTCTCTTCTCCCTCCATACCAGATGTCAAACTTGCAAAATGTCCAAGTGGGGCCTGAACTAGACTAAAACTTAATTGGTGGGGGCAGCTAGGTGGCGCAGTGGATAAAGCACTGGCCCTGGATTCAGGAGGACCTGAGTTCAAATCTGGCCTCAGACCCTTGACACTTGCTATAGCTGTGTGACCTTGGGCAAGTCATTTAATCCTCTTTGCCCCATAAAAAACAACAACAACAAATTTAATTGGTAAATGTTTAACAAAATTTATAAAAATACAATAACTGAAGCATGATATTTTTCACCTTCATTTTTTCTTTTATTCAAGTTTTCTTGTACAAAATGATTAATATGGTAATGTTTTACATAATTGCAAAAACACAATAAATTAAATATAATGTTAATTTGGTTTTTAAAGTCAATGTATGGCCCACAAGAATCCATTTCTATTTGATTTTGATATCATTCTTCATACTATTCCAGTTGGTGATCTCCATCACATTATGCATTCAACTATCACTTCTGTGGAGATGATTATCATATTTGTCCAGTCTGAATCTCTCTGCAGACCTCCAGTTTCACATCACCAACTCCCTACAACACATCTTGAACTGGATATCTCATAGATATATTGAATTCAACTTGTCTAAAACTGAAAACTGAATTCATCATCTTTCCCAACAAACCCTCCTCTCCTAACTTCTCTATTACTGTCAGGGGAGTCACTATCTTCCCAATTACCTGAGCTCCCAAACTAGGTGTCATCCTCAACTCCTCACTTTGTCTCGCCCTCTCATCCTATCAGTTGCCAAGTCTTGTCATTTCTGCTTTTGCAACATTTCCAGCATACACCCCCTTTTCTCTTCTGATGCTGCCTGCACCCTGGTACAGGCCTTCATCACCTCATGCCTAGAATAATGTAATAGCCCACTAGTTGGTCTCCCTGACTCATCTCTCACTATTCCATTCTTTCCGCCACTTAGCTGTCAAATGGATAGTGCAGGTCTAACCATGTTACTCTTTCTACTGAATTCCAGTGACTCCCTATTGCCTGCAGGATCAAGCATAGAACCCTCTGTTTGTCTTCTAATGCCCCCCAAAACCTAGTCCCTTCTTACCTTTTCAGTCTTCCTATATTTTACATATTACCCTCCCACCCCAGTCCTCTGGAATCCAGTAACACTTATCTCCTTGATGTTCCTCACCCCTAACACTCCATTTCCTTACTCCAGACATTTTCACTGGTTGTTCTCTGTGCCCAGAACTCCCTCTGTCCTCACCTCTGACTCCTAGCTTCTCTGGCTTCCCTCTAATTTCAGCTAGTGTCCCACCTTCTATAAGAAGCCTTTTCTGATCCTTCTTGTGTTTAAAATTATTTGCTGGGGGCAGCTAGGTGGCACAGTGGATAAAGCACTGGCCCTGAATTCAGGAGTACCTGAGTTCAAATCCAGCCTCAGACACTTGACACTTACCAGCAGTGTGACTCTGGGCAAGTTACTTAATCCTCATTGCCCCCCCCAAAACAAAACAAAACAAAAATTTAGGGGCGGCTAGGTGGCACAGTGGATAAAGCACCGGTCCTGGATTCAGGAGTTCCTGAGTTCAAATCCGGCCTCAGACACTTGACACTTACTAGCTGTGTGACCTTGGGCAAGTCACTTAACCCCCATTGCCCCACAAAAAAAAAATTAAAAATATACATAAAATATAAAATTATTTGCTACTACTTTAGTTTATAAATTAATTGATATTTACATATTAATGCCATTTGTATATTAATTGTTATTTATATATTAATATATAGTGGCTATTACACCAGTTTGGGTAGTAAGCATTTATTATTAATTAATATTGGATATCAGTAAAGTATTGACCACATGTCTCCCTAACTTCTCATAGTCTCAGGCCTTCATCCTTACATAGTCCAAAGAGGAAGAGCACACACCAAGACACCAAGAGAAAGCATTTCAAGCCAAGGGAGCAAGTCAAGAGAAGCGACCCTGGCATGACCAAGGGTTTTATCCTCTTTTTTATAGAGGCAGGTAATTATACATTAATCAAAGCTAATTGGTTAGTACCATTCAATTCCATTGGTTGATGGGTCTTTAGGGTAGTCTAAAATGAAAATGAACTCTACAGATGATCCTCACTCAAGTTGCCTAAGGCAAAGTCCATTATCTAGGTGTGCTCCTTCACTGTGCTAGACAAGAGTCTATTTCTTTTTTTCCCTAGGGTTTTTCCCTATCTCTATTTCTTTTATTCCCTTGGGTTTGTCCCTGACAAGAGTTAAACTTTCTGGAGTTGGGGGTGGGGGGTTGAGGAGAGAGAAAGGACTGAAACTGATCATTATTAACAATTATTTTCTCACATTCTTAATGCTAATGCAGTCCCTCTGTTGATTATCCCTAATTTATCCAATTTACATATAGTTGTTTGCATATTACTGTATGGGACAATTGCCTCAGTTTACCTAAATAATTTGAGGAGACCACCAAATCAAGCAGAGACAGATTTATTTCATTCTCATGAGAATGGGCGACCCCATGCAAGAGATGAGGAGCACGTGGATGAGCTCATGAGTTGGGTTTTTATGGAAGTTTGAGGGGGCAGTCCCCTCATGCACAGGGTGAGCTCACAGTCTAACATCCAATTCTGTCTCACCCAGCATGCATGTTCAATGCGTGATTATGGTATGGATGCATGCTCAGCTGGGTTCGAGAGCTGGAGGGAAAGGGAGGGGGAAAGGATGAAACCACTCCACCTGTGTAAGGAGGGGGCAAGGGGGAAAAAGGGAGAGATGGCACCAGGAGCTAGGGCTTAGGAATGCAAGAAGGGAGAGGTAGTATCAGGGTGGGTCTACACTAACAGGAGACAGCTCTACTGCTTGGCCACAGAACAAGGAGGGGAAGAGGTATGTTTTAGCAACGGGATGGAATATGGACAGAATAATCTAACAATAACAAGGATTGGGAGCTGGGTACTTTCCAGACCCCAGCCTCAGAGTCTGAACTGACTCAAGTCTACCATAACCCACTCATTACCTACTCCATTTGAATGTAAGCTGCTTGAGAACAGGAACTGCTTAAACAAGAACTTCCCTTAATGCTTAATAAATGTTAGTTGAATGACTGATCATAATCTTTTTTTTTTCTGCTGGGCAATGAGGGTTAAGTGACTTGCCCAGGGTCACAGAGCTAGTAAGTGTCAAGTATCTGAGGCCAGATTTAAATTCAGGTCCTCCTGAATCCAGGGCCAGTGCTTTATCCACTGCACCACCTAGCTGCCCCTTGATCCTAACCTTTTATCAATACATATTTTTTCATGACTTACAACCGCTAACCCTATCCTTTGATCTCATTGTGACCTTTATTCCCTTCTCCCCTTTGTTCTTTCCCACTTGCACTTGCACTGACTGCATTTTCCTCTTCTCACTATCAAACCCCCTCCTTGAACCAACCCAACCCCATTCTTGAATCCGTCGCTCCCTGGGCTTATGCTAATAACACCCCACCAACAGCTAACTCTGGATTACTCCATCTTTTGCATTTGTTCCTATTAACATGGGGGTGAACAGAATTAGAGAAAAGCATAAAACCAGTATGATGGCATACATAACAAATTTGTGCTATCTAATTTCAACTGATCCCTCACTGAAACAAGACAAAAATTCTATTCTTACTAATCACTTTTCTATCCCAGTCCTCACAGCAACTACCCCAAACTCTTTCTTCAAGCCTCTCACAGCAAAATTCTCAGCTAAGGAACTCACTTCATACTTCACTGAAAAAAAATGAGACCATTTGCCACGTATGCCCCCTTCTTCCTTTCTCCTAATCTCACATAATTCAAAACTCTTCACACTGATCTCAGATAGAGGTGAGCCTTCTCATTGCCAAAGTCAATCCCTCCACATGCATCTTGTCCCCATCCCTTCTCTACTGCTACGCCAGATTGCATCCCCCTTGTCTCTCCAACCTTCCCTTGAAGTATCTCTAGGGCCTAACACAATGCTTGGCACATAGCAAGTTCTTAGGAAATGCTTGTTGATTGGTCAGTATTGTTCAAGTTGCTTTAGCTGGAAGCTGCTTATATTGAAAAAGGACTTTACTTTTACCAGCACTGCTTATTGCCCATCGCTTTGCATGCAGTAATTGTTAAATGTTTGCTAAGCAAAGAATGAATGAGCTCCCTGGCCTCCGCCTCATTTCTCCAAACCCAGGCCCACTCAGGGCCTGTCTGAGGAACTCCTGCGTAAGGCTCAGGCATCTCTCCTTTGAAGCTCACTACCGGGGAAAGGTAAATGGCCCTGCCCTCCTAGCCCTGGTGTTTTGTTGTAGCTACTCCTCTGTAACTTGGCAACTCGGGGAAGCCGGAAGTCCCCATGGGACCCAGTCAACTCTCCCTGCTCCTCAGCCTAGTCCATCCATCCGGGGGAAGACTGCGCCTGCGCCTGAAGCCCAAGAAACCCAGCCAGAGCCTGAAAATTGACAAGTGAGTTTGAAAGTTCAGACATCACAAAGGTCTAAGCCTCTGGACCCCGCCGGCCCACAATGCCATGCGGGGCGGGGGGCGGGGCCGGTCTCCAGGACGGGGCGGGGCGGGGCTTTGGAGAGTGGTGGACAGAAGGCACTGCGCAGGCGCAGTAGGTAGTACTCGCTTGGACAGCGGCGGTTGAGGAGGGAAGATGGACGATTTCCAGGCTTCAGAGGAGGTGAGGGGTCCAGGGTGCAGGGTGGGTCAGCATCTGCGGAGGAGCGGTGACGGGAGGCGGCGAGAGGGAAGAGGAAAGGAGAAGAGGCGGCAGGTCTTGGCTGGAGCGGGGCGGGGGGGACGCAAGCACTTGCCTCTCCTTTGTCACCAACCGGACAACCCAGGCGGCCTCCGCCCCTATTTTTCCCCGATGTCTGACCAGCCGACCCCCCGAGAACGTGGAACTGGGGGGCCCCGCCCCCAACTATAGCTTCCCCTCGGAAAACCAATAGAGGCTGGAGACCTTGCGGGGGGGACTCTGCATTGGGGTGGGGGGCGCGAGCGAGCGGACGAGGTGCCCCCACCCCACCGGGAGGCTTTAATCCGCTTTACTACTGAGTGTTACAGTCATCGTTTTTTAAAAAAACGTATTTTGACAAAGCTATCTTTTGTTTTTACATCTCCCTACTCTAGCGAGCCATCCCTTGTAACCAAGGTTATTAAAACAAAACAAACAAAAAAGGCAGGTGTGTAAAACCAACCCCCATCAATCTTTCAGGTTTGACCGTATATGCAAATAGGCGCTGCATATTTATAATAATAATAATAATAATAATGAAGCCGGCCCAGACCCTTATGTATTGAGGGCTGAAAACGGGAAGGTGAACCAAGTAAGCTCCGTGATTTCCCGGGAAGCCTTGCATCATGCTTGTTGGTGCACTTTCCGTCCTGCAGAAGAGAAGTAGCACATGCAGGGGACTCGCCCACCTCCTCGAGTATTTCATATGTCTTAACCATCCTTCTACATCCATTGATCTGCTCCACGTAAAGGAATAATAGAAGGGAAAAAAATCACTCCTTTAGCCAGTAATGCTGAATCTTACCCTCTACTCCCTTTCCCCAATACTCTTATTCTTAGGGGCGTGGCAGCACAAAGCATTTGTCAGTTGTATTGGTCTTAAAGTAAACTAGTCATTCCTCTAAAACAGATTTTCTAACTGACAATACTCTTATTTTCAGGTATGTGCTGGCACAAAGCACCTGTTAGTCTGCAGTATTGGTCTTTTTTTTTTTTTTTTAGTGAGGCAATTGGGGTTAAGTGACTTGCCCAGGGTCACACAGCTAGTAAGTGTTAAGTGTCTGAGGTCAGATTTGAACTCAGGTCCTCCTGAATCCAGGGCCGGTGCTCTATCCACTGCGCCACCTAGCTGCCCCCAGTATTGGTCTTAATGTAGACAAACTACTTATTCTTCCAAAACAAATGATCCCTAGTTCCTAGCTCTGGATTTGCTATCTATATTGTCTGCACAGTGCAGACATGCTTAGTATGAAGGGCTTCCTTTGTTTTCCATTGCGTGAGGTACATCTAGGAATGGCTGGTAGATTTTTGTATTTCATTCCCTTTTTGACTTTGAAAACAGCATGGTCTTTTATTGCTTCTCCCCCAAAATGCAGGAGGATTAATTTGCATAACAGATATATTGGTCTTTTAATGTGGTCTATTGCAGTGGGTTTGCAATGTATGATAACCATTTAGTGTAATAGTAGATGTTATTTGTTTGGTAGTTACTCGTGCTGACATTAAATTGTTTTATTTTGTTAAAAATTCAAACAAAAGGGTGTCCTAGTGAAATGTATAGGTGGATTTTTAAAAAGCATTCACCTCCTTTCATTTAAAAGAGAGTTTGAAAATGGTTTGTTTTTTTTAATAATTAAGATTGAATTGCTAGAGTTCCTATTGATAGTCTAATTTTCTACCTGTGAAACATGATATTTCTTTTTCTTTTTTCTTTTTCTTTTTCTTTTTCTTTTTTTTACAGGGCAATGAGGGTTAAGTGACTTGCCCAGGGTCACCCAGCTAGTAAGTGTCAAGTGTCTGAGGCCAGATTTGAACTCAGGTGCTCCTGAATCCAGGGCCGGTGCTTTATCCACTGTGCCACTTAACTGCCCCCAACATGATATTTCTTAATACTCATAAGATTAATGATAGTAAAAAGGATACTTGTGAAAATATGTAACAAACCAAGGAAAACCTTTGATACACAGTCATAATCTTGAGGAATGGCATGGTGTAATATGAATGAGTGTAATTTTTTCAAAACTACATTTCTCCCCCCTGGATATTCACTCAACAATATGGTCTTTTACAATTTCACTTTCATGTTCTCCATGTTTTGTAGTAAAAATTACCCAGTGTTTAAGGAAAACCTGGCTTCAAGTCCCATTTCTGATACATAGTAGTTGTGGGATCCTGGGCAAGTCACTTGACCTCTCAGTGCTTTTTGTAACTCCCATAGAACAAATCTTCTTAAACTGTGGATTTATGGGGTAGAGTAAACAAATGTGAAGATCTCAAAAAATTTGGCAACAGTAAAAAGTTATTTATGCCTATTTTATATACCTATAGACCCAGGGACAAGTAAAAATTTCTCTGGCAAAAAAGGGTCACTAGTGAAAAAACTTTAAGAAGCCCAGTCTTAGACTATAACTTGCAAAGAAATGCCAACCTGCAATGGTGGAGGAAGATTTTCTTATTTTGAGAGTTCCCTGTATCAGTGAAATCAGTTCCATGCCTATCCTTTTTCCTACCTGCACTCCATTAAAAGTTCATTTTAAAATCTCTTTCACATTTCAATGTGTTGAAATTTGTACAAGTGGCTTTTTTTGGTTCAGATGTCATGAAAGCTATTCCTATTTAGACTTCTTGGAGCAATAAAAATCTCTAGTTATGTGGTCCTTTCTGTTTAACCAGATGGCTTTGTTTCTAATAAGTTGTTTCCTCTGAATACTCCAGGTCAGGTAAATATGCAGTCAGTTCTTATCTGCCAGTGAAGAGTGCTTTGTAAATTTCTAAAAACAACAAACAAAAACATCTTCCCAGTGTAACTTCTGAGAGGCAAGGAACTTTGCTGGACCAAGACTGGTAATATAATACCTGGGTAGTGGACAGAAACTATTACTTAGAGGATACACAATAAGGAATTGATTATTATCTTGTTGTTACAAATTTTTCTATTGGCGATAAGAAGTAAATCTAACTTATTGTTTTTCTTTTGGGTTATATTAATTAGAGTAAAATTTTAAGTTTGCACCTACTAAGTGCTGCCTCTTTTTAAGATATGTGACCACAATAAGCAACTGCTTGGGACCTTATTTAAACTAGTAACAGCATCATGAAGGTAATACTGGAAATCATGTAGAAAATTCAGCCTTATGGTTTCTGACTGGATTGGTTTGTCTCTCCATAAGAGTACTGTATTTGGAAGCAGAGGCCCTGGGTTCATATTCTGGCTCTTTCATTTATGTACTATTGGGCAAGTCATTTAACCTCTCTGGGCCTCAGTTTCCTCACCTTTAAAATAAAGAGTTTTGGATTAGATGACCTTTAAGGTCCCTTTCACCTCTTAAGTCTGTGATAGAATTACAGAATCCTGTTATATTGCCTTTAGGAATGTGTCATGTGGAAAAGTATTAACTACTAAAGTTCTGCTCCAATATCTTCTTGTGGCATGAAGGTGACCCTGGTTTCTCAGAGGTGAGCTTGGTGCTAGCAGTCCTTAAGCTATGACAGGTCCAACAAACTGAAAAGGCTTTTTTAGTATGAGTCTTTTGTTTTGTTTTGTTTGCCTAGCTAAGTTTGGAGAGGCTCATGAACAGATTGAATGCAAAGTAATAATTTCTTGACCATAGCATCTTTTCATAGACCATCTACTAAGGTGTTAAGAAGTTGGTTGAATTCAGCATCAGTGAGGGAATCCCATACTAACAAAATCACGTCTTAAAATAAAAACTTCTAATACATTTCGTTTTCAAAAAAGATTGTTTAAAGCTAGTATGTCAAAATTTACTCAGTCCACAATTGCCTTTAAAATGGTAAGCTAAGGAACTCATAACTTTTTTTTTTCAAATAATTAAGCAGTATAATTAAAGATACAGTCCAGTTTGCAGTAAAGTCTGGCAGTCTTTGGGTTTTGTTATATAATTAAAAACAAAAACAAAACTATTTGAACAGAAAAAAGTCCTTTGTCCTAGTTCTGCCACTAATAACGGGACCTTGAGAAAGTCATTTCACTTTTGAGTTTTTCTTCCATCTGTAAAATGGGGGTGGGAGAGGGGAAGAGGTTGACCCAGATTAACCTAATTACCTTCCATTTCTAAAAATTCTGTAATCATCTAACCTTGTATTATGTGGAAAAACTTGAATAAAATAGAATTGAGTCTTTTACACAGCTTTAATTTTACTAATTTTTTTCTTGCCAGACCTCTTTTGTGGTTGATGAAGTGAGTAACATTGTAAAAGAGGTAAGATACAAACAAGCAGTTTCTCAATTTTTAATTAATAGTTGGTAAATAACATTCTGTATTAAGAAAGAATATTTCACGAACTGATTTTAAGTTGTTTCAAGTGGTACTATGTTAGCTGTGACCTTTAAAACTTTTTTACATGAATTTTTAAATTATGTATGTTGTTTGCCCTATACATAGGATGTAAATTTTGTATTTAAAAATGATAATTAAGATGTTTTTATTGACTATAGCTTTAACTTAGGTGCCATATATGAGAAAATTCATATGGACTAATAGTAAATGAATTTATTTTTTTAAAAAACTTCCTGAATATAGAAACTAATTTGCCACCAGCAGCACCTAATTTAAAAATAAAATGAGGGTACAGAGGAGATGGTAAATTTGTTTGTTTGTTTTTTGGGGTTTTTTGCGGGGCAATGAGGGTTAAGTGACTTGCCCAGGGTCACAGAGCTAGTAAGTGTCAAGTGTCTGAGGCCAGATTTGAACTCAGGTACTCCTGAATCCAGGGCCGATGCGCTATCCACTGTGCCACCTAGCTGCCCCGAGATGGTAAATTTAATGAATAAAAGATCTAAAATATTTCATGATTAACTTGTCATCCTTAAATCCTAATTTTTCAGGAACTGAATTTTTAGTTTCTGGCTTGTTCACTGCCTTGTTTCACTAATAGCTTTTGAACGTTCAACTTTTGCCACTATCAATATTAGTGTTTTTACTAAAAGACAGTGAGGTTAGGGAAAAAAGGAGGTCATGAAAATCAAAACTAGTCCTAATGTTAGATTCCCTATGAGGTTTGTTAAGATAATTGCAAATTATCTAACTTTAATGTTCTGTTCCTCTTTTCTATCACCACACATATTTTAGAATTAATTCTAATTGGTAAAATAAGTGGTAAAGTAATGGCTTACTAGAACTGTAAGAAATCACATAAGATACATCTGGAAAAGAAAGGCAAATTCTTTTTTTCTTAATAGTTAATAAATTTGCCATTGGTTAGCATTGAAAATTAGACATTTTCAAGTTGCCATAACAGTTTGTTTTTTCTAAATATAACTAGACTGAGACCAATTTACACAGTTACTACAATATTATAAATTAAAGCAAAACTAAAAGACAGCTGAATTGTGATTAAATGGACTGAACAAGGGGCAGCTAGATGGCGCAGTCAGGAGTACCTGAGTTCAAATCTGGCCTCAGACACTTAACACTTACTAGCTGTGTGACCCTGGGCAAGTCACTTAACCCCAGTTGTCTCATTAAAAAAAAAAACCAACAACAACAACAAATGGACTGAACAATATCAGTCAGTCTGAGAGAATGTATCACTCTCTCAGCTCTTTGAAGAAGGGGTAGAGTACAGGTATAGAAGATGGTATATGTTACTCCACATGGTCACTGTGTTGGTTTTGTATAGTTGTTTTTCTTTGTTATAATGGAAGTTTCAGTGGAGTGGGTAGTATGTGGAAAAATGACTGTTGTGTAAAAAAAGGCATTAACAAAATTATATAAATGCAGAATCAGGGAGTACAAAAGTGAAATAGCACAAACACTCAGAAATGGGTGGGTATCATGCTGTAAACAGGAATTGTGCTGGAGGTTTATTAAACAGTCAGGCAAGCCCCAACTTGTCTACTGTATTGCATTGGTTTTTGGTAACTAAACAACAGGTAAAGTTTTTTTAAAAAGGTATTTATGTTCTTTATTGGTGCTGTCAAACATAAAAACAGATCTCAGTGACTGCATATTGACTTAGAAAACCATAAATTATTATTGAATAGCCTGTATTGTATTTTTACTCATTAAACATTTTCAAATTACATTTTTATCTAGTTCCTGAGTTTGATAACTCTCTTCTAGATCAGCATAGAAGGGCTGATTGACAGTGAGTTTGTGCCAATTAATGCATTAAAAAACTAATTTAAAATAATCAAAATCGTGAACTATAACATCTTCAACAGTAATTCTAGTCTTTGGTTGCTTCTTACAGTATCACAAGCCTTAGACTAGTCTTTTATCTTTAGGAATTAATCTGCTTGCTCTCAAATTATTTTCAGTCTCAGAAACTCCAAAACTTGGTTACTTTAATCCTAGAAGTAACCATCTCCTCTGTTTCTAGGCTAGTTAGATGTAGATGTGGAGAGTCTTATAGACAAAAGAATGAATAATAAAACATTACTTAAGCATTTGTTATTTTCTGGCTACTGTCTAAGCATTTGGTATACAAATAAATACAAGGAAGCAAAACAATTCCTGTCCTCAAAATGCTTACATTCTAATGGGGGAAGGCAACAAATAAGAAGGGGCTAGAAAGTCGGGGTGGGGGTGGTGATGAATGGCACTATGTTTCAGAAATGACCTGGAAGTGATGTGAGGCCTGGTTCTGGACAAGATAAGGGAAAAGCTCAGAGCCTAGGGGCAAAAGATGTGGGATATAAATTAGGCTGAGGTCTTAGGGTTTAGGTCAAGGTTTATTAGGGTATATTCTGGCCATCAGACCTGATTCCATTACCTGTATACTCAGCCTAAATTTTTGGAACTTGCTGGTTCTTAAACATGGCAGCTAGGAAATGGAAAGAGAATATTGTTCTATGCATATACAGATTTAAGTGTAAAATTGTGGTAAAATGGCCAGACAGCAGAGTTTAGTTCATCTGCATATTTTTCATATCAAATTAATCTTTGCTAGTTTTTTGCATATACTTTTGTATTTGGATACAAGCCAATCCATTCCTAAAACGTAGCACCTTTCCTTTAGTGTTTAATGTGTTTGAATTTGTCATCCAGTTTAATCTTTGTCATTAAATTTTAGATGAATATTGTGGCCAATTCAGCTCTTTACTATCCCCAATTCTAAATTTAAGTGTTTGGTATGATCATGGTAATATTTAATCCTTTGGATACAGGACTACAATGAATGTTCAGTGCTCTACATATACATACATACATACACACACACTCCTATACTTATTAGAGGCATTGTGAATATAGTGGATAGCAGATTGGCCTTGTTTAAGCCCTATCTCTGATATGTCCTGGCTCTATGACTCTGGACAAGTAGTAACCTTTCTCAATGCCCCAAATGAGTTGTTGGTCTTCAATAGTGGAGAGTGTTGCAATCTCCACACTCTGGGAGTAGTGGAAATGGACACCAAATATAGATACATAAATACCACAATAGAGGCAACTTGGTATGGTAGGAAAAACACTTGATTTAGAGCCAGAACTAGTTTAAAGTTTAGACTTTGCCACTTATGGTGTACATACAAGATCATACAACCAATGCCACTTCACTGTTCTGAATTCTAAGATAGGAAAAGAGTAACCGTGCTAACTTCCCCATGGGGTTGTAGAAAGGTTCAAATGAGATTAGGTATGTACTGTGTTGTTTGTCTTTGTGTCCAGCGTCTACCACACTGCCTTGTAGATGTTAATAAATGCATATTTAAAGGTATGAATGTGTTTGCTTCCAAACAGATCTAATCTAAAAGGCTCTAAACTGAAATGGAAGGTGGAAGGAGAAAACTGAGTGTTTCCCCTCCCAACACACACACACACACACACACACACACACACACACACACACACACACTTCCATCAAATATAGATATCATAGAGAGTGTAGCTACAAAATAGGAAGAATAGCAGAAGTGGCCCAGGAAACAAAATCCAAGAAAGCCAACAATCAAACCCATGGCCTTGGATGTCTACACTAAAATATACTTTAGTATAGACAAACAAGCTAGGTTAATGGACTTGAACTCCTAAAACAAAGAAGAAAATTTGATCCTATATGTATCCCTGAGAATTGATAGGAGATTCCTGACTGGCATAGGGCTCAAGAAGGGCATACCTCATGTAAAAGCATCCTAGGATCATAGATTGAGCTGGAGGAGACTTCTGAGCAGCCCTATCATTTTCATAAATGAAATTGTGGCCCAGAGAGTAAAGTGGAAAGGGCGGGTACAGATCAGCAGGATAGATTAAGATACACATGTGAGAGAAAATTTGTGAATGAGAAGGGAGAAATGCGATTTCAGAGGGTTTAGAGAAAGGATAGGTAAGATTCCATGGATAAAATTCTATAGGAGAAGTCAGCCCAGGGGTGAGGAAATACTCTCAAGAATCAAAATCTGAAAACATAAAGGAATAATCCTCATGAGGAGGCAAAGTGAAAGTTGTTTTAAAAGACCAGATGCTCATAAAGGTATATATGATTTACTTGCCAGGTCTCACACAACTCAATGTTAGGAAGGACAGTCAACCTAATGGATGAAAGAATCAGGATCCCAACAGGTCTGGCAAGCTAGAAAATTGGGCTGAACTAATAAGATGTTATTTAGGATTGTAAATTCAAAGCTGGAAAGAACCTTTGAGGCTGTCTAGTTCAACCACTTCTTTTTTTAAGGATGAAGAGAGAGAGAGTTTAATGACTTGTCCAGTGTCACACAGGTGATGGAGTCAGTGTTCAAACCCAGGACTTCTGACTCCAAATCCAGTGAGTCTTACAATCGAGTTTTAAAAAATCACCTCCAAATGTACAGGATGGGGGAGACATGGTTAGATAGTTTATGTGAAAAAGACCCAGTGGTTTTAGTATGCACTACAAGCTTCAACAGGCATTTAGGCTGTATGCCGAGGAAGACATTATGTCTAAGACTATGGGACTATGTATGACAGCCCCATTGTACTCTGGCCTGGTCTGACCCAAAGTATCATAATCAGTTCTGGGGATATATTTAGGAAGGACATTGATAAGCTGGAGAGTAGCCAGGATGGTGAGTGACTGTGATTTCATGCTGTAATTAAGATCCCTTGAAGGAATGTGGAATGTAGGTTGTTTAGCCTGAAGAAGGGAAGATTTAAGGGGGACACAGTGGCTCTCTTAAGGTATTTAAAGGACTGTCATTTGAAAGATATTTATTCTACTTGGTCCCAGAAGTCACAACCAAGAATAATGAGTGGAAGTTGCAATGAGGAAAATCGAGGTTTGAGTAGGGAAAACATTCCTAATGATAAGAGCTGTCCAAAAGTGAAAGGAGTGCTTCTGGAAGGTAGTGGGTCTTCAAGGAAAAGCTGCTTAATTATGTAGGGTATTTTATTGGCGTTTCTTGTTTAGGTAAAGGCTTAACTAAATGCCCTCTGAAATACCTTCCAACTCTGAGTTTCTTTGGATAGTGGCATATATTCATTTTAAAATTTCTTCAAAAGATAACAATGTTAATATTTACTTAAGTTTTATGTTATCAAAATTTGTAAATGCCAGATTTGTTAAAAGCTTGTTAACTATACCCTGTGCTATACTTCCCTAGGCCATAGAAAGCGCAATTGGTGGTAACGCTTATCAACACAGCAAAGTCAATCAGTGGACAACAAATGTAGTAGAACAAACTTTAAGTCAACTTACCAAGTTGGGGAAACCATTCAAGTACATTGGTAAGAATTTTTTTAAAAATACATTTAAAGTGGATGCACAGAAAAGCAATGCACTATCATCACATGAATTTCTCTAATTAAAGTTTCTCTTTTCTTAAGTGACCTGTGTGATTATGCAGAAGAATGGAGCTGGGCTGCATACAGCAAGCTCTTGCTTTTGGGATAACACCAGTGATGGTATGAAATTATTTTAAATGTATGAGAATTGTCTTTTTATTCTTACTGAAAGTTTACAAGTTTCTTGATTAGGTTAAGAGAATTGCTATACATAAGCATTTTTTACTTTTGTTGTGATTAAATTGCTTTATATTAAATATCCAGCCAAGGTTCTAACATTTGGAGTTTTAAAATTCAAGAAACATTAAATACCCAGGTCTTCCTAACTCTGTGCGGAGGCCAACTTTCTATCCATCGTGCCATGCTGCTTCTTGGTGCACTCACTTTTAGAAGGATGTAGCAGTCAGGACCATAGGAGAACCCTGGCAGTTCAATGTAGCTCAATGTATACCCAGAAGGAAAGGGGTGGTGGTATGCAGTAGCAAATGTTGCATAAAGGTCAAGGGTAAAGACAAAAAAAAAATGCTATCAGATTTAGTAGTAATGTCATGGAGAGCCATTAAAAAAATAACATTTTAGGGGCAGCTAGATGGCGTAGTGGATAAAGCACCGGTCCTGGATTCAGGAGTATCTGAGTTCAAATCCGGCCTCAGACACTTGACACTTACTAGCTGTGTGACCTTGGGCAAGTCACTTAACCCCCATTGCCCCACAAAATTAAAAAAAAAATAACATTTTCATTTGTTTCATTAAATATTTCCAAATTATGTTTTTTAAAAATTTTAATTTTTTTCAGTTTGACCTTGAGCTCCAAATTCCCTCCCTCCTTCCCCTCCCCCACCCCTTAAGAAGGCAAGCAAGATATCAATTATACATGTGAAGGGATGCAAACCATTTCCATATTAGCCATGTGCAAAAGGAAACCCAAAGAAAGTGAAAAAAGTATGTTTCAGTTCATCAGTGGAGAGCAGTTTCAGTAAGTGATGGAAACCAGATGGAAAGTTGAATAGAAGTAGGTCCTAAGAAGGTAGAAACCAGAAGTTTAGGCTACTTTTGCAACTCTAGCAGTAAAAGAGAAGGGACAACAATGATCTGAGGTTGGGATAGTAGAGTAAAAAAAAAAAATAAATGTTTTTGTTTGTTTTAAAATGGGAGTTCCAGGTATGTTTCTAAGGCTTATGTAAAGCAAAGAGTGAAGATGGAAAGATCAAAGACCCATTGAAAGAGTGGTTTCTTGGAGCCAGGTCATAGAGGGAGATGAGACAGGAAATGGGGGAGATCATTTTAGCAAAGAAAGGATGAATTGAGGACATGAAGAAGTGCAAAGGGGAGTTGAGGTCTAAAAAGGTGCTAAAATATATATCCTGATCTTACTGTATGTCAAATAGAAGTAAGAAAAATTGTATGTAATTCACTGAAACAACTTTTAAAATTTTAAATGCTAAATGTGCTTTTTTGTTATTTCCATAGGAAGCTGCACAGTGAGATGGGAGAATAAGACCATGTACTGTATAGTCAGTGCCTTTGGACTGTCAATTTAACTTTCCTGGAACTGTATGGCCTCATTTTTTTTTAACCACTTCCATTCCATGGTCTGTCTACGTACTGTGAATTCAGCAAACTTTTAAAAGGTTTTAAAAGTATCTTGTACTTTCAGATGTAGGGGGGAAATCCCAAATGGCCGCTGTTACATGGGTTACACACTTCACTTTGTTCACTGTCAGTCGACATCCAGTATTGTTACTTTGTCTTAACTCTTCAATACTTCCAAGTATTCAAAGGTGCTAAAAATGAAATCTGCTGCAGCATGACACTTTTTCTAATTTCTGAAATGATTTATATAATACACTAACTTCCCACTTTATACTTTTCTTAGGAGAATAATAAATTATTAAAATTCAGAAATTCTGGTGTTGGGTTTTTAAGGTTCTGGAAAATCAGAATTCATAGTCCTAGACATCCAGTTGAAAAATCAACTGTGGAAGCTTATTTGACTATACCATAATAAAAGAGAGGCAGGGGCAGCTGGGTGGCACCGCAGATAGAGCACCAGCCCTGGAATCAGGAGGACCTGAGTTCAAATCCAGCCTCAGACACTTAACACTTACTAGTTGAGTGACCCTGGGCAAGTCATTTAACCCCAACTGCTTCACTTAAAAAAAAAGAGTATAGGGGCTTGAGGGGCAGCTCGGTAATGCAGTGGATAAAGCACTGGCCCAGGATTCAGGAGGATCTGAGTTCATATCCTGCCTCAAACACTTGACACTAGCTGTGTGGCCTTGGGCAAGTCATTTAACCCTCATTGCCCCACCAAAAAAAAAAAAAAAAAGGTTTATCGGCTTGAGGAAACTCCCTTCTCCCAATGCAGTATGCCACCTCTGCAACTTAGTGTCTTAGTAGCCCAGAGCACTGCCCAGGGTCACACTTGAAGAGTCTTCTTTGTTTTGAGGCCAGATTTTTACTATAGCATACTACCTCTCAACATTAGAAGTATTGTGTCCTTTCCATTCCAAGTACATTAAACCATTTAGAAATGAAATAAAGATTAATTCAGCTGACTTTTTAGAGATAGAAATACTTATGTAGCTCTAAGAAGCTGAAATATACAACTCTAAATCTTTAAAGAGCTGATTTTGCTCAGTGTTTAGTTTTTCTTACCCTGAGTTTGTAAAGGTTTGTAGCAATTAGAGGTGACTACACAGAGACAAAGACAGATGCCCTTTTTTTTCTTTTTTTGGTGAGGCAATTGGGATTAAGTGACTTGCCCAAGGTCACACAGCTAGTAAGTGTTAAGTGTCTGAAGCCGGATTTGAACACAGGTTCTCCTGACTCCAGGGCTGGTGCTCTATCCACTGCACCACCTAGCTGCCCCAACCTTGTCCCTTTTCATACCCTAACCTCAAATCTACTTTCTAGGGACTTAAAATAAGTTTATAGTTTCAAATTGTAACAACCCCTGGGAGAAAGCCATGCTTTATCGAAACAAAACCTGAAGTCAGTATTTGTAACAATAAGATCTAGGCTGGTGGCTCTTTTCCCTAATGCCTTTAAATCCCTCATGTTGAGTGGGCCAAACTAATTTTATATATAAAAAAGGGAAACAAATATATCTAGATGCAAATTTGATGTCAGAATACAGAAAAGTTTATTTATGAACATATTTATTGAAAGTATGATCTTAGGATCCACCCCCAAAATCAATGAGATTTGCTAAAAGCAAACAACTATTTGTCTGATTTGACAGAATACCCTATATTGAATATGACAACCTTCCTCAAAAGTTGTGTTGTAATAACACAGTTCATTGATATATCACTCATACAAATCCTTCCTTTTGGTATACAAGTTTAAATATAATTTTATTTTATAAATATTACAATTTTATTTAAAAAGTCAGTTTGTAGTACTACAAGTCCCTTCTGCATTTCACAGCACTATACACCTGGAATCAAGATCAAACAAGGATAAAAAGATGGCACTGCATAAAGCAAATTCCCTTTGACCTAGAGAAGGAATTATTAGAAGATTTTTATCTTTTAAAAATCTAACTTAAAAGGTCAGAATCTTTCCTCCTTAAAGGAAAAGTACAGATTTACATATAAGCAAAAGTGAGACCTTATATTGGTTTCTGTGGATAAGAAGAGTTGGAAAAAAATAATTCCCCAGGTAATATTTTAAGTTAGATTTGTACACTTTAGTAAATAGTGTTAGTCCAAAAATTAGGCTGAACCACTAAATTGATTTTTGAAAGTAAAAAGTTTACAGGTAAACACTGAAAAACATGTATTAAAAAACCAAACTGATTAATAGAAAAAAGGGAGTTGGGGAAGAAGTCCCAGTCTCTTCAGATTGATAGTGTAATTCTATAAACATTTGGGGCCACTGACACCGTCTCTACAACGGATTACAATTGGCAAAAATGTCATAATCTCACATAATCAAGCAAATAGTTACAAATGTAGTAGTACTCTAGCCTTTCTCGAAGACACAGTTTATTATGCTATTGGTTCCATTATTTTGGGGGAAAGATGATTAAACCAGGAAGGAAAAATTCTTTATTGCTGTGATTCAATAATAAACATATCATGTATATTAAGTGAAAGCTCAATTTTTCCTCTACCCCTCATCAGAACAAAACTTGAAATGTCCATGGCCATCTTCTAGCACATACCTTTAGAGTGGCCCAAAGTGCAAAATTCTCCCAAACTTTCCAAAAATGTCTCCATCCAGGCTATTAAGGAAGGACAAGAGCCAGTTCTTTGGCTTTGTGGTATATATTTGTAAAGTTTGGATTCATGCCCCAAGCCTGATGAAAAAAACCAGAACAAAACCAGGAATGTTCTTCTTACAAATAGTTCTCAGCAAAATGTAATGTCCAGTTTAATTACTATGTGGTAAATATGTTTTGAATGCTGGATAATATAACACTTTTGAATATGAACATGTTATCCCAAATAAAAATAGAGTGTGCCTGGTTTAATAAAAAGAACATTTTCCCCTAAAGCAAGACTCTTTCATAAGTAGATAGAATATGAAAAAAATAAAGTATCTATTTGCTAAGCAAGGACTCTTTCGGGAATAATTGGAATATAAAAAAAAAAAAAGCAAAGTATACATTTGCTCTCCCATATTTTTAGTTCAATGATTTTGGTGCCTGAAGAGTAAAATTATAAAGATGTCAGTCAATGGAAACCTGAATTTCATCTTGCAAGTAAAAAAATGATCTTTTCAAAACAGGGATCTAAACATGGATTTCAAAATTCCCCCACTATTTACAAGGATGAAGAAACAAGAGCATTCCAGATCACAGATGACAATTATTTATAACAAAACTAGTAAAATACATTCTAGAATCTATTAACTGGCACAAGCCATCGATATCTTATCTAAAATTATTTTTAAAGTAGGCCTGATAGAAGATATATTAAAATTCTATTTAAAAAATTATTCTAATATCACTGGCTACACAGAATAAAATACCAAGACATTACGGATATAAAAACTTTGTAAACCTTGAATCACCTTTGTCATCTTAAAGTAATTTTCATTCAAACATTGATTTCTTTAAACAAGAGTTTTAAAACTACAGAAATCTAAGTGGAAGTCCATATTAAGCAACAGAGGTAATTAATGGTACCACCACACCACTAAAGGTTAACTTATAAAGAGATAGTTTTTGTTTATCACCATGAAGAACATTCCCATGAACATTTGAGGTCCTAGCACTGCAGGGAAGAAAGCATAATTCTAATTGCACACAACAGACATTTAAATGTGGGTACACCTAGGAAGGAGAAGGGTACTAAGCATGCATCATACATCATACTATTTACGCCTGTTCTCCAGGATATCATCTGCAGGGATTTCCACAGTGCACACCAGGTCAAAGATTAGCATCAGAAAGGAAGATGCAGGAAGAAATGCAAAGGCACACCTGTAACTCTGCTTTTAAATTAATCCTCCAGGAAAGGGGGAGTTGAAAACTCTTGGGGGCCTTCCATGCTGTGTTACCATAGCTCTGGAATTTCAAAACTGTGACCCATAAACAGTGACTTACTTCTTTTGTTCACACAAAGCTCCAATTGGGTTTCTGCAGAAAATGATTTTCCTCTCAAATAGGTTTTCTGAACAAACTTTGTTTCAAAACTGACATGAAAATTATTTAATTTTATTGGTTTTTCAATATACAACTGAAAAAACTTCCCAGGATTCCACTCCATCATTCATTTATGTAATGGAGCTCTGAAGTTGCACAGCCTCTATTCTTCATTGGACTCATCAGTTTCCCTCCCCCAACCCCAACATGAGAAGGGGGAAGGACGTACTTACTGGTCAAACTGCCCAGCAGTAGTTGAAGCTATCATCAATGGTTTAAATGCCTATTTCTTTATATTAGGGGATGGAGGGAGCCAGCCTATCAGGTCATACTGTATACTTAGAGGTACACAGCACTCCTGGCTGAGCCTCAACTTAATGCTTTATTTCTAAACTGGAGGATAATTTAACTCAAGCAACTTAAGTGACCTGGTGTGGTGTTTGCCAGCAAACAGCAGCATGCTGCCCCCTTGAGGCAGTCACAATAAGTTTCTAAGTTTCCCTTGGACTTAAAGAGGGAAGAATGTCTATAGAGAGGAGAATGTTGCCATTTTCTTGCATGACATCATCATCATCATATCTGGCATTTATAAAGTACTGTAAGGTTTGCAAAGCACTTTCCAAACATCGTCTCCTTCCAGCCTCACAACCATCTCGTGAGGTAGGTGCTATAATTCTCATTTGACAGGAGTTTAAATAAGAGGGGATGGGACTTACTCAGGGTCATACAGCAAGTAAGTGCCTGAGGCAAGACTCGAATCAGGCTATCCTGACTCCAACACTCTCTCCACTGGGCCACTTAGTGGCTCCTAAGTGCTTTTACATCACTTCAAGAGAATATGCTACAAAAGAAGAATGCACACATCTTTAGACTAAAAATGAGGGTGACCTGGAGGCATCAGGAGCTCTGGGATACCACAGGACTCTGAAACCTTCAGTTCAGGAGCAGCTACTTTAGCTCCAATGAAATGATGCTCTAACATAAAAAGGTTTCTCCTTACAATCGTTCAAAGGGCCATTTGGTCTTTACCATTTGCCACTCTCCCCCTCTCATCTCCCTACCCTGCTAATACCTTTCCCCAACATTGTAATTTTTTCCTTTGGTCCTGGTTGGTCTTTAAAAAATCAGTAAACACAAAGAAGTAAAGGGAAAACTGCCTTTCTTGTGAGGAAACATTCAGCTTTAAGCAGAGGGCTAGGGAAGGCTGGAGAGTTGGAGCACTGAGGAAAAGTGTCCAGGACCTTCTCTAGCCAGCCAAGCTGGTCTCCACTGAAGCGCCATCAATCGCTGTCAGACTCTTCTTTGTACTTGGCTCTAATGGCCTGGCCATTCTGCAGGGGCATCTCTTCATAGTCACTCCTATTAACAAAGAGACCTTTGAAAGCATTCTCTTTCTGACAACAGGTACACATTTGGTTCTTATCTTCCCAAATGATTTGCCATTCTATGTAGCACTCATTTCAAGAGAAACTTTGTTCCTTTTTTCATATCCAATTTATATGACCTAAACCCTCACCTCCCAACTCATTATACCCAACTCCACATATTCCTGGGAGAGCTTGTGCCAGTACCCAGGGAATAAAAACAGACTGCCCACCTTGTTTCTTGGGAAAATAGCCACTTTTAAGCCTACAGCCTGAAATGTGGAAAAACTGTGGACAGCAATGGAATCACATTACTCAGCCTTGCTGGCTTGAGAACATTTGAGAGTGTTTGCAAAACAATGGAGAGAGAAAAATGGCCCAATGCTGTTATTTCACAAGAGAAAAATACCTTACCCATAAATCACATCATCATCAGAGTCATTAAGCATGGAAAAGGCTGGATTATCTTTCAACTGGGACTCTGGAAAAAATGAACAAAAACTTCTGTTTAAACAGAAAAGCTTCTCTTCACTGGCCTAATGAAATAACCAGGTGCTTCATGAATACGTGGCTGCCTCAGCTTCTGCTGACTCCGAAGCAGCTACTTGGCCAAGAACCTAGGAACTGAGGTCACTTACCATACAGTGCATTCTTAGATGGTGAATAGACAAAGGCTAAAGTGTAGAGATAAAAGTTCAGCAGGCCATAGAAAGATAAGAATTCCGCTGGTGAGATCAGTCAAGGTTAGTAGTATGCAGTTCGAGGGGCACTATAGTATTTCCATGAATTTTCTCCTTCCACACTATGAGGCTCTCTCCGAGCTGCTCCTCTTAGTGAAGTGCTCAGCATTAGCTAGTACCATCCGAAGGTCTTAAAAACCCAGTCACTGATCTGGTAATTAACTCATCTTTTCAAAGGATGGGGTCAGAGCACTGCAATCATCTAAGGTCATGCTAAATAACAGCTTATCCAATAGTCTCTCATCAGGCATGGTAACCTATCCTCACAATAAGATAACACAATGCAGTGCTGCTTTCCACCTTTAACCAAACAACAGGGCACCGATAAGGCAAAGTCACACATGGTACAAGGTGAGTTCATGAACATGCTGGTCCATTCAGCCCTTTATGTGCGATAAACAATTCTAGGAAAGATAAGCCCTGAATTAAATAGCCCCTGAATACTTTCCTGTGGAAATAAACAATAAAGATACAACCCCTCATAAACATTACTAGTTGAGAGATTAACAAGTTATCTTGGAATCTATCACCAATTGCTTTGACAGCTTTAAATTGCGTTATTAAGCCTTGAGAGTTAGGAAGGTGTTCTGGACAGAGAATTGTCCAGGAGGCAGGACCCTCAGTGCAAGTCCTGCCCCTGACATGTCCTGACTGTGTGATTTTGGGCAACTTTCCAAGGCTCTAAGTTGCATAGAAGGTGCTAACCTGCATTGGTAAAAGTTCTCTTGTCTGGAAGTTGCCTAAACCAATGAAATCATAGGTTTGGTTCCTATCCTTAACACTTTCATTAGAAAGTTAGATTTATACTGCTAATGATGGCCACAACTGTAAAAATTCCTTCATCTAAATAATAAAGGGAAAATATAGAGCCTTCAGGATTGTTGTTATTATTCAGTCATTTCAGTTATGTCCAACTCTTCATAACCCCATTTGGGATTTTCTTGGCAAAGATCCTGGAGTGGTTTGCCAGTTTCTTCTCCAGATCATTTTACAGATGAGGAAATGGAGATAAACAAGGTTAAATGACTTGCCCAGGGTCACACAGCTAGTTAGTGTCCAAGGCCAGATTTAAACTCAGGTCTTCCTGACTCCAAGCCTGGTGCTCTCTATTCACTGAACCACCTAGCTGACCCTCAGGATACCATCCAGCAAAGAAATCAGAAACTACTCAAATGAGTCCGTATCAGTACTATTTATGTACCCCCATTAGCCCAGATCATCCAGAATTGATTTTATTTCAAACACTTTTTTTCTTATCCTCACAAATATAAGCTGCAGAACACTGGAATAAGGACAGAGTCCTAAAGACTTAAGGACTTTCAATTAAAAGGATATAATTCTGGTAGCGATTTGACAGCTGAGCTACAAAGTTGTCCTGTAACACTTGTGATCCAAACCGTAGATAAAGTATAACGATGCTGCAAGAGAAGAAGGAAAACCGGGCAAGGAAACATGTAGAGAATTGGGAGCAGAAGCTTTTACATCTGCAGCTTTGGTGTGCATTTTGTCAGTCTATTTTAACACAGGACCTTCTCCTCTCTCCTCCACGACATATTTCTCTCTCTGCTGTCATGCTTTCCTCTCCCCTCCCCACACAGAGCATCTACTTCTCTCTCAGAGGATGACCTTGCTTCCTACTTTATTAAAATGGAGGCCAACAGTCTCGATCTCCTAAGAAGACACTGCAAACTCTGTCTTTACCAGGCCTTTTCTTTTTTTTTTTTTTTTGTGGGGCAATAAGGGCTACAACACTTGCCCAGGGTCACATAGTTAGTAAGTGTCAAGTGTCTGAGGTCAAATTTGAACTCAGGTCCTCCTGAATCCAGGGCTGGTTCTTTATCCACTGTGCCACCTAGCTGCTCCCCCCTCTCAGGCCTTTTCTCCTTCATATCCTCCACTGGAAGATGGGGTGGCTCTCTTCACTGGCCAACACTAATCCCTCACTTATGCCCAGCATTCTACCCACTCTTGTCTCTTTCAAAATTGACCCATTTATTGGCTCTCTTACATCTTTCAATTTCTTTTTCTACTAGCTCCTTTCCTACTAACTACAAACATTTTTAGGTCTCTCTAATACATAACCTTTCCTTAACCCTGCTACTCCCTTCTTCTAGTATCTTATTTCCCCTTTACTGCCACCTTTCTCATTCTTCAACCTCTCGAAATCTGGCTTTCGATCCCATTACTCTACTAAAACGGCTCTTTCAAAGGTCATCAATGATCTCTTAGTTACAAGATTCTATGATCCTTACTCAGTTTTCTTCCAATGCTATAAACCAATGACCACCCCGCCTTTTGCATATTCTCTAGAAATGTGTTTATGGCTCTCTTCTCATCTTCCTCTATGTTCTCTCTTCATATGATTTTATATACCCCCATGGTTTCATTCATCACTTCTTTGCAGATGAATTTAGAGATATCTAAGCTTTAATATCTCCCCTGACCTGCAGGCCCACCTCACCAGCTGCCCACTGGATATGTCTACCTGTATATTCTACCAACACCTCAACCTTCAATATCTGAAATGGAATTCATCTTCTTTCCCTCAAAACTTAACCTTCTCAACTTTCCTATTGCTGTTGATAGCCACTGATTATGCTAAAAACAAACAGATCAAAAAAAAATCCTCAACTATCTTTTGGTTTTTTGCCTTTCCTCCTCTCCTACAATCAATCACAAAATTTCAGAGTTAGAAGGGACCTTTGATGCCCTTCTAGTTCAACTCATACCCCAAAAAGAATTCCTATGATAACATGATAGTCAGCCTCTGCTTGAGAGGGAAAGCCTCCTCCTATGGTACTAGGCGGCTACCTCCTAAGGCTGCTCACTCCACTTTTGACTAGCTCTATCAGTAGCCAAGCCAGGCCAATTCTACCTCCATGATATCTTTTGCACGTATCATCCCCCTCCACCATGGTGCCACTAATCTAACTCAAGGTCTCTCAACTTCTCATTTGGATTATCATATTAAGAATAGTCCTGGGGCAGCTAGGTGGCGCAGTGGATAGAGCACTGGCCCTGGATTCAGGAGTACCCGAGTTCAAATCCAGCCTCAGACACTTGACACTCACTAGCTGTGTGACCTTGGGCAAGTCACTTAACCCTCATTGGCCAACCAAAAAAAAAAAGAATAGTCCTAGGGGGCAGCTACGTGGCGCAGTGGATAGAGCACCAGCCCTAGAGTCAGGAGGACCTGAGTTCAAAGCTGGCCTCAGACGCTTAACACTTACTAGCTGTGTGACCCTGGGCAAGTCACTTAACCCCCAATTGCCTCAGTTAAAAAAAAAAAAAAAAGAATAGTCCTAGTCCAACAGACCTAGTGCCTGGTCTCTCTGCCTCCAGTCTCTTCCTCTTCAACATACTTTTATGTGGTTGCCACTAAAATCCTTCTATCGCTTAGATGACTTGTCACTTTCCTCTTCAAAAACCTTCATCAACCCTCTACTCTCTCTAGAAAAAAACTGCATAATTCTCAGCCTAATCCTTAACATTTTTCAAAATTCAGTTCCCAATGACCTTTTTAGCCTGCAGTGTGTTCCTCTGAACAATCCATGTTCTAGCCACACTGGATTTCTAGCTGTTCCCCAATCTTTTCCTATACTTCCCTATCTCTAGGCATTCGTGTCCATCACCTCCAATGATTAGAATGTACTCTACACATCTGCCTATTGAAATACTTCTCTTCTTTCATGGCCTAGCCCAGGTACAACTTCCTCCCAACCTCCCAACCTCCCAACCTCAAGCTGAAAGTGACTTCTCCAGAGCTCTTGCCTAGGTTTCTCTTTTAATCTTTGTCATATTCTACCTGGTAATCATGTTTATTTGGGTCCATGACACATTGCCCATCAGACAGTAAGCCCTGGGGGTCAGAAGAAACTCTATTTCTAGTGTCTTGTCCATAGTAGGCATTTAGTAAATGGTTGTAAATGATAAACATACACAAGATTCCCACTCCACTAGTATCTTCAGCATGCAGCAGAGGTAACCTAAGCAGAGTACAAGTTCTATTCTAGCTAGAAAATGTTTGCATATAAGCCCAGGAACAGATAGATGCTGAGCATACTGCCTGAGGACCAGGTAGTATAAGCTCAGAGAGGCTTGTTAGGCATTAGGTGATAATATCTTTGGTCACAATAACATGAAGAGGTCCAAATTTATGGAGATGAAAGGAATACCCACAATAGGGAAATCATGTATCTTTCAAGGTATCATCATTTTCTTTTTTTGTTTGTTTGTTTTAGTGAGGCAATTGGGGTTAAGTGACTTGCCCAGGGTCACACAGCTAGTAAGTGTTAAGTGACTGAGGCCGGATTTGAACTCAGGTCCTCCTGACTCCAGGGCCAGTGCTCTATCTACTGCACCACCTAGCTTCCCTCAAGGTATCATCAAAGTACATGTCTGTGCATCATGTGCATGTGTGACACAGAACTCCGATGTGTCTTTTTTCTGATTCCAATTGTTTAATAATTTGTAGAATTCCTTAATGTATCCTAACCACAATGACATTTTTTCTGTTATACAATAGATTCCAAATGCCCTTGAGGCAAACAAATATATAGAAGCAAGGATTCTTCTAAGGTCTTGCCATGAAACCAGAATGAAGCATGTAAAACAACTGAGCTCTTTTTCTCTTTTTTCCACATTGTCCATATTTGATAGGCACCAAACCACAGTCCAATAAAATAGGTCTTGGATTTGTATCACAAGTGACTTCATAATTAGCTGACTTAGTTCTTCACTGATGGTGATAATCTGTTTCAAATTCTGTTTTGTGGGAAAAGTTGACTCTTTTCTACTCCAGTGTTCCCTAAAGAGCAGAGAGAGATACTGTGCAATAGTTTACCCTCCAAAATATTACATATGATAATATGTATCAAAAATACCACAAAGGGCAATTTTCAGGTTAAAAATCTCTATCTTGTTCCAAAACTTCCCCAATCTTTGTCTAAGATTCATCCCAGCATAGCATTTATAATTTCTGTTGACATCTTTCAAGCTCCAAACTGTCTGCTGCCACATCAGTTTAGTCAAAACCACATATATCCATAGAAAGGTATATTAAAACACTAGGTCCCATGTTCCCATATGGATGTTTTTAAAAACAATGGCTTTTACCCTTAAAGGCCAAGGGAATAAGAAGTGATTATCCACTTCCTTTGAATCCTAGCTACCAGAAAATTATACTGTTTTTTCCTTTGATGAAGAAAAAACTACTGGTAAGAAAACAAGCCAATATCTGGAATTGATTTTCAAAAGTAATTTTCAGGGACAATATACTTATCCCTCTAAAGTACCATATTTTAGAAAGACAGCATGATCTAGTGATAGTGCGTGGAGCTTTGACACATACTGGCTGTGTGACCCTGGGTATGTCACCAAAGTTCTCAGTGCCCAAGACAAATCTCTAAAAGGATAAATTAAACAGCAAGTGCCCATATACTTTGAGGGAGGGCAATTCCTTACTGGGAGATCTCTATGCTGATGAAACCACAGTTCTGCCCTTCCCATTCCCCCACCCCCACCCCAATATACCATATAGTGATAACTAATGTTCAGCATGAACAAGCAGATGAAAAACCGATTATTAAGTGCTTCCCAAATGCCAAACACTGTGGTAAGTGTTGAAGATACAAAAAGAAATCATCAAAACTACAAAGCTCTGAAGAGCCAGGATTGTTCGATGTATTTTACTGGGATGGCATCCTCTAAAAAAATCAACTCTTGAAATATTTAATGAATGAAAAAAACATTCCATCTCACGACTATTGAGGATGGCAGGGAGATGAATGTCCTTGGTTTTGCCAGATGGATGGCAGCAGGCGATGGCTTCCTCTCTCCACCACCCACCTGTCTGGCACCTGGCATTCCTCCTACCTGGCATGAGGGACTTGGAAGTCCATCAGCACACACTGACATTCTATCCAGCAGATGGATAAGACACCATTTAGCCCTAAAGACTGGGCTGGAACTTTTATGCTGAAACTCATTATTCAAAAGGAGAAAAACACAAATTTTGATATTTTTGTTTCTGGATAAAAGGTTTCCTTACCTAATAACAAGTACTACGAAAGTCAATGCAGTCAAGAATTTTAACCTGAGATCTGAAAATGACAAATCAAAAATGACAATTTAAGACAATCTTAGCAGTAAATGTTCCCCCACCCCAGAACTTTTTCAAGGCAATCTCTTGTAATTTGGGCTTCAAACATGCCCCTTCATCTGAAGTCTAGGAAGAATGTTACTCAGGAATAACAGCTCAACTTTACCCTGCACTTTAAGGTTTACAAAGGTAAAACATCAGCTGTGTCTGAAAAGGGTTTTCGGTGAGACCATGATTTTTGGTAAGGCAAATACTTAAGTGAAGGGAACCTTGGCTGGCTTAAGAGCAGCAGAAGTTTGGAGATAGCCCCAACACCATCTCAGCACTGTGCTGCAGCAGGAGCCCAAAAAGGCCAGTCCAGGCTTCCTCAAGCCAGAAGGGCTTCCTCTGGCCTGCTCCTGTGCTTCGTAATTGGCGCTATCTAGAACTCTGAGGGCTCCCCTAGAAGCTATGGTAGTCTGGCCCATGGGTCTTGCTCATGGTAAGGTTAGGATCACTCGTAGAGGCCCCAGGAAAACCCTGCATCCATCTGGGCAACCATTAACTCCACCAGGCACCAATTTTAGGTGGTAACCAATTTGAGTTTAGGAGAAGTGTCACTTACCAACATAAGGCATATGACGAAGTTCTGAGCATGCCCTCACGATCAAGAACAAAAGGTATAAAATATACATGCCAGCTACCACCAGGAAAAAAACCTTCATTCCCTAGAAGCAAACAAGAAAGAAGCGTTATTTAAACGCATCAACCTCAGGTGATTCTCCTTCTGAGGCTGTCCCTAGCAACAGGAGGGTAATTATACTTTCTCAGAACAGGGTCACACAATTACCAAATCTTATGATGCTCGGAAGGGAGGGCAGGATAATAGATTTGGGGACCTCTGAAGTCAGTCAGTCCAATCTCTTCATTTTATGAATACCCAGACACTTTCAATGACTGCCCAAGGTCACACAGTTCTATGCAGCAGAGCCAGGAACAGAACCCATACCTCATGACTTCCTGTTCATTACAATATAAATAGCATTAGAATGTCCAAGGGCAAACTGCAAAACATAATGACCCTATGTTGGTGTGCTGCCTGAGTTTCCCACGTGGCAAATCATGTCATACTTCCCTCTTTGCCAAGTGAGCAGAGCAACCAAAAGGTATGCTCACAGACGTTGGGCATTTTGTACATCATTAGCATCCTTAGGAAAAGCAGACATGAAATGAGTGAGATGCTTTATAGGGAAGAGACAAAGTATTGCTTAGATCATGCAGGCCAAGAAGCCAGAGATCTCTAGATTTAATGAGTAATAGATGAAAGAATCCCAGAAATTGAGAACCTTGCAGACTAACAGAGATGCTTGGATTTCAAACAATACTAGAACAGCAGTAAAAAGATAGAGCAGACAAAGGAGAAGAATCAGACAAGCTCCTACTTCTGAGCTTCCAGTTTCCCTCCCTTGTCTCACTGGGCTCACTCCCTAATGCTCAACCCCTCTGTCTCCACTCACACTCACTGCTCACACACTTCCAACCACTCTGCAGTGAGTGTCTTTCCTCATACCATTTATCTCTCTCTCTCCAAAGCAAGCAGTGCGTCACATGCACAACAAATTATGCTGGTGATGACTGACAGCTGCTGAGGATGCTCAAGTGCAGCTGAATGCTAGGATGCTAATAGTCTAGACCAGACCAAGGGGGAGACCAAACCCTGGGGCCCCAAGCAACCTAATGGCCTATTCTTAGGGGAAAGAGGTCTTTTCTAGGGCACCACAATGTGCAGGCTCCTTGTTGATAGAGACAGAATGGTCTAGAACACAGAAGATCTACCATCTTGCCTTCAGCCAGAAGCCTGAAACTCTGGGAGCCAGACCCTCACATTGTGGCATAGCAGAAAGAACACTTGACTTGTTAAAAGAAATTTGAACTGGAATCTCAAATCCTTATGAAATCTGTGACTAGAGGCAAAGTATTTCACATCTTTCTGAACCTCAATTTCCTCATCTGTAAAATGGGGATAGTTAACTTACCTCATGGAAGACTGGGATGATCAAATGAGATACTGTATCTAATGCACACTGCAAACCTTAAGACATTACAAAAACACTGGATATTATCATTATGATTTCTACTACAGCTACTTCATCTGGTGAGGGGGAAAGGAAGTGATTGGTCGTGTCGCAAGGGAACAATCTAAAGGCTTTATCACATCTGATCCTCACAGCAACCCTGGAAGGCTGGTCCTGTTGTAACCCCCATTTTACACTTGAGAAAACTGAGGCAGGTAGAGGTTAAATGACTTGTTCAGCATCACACAGCTAGTTAGTGTCTGAGGCTGGATTGGAACTCAGGTCTTCCTGATCCAGGCTCAGTTACCCTTGTCAAAGGCTTCAGAAGCAAGGACTTTCATCACCAGGAAACTTTGGCTTGGTCTCTCAAGGGATCATTCAGTGACTCTGGGGGCCCCCTAGTGGCTTATTTTTCCATTGAAGCCTAAGTGGCAAGAATATTAAAGTTTCAACTAACTCTTAAAAGTTTGTAAAGTGTTTTCTTTAGAATCACCTCCTTGAGAAAGGTGATACATACACACACGTGTGCATATATGTCTGTGCATACACACATAGATACATAATATATATGTGTTAGTATCCCCATTTTTGCAGATTGTCAAAATGAGTATCAGAGAAGTTGAATTCAAGTCTCTTGACTCAGTCCAACCTTCTTTCTACTAATCAATCGAAGAGCACACTCTATACAATATAAAGCAAACTTCTCTCCTCAAGAGTATGAGTTCTGCTAGCCAAAGACCTCATCTGACCTATTACTGGGCTAAAGTCCTGGTACAGGAGGGCTCACACTGAGTCTTCAAATAAACTCATCTGTCAATGGAAGAAAGACTCCACAGATCTTTCCATCACAGAATCTCCAAGCAGAAGAGGCTCAGTCACCATCTAGTCTGATTCCTATCTGAACAAAACCCTCTTCTGCAACACCCCAGACCAGTAGTCAGCCAGCTTTTGCTGGAAGACCTCCAGAGAGGAAGAACACACTCCCTTCAGAGGCAGCACATTCCACTTGTAAAGAGCTCAGCTTGTTAGGAAGACTTTTTTTTCTTTTATCCAGCCCTCTGAGTCCAATCAGGACCAATCTAATCTCCTTCCCCTTGAGAGTCCTTCAGCTACTTGACCCCATTTATCATGTTCTCTCCATATCTCCTATACTCCAGGCAAAACAGCCCCAATTCCTTCAATCACTCTTCATTTGGCATCAACTCAAGACTCTGGACACCTTCATCTCAATGTGCTCTGGCTTATCACCATCCTTCCAAAAACACTGCACCCAGGGCCAAATGCAGTATGCTAGGTGTGCTGCGATCCCAGCAGAGTACTGCAGCACTATCATGGATGCTCTCTGCCTTTCTTAACACACGCTAAGATCACATTAGAGTGTTTGGCTAAACTGACTTATACTGACTTTGTAGTTCACTAAAAACACCTTTTCAGATGACCTGATTTCTTTCCCCATCTTGTAGTTAGGAAGTTTCAGTTTGTTTTTTAAACCAAAAGTAAGACTTTACATTTATTCCTATTAAACTTCATCTTATTAGACCAGGCCCAACATTTGGGCCTATTAGGATCTTTCTGGAGTCTCTGTTCTCCAGTGTATTAGCTGTCCCTCTTAACATTTCTTCTCTGGCCCCAAGCTTAGTCATTAAAATTATGATCAGTCAGTTGACAAGCATTTATTAAATGCTTACTATGTGCCAGGCACTAGGCTAAGTATTGGGAGTACAAAGAAAGGCATAATCCAGTCCCTCAAGGAGCTCACAGTCTAATGGGGAAAACAATACATACATACATAACTCTGTACATACAAGGCATGTACAGAGTAGATGAGGGAATTGTACTAGCAGTAGGACCCAAGACAGAACGTGGGATTGGAGCCGAGTCCTAACATAACCCAGGGAAGCAGGAAGAGGGGTTACAGAGGGAGAACATTCCAGGAATGGGGGACAGTGAAAAGGCAGAGTCCAGAGATAGAATGCTTGGTGCAAGTAGACCAATGTGGCTAAATTGGTGAGCATGTGAAGGGGATTTCCTTGTAACCCAGGAACAAATACAAAGCCCTCTGTTTAGCATTTAAAGCCCTTCACAACCTGGTTACAAGGAATTCACTGGAGCTAACTGTGAGGGGGTTAGGGAGATGACATGGTCGGTCCTGTGCTTCAGGAAAATCACTTTGGCAGTAAAAAGAAAGAAATGAGTGTCAGAAACCTGGCTAGCAACAGACAACATGAAGGAAAAATCACCAAATCACCTTTCCAACTAAACAACTGATTCAATGAACAATAAAACAAAACTTTGTTTTAAGTTGGCTATGACAGAGTAAGAATATGCACATTTTTTTTTCCTGGCAGATCAGGAGTGACCTATCAAGAATTCTGGGAAATGAAAAGAAAAGCCCAGGTGGAGGACAACATTTCTTGCATTTTTTCAGGAAGTTTCCTATTTCAAAACTTTCTTTAACCCATATAGATATTAATCGATCCCATTTCAGAAGCCTGATTTAAATATAATACAATTCTGAACATTACTTTATAAACTCTGATTTTATAAACTACACTCACCTGAAAATTTCCTGTGTCAACTCTATACTGGTACATTGGATCATGTAATTCATTTACCCTAAAAGAAAATCAATGATCAGACATTAATATGTAGCTTTACCCTAGATTATTCATTTTTAATAACTATCTGATTTTGACTGACTAGTATGATAAAAAAGGAAAATTATAAATGTTGGAGGGGATGTGGGCTATTTGTACAAAAAATATTTATAGTAGCTCTTTTTGTGGCAGCTAAGAACTGGAAATCAAGAGGATGTTCATCAACTGGGAATGGCCAAACAAGCTGTGGTACATGACTGTGATGGAATGTTATTATAATATAAAAAATTATTTCAGAAAAACCTGAAAAGACATACATGAATTGATGCAAAGTGAAGTGAGCAAAACCAGGAGAATGCTGTACACAGTAACAGCAATATTGTACAATGAAGAACTGTGAATGACTTAGATCTTCTCAGCAATAACTATCCAAGACAATCTCAAAGGACTCATGATGAAGCACCTGATCTGCCTCCAGAGGAAGAACTGATACTGCGTGAATACAGACTGAAGCATGCTATTTTTCTCTCTCTTTCTTTCTCTCTAGCTTTCTTAATTGAATTTTCTTGTACAAAATGGCTAATATGTTGTATACGATTGCTTACCATCTCAGGGAAGGAGGAAAGAAAGGAGGAAGGGAGGAACAGAATTTGAAACTCAAAACTTAAAAAAAAAACCCAAACAAATGTTAAAAAATTATATAAACATGTAATTGGGGAAAAACCAAAATATTATATTTTTTAATTATCTGATTTTTTAAAAAAATGAACACTATCAACAAATTTAAAACTTTTTTAAATCCCAAATTTTCCAGAAATCCTAAACCTTATGCCTTATATTTTTAAAAAAAAAAAGTAATTTTGTTAACGCAAGATAAGTTCATACAATTACATAAATATTAAATGGGTTCCCTGCAGTCAATGGCAGAATATGGTTTCAGTGAGAAATGCAGCATTCTCTCTTACTAAAGTTTCCAATTTAAAGACTGTTTCATCTGCAAGTCCTATATTTGACAATTCTTCCACAAAGATGTGTTCAGCTATACAGCAGGACTGAAGGATAAAAGACCGTAAAGAAAAATTACTAAAAACCAGAGTAAAGGTCTAGAATAATTGGCTAACAATAATGATCTTTTATAGACAAATAAGAACTAAAGGGAGTAAATAGTGAAAATGAGTTTAGAACTCTGTAACAACACTTGCTATGACATCGGATTGGATACAACACTGGCCAAAGCATGCTATCCTGAGTATCTATACTGCCCAAGCTATAAAAAAGAACTCCACGGCTGTACTATGTTTATGTAAGGGCATAAATACTAATAAAGAAACACCCACAGTAATCTGACTGAAAGAAGAACAAGACAAAGCCCAAAACATGAGTGACTGACATGGGACCAGTTTCACATGTTTTCTAAAATAAAGCATTTTGCCTTGTCTTATATCAGAGACCCAAAATGAAACTGTTCTTCTCCATCTCTGCCTACCACTGCCTCACGTGTGCCTTCAGTTCTAAGAATAAAACAGTCATTTGGATCAGGTATAAAATGTATTCCAGCAGATTCCTTTTAGATGACCTAGCAACATACAGAGGCTACAGATCTTTATGATGGCTGTCTTCCTTTCTCAAGGACATTTGGGTATTGCATTTAGCATTAGATCAAATTACTTACGTTTGCCATATTCCTAATGTGACAGAAGCCAACCATAGTAGTCCAACAATGAAGAATTTAGGAAAATAGAATGTTAAACATTTTCTTTCTCCCTATTGAGACAAAAAGAAGAGAAATTCTTATTAATAATATTAATTCTAGCAAAGACTTGCCTTTAGGTAATTTTAGATTATCATGATTTAACATTCATCTTGTTTTTACAATGCGTTAAATAGAACACTGAAAATTGTCCCTATAGACGTACTTGTCCTTGAAAAGCCATGATAGGGGCAGCTAGGTGGCTCAGTGGATAGAGCATCGGCCCTGGACTCAGGAGTACCTGAGTTCAAATCCAGCCTCAGCCACTACACTTACTAGCTGTGTGACCCTGGGCAAGTCACTTAACCCCCATTGCCCCGCAAAAAAATTAAATAAATAAAATTAAAAAAAAAAAAAAAGGCAAAAAGAAAAGCCATGATAGCCCAGAGCAGGAGGGGGGAAAAAGCCAATGCTGAAATGCTACCTGTTTAGCAGTAGGAAATAAATGAATGGCTGACTTTTTGCAGCTTCCTGCAGGATGGCTGACTGTCCTCTGCTCACCTGTACCCGGATCCCATGATACACACAGAGCCAGAAGAGTAACAATGCACAGAGGAACACAGACTGGAAGAGGTCATCCAGCATGCCAGGAAACCAACTGTTTACCAGGAAGGAGAGGGGGAAGAACGGATCTGGAAGACAACATTAAAACACATCATTACAAAAGGGCCAATAATAACTCACATTTATAAAGTGCTTTACAAAGCACTTTCTTCATAACAACTCAGAGATAAAGCAGGCAATGATAAGTGTTGTTATCCTCATTTTAGAAATTATGAAACTGAGGCATGGAGAAGTAACTTGCCCAAGGCCACATGACTCCATGTTCAGAGCCCTTTCTACTAAACCATGTTGCTTTTTCTGATCATTATTTTTTTTCTCTTTTTTTTTCTTCTCTCTCATCATTATTAAGAAGGTAGGCAAAGGATGGGGACAATTCACCACCTCCTCCACCCCCACACCCCCACCCCCTGCTGATCCAAAAGGCTCTGATTTTTTTCTAAAAACCTGAAAGCCAATTAACAGATTGTTCTAGCAATAATCACTGAGTGCCGTATGCTGTCACCATTGGATCCTCACTGCAGGCATGGGAATCCAGAATGCAGTCAGCACCAGGAGCATAGACATTTTGGAGCAGGTAATGAGCAGACAGCAGCATTTGGCTACCTTCAGCAAAAATTCCTAGAACTGCTGTGTCTGTAGCGCTTCCAAATTTTAACTACCAAAAATGTCACTCATTTGTTAAGGATAATAACTACGAGGTACATGTCGGGCTAAACATGAACCACTAAGAGGCAACGCATCAGGGATTCAGGCTGGGTAACCATACGATGAGCATATCTTATTGCTGAGCCTATGAACTGGTCCTAAAAGGAAGGAGATTGAATGGCCTCTAAGGGCCCTTCCAGTGCTAGATTTTAGGAAGGTACGTTCGATGAGATTTGCTGAAGTCAGTCATAGAAATGGGGGGGGGGGTACCTACCATTATAGAGCAGTAGCAGGGGCAACAATATGGACATCCACTTTTGTTCAATCCCCCAGTCTCTCATGGAGAATTTCCAGAGGGAATGTGCAAACAGGCACTGCAAAGCAGACCAACAGCCCAGGTTAACTGCTGAAAACAGCCACATCTCTGCTCAAATCTTATCAGTCACGGTGCTTACTACAGCCGTCATTCTCTTCTGAGAAGCACGTGCCCTATTATTGTTCTAGTCTCCTGAATCAATCAATGGTCTGAGTGTCAGGCTAAGACCTTGCTGAGTTTGGTTCTGGGATAAATGAAGTACTGTCATCCCTAGAGTACAATGGAGATAAGATGGTGAAATTATTGCTAATGGGACCCCTTAACATGACAGGACACAAATGGCTATCATAAGGACACAGAAAGAACCTGAAATATAACAAACATAAATCACTTGGAACAAAATAATCAACCCTCACCATCTCCCTCCTGAGGCAGGCTGATAGCATTATTCCTGATTCAGAGATGTAACAAGCAAAGAAAGAACGGATATTTACTCAAAAGCCCAGATGCTAAATGGCAGGGCCAGGATTACATGATATTTCTCAGTTAATTGAGACACCTTGCCTTTCAAGAGAGCCATCGGCAGGGCTCCCTAAGCAGGTCTCATGAAGAAGAAATATCAGGGCTCCTGCAGGAAAGCCTAAGATAAACAGACCTAGAACCTACCTCACTTTAGGGGGTTTCAAAATGCCTCCTTCAGAAAATCTCCAAATGCTCAGAGCACTTGGAAACACACCTAGTGTGAGAGAGAGAGAGAGACAGAGACAGAGACAGAGAGACAGAGACAGAGACAGCTAGCAAGCAAGCAAGAGCACTTGAGGAAACACTAGGTCTGACTGCAGAGCTCTTCCAGAAGGCTCTGCAATACACTAATTGCATCAAGGCCCTGTACAATGTCATTAGCAAATCAGACTACCTGAAGGATTTCACCATCCATAGGGAATCCCTCTTCTACTTGGATTCTGCACTGAGCCTCTCCCATCATGGTGGTGAATGTCTTTGGCAAGCATACATCTATCTACCTATTTATTGCTCATCTGAGGTTTGTTATCAGAGTGATGTTGAATAGGGTTCTTTCTGGAGTTGTATCTTCCAAGAAATCTTCAATGATCTTTATGTACAAGATACTTTGCTGTTAAAGAGCCTATAATCATAACATATAACAAGTACATTGGGACCTTACATTCCTCTCCATTTGGGGGTTAATTGTGCAATGGTAACAACACGGTCCCCTGTTGAATATTGCTTGTTCCCTATCGATATCCTTAGTGAAGAGGTTTCTGGTTGGTGTAAGCAACTCTCTTGGATTTTGCATAGATGGAAGAGTAAGCATAGCAGCTGCCAGTTACAGTCTTCTTTAGTCACCCATTTTTCTGCCTATATTAATAAGGTCTCAGCTTATCTTTCCACCTCTGAGACTGCACACATCAGCCCCTCGATGCCCTCACAACTGTGCTGCCTCCAGCACTGATCTTCTCTCACTCTATTTGATCCAGCTCAGCCGTTTCCCCCATCTTTGTTCTCTGCAATGCCAGTTCTCTCCCTTCTATACTAATACGTGTCACGCTGGGATATCAGGGTCCAAATGTGGCCGTTCCATGGTCTTTGATGGGGAAAACAGTTTGTCATAATGACTTTTGCAAATCTTTTCCTTCTGTCTGAAGTCCTTCCATTTTCATCCTTGAGTTCCCTTGGGATAATCTTACTTAGCTGGATATCTAGCTGAGCTTTCTTTAAACTCTAGGGCTTTACTCTGCTTTATGAGACAGTACTGCTCATAATCATCTATTTCCCTCCTTCAAAAGCTTTTACCAAAAAAGTTTATATTCTATCCCAGTGATGCCTTTAGCATCCATCTTTCTCAGTTTGGCAAGGACTAAAGTACTTTCTGAGATTTTTTGTTCTCCTTGTGGCAATTAATTTACATTTTTCTACTTTAAAACTGAAACTAAGCTAAAGCTAAGTTAGGGACAAGAGGAAGACGGAAGGATGTGATAAGGTCAATGGAACAGTGGAGTGAAAACAGAATTAATTTAATTCTTACTTCATTTCTATTTACTAAGCAAAATTATCTTTGAACTGGAAAGGACTGAATGAAAATGGTTAAAAGAAAACTGAAACCCAAGAGAAGGGGGTGTGAGGGCCAAAATTTGATATACAGAGCATATTAGGGTGACTCGCCTTAATACTGGGGTCCCAGAAATATGAGGGACTCTTTTAGGTTTAATTTCCCCTTTGAACTTCCCTTTTATATATTTATTTATTTATTTTTAATTTTTGTGGGGCAATGAGGGTTAAGTGACTTGCCCAAGGTCACACAGGTAGAGAACTTTCCTTTTTATATATTCCTCCCAGGCTAATAAGAAAAGGAGCCTCTGAGCTTTAGTTCATAAAGGATCAGGTTTTATTGCTTGGGAATCAATTAGACCACAAAGGTGAAACCAATTAGGGAAATAAGGAAGTAGAAAGACAGATGGACAGTCCTAACTCTAAGCTTAGCCTATGTGATCCCAGAGATTAAGCTAGTTCAAAGGAATTTAGGGTTTTCCTTCATAAAACTCACCAATCCTGAACTGCCCAACGGGCCAAGAACCAGCACGCCCAAGACCAAGCACGAAACACCCCACCACTGAGCCAAGTGCTATCAGACTGCCTTCCAGGCCGAAAGAGCCAAACCTTTTAAACGCCCACCCACCAGAAGTTGCCTCCCTTCCGGTGGAGTTTTCCTCCCTCAAAAGCTGCTCAGTAGCATGTGCAATCTCAGGGTGAGCCAGGTGTGGCCCCTTCCAAATAATTCAGCTAAAACTTGATATTAATCTTTACTACAAATAATTTTTATCACAGGGGGAGACAGAAAGAGAGCACCTAACTGCCCTCAATGAGTTCAAGTCACCAGGCCTGGACAAGCCACATGCCAGAGTACTAAAAGAACAGTAGGACATGACTATCGAGTCTCCATCTGGTGGGCTTCAAGCTCAATAACAGTCAACAATGTAAGAAAGCAGCTCCCCCCAAAGCTAATGAAATCTCAAGCAGCATTAACAGAAGCATGCTGCTGGTCTATACCCAGGGAATCCCAAGATACTATGCCTTTACTGGACTCCATATAGGATCCCACAGGAGCACAGGACCACATTTAATCCAGCCTCTTTACTTGAGAGTTGAGGAAACAGACCCAGAGAGGGGAATGGACTTACTTAAAGTCCTACAGCAAGTCAGAAGTAGAGCTTGAGCCTGGGAGCTAGGTCTCCAATGACCAACCCACTAAACTACGCAGCCTCTCTAGGGTAGATACTGTATAAAATCATTGTCTTTCCGCCTAAGTGTTTAAAATGCAATTTTAAGTTAATACATAAAAATATGGTTATGTAACTTTTAAAGAGTAGCTTTGGGTTAAGAAGAGACCTTTGTATTCTTAGTTTAAAATTTTTTGTGATAGGGAGGGAGGTGAGGGAGGGAGAAAAATTGGAAATTGGAAATCTTATCTAATGTTGAAAACTAAAATAAATAAATACAATTTTTAAAAAAATGTATGATAGTTAGCTAAACTGTATGACTTACATTTAGAAACACTAAAGCTAATGTATTCGTTGGCCATGAGCTTCATTAATGGAAGTATAATATCTGCAGGTAGGGAGTGACAGTCCTAAAACTACGTCTCCATATACACATTAGAACTAGAGGAGACTTCAGAAAGCTAGTCCATTCTCCTCACATAGGTAAGGAAATCCACAGTTTAAAAAATGTTCAAAAATCTTAGCCACAAAACAGCATCAAGATGATATATTTAATGGAACTGAAAACCCAAAGACTATGAGGACAAGGGTTTATGTTTTGTTCTGCTTTTTAAAATGGTTTCTAATGATTTCCACTGGGCCAATAAGAATAAATGATGATGTCCACCAGAAACAAAACAAAATCCAATTTTCAGTGGATTCTCATTTTCTACAATATAACTTCTACCTCATTCTACCTGCCTTTCAAGTACCCTCATGTATGGCAGCATGATTTTCAGTCCATTTATCATCCTCCTCAGCCTTATCTGGACAGCAAGGAATGGCAGACTCAGCTATAAAACCAGTCAGGACACCTGGCTTTGAAGCCTGCTTCATACACTTAGTAGTTATATGATCATGGAAAGTCACTTACTTTCTCAGAGCCTCAGTTTCTCTGTCTATGAAATGAAGTTAATAAGAACCCTTCTATCTGCCTCACAGCCCTGTTGAAGGAACTTTTGAAACCACAAAGTGTTATAAGAGCCTAGGCATTATGATGTTCTGGCTAGTGGATGTCCTCTCCAAAACATACTACCCATTACTCCCAATAATGGTCTGACTGGGACACTGGGGGATGGACACTGAGCATCTACTAATATAGCCCAATCAGAGACACCTGCACAGGCCTTGTTTTATAGCTTAGTCACAAGTATAGAAGGCCAAAGTGATCATTTCTGACCAAGGAGGCATCGGGGCAATGTTGCATTCTCTAGAATTGCTCTTACAACAAGCCTTAGAAGTGAGTTCACCAGAAGCTTGGTCTCTCTTGCACATATTCTCAACTCCCAAACAACTGCCACCAAATGAGTTCTATGATAAGGGGATATCTAACATGACAGTCCTATAACATACTCACACAGCACATTTAGGTGCTTTCCAACTCAAGTCTATGGCCACAGATTTAGAATGAGAAGGAACATTAGAGATCACAGAATCATAGAACCATAGATTTAAAGATGAAAGGCACCCATGAGGTCATTGAAAGTGACAAGCCCTGGGGCAGCTAGATGGCGCAGTGGATAGAGCACTGGCCCTGGAGTCAGGAGTACCTGGGTTCAAATCTGGCCTCGGACACTTGACACTTACTAGCTGTGTGACCCTGGGAAGTCACTTAACCTTAATTGCCTCACACAGAAACAAAAACAAAAGCAAAAACAAAAAAAAAAGAGAGAGAGAGAGAGAGAGAGAGAGAGAGAGAGAGAGAAAGCGACAAGCCCTGAACCACACAACTAATAAGTATCACAGGCAGGATTTGAACACAGGTCTTCCTGACTCCCAGTCTAGCACTCTAGTCATTATACCACACAGCCCCTCTCCAAGACCCCATAACACCAGGGCAAAAAAGTGAAATAGAATTGAAGCCCAGGGGCTCAGATTCCCAATCCAGTATTCTCTGAACTGCATCATGTTGCCCACTCATCAAGAAATTTATGAATTTCCCATGTCTACCAGGCAACAAGCTTCCCTTTAGTGGCACCTAGGGTAGGCACATTCACTATCACTGGATGTGTCTAGGGAATGATCCCATCATATATCAGGGGAAAAACACAATAAAGACTGAAAGTCTTCAATCGCAACCCCTTACAATGTTACTGTGTCAGGGAATATCATTCTATTAGAAGGAACATATCCCTTTCCATTAGTTGTGTGTTTACTTCAAAGAATAGGTCATTATGTTCACCTGTTATGTCCAAGTTCGGATACTTTTCCTAGAAATGGTTTGTGTTCCCTACATGTTTTCTGACTTAGGAAACAAATCTGGCAAAGACTCTGCAATGCAAGCTTTCTAGAACCCCTACTCAATGGTTCATTTGCCACAGCAAGCCAAGGAGAGAGCTTCTGGTTTGGGAGCTCTTGCCAGCTTTGCCAAACAGAAAGCCAAGATGTGTTGGATCCAGATTTGAAGCAAGTTCATCTTAAGTACACTATGTTTCCTTTGTGGCAGGTGAGATTATCCATTACTGAGTATAAGAAGAATAAACACCCCCCTCAAAATTTAGCATTAAAAGTCTAGTTATAAAACAACTGGAGGGTGGGGCTCTTCACCTCTTTTTGTGTCATGGACCCTGGCAGTTTGGTGAAGCCTAAGAAGCTGCCCTCAGAATAATGTTTTAAAATACATAAAATAAAATCCACAGGATTACAAAGGAAACTAATTATACTGAAATGACATATCTCATATTTTAAAAACTATTGCATAGAATACAGATTAAGAATCCTTCCTAAAGGAAAACAGTTTATGACCAAACAAGAGATAGAGTATATTATAAAATGCAAAATGGATGATTTTGATTATATTAAATTAAAAAATTTTTGTACAAACAGAAGCAATGCATCCAAAATTAGAAGGGAGGCAGAAAGCTGGGAAACAATTTTTGTGGCCAGTACTTCTGATAAAGGCCTCATCTCTAAAATGTATAGGGAACTAAATCAAATTTATAAGAATCCAAGTCATTCCCCAATTGAAAAATGGTCAAAGGATATGAACAGGCAGTTTTCTGATGAAGAAACCAAAGCTATCTATTCCCATATGAAAAAATGCTCTAAATCTCTAATGATTAGAGAGATGCAAATTAAAACAACTCTGAGGTACCACCCGACACCTGTCAGATTGGCTAAAATGACAAAAAAGGAAAATAATAAATGTTGGAGAAGCTGTGGGAAAATTGGAACACTAATTCATTGTTGGTGGAGCTGTGAACTGATCCAACCATTCTGGAGAGCAATTTGGAATTATGCCCAAAGGGCGATAAAGCTGTGCATACCCTTTGACCCAGCAATACCACTTTTAGGTCTTTTTCCCAAAGAAATCATGGAAAGGGGAAAGGGACCCACATGTACAAAAATATTTATAGCTGCTCTTTACGTGGTAGCAAGGAATTGGAAGTTGAGGGGGTGCCCATCAACTGGGGAATGGCTGGACAAGTCGTGGTATATGAATACAATGGAATACTACTGTGCTGTAAGAAATGATGAGCAGCTGATTTTTTTCTCTTATAACATGACTAATGAAGAAATAGGATTAATGTTATTATGTGTGTGTGTGTATATATATATGTATGCATGTGTGTATGTGTGTGTGTATATATATATATATATATATATAACCTATATCAGATTACCTGCTGTCTAGGGGCGGGGGGAGGGAGGGAGAAAAATCTGAAATTGTAAAGGTTGTATAAACAAAAGCTGAGAACTACCTTTACATATAACGGAAAAAAATAAAATACTTTATTAATAAAAAAAAAAAAAGAAATGATGAGCAGGAGGAGTTCAGAGAAACCTGGAGGGTCTTGCGTGAGCTGATGATGAGTAAGATGAGCAGAACCAGAAGAACATTGTACACAGTATCATCAACATTGAGTGTTGATCTACTGTGATGGACTATATTCTTCTCACCAATGCAATGGTACAGAAGAGAACTCATGATAGAAGAGGATCTCCAAATCCAAGGGAAAAAAAAAAAAGAACTGTGGAGTATAGATGCTGAATGAACCATACTATTTCTTTTGTTTTTGGTGCTGTTGTTTTTTTTTTTCTATTTTGAGGTTTCTCATCATTGCTCTGATTTTTTCTCTTATAACAGGACTAATGCAGAAATAGGATTAATGCTATTATGTGTATATATATGTGTGTGTGTATAGATGTATATGTATATGTATATGTATATGTATATAGATATAGATATAGATATATAGATATACAGATATAACCTATATCAGATTACCTGCTGTCTAGGGGAGAGGGGAGGGAGGGAGAAAAATCTGAAATTGTAAAGCTTGTATAAACAAGAGTTGAGAACTATCTTTACATGTAATGGAAAAAATAAAAATAAAAATACCTTATATGTTTAAAAAAAAAAAAGAATCCTTCCTAGAAGGGACAGAGGGAGAACATAGGGATGGGACTTATGATTTCACCGTTACAGAAAATTTCTGAATAAGGAAATTCCCTCCACCAATGCAGGCCAGCCCCCTTCCTACAACTTAAGTCTTAAAGAGATGTTAAATTAATGGCCTGGGGTCACCCAGATAATATATGTCATATGTGGGGCTTGGTCCAAGATCTTTCTGGCCAGCTCTCTATCCAGTATGCCATACTGCATCTCCTGGTAACGACAGTTGTATTAAACCATAATCCTTATTAAAAGATACCATGTTACTATTTGAGGGCACTCTTTTCCTTAATGAACTGCTGTTTGTTACTAGATATATTAAATATCTAATAACACATTACAAAATACTATTTAGTAGAAGATCCTAAAGAATTTACACCTTTTTAAGTTGTTCATTTTTTTAAAAAATCACTAATTATCCTAATTCTATCTTCATTTAAAAACTTCTCAAATATAGGCTGACAGACAAGTACTTACAGTGACCATGAATGTAAACACCACGAAGACAAATCGGAACCAAATTTCCACTTGAGAAAAGGATGGGTTGTAAGTCCTCCACTGTAAAGGGGGAAAAAGAGAGAGAAATCTTAACTGCCATAACTGAAAATAACTCAAAACTGGTATTTCACAGGAGCACAGATCTAGAACATGAAAGGTCATCTATTTTACAGGTCATTTAGGCCAACTCCCTTATTTTATAGATGAGGAAACTGAGGCCTAGAAGGTTTAAGCATTTTGTCTAAGATCACACAGCTCTCAGTGGCAGTGCTGGCAGTAAAACTCAGGTCCTCTGAGTATAAACTAAGCATTCTTTCCACTGCACTACCCTGACTTTGGCAGATCACCGCTCATGCGGATGTGGCATTATTTAAATTTCCATATACTAAGAGCACTTGTACGGTAAGTATTTCACCAGAAAATGGACTCTGCCTGCCCTTTAGAGAAGGCCAATAATTTCTTCCATTAATCAGTAAACATCGGCCAAGAGCCTCAGCATACCGGCACTTGGCACAACAGGACAACTTCTCGACACAGCTGCCCCACTTAGTAGCAATACCACAAAAACCTAGGGGGAAAACAGAGGCCCTTTGCTACAGCACAGATGCTAATATGAAGAAACCTCGATAAACATGAGCATTACTGGCTCTCTTCCCTTACACTATATGGACATTCTATAGAAATGGAATGCTACTGCACAATGCTCTGGCACCAGTGTGCAAGAGGCAGGACTGTGGCTGGTTCTGTCTGATCACCAAGTAGCTTTTTTTCCCCTTCCTTCCTTCCTCTCTGGGGGTAGGGGTAATGGTGGTGAATGGACCTATAATTTCACTGATATAGGAAACTCTCAGTTAGTATATGTTAACATACAAAGAGTGTCATTTAACCTGCAACTCATAGTCTTATGGAATAAGCTGGGGCACTAAAAGGTGAAGTGACCTATCCAGGGTGTGCCTGTGTGCTAGCTTGTGTGCCTGGGGTGAATTATTCCCCATGCCTTCCTAACTGTGAGGCCAGCACTCTAGTCCCATTGCAAAATCGCCTGTATTAATCACCAAATGTCTACCCCAACCACAGATGTCAACACCATGCATACAGTTGTAATAAGTTACCACCAGATGCATATGGAGTACGCAAACCCAAGGGTGGTAGCTCTCTTACTACAGTCATTTTGCCTTTAAGGATATCATTAATACTTAATAAATGACAGAAAGTGCTACCATTAACTACCATGGATTTTCTGTAAAGGTGCTTAGCATCACATTTTTTACTTTTTAAAAAAGGAGAATCAAAGTCTCCTACCCCCCAAAACAGGAGAAAAGCAAAGCCAAAATTTCCCTGTCTCAGGAGCAGGCAAGCATGTAAGGGTAAAACGTCCTGCTTCTCACAAAAATTTAAAAACAAATGAAGTCCTGCTTCTACATACTCAACTTTATGAGTAACAGTGCAGAAGCTATTTTCTCTCCAAATTCTCACTTAATGGAGAGATACAGAAAGGAAAAGGAAAGGGAGGGTGACGGTGGAAGGGGAAGGCAGGAGAAAAGTCAAGGAGCAGTGTTGTTGGTACTTGTCTTGGGGAACTGCACTTAATACACATTTTAAGAAATACCATGCATTCTTGGGTTTGTTATCTCTCCTTCCCCCTTTAACCCTGAACTTCGAGAACTTTTTTCCTCCATCTAACTTTATACCAATAAGTAGCTTCCTTTGTGATGGGAGATAACTAGACGGTCTGAACTGGCACCTCATCTGAGTGTTCATTTGTGCCCCAACCCTGGGTAGGTTGCAAGATGTAAGTGCAAGAACAGGTAGTTATCTGTGCTCACTTGGGCTGTGGGCATCAGAATTCATCATCACAACCCCATGGAATGCAAATTAGGTCCTCACTTAGCTGCCTGAAGTCAGAGGATGTTAGAAATGTAAGGGATTTATTTTACAGATGAACAAAGAGAGGCTCAAAGAGGTTAAATAATTTGCCAGGAGTCATACAATTCATTAATATCAAAGTCAGGACCAGAACTTGGAAACAGTCCTTTCTGTGCCAGAATACATTCTCCTCAAAATTTTTGAACTTCAAAGATTATTTTGGACATAATGAATATTTTCCCATGGAATATTTAGATTTCAGAAAGTCTGGGTTAAGCCCTGAGAGGTGTCAGTCACTTTGCTGGTTCCAGCTTCAAAGTCCCTTTGGGATTCATCAACTCCAGGAAAAGTCTTCACTTTACTCTTTGAGGGAAGAGAACCAGCTCATTTCCTTGTGGCTGAAGATCCCTTTTGAAATCAGCATTTTACTTCTCATTTTGAGCCATTCTCCGTCACGACAACCTCCAACACAACACCTTTTCGGTCTAATTGTATCCTTCTGGGATAAAGGAATCCCCAAGAAGGCTGACTGGAAAACACCTCCAGGAATAAATAAGCTAATTACTGCACACAGCTCTTCAGATGCTTTTATCCAACCTTCAGAGACTCTGCCCTGAAGAGGAAAGCCACCGAGGCCACAAGGGTAGTCAATTATGCTTCCCTCTAGAGCTGCTGTGACCCGCAGATCAAACTCCTAATTTCTTCATTCAGAGATTTCAACAGGGAAACACCATAATTTAAAGGGAAATAAACAGACCTCAAAGGAATATCTGGAAAAAACCCACCAGAACACATTATTCCTGGCTTCTGAACTCTATCACCAAGCCATTGCCTCATCCTGGAACTTCCCACAACACTGGGGCCTGCTCCCCCTGGAGCATCCAACCTCCACTTGGAAGGTCACTGTGTAAGGCCCAGCCCCTCCTCCCACTGCTGAGTGTTTCCATTTTGTGGAAGAACTGAAGCTGTCCTTCACTCCCCTCCTGGGCCCATTTCAGGCATTCAGACTTCATAGCCATGCTCTTTCTCAGGCTGAGCACCCTGGATACCTTCACTTACTTACACACACACACACACACACACACACACACACACACACACACACACGCCTCCCCCTTTCCGCTCCCTTTGGTGTGTGGTCTTGTCTCTCTTTTTGTCTGTATTCCTATCCCCAGCACTTACTACAGTGCCTGGCACACAGTAAGTGCTTAATAAACCTTTGTTTCCTTCCTCCTGAATTTATAATCCAACCCTTCCTACATGAAACTTCATGTCCAGGAACCAAAGCGTCCACTGCCAGTCCTGCCTCTTGACTGTCCTGTTTGCTTTGGTCTTTTTTACAGGACCTGAGAATTAGGCAGGAAAGTGCTCTTCCCCCTTGATACTTTCAGCTGGCCGGAATCAATCCAATTTAGACATTTCCATCCCACAAAAGGCCCCACGAGAAAGCAGAGGGAGGTGGGGATGTGTGATGCACTGGCGTACTTACTGTGAAGTTCACATCTTTGATGTGGCTGTTCAGAGCTTTCATGTCCTCAAATCCCACGATGACAGTATACTGAGTGTAATTCAGATACCCAAGGTGAGCCACAATGATCTCAGCACATTTCTGCAAGTAAAAACAGAAGTCCTGGCTACTTCAAGCTGCCACTTCCAAGGTCTACTTTATAGGCGAGGGGACTCATGAAGAGTCAAATTTCAAAGAGAAGGCAGAGGATCAGAACTGGACTGGTAGGAACATCAGTAAGGAAGAAAGAGACTGATATCCAGCTGCCAGAGAGGCAACAAGGTAGTGAAATGGACACAGCACTGTACGTTAAGGTCAGGAAGCCTAAGTTCAAATCCAGCATCAGACACTTATTCATTGTATGACCTTGGGCAAGTCATGTAACCTTGGTTTGCCTCAGTTTCCTCAATTGCAAAATGGTGGTAACACCACCACCTACCTCACAGAGTTGTTGTGAGGATCAAATGACATAATGTTTGTAAAATGCTTAGCACAGTGTCTGGCACAAAGTAAATGGTATTTAAATGCTTATTTCTTTCCCCTTTCCCTCCCCTTCCCCTATCCCCCCACCTTCCCCCCCCATCCTGCATGACTATTACGTCTCCTTAAGTCTAAATTTTGGAAGAAAGAACAAAAGAGTGGCTTTTCTTTTTTTTGCAGGGCAATGAGGGTTAAGTGATTTATTTGCTCAGGGTCACACAGCTAGTAAGTGTCAAGTGTCTGAGGTTGGATTTGAACTGAGGTCCTCCTGAATCCAGGGCCGGTGCTTCATCCACTTCAACACCTAGCTGCCCCCAAGTGGCTTTTTTTTAAAGTGCAAATTACAGTATGTATAGCTTCTTGAGACTCAGCCTCTCAAAATTATAAACAGTAGTACAGTTGTTGGTACTTGTCTTGGGGAACTGCACTTAATACACATTTTAAGAAATACCATGCATTCTTGGGTTTGTCATCTCTCTTTCCCCCTTTAACCTTGAACTTCGAGAACTTTTTTCCTCCATATAATTTTATACCAATAAGTAGCTTCCTTTGTGATGGAAGATAACTAGATGGTCTGAACTGGCACCTCACCTCAGTGTTCATTTGTGCCCCAACCCTGGGTAGGCTGCAAGATGAAAGTACAGTCAGGGTGGCTAGGTGGCGCAGTGGATAAAGCACCTGCCCTGGATTCAGGAGTTCCTGAGTTCAAATCCGGCCTCAGACACTTGACACTTACTAGCTGTGTGACCTTGGGCAAGTCACTTAACCCCCCCATTGCCCCACCAAAAAAAAAAAGGGGGGGGATTAGACTAGATGGTTTCTCTTGATTCTAGGATTAATATATCAACATGAAGGTGGGGAGTTTTTTGGTATAGACTTGTGATTTCATCAAGAACTCACAGTGAGGAAACTCCTACCAAGGTAAACCAGTAACCATTGTGGAACTTAAAATCGTAGAGAATTGCCTCGAGTATTGAGAAGCTAAGATTTTTTTTTAATCCAGGATCGTAGAGCTACCATGCATCAGAACCTAGTCTTGAACCTTCAGTCTTCAGGTCTTCTTGAATCCAAAATGCACTCTATCCACTACCCCATGCTGCCTCCATACATTTCATAAATTAATGCACTGGGGTGTAGAACTACTCAAAGTATAATAGTTAAACAATCAACAAAGTACCACGATGAATCAGTTAGCTCCAGCTTGACCTTTTCCTCCTAAATATATTCTGCCAATTGTAAATTTCAGTTAGTTCTAAGTTTGCTGATTTTGTCTCCCTTGTTAGAACGCAACATCTCGATTTCCCTAAACTAAAACACCCTACATCTTGACCTGCAGCTAGTCTGGTCTATACCAACAACAAAAGCCACATAAGAATAAGCGGGGCCTGTTTGCAAAGTGTGCTGGGGTTTATTATGTAAAAATGAAGAACTCACTCTGAACCTTAGCCCCAATATGTCTATAGGTTTGTATCTGTCCTAGAGGTCGGCAGGACAGAGATTTGAAGCCAGTAAGAAAGGTGGAGCACTTAGTCAAGGGTATTCCCGCCAGGCCTCAATCAACAACAAACAAATAAATAAGGGAAAGGGAAAAAAGGACAAGCTGAGAATTGTTGCTCAAGTCGTTTAAGACTCTGCGCGACCCCATTTAGGGTTTTCTTAGCAGAGATACTAGAGTGGTTTGCCATTTCCTTCTCCAGCTCATTTTATAGATGAGGAAACTGAGATAAACAGTTAAGTGACCTGCCCAGGGTCACACAGCTAGGAAGTGCCTGAGGCCCAATTTGAATTCAGGAAGATGAATCTTCCAGATTCCAAGCCCAGCGCTTGGCTGTGAATATTGACAGAATTAATCACTCCTTTCACTTATAAGCAAAACCAGAGTCCCAGGCTATCCTGAGTAACACAATAATTCCAATGAGTTAGTTGTCCCAAGGCCACTGCAACATCAGAAAGAACAGGGAAGGGGATTAAGGTGAGACAGTCCTACATCTATAAAAGAAAGCTCTGTGACTTCTCATGGGTACCTAGGAAACACATTCTGCTACCTGTCATTAAACCTTAGCTCCCAACAAAGGACAGAACGATTCCTTCAAAGGTCAAGTAGCTATGACTAACTTATATGGTCAGAGGTTGCCCAAATATTATGATGGAGATTCAAGGAAGGGCAAGGTGTCCAGGATATGAGAAATGCACAAAACCCCAGCAAAATGCTATGTATGTGAAATGTTCATTCAATTGGGGGCAGAGGAGGAGGGGAAGGGGAGTGTAGGAGATGAAGGAAGTCCAGTCCTACAAAATTCCATTAAACTAGTGCTCTTTCTACTATGCCATAGGTGGGCAAGTAAGTAGGCACGCAGGCATGCAGACAGAAAAGAAGGAAAGGAGGAAAGGAAAGGAAAGGAGAAAGATTTACATTTATACCTATGGTGCCAGGCATTGTGCTAATAACTAGCAGCATTTTACACATATTTATCTCATTTTATTATCACAATGACACTGGGAGGTAGTTGCTATTATTATCCTCATTTGGGGGAAACTGAGGCAGAGGTTAGGTGACTTGTCCTGGGACACAGAGCTAATAAATATCTGAGAGTGCAATTCAAGTCCTCCTGAGTTCAGGCCCAGCATGCTATCCACTGCACCATCTAGCTGGGCTTGGAAGAAAGGTCAAGGAAAAAAATACATAAATGAATTTATAATATAAATTTGAAAACCATCTGCATTGGGGTGATAGCAATAGAAGTGAATAAGATTGCCAAAGGAGAAAGAAGACAAAAGACAAATTCTGGGAAACCTCTTCCTTATGAGATTGGGAAAAGGAGACCGAGGAGACAGTTATACATAGGATAACAGCCAGGGGAACATGGTATCTCTGAACTCGTGGCAGATATCAAGGAGAATTAGCACAGCTGGTCTGGTAACATGGAGATCAGCAAATACAGCCAAAGCATTTTCAAGAGGCAGAGTCCCCCCACTGAGTGGGGGAAGTCGGGAATCCAGAATGGCCTCCTATAAGAGGTGACACCTAAGCGATGCTGAGCAGAACATGGACAACAGCAGAAAGTATCCCTAAACACCTTCACTGAAATGGAACAATGTCTATACAGAAACACACCAAAAGATAATTTGAAGAAACAGGATAGAATGTAGAATTAGCAGAGCTGCTGGCTCAGAGTACACCTGTTAATAAATGTTCACTGATTTCTCTTTGGACTGCTGAGAGGCAGACTAGTGTAGAAATAAGCTATGGGAACAGAAGTTCTTTATGAAGGGAAGGCTTCAGGCTGAGGGTGAAGAGCAGACTGGGCTGCGAACAGAGTGGATGGAGACCCAGCTCTGACAGCCTCTTTCCTAGAGGCCTCAGATATTGTTACCGAATCTTCAAGAGAGGGAATAGCATCTTGGAGTAAGACAATTTAATTGCCATTCGATGACAGTTAACTGCCTCAGCTGGAGAGTGAGTATGTAAGGCACAGAGGGAAGGAACGAAGAGAACTTCTTTTGTGAGGGATCTAAGATCGAAGCCATATTTTGAGAGAATCACCTGGAGAAGGCAAACTGGGAGAAATCTCTTCTGAAAATATTGAGGAGATTACTTGTCATCCTGGGAGGATTCAATGGTGGGCTGTAGAAGAATCCACAGCTGAATTTGATGGTTACAAGTAAGCTGTGATCTTCCTCATAGCTAATACATTGCTGACATATTTAAATATGTCTTTGTATTGTTACACTGCATAGCCAGTAAGAGTGATATGTATTTAAGTCTGTAAGAGACTAAGAGGGTTAAGATGGATACTTAAAGAGAAAAAAAAGTTTATGGGAAAAGGGGTTTCACTCGTTTTGTTGGGTTTTTGGGGGTTTTTTTTTGCATTCTTCCCTCTTTTATTTTTTTCTAATAATAAACATTTTTATTTATAGTTTTGAGTTTCAAATTTTATCCCTCTTTCTCTCCCTCCCCCCTGAGGCTGTAAGCAATCAGATATAGGTTATACATGTGCAATTATGTAAAACATTACCATATTAATAATTTTATACAAGAAAACTTGAGTAAAAGAAAAAATGAAAAAAGTGAAAAATAGCAAGTTTCAGTCTGTGTTCAATCAATATCAGTTCTTTCTTTGGAAGTGGATAGTATGCTTCATCATTGTTTTGGGATTGTTTTGGATCATTGTACTGCTGAGAATAGTTAAGTCATTCACAGTTCTTCATTAAACAATATTGCTGTCTCTGTACATGATGTTCTCCTGGTTCTGCTCACTTCATTATACATCAGTTCATATAAGTCTTTCCAGGCCTTTCTGAAATCATCCTGCTTGTCATTTCTTATAGCACAATAATATTCCATCACCATCATATACCACAGCTTGTTTAGCCATTCCCCAACTGATGGGCATTCTTTTGATTTCCAATTCTTAGCCACCACAAAAAGAGCTGCTAGAAATATTTTTGTACAAATAGGTCTTTTTCTCTTTTGGGGGGATGCCTTTGGGATATAAACCTAGCAGTGGTATTGCTGTATCAAAGGATAAGCACAGTTCTATAGAACAGTAAAAGGTTGTTATTATTATATATATGTATATACCCGGGGTCGAGTAAAAATTTCTTGGGAAAAATGCAAATTAAAACAACTCTGAGGTACCACCTCACACCTATCAGAGTAGCAAATATAACAAAAAAGGAAAATATTGGATGTTGAAGGGATGTGGGAAAACTAGGATGCTAATCCATTTTGATGAAGAGCAATTTGGAATTATGTCAAAAGGGTTATCAAATGGTGCATACCCTTTGATCCAGCAATATCACTGCTAGGACTATATCCCAAAGACATTCCCCAAAAGAGAAAAAAAGACCTATTTGTATAAAAATATTTCTAGCAGGTCTTTTTGTGGTGGCTAAGAATTGGAAATCAAAGGAATTTCCCATCAACTGGGGAATGGCTAAACAAGCTGTGCTATATAATGGTAATGGAATATTAATGTGCTATAAGAAATGATAAGCAGGATGATTTTGGGAAGGTCTAGACAGACTTATATGAACTAATGTATTATAGTGAAGTGAGCAGAACCAGGAGAACATGGTGCACAGTGAGAGCAATATTGTTTGATGAAGAACAGTGAATGACTTAATTATTTTCAGAAATACAGTGAAGACAGGGCAGGTAGGTGGCACAGTGGATAAAGCACCTGCCCTGGATTCAGGAGGATCTGAGTTCAAATCTGACCTCAGACATCTGACACTTACTAGCTGTGTGACCCTGGGCAAGTCACTTAACCCTCATTGCTCTGCCCACCCCCCCAAATACAGTGAAGACAATTCCAAAGGACTAATGATAAAACATATTATCCACCTCCAAAGAAAGAACTGATATTGATTGAACAGACTAAAGCATGCTATTTTTCACTCTTTTTTTTTCTTTTGAGTCTTCTTATACAAAATGACTAAAACGGTAATATTTTACATAATTGCAAATGTATAACCTATATCTGATTGCTTACCACCTCCAGGAGGGGGAAGGAAAGATAAAATTTGGAACTTACAATTTTAAATAAAAATGTTTATTAAAAAACATTTCAAAATTTCTCCAGCAAAAAGGGGTTGAGTGGAAAAAGTTTAAGAAGCCCTGTTCTAGAGGGATCTAACATGTATCTCAGCAAGTAAATACAAAGTAATTTCAAGTGGTAGACAATACTAACGATTCATGGAAATGAAGATAGGCCTTGTCTAGGAAGCAGAAGCTAAGGATTCTATAAAGGAGAGAGAAGAAAAGACCTCGTCCGAGATCACTCTGGCAACGACACGTAGGCAGGAGATGAAACATCACACACAAGGAAGAGCTGCAGTTAAGGATTCGATTCCCATTGAGCATCATGAGCACATACCCCTGCACAGCTGAGGGTCCTCGTCCGATTATGAACTTTGTTCTGCACAAATGTCTTGCTTGCATGCTGGGTCACACCGTCTACTTTCACAGTCATAGAAAAGCTTGTCTGGATTGTGGTATCTACAAAAAGGAAAATGAAACAGAAGGAGATCAGGAGTGTGCCAACAAGCTGCCAGGTCCCATCACGGGCACCAAACTTCACATCAGACTTGCTAGTTGACTCAGTTATGGCACTGGCATGGCAAACTGCAAAGGGCCCCAGTGATCTCAAGGTGGTGCTATTGAATTTATCTCAAATTGCATTAGAAAGATACACTCCCATCCCTCATGGCTATCAGCTGCAATACACTCAAAAGCGAATTATTTCATAAACAGTGATAGATTTTGCCCCTCCAAATAATGTTTTCCCACATAAGAGGGCCATTTTAAGTCTTTGTAGCACTAGGATACAATGCTTTACAGAAAGAAAATCTATCCCCCGGTTAGTCCTCTTACCATGTGATTGATCCAGCTGAATAACACACGTCAGCCATAACTGCTGATTATAGGTAGAAAGTGGTCCTGAATTGAGAAGAAATGGCTTTAGCTGAGGAAAGAGGAGGGAAAAAGAAAAGAGCTCAGTCAGCCACAGAGCATCATTCCCTGATCCTACTGAACAAATCACCCTGACATATAGGATGTACATTTTACATTTCACAATGTAGGCTCCAGTTATTGTTCTGAAAATAGAAATAATTCCTCTGATGGTATAAATTAAATTATGCAGCAGTAACAAGGCTGGGGGCCTGACAAGCTGCTCCAATCAATTTCATTCCCTTATTGGATGGATCCTGAACACACTTTTCTGAGCCTGTAGTGATTGGGAATAAGAGGAAGAGTCCTACTTTTAATCCAGAGAAAATGCAAAATGCAAAGGAAACAAACAAACAAAAAAAAAGAGTAGAAAATAGCAAAATGATGAAACACACAAAATAAAAACATACAACAAAGGAAATGTTTTCAATAGTTGCAATTTGGTTTGTATCCAGAACCATTAATTCTGTATGCTGTTCTAAAGTCATCTCTGATGATGCCTGGTTTTTTGCTTGTTTGCTCTATGAAAGATATGGTCTTCTCACCTAAATTTACCAGGATTCACTCACAGGGTCAGGATCATGGGGAGAGACAGTCAGAATAATGGAATTATAAGTTCTAGCTTCAACAAAGAAGAGCCAAGTTCAAATCCCAGCCCTGTTATTTACTACTTTATTTTATTATTCTTTATTTATTACCCGTATGATCCTGAGCAAATTATTTAAACCCTCTGAACCCCAGTTTCTTTCTTTCTTTCTTTTTTTGCGGGGCAATGGGGGTTAAGTGACTTGCCCAGGGTCACACAGCTATAAGTGTCAAGTGTCTGAGGCCGGATTTGAACTCAGGTACTCCTGACTCCAGGGTCGGTGCTTTATCCACTGCGCCACCTAGCCGCCCACCTCAGTTTCTTTTTCTGTAAAATGAGACAGTTGGATTGAATGGCCTCTAATATTGCTTCCAGCTTTCAGACTATATCCAACAAACCTTACTAGTTGAGTTAACCCTGAGCAAATGTCTTTTTTTTTTTTTTAAGTGAGGCAATTGGGGTTAAGTGACTTGCCCAGGGTCACACAGCTAGTAAGTGTGTGTTAAGTGTCTGAGGCCGGATTTGAACTCAAGTACTCCTGACTCCAGGGCCGGTGCTCTATCCACTGCGCCACCTAGCTGCCCCCCTGAGCAAATCTCTTAAGCTCTCTGTGCCTCAGGGTTTTTTGTTGTTGTTTTTTGTTTTTTTTTGGGGGGGGGGGGTTTGTAAAATGGGATAGGAACAACACTTGTGTTTCCTACTGCAAAAGAAAGCATTCTGGAAACCTCAGGGAAATAGTTCTGCTCTAACGCTTGTTTTAAAAGTATGAATTTGTCCCAACATGAGAGCTATATTAGGGATCAATCTAAGCAAAATGGGAGGTCTGCCATTTCCTTGTCCCGGATTTCATCCTCCTGAAACAGCATTCACCACTTGCCAATAACTCACAAGCTACAGCTCTTGTGATGCCCCAGCCCACAGCAGCCTGCCATGGTAGGCACCGTCACTATCTGATGGAACATGCATGTATTTCTCAACCATTTAACAACCATAAAACTGGACTAGGTTCCTATTTTTCCTATGTGTTCCTGACAAGGTTTCTGAGTGCTATGCTCCTAGCCCCATGTTCCCCAAAGAACCTATGGTTTTTATTGTCAGATTCTGCACAGCACGGTAATTTTTTAGAAACACATGCCACTTTACAGTAGCACTGACTGCATATATAAATGGGACTTATTATTATCAAGTATACTGAGTTTTCAAAAGTCACTGTACCAGCACCAGTACTTCAAAACCTGATCCTTTGGGGGGGGGGGGGCAATGAAGGTTAAGGGACTTGCCCAAGGTCACACAGCGAGTAAATGTCAAGTGTATGAGGCCAGATTTGAACTCAGGTCCTCCTGAATCCAGGGCTGATGCTTTATCTACTGTGCCATCCAGCTGCCCCCAAACTGGATCTTTTACTAAGTGTAACCTGATCAATTTCATTTTTTTTAAGAAAAGGTTCTGGGGTTCTTTTTTTGACATGAGGTTTTTTGAGGTAGAGATATATTCTTGGTCCAGTCATAGCATGGCTATACAGAATCTCTCTGTGGTTTGGTTCTTACTAAGAAGCTTCTGTTTTAGAGGTAATTCCCTCTAAAAGGACATCTGCCTAAGTATCATTCCATCTTTCCCAATGTCTTACATCCTCTAAGTCATCTTCATCTTCACTATCACCTCTAATCTCGCCACCCCTCAGTTCTTTCCCTACACTGAATATATTTTTCAACCTTCCCCTATTTTGACCTCTTAGTGAACCAGCTAAACTCTAGACTATGCTCTACACTCAATTCACTTGTTCCCTGGTACTGTCTGATCACCCCTTACAAAGCACAAGCCCCAGATTACTCCCACCATACCTCCTTTGCTTCTATGCACATGCTATGGAATGGAGGTAAAGGAAATCACAAAGCTAAGCTGCATGGACCCACTACAAATTTATGTTATCTAATCTCAATTGGGCATTCATTGCAGCCTTCTATTCCTCCCTAAACAATTCACTGTCCCATCTCTTCAGTAGCTGTTACAAATCTTCCCATTTCTCTTCAAACATCTCATGGTACTTGCTCCACTCTCTCTTAACTCATCAACATATTTCACTGAAGAAACCAAGACCATTTACCTAAAGCACTTCAATCTCTTCCTCTTCATCTCATCATTCAGACATATACCTCCACCATATTTTCCTTCACCAAGATCTCAGGTGAAGGAGTGGCCCTTCTTGCCAATGAAAGACCACCAAGTAAACTTAAAAAGCATTTGTTAAGTGTCTACTATAAACATGCACGCACCCTTGATCCTATCCCCTCTCGGACTTTCCAGCAAATTGTTCCCACCATCATCTCTACTTTCTGTTTTATCTTCATACTCTACCTAGCTACTGGTTCCTTCCCTGCTGCCTACAAATATGTCCATGTCTCTCCCTTGAAACCCTTACTTCATCCTTCCATACCTGCTATTTATTGTCCTATATCCCTAAATCCCCCTTCCTGGCTAAACTCCTTGAGAAAGTCATCCGTACTCAATGCCTCTACTTCTTCAGCCTTCCCAAGATTCTAAATGCTTTGCAATCTGGTTTCTAACTCTCCAAAGTTACCAATGATCTCTTAATTGCCAGATCTAAAGGTCTTTACTCAATGAACTTTGCAGCATTTGACATGGTAGTTTGCCCTTTCCTCCTGGCTACTTTCTATTTTCTAGGTTTTCATGACTTTGCAGCTCCTTTGTGGCTCTCCTCTCATCTACTCAACTCCTCTTCAGCCTCCTTCTATGGTTCATCCTCCATGCCACCAGAGTTCTGTCTGTCCTGGGCCCTCTTCTCTTTTCTCTCTATACTACCCTCACTTGGTGAGCTAGCTCATCAGGACCCATGAGTTCAATTATCATCTCTATGCAGATGATTTATAGACTTTTACGGCCAGTTCTAGTCTTCCTCCTGAGCTATAGTCACACATCTCCAATTGTGCCTTGGACATCTCAAAATGGATGTCCAAGAGGCATCTTAAACTATGTCTAAAACAGACCTCACTGACTTTCTCGCACTTGCTGCCTTCCATGCATTCTGCCATTACACTACACTGATCTCCTTATACTTTCTCTCACAGGACACACCACCTTCCAACATCATGCTTTTGTACCACCTGTACACCATGCCTGAACCGCTCTCCCTCCTCACTTCATCTCTTAGAGACTCTGGTTTCCTTAAAGGCTCTGCTACAAAAGGCCTTTCATGATCCTCACTACCACTAGTGCCTTCCTTCTGAAACTACATTCCATCCACACTGTATATCTCTTGTATCCACAGGTACCTGTTGTCTCCTCTATTAGAATGGGTGCCTGCCGTTTTGCCCCTTTTTTTGTATCCTCTGCACTTAGCACAGCTGAGCACAAAATAAGTACTTAATAAATCTTTATGAAGTGGCTAACCTTGGATTTGGAATTTTATAGGAATGTGTACTACCCCACAACTAACAAGAAAGGTTGTATGATGGTGAAATAAGTGTAATGCAAATAAAACATTTACTTAAGAGGTAGTGAAGGAGAGAGAGTACTAGCCTTGGAGTCAGAAAGACCTGGTTTCAAATTCCATGTCATTAGATGTGTGACCCAAGGCAAGTCCCATCACCTCCTTGAACCTGAGTTTCCTCACCTGAAAAAATGAGATTGGACAAGATGACTGCTATGGCCTCTTAAAACTTTAAATCTGTGATCCTAAACTTCATTATTTCAAGATCTGTAATTTCACCCTTGCAGGTACTCCCTTCAACTTATAAAAAATGCAATCTCTCCACACCTTAGTAGATGGTATTGGTAAATTGCATTAGGCCCCAAATTCCCTCACTGGCTAGTTAACTTTCTAGTGACGATTCTCTCTTAGCTAAATAAACTGAGCTGTCCCTTGGGCCAAAATATGGTCCATTAGTATGGGCCAGAAATAAGCCTGTATTCATAGCCCTTCTGGATTGATAAGACTGGCCAGACCTTGAGCTTCCCTAGCATGGCCTTAAGAACTGAAAAAACTGGTGCCTCCATCTTAGGGGCTAAAGTATCTCTGGTTCTGGGGGGCAGCCTTGCCCTCATGCTAAATGGTCAAAGGAATCAGCTCAGAACCTCTAAGTTCTCACTTAGCTTGTTATTGCCTCCAGTTGGGTTCACACTATTAAAACTATTCCAGAAAATATCAAGAAAAGAAAATTTGACAAAACCTCTTAAAATATTATTGTGGACAACACAGAGAAAAAAAAAGACTGGATAACAATGCAGTTAGGTAGGGAAAAAGAATCCAGCATCATCACCACAACAGAATAAGGTGCCAGGGTAAGAATTTCAAGGAGAAAGGAAAATAAAATGCCATTTTTAAAATGTGGCTACTTAAAGAGCTGTTCCTGAAAAGTAGTTGGTTCCTAGACAAATTGTAGGGTTCACACAAACGTATATCATGGTTGTACCCCCTATTAGGTATCCTTTATTCCTGACTAAATAAAGTACAGGGAAGAAAATTGTATCCTCCTTTCCCCTTAATCATGACTTACTACAAATAGCACCACACCTGAGGCAAGTAAGGAGTTGGAGTCAAATGATCAAATTTAAACTACATATATTATGGAATCATGGAATTACATGTGGCTTTAATTTAGAGATCTGTATGTTTGATAGAGAAAAAGTTTTAATTTGTACAGAATTTCTTCAACAATATCAGATAATGATTCACATTTCAATAGTGCTTTCAGTTTTACAACCCTCAAATCTTCATAACCAGCCCTGTGAGGCAGACAGTGTGAAGTATAACTCCCTCCACTTTACAGATGAAAACACTGACAGTAAGGGTGATTAAGTGACCTGCCATGGGGCACACATTCATAACAAAAAAGTAGACCTTCAGAACTGGAACCCAAAACTCTTTTTATGAATTACCACAAAGAACTGCCCATGTTAAAAACTAGAACAAGGTTCCAACTCCTGAGTTACGCGGGGGCAAAAGTCATAAGGAATCAAGTACTACGCTGTATAAACGGGATAGCTGAAACTTATTATCTCCTGGAACTCAAGGCTTTCTTGAGACAGGGCATGCTCTCCAGCATGAGCTGGATGGATTCACTGAAATAGAAAAGGTAATTTTACCAAAGAATAACCTAAGGTCCAACAATTAACTATTCCCAAAGGGATGAGAAGCCTGCATTATATTGAAACCCAAGTTTCAGATTCAGAGCTGCCCTGTCTTCCGCATGCTCCAGGCTGGTGCATGACTTACTAAGATGACAGTTTACAGTCCCCCACTGATCATCATTCAGACAGTCTTACCTTTAAGCTACTACTGTTCACTTGGTGGTCTTCTGAAGTAGACTGGATCGCTTGAGGACCTAAAATTTATCAGAACAGGAAAAAAAAGCAAGTTATTGAAAAAAGGATTTGATTAATCAATTCCAAGACACCTTTGATGACAGGGGGCAAGAGATGAGGTCTTTTCCCTCTGGGCTGACCCACTTCAAAACCAGACTCATTTGAATACATTATTAACGTGGGTTACCACAGCCAAAAGGGGGGAAAGCATATAAGGACAACAGTGTTGGTATGTAGTCTATTCTATGGGGCTTCTGGCCTTCCCCAAAGAGCCAAGTAAAGTATATGTCAATCCACTTAATAAGCATACTGTGATACATGACATAATGTTTTATGTTAACTTTGATGGATTTTTGCTTTGGGGCAGGAAACATCATTTCTTTTTCCTCTGGTAAGGTTTCTTAAGGAGCTGAGCACAATATGTGTCAGATCCATAGAACACCTAGATTTCATGCTGTGAGAAAGCAGACAGCAGTAAAATAAAAAGACTCAATGAATATTTATTGATGCCTACAATGTGCATAGCATGGTACTATATTCTGTGCAAGATACAAAGAAAAATATAGCAAGGGTTACAAATAGGAGTTAGTGTTTTGGGTTTTTTTTCCCAATCTTAATAGTATTTTTTCCCAGTTACACGTAAAGACAGTTTTCAACATTTGTTTTTATAAGATTTTGAGTTCCAGATTTTTCTCCTTCCCTCTTTTCCCTACCCCTTCCCCAAGACAGAAAGCAATCTGATTTAGGTTATATATATACAATCACATTAAACATATTTCTGCATTAGTCGTGTGAAAAAAGAATCAAAACAAAAGGGAAAAACCTAAAAAAACAAACAAAAAAGTAGAAATGGTATGGTTCAATCTGCATTCAGATTCCACAATTCTTTTTTCTGGATGTGGAGAGCATTTTCCATCATGAGTCCTTAGGAATTATCTTGGATAACTGTATTGCTGAGAAGAGCTAAGTTTATCAGAGTTGATCATCACATAATGTTGCTGTTTCTGTGTACAATGTTCTCCTGGTTCTGCTCACTTCACACAGCATCAGTCCAACTTAAGTCTTTCCAGGTTTTTCTGAAATCTGCCTGCTCATCATTTCTTATAGCACAATATAGTATTCCATTACAATCGCATACCACAACTTGTTCAGTCATTACTCAACTGATGGGTATCTCCTCAATTTCCAATTCTTTGCTACCACAAAAAGAACTGCTATAAATATTTTTGTACATGTGGGTCCTTTTCCCTTTTTTATGATCTCTTTGGGATACAGACCTAGTAGTGATATTATTGGGTCAAAGGGTATGCACAGTCACATAGCCCTTTGGACATAGTTCCAAATTACTCTCCAGAATGGCTGGATCAGTTCACAACTCTACCAACAATGCATTAGTGTTTCAATTTTTCCACAGCTTCTCCAACATTTATTATTTTCCCTTTTTTTTCATATTAACCAATCTGATAGGTGTGAGGTGGTACCTCAGAGTTGTTTTAATTTGCATTTCTCTAATCAACAGTGATTTGAAGCATTTGTTTATATGGCAATAAATAACCTTGATTTCTTCATCTGAAAACTGCCTGTTCATATCCTTTGATCATTTCTCAACTGGGGAATGACTTGTATTCTTATAAATTTGGTTTAGTACTGAATCAAATGTTTGTTTGTTTTTTTAAAAATAGTCAATAAACACTACAAGATCTTGTATTATCTACACTTTTCAGTGACTGGACTTTAAAATGTTTTCTGTGGGGGCAGCTAGATGGCGCAGTGGATAAAGCACCAGCCCAGGATTCAGGAGGGCCTGAGTTCAAATCCAGCCTCAGACACTTGACACTTACTAGCTGTGTGACCCTGGGCAAGTCACTTAACCCTTATTGCCCTGTCCCCCCCCCCAAAAGTTTTTTGCTACAGACTTATCATTTGTAAACATCTTGTTTCTTTCTCAAACCATCAAGAATGTACCCAATAAATATGCACATTATTCTCATAAAATTTTGTAGAAATAGAAAAATAGACATGTAGATTTATAGTTGTTGATATTTCCTCAATAAACTCTCTTTCAGCTTCCATGAGACTCAATCCTCCAAGGCTCTCAAAACAATGTCATCTTGAGCTGGGACCTTTTCTGCCTATAGCTGGCTTTATCCAACAACCCATACCATCTGTTTTCTTTGATGTCATTTTCACTTCTACGTGCAGTACATGAGGGACTTTGATGTGGAGTCCAAGTGTGGTGATTTTACCATCTTTGATAGTGAAAAGAGTCTGTTATAAAACTCCTTAGAGTTCATTTACATTTTTCATCTATTTGTTTCTATTTTGTTCCTTTTTCATTCTTTAAATGTGTTTCATAATAGTTTAACTAGTTATCTCACCAAGCTTTGGTTTTACCACCACTGCTTCTCATATGTATTATGTTCCCCCATTAGAATGTAAGCTCCCTGAGATCAAGGACCTCTTTATACTTGACCATATATTTGTCCTCCCAGAGTTGAGCAGAGTGCCTAGAAAATAATTAATGCTTTATCCGTCTATCTTACTATCCATCTTTCCAGAGGTTCTCTCCCTAATCAGAACTTAGAGGACACTAAAAAAGGGGGGGAAACTCTGGACAGAAAGAGGCTTCATACCAGCAGCAAAGCCTATACATATGTGGTAAACACTTGGAACCACAGCTGGCCGCAGTAACTGACAGTTAGACAGCATTTTCCATCTGTGATCTCATTTGATTCTCACAAAAATCCTGAGAGGGAAGCAGGGCAAGTATTATCCTCATTTTACAGACAGGGAAACTAGGGATCAGACGCTAAGTGATTTGCCTAAGGTTACATAGCAACTTGTGGCCAAGACTTTGACTCCAAGTCTTATGCCTTTCTGAATATACCATAGCTGCCTACTTAAAATTAAATTGTTTGTATGATTTATGAAACCAAGAAATGCTATTGTTAAAAATCAGCATCTTAAATGTTACTTTTTCCTTAACCAAGGGCACTTTATATTCATGCAACATGATTAACAAGAAATCTACCAAATGTGAAATTACACATAGGCAAAAAAGACAGTTATATTTACTGTCTTTTATTTCATTTTGTCATTATAAGGCTTTCCACTCTTCAGGAAAATGAAAACTATGGATAAACCACCTTAGAAACCAACAATCTTTAGGAAATCCTGGAAAGCAACATAACAACATACTTATGAATGGGTTATATTCAAAAAGTTCATTTTTAAGTAAGTCACTCTATATTCAACAGGAATTTTCCCATAGCAATAATACCTAAATAATGGTTAGGTTCCCAGGCCAGCACCACAAAAGCCTATTTATATTTAACAAAGAGTGAAGCTGAATTAAATTAATAACTGTGCTATAGAACATTGTTATTATGGATGGTGCCTTGTGAATTCCAACTGGGAAAAAGGAATATCCCCTCCTGCCATAACAGTGATAAGAATCTATTCCCACCCCAAAAACAGAGACACTCAAGCTGTGGACTGGGAAGTTTCCAGTGAAGCTAGTGTTTAAATGTTACTCAAGTTACTTATATTCCTCATAAATGGAATATTTCTAAGTAACAGAAAGAGCATAAAGTTTCATTCCTGACCTCAATTTGCTTAAAATATCATTGAGGACAAAAGACAGAATAAGAGTTGAAAAGGACCTCAATGTCCATCTAGTCCAACCCAATTTACCAAAAGAATCCCTACTGCAACATACTGGACAGGCAGGTAGCCAACCTTTGCTTGAAGAGTTCTAATAAGAGGAAATACACTTCCCCCTAATGCAGCCCACTACCCTTTTGGATAGCTTCCAATATTGGCAAGTTGTTTCTTTATATCAAATCTAAATGTGCCTTTCTGCAAATTTTACTCACTGCTCCTAGTTCTGTGCTCTGACAACAGAGTAAGTCAAATCTCTCTTCCATATGATAGCCTTTCAAGTAACTGAATAAGAGCTCTCATGCCCTGCTCTCCCTGCTCTTCAGCAAGTTGACTATATCCAGTTTCCTCCCCTAATAATCACATGACAAGGACTTGAGGCCAATTGCCATTCCAGTCGCCATTCTCTGGACACTCTCCTGCTTACCAACGTCTGTCTTAAATTCTAGGGTCCAGAATTAAACATGGTAAACTAGATGTGATCTCATGAGGACAGAGTCCAATGAGACTATCCCTCCATTATTCCTAGAAGCTGTGCCTTTCAAATGCCTTTTAATTTTTTTTTAGCTGTTATATCATATTGCTGACTTAATACTGATCTTAAGTCCACTAAAATTCCAGACCTCTCTCAGACAAACAGCTGTCTAACCAAGCCTCCCATTTCTTATATTTGTAAAGTTAATTTTTGGGGGGGGCAGGGCAATTGGGGTTAAGTGACTTGCCAAAGGTCACACAGCTGGTGTTAAGTGTCTGAGGTCAAATTTGAACTCAGGTCCTCCTGAATCCAGGACCGGTGCTCTATCCACTGCGCCATCTAGCTTCCCCCTAAAGTTAATTTTTTTTACCAAAATATATGAGTTTTTCTCAAACAGATCCCCTATCCTATTAATTCAGATGTTATTTCCCATGATGTGGGAATAGAATAACTTATCTATGCCTGTCCATCCTATTCAATTTTTATATGTATTCTCCAAATTCACTACAGTGTAGGGGGATAACCATGCTGCTCAAGGACTTCCTTACTTGTCTTCTGTCACTGAGAACTCAGGGTAATAACTTATTTTCTCCCAATCACCATGTGATCAGTTCATCTTTTTTTTTTTTTTAAATCATAAATGACATCCTTTACTCCAGTTCTTCAAATTTCCTTATTTTTTATATGTTGCAGCCTAGTTACATCCTTTCTACTGCCCTCTATGTGCTATTCATTTTAAAATTATTTTTTTTTTGTAGGCAATGGGGGTTAAGTGACTTGCCCAGGGTCACACAGCTAGTAAGTGTCAAGTGTCTGAGGCCGGATTTGAACTCAGGTACTCCTGAATTCAGGGCCGGTGCTTTAACCACTGTGCCATCTAGCTGCCCCCCATTTAAAAATTTTCGATTACCTAATGTTCCATGAGTCACAGCCAGTCTACAACAAAAAGTTGTTTTTTGTTTTGTTTTTTTAACTGTCTTTTGTTTCTAGAAGAAATACTGGGTCATTAAGGAGCAATTTTCTGAAGACAATCCAATTTTCTCTTCTCTTCCTATTTAATTTTGAGCCTAACTCCTTGTCTATTGAACTGGTGATCCTGGATATACTGATAGACAAGTTCTTAAGATAGTCCATGTAGCTGCAAGTCATTGTCTGAACAACAGGTAGGCTATATCCACTTGGTTTTTCCTGGGCTGGATGGTTAGGGCAAATTCTTGAATAGTTACAAGTCTCATCCAGGAAACTGTACAATATTTCAGGCCTTTTATGCCAACAGCATATTATCCACAAACAGGAGAATCAGAAAGACAGTATCCATAGGGGATCTCTCATCAACTTGGACTGTATATTGGTTCTCTGCAAAAGTAGGAGCAAATACCTTTGATAAAGATACCTTTCTTTGCTTTATGGCTAGCCTTAAACTTATGATCAGTAGTAACTGAACTAGATTCTACTGTTTTATCTTTCAAGGAGTCTTGCATAATTTTGGGGGTGGGGGTGGGCAATGAAGGTTAAGTGACTTGCCCAGGGTCACACAGCTAGTAAGCATCAAGTGTCTGAGGCCGGATTTGAACTCAGGTCCTCCTGAATCCAGGGCCTGTGCTTTATCCACCAAGCCACCTAGCTGCCCCAGTCTTGCATAATTTAACATATGAAACATTCAAATCTCTTCCATCTGCCCTTGTACTAGTAGTCTCTAATGCCTGGAATACACATCTTTTGGAATCCCTGGTTTTCTTTAAGATTCAGCTCAAGCATGATCTTCTACATAAAACCTTCCCCCTCCAATGTACTTTCTCCCCAAACTATTCTCTATTCATTTTGCATGTGTATTTACCTTTTGGAATGTAATATTCTGTGCTCTCCACTCCTACAAAGTTATAGCTGCTAAATCTTTCGGTTCCCAGGTACATGAACTTTTTCTTCTGGCTGCAACTTTTTCTTGGATCTAGAAGTTCTGGATTTTGGCTATGACATTCCTGGGAATTCCGAGTAAGAGGTTTCTATTAATATGTAACTGGTGGATTCTTTCTATCTTCACTTTTCCCTTGTGATCAGGGCAGTTTTCTTTCTTGATTTATTGAAAAAGATGACATCTATGGTCTGTTTTGGGGACAGCCAGGTGGCACAGTGGATAGAGAACCAGCCCTGGAATCAGAAGGACCTGAGTTCAATTCTGGCCTCAGACATTACTAATTGTGTGACCCTGGAAAAGTCACTGAACCCCATTTTCCTCAGTTTCCTCACCTGTAAAATGAGCTGGAGAAAGAAATGACAAACAACTCTAATATCTCTGCCAAGGACCCCAAATTAGGTCATGGAAAGTCAGACACAACAAAAACAATTCAACAACAGCCAAAAGGGTCTTTTTTGGGTGGATTTTCAGTCTTAAATTCTTTCTCCTTGATTTTTTTCCAGGTCAGTTGTTTTTGGTATGAGATACCTTACAAATTTTCTTCTATTTTTTTTTTAGACTTTTTATGTTGTTTTACAACAAACTCAATAAATTTTTGTTGATTACTTGATGTGGATGACAGACACCACCATGCAAGAATGCACCTTTAAGGCAATATTTTGTCACTACTAAATAAAATGTTCTTTTATCCTCAACAAATATGAACAGAAGGCTATTATATTCTCTACATCTTTCAGTAAATTGTGTAATAATAAAGATGTGGTCTACTTCGGAATGTTTCTTGCAAATGTCTGCCATTTATTCTTTACTAATTCCCTTATCAATGATACCCTGAATATGTGTAGATAATTCTCATAAAAATACTATATAGATGGGAGAATAGGCATATATAAATTAGCAGTTGCCAATATTTTGTCAGTTGCCTTTCTGAGACATTAATATGGTCTCAGATTTTTTCCCTAAGTTTTTAGTATCTTTCCTTCTTTTGTATACCTTATAAAAAGACCCCCTCAACATTCTTATAATTCTGTTGTCTCTAGCATGGAATTCCTCTATGTAGATCTGATCAAATTTGGCTGTTTCCCCACCTTTCTTGTCCTAAATGAAAAGTTTCTATCTTTGTTTCTATCATTCCTATAAGCACATCTGGGACTGTTATACAGGGGCCAAGTATGGCAATTATACTGTCCTTGATGGTGGGAGTGAAAAAAAATGCTTACATTTCATCTTATCAGATTTAGTCTAATAGTGCTACTCTGGCACCTGGCACCTAGGTGGCACAGTAGTTAGAGCATTTGCCCTGGAGTCAGGGAGACACGAGTTCAAATCTGAACTCAGACACTTGACACTTAACAGCTATGTGACTCTAGGCAACTCACTTAATCCCAACTGCCTCAAATATCCAGGGCCATCTCCAGTCTTCCTGATATATATCTTGCCACTGGTTCCAGATGGCTCTGGAGAAGAGAGTGAGGCTGGTGACTCTGCACAGCCTTCCTTCTTTTAAATACAATTCACTGCAAGTCATGATATCAACTCACAGTGTCAAGGTGCTCTTTGAAAATGAAGGACAAACAACAACAACAGTAGTATGGCCTGATTATCTTTTTGGATCCTGTCATCCAGTGTATTGGCTTATAAAACAAATGAGTAGAAGAGACAATAATTGTTATAGTTCACAGAAAAAAAATATCCATGATGGTGAAATATCTAGAGAACAACGTGAAAGCCAACGTGGGGTTTCTTCTTTTTTCCTCTTAAATGATTTATTTATGAATAACTGTAAATACTAAGAAAATCAATTAGTCCTATTTTAGTAATATTTGAATATGTCTTCCAATAAGATGACTAAACGGTCTGTGCATAGTTTCCTCCCTCATAACCTTTAAACAGCAAGAAATGTACCAAATATTCTAAAAGAAAAACAAAAACCCAGGGTGGAAAAGGAAAAAAAAAATCTTCATAAGGAAATCCCAGACTTAAATGCAAACTCAAAGGAATACCACCACCACTCCCAGCCAAAAACAAACAAATAAACAAAAACCCAAATGGAACAAATATACATCCATAGAACATGAAAAGGCCAAGTAATGAATCTCTGTATACTAAAAGGAGGGAGCAAGACTAATATCTCTTAAAAGTCCCACCAACCTAGGGATAATTGAAAGAACAAAAAGAGAACTATAGGTTCTGATATTCAGAAAGAAATATTCTAGAGGAAGGAAAGGAGGTAGGGAGAGCAGAAATGAAGTGACTTTGTGTGTCTAGAAATCTGGGTTTTATAGGTGAAGGTCACTAAAACAATGAGGTGGAGGATATAGGGAAGGAAAGAAGGTTCATGACTCATACTCTTATCTAGGCTGAACAAAGAAAATATAAACAGATATCAGTTAAAATAGACTAAAGGAGGAGGGAAGAGAGTGTCTATGTAAAATAAGAAGCAGATTTCCAGACTTTTTTTTTTTTTAACACAAATAAGTGTCTGGACAGATAGAAATGGGAGTATGGTTTTAGAGAGGAAGTAGGAGACTACATGGTTTCAAGCAAAACAAGCAACAGGTACCAATTTCTTTTTTATTTTTCTTTTTAAAAAGGGAATTTAACAAAATTTGATTCAGGAAAAAAGAATTCTAACCTTGAATATTAAAAGATGGAATTTCCCATAAAAAAGAACAAGTTACAGAATGGATTAGAAAATAATCCATTTTGTTTTCTTTAGAGACAAGGTTAACTTGAACTGTGGATTCATTATTGCAAACATCAATTTTGTTATTAAATACTTTAACTCTGTGAAAAAATATATAATCCAATTATTTCCTGCAAACAAGAAACACACCTAAAACTAGAACAAAATTTCTTATCTGAATCCAAAAAATTCAGAAGTGGCCATGTGATTTCAGATAAGGCTACAACACAAAGATATACTGTGTTGACAAATAAACTATATTATAATTAAAGGCACCATAGATAAACAAAATAAATCACAACTGTCCTGGGTACTACAGACTGTTCCTAGGCCTTGGATCCCAAGAGGTTGATTAGGCCACATGGCTTTAGTGATTCAAAGCTCATGTACAGCCCTTAGTCTTGAAGATCAGGGACAAGGATATAGGTAGCATCATAATGAGGTATTCTTGAGATGATTAGCTATACCGAGGTCCATTTTTGGTACCAGAGAATCCCATAAGCTAGCACTCATGGGATCTAAGAGAAATTGGATTTCTGTGTCTGTCAATGCATATCCTTGTTAAGTATTTTTATCCTTATTGTTTTCCAGTAAGATGAGGTAATTTTAGTTTTGCTGCCTCACTGACTTGGTCTTTAAAAACCCTCTCCTTACATTTAGGACCAGCTTGTACCTGGCCCAGAACAATAACCTGTCATCTCCCTCTCAACTCATGCTTCATGATATTCTGCCATAAATCCTTTACAAGGAGTTAATCTAATGGGTTATGTACCTCTCACTAAATTAAGTATTTAGAATTATGTTATTCATTGTATAAGTATGTATGTAAATATTACTGATAGTAATTCATTCATCTAAGATGAATAAAATAATACCAATATTAAATGTGTGTGTGATAAATGCCATAGTTCTAATTACTTAAAGAAAAAAGCATATTCAACTGCAAAGACTTAAATACTAAGAATAATTCTCCAAATAACTAATAATAAGATAAATTAAAATCAAAACAACCCCTGAGCTTCCAAGTTATAGTCAGAAAATTGGCAAGGTGAAAAAAGATGGGGACAATCAATGTCAGAGGCTTGTGAAAAGACATGGCACACGAATTTGTTGTTGTTGGAACTATGAATTAGTACATTTCTGGAAAACAATTTGGAATTATGCAAATAAAGTGGTTACAATTCCATTCTATTCCACTTTTTTTGGGGGGGGGCAGGGCAATGCGGGTTAAGTGACTTGCCCAGGGTCACACAGCTAGTAAGTGTCAAGTGTCTGAGGCCAGATTTGAACTCAAGTACTCCTGAATCCAGGGCCAGTGCTTTATCCACTGCGCCACCTAGCCGCACCCCCATTCTATTCCACTTTGACCCAAAGATTACACTACTGAGGTATATACTCCAATGAGGTCACTGAGAATAAGAAAGGCCCTACAAACATAATATTTATAGCAGTACATTCTGAGTTCTATGTGTACATTTCCAGCAAAGAGCTGGAAACAAAGTAAAGGCCTGTTCACTGGGGAATGGCCAAATCAATTGTGGTATACGAATGTAAATGAAATGATACTATGCTGTTTAAGAAACAACAAACATGATGAATACATAAAAGCTTGGAAAGACATATGTATGCAAAGTGAAGCAAGCAGAACCAATAAAACAATATTACATAATGACTACAACAATGCAAATGGAAAGAACCACCACAGAAAAATAATCAAAAAGGAATGTTGTGAAATTATCAAGAACAAGCCTAAATGCCAAAGAAGTCAACAAGCAGTTAGCAAGTACCTATTATGGGCCAGTCACTCTCCTGCTAAGGACTGGCAAAAAACAATCCCTGATTTCAAGGAGGTCACACGGGAGAGACAACATGCAAACTATATATAAACAGGATATATACAGGATAAATTGGACATAACCTTGGAGGAAAGGCACTAAGATTAAGGAGGACGGGAAGAGGCTTCCTGAAGAAGGTGGGACTTAGGCTGAGACTTAAGAGATAAGAAAAACATATCCCCCTACTCCTTTGCATCAGTTGAGGATGGAAGGCCATAAGTATGGAACATTGCATATAATATCATATTTTTTTCCAATGTATTGAATGGCCTTATTTTTTTCTTCCTTTATTTTTAAAAAATATTTGTTGGGGGCAGCTAGGTGGCGCAGTGGATAGAGCACTGGCCCTGGAGTCAGGAGTACCTGAGTTCAAATCCGACCTTAGACACTTAACGCACACTTACTAGCTGTGTGACCCTGGGCAAGTCACTTAACCCCAACTGCCTCACTAAAAAATTTTTTTAAAAAATATTTGTTGGATGGGGGAAGTTTCTGGAAGGAGGAGGGGAAAAATAAAGTGAAAAATCTTAGGGATGTAAAAACAAAAGATGGAAATTAAAATCAATACTTTTAAAAGACAATAATTATGAATTATTTCAATTCACCTCTATAAAAACTGGCAAATCTAACAGAAAAATAAGAAGAAAATTATGGATCAGAATAGATGTGTGACTTTTTAGTTTATTTTTTTTATTTTTTTATTTTTGGTGAGGCAACTGGGGCTAAGTGACTTGCCCAGGATCACACAGCTAGTAATTGTTAAGTGTCTGAGGCCAGATTTGAACTCAGGTCCTCCTAATCCAGGGTCAGTGCTCTATGATGAGCGACTTTTAAAGATTAGTGAGCAGAAATCTTAAGAAATATACATGTTTTTTCACTCTCATGACACCTTTACAAAAAATGATCATGTGCTAAAAACTCAAAAATAAATTCAGAAAATTGTGGTAGAGATTCAGGGTTTTTTATTTTCTGCTTTGCATATGAAAATGATCGTTTTATTTGGTGCTTGATAAGTTAAGAAAAAAGAATAAATAATTGGGAGAAAGACCAGAAATATTAAATACATCCTTTACAAATCATAACGTGACAAAAAATGTTTAAAAATAAGAACAGAAAGATGGGCTCAAAATAATGTGTTATCTACATAATGAGAGTAAAGAAAAATTATAAAAACAAATATTTTAAAAGAAAATTATGACAATGAGAAAACATACCAAAATTTCTGGGATGAAATCAAAGTAGTCCCTAGAGAAAAACAGATTTCTCTGAACATTTATACTGCCAGGAAAGAGATAAGACAAATGAAATGAGCATTCAAACTTTCAAAATTAGAAAACAACAAATTGATGATCCCAAAATAAGTAGAAAAGTAGAAAATCTGAAAGCCAAAAGAAGCTAAACAAAATTCAAAACAAGGATTAAACCTGAATTTTGGGGGAGAAAGAAAAAAGCTCACAAACCAAAAGCTAATTAGAACAAAAAAGAAAAACTAAATTACCAAGCTCAAAAATAAGCACTGGGAATTAACAATGAAGGGAAACGAAATAAAATTATCTGAATATATGAATTTCAACATATAAAACAACAATAACTAATATCTACATAGTGCTTTAAAGTTTAAATGTAAAATGCTTTTATACTATTTCATTTATGTTCACCATAACCCTATGAAATAGGTACCAACGAGGAAATTAAGGTTCAGAGAGATTAAATGACCTGCCCATTGCCACACAGAGAATAAGATCATCAGGGCAGTATTTGAATCCAGGTTTTCCTGATTCCAAGAATAACACTTTATTCCACTATATTATTTCTTCTGTCCCCTTTAATTTTCTTTCTGCAAACTAATCACTCTATGTACTTATGAATGTATTTTTTTTCTATTTACACATCTATAGTCAATGTATAGGTGGGCCAAATGTCATGAAGGGGTTTCAATATTTAATAATTCCATTATTTTTTGTTTTTAGATTATAATACCATAGCATCATATAGTAAATATAGATGATAATACCATAGCATCATATAATATATATAGGAAATAAATTTATATTATGTGAAAAATTAAATCTTGTAAATGGTAAAAAATAAAGAAAAAATAATTTTCAAAAAGTTATAAAAACATCATGACTTTTTTTTTCTTTCTTTTTTTTTTAAATGAGGCAATTGGGGTTAAGTGACTTGCCCAGGGTCACACAGCTAGTAAATGTTAAGTGTCTGAGGCCGGATTTGAACTCAGGTCCTCCTGACTCCAGGGCCAGTGCTTTATCCACTGCACCACCTAGCTGCCCCAAAACATCATGACTTTTAGCCCACCCTATCTTGCTGATCCGGTTTGCTTTCTTCACTTCACTTAGTTTCACATGGATCTTTCCAGGTATTTTCCTATTCCTCATTCTGCTTTCTCCTTGGGATTTGATGACACTGCTCTGTTATGCTTTCCTTTCTACCTCTCTGACCAATTCATCTTGGTTTCCTCTTTGTCTGGTTTGTCCCTATGTGTGGACATAACTCTGTACTTTATTCTAAGTCCTTCCTCTTCTTTCCCTATAGTCTCAGTGATTTCATCATGAGTTTAATCATCCATGAGTTTAATTATCATCTCTATGCAAATGATTCCCAAATCTATATATCTAGACCTCATATCTCTTCTGATATTCGTTTCTATCTCAAACTCAACAAAATCAAAACAGAATTCTTTTTCTTTTCTCCTAAATCCCCCACTCTTTCTAAAGTACTTTATTTGTATTAAGGGCACCACCATCCTTCTAGTTACTCCAATTTGCAACCTCAGAGTCACCTTGAATTCTTTATGCTCTCACTTCTCACATAAAATCAGTTGCCAAGTCTCACTGATTCTACCTTCTTAATATCACCACCCCATCCTCTACACATGGATGGTAACCATCCTAGTTCAGGCCCTCATCATCTGTCCCCTGGACCATTCTAACAACCTCCTAATTGGACTCCTTGCTTTCAGTCTCTTCCTTCTCCAATTTATCCTCCTTAAAGCTGCTAAACTGATTCTATTAAAGCACAGATCTAATTCTGGCACTTCTCTATTCAAGAAGCTGCCACTACGATAAAATGAAAACTCCTCTGTTTGGCACTGACACCCCTCACAATATGCCTTAAGTCTTTCTTTCCAGGGTAATGTAAACATTACTCCATCTCACACACGTTTGTCAAACTGCCCTACCCAATGGACACTACATTTCGAATGCTCTCCCTCTTCACCACTATCCCTTAAAATTCTGTGATCCCTTGAAAGTTCAGCTCAGCTACCACCTTATTCAAGAGGCCTTTCCTGATTCTCTCAGCTATTAATCCCCTCCCCGCACCCCACCCCACTCAGTCCCTTTGTATGTTTTAATATATTCTCTATTTTCTCACCTTTGAACATATTGCATCCCCCCCTTGTCCCCAAAGCAGAATTAAAAGCTCTTAATTTTATCATTTTTATCCCTAGCACTTAACAGAGTGCCTGATACAGAGTAGAAGCTTAATAAATGCTTGTCAAGGAGGAACACAACAATTAATAATATTTATAGTATCCCATGATGTTGATAGGTTACAATTTATTCAGCTACTTCCCTGGAACTGTAGACATTTCAGTTCTTTTTGTTTCTCTGCAATAACAAATTATTGTTGTTGTTATTTGTCCTTCGTTTTCAAAGAGGACCAAAGACATCAGGGAGGTGATGTCATGGCTTGCAGTGAATTGGATTTAAGTGAGTCAGGGCTCTGCAAAGTCACCAGCCTCATTCTTTTCCTCCAGAGCCATTGGCCCAAGATATACAAGATATACACGATATACAAGATAGCATATACATCAGGACAACTGGAGATGGCCTTGGATGCAGTGGGAGACCTTGGCTTTTTTAAGCTGTCTTTCCCAGGTCTCAGTCTGTCTGAGGCAACACTCATTCATTAATGAAGGTTGGGCGTGCAATAACAAATTATGATGTTACAAAGGTATTTGGGCAGATCGCATTTTTTAATGTATTCTCAGGTATATTTCCATTATCTCCCATACCTCCCATTCCTGAAAGCCCAGTTTGTATATATTCTCTTGAGGCCTCTTAAGACAACAGCCTCAATAATACTACAGTGATACCGGTTAATAGCAAACAGTAGAACTAGTACGTTGAGAGTTAAAGCTTTCACTGAATCTGTAATTTGGAAGGAGTCATTCAATCAAACCCCTATGTTAAAAGTGAATTCCACCTACAACATTCTCAACCTCTTTCCAGGGAAATTACTATGAAATAAGGCAACCCAGGGGCAGCTAGGTGACGCAGTAGATAAAACACCAGCCCTGGATTCAGGAGGACCTGAGTTCAAATCTGGCCTCAGACACTTGACACTAGCTGTGTGACCCTGGGCAAGTCACTTAACCCTCACTGCCCTGCAAAAAAAAAAAAAAAGGTAAAGAAAAGAAAAAGAAATAAGGCAGCCCACTCCATCCCTGGATAATTCTAAATCTTAGGAAATTTCTGTCTTTATATTAGCCCAAACCTGCTACTCTGTAATTTCACACTTGCTGCTCTTCATTCTCCCTCTAAAGGCCAAGTAAAACTAGTTAATCCCTTCGCCAAATGTCAATCCAACAGAATCTTACCTGCAATTCCAATGAAGACAGTCAAGCCAAAACAAATGAAGAACACAACAAAGACCAGGACGAAGTGTCTCTTGGACAGGGTGTACAATCGCATGGGTGCCAACCTATAGAAAGCAAAAGTTAGTAAGTCAAGCCATGAGTGGTGTACATAGAAGGAAACTGCACACATAGACAATAATAAAGACCAACCATATCTCAAACACAAGAAGTCTTTCGCTATCAGCAAGAAGCAAGGGTATAAAGATGACTGCAGTCAGAGAAATCTCAACAGAAGGGGGGCATACATAGTATTCTCTGGCAGACAGGAATAGAGGGTATCCCAAAAGAGTGTAGTTTTAAGCTATTAAAGATTAAAACTGCACTAAGATTTTTAGGACAACTTGCTATAAAGTGACCCTTCTACATGGAGCTAATGTTATTCCTTTAAGCACTAAATCAAATGTTCAATGCAAAACCTTTCTGCTACTTTAAGGTTTATTTAAAGGAAAACCCATGCCTTCCAGGGAAGAAAAGTACATCATAGCTCAAATGTCAAACTCTATTATTATGACCTCTGACAAGGAGAACAAAATAAAAGCGCTTCCTTCATGTGGACACCATCTCTTGAGGGAAAAGTCCTTGGGGTATTCCTGAAGCTTGTGGTCCCCTTACTACTGGCCTCATAAGGGGGTGAGAGGAAAGCACCTTGTAAGCCTGAAAGTGCTATAAAATCGATGTGAACTGCTATGACCATAAGCCCCACAGACCACAAGATTCCATGCAAATACAACTCACTCCCTCTTGAGAAAGGGCTCTGCTGCTCGGTGGGCACACTAGTTCCTAATTTGATGTTATTATTCTCTCAAAGTGTATTTTTAAATTCAAGGCATCTGGTCCAGTCCTTCACAATGTAGGTCACTTCTCTTCCATTTCCTCAGCCAGATTGTTACTTTGGAGTCTGAGGAACCATCCTCTACAGAGAGAGAATTAAGTCCTCAATTCTGCTTAGGGTGCAGGAGTAGGGCTGGGCTGACTTCTTTAAGCGGCAGTTGCCCGGATGCTTTGCTGAAGGAATGTTGAAGGGCATGGCAAGTTTCAATAATGACATGCTTGCTGTGCACAAAGCAGCCTAAATATCAGCAGATCAAAGGACCTTTTAAAAGGACAAAGTATTTAACAGCAAAAATCAGTGCTTGGCAAGAACTCTAAAGAGTGAGCATGAGACAAGGAACCAACAAGTCCATCACGATCACACTCCAATCTATTTGTTTACTTCCTGTGGTCCAGCCAAAGAGGCCACCTTGCCACTGCCCCATAGGGAACACTCCATCTCCCACTGCAGGCCTTTGCAGAGGCTGCGAAATTCTGGCCTAACCTAAATCCCTCATTCCTCTGCTTTTCAGAATCCCTAGTTTCCTTCAAAACTTAGATGATGGGCCACCTCCTATGTGAAGCCTGGCTACATCCCCATTCTCTATGCATCAGTGGCTATGGTCCTCTATCCCCGATTGTCCAAAATGGTGACTTGGTATATATACTTTATTCATAGATTGTATCCATGAGTTGTTTTCTTCCCTCAGCCTTTTTCTCTCTTCCTTCCACCTCAGAATATAAGCTCCTTGAGATCAAGAACTGTTGGTTTTTGTTTTTTAAATATGCTGAATGAATTTTCTCATTTCTGCTCTCAAGGAAACTAAGAATTTGGCAGAGTCCGGCTGCCTATAGCTACAGGAAAACCACTGGTTTGAGGGACAAAAGGAAGAGAGAATAAAAGGAAAATTAGTAATAGAGGAAGAAAGTGGAGAAAAGGAAAATAGGAAGGAGAAATATAGTAGATTGGGAAATTATAAATTAGCTTTACATAATATTCAACTCCTCATTCCCTATGCATGAATATTTCTGCATTGAGATAACTTTTATTTGGTTGGGAAATAACTTAGAGGTACCAAGATTCTGAGGTCCCATATCCATTCATCGGGTTTCCTGCCACCCACCACCCACTAAACCTACCATTCAAACAGATGAGGTCCATGAAGCTAAAACTCCCCAAACCCAAGGGCCTTGACCCTGCTGGGTGGCACTAAACCTCGCCCTGGGGAATAAGGTAGTGGGCCTGAATAAATAGGGAATCTCTTGCAGTAATTCCAGAATCCAAACAAATCAAGATTATATAGTTGACATGGTCTGGAGAAAACTTCTAACAGAATATCTCCGTTGTTCTAAAGTAATTTTTTTTTTAAAGCATGGCCCTTCTTATAGAAAAACCTCTGCTTGTCTTAAAATGAAGCTGATTTGGGAATTTGTTAGAAGGAACAGAAAATAAATCAGCAGAGAAAAGGCTACCTTTTCAAGAGTAAGCCCAGCCCCATATTCTCAAACTCCCTTCCTATTCATTCCCACAGTGCTACTCAAAATAAGTTGGCAGTAAGTTTTATGTTTTTGTTTTTTGCCAAAGAAGTCTACAGTCAGTCAATCAATAAACATTTATTCAATGTGTACTATGCCCTAAGTATGGCTGAAAGAGGAGACAAACCTAAAGTAATTTGTAGGGCAGCTTTTGAACAAGAACTCTTTCAAGCATGAGCTCTTTTCTTTTCTTTTTTTTTGGGTCATGATCAGGGTCACACAGCTAGTAAATGTTAAGTGTCTGAGGCCGGATTTGCACTCAGGTCCTCCTGACTCCTGGGCTGGTGCTCTATCCACTGCGCCACCTAGCTGCCCCTTTTCTTTTTTTTTTCTTTTCTTTTTTTTTCCCCAAGCATGAGCTCTTAACTAGGGCTCAAGGGGTCTGTGAACCTTTTAAAAAATATTCTAATAACTATATTTCAATATTAATGTTTCCTTTGTAATCCTATGTAATTTTTTATGCATTTAAAAACATTATTCTGAGAAGGAGCCCATAGGTTTCACTAGCCTGCCAAAGGGGTGCATGATATAAAAAAAAGATTAAGAATGCCTGCTTTACCCCCCTGTGATGCTAAGTAAGGTACAATAACTCTCCTAATTGGAAGAAAGGGTTTTGTTGACACTTCCAGGCACAGGTTTATCAGTAGCTTAAAGGTCTCACTGGCAATCATAGAGGTGTACACGTGTGTGTGTGTGTGTGTGTGTGTGTGTGTGTATCTGTATACACTATCACTGAGGAGGAGGAGGACTGAAGAGGCTGTTTACCAATGAAAGCAGAATGTCTAGCCCCCAGATTTGTTTATTTTGTGGTTCATAATGACTAGGGGTACCCTTTCTGACATTTTCCTTAGCAGGGCCCAGGAATTAAACTTAAACCACTGCCTGCTATGCTTTGTGCCCAGATTTCTATTGTAGAAAAAAAAATTCAGGGTTGAGGAAGAGAAGAGAACTCCTACACAACTGACAAGTAACAAAGATCTCTTTGTCCTCCCACCCACTAGATTAACATGATTTGATCACAGAAAGAGGGAAAGTTGATTTACTTTCATGGTATCCTCCCTGATAGAGAACCAGGCTGCCCAAGGTGAGCAAAGTCAGTGGACAGACATGAGTCATACAGATACTGCTAGCTCTAGATGCACCTCCATGCTCTGGGTATTGCCATGCCATTTTTTTATGTCCATGTGTTTCATATATGGACTGAGGCTCCAATTCTGATATTAAAAAAACTAAGGGGCGCCGCCGTCGCTAAGGAAGAGGTAGAGAGCAGCACCGCTGCGAGGCCGAAGCCGAACAGAAAAGCCCGGAGCCGAACAACCTACCCTATGTTCATTCATCCCAGCTTAAAGAAATGAGTGTCCAGTATAGCATTCTCTTCAAACAAGAACAAGCTCATGATGATGCCATCTGGTCGGTTGCCTGGGGCTTGAACCAAAGAGAGAACTCTGAGATGATTGTCTCAGGATCCCTGGATGATCTAGTCAAAGTGTGGAAGTGGAAAAATGAGAAGCTCGAGTTACAGTGGAGTTTGGAGGGCCATCAGTTGGGTGTGGTTTCCGTGGACATCAGTCAGACCGGGGCCATCGCCGCATCCAGTTCACTTGATGCTCACATCCGTCTGTGGGATTTAGAAAATGGCAAACAGATGAAGGCTATCGATGCAGGCCCTGTGGATGCCTGGTCCTTGGCTTTCTCACCCGATTCCCAGTTTTTGGCTACAGGAAGCCATGTGGGGAAAGTAAACATTTTTGGTGTGGAGAGTGGGAAAAAGGAGTACTCTTTGGATACAAGAGGGAAATTCATCCTCAGCATCGCCTACAGTCCTGATGGGAAATATCTGGCCAGTGGCGCCATAGATGGAATCATTAATATTTTTGATATTGCAACTGGAAAACTTCTGCATACGCTTGAAGGCCATGCAATGCCCATCCGCTCTTTGACCTTCTCCCCAGACTCTCAGCTCCTTGTCACGGCTTCAGATGACGGCTACATTAAGATTTATGATGTACAGCATGCAAATTTGGCGGGTACACTGAGTGGCCACGCATCCTGGGTGTTAAATGTTGCGTTCTGTCCTGATGATATTCACTTCGTATCTAGCTCATCAGACAAAAGCGTCAAAGTTTGGGACGCTGGGACGAGAACTTGTGTCCACACCTTTTTTGACCACCAGGACCAGGTCTGGGGAGTGAAATACAATGCAAATGGCTCCAAAATTGTGTCGGTTGGAGATGACCAAGAGATTCATATCTATGACTGTCCAACTTAAGCCCCCTCCAGACCGGGTAGGCTAATGCTGGGGGGTGGGAAAGGAACACAGAGGGATGGACCACACCATCCCCCACCTATGTATGTGTTAACAGCTGGACATATGGAACACTGCATTGTGCAGAAGCTTTGATATTTTGGGATACTCTTGATAAGTATATACGACTTTATATGTACTTGCCATTTTCATTCTTTAATAAAGAATGCTCTATTCTCTGCACAGGTAAAAAAAAAAAAAAAAAAACTAAGGAGGGGCGGCCAAGTGGCACAGTGGATAGAGCACCAGCCCTGGAGTCAGTAGTACCTGAGTTCAAATCCGGCCTCAGACACTTCCACTTACTAGCTGTGTGACCCTGGGCAAGTCACTTAACCCCAATTGCCTCACTCAAACAAACAAACAAACAACAACCACCAAAAAAAAAGCCTAAGGAAACCATAAAAGCTGCTAGCTTAGGTGAAAATTAAAAGCAATTTAACTGACGTTTTTAAGACTTAGATGCCACAAAATACAGGCAAAACCTCGTAGAAGCACAGCATGTTAGAATCCAACTCCTTCATTTTTTTGACTTGCCCAGGGTCACACAGCTAGTAAGTGTTAAGTGTCTGAGGCCGGATTTGAACTCAGGTACTCGTGAATCCAGGGCCGGTGCTTTATCCACTGCACCACCTAGCTGCCCCTGCAACTTCTTCATTTTACAAGTGAAGAAACAAAGGCTTTGAAGTGACTTGCCTAAGGTCAAACAGTAACAAAGCTGGGACAAAACCCTGAAAACATGCTGCCAAACACTCTCACTTTTTTCTAAGAAAAGGGCTGAGAAGCAGAATAAGTCTTTTCAGTTGAGTTCATAGGATCATAAATTGGTAACTGCAAGGGACCTTAAAGATCATCTAGTGCAAATGCCTCATTTTACAAATGAGGAAACTCCAGGGTCTCATAGGTAGTAAATAAAAGAGCTGAAATTTGAACCCAGAAACTCAAAATCCAGCACTTTATTCCACTGCACCAAACATAAACGGAATGATCAGGTGGAGGGACCTTGGCATCATAATTTCCAAGGGGAAAAGAAAAGGTTAATAGAACTCAGTCATCTACACGAGCCATCTCTGTGTGCCTTTAAGTCTATTATTTACTTTCTTAGGGTAAAGAGTTTAACACTTATTTTCAACAATCTGCAGAAGGAAGAATTTGCAACTTCTCATCACGTTCGTGAAGCACGGGGTTCTTTTCATTTTGAAAAACCACACCGGAAAAGTATCTTTGATGTGCACTCACATTGCACTATTCTCAGGACAGCCTGCCGCTCTGGAACAGATACTGTACCGAGATTCTGAGGGACACCAAGGGTTCCCCAAGCAGAGGCTGAAAGCAATAGGAAGAAGACATTACTTGTAGGAAGAAGAAAATTTAATATTAAACAGAAACAATCATTTTTTAAAGTAAAGTTTAAGGTTTGGAATAGAATAGCAACACCTGGAAACCCATTATTCAGCAGAGAAGTAGGGAAGAAGAAATATTCAAAGAAAGGAAGTTAGCAAAGAAAATGACAGAGTATCATATATTCATTTCCAGGCAGGTCTACACAATGTATTCCTTTAATAAGTCTCAGGGAAAGGGGCATCTAGATGGCACAGTGGATAAAACACCGGCCCTGGATTCAGGAGGACCTGAGTTCAAATCCGGCCTCAGACACTTGACACTTACTAGCTGTGTGACCCTGGACAAGTCACTTAACCCCCACTGCCCCGCCCCCCCCAAAAGAAAAAAAGTCTCAGGGAAGCTGATCTTTGGTCTCCTTTCAAATCCCCAGAAATCATGAATGAATGCCCAGGTTCACCAACTGTACTTCACTTAACTGTGCTAAAAAAGAAGCAGCATGAGCAGAGGGGAGAGAGTGCTCAGTGAGTGAGGGAAACCTGCATTCACTTCCCGATGCTGACACAGAGTGGATTCATGACCCAGAGCAAGTCCCTTGACCTCCCTGTACCCTCCATGCAATTTTCTAAGGATGTAGTTGCAGATCAGTGACTGACCTGCATTGGTGGAAGGAATTCCCTCACTGGAGTTCTCTGAACCTATGAAATCTCAGGTTGGACCAAAAAAAAAAAGTTTAAAAAAGAGGGAAAGCAAAAAATTAGGTAAAATAACCCATCTACTCTGGAACATCAATGTTGTTTGAGGCCAAGGTTGCAACAGGATTAAACTGGCTGAAAGAACCTGATCTAGAAAGAAAAAACAAATTCTTCTCCTCAACACTCCCTTTATCTCACCCAAATAACCAGCAGAGAGCTCACAATCGGCATGTCTAAGCTCTATTTAGGTTAGAAAGGAGGACGTTGGACAGGCTGTAATAACCGTATCAGATATTTCCCCCTGCACCCTCTTGTTCTCACTGTTCTCTACTCCTAGTCAGAAAGGGCTACAAAGACAATATTCTGAAACCTCACATCATTTTATTTCCAAGAGACCATAGGTTTAAAAGTGCCTCCTCCTCCCCCATGCACTGCTTTAACGATGGGAAAATTTCTTTAAACTCTCAAGAAATTAAGAGAAAGAAAAGGAAAAACCAGAGAAATTTTCATTAGCACTGTCCTAACAGTGGCTGCTATAAGGTGTGTGCCTCTGTCCTAAAATAATCAGACTTGTACTTTCTCCAGTGTGTCCAACTGTATTCTCTGTACTAGCCCAGCTGCCCTCTTCTAATTCATTTACAGCACCGAGCTGGGATGCTTTCTATTTCTGCTCCCTGCTGAAATTCTCCTGTAATTCCACAAGTCAAGCTAATTATACCCAAGACCCCAAGCATATCTTCATAACCAACAGAGCCTTCGCACAAAATCTAGCAAATTGCTTCCCAATGAGGAGCATTATTTGTGCCACTGCTTTGACATGTCAAAAGATCTATGATCTCATAGTAGGTATTTCCTCCAAGGAGGCAAAACACTGTCTATCTGTGCCCTAAATTTATTCAACAAGCATTTTTTTAAACTATCTTCTCAAACATTGGGAATACAAGAACAAAAGCTGAATGGTTCTTGCACCCCAACCCTACCAGGGGCTTAGAGCCTACCTTACTACTCAATGCCCTATGATCTCAAAGTAGGCATTCCCTTCAAGGAGGCAAAATACAATCCATCTGTGCCCTCTCATCCTTTGAGATTCTTGTCCATGTATTCATTCCCATATATTCTCTGCAAAATCTTCTACGGTTCCTCTAAACCTCTTCAAATCGTACACCAATACAACATACTCTTATTCCATGACTGGCACACCATCTTTTCCACTCATACAGCTCTCTGGGGACATCCTTCACACTGCTTATGTTGTGCAATTCCCCATCTGTTATGTCTGGCCACCTACTCCCACACATCATGCTCTTCTCCACATGTAATCAAGAGCGATGTTTTAAAAGATGAGACTGAACTGCAAAGAAGAGAAAAGCCTTTGAACCAGGAACCTTTTCTCAGCACTCATACAACATGGCTGATCCATGGCCTTTGACACTAACCACCCCTAAAATGCTCTCCTGGTATCATTTCTGGAACACATCAACTCTCCTACTTCATCAGCCACCAAGTCCTACCTGAAGATTCTTTCAACGAACAATCTTGTATTTTTCTCTTCCTCCCTATTGCCCCACCACATTACATGAGCCCATACCTTTGTTACCAGACATGGGGATTATTACAAGCATTCCCTTCATGGCCTCCCCTGACCCCTTAAAGTCATCCTACATATCACTGCGAGATTAATTCCCCAAACAGCATTTTGTTCCTGTCAAAACATCACTTTCTTCTTGGTCAAAAACTTTCAGGAAATGTCTCCCTATTACTTCAAGTTTAAACTCCTCAGTTAGACTTCAAGGTTTTCTGTAATGTAATTCATTCTTATCCTAATTTTATTCAATTCAATGAACATTTTTTAAAATGCCCTTCTCAAGCACTGAGAATACAATGACAAAAACTGAATAATTTTGTACCCCCTTCCCCAAGAGCTTAGAACCTACTTTACTCCCCTCCCCCACAATGCTCCCCAATATACACATTTATTCTACTTGTACATCTCACCCCCTCAGTCTCACCTTCTTTTACTCATTTTATTATCCTGGCCTGCAATATCCTTCTCTCTTCTTCCAAATTCTACCTGTTTCAAGACCCAATTTAAGTTTTATCAGTCCATGAAATCTTTCCTAAACACTTCACTCATCAGGGTTCTCTCTTCTGTTTTTCTATAGTACTCATTCTGTCAGTAGCACTCCTGTTGTCCTCCAGGGTGAGTTCTATCACTGCTTTAGGGGAATGACTAGCATCGATTCAGTAGAATTTTAAATTAAGTGCAAAAACTACATTTTAGACCTTAAATTTTAGGCTTTCCCCACAGCACCTAAAACAGCAAGGAGGGTGAGGCAACTGCTCTACAAACACCTGCTGTGTGATACAACCAGGGGTATGCTGGAAGCAGCTTGTACTGACTGGCTCAAGGGAACTGATCATTATATGTTTAATATAAGCATTTACACCTTGGAAACTGGCAAATGCTAAGATCAGGACTTGGCTTAATGTTTTGTTGACTGTCTATACTTAAGAGAGTGATGGAGAAAATGTTAATAATGCAGATTAGGGGCAGCTAGGTGGCACAGTGGATAGAGCACAAGGCCCTGGAGTCAAGAGGACCTGAGTTCAAATCCGACCTCAGACACCTAACACTTACTAGCTGTGTGACCCTGGACAAGTCACTTAACCCCCAATGCCTCACAAAAATAAATAAATAAAATAAAATCATGCAAGTTAAACTTAAAAGTGTCTCATGCTTTTTCAGAGAGCCAGTTGTTAAACATTTACCACCAGCCCTGGATCAAGAGATGATATATATTTGGAATAAATCACCTAGAAGCAGACTGCAGACTCTTTCAGATAAGATCCATATCAGTACCTCTGATCATAGATTCAGAGCTGGAAGGAACCTTAAGAGAATATCTAGTTTAATTCTCTTATTTTTAATAGATGAGGAGACTAAGGCCCAGACAGGTGAGGCAAGTACTAAACAGAAGCACAGGGATCTGAATTAAGAGCCTCTTACTCCAAATTCACATTCCAATACACTAAAGTGCCCCTCATTATATTAACAGTTAACCACTTAAATATACATAGCTTACAATTCCCCAGACATTGTACTATCTGCTTTACAATTATTCTCCCATTTGATTCTTCCAACCACCCTGAGAGGTAGATGTTATTATTCCCATTTGACAGATCAGGAAACTGAGGCAAATGGGGTTAAATTACTTTCCCAGGGTCACACAGCTCTTAAGTGTCTGAAGCCACAAATGAGCTAGGCCCAGCTGGCATTCCATTCACTGCACCACTTGGCTGGTTAGTATTTATAACTTTTTTTTTTTAACAGAACCAACTTCCTTTTTCAAAATCTGGTCATTAACAAATTCTCAAAATCTTGGCCAAATCTGGAAAGGTTTAGCCTACCCTAGAAAGCTTATCTCTAGACATAGCAAATGCAAAGGAGCAACACAGTCCCTGATGAACAATATACTGCCCTTTTCTGAAAGTTCTTTTTTCCGAATCATTCCCAATTTCTTGGATGCTTAAGCCCATCAGTAATCAACATTTCCTAGAAAGACTGAAAACCATACTTACTGGAAGACATACAAAATAAATTAGAAATAGAATTCAAATCATTCCAAACATACTGTCTTCCCTCCACTGTACACCAGCAGCTTCATTGTCCAAAGGAGCTCTTTTCTCTCTATCATACCCATTGCTGTTATCATCATTACCACCATTATTTTACAATACTGAATTTACAAAGTGCCTCTTTGGAGCTCAAAACACTTCCCATGTTATTTACAGAATTCTTGTGAAAGATGGTAAGATGGTAAAAAGTTCAGCAATGTTACTTACACAGGATGACAGAGAAACTCACTACCAGACTAAAAAACTGAATTTCCTGGCTCCCAATCCAGTATCAGGAATTCCCAATAACCTAGGCTTTATTTATAAAGAATACCTTCTCTTTACAATAATAATTCACATTTATAATAGAGCTTTAAGGTTTACACAGTTTCCTCATAACACTCTGCCAGGGGTAGAACAAGTAGAATTAGCCTCATTTCACAGAAACCTGAAGTTGATAGATGTAATGAGGACTTGCTGAAAGGTCATACAAATAAATGATAAGGCCAAGAGGCCATATTTGAAACCAGATCCTCCTGACCCCAAGTATGGAACTCATTTAAAAAGATATAAAAACAGGCAAGCAATAAGGAAGACAAATAGATTTAATTCTGCCATTTTATCCCCAATAGCCCATATCCCTTCATCTCAAAGCCATTTTATGAGCATCAAAGGACTGAAGGGTCCCCAAGCAATTTTCTTGGAAAGGAATTGAGAAACAGCGTCCCCCAGAAAACCAGGAAAGAAGTCTGAAGGGAATGTGAGGGTCATCTGGGACCTCAAATAGGATAGCTAATGAGGAAGGACAGAAGTATAATGCTGCTGGGTCACTCACTGAATAGAAAGGAAGACTTGAATTCAAATCTGTTCTCATACACTTACTGTGTGACCCTGGGTAAATTCACTTAACCTCTGCCTCAGTTTCCTCATCATAAAAATGGGGATAGTGTTGTTATTGAAGTAAAGATCCAATGAAATAGTAAATTATAAAGTGTTTAGCACAGTGTGGCTCCTAACAAGCACTATATAAAAGTTAGCTATTATAATAATAATTATTATTATTACCACCTTTTTTTTTTTTTTTGGCAACCTCAACTATTTGGAACACAGCCAAAATCCAGGAAATAAGCACAAAAGGGCTCAGATATAAAGGCCAGAAAAAAGGTTACCATATTAACATACTAAAACCGGTCTACTTTGCTAAAGGGAGAGCCCCTGAGAGCCATTTTACTCTTGCTATATGCACATAAAAAGTGGGAGAGAGAGAGAGATGAGGAGCAATAATTAACAGGCTGAAATAACAGAGGGGACAGAATGATGTGTAAGAAGGTTAAGTATATATAATACATTTTAGAAAGAATTCCAACCAAAACACATAATGCATTTTGATTGATTGAAAATGGTTAAAATCTTTAAAAAAAAAAAAAGAATTTCTGCCCTTTATGGAGTAAACTTCATTACTTGAACATTTTATTTAAACACCTCAATCACCAAATGATGCCGGAGTAAAAAAGTATCACTGTATCTACTCTCCCTTCAGCTGAGTCCTAAGAAAATTACACACTTGTTTGTATTGCAATTTTTCTACCTCTAAAATGGGCTAGCCATCTCAATCCCAATAAAACATCCTCACAACAAAGAAAAGGTTAAGGCCTTCTGCTCTCTAATTATTCTGACAGGAAACTAAGAGAAACTACTGAAACACCAAATCATGGGAAGAACAGGCTACTTTATCATCCAAATTAGACTCCATTCAGGTCTCCTATTAAAATATTTCTCTAGCCTCAGCACTAATTTATAACCAGTAAATGTCCCAGAGTCCACTTTTACTGCTAAAAATGACAGGTCTATTACATGTTAATGGCTAAATTTCTACATCACAAAACTCTTCTCTAATTTATCTATTCACTTCATTTCAATTTCAAAGAGAGGAAATTGTTTTCTTTAGGAAACTCTAAAAAGAAAGTAAAACCAAATCCAGAAGGCAAAAACTCCTGACCACACACAAGTCACAAAACCCTTATATTAGCCATAGAATGTTAGAGCAGGAGGGTCCTTAGAGGCTGGATCTTCCAGTCCAACTCTCATTTTCACATGAAGATTATAGGATTTAGCACTAAAAGGCATCTTACAGATACAGATTTATTTCATACTTCAAGCAAGTGGAATTTTTTTTTCTAACCCACTGAATTGGTAGGGTTGCTGCATGAAAGGATTATCATGATCAAGAGATCGTGATCACTAAACTATTTTACAGTAAAATATAATGGAAAGAGTATTTATTGGTCCTGTAACCCAAATACCTGAATTTGAGCCCTGGGCTTCACACGGATGGCCTGAATAACCAGCAGCAAAGCATTTCATCCGTTTCCTCATTTTTTAAAATGAGGGAATAAAATACTACCTCAACTAGCCTTATGGAGTGGTTTGTAAGAAAAAGTGCTTTGTAAAGCTTAAGGTGTTCTATAAATGTGAATAATAATAATTGTTATTATTATTGTCATTGTAATAGATTAATTTTCCAAACTCCTTGCCTTTGCTCCCACTATTTCCTTTGTGTGGAACACTCTCCCACTCTTCTTCACATGCCTAATTCCAAGTCAACTTTAATTCTTCCTCTTCCTTCTTGACTTTAAATCCCAGCCTCACCAGGAAGTCCTTTCCTATCCTCGGAACTTATTCACCAGGTATTCATTTGCTTCCCAGAATTTCAGTTTATCTTTTCATAGGAAAATGTTTCATCCCTCAAACTAGACTGTAAGTTCACTGAACCTACCTTATATGGGTTTCTGTATTCTCTCCAATGCCTTGCAAAGAACAGGTGCTAAATAACTAGTTAATTTTATTTTCATTCACTGTCCATTTGACTCTTTGAAATAAGTAGGGAGTATCAACAAAATCTTGGCCCGCCATCTCGAATACCTTATTATTTGCCAAACACACTTTGCTAAGCCCTTATTCCTACTATCTGCCTGATCTGTTCTGACTTAGATCCTGTTGAACACTCCTGGAGAAAGTTATGCAATTGTGTGACTGACTCAGCTGGCTATAAATCTGTTACCTAATTTAACTGAGCCCTCACTTCTGCACACCAATCCTTGTATTCTTCCCAAAAGCCTGACAGCAGGTATTATTGAAAATGTTAACTTCTCTTCTCTGGGACTTCTGCCTTCATCCTTTTCAGAAGACCTTGTCTTCTCTTTACTGAGAAAAGAGAGGCCACCGACAGAGAATAAGCTCCATACTTCAAAACCCATCTTTTTTTATTCCCCATTCTCTTTCCCTCTGCTTCAGTCTGTGAAGAGGCAGGCATTCTTCTTGGCAAGGCAATTCCTCCACCTGTGCCCTTGATATCTTCCCCTCCCCTCTCTTCTAGATGCTTATCCCTTCTCTCTCATCTTCAATGTCTTCTTATCCCTTGGCTTCTTCTCTACCTTCTATAAACAAACCATAATATCTCCCAACTTTTAAAAACCTTCACTTGACCCTGTCATATTCTCTAGTTATCATCCTATATCTCATATCTATCTATCTATCTATCATTATCTCATCCTATATCCCTTCACAACCACATTTCCAGAAAGGGGTGATATACACTTATTGTTTCCATTTCCTTAATGTCCACTCTCTTCTCAATCCCTGGTAATCAGGCACTCAGGTAAAAAAAAATGTCTCTAGATTAACAATGATCTCTTTCTAAGTCTTCATCATTCCTGGTGTTTCTGCAGCTTTGGCTACACCTTGCCTGACCATCCTCCTTAGCTTCTACGATACTACTCTAAGTGATTCTTCTACTTGCCTAACCACTGCTCAGTCTCCTTTTCTGGATCATCCTCCTTTTGCCCATGTTGGGTATTCCCCAAGGCTCTTGCTAGGGTCCTCTTCTCTCTGCATTCTCCCTTGATGATCTCATAAGCTTCCATGGGTTCAATCATTTCTCTGGAGAAATCTAGGACTAGACAGCCCCTAAAATCTCTACTGAATTCCAGTCTCATGTTGCCAGATGCCTACTGGAAACCTCTCTAAGACATCTCAACCTCAAAATGTCCACAACATTACTTGTACTTCCCTTTGAACCTCCCCCAAACTTGCCCTTTTCTATTGATGAAACCACTGTTTTTTCAGTCACTGAAGTTTGCAATCTCAGGGTCTTCCTTGACTTTCCTCTCCCTCAACACTCATTTCATTTTCCAAATCAAAGCACCCTTCCCTCCCCCACATTTCGCATATCTATCCCCTTCCCTCCATTCATATAGCCTAATTCAGCCCCTGGTCCTACTGCAAGGGTGATGGTAATAGCCACCTTATTGGTCTAACTCCCTCCAGTTTCATTCTTCTTGAATCCATCTTCCACATACTTGCCAAATTCCCCTTCCTAAAAGAAATCCACAAACATCACCTTCTACTAAAAAACCTTCAATTGACACAGAATAAAATATAAACTTCTTCACTTGGCATTTAGAGCCTTTGACAATCTTTCCCCACCAACTTTTCAAGTTTTATTTCCTATTACTTCCCTTCAAATACTTTCCGGTCTAGTCCAAATTGGCCTGTGAGCTGCTGTTCCCTATACATAGCATTCCATCTTCTGTCTCTGGGCCTGGCACAAAGAGTCTCCCATGTATGGAATACACACCCCACTCCTTCCCTCTGCCTGGTAGAATCCTTAACATCTTCAAAGTCTAGTTCAGGAACTACTTCTTAAACAAGACCTTTCCGGACTCCCTCCTCCCCCAGTTATCAGCTCGTGCGCGCTCTCTCACTCTCTCTCTCTCTCTCTCTCTCTCTCTCTCTCTCTCTCTCTCTCTCTCTCTCTCTCTCGATTGTTTGCCATATATTTGCATAAATGCTGTAAACCCCACCCCACAATAGAATTTAAATTCTTTGAGATTATGAAGTATCTCATTCTTGTCTTTGTATCCCCAGGACATAACACTATGCCTTGCACAAAGTAGGCACTTCATAAATGTTTGGTGAATTGGATGCTGATGCACTTATTAAATCTGTGGATATGACAAACCTGGGAAGGAGAGTTAATATTTTGGATAAGAGTCAGGATTCTTCCAAATCTCAACAAGGTCAAATGTCGGGCTAAACCTAATCAGATGAAAACTTAATTGGTAAAAATGCCAAAGTCTCGTACTTGGGTTCAAAAAACTCGACTACACAAGTACAAGATGGGGAAGGTGAAGTCCAGATATCAGTTCCTGTCAAAGAGAGCTAAGGATATGGGGTTTTTTTAGTCAACTGGAAGCTCATTAAGAATCCACAGTAAAAGCAAGCTGCCAAAAAGCCAATTTGGGGGGAATTGAGAGAGGCATAATTTCTAGGGCTAGGGAGGTAACAATTCTGCAATGCTCCATCCATCAGAACACCCCTGCAAGTTCTGAGTTCAGATACCGTTATCACATTTTAAGACAGAAATTAATTGGTGAGTGACCAGAATGGCCTTAAGATCATGTCACAAGAGATGGGTCAGAGGGACTGTTTGCCAGAGGAAAAAAAAACATTAGGGAAGGTATTACAGCTATCTTCTAGTAATGAAGAGCTGTCAAGTGAAAGAGGGAATACACTGGATCACTTGGTCCCAGCGGAGATAACTAGAAGCAACGCTCCAATGCTGCAGAGGCAAATTTAGGTTTAACATAAGGACAACTTTTCTAACAATTTCAGCTACCCCAAAGTGGAATGGGCTGCCTTGGGAATGGGTGCTTCCTCACTTGAATTCTTGCAAAGTCACGATGACCATTTGTCGAGTATGCTGGAGAAGCTATCCTTATGTCAGTAGTTTAGATTAACTAGATGGCATCTGAGGAACCTTCCAAACCTGCAATTCTGTGAAAGGAAGGAAGGAAATGAAGACTAGAGTAGGAATATCAAGGAGATAGTGTTTAGGATAAAAGAGGAGGCTAAAGCAACCCAAGGTTTTATCCTTAAGTGATGGAGAAAAAACAAAGAACAGGAAAATACTGGGCAACATGAATATACTATTTTTTAAACAAAAGCAAAAGAAATGAGGATGGTTGTATTTAAAAATCCTTGAGGGACATGCAGGTGGTCTTTTTAAGAAAGTATAATTTCCTCTTCCCTCTTCCGGTGACAGACTCGACAGAAATTAAAAATGGTTCAGCATCTGACATATTGCCATAGGTTGTCCTACAACACAGCTTACAACAAAATTCGGCTGTCACAAACCCCAGGTAACAGAATTATTTACCTTTATACTAAGAAAGTTGGAAAAGCACCAAAATCAGCCTGTGGTGTGTGCCCAGGAAGACTTCGAGGTATTTGTGCAGTGAGACCTAAAGTTCTTATGAGGCTATCAAAGACCAAAAAGCATGTCAGCAGGGCTTATGGTGGCTCCATGTATGCTAAATGTGTCTGTGACAGGATCAAGCGTGCTTTCCTGATTGAGGAACAGAAAATTGTCTGAAGGTGTTGAAGGCACAGGCACAGAGTCAAAAAAGTAAATAAAAAGGATATGTTTTTTGAATAATAAAAAAACTAAAATGTGAAAAAAAATAAAGTATAATTTCTAATCTTCTCTCCAAGATTCTCAGTGAAGTCATTAATAGAATGTGGTTTCACAGACTGCTCACACTTTTCAGATCCCAAGACGTCCTTTAGAACTAACATCTTTGACCTTCAGAACTCAGTGACCTTAAGGGACATTGAGTCCGACAGCTTTGTTTTACAATTTAGGTTTCATGTTTTCTAATCCAATATAAAAAAAGACTTCCTTCCCTAGTCACATTTTTTTTTTCTTTTCTTCTTTAAAAAGCTTTTCCCTTACTATTACTTCTTAAAAACCTACCATCTGTGCATAAAGTTACACCCACTAAGACTGATAACCAATTTGGTTTGAGAGCAGAAAGTTAAGCATTAACTCAGTTACTAATAACTAAGCCCTCTAGGAAAATCTCTCATTAAAAAAAAAAAAAAGAAGTGTTAAGGACACAACACAAAGTAGAAGACAAAGAATTCTCAAGTTTCAGTCTGCAAATACAAGCTTTTCTACTGAAGTGTATATCCTTTAAGTCACTACCTCTCAACAGACTCTCCTCAGGGAAGTCTCTGACACCTACTTATATTGCTCTCTGCCTGTCCTTATTATCTCTCTGCACTGCACTGAATAAATGTCTGATGAACTTTGAAGTTCTTGATTATTTCCACACCTGGCTCAGTCTCACCCATGTCATCTCATCTCTGGCTTTTATCCTCATCCACTTCAACATCTCTTCAAGCACCCTAGCTTCACAGTTCTTCAACTTGCTTGACTCAGATGATTCTCATCTCTACCCTACTTCAACCATGAACAAAATCAACCATACCCTGGCCCTTGTCCATCACTAAGAACTGTTCTACTTTCAAGATCTTAGAAGAAATCATATCTCCAATACTTACTAGTGTGATAAATATATTACCTAACTTCTTCGGGCCTCAGTTTCCTCATCTGTAAAATGGAAGAAATATTTGTATTACTTTCCTCCCAGGATTTTTCTGAGGAAAGCACTGTAACGATTGGAATAACGCCACCTGCTGGAGACTTACTGTAGAAGAGTTCTGCCCATGAAGCGAAGGTCTTTGAGGGCAAGACCAGGAGTCAGGAAGTGACGCAGACTAGTGGGAGGAGGAAGGAAGAGACTGGCGCTCAGTCTGGCTCTTTTTCCTGAGGACGCTGGCGGAGAAGGGAGCTAGAAATGTGCTCTTCCTTTAATAGATAGAGATCTAGGCCTTTCTCTCTCTCTTTACCAAATTCTTATTCTCCTTAATAAATGCTTAAAAGTCTAACTCTTGCTAAAGCTTATAATTTATTGGCGACCACTCATTAGATATTTTAGACAGTTTTCCTAGAATTTTAACCCTTAACAGCACTCTGTAAGTTACTTACTCCTAAACCTGTTCTTCCCATCCACTGATGTTCACAGTTCCTCAATCATTTTCTCTTCAATTCTTCAGTGAACTTCTGGCTTTACCTCTTTCCCTCTGATCAGCCTTTACAAATATACTGTGGCTAACACCCTAGAAACTCATGTTCTTTCCTTTCATCATATCTAATGATACACTCTTTTTACCCCATACTTAAATAACACTTAATTTTTTAGGTTATACATATGGAGTTATGTAAAATATTACCATAATAGTCATTTTATACAAGAAAACTTGAATAAAAGAAAAAAATGAAAGAAACAAAGTAAAAAATAGCATGCTTTAGTCTGTGTTCAATCAATATAAATTCTTTCTTTGGAAGTGGATATTACGTTTCATCATTAGTCCTTCGGGATTGTCTTAGGTCATTGTATTGCTGAGAATAGAATATTAAGTCATTCACAGTTCTTCAGTGAACAATACTGCTGTCACTGCACACAAATGTTCTCCTGCTTCTTTCTGCTCTCTTCACTATACATCAGTTCATATAAGTCTTTCCCCAGGCCTTTCTGAAATCATCCTGTTTGTCATTTCTCACAGCACAATAATATTCTATTATAATCATATGCCACGGCTTGTTCGGCCATTCCCCAACTGATGGGCATTCCTCTGATCTCCAATTCTTAGCCACCACAAAAAAAAGCTGCTATGAATATAAATAAGATTTTAAAATAATGATGGTGATGATTATGGTGACAATAATGACAGTTAACACTTACATAAAGCTTATAAGATTAACAAAGAACTTTAGATATATTCTTTCACTTCATCAACCCCAAATCCTGGTGAGAAACATGCTATTTTTGTCCCCGCTTTACAAATGTGCATAATACTGTTTGACCAGAATAATAAGAGTAGGTTGAAAATGTTAAATGAATTGGGAAAAATGGGACAGGTGGGAATAATAGGGGGAAGGGAAGTTTCCAACTAGGCACATACAGAATGATGATTTTTTTAGGACCAGATGTGTAAGATTTTGCATAAAGATAATGAATGATTCCTAGGAAGAAAAATGTTTTATTTAAAACTCCCAAAGAAATGTGGTACCCCCTTTCTTCTCATCACCCAGGTTTGAAAATTGAAAAACAGTGATACATTCTTAAAATAGCAGTCAGGCCACCTAGATTCAAACTTTTTGCCATTAATAACTGACATATATGTATAATACACATGCACATATATACATATGCATGAATGCACATATATCACTTCGAAGTTTTTAAAGTACTTGGCATACACTATTTCATTTGACCCAGACTGTTCTAGGTCCTCTTCTTTTCTCCCCCTATACTATCTCACTTGATAATCTAATCAGCTTCCATGGATTCAACTATTATCTCTATGCAGATAAATCCTGAGTCTGTTTGTCTAGCCTGAACCTCTCTCTGGACTCTTGTCTCACTACTTTTCTGACCACCTATTGGACATTTCAAACTGAATAGCTCACAGACATCTTAAACTCAACATATCCAAAACTGAACTCATTATCTGTCTTCCAAAACACTTCCCTCTTTCTAACTTCTCTATTACTGTAGAGGACACCAGCATCTTCCCAATCACCCAGGCTTGAAACCTAAGGGGAATTCCTGGACTCCTCACTCTCTCTCACTACTACCACCCTCACAGCCAATCAGTTGCCAAGTCCTTCAGCTGGACCTTTGGAACATCTCTTGTACATTCCCTCTTCTCTGCTCTGACTTCAGGGAAGTCAGTATGCAGTCATCATCTCATGCCTAGACTGCTACTACTATAATATACTAGACTGGTTGGTCTGTCTCAAGTCTCTCCAAACTCCAGTTGATTCCCCACTCAGCCCATCAAATTAATCTTCATAAAGTAAAAGTCTGACCCTACTGAATCAATTTCAGAACTCCCTATTGCCCCCAGGATCAAATATGAAATCCTATTTGGCTTTTAAAGTCCTCCATACAGTGGCTGATTTCTGCCTACTTTTCCAAGTATTCTTTTACCTCACACCCCACTCCCCTCATGTACTCAGCAATCTAGCGACAGTGGCCTCCTTGCTGTTCTTCCATCTCCTGTTTGTGAGCACTTTTAGTTTCTGTCCCTCATTCCTGGAAATTTCTCCTTTCTCATATCTGCCTACTGACTGATTTCCCTGGCTTCCTTCAAATCTCTGCTAAAATCCCACTTTGTGCCTTTCTTGACCCCCTTAATGCTAGTATTTTCCATCTGTTGATTATCTTAATTTACCTTGCATATATCTTTTTTTTTGTACAGTCATTTACAAGTTGCTTCCCTCATTATATTCTTTTTTTTTTTCAGGGCAATGAAGATTAAGTGACTTGCCCAGGGTCACACAGCTAGTGAGTGTCAAGTGTCCGAGGCCGGATTTGAACTCAGGTCTTCCTGGATCCAGGGACTATGCTTTATCCACTTCGACACCTAGCTGCCTCCATTGTTTCCCTCATTAGACTGTGAACTCCTCTAGAGCTGAGATTATCTTCTGCCTTTCCTATATCCCTGGCACTTAGTACAGTGCTTGGCACATAGAGGACACTTAATAAAAACAGTAGTTGACTGACTAACCCTTACAATAACCCCATAGGGATGTGTACTACAGGTATTTATCCCATTTTTTCAGATGAGGAAAGTGAGGCTTAAAGGTTATGATGCCCATGATCACAGATCCAAGAAGTGTCAAAGGTACAACTCAAACCCAGGTCTTCCTGACTATAAGTTGTTGCTAATTTCATTGGAGTAGGGGACTTTCAGACAAGAAAACTCCCTGCAATGGCAAAAGGTGAATTCCTCATCAGAAAGTCCCCTCTTACGAATAAAGTCAGAGGTCCAGGCCTTCACCTGTGTATATGACAGTTTAACATACCCCAGAAACTCTTCCTGTATCACATTATTTGATTCTCCCAACAACCTAGAAGTCAAGAGTACTTCTGGTTTGGGACCAAACCACTTCATTGCCATGGGAAATTCTTAGTGAGGAACATCTTTGAACCAAGGCAGAAAGAATAGCAGCTGCTTGACAATTTACAATCTGGAAATTTAAAGATTTGCCCAACAGCCTTCAAAAGCAGGACTGAAGCCCAAATCTTCTTAATGTGGATGCGAGAAGGTTCTTCATCTACCATGACAAGTTACCTGTCACAGCCATCATAATTCCCATTATATTAGGCTTCTTTTTGTTATTTACTAGGTTTCCTTTTCAACTGAGCAAAACACTTGCCAGTTTGGACACAGATACAAACACAGCATGTTATAGCTGGAAGGAACTTTGTAGATCATCTTGTCTAACCTGCACTGTTAACAGTGAATTTCTGGGGCAGCTAGATTTGCGCAGTGGATAGAGCACCGGCCCTGGAGTCAGGATTACCTGAGTTCAAATCCGGCCTCAGACACTTAACACTTACTAGCTGTGTGACCCTGGGCAAGTCACTTAACCCCAATTGCCTCACTAAAAAAACCCCCAAAAAACCAAAAAACAGTGAATTTCTAACAATAAAATCCAAAAGCAATGATTCTTTAACTATACATCAAAATGCTCTGTTAATACCAAAGCTGCCAAGAAACATGAAAATGTCAAATCATGAATAGGAGCAAAAAAAAAAAGATACCATATGACCACAGCAGAAGCATCGGTAACCCATGATCCTAAATAGTTCTCCTTCCTTGCCTTTTTCCTCTAGATTACTCATTAGAGCTATACCTATTTATCAGGCACTATTTGGGAATAAGCTATTCCATTTTTTAAAAAAATTTAAACTTTTTATGTAAATCTTTCTAAAATGTGTTAAACACTTTCCTGCCTTCTTAAACAGCATCCATTACACAAGTCAACAAATATCTATTATGCTGAATTTAACTTTGTGTGGAGTCAGCACTATGCTATAGCTGGAAGGCCCTTAGGGGCTGATAAGGTGTGCAGAGCACTTTGGCCCTACCCCTAGAGCTGTTAGGCTTTCCAAGGGTCTGATCCCAACCTTTGTAGGGTCAGTGTTTCTTTGAGGGACGTGTATTCACTTAGCAATAGGTTATATTTCTACAGCACCTCCGAGTTTAAAAACAGCTATGCATTCATGATCTCATTTGATTCTCACAGCAACCCTGTGAGCTAGGTAGGCAATGCAAATATTATTTTCATCTGACAGATGAGAAAACAGAACCTCCAAGAGGTAAAGATGGCTTGTCTTGAATCGTACACCTAGAAAATAAAGCTGAGATTAAAACAGATCAGGACTTCACATTCAGTGGGCTTTCTACAACACAGCTGCCCCTACTTCTTACAGTTTCCATAGCTGCACCACCCCTCCCTGCATCCTTACCAATGCCACACTTGCTCTCTGAAGTCAGTTTTAAATTAAAATGAAAACTAGTTCGTTAAGACAGCCCCCCCATGACTAGTGTGGTGTGGATACAGCTTCACAACAGATGAAAATCGGCAGAACTTCTGGATTACTGAGTAGCAACAAACAGAAATCTCTTTTTTGGTAACATGGACAGGCAACAACAACAAAAAAAAGGCTTGGGAGAGCCCTTTTTGTGTTGGGTTCCCCCACTGGATTGCAAGGTACTTGAGGGCTAGAACTGTCTTTCTTTTTTGGCTTGAATATATATCCCCAGCACTTAACACAATGTCTAGCACACAGTAAGCACTTGCTTATTTACTTGACTCAACCAAGAACCTTGCTTCCCTGACAAAGTCTGTACACAGAAACAACATTCTGGTCAGCTTTGTTGAGAAGAAAATTCATTACATTTCTAAAGGCAGCATCAAACAATCAGAGACACATAGTACCTTGATTTTATGTCACAGTTGCTACTGCACATAATAAAAACAAGAGCACAAACTCAAGCTCTCACATTTGTGACTTCTTGTAACTCTATTCACTGTGGAATCTCTTAATTCTCTTGTCTTCCTTTCTGGAAGATTGCTGAGGGAACCCAGGTGACTCTCATCCCTTCAAAGTAATCTTCATTTCCTGACAAAAGAGCTTTTAGAAACTGACACTTTGGGGCCTCAGAGAGGCAAGCCAATGAAACCCAGAAACTCCACAGATGCAAACAGCTCAAAGCAAGCCTCAAAGTCAGCAGTCTTTTAATAGAAAAACTAATAAAACTCAGGTTTTCCTAATTCCATAGGTTTGGCTAAGGTCACCCAGCCCATCATCATCAAAAAGGCATTTACAAAGTACCTAATTGTACTTGATGCTGGGCTAGGCTCATATGTACAAAGAGTTACAGAAAGCAAATTCTGGCAATCTGAAAGCTTAATGTGTTATAAATCCACCCCCACTCAAAGGGAAAGCCTAAAAATCGCCTTTGAAACTCGGGAGGAGAGGGAAAGGGGTGTAAGCACTGAGAAGGAAGAAACAGCATGACAGAATTAACAAGTTAAAGGTGATACAGGAAGCAAGCTGTAATGGTGCTGGATGCATGAAGGAAGTGGGTGTGTATAAATAATAAAATCCATTTTTTTTTCATAATGCCGGTTTACATTTAGATTGTACCTCTCCTTGGATGTTTTCTCAAGATTTCTCAGAAGCTTATCGGCATGGAATGATCACCTTCATATCCACCCACGGCCTTTTCAATCACTTACTTTTAAATACACAATACCCTTGATAATCCCAGGCTTCACAAAACATTTCCTTTAACCTCAAGTCACATCATCCCATTTTACAAATAGGGCAACTAACAGAGTTCACAACACCAAATAAGGAAGCCGAAAACCATCAGTTTAAGCAGTTCCCTCCTTTAACTGCGACATCTACCCTGAGTTATGAATATCAGGCTGTCATGCAGAGATAAACCCCCTAAAAGAGAGTTTACATTATAACTTCACTTTACATTGTAAAAGATCAAGTGTTAACACCATTCTCTACCCACATAAATCATGCCCTATTCTCCTTCTAAACTTCTTCCTCAAAATGACCTATTTTCTCATTCCAATATTTCTATAACTTTACAGTTAATAAATCAACACTTATTAAGAGCCTCCTATGTGTCAGGCACTGTACTAAGCGATGGGGATACAAAAAGAGGCAAAAGATGGTCCCTGCCTTCAAGGAGGAGATAACATGAAAACACATATATACAAAGCTAGCTATATACAGGATAAGTAGGAAATAATTAACAGAAGAAATTACGAGTTGAAGACTTCCTATAGAAGGGGGAATTTTAGTTGGGTCTTAAAAGAAACCAGGGAGGTAAGGAGGCAGAATGGAGGAGGGAGATTGCTCCAAGCACGCTGGACAGCCAGAGAAAATGCCCAGGAGCAAGAGATGGAGCATCTTGTTAGTGGAAGGGCCAGGAAGCCAGTATCACAGGATCAAAGATTATCCCTTCAGGCGCTAAGATTTAAAAAGATTGGAAAGGTAGGAGGATAGATTATGAAGGATTTTAAATGCCAAAAAAAGGATTTTGTATTTGAATCCTGGAGGAAATAAGAAGTCCCTTAGGAAAAGCATTTCAGTGGCTGAATGGAGTATGGAAGCTAGAGGTAGGCAGACTCGCCAGCAGCTATTCCAATAATCCAGGTGTGAAGTGATGAGGGCCTTCACTAGAAGGGTGGCAATGTCAGAAGAAGGGGAAGCACTGGAGAGATGCTGCAAAGGAAATCGACAGGCCTTGGCAAAAGATTGGATAGAGGGACAAGAGATATTGAGGAGTCCAGGATAACTCCTAGGTTGTGAACCTGAGGGATTGTGGGGACAAGAACGTTACAGGGCAGGGTTTGGGGGAATCACAGATTTTGAACTGGAAAGGAATTTAAAAGTCACCAATTCCAACACCCTCATTTGAGGCAGGATTTGAACCCAGGTCTTCCTCACTCCAAGAGCCAAGCCCTAAACAATGCTGCCTTGAAAATGCTCCACACTATACACTGTAAACTACTTTCAGGCAGAAACCATGTCTTCCTATTCTCAGTGCCTCACACATACTTTTAGTCCGGACCCGTGACTTCAACAAGCTACGGACCTCCTAGTGTGGAAACTCCCTACACCAATGCAGAGCAGCAAACTCTTTTTTAACTGTCTTACTGGAGCACTGAAATGTCATGGGTTTTGCCTCTGGTCCCATGGTTAGTGTGCCAAATGGCACACACGAACCCAGGTTTTCCTGTCGCCAAAGCCATCCCCTCCACCCACTTCACTTGTCCTTTAATAAAAGTTTGTTGAATTGAACCCATTTCCCCCTAAAGACCCTGATGGAAACATCTCAAATGGTTCATCACCTGGGCATCCCTTTGCCCTCCACCTCGTCCCCATCCCCAACCCGGTCCTGATCCCCCGACCCTTTAGTCAGTCACAGGAGGTCGGAAGGCTCCACGTGTACAAGGAGTTGCCCCCGCCCCAGAACGCCCCCCCCCCCAGTCCCCCACGATGGCTGTATGTGCGCTTGCGCGGCGGAGGGAAGGGCAGCCCAACAGAAGGCCCCACAGGTGAGGGGGGCCTCAGGAGCGATGCTGCAAAGGGTGGGTTTTAGCACCAGAGGGAGATAGGATGGGGGGGGCGGGGCTCATTCATCCAGGAATGGAGGGACAAAGGGGGAGGAGGGGGGGAAAGGGACGGGGGTTGGAAAAACAAAACTTGCACAGGAGCCCCCCACATACGGCCACCCGAGGCGCCTCCGTCCCACCTGGGTCCCCTCCTCCCCGCGCCGTCGCCGGCCTAGGTCCCTTCCGCCCCGTCCCCTTCGCTGGACACTCACGGTTCCATGTCCACGCGCCGTGGCGGCTCACGCCCGAGGCCCGGGCCCGGAGCGGCGCCCGAGCCGATGCAGAGGCGGCGGCGATGGTGGCGGTAGCTGCAGAAGCCCAACCAGCCGGTTCCGTAAACTCATCAGAGCGCGACGCCTGCACGCCGGGAGCCGCCGCGTAGCGAGGTCACGTGGCCTGGAGACGGCTCGGGGAGGGGATGGAGCTGAGAGGAAAGGCCCGGGCCCCAGCCTGCCGCGGGGCTGTGAGCACGGGTGCAGAGCCGCAAGTGCTGCCCCTGCGCGCCTCGGGCTTTCTAGTCTAGGATGCATTCATAACCCGAGGTCCACGGAGAAAGTTCATGGGGTAGAGGAACTCGGATGGCCAAAAAAAAAAATCACATTTTTATTTTCCTTAAACTGTAACTGGAATATAGGTTTTCTTTCTGAGTGGGATGGGAAGTACAGCCACTGACCCCTGTAATAGAGACTCGAGGAGAAAGGAGGCCAAAGCACTGATTTTATTTCTTTTGAAAGAAAGGTGTACCACACTCACTGGGACAACCAGGAGGTGTGACACACCCAGAGTAGGAAACCAAGCAGTTTTTATACTCTTTACAGACATCTAATTTGAGCAAAATGCGGTAATTGGATTAATACTATATGTTCAGCAATAAATCTTTCTCCTGGGATGTTCAGCGATAAGTCTCTCTCCTGGGTCACAGTGCCCCAACCTCAGGGGTTCAGCCATAGGTTATTTTGCAAAATTTCCTGTTTCAGCAACAATCTATCATATCTACATAATATCTCGGTGCAGACCCTATGAAGCAATTTTAAAGTTGATATGCCTATATTTAGAAAGGGGGGATAGTAGCTTCACATTATTGCCTCTCTCTAGAGAAAAAAACAGAGAGAGAAATAAGGGGCTCTAAGGGGCTTTAAGACTTTGAGATCAGATCACTAGGCTGAAGGGGGGGCACTTTCCATCTCAGTGGAGGGTCATATCCCTATGTCCCTCTCATTTCCATGATGAATATATTTTAAAGTAAATTTAAAAATAAAATTATCTCTTGTGTATATGTATATGTGTGTGTGTGTGTACAGCATATATACACACAAGAAAGCTATATACACACATATATATATCCTGTTTACAAAGGCATATAGGATAGATAAATGATAGATAGATAGATAGAGATAGATAGATGGATAGATGGATAGATTATAGATAGACAGACCCATCGATCTCGCACATAGGCAGCTAGGTGGTGCAATGGATAGAGCACTGGCCTTGGAATCAGGAACACCTGAGTTCAAATCAGCCTCAGACGTTTATTAGCTGTGTGATCCTGGGCAAGTCACTTAACCCTGATTGCTTCAGTTTCTCATCTGTAAAATGAGCTGGAGAAGGGAATGGCAAACCATTCCAATATCTTTGCTAAGAAAACCCCAAATGGGGTTGTGATGAGTCAGAATCAGTTGAACAATAGACATATGGGAGATTACATCTCTATCTTTCTATCCAATCTACCAGTTTTCAAAGAGGACCAATGAATGACAAAGTCAGCAGCCTCACTCTTCTAGAGTCATGGAAGTCCAGTAGCAGAACAAAAGTCAAGATGACTGGCAGTGGCTCTGGGTGCAGTGGATGACCTTGGCATCTTTGATATCTGACCAAGCTCTAAGTGTTTCACAGGACCTGTCTCAGCTGCCTTCTCGGCCATTAGAATAAATTGTCCTCCCCCCTCCCCCAATTCTGCAAGGAGGTCTTCACATGCTTTGGGATCTCCCTAACTCACTGTGGGGTTTGAGGCCTGCTGGTTACCCTCAACCTGGTTTAGTTTATCTTCCAAGATAGTGTTACTGGGTGTGGCTGCTGTTCGTGCTAGTTTCTTGGAGTCACAGGTGAGCATTGGGTGATGGAGGACACCAAAAGTGGATGAGCAGTCCTGGTAAGGATTCATCAAGCCCTCACAACAGGTGAGGGTGCTAGTCCTCCCTGAATACCCCATACACTGAATACCCAGACACTATATGTACATACACATACACAAAGCTATCTATCTACCTGTCTATCTAATCTTTCTATCTATGTATCTAATTTACCCCTAATTCTAACCCGCATTTAGCCTTTTTTGTGATGAATTTATTTTAAAGGAAATTTTAAAATAACACACACATATATTTGGAGTGTATTGGAGTAATTGTTGAGATAATAGCTCACATTAATAAAGAACATAAAGAGACAATATGACATGGTGGATAACTGGTCTCAGAGTTGGGAAGACTTGAATTTAAGTCCAGCCTCTAACACATACTGACTGTGTGACCCTGAGCAAGTCACTTCTAAGTGCTCTGGTCAACTTAATTCAATAAACATTTATTAAGTACCTACTATGTGCCAGGTACTGTGCAAAATGCTAGGATTACCAAAAGAGACAAAATACAATCCCTGCCTCAAGGAGTTTATAATCTAATAGGGGAGGTGACAAGCAAACAAATATACAAAGCAAGCTATATACAGGATAAATAGGAAATAATTAAAAGAGGGGAAACACTGGAATAAAGAGGGGTTAGGGAAGGCTTCCTGTAGGAGGCGGGATTTTAGCTGAGACATAAAGGAAAACTTTAAAAGACTATAAATTCCAGAAGATATGCCAACTTGCATGGGTAGAGGAAATTTCATCATCCAGGAGTTCCCTATGCTAATTAATCACAAGTCCAGTTGTAGGGCATATAGCACATTCTCTTTTTAAAAGTCTTTTCCTTATGACAACTCTACAAAGAACCTGCTGCAAATATGATTTGGAATTTGAAGCTTAATAGTCAGGAGGAAAGAGGAAATAGCTTGCCTATGGTCTCATGGTTATTAAGTGACAGAGCCAGCCTTCAAATTCCAAGTCTTCTGACTCCAAATCTAGCGCCCTTTCCATTACCATACTACCTGTGGCCATTATCAGCAATGATAATAGCATTGCCTTTTTAAAAAATACATATTTTCCTTCAGTACTAGTTTTATGACTTATGATGACCACATTCATCTCCTGTGGGCAGACTTCTGATGACTGAATCTTTCCAAACTTAACTAGATTGATTCTTCTCCTGTGACAGATACACAGTCTATCATCATTCCCATATTCTTTCAAGATCATTAAGACCTGCTTTGTTCCACACTGGCATAGCCTTTGAGAACCCAGGATTATTTCTGTACCTCAAAGAGGCATTAAAGTAGGACTTCACTGGAGCATATTTTTAATAATAGTTACAATTCCCCCAAGAATAGAATCTATCTTGTAGTTCTTCACCCTATAAAACTATCTGACAATGGAACTTCCTTAGAAGACTTTTAGGCACTAGTATCTCAGATTCTTCATAAAACACACTCCCCAAGAGGTAATGTAACTATTTTCTAAGTAGACTTTTAAGTCTCCTATCTCAGGCTCTTACAAGAGCATATCAGACATCAAAATCAGAGCATGAAAGAAGGCAGTGAATTGATGTTATCAACCTATTAGAAAGCTAGTAATTGTATGCACATGTAAAAATAATCCTTTATTTTGAGAGCTGATAATGTTTGAGAAAAAGTCCTCATCAATTGCTTAACATCAGTCTGATCACATTAGATGAGATGTCCCTGAACAAAAGCAACTGAAATCACACTTTTCTATCCATATGGGAGCTGGGCTATTTTAAAAAATTGAAATAGTACAGCTTTGAAATGGTCGTGACATTTTAAAGAATTGTTTTTGTTTAACATATTTCCTAGGAGACAGAATAGAAGAGAACAATGCTCCCTCTTGCCTAGCCCACCCACCTCCCTTATGCAGCATGTATTCAGGAGCAAAAGTCATTAACATATGCATCTTTCACATCTGGAGAGAACTGTTTCTGGAAATGGATGACTCCATGATTCAGTAGGTGACTCATTTTCTTTTCCCCATCCAAGGACATTTTCCTAAATAACAAAACTGCATGGTGTCCCCAGTAGAAACTGCAGTCTTCCCTTAAATGCTGCCGATTTTTATGCATAAGCCAGGTCTTCATAGTTACTATTATATACACTATTTAGGCAAAAGATTCATGCAACCCCAGGTATATAGGTATATAAAACAGATATACCTAACCTTTTACTGTTAACCAAAATTTCCACAACCCCCACATTCAGTTATACAACTCCATATGGGATTGCAACCCACAGTTTAAGAAGCTAGGATCTATGCCCTCAATGATATAGAAGCAACTGAGACAAGAGTAGGCATGGCTAGCCTGCTACTTCTAGAAAAGGATGCCATCTTGGTGGAAGACTTCATATGAGATAAACCATCATTTTGCTAATCACTGACATGCTCCTCTCTCCATAGTGTTACCAAACCTACTCTATGGGACACTGAACCTTGTTGGAGGCCACTTCTTAGACCCCATTTCACAACTCCTGCCTAACCCCCTAGTTTTGTTGTTCTTGATGAACAGTTGAAAAGGGGGGCAAAGTGTAAAGATAATGAGATCAACTTTGAACCTATTGTGTTTGAGCTGCTTATAAGTTATTTATGTGGAGTTGTCCAACAGGCTGTTGATGCTTTGGGACTGGAGCTCAGGAGAAAGAATAGGACTGGATATGTAGATCTGCAAACAGATGATGCTTGAAATAATGGATGCAAAAGAGATCAAGGAAGTCTTCCCATACCCAAATGAAGAAAGAACTTGGGGTTAGTAAAGCAATTATATAATCCTAACCCTAATCAAGGACAAGGGCTGGATAGGTTCTTCCTCATTTAGGCTCTGTGCCTTGTTGCTCTTCAGTTATAGCTCCTGCTTCATCCAAGTATTTTTAGATTAGATACAGACAGTTTGGTCCAGAAATTCCTCGGAGTCTAGGCTTGGTTAAGGAACTCTTCTTGATCCCCTCTCGTCATCTATTTCCTAAGGGGCTGTATACACACCTCCATGCAGTCATACTCCAAGGAATGAAGTCCTTACATGTATTAAATAGCTTCTCTCCAATCGCCCAGTTATGTTCTTTCTCCCCTTCTCTCTGCTAATCCTTAAAAAAATTCAAGGGTCTATCCTACCAGGATGAACTGATCCTGTCAATCAGTTATCCACAATGGGGTGTCAGTGGAACAAATTTAGGACAAGACAAGGTTCCTTATTCAGGTGATATTATCATTACAAAAAAAAAATGTCCTCTTCTACGGATGGGTCAGTGTGATGTTTTATACCTTGGATAGGGAAATATCCAGAGCAAAGTTCTCATCAGTGGGAAAAAAGTAGAACTATTGTGTTTTGTATAAGGAGACACCATCAGTACTAGAACAAAGTCTTCATCAGTGGTGGCAGTAAAAACACAGGAAAAGGTCTAGGTGCACCTACTTCACATATAAAAAGACAACTATTCAACAAGCAATCAATAAATGAAACAGTATTGAGGAAATCAGTTCTAGCTAGGGATCAGTTTGATTCCCAGCTGAAAAGACAATTACTTTTGTATCCTTATAAGCAAATTATCAGAAATTAGTCAAATTTTTATTAGAGTAGAAACTATAGCAAACAGAAAAAAACTAAAAGTAGCATCATTTTTTTTACATGCATCACAGAAAGAACAGCTGTTCTCTGGGGAAATGCTTCCTACAGAGGCCTTTTGGAATTTAAGAAGCAACCCAAAACATCTAATGGAAACTTACACACTACTTCACATTGTTTAAAAAGGAAATGTAGATCTAAAAGAAGCAGCAGAGTAACACTATGCTAAAGTAACACCACCATTCCATTAGGGTACCATATGGATGACTCAGTGCTAGCATGCTTCCCTCCAAAGCATAAGGTCTGGTTTCAATTCCCAGCCCTGCACACGTGGTTTCCCCAGTGCCTTGTATATAGTAGACACTTAATAAATGTTCGTTGAGTTGATTTGAATATTTGCCTATATGGAAATGCATAAACCTATGAATGAAAGCCTTTAGGTGAACATAGACTATAGTGGAATATAAAGAAGCTCCCTTAATAGAATGCAGGTTCCTTGAGGGTAGAGACTGTTTTTGTCTTTGTGTCCCCTGAGGTCTAGAATAGTGCCTTGCAAAGGTAGGTACTTAATAAATGTTGGTTGAACTTTCTGACTTGAAAGTTTTTAGAAAGAGAAGCAAATTATACTGTGGGAGTGTAATGTATGCCACTGAAAGAAATAGAGCATATGGACAATGTTTTCTAGATACAGATAGCTAAAATAATACAGAGATAAGATTTTGTAGTAATAGAGGATTTCAAACATATAGACATTTGCTAGAAGTTTCACTTCACTAAAAATGAAACAACTGAGAAATTATTGACTTGTGTTCCTAACAATTTCATCAAAAATGTGGAAAATGAGCAAAGGAGAAATCACAACAAATAAATAAGAATTAAAGGAAATTATCTAAAACCATCTTGCCCAATTTATGCTAACAAAACTAAAAATTTTAATGAAATGGATATCTATGGAAATATAACATAGTCAGATTAATAGAGCAAGAATTAGGGAATTTAATCAAGTGTAAGAAAAGTAAGTAGAACAAGCCATAAATGAAATATCCCCCCCAAACCCACCCAGATTTCAAGTGAATTCTATAAAGCATGTAAAAAATAGTTCATTTTAATACTATATAAACTGCTTGCAAAAATGGGAATGGAGAGGGAGACAAAGGGGGAGAAAAGTTTTCTACCAAATTCTTTCTATGATAAAATCTGGTCTCAGTGCTTAAATCAGGGATAAACTAATAAAGAAAGAAAAAGGGATGAATGTCTCTAATGAATATCAATGCAAATATGTTAAATAAAATATTAGCAAAGAGGATACAACATATCAAAAGATTGTATAATATGGACAGATAATATTTATAACAGGAATGCAAGATTAATATTAGGAAATAATTAGGAATCTAATATTTGGAAAACTATAAAAATAATAGTCCATATCCCAAAAAAATAGCCAAAATCACAGCTTTGACATGTTTTAGCTGCTAAAAGAGAAAGAAAAAAAGCTAATGGAGAATTAGGGTTTTTTAAGATTTTTTTTTTAAGTTTTCCACAGTTCGTGCAAAAGAATCTGGATCAATCACAAAGTCAAAGAAGGATATGGGAGTCTCAGGCTCTTCTCTAAAATAAGTCTGCAGTAATCCCAAGATCCTTTCTACCTCCTTTTCTGTAGCCTCTTGTTGGGACTCCTCCATTTTTTTCAACTCAGCAGGCATGGCCCTTTCTTCTTCTTCTTCTTCTTCTTCTTCTTCTTCTTCTTCTTCTTCTTCTTCTTCTTCTTCTTCTTCTTCTTCTTCTTCCTCTTCTTCTTCTTCTTCCTCTTCTTCTTCTTCCTCTTCTTCTTCTTCCTCTTCTTCCTCTTCTTCCTCTTCTTCCTCTTCTTCCTCTTCTTCTTCTTCTTCTTCTTCCTTCTTCTTCTTCTTCTTCTTCTTCCTTCTTCTTCTTCCTTCTTCTTTCTTCTTCTTCTTCTTCTTTTTTTGATGAGGCAATTGGGGTTAAGTGACTTGCCCAGGGTCACACAGCTAGTAAGTGTTAAGTGTCTGAGACCAGATTTGAACTCAGGTCCTCCTTACTCCAGGGCCGGTGCTCTATCCACTGCGCCACCTAGCTGCCCCGAGAATTAGTTTTAACAGAAGTAAAGTAGAATGTTCTATTTTCAAGAGACTAATACTGTTGTGTGCTAGTCAGACCACATGCCTGAGTATTATGTCTAGTTCTGAGTGGGTAAGGATAAGAACCTGGAGAACATTATGATGAGAGTGTCTGGGAAGGTGAGAAAGGTGAAAATCGTGTCCTGAATGGGTGTTGGCTGAACTGGAAATATTTACTAGAGAACAGAAGATTTAAAGGGGAGGGTATAGCTGTCTTCACAAATCTGAAGGATTTTCATGTGGAAGAGGGAATAGAATTGTCTTCTGCTGTGCCAAAAAGAGGCACATTTTGCCTTAGTATAAAGAAAATACCAAACGGAAATGATAGTAACTAGGGATATCTTGAAAAATTTGTGAGTTCTTTGTCATTAAGAGTGTTTAGGTAGAGAATCAAAGACTCCCTATTCAAGTATATCATAAAGAGGATATTGTATTTGAGATCCTTCCTAATTCAGTTGTAGATCCCCAAACTAAATTTTAAGTTCCATGAGGGCAGGGACTTCAGCTTATCAAAACTTTGTATCTCATTAGGTGTCTAGCACATAGTTGATGCTTAAGTAAATTTTTCCTAAATGGAATTGAGCTTTGAGTCCATTATTCTATGAGCAGAAAATATGAATAGCAATGTTCATACCCCAAAATAAATTGTGCATTTTTTCAAAAGTTTTTTGTTGTCATTATATTTGGTATTTGTTGTTTATCACACCTCCCTAAAGTAGAAGTCTAGTGTTCAAATAACTAAGCAGAAACCCAATTTCCTAGAAATCCTTTAACTCACCATGCAGTCCCCTAGCATACCTGTGAGTGTCTGGCACATCTAAGATCATGGACAAGAGAAAGTGCCCACAGTTCTAAATACAGAAAACTAGGCCTGAAATAAATGGAAAGCACACACACCACCAACAAAGACCACCAACAAACTGTCAGAGCACAGCCAGAGCACAGAGAAACCCTGCTAACTCTTTATGTTCCATAGGCAGCATTCATTTTTAGTGTTGGCTCTTCCTCACTGGCAGAAGTGACAGTCCCTGCTGAGCCTGGCAGAGCAGCAGGGCACTCCCAAAGAGATTTGGATGCTTCCCACATAAGATAATTTACTTTCTCATAATTTTCCTATAAGGAAGACAGGATTTGAAAGTAGTCTTAGGCGCAATAATACTCCCACTTTATGACAATCAAACTAAAAAAAAATTCAGAGATTTTGTGACCTGGACCTCATTATACCATGAGACAGTGGATCATACAGGATTTTAGTCCAAAATTTCTCTATGTTGCCCAATTGCAAGATACCCACAAATATCACTGATTTTGAACTGGCACCTAGTTGTTGCTATGAGGATAGGGCTCCACTGATTAAATTATCCCACCTTACTTAAAAATAATTATTTTTCTTAGGCAAGAACACCTCTAGATTGAACAAATCATTTGGGACAGAGGGTGAATAGGGCCTGAACATCTTGAATCAATCAAAACCAAAGCCTTTGTATGAAGGACTTGGTCACTCCCTAAGGGATTTATATAAAAGGAAGGAAGTTTCAGAGCCAGATAATCAAGATTCCAAGGCTCTAGAATCAGAGTCAAAAAGAACAAGGAGCTGGTTCATCTAGAGCTGAGCCAATAACCAGCAGCCTAAGGGCAGAGTAAGAAGAAAGAGGACATAAAGCTAAACTATGGCAGAAAAGGGATATGTCAAGGAAGGCCATTGGCTCTACAGGTGGGTACCTTGGAGCCCAAGACCCGGGTTAATATTATAAAGGTTCTTTCATACTCAAGGACTGAGGGAAATCCCAAGAAAAGGCCTATATTCCCCCACTTCCAATGACTGGGTATCCACACACCCTATAATATAATCTGCTATTTTGTTAACAGTATTTCCAGTAACCTCAACCACAAAGGCAAGGAGTTAACCACAGATAAATATAAATGTAAGTTGAGGCAGAGTTCCACCTCTGCCTAAATGTGAGGAATTTTCTTAAATGGGGACTCAGAGTGATTTTAATTGAACTCATAATTTTTGGTTTAAAATAAACTCCCTAAAGCTGAAGAGAAGGGAACCAAGCGGACCCCATGGGCCATTGTTTCGCTTCTAGGTTTAGAGTGAAGCTAAGTATTGTAACAGTGTATATACATTGTCAAAGAACCAAGAGTAGAAATTTGGATGTCCAGAAAAAGCTATTAAGTGACTCAAAACAAGTGTTAAGATAAGGGGGCTGCTGATAATACAACAAAAATTGTCCCCACAATAGGGGCCTTGGATCAGAAGAATTGTTTGGTCTACACATGACAATCCAGCTCCTATCTCCATTACTCTGCACAGTCTGTGGCCGGTGCCTAGAATGCACTGTTTCTCACTCCTGCCTCTGACTCCCACATTTTCTTCAAAGCTGAGCTCAAACACAGCCTTTTTCATGGCCCTTTTGTGATCTCCTAAACTCCTAGGACCTTCTCACCAAAATTTCCTTTCTTTTATTTTGTATGGTATAGTGTATGGCCTCAGAACCAGGAAGACCTTGTTCAAGTCCCATCTTTGTTATATACTGTCTGCATGAGTTTAGTAAGTCACTTAGCTTCTCAATGCTTTGACAACTTTCAGGCCTCTAACTTGCAGAGAAGGTGCTGACTGTTGTAGAGGGAATTTCCTCATCAGTTATGGTATTTTCTTTGCCATTGAAATCACAGGTCCAATATCTTTCCCTGTTTCTATTTATTTTGACATATTTTGTATATGTTATATATAAAATTACACACATAGTACATATATATGTGTATGCATATATACACACATTTGTGTGTATATATACATATATACACATACACATGTGTGTGCTATCTTCCCAATAGAATGTAAAATCCTTGAAGACAAAGACTGATTTTTTTTCTTTGTGCCTCCAATGTCTAACCCAGTGGTAGGCACATAGTAGACACTTAGTAAAGTCTTGCTGATTGATTGATTTGGAAGTTTTCAATATCTTAATCTTTGCCAATATTTTTCTCATGTCTATTTGGGTGTATAGAATAGAGCTACTGAGCTATAACTTTTTTCTGGTTTTGTACACCAAAGCTATAAGAAGCAAAGAAGAAGATGCTTCAGCTGCAACAAAATGACTTTCCAATATGTTTTCTCCAATTGACCATTCAGGGGCAGTATGGCAGAGTGAAAAGGTGCCAGTATCTGGAGTCAAAAATGTCAGGTTTGAGTGTCCACTTAATTAGCTGTGTGACCCTGGGCAAGTCACTTAAGCCCAATTGCCTCACCACCACCCCCCAAAAAAAATCTTAAAAAAAAAATCAGAGATGTTGGAAGGGACATCTACTAGGAGTGTGTATAGTGGAATTAAGAAGAGACATTTGGGAGGGGCAGCTAGGTGGCGCAGTAGAAAGAGCACCGGCCCTGGATTCAAGAGGACCTGAGTTCAAATCCTTCCTGAGACACTTAACACTTACTAGCTGTGTGACCCTGAGCAACCCCAATTGCCTCACCAAAAAAAAAAAAAAAAAACAAAAAGAAGAGACAATTGGGGATAAAATTATGATATCTGAAAATGAAAGTGACAAATTAGTAAAACTATTGGCCTCAAATTCCCCAAGAACAGGTCTTGGGAAAAACCTGCTAACTAAATTTCAGAAGTTTTTTATGTATATGAACTGAATCAACAGTTTGTGTTCCTTTCATAGGACTGTGAGTCTTGAGATCATACAGTTGTTTTTCAAAAGTAGAAACTTATACAGGTAATATGCAAATAGTTGCAAAGTTAACTGATAAGTAAATAGTCCTTTGGAAAGAGTGCCTTGGAGCAACTAGGTGGTGCAGTGGATAAAGCACAGGCCCTGGATTCAGGAGGACCTGAGTCCAAATCTGACCTCAGACACTTGACACGATGTGTGACCCTGAGTAAGTCACTTAACCCTCATTGCCCCACAAAAAAAAAAATTAAAGAGTGCTTTAACAGACTTGTTTTTCCCCTCTCCTGGTTGCTAAGAAGCTGCCCAGCACTTTTCTGAAAGCCCTGAGATCCCCCTGAAAGAAAGAATACTAATCAGAGACATTACAGGCAGTGTGGCATCTGATCACAAAATGTCCTGGAAGTCCTGAGGTACCCCAGAGACAGTATAAACAGCTTGAAAGTAGGGTGCAGGACCCTTGGGTTCTAGTCATAATTCTGCATAATTCTGCTGTATGCTCTAGAGCAAATCACTTCACCTCTCTGGCCTCAGGGTCTCCACTGGTAAAATGAAGAGGCTGGATGAAATTACTTTTAAGGTTCTTTCCAGATGTAACATTGTACGTCTGAAGAATAGAGGTAGTAGCTGTCATACTTTTTGTAGCTGGACTGTACACTCTCCAAATAGAAACCCAGCAATACTAATAATACATACAATAATTGTTTACATTTAATTTAGCACTTTTTCATTCTGCAAGTTCACAACATCTGCCTTTTACAATTATGCTGTGCATTAAAATGATGGCTTATTTCAGAACTCTGATAGATATTTTTCTTCTACAAACCTCTTTGGTTTTTTATGAATGACCACTGATGAGAAGTTAGTACTTTCCTTTCTCACTAGGCACAATTTTCAATAGCATAAAGACAATTATATCAACTGAAATAACTGGTGGTACTGGTCCTAGTGTCTAAATGCATCTAAGACAGAAAATTCAGAAGCTCTCGTGATATTAGCCACAAAATTGGGTCCAAGTTGATGATTGAATGAATTATTATTTAGAGACATGAGTTTCCTCCAAATCTAGTACATTCTCTGGGTATGTATATGAAAACTAGCTCAAGATGGCACCTCTACCAAGTTGGTATATTTCCCAGGAACCAGATAATTAATTTGGGCAGCTAGGTGGTACAGTGGATAGAGTACTAGGCCTGGAATCAGGAAGACTCATCTTCTTGAGTTCAAATCTGACCAACTATCAAAAGATACTAGCTGTGTCACCCTGGGCAAGTCAGCTTAACTCTGTGTGCCTCTGTTTCCTCATCTGTAAAAATGAGATGGAGAGGCAAATGACAAACCACTCCAGTATCTTTGCCAGGAAAACCTCAAATAGGGTTACAAAAAGTTGGACACAACTGAAAAACGATTGAACAACAACAAAATCAATTAATCACTTGTCATCCTTAAAAGAGATAACTATTGGGGCGGCTAGGTGGCGCAGTGGATAAAGCACCAGCCCTGGATTCAGGAGTTCCTGAGTTCAAATCCGGCCTCGGACACTTGACACTTACTAGCTGTGTGACCTTGGGCAAGTCACTTAACCCCCATTGCCCTGCCCCCCAAAAAAGAGATAACTATTAAAATTAGAATTGTAGACTTTGAAGAGATCTTAGAAATCATTTAATTCAACTATTTTACAGATGAGGAAAGGTATAAATGATAAATAAATTATCATAGATAATAACAAAATAGATAATGACTTGATAGCAATTAAAGGTTTGTAAAACATTTTAGTTGAATGACCATATTTGATCTTCACCAAAACTTTGTGAGATAGGTGACAGATGACATAAAACTGGGAGAGACAGTTAATATACTAGAAGAGAGTCAGGATCCAAAAAGATTTTCAATAGGCAAGAACCATTGATATAAACATAAATTTAAGAGGAAAAGATATAAAGTCTTAACTTTGGGTTGAAAAAATCAACTATGTCAGCTCAAGATGAGGGAGGTACGACTAGATCATCTGAAAAAGACCTAAAAGTTATGATGGAGTGCATAATCAAATGAACCCACAGTGTGATGAGGCAGCCAAGAAGGCTAAAGTGATCTTCAGGGGCATTCAGAGAGGCATAATGTCCAGGATTTGACAGATTATAGTGCCACTTTACTTTGCCCTCATCAGAACACATTTGGAATATGATTCCATGGTTTGGAGTATGGTTCACTTCTGTGAGCAGCTAAGTGACATAGTGGATAGCACATTTGGCCTGGAGTCAGAAAGATCTGAATTCAAATCTGGCCTCAGACACTTATTAGCTGTGTCACCCTGGGCAAGTCACTTAACCCTGCTTCAGTTTCCTCATTGCTAAAATGAACTGAAGAGGGGCAGCTAGGTGGCGCAGTGGATAGAGCACTGGCCCTGGATTCAGGGGGACCTGAGTTCAAATCTAGCCTCAGACACTTGACACTTACTAGCTGTGTGACCCTGGGCAAGTCACTTAACCCCAATTGCCTCACTTAAAAAAAAAAAAAGAAGTAAAATGAACTGAAGATGGAAATGGCAAACCATTCCAGCATCTTTGCTAAGAAAACCCCAGATGGGGTCGTGAAGAGTTAGACAACTGAACAACAACAACAACAACAGCAACAACACTCAATTCTGTGCACTATATTTTAGAAAGAATATTGACAAGTGGGAGAATGTCCAGAGGAGGGTAAAGTGTATGCCATATGAGGGACAGCAAAAAATATTGAAGATGTTTAGCCTTGTGGGAAAAGAAGATTTAGGAGGAACATGATAGCAGTCTTCAAATATTCGAAGGTACAGCTCATTATTTTGCTTGTCCCAGAGGGTAGAACTAGGGCAATTGGTTAAAGTTACAGACAAGCAAATTTAGGCTTGGTGTAAGGAAAAGTTTAATTATTTTGGGGTGTCTGAAAATGGAATGGGCTGCCTCCAGAGCTCCTCCTCTCTAGAGGTGTTCAAGCAAATGCTAGATTTCCAATATTCAGGTCTGTCATAGTAGGGATCTTGTTAAGGTGTAGGTTAGATTAGATAGCCAGTGATGTCCCTCTCAACTCTGAAATTGTGTGATTCTTGGAAAGGATTCTATGATCACATATTAAAACATTTGATCGGGGGCAGCTAGGTGGCGCAGTGGATAGAGCACCAGCCCTGGAGTCAGGAGTACCTGAGTTCAAATTCGGCCTCAGACACTTAACACTTACTAGCTGTGTGATCCTGGGCAAGTCACTTAACCCCAATTGCCTCACTAAAAAACAAAAACAAAACAAAACAAAATTTGATCAGGGTCACATAGCAGCAGATCTGGAACTAGAACGGAGTTCTCATATCTAGTAGAATGTTCTGTTCCACTATATCAGCCTGCTGTGCTAAAAAATGTTCATGCATTTGCATGGTTGATCATGTTATAACTAAGATGAAATAGTGACTTGAGAAGTCTTTGTCTAATGCTTTGACTCTACGGCAATATTCTACAAGTTCTCAACTGGAATGTTAATTAAAATAAGTCAACAAGAACAAAACAAAAGAACACATCAAACACAAGGACAACCAAAACAATCACTCTTCAAATATACCCTATGGTGAACAGACAGTGTTCGTAGGTAGCTCCAGCAGGCCTAAAGCATAAGCAGGGAACAAGCATAGTGGAAATGATAGGAGGGCAGAAGAGGAAGGGAAGGAGGTGCTGACAGCAAGAGAAAAAAAGATGGAGGGAAAGTGCCCAGGAGGCCTCCACAGAGATTGCCTAAGGGAGCTCCCCGCCCCCCCCCCCCCGCCCCTTTTTCCAAGAATGAAGAATGGTCCTTCGTAAAGAGTTCCCGGGATGATGACTGCAGGATTTCTAGACCAAATCTTCCAGCCTCAGAAATATTCTGAGAACTCCAGATGGGCTCGGACTCACCTGTCCAAGCCCTGCAGCCATAACAACAGGATGGACAACCGCTCCCATTACCAGACATGCCTTGGCAACTCAAGAGGTCGGAGAACACGGTTTCTCCTTTTCTCTGAGCCCAGCCATTCCCGGGAGAGGGGCTCGGGGACTTTCATCAACCGCTAATAGAGCCACTGGCTTTTCAGTACACCCCATTTGCACTTCTACCAGCGTTCTATACATGGCATTGACAAACAGCAGCGGCAGCTGCCCTAAAGCCTCTCTCCCTCCTCTTCCCCAGCCTATCTCCATGTTTCCCTCATGGTGGCAGCGGACAAGGCAGCGACAGCTCTTGTGCTATGACCGGCTGGGACATCGGAGAAGGCAATCCCACGGGCCATTAGCTCACCCTACCTGTAGTAGCGATCATCTTTGTAAGGGGTGAGGTCCTCCTTCAGCTCTTGGTATGCTTCACCGAGCCTTTTGCAGAAGTGCTTGAGCTCTCTGCAGAGAGGCTTCTCAAAGGCAGGATAATCCGTGTCCATCCTCCCCTCAAGTCCCCACTGTGCGCCTTCTCTTCCTCTTGGTGCTTCCTGACGCTAGGTTCGCCGAGCTCTGGCCAGGCACAGCCAAGTCCTCCTGCTCGGTCCTTGCTGAATCCGCTTTTCTCTCCTCCGCTTACCAGTGCAGGTGGTTGGGGCGCCCTCCTTCGTTCTCCTCTCTTTCCTTGCCTCCGCCTTTCCCCCTTGTTTCTCCTCTTGCCTTAGGGTTTGGAGTTCCTCTGAGCAGTTAGATTTGAAGGGGAGGAGAAAAGGGAGGAGCAGGTAATGGAGGAAGGGAAGAAGGAAGAAGAAAAGGAAGAGGAAGAGAGTCTGGACTCAAAATACCATCGCCCCTTTTCTCCAATTCCAGCTTTACAATAAAAGCGTCGCCTCTTTGGGTAAACCTGTAGTCCTAGTTAGGGTGGGGTGGAGAATGGGGGGAGGGCACTGATGTCTCAGCGAGGGGGAGGGCTGAGAAGGGGAGAGGGGCTGCGCCAGTTGATGATGCTGTATCTGCAGAGAAGAGGAGGGGGCCCGAGGGATAAGCATCAGTTCAGCGCAAGTTCATTTTGTCGCTTTCATTCTCATTAGCTCATTTACAAAATAATAATGGACATCGATATTCCTCGTACTGAGAGAAAGGAAGAAACTGGGGAAAAGAGGGGAAGAGAAAGGAGGGGGGAGGGGAAAGAACCCTTTTCCTAATGGGAGGGGTACCTAAACGAACTGCCTATGGGTTTCAGCACCATGGACGGTACTTGGAGCCTACATTCACTCGCGTTTTGGTTCCTGCTCCTAACTTATCATGATTATTATTATTAAAATACATGTTTATTGATATTTTTGTTTTTATATCGTCTAATTTGCCCCTGTATCCCTCGTCTCCATTCCAGGAGAGACCTCTCATATAACAAAGATTTAAAAAATATTTTTATTAATGAGGTATGGTATTGTACTCAGGAAAACATACACTATCCAGAAATGAGTCTCTTAACAGAAGACCCAAGTGTTTCCTGGAAAACCAGATGTAGGTGGGAAACACAGAGGAAAGAAAGAAGCATAAGATGCACCACATTCCTAGATTTTTCCACCTTTAAAAAGATATTGTAATTATGAAAAATACAAATGCATCTCTATATAGATTTTTGTAAAAGGAAGCATGGTATAGTGGGAAGATGGTGGATTTGGAGCCAGAGAATATGGGTTCAGATCTCAGATCTGCCACTTATTACCTGTGACCTTGGGTGAGCGGCTTCATCTCTCTGGCCCTTAATTTCCTCTTTTGTAAAATTACAAGGTTAGACTAGATGGCCACTAAGTTTTCTATCAGCTCAAGATCCACGGTTCTAAAGCATAATGAAAAGAACACAAAGCCTAAGTTCAAATCCTATCCCTAAAGCTTACTACTTTTGTGACCTTGGGCAAGTGTCTTCCTCTGTAGAAGGCACCTCTTTTAGTTTTCTCCTTTAGAAACGAGGGGATTGGGGGCAGCTAGATGGCGCAGTGGTTAAAGCACCAGCCCTGGATTCAGGAGGACCTGAGTTCAAATCTGACCTCAGACACTTGAGACTTACTAGCTGTGTGACCCTGGGCAAGTCACTTAACCCCCATTGCCCCTCAAAAAACAAACAAACAAAACAAAACAAAAAACAGAAACGAGGGGATTACAGTTTCAGTCTTAAAAGCTATGATCCTAGGGGGCAGATAGGTGGCACAGTGGATACAACACCGGCTCTGAATTTAGGAGGACCTGAGTTCAAATCCGACATCAGATACTTCACACTAGCTGTGTGGCCCTGGGCAAGTCACTTAACCCTCATTGCCCTGCAAAAAACCAAAAAATTACCTTCAATTTAAGATGTCTCCACTGGGATGCATTATTAAGAAGAAGTTTTGAAATATCTTTTGGTTATTTTTGTTTTCCCTTCCAGAAAAGAGTAAGTAGACAGTTGACTTAGAGCTGTTCGTGGATTCCTACTTAGAGGCACAGATGAAAAGACTGGACATTTTGAAGATTTTTATTGCCTACATATCTGACCCAACTTCACCCAATATCATTCCTTCTTCCTACTCATGGAGGCCTTCATGCTTCACTTCCCGCTTCCCATAATATTTGGAATAAGTTTCTACTCATTGCATGAGATCCCATATTGTTTTTTTCAAACTTTTCCATAATTTCTGATCATCTTGAGCTAAAACTTCATAATTTTAGATTTGAATTATTAACATAAACATTTACATTTACATTTCAGGAGGGCTGAAAATGGAGATTAGAGTTGACATTATCCAAAAGATATTAAAAGAGCAGTGAAGAGCTACTTTCTGAACACAAATATGCTGATTTGTTTTCCATACTATAAGACAGACTATGAAGAGTGAATGTATTGTTTCAGATTTTGATATAGTAAGTTCCCTGATGATATACACTTTGTAGCCTCTCATTCAACTACAGAAGTATACTATAGCATATTTAAAATCTTCCTTACACCCTTCCTTCCCTGGCTATTGAAGCCTACATTCCCCTCTCCTTTTGTTATCCTAGTAGTGACAACCTGGTTTGGTGGGAAAAATACTCAACTAATAGCCAGTAGATCTGGGGTTTTTACTTAATTCATCCACTACCTATTTGTGTGATTTGGATCAAATTGTTTCACTTCTCTGATCCCTATTTTCTTTTTCATTAAGGTTTTGAACTAGGTGATCTCTAAGTGTCTATCTCTCAAGCTCAGTGCTTCTCTTTAGAAACTGTTGTTGAGTTGTTTCAGTAGTGAGCAACTCTTGGTGACCCATTTGGGATTTTATCTCTTGGAAGAGATACTAGAGTGGTTAGCCATTTCCTCCTCCAGCTCATTTTACAGTTGTGAAAATTGAAGCAAACAAATTTAAGTGACTTACCCAGGGTGACACTGCTAGTAAGTATCTGAGGTCAGTTTTGAACTCAGGTCTTCCTGATTCCAGGCCTGGTGCTCTACCACTATGCCACCTAGCTGCTCTCAATTTAGAGATAGTACCACACGATTAAGCAGCTGAATGTATCCTCTTTCCCTTCCAAAAGAAATTTCCTAGAGACCTTTGTCTGGATATCTTTCACACTACTTTACATTATTCTCATCTATGTGTCTATATGTGTGTGTGTGTATGAATATGTATAGATATATGTATACATTTATGTGTATATATGTGTGTGTGTGTGTATATATATATATATATATATATATAAGGATAGAATACATATGCAAATACCATGTGTATTCTATTCCCACCTACTCTACACCAGAAAGTAAGCTCCTTGAGGGCAAGATTTTTGTCATTTTTTTTTTATCTTGGTATCTTTACCATCTTTCACATAGCAGGTACTTAATGCTTATGGAATTGAAGATGCAACGATTATGTGCTGTTTTGCATTGTTAACTAATTATTTCATGTGTGTCATCTTTTCAATAGAAAGTTTGTTTGTGGTATACTCCTAGCTCCCACTTCCTTCTATCTAGAGTCTTACCACTTCTGAGCTCCACTCAGACTTGCTCTCTCCAGGCAGTGAGTGTTCCATGAACTAAAACTTTCCTTTTCTCTTCTTCACCCATTATAGCTCTCATTCTTTAAATATAATGATCTCAGCTAGATATTGATAAGAAATCATATATTTAATGAAGTCACATTACATTGTGAATGACTGATAGCACAATGGATTGCTACTTCATGAACTATTTACACTTTAGAAGAGGATGCTTTTTAACCCAAAGGAATTAATATCTAATGGTGAGATTTCAGAAGGCAGTTAGACGTGTATGTATGTGTGTATGCAATACAAACTCATGTGCAATATTTTGTGTAGTAGGTACCTTCTTGACACTGCTTTTCAAATCACACTAGGTATTCTAATTTGCCTACCTATAAGGTTGATCATGATAGGGACTATATCTCATGTTTCTTCTAATGCCTAGTGCTAGGCACAGTAACAAATACAAAAAAATACTCATTAGTCTATTCACCAAATATTATAACTTGTTCCCTTTGACTGATATACAGATCCAATCATAAATAAATGAGACTATGATAAATCAGGGGACACCTGATAGAAATCATACAGTAGGCCTACAGAGAGTGAGAGAGTAGAACGGTGTTGTTATTTTTTTTGGTGGGGCAATGAGGGCTAAGTGACTTGCCCAGGGTCACACAGCCAGTAAGTGTCAAGTGTCTGAGGTCATATTTGAACTCAGTTCCTCCTGAATTGTAACAATTGGAATGATGCCACCTGCTGGAGACTTACTATAGGAAAGCTCCGCCATAAGGAGAAGGCGCCTGAGGACAAGACATGTGGCTTTTCTTTGGCGTCAGAAAGTGACATTTGCTTGTGGGAGGAAGAGGGGCCGAGGCTGGCTCTCTCACTCTCTTTTGCCAGGACTCTCATGGGGAGCGGAGCAGGAGAACTGTAGCTCCCCGAGATAGATGGATGAATCTAGGCCTTTCTCTCTCTCTTCACCAAATTCTTATTCTCCTTAATAAATGCTTAAAAGTCTAACTCTTGCTAAAGCTTATAATTTATTGGCAACCACTCATTAGATATTTTAGACAGACTAGCTAGAATTTTAGCCCCTTACAGAATCCAGGGCCGGTGGCCTTTATCCACTGCGCAGAAAGTTTTAATATCACATATCTTGTATTTCTATTCCTATATCATTTGGTTTTGTTAGGGATATCTATTTGAAATGTTACTCATATTTGCTGAAGGCAGATGGTTTATTCCTTAACTAACTCAATAATTGGTTGTAGGTGAGAATAAAGTAGAGGAAGAGCTAGGAAGACACTGGTAAAATGGAGGGAAATGCAGATTTTGCAGGCTGACTAGTTTTGGGAGACTAATGATTTTTGAAAATCATTTGAAGGGAGAATTCAAAATCCATACATGGAACTTCAGTGGGCACTGAAGCATGCAGGTGTCTGAATAAAACAAGATCAGTTTTCACATTCAGCATACAAACAACACTTGTAAGCCTCACTCCAGGAGTTGGGCAGCAGCATAATGAATATCCCTCACTGGTGGTGAAAGGAAGAAATGTGATAAATGTAATACTCATAATTGATGCTTTGAAAGCAATGCCCCTAGGAAGTTAGTGGGAGAATTTCCTGATTCAGGCAAGTAATGAAAATAGGTCATTGTAACAATCTGGAGTGAAAATATTTGGTAGACAGCAACTCATGGATTTACAGGTCTGTTTGTTAAAGTTGGTTCTAAAATCTAATTTATGTATTGCAATGAAAATTTATCAAATGCACCAATGCATGCATTTTAATCTTTAAAAAAAAATGATATATGTATGGTTTTTTGGAGGGTGGCAGACCTATGATTTCATTAGTTTTGGGAACTCCCCATGAGTGAACTCCCTCTTCCAGAGCAGACTGGAAATTTGTTTGCACTTTAGAGTCTGAGAGAACTGCCTGAGAGGCAAATGGGTTGCCCAGGGTCAAACAGCCAATATGCTTTGAAGATAGAACTCAAATCCAGTTCTTCCTGAGTCTGAGGTCAGCTCTATCCAATCTGACACACTGCCGCACCTCTGTTTGTTTGTTTGTTTTGGGTGGGGCAAGGGGGTTAAGTGACTTGCCCAAGGTCACACAGCTAGTAAGTGTCAAGTGTCTGAGGCCGGATTTGAACTCAGGTACTCCTGAATTCAGGGCCAGTGCTTTATCCACGGCACAACCTAGCAGTCCCCTGTTTGTTTAAACATAAACACTTAGTAAAAGAAAGAGATAACAAATTTCATATTTTGCAGAACCAGTCTTGATTTTCTAAAATGGGCAAAATGAAGAATTGTAGTCTGGGCATTGATGCCATTACATGCTTTCAGACCTAGTTAAACGTCTTGACCCAATGGAATGCAGACTCAATCGGTGGTCTCCAAGGGAGTGATCCAAGGATCTATGCTGTTTAACATTTTTTTCTCAATGACTTTTTTTAAAGGTACATACAGATGGAATCTTTGATATAAGTTTGATAAATTTCTAGATGACACAAATCTAGGAGGGATAGCTAAAATACCAGCCAACAGGATTCAAAAATGTCTCAACAAGCTGGAATGTTGGGATGAATTTACCAGAGGACTGGTCTGAGTTAGACCCAGCCCAGGAGAGAGTGAAATAATTTAAATGGTATCTCCATTCAGGCCACCATTCCACTCAATGAGTATATATACCAAAAGTCAAAGTAAGATGGGAGAAATGTATCTGCTGTCCTCTCTATCAGTTTTCATTTCTGGTGTCCCTCATAATGTGAACATCACCTGAATGTGATTTTAGAATCCCCATCTTTGTGTGTGGCTGAGGTGGGATGGGGTGGAGAAATGGGTCATGGGAAGTAAGTAGGTCAAGAAAGGTTTAAGGTTTTGAGGAAGTGTAAGTATGTATATTAAAGTCTCCTATTATGATAGCAGGAATTGAGGAGGAGAGAAAAATTGTGAGCCAGGTACGGAACTCATTGAAGAAGGAAGGGGAGTGTCCTCAAGGTCTGTAAAAAAAAAAAAATCAGAATTTTGATTGATTGGAAGATGTGGATTGTATGGACTTCAAAGCAGGGGAGTTATTGAATCATGGAGGTAGAGGGAAAAGCTGGAAATGGCAGTGGGGAACAAGGAGTATTTTAATTCCCCTTCCTCAGCCAGTGAGTCAAGAAGTAAAAGTGAGGGGTGGCCAGGAAGGCTGTTATTAGTAGGGAGCCAGACCCTGGTTATTGACAGAAGATAGATGGAGTGGGATAGGAAAAGATTTTAAGATGAAGGCCAAATTCGTTGCCTATGGAATGGTCATTCTTAATGGCACAGTGAAAGGGATGGATCAGTTTAGATTTTGAGGTGGAAAAGGTTGAGAGTTATTGAAATAAGGAATCAGGTGGTAAAGAATGGGAAATGGGGTTTGGATGATGACCTACAAGGGTTCAGATTACTGATGTGTGTAGGGTCTTTGCCAACAAGTCCCACAGCTAGTATGAAATGTATAGGGTCCTTGCCAACAAGCTAGTAACTGGCATAGGCAGAATTTTATCCCAGGTCTTGTGACCTTAGGCCACTTGATCTTTTTGTTTAAAAAAAAACAAAACACTTTACTGATACCTATGGTTTCTACTTCTGACATTTCTGGATATACTTTCTGCCTTCCTTCTCTCACCATGAACATTTCCTTACAACAAAGAAAAATCATCTGTTCTGAACTCTTAGTCCTCCTTCACCTTTCTAAAGAAAGAAGAGACATATATTTTCTCATATTTTCCAGAGCCAATATTGGTTATTATAATACATAGAATTTGTCTTTGTTTTAGTGTTTATTTACATTATTGTAGAAAGTGTACATTATTTTCCTAGATTTGCTTTTCATCAATTTGTCTTACCATATTTCTCTAAAATCTTTATATTGTTTCTTATAGCACAATAATACTCCATTACATTGACATACCACAATTTGTTTTGCCATTCTACAATCAATGAGCATCCATTTCCCCCCATGTTTTTGCTATCATAAAAAGTATTCCTATAAATATTTTGGTATACACATGAAATCTTTTTGTCTGATCTTCTAGGGGGTATATTCCCAAAGATAGAATCTCCAAGTCAAATTTTTTTCATATACTCCAAATTGTTTTCCAAAATGGTTGGATCACTCCACAGTTCCACTGAATATACTGATGTGCTTATTTTCCCATAATTTCCTCAGACATCAACTATTTCTATTTTTTCTTAGCCTTGCCAACTTGCTAAATGTGGGGTGAAAACCCAAAATTATTTTCATTTGTATTTCTCTTATTATTAGTTATTTGGAGTAATCTTTCATATCAAGGTTGAATATTTAGTTCATATCCTTTTACCATTTATTTATTGAGAAATAGCTCTTGGCCTTTTATTTTTCTGATGGTTTCCTATATACTTCCCTCAGTTTTTCCCACCTACAACTTTAGATTAATGACTTTCATATAATAGTTGGGTGAAGAATAATTCATCACTGTTGGTCAAACATTTTTAAAAACAAAACTACTTATTTTAGTTTAAAGGGGGCTTTTGGAATTGTGGGATATATATTCTTTTGATATTTTTCTTTTAAATGTTGTATTCATTATCACAGATTTGTTTATGACATTTTCCTAGGGTATAAATAAAATACCTAGCAAATGAAATGTACTCTACCTTTTCTTCACACTGAAGGTTAGAAAGTAGTAGGCTGAAAAGACACAGGTACGATATAGAGCAGTAAACTCTCATTTTAAAATAAAGAAGGTCACAAATAATTTACTCCACATAGATTAAATAAACTAACTTGAACAAAACGGTTATTTTCAAACCAGTTTTCCAAAATTGTAACACCATGAAGCATAACATTGAAATTCCTATCAGTTGAATTTCACTCTGGTTGCATTAAGAGAGGCACTGAATTCACAACAAGGGAAGGTGCCCTGGTCAGATGGTATCTGGAATACTAAGGAAGTTCCAGGCACCACATTTTAGGAAGGATTTTGATTAATCGAAGAGTACCAAAAGGAGTGGGAGAGTAGCCAGGATGGTGAAGGGCCAATAGATGTCATATGAGGATAGATTGAAGAAAATGGCGATGTTTAGCCTGAAGAATTAGGGGAAGTAATAGCTTTTTTCAAATGTCTGAAGGGCTGTCCTGGAAGAAGGATTAATCTTGCTCTGCTTGGCCCTAAAGGACTAAACTGGTAACAATAGGTAGAAGGTACAGAGAAATAGATTTAGGTTCTAAGAAAGGAAAAACTTTCTAATAATCAGAACTATCCAAGAGGGCCATGGGCTGTTTCAGGAGGTTTCTGCTCACTGGACCTCATCAAGCAATCTGAAAGATCACTTGCTAGGTATGTTAAAGAGGATTCTTGTTCAGGCATATGATGGGCTAAGTGGTTTCACAGCTCTTTTGACTCTGAGATTCTGTGGTTCTTTTATGTAGGAAAATAGCTTAGAGCTCCTGCTTATTAGTTCTAGGTGTGAAGTGGGAGGTCCTAGTTTGTGTTAAATGAAAGATGACAGACAAAAGAACCAGCCTACTGCTAGCGGTCTCCATTCCATTATTAAGTAATACATCCAGGACTAATCCGATGTTGTTGATTAGAAGATGCCTTGAATTGCTCTTTCGATTACTGTATTACCAAGAAACTGGTTCACTCAAATTCTTGGGGAAATCTATTCCGCTTAGCAGTATCCATAGAGGGTTGTTTAATCCCAGAACTCTTGGTCTTTTGTCATTCCAGAGAGGCATTGTAGGCATTGTAGGCATTGATACACATTCTTTGAGATTCCAAAGCAGGAGTTCTTCACCTTTTTGTGTCATAGACCCCTCTGGCATCCCAGTGCAGCCAGTGGAGTATGTTTTAAAATACATAGAGTTACAAAGGACTATTTTATAGCCTTCTAGGGTTGCTTAGAGCACTGAACAGTTAAGTGACTTGCCTTCTCTCCCTCTCCTAATTGAAAACACACAAAACTCTGTTATAAACATGTATAACCGAACAAATTTCCACAGTCCATGTCTAAAAGTGTGTATATGTGTATCTATATACACACACATACATACACATACATACATACATACAGCAAACATTTATTAAGTACCTACTATATACCAGATACTGTGCTAAATGCTAGATGTCTTGTTCTACACTCTCAATCTTTCACCTCTCTCTCAGGAGAAAAACATTAGTCCTCTGTTGTTTGTCCTTCATTCTTAAAGAGGACCATGACATCAGAGTAATGTCATGACTTGCCATGAGTTAGATTTAAGTGAGGGAAGACTGAGCAAGATCATCAACCTCACTCTCTTCTCCAGAGCAATCTGGGTCCAGTGGCAAGATATACATCAGGACAACTGGATATGGAGCTGGATAAAACAATTGGAGTTGAGTGCCTTGCCAAAGGTTACACTAGTAAGTGCCTGAGGTCACATTTGAACTCAGGTCCTCCCAACTTCAGGGCCAGTGCTCTATCCACTGCACTACCTAGCTCTCCCAGTCCTCTGAAATTGTAGTTGGACATTATACCAGAGTTCCTAAGTATTTCAAAGTCTTTACAGTATTATTGTTATTGCATAAATTGTTTTCCTAGTTATGTTCACTTCACTATACATCAGATAATACAAGTCTTCCCAGATTTCTCTGAAACTATTTCCTTTATCCACTCCTTAAAGAACAACTGCATTCCACCACATTTATAAACCATAACTTGTTTAACTATTCCCCAATTTGTGGGTACCCCCTTAGATTCCCATTCTTTGGCACCTAAAAAGTGATAAATATTTTTGTACCTCCTTAGTTTGTTTGGCTCAGGACTAATTCCTCTGTTTGTCTGTCTACCTTCCCCTTCATTCATCACCCTTTTCTCCTTTCCCTAGTTTCTATTCAGTGAAATGTCTTTCTGTACCAAGCTCTGTTTTTCCTCCTTTGACTAGTTGAGAAGAGTGAGGTCAGCTGCTCCTCAAACCTCTTCCTCCTTCTTTGTATTTTGTATATTTCCCCCTAACCTTCCTTTTCCTTCCCCCAACCCCAGTGTATTTCTTCCCTGCCCCCTTTCCATTTTTCTTTTAAGATCAATAACGGAACCATGAGACCTGCCTCATTAGACTATGACTCCTGATGATAAAGGTTCAGAGGGCACACATGGATCATCACCTAATATTTCAAAGTAAGCAGTTTATCCTTGTTTAGTTCTTTTTTTTTGGCAGGGCAATGGGGGGTTAAGTGACTTGCCCAGGGTCACACAGATAATGTCAAGTGTCTGAGGCTGGATTTGAACTCAGGTACTCCTGAATCCACTGCTCCACCTGGCCGCCCCCTTCCTTGTTTAGTTCTTAATTGTTCATGTTGGTCCCTTCATGTTTCTTTACTCCTGTGTTTGAATTATAAAGTTTCTACACACATCTAATCTTTCAATCAGGAATGCTTAGAAGTCCTCTTTTTCATTAAAGGTCTATTTCCTAATTCTCTCTGTTCATCCTCCCCCTGCCCCTAGCTCCCAGTAGGATTAGTCTCAGTTTTGCTGGGTAATTCTTGGCTATAAACCTTTTATCTTTTGCCTTTTGGAACATGGTATTCCAAGCTGTTTGCTCTTAAAGCTAAATCATGTGTGATCCTGACTGTGGTTCCTTAGTATTAGGATTCTTTATGATTGCTTGCAGTATTTTTTCTTTGACCTGTAAGCTCTGGATGTTGGCTTTAATGTTTGCCTTCTGGTTCTAAGAGATCTGGGCAGTTTTCTTTTAAAATTTCTTACTATATGATGACCAGGCTCTTTTTTTTGTCATTGTGTTCAGATAGTCTAATAATTCTTATTTTCTCCTCAATATGTTTTTAACTATTTTGCCAAAGCGACATCTTCTATTTTCTATTTTTTTTTAGTCTTTTTGACTTTAACGTTTCTTCTTGTCTCACGGAGTCATTGCCCTTTATTTGGCCCATTCTAATTTTCAAGGAGCTTGTTGCTTGGATAAGGTTTTGTACCTCTTGTGCCAAGCTGTTAATTTCCTTTCCAATTCTTCTATAGTTATTATTCCTTTTCCAATTTTTCTTTAGTACTTTTAGTTTATAAAACCTTTTGTAAAACTCTGGCTTCATCTTCTCCCAGGACTTCTAGTTGAATTTGAGCCCAGGCTGTATTTTCCTTTGAAAATATTATAGATCTTTTAGAATCATTCCCTTCTGGGTTTGTGTTTTGAGCATCCCTGTGACCATCATTGCTTTTTGTGTTGGGATTTTTTTTGTACGTCCATTCTTCCAGCCTACATTTTGACATGGGTTTGATGATATGACCAGACAATGAATGGAAGGTCTGGGCTGGTCCTGTTGCTACTTTCTTGACTAACACAACATTAAGTGTTGTGTTATTCCAGGGTATGAGGAACAGCTCAGCCTGGGAATCTGCAAGCTTTCAGTGCTCCCAAAGTAGTATGATCTGGGCATCTGTTGTAAATATTTAACAACTAGTTCTCCTCTCTAAAATGTACATTTTCCCCATCACTTTCTCTTTTTTCTTTTTGCGGGACAATGAGGGTTAAGTGACTTGCCCAAGGTCACACAGCTAGTAAGTGTCAATTGTGTGAGGTCACATTTGAACTCAGGTCCTCCTGAATCCAAGGCCAGTTCTTTATCCACTATGTCACCTAACTGCCCCCATCACTTTAAGACTAGACAATCAATCACACAATAAATCCTTTGCTTGTAGTGTTGGCTAATTTCTGAGATGTAAATGCTCACATTTAAAATTATTTAAATGTTTCCAGGTTGACCTAGTTCCAGCACTCTCCTGGATTTAGAGCAGTGTTATCAAGCCACCCCATCCTACCTCACCTTAGTCTGAATTCTGCACATTCCTGAACAGGGTTTGGGTCTCAGAACAGTAGACTAATGCTAGACTCAGTCTCTTCTAGCTGGGAAGCTCTAAGAATTCAGAGTGACAAAAGTTTAGGCTCTTTTTTGGTTTGGAATTCCTATTCTAGCTAATATTCTGCAGTCTTCAGATTGGGCTAGTAGCTGGGAGCTGAGATCCAGCTCTGCTCCTGGAGTGTGAGCCATTTAGCTGCTGCTTACTTTTTTTTTTTTTTTTTTTTTTTTTAGTGAGGCAATTGGGGTTAAGTGACTTGCCTAGGGTCACACAGCTAGTAAGTGTTAAGTGTCTGAGGCCGGATTTGAACTCAGGTACTCCTGACTCCAGGGCCGGTGCTCTATCCACTGTGCCATCTAGCTGCCCCTGCTGCTTACTTTTTGAACTTGCTCCTTTCTCAGTATACTTCTTAGGGCCTCTAATTGCTCCCTACCTCAAGAATATTATTTCTGGGCTTAGATCCTCTCCCCAGTCTACCCTGGATATATAACCCAGAAGAGGGTAGTGGGTGATAGTCGATGCACAAAGTTGCAGTGCCCTAGTATAGGTCCTGAACTGCTTTTTGATATAGGGCACAACGTTTTTCTACCATGGGGCATATTTTTGGGTCTGCCCTTCCTCTATCCCTCTCTGTCCTGGGTCTGCAGACCAATTTTGTTTCCTTATGCTGATCCAGACTGGAAAAAATGACAATTTCTTCCCTTCCAATTTCCCCATAAGGGTTTCTTCTGGTGAATTTTTTAGATATTTGGAGGAGTCATTCCCCATCCCCTTCCCCCAAGGGAATTTACTATTCTTTTTGTGATTCCATTATCCACTCTGGTATTTCTTGCATAGTCTTATCTGGGGAGATTTCTAGTTATTGCAAGAATATTCCTGTCAATACTATTAAGAAATGATGAGAATCCAGATTTCAGAAAAACCTGGCAAGATTTATGTTAACTGACAAAGTGAAATGAACAGAACCAGAACATTGTAGACACTAACGGCTAACATTGTGCAGTGATTAATTATGATTGACTTAGCTATTCTCAGCAATATAATGATCCAAGACAATTTCAAAAGACTCATGATGAAAAATGCTATCCACCCCCAGAGAAAGAACTTATAGAGCCTGAATGCAGATCAAAGCATACTATTTTCACTGTATTATTTTTTTCATGGTGATTTCTTTTTGCAAACTGTAATTGTTTTGCAAACTTTCTTCACAAGATGACCAATATGGAAATAGGTTTTACATGATTGCACACATATAACCTATAACAAAATGTTTACCACCTTAGGGAGGGTAAATAGGGAGACAATTTTGAAATCAAAATTTTATAAAAATGAATGTTAAAAAATGCCTTTACATGTAATTGAAAAAAATAAAATACTAATTTAAAAAAGAATATTCCTGTCTTCTGGAACAGTATCCTTGAATTTTTTTAAGCCTCATAGTATTTCCTCATTGTATTATGAAGTCTCTGCTCATTTGTCTAGTGACTTGATTTTTGTCAGGTTTTCTTTTAAGAATTTCTTCTCCCCAACTCCTCTTCATTTTTCTTTTACTTTACTAGGTGCAAATCTTGCTGTTTTGATGTGATGGTAGGGGACCAGGCTTAGACATGTACATATGTCATTATCTTGCTGCTCTTTTCCTCTATGAATCTACAGCCTAATGGCAAGGGTTTTAAAGCTCCATGTGAATGATGGCAGATACGGTTTCAAATGGCTTAAACTGTAATCACAATGAATGACAGCGAACTATTTTAAAAGGATATAAGACATTTAAAAAGCATCTCAATTCTACAGTTACTGATTTTTCTATTCTGCAAAATTTTATTAAGCAACAGCTGGACAACTCTTACAACTCCAAATCATCAAGGAAAAAAAAATAGGGCAATTGATCCATCTCAATAATAAAGACAGTAAAGAATTTAGACAAACCACATCTTTTAAAATGGAAACCATTAATACTTCCTAGAATACCTCCTTCACAATCTAATCACAAAATACATAAGGAGAGGCAGATCAGGGTGAGTCTTATCACAACGTAATGCAGGGTCTGAACAGCTCTTGGTTCAGGAAGTAAAAGAAAGCAAGGCAGTCAATTGAAATATAATGCTATATAATTATGGAAGAGCACACAGCACAGGTGTACTCTCTTTCCCGAGGGACTGAAAATAGCATGCTGGTCTTGTTTGGTTTGGGACTTATGCACCTTCATAACTGCACACTTAATTTTAAAGAAAAGAGAAAGGAAGAAAAGACGAAAACAGTTGTAATAAACTCAGAAATAATGTACAAAGTTACAGTACCAAAGTAATGCATTTATAAGCAAATGCAAAGAATATCCCTTTTAGTAAACAATATTGCCTTGTTCAGTCAAATGCATACCCATGCTATTCCACAACACTATATATAGTTTTATCTACAACAAACAACAAGATCTTAAAGCCCCACCCCCACCCCCAAACAGAAAGGGTTATAGAAAAAAATGGAAAAAGTGGAATTGAAAGTGAACACACAAATATAAACATATATATATTTGGAAAAAAGAAAACCTCTAAAGTTATATAAAGCAGTGACATAAACACATAATGGAGACAAGTTATGAACTGTGTGCTATTATGAAATTTTATGAACTCAAATATTAGTTATATGAAAAACATTTTCTTTACAATTTAAAAAAATCAACATTATCTTGACTAGCCTTTTAACACACATTTACATGGCCAAATGAAAAACCTCTTACAGGAATATGATTCATTCTTCAAAGCTGCTGTATGAGAAAAGAATTCTCTTGTAAGGAATTCTAGGTCTTTCTAGACATATACATACACATATGTATGGGTGTGTATGCATATATAATACATATATATGTGTGTATGTATATGTATATATATTTAATTCCATTCTACAACACACTATCTATTTCTCAATGGAAATGATGCAAATAAGGAGTGGTGGTTCAATTGTCTCTCAGGCAGGGAAGCTGAAGTCTCAGAAGGAGACTCCTGTGTCATCCTCTTTGGTTTAAGGTTTCTGGAATATTTTTAGAAAGCAAACAAAATTCCAAATCAATTCTTTCCTTTTGACGAATTGTTTAAAGGGATCACTTTTAAAAAATGAAATGGATGAATTCCATAGATAGCTCATTAACAGTCCTGGAGAAAGGTATTTCTCTTGATTAAACCTGCATTTCAAATAACCTAAGGAGAATCTTAAAACTATACCACTTGAAAAACGAACAAACAAAAAACTATACCACTTGAAACAATAGACTCTGTTAGAGTTAGAAAGAAGCCATCTTCTTATTTTTACAAAGGAGAAAACTGATCCCCAGAGAAATCAAGTGGTTTACCCGAAGTCACTCAGCTAGAAAAGTAAAGTCAGCATTAGGAGCCATTAGAAGCTGGCTCCCAGTTTAGTGCTCTTTGCTTCATATCATAAGACAATAACACAAGTTTTTGCTTGTAGTTCAGTAGGACACTGTACACTTAACAATAGTCTAAGTCAAGAAGAATTAACCTGGAAAACATTTTGATTTATAGTATAATCAAAGCTAAGAAAAATGTTTATTTTATTGGTCTCAATGTCATGGTGACCTACATTTAAGGTGTATGTTTGCATACAAAAATTTCTTTTTCTTTAATGAAGTTAGGGTAAAACAAATTTTAAATTGGTTCCTAGGTCAAATATATGCACCTTCTGCCATGAAGAGTATATTCTTTTTTTTTTTCTTTCTTTTTTTTTTTGTGGGGCAATGGGGGTTAAGTGACTCGCCCAGGGTCACACAGCCAGTGTCAAATGTCTGAGGCCGGATTTGAACTCAGGAACTCCTGAATCCAGGGCCGGTGCTTTATCCACTGCGCCACCTAGCCGCCCCCATGAAGAGTATATTCTTGATGAAGTTGATTCTTATGAAACTGATGCTTTTTTAAAATTTAGAGCTCCCATTGGGAATTTTCGTGTGTGTGTGTGTGTGTATGTGTGTGTGTGTATACACACACATGTACACACATAAACTTCATAACAAATTAATTAGGTCTCCAATAAACTTAACTCTTTTATAAGCAAAAGGATCACACTTAATCTAAAAACATTCTAGATATAGCTACTATAGACATAAATTGATGCTTTATTTTGATACCAGGTTATTCTGTCTCCTATACTTCCCAGAGCAGATGACAGGGGTAAGTACTAGCTGCATTTTCTACACTGAACTGCAGAGGTCCCAAATGAGGTTGAAGCACTAAAATATGCAGAGTGATTACGGGTGGAACCTATTTCTCTTTTGGGGAGCAGGTTGAGGATATGTTAAAAGGCTAATTTATCTTTGCTATATAATTTCCATATCATCTAACATAAAGATTTTGAACGGTAATTCCAAAGAATTCCCTTGTGCATTGACCCTCATTTAGAAAGGCTTTTATTACATATTCTATCCTTTATCCTTTTTTGTCATATTTCAGAAATCAAACGGGGCTTTAAAAAATCTGAAGCAGATTACTTAAATTTTCCTCCCCACTGCTATTCCCATTCTCTCATTTCCCCCCCTCAAAACATACTATATTTATTAAAAAAGAAAGTTCAACACAAACATAAAACAACTAGGTAAGTTACATCATTACAAGGAAACCGTTGTCTTAATGGAATATACTCAAAGATATTGTTGTTTTTTTAACTGCCTAATTAACAAGATTTCTTTCCTTAAATTATAAAAAGTTGCAAATTGTCCAGCAAAAACAAAATCTTTCTATACATATTCTGCAATTCTTGCAGCAAAATGTACTGCTACCAAATAATTAGTTACAAGGATGCTCTTTTTATATAAATAAGAAAGTGGGTATAACTCACCAGTACATAGTAATAAAATAATCCCTAAAAACACTTATTACATTAAGCAAGATAAATAATTTGTCTCTCGGACAATAAGAGAATTTGCATTTAAATTATTTAAAAAACTAGGCTGTAACAATTATTGCACAACTAAAAATAAGCACTGAAAAGCCATTATCAGGCTACAGAACACTAATGTATAAAAGAATTAGATAATTCTGAACACATTGCTAAATTCTTCCTAGAAGAACTTATCTACCAAAAAACTGGTTTGTAACGTTTAAATATAAAATGTTAAACTCAGTTTTGGCTGGCAAACAGTAACTTTCATAATGTTTTAAAATCATGTTCATGGTTTTTTTTTTAGGGCCTGAAGAGAATGGCTATTGACGATATCTTGCTCTGAGCAATGAATGAAAGTTTTTGTTTCTAATTCTTATGCCTAGATGCTGCTTTGCTATGCTCATAAAACCCAATAGGAACTTAAAAATAAATGCTTATATCATGAAGATACTTATTTTAACTTTTTATAACATTTTCCATTTGTCTGTTTTCAAACAAAGCCCAAATACAGGACCCTAAACTAGTAGACAAGTTAAAACTAAAATTTTGCATGTTCCTAGGAACACTGTTTAGCAATATAAAACTTGTGTATTCAGAAAAATCAATTACAATCTTGGTTTCAGGGCCCAAATATTGCCCAAGGAATCCTTCTTCCACCTGAAGGTAGGAAGAAGTGCAGGATGAAGGTGATGCAAAAAATGGAGCACTCAGCTATGGAGAGCCATCTTGATTTTGCTTTAGAGGAGGAAGGGTCCTTGCTGAAGCACAAAAATAACATTTGTACTGGTGGTCCAAATGGAATTCCCAGATATTCAAAATCAAATGTAAAAGAAGCATTTGTGATGGACCAGTTTTGTACTGCACATAGCCATCATTCTGTCCTTCCTTCCATTTAAGTAGCTTTCATTCAAGTGAATGTACAAATAAACCTGGGGTGGGCATAATAGCTTTCTTAACAGCAGCAAACCAGTGGAATAGAAATCCACTGAAAAAATTTTAAGCAAATTGTTGACAGTAATTCCTAAGGCTCTCTGTTACTGATTTTTGTATGGGCTTTATTCTTCTGCAAATACTCTGCAACTAACTTTATTCATGGGGAACAACAGGCCAACTTTCAAAACTTGGTGAAACTGATATCTTTCACTAGCCTGCTTAATAAGCCTTTATAAATACATGAATTATAATTTCCATTCTAATGGAAAATTACTTCAATGAGTTGGGAAATTTATATGTAGCAGAGAACAGTAAAGTATATTTTCAAAGAAAGAATTATTTATGAAAATTTTTCTCTTTAAGAAAGAGAGATCTCTGAAGGAGAAGAGAAAATAGAAAACATCTAGTAACTGCCTCTCTGCAGCCCTGTCCTCGTTTACAGGAGACTGGATGGGGTTCTCAGCAGGACCAACACACCGCTGGTTTGAGAAAAATCACTCTCTTGCCCTTACAGAATCACAGAATTACAGAGTTGGAAGGGATCTCACTAGCTATCTAATGCACCCCATACCGTCTAAAAGTCTTCTCAGCACATAACGTACCCAGCAACTGGTCATCTAATTAGATCTCTCTCATTTCAGCCTATTCAACCTCCTTTCAGTCAATCATGCCAAACAATTGTCATTGCTTTTAGGAAAGAAACTCTCACATATTATGCAACTTTTAAAATCACTCATCTTAAGCATTAATCACTCAAAGAGGAGTGTAGCCCTTTAACTTGGTCTACACTGAGACACAGTAGGCCTCTCACTCATATGTACATACAATACTGTTAACAAATATTGGAAAATTGCAGTCTATTTCCCCCTCATGTTTCATCATACAGCAAATCATATTTATCCCAGGTGATGATACCACCTTTCAGAAGCAGATTTCTTTCACAATCGTGTGTTACCAAAATGCCTGTTGGTAACCAATTATTCTCTCTGTAGTAACAACCTAGAATGTAGAAATTAGTTTGTTTTGTCTGCCCTAAAAAAGGTGCCTATGATATTCAGCTACCAATGAACAGAGCCTGAATTTTCAAGTATTTTTCTGTGGGAGTTGGAATTTGTTTTTTGTTTTTATACCATTGTCAATGCTGGGGTGGTAATAAAAGGTGGATGCAATGAGGGAATGAAAAAGTACATGTCTGCTCCTTGTTTTTAAAAGAATAGAGTGATATAAGGCAGTCCATCCAAAAGGACAGTTGTCCTGTTCTCCCCCCACCCCACTTCCCAGCCCTCCCCCCTTCCCCCACTAGCTTTACATCAGCAAACACAATAGAACCATTACCACAAGCCAAAGTTACACTTCCAAACATATAACACTGAATGGTTCCAGCCCTTTGCTCTCAAACACCAGCACTATATTTTGCTTTTGTTAAAAAAAAAAAAAAGGATACTAAAAAACCCAAATCAACAATAACAATAACAGTTCAGTGGCCTCGCTGGTGGGCCTGATAGACTTTTCCAGTTTGCTGTTGTCTTCTGGTCCGCACAGGCACCTCTGTTACACCCAACATTGGGTCCGCCAGCATTTTCTGGATTGGACTTCTTTGAAAAGGTTTTTTGTGTTTCTATCTCCTTTGAGTCATTTTTTCATTTGAGGCGCTGAGTCACATTAGCCAGAGCAACTGCAAATGCCTGGACAGCAGAAAAGGGGTATTGAAAGTCCAAAATGTAAGCATTGCCATCAATCCTTCCAAACTGCATTACCTATTACAGGGCAGGTAAGAGAGAGGAAAAAAAATAAGGAAAACAGTTAAAACTGCAACACAAAAGGATTTTAAAAATTCAATTCAAACCTAGATTTTAAAAATTCAATTATGTGATCTATGAAAAGAAACCAACTTAGTTCTCAGTTTAAGAGTGCCTCTTCAGTCGTTCCTACCACCAAAACTTCCTAAAGTTTGACATAATCAGTGGTTTGTCCTTGTGAGAAATTGAAGATGAAAGTTTACATGACAATTGCTTTTCACAGTCCCTGGCAGATCTCTATTTCATGCCACTGCAATAATTGCTAGGTTGACAGTGAATACACATAATCGTTTAGGAAATAATTATTTTCTTCTTTTGAACTAACAAACTGGTAACTATGAATTAAAGATTATTGTTTTGGTATGAGAGGCTTTCCCCAAAGAGTAAAAAAAAAAAAAGAATCATAAATTTAGAGCTAGAAGGGACCCTCAGAGTTTATCTACCTCTCCTGCCCTAATCTCTCTGCTGATCTCTAATCTTGAGTCTCCAACTGCCTTTCAGACATCTCAAACTGCATGTCCAGTAGACATCTTAAATTTGACATATCCAAAATTGAGTGAAGTCGTTTTCTCTCTAAACTCCCCACCCTGCTCACTCCACACATACGTTCCCTGTTACAGTGGAGGGCAATACCAGCTTCCCTGCCCCTAAGACTCAAAACCTAGGAGTCATCCTGGACTCTTCACTCTCTCTCACTCTATTTTATTTCCAAGGCCCATCAATTTCATCTTTGTAACATCTCTCAAATATGTCCCCCTCTTTCCTTTGACACTGCCACCACTTAAAACCTCGTAAGTGGACTATTGCAATGACCCCCCCCCCCAATATATTCCAGGGGCTATGATCAGATACAGAATCCTCTGGCATCCAAAGCTCTTCATAGTCTAGCCCCCTCCTATCTTTCCAGTCTCTTACGCCTTATTCCCCAACATGTACTCTTTGATCCAGTGATACTGGTTTCCTTGCTGTTTCCTGTTTCATCTCTCAGCTCTAGCATTTTCTCTGACTGTCCCTCCTCATTTCTGCCTATGGGCTCCCGAGGCTTCCTTTAAGTTCCTACTAAAATCCCATCTTCTAGAACAGAGCTTTAATGTTTTTCCACTTGTGACCCCTTTTTGCCTGATAAATTTTTATGTGACCCCAGATATATTGGTATATAAAATGGGTCTACATAATACTGCTGCCAAAATTTTTCATGACCTCCACATTCACAGTTTAAGAAGCTTTGTTTTAGAGGAAGCCTTTTCCTATTTCCCTTTATTCTAGTGCCTTCCCTCTGTTAATTATTTCCTGTTGATCCTGTATATAGCTTGCTTGTGCATATTTGCTTGCTTGTTGGCTCCCCCACTAGATTGTAAACTCCTTGAGATCAGGGACTACCTTTTAACTCTTTTCATGCCCTTAGGGCTTAGTACAGTGCCTGGAACATAGGAGACTTAATAAATGTTTTTGACTGAATCACCTAGTCCAATTCCCTCCTTTTACAGATGAGGAAAATGAAAATTTCTTTAAATGACTGCTTAAATGACTCACCCATGGTCAAACATATGATAAATAGCAGACCTTATAAGCTTATAATGATTACAGATCGCTCAATTAAAATGTGATCTTACATTTGTCAACAACTTCACAAAACTTACTTGAAAACTAGGTTTATTACAAAAGAAATGAACATGCATGTGGAACCCAAGGAGTTCACAATTCACACCGAAGTTTACATATCTATGACAGCAAGACAAAGGAGGGAGGAGATATCAGAATCTCCACCTAAAGGGGCATGGCATGGGAGAAGAAAGGTGCAGTAAAGGTTGGAAAAGGACAAAACCCTACCCAAAGAGGTGCAAGACAACAACAAAAGCCACATTCTTTTCCTTTGGAAACTGTTAGACATGAAGATATGATGATCTCCTTATCTACAAGGGTCCAGTTGTACAAGCCTAGTACAGACTGTTTGGCATCTGTCGACTCCTAGGGACACAGAGGGAGTCCAGTTTGGGATATAAAAACCAAATTATTTCGGGGGTAAGGGTTATCCTTGACACATCAGGGCCTCCTGCATGCGCTGGGTTCAGTGTTTCTGGAAAATATGGCAACTGAAAAAGACAAGTTCAGGGGACCTGTTAAGAGTCCTTAACATATTCCACCAAAGATATTTTTATTGCAACTCTTTTATAAGACTATATAAAAAAAGATAGGGGAAGACAGGAATTAAGTCAAAATCTGAAGTGGATTAACTAGAGTGAGATGAATAATTATTGAAAAATTCAATCCAGCATTTTAACATTACCTAATGCTAAATTGTAGCAAGTTCGAACAGAAAACAATAGCATGATTAAGTTATATGGAGAAAGGGTCTGGGTCTCTCTTCTCTCATCCCCGCCCCCCTTCATTCCCTCAGTGTCTGTCTGTCTGTCTGTCTGTCTGTCTCTCTGCGTGTCTGTTTCCCTGTCCCTCTTCCCTTTCTACTCTCCCTACCCAGGAGAATTTCATAGTACTTCTGAGAAACTTGGAAGCTAAACAAACCAGCACACAGAATCATGGGATTTAGAGCAAGAAGGAAATTTAGTGATCACTTAGGTAAGTGCATTTTAGAGATCAGCAAACAGGTGCAGAGAAGGTAGGTGATTTTTCCTAGTCACACAGACCACAGCTGAGTTAGTCGAGCTCTGAACCCTTGGCCTCTGACTTCACTGATAATTCATTAACCACAATCCCACACATTGGAGACAATTTCATAAGCTAGTTTTACTTCTACTGTGTATAGTTAATCTTCCTCCCTCTAAGAGATGACTCCCAACTACTTGAGGAATGATTACTTGCTGTGCAAATTTCATGGGATGCCCTTTGTGAACAACTTCTCCCAAAGCCCCAAATCCTTTCAACTCAATTTTTTTTTTGGCTGGGCAATTGGGGTTAAGTGACTTGCCCAGGGTCACACAGCTAGTAAGTGTTAAGTGTCTGAGGCTGGATTTGAACTCAGGTCCTCCTGAATCCAGGGCTGGTGCTCTATCCACTGCGCCACCTAACTGCCCCCTCGACCCAATTTTTAAAAGCCCTGTTGAAATACAAGGTGGTTTTTGTCTTATTCAATCTTGAACAGGATTCTTAATGGCAAAAACATGGCTCAACAAGAAGGGATTTGGTAATTAATCTTCAGGGAACTGAAAAGGCTTCAGGAACCTTGAAACAAGACTATCACTTGAAGAGAAGGCACTTTTAACAGAGTTCAGAGATTGGCATCTCAGAGCCACACTATGCCTTTCTCCCCATGAGACGTCCAATGATTTCTCTCTTGGTTTCCCTTCCCCTGCCCTAAATAAACTACCATCTTATTCTCAAAAACAAAACCAAAATCATCCTATTCCTGACCTACAAAGTCAAACTAAAAAATCCCAAATTTTAATAGCAGTAGCTCATTTGTAATAAACTGGCATTTTTATTCCCTCTTCAAATTCAAAAGTGCAAAGCCAGGCAGAAATGAAAGCAGAATGGGGAAAACAAAGGTAGCTGAGATTTTCAGAAGCTCAAGACACATTTATTTCTGATGATGGTTTGGCAGGCTTTCATTTTTGCTTATTGGTCTACTCTTGTAAATTTTTCTACTCTTGAAAATTTTTCTACTCTAAATCATGCTATGTTCAAAGAAGCATTAGTTCCATCAGTTCTGCTAAGCAGAATTTCCTAGAAGCAAAAAAAAAAAAAAAATCAAAAGCAGAATAGTTTTTTTAGTCTAATAAATATAGAAAGTTTAGTTGGATAAAAAGGCTATGGCAAGGTAGAAAAACATTTTATAACTCAAGGCCTAACATACAGATTCGTAAATGTCTCTTGAAGGAAAACCTCACTGCCTTTAATAGAATTCACAGATCATGTGAGTTTGACCACATTCAGTCAAAGTCCTCATGTAAAGAACCTCTGCCAGACCAAAGGTCATTAGTTATTCAGAGAGCTACTGAATTGTTTATATTGACAGTCTCCTTTGGGCCTTATTTAATGAAAGGTTCATGAATGGAATGTAGAACGAAATTCTTGGGGTTTGCTTTTGTAGAAAGTTTCACGAGCTGTCAGTATTACTAAAGATAATGAATACACTGAAGCCTTTTCATTGCTCTGGCAGGAAACGTATAAAAATATATATTGTCTGAATTCTCTCATTACTATAGACTTTGTTTAAATAACTAGTTTGTAATAATAGTTCTTAAGCCACTGTGCATAAAGATTTTTTTGAAGAAAGTAAAACATTTCTATTTTAAAGCGAGTCCAAGCTAAATGTGATCTCTGATACTGGATAGGCTGAGGCTGGTAGATCACTGGAGCTTGGGAGTTCTGAACTTCAGCAGCGCTAAAGCTGAAGTAAGAGTGTCTACATTAAGTCTTACCTTGATAGGGGGGATTCCTGGGAATAGGGAGCCACTAGGTTACCTAAAGAGGGGGGAATTGGCCTACATCAGAAATGAAACAGGTCAAAGCTTCTGTGCCAATCAACAGTGGAATGAGCCCTATGAGTGGCTACCTAGGAGAGATAGGGATGGGGAAGGAGGACAGACAAATTTCTTGATAGAGAAATGATGGGGTACAGAATGAAACATATTTTTTGGACATGGCCAATGTGGGAATTTGTTTTGCTTCACTATCCTTAGGGATCACGAGGATTCTTTCTTTTCCTTTTTTCCTACTTAATAGGTGGTAGAAGGAATAGAAAATAATTTTTTGTTAATTGGGAAAAAAAGTAATTAAAAAAAAGGGAAGTGAGGCCAAGAGAGTGAAATAGGATTTCTGCACATGGTTTTTCAAAACAAATTAACTACCACTTTTAAAGCAGTCTTACCTGTCTCCCTTCCAACTCAATCTGGAAGTTTTTTGCAGATTCTTGGGTCACCCGCCCTCCGAAGTCCAGCTGGTATACCTGTGTTGCCTCATTCCACAAAGGCTGCTTATTAGCCATCACATACACAAATCCCTGACTCCCCAACCTCCCATCCTCCTTTTCATTAGCTTTCCGGCACTTGAATTCCTCCAGCTCACTGGCTGTCCTCAGACTCCTTTTTGTTTTCCACCCCTTTTTGCTGCCTTGGCTCTGGTTCATTAGTTCGTCCCCACTGATAAACAGTTCTGGCTCACTCTCAGAGCTGTCCTGAAATTCATTTGTCTTATTGAGCTTCTTTGACTTCAACTGGTCCTTCTGGCTCTTCACTTTCTTTTTCTCTCTCCCAAGTCGGGGGCTGGAGATGAGGGAGTTGAAGTCACTCAGAGTCCTTGCCTCCTTCTTCCCCTTACCCTCTGTGATAGCCTGGACATTCCCTTCTTCAGCACGGCTGTCCAGATGCTTACGGTTCTTCTTCCCAAATTTATCTGTCCGCTGTGGGATGGGACTTTCTGTCAAGGAGAGGACTTCCTGGAAATTGTCTGCAGTCTCCACCATCACTTCTGTACCCAGGTGGCCTTGGTGCTCAGCTGGAGGTGGGGACACAATGGGCTTTTCCACAACCAAGTGTGATTTGGGAGGAAGAGTGCCCTGGGAGTTCTGCACAGGTGGACATGAACTGTAAGAATTCCAAGGATGCAAGGCAATGGGTGGCAGCTGTAAACTAGAACATGTGCTGCTTCCTGGGTACATGGGTGGCAAGGGACAATAGGAAAGGTTGGATGAGTACCCTGGCTGAAGTACTACAGTGGGCTCCTGTTGTGCAAATTGTGTTGGGGACAGGGCTTCTTTAGGGGAGCAGGGAGCCTGCATTCCCTGCAAGGGGGGATTATTATAGCTTCCTGGAAAAGGTACTCCCATCCCATAGCCTGTTTGGAAAGTGGCAGTAGGGCTGGTTGGAGATTTGGGGGAAACAAAGGACACTCGGGACACATCTAGGTGCTGGGGCTGACCAATCATCAGAGGTGGTGGTTTCAGGGGGTTGGGCACTGAACTCTGTGCTGTCCTTTCCTGAGGAACCCAAATATCTTCTCCCAACATAGGGTCCCACTGGTAAGGGGGTGGCCGTTTTACTCCCATAGTTGCCTCAGCTAGTGCTGCATGCCTTACAGACTTTTCCACCTGACAGTGCTGGGATAGGGCCTCATCCTCTGTGAAGGCAGAGTTGACATAGTCTGTCCGATCACGAGAGTTGTCAGGTGGGCTCAATAGATTGTATGAAGACTGGGAGGCCAAGGGTGAAGTGCTGACCGAGTGCGCTATGACTGAGCTATGCTGGGAGTTACCCACTGAGCTCAGATCAGACCGCATGCCACCACTAAGGCCGGATGTGCCAGTGCCGGCACTGGCACCACCCACACTTCCTCCACCATTATTTGCACCACTTGCACTGCCACTGCACTGGCTACAGGTATACAGAGCAGCAGGCGGCCTTGGCTGGTACTGAGCGGTTACCACACTACCCTTAGGTTTTGGTGGGTGTTGTAGGGTAGCCCGCTGACTATCTGCCAGTTGAGCCATCTTCTGAGCTACCTCTCGGTTGTTTCTGCGCAGCGTGGCATGGATAAGGCTGCTGTCTAATCGCTGGGCAGCTCCTCGCCCCTGTGCCAGCTGGTTAGCAATTTCTGGATAAGGAGGTGGGTCCCCAGATGGGATGGAGTAGCGGGGGACAGTTAACCGGTTGAGGGTCGCACTGGAACAGGGTTGTGGGGCCTTCTTTTGAGTGGCCGGGATTCTCAAGGTGGCTGAGCTTCCAGGACCTGGAAGGGTATAAGTGTTCTGGGCACACAGCATCCGAGTCCGAGGCCGACACACTTCCTCCACATTACCACTGCTGTCAAAGGTGGTGATCCTCTCATAGCCAAGAGGAGTTTGGTAATGTCCTGAAGTGGGGAAAAGAGAGAAGTCTCCCTTTTTCAGACAAACGTCCACAGGGGGCTGAGGTGGAGGCAGTGGTGGGGGAGGGGCTGCAGTGGTGGGAGCAGCTGGGATAGTCCCTGGGTAAGGGGGTGGTGGATTCAATTTATTCATCTGGATCTCTTGGGTAGTGGTGAAGACCACCGCATCCCCTTCTGCTGCTAGCTGCTGTACTGGCCTCAGGGTCTTTGTTGCCTTCTGGAGGTGCTCATGTTCTCTGTCTCCATGATCCCCCATAGCCAGCTGGATTGCCCCCTGTGGTGGGAGAGATAGCTGAGGGGGTGCCTGAAGCATTCGTCCCATTTCTACTCCTCCAAAAATCACCTGACCCGGACTGGAATACCTATTGGGGACTGGGTACTGGATGGTGCTATCACTTGTGTGGTCGGCTGCTCCCACAGGTGTTGTTTGGTTGGTTAGGACATCCAACTGCACATTCTGATTGGCCAGCAGGGACTGCACCAACCCTATGCTTTGTGTGGGGGACATGGCTTGTGCTGAGCTGTGAATAGGAGCAATGGGGATGTTTACGGTGCAAGGGGGATTGTTTTCAGGTACTCCAGATGCTCCAGTAACTGCAAGAAAGGGGGGAAAAAAACTGCTTAGAAAACAGTGAGATGAAACTGGGTCAGAATAAGAATTATTCAATGCCTGAATCCAGGGCTAAAAATTTTCTTCAAGTTACAGAAAATCATCATGACTCGATACTTGGGATTGTTATGGGCCTAGCACCCCAGAAGTTTTCTGGGGTACATCAAAGAACCTTCTCCTTGAGAAACTAAACCAAAGGATAGACACACCTAAAGAGATAAGTGGTACCAGATCGGGCCTGAGCTAGTTCCAGGACCACCACCCTTTATTCCAGTCTCCCCCTACCCCTGGGGAGATAAGATTAGGTGTGGCTGCTCCCTTTGTGGCGGGAGGAGGAGAGAGAGAGATGGCTTGAGAGATCTGCAGCCACCCCTCACCCAACTCCCCCAGTCACCACCATTGGGGGATGGTCCTACCTCAATTAGGGAACTTTCCACAGTTAGATGATCACCCCCACCAGTCCTCTATACAAGTACCTGCCTGTCTCCTGCTCGAGGAGATAGGTATCTCAGAGCCACGCTCTGTGCTATGCCTTCTCTCCATGAGAAGAAGTCCAAGGATTTTTCCTTTCCCCAGCCCCTAAATAAACTATTATCTTATTCTATTGGATAGTGTGCAAGAGGGTGTAATTCTTTAAAGAGGAATTCCTAAGGACCCTAAGCCCTAACCCCTTCCCCAAACCCCCTAACCTATTTCCCCCATAACAGGATCTTAAGACAACTTAATTCACAACTCTCTGTGATTGCAGCCCCATTTTTCTTTGTTAGAATGGCCGTAGCACTTTTTTAGTATGTGATGCTACTGACTTTCCCAAGCTTCCTGATTTCCCATTTCTGTGAGGCATTAGGGGATATAAGCAAACTGGCTTCTTTTTGCCAGTTTACTCCTTGTTCCAACAGTCAGCATGATGTCTATGCCCACACACAAAAAAAAAAGCCGATAGGTTTATACCATACAATGGAATTCTGCTGCATGAGAATTCCTCAAGACTGTATCATGGAGAACCAACCAAATTACAGGTAAAGTTTCTTGGTGGGAATTTTCTTTGGCACCTGAGTCCTTTTCACCTTGGAATATCCAGCTGCTCCTGCAACCTTCTCACCCTGGAACACCCTTACCCCAGGGTAGCTCCCTTCTTTTATTTGTGAATTCCCCAGTGACCTCCATTTTGTGGAGGAATTCAGGCTAGCCAACTTCCACCCCCCCCCCCCCAACCCATTCTGCTTCCTACTTTCTAGACTTTGACACTATGTCTCCAGTTAGGTACTTCTCTCCTACTTTTTAGCTCTCTTTTGAAAACTCCTTAAGGACAGTAATTGTTTTTTCTTTTTCCTTGTATTTGCATACCTAGTTCTTGGCACAATGTCTAGTACATAGGAAGTGCTTAATGCCTTATACAATAGGCATATCCCTGAAAATAATGGATAATTTGTATTTTTGAAAAGATAATTGTTTAAAATGTATTTGGTGGAGTGGGGGAAGAGATGGGAGAGGAGCAGGGCAGTAAATGAATTTTACACTCATCAGAAAAGGCTCAAAGATCTTAAACTCATCAGAGCTGCCTCAAGGAGGGACTAACAGACACACCCAATTGGGTGGAGTAATCTATTTAATCTGGGCAGTAAATGAGCCTAACACATCAAAATTGGCTCAAAGACCTCAATCTCATTAGAATTGGCTCAAGGAGGAAATAATGTACACACTCAATTTCCCTGCAGGAAAATTGGAGGGGAAGGGGATAAAGAGAGAGGGGCAAAAGAAGGAAGGGCAGAGTGGGGGAGAGGATAGACAGAAGCAAATCCCTTTTGAAGAGGGATAGGATGAAAGAAGATGGATAATAGAATAAATATCTTGGGGAAGGGAATAGGATGGAAGGGAAACAGGTAACAATAGTAATCATGAAAAAGAGAAAAGGGGGAAAAATTGTACAAAAAATATTTATAGCAACTCTTGGTGGAGGCTAAGAATTGAGAATCAAGGGAATGTCCATCAATTGAGGAATGATGGAAAAAGCTGTGTTATATGATTGTAGTGGAATGGTCTTGTGCTACAGGAAATGACAAACAGGATGATCCCCGAAAAGCCTTGAAAGACTAATGAACATCGATGTATAGTGAAATGAGCGGAGTTGAGAGGACATTATGTGTAGTGACAGCAATATTATTCAATGAGCAATTGTGAATGACTTAACTACTCTCAGCAGTGTAATGATCCAAGAGAATCCCAAGGAACTAATGAGGAAGCTTACTATGCACCCCAATAGAAAGAACTGATAAAAAGAACCCTTGTGGATTGTACATATATAACCTGATTGCGATCTTGTGGAGGGGGGAGGGAGAAAAATTTGGAACTCTAAATCTTATGAAAATGAATGTTGAAAACTACCCTTACATGTAAATGGGAAATAAAATAAATGTTTGTTGCTAAATAAAATGTATTTGGGAAGCTGTTATTTAAAGAAATAATATGGTGAATCGTTTTGCAAAGCAAATAATTATCTATTTTGGCTGTTTTATAAAACTGGATTTGCAGAGATTAATGTTGCTTTAAGTAAAGCTGTTGTCATTTAGTTGTTTCTGTCGTTTTTGCCTCTTCCTCACCCCATTTGGAGTTGCCTTGGCAAAGATATTGATGTGGTTTGCCATTTCCTTCTCTAGCTCATTTTACAGATGAGGAAACTGAGGCAAACAGGGTTAAGTGACTTTTCTATGATCACACAGCTAGTGAGTGAGGTACAGTTATTTAACTGGAAGAGAATGCTTTTAAAAAAATTTTGTTTTTTAAAATTCTTTTTATTTTTTTGGAAGAGAATTCTTGAATAAATCTTTAAATCATTGGAGAGAACTACTTTTTCAAGAGAAAGTTCTTTTTTCTATTCATATAAAGTTTAAATTTGAAATTAATAAGGCCTCCATAAGTGGATACATGAAACACACATTTTTAGGAATAAAGCTATTATTTCATACTTTTAGAATCCTTGAGTGAATATTTTGTTAATTTGGTGCATTTAAGTTTATCAAGCTACTTAAATGGTCTCTTCCTCATACCCAATAATACTTACCAAATTATAAAAACCACAAAATAGTAGAGATTGAAGGGACCTTAGAAGTCATCTAGTCCAACCCTTCATTTTATAGATGAGGAAAGTGATTTTCTCAAGGTTTCACAACTAGCTTTCAGATTTCTTGACTCGACCATGAACATTATACCTACGGGTAATGATGTCCTATACTAGGTGTTGAGGGACCAAAGATAAAAATACAAGTCCCTTCTATAAAGTAGTTTCCATTGGATGATGTGCCATTCTAGTGCTTTGAGCTTAGCAGATGCTCACTAAACACCCATGAATTAATTGAATATTAAGGTCAGGGGTCCTTACACCAAAACTGTCTCCAGAATGAAGCAACAACAGATTACCAAAACAGATTAATTAGATCAACATGGATTAATTTAACAAAATTCATACTAGTATTTAATTCTTTGATGCCATTTGTCTTTATTTTTATTTTTTATTTTTTGGTCAGTGTGATCTCAGAATTGACCATGCATGTTTGGTTTTTTTTGGGAAAAAGGAATCTATCCCCTTTCCCAATTTTTCCTCTCCTTCCCTTTTGGATGTCAACTCTCACCTCTGACACAGACAACCTGTGAGTCTTCGGACAAGTCACATAGCCTCTCAATGCTTAGGGCAGCTCTCTAAGGGTATAAGTTGAAGAGCAGTCACCAGAATGCATTGTAGTTCCCTATACTAATGGAAGGTCCAGTCAACAAAAAATGTTATTTTTCTATGGAATTATTATTCAGTAGAGATCTATATATTTTTCCTTTCAAAGAGTTTTTTTCAGATTAATAGGGCTAGATATGAAAGATCTTAGGGTGGCAACCTGTTCTAGTAGAAGGAGAAGTGGATTTGGGAGTCAGAAGGTCTAAACCCAAAGCCCATTTCTATCCTTTATCAGTTCAATGACTAAACAAATCACTTAACCTCTGAGCTTGTAAAGCAGAGAATAATAACACTTGCAATATCTACTCAAAAGGTTGCTGTAGAGAAAGCACTTTATAAACTATAAAACATTATATAAATAAAAGCTGTGTGTGTGTGTGGGGGAGGGGTAAAGTCCTATACAATGTAAGATTTCATTATCATGATCCCCATTTATCTTTATCTTCTAACAACTTCTTTACTGCAGACACAATGTTGTGTGTCTACTCGATACTGGAATGGCTGCATACTTGTTAGAGCTGTATGGGCATCTTATGGCTTTCCACAAGACTATAAATCTATCATGCACATTAGTATATGCTACAATTTATAGTGAGTTGTATTATTTTCCCTCTTAAAATCCATGAGCAAGGTTTCCATTTGGTATCTTGTTAAGAAAGAAAATGTCTTCAATAATTGAGAGAACAGAGTAAAGACAATTACAAATACATGCCCACAAACAAGACTTATACATCGGTACAGAAACTACTACATTTTGCATACCTGGCAAATCATCTTCATCTTCACTGAAAACATTAGGGTTGAAGACAGGTAAATTAATATAATCCATGGAAATCTTGCGTACTTCTGGGAGATATATGGTCATCTGTCTAGGCTGAAGATGCAGCAGGCTGGTTTTATAGATTACTAATGGGAAGAAAGAATACCATGGTTAACAGAGACATATCATTTGAGCAGATTCCAAGTGTCAGACAATTCATGAGAGTAAGAGGAGAAAAGCTGTTAACTCATTATAGCTCTAAGCCAATTTATACCAAAAAACTGCAAGATTTCTAATCTTGGCTCTGGCACTGGACCAGCATGGGACTTGAGGCAATAATGAACTAGATCTCTGAAATCAAACTACAAATTGTGGTTCTAGTTATCTTTTAGCCAGTAGTCTCACAACAAAACCATAAGTTCAGAATATTTTAAAAACATTGATAAGAAGACCTACAAGTGGGGCAGCTAGGTGGCGGAGTGGATAAAGCACCGGCCCTGGATTCAGGAGTACCTGAGTTCAAATCTGGCCTCAGATACTTGACACTTACTAGCTGTGTGACCCTGGGCAAGTCACTTAACCCCAACTGCCTTACCAAAAAAAAAAAAAAGAAGAAGAAGACATACAAGTTAGGTAAATTATTCAAAACTTTAATAGGTACAGAAGTAATTGGAGATGATAATGGTGTATGAGAATAAAATAACTAATCAGCATAATTACGCATTTTGATGTTTAACAAAGATTGGAAACCATGGAAATTATAGTATAGGATAGAACTCATTAATATTACAGTTATTTATTTATTTATTTATTTATTTATTTATTTATTACTGTGTATGATACTGTTTGATCTTGAACTTTGTATACTGGATCGAACACTTCTATTTTGGTAGACTATCTAAATGAGAAGATATTAGAAATTCTTCCTGATGTGCTTCATCAGCAACCCACCAAAAAGGGAAAAATATTGATAGGTGCTTACTGGAAGTGTCATGAATAATATTTTGAAGTCACAATCATGATTTTCAGTGGCAATCTCAATAATGAATGAGTCCAAAAAAAAAAAAATGAGTCCCAGAAGCAACAGGAAGAACTGGAGGAGTGACACTAAGGTGGTGGCAAGATTTTTCTGAACTTCTATTGTCTTTTCACTTTTGAAAAGGGTACCTTCTATCTGGTTGACCCCGGGACTGATTACTTATACTTTTGAAGTGTTTGTCTAAATTCTCTATTTTTAAATTAATTTGGGTATTTTATATTTTTGTAAATATCATTTCACCTCATTTATGAGATTTATTGACATAATTCAACAAAAGAGTTTCAAATTACTTCCTTTATCCTTTCCTTTCTTGTGATTCAACTGTCCATAAATAGGCAATAATGCCTAACATATGGATATGAATGAAGACTGATACTTGATGAAAATTATCTTATAAGCTTTAATTATGCTGGAAGATAGCTCTCCTAAGATAGACTCAGGATTTGAAAATCACGCTGAACAAAACTAATAAAAAGTGGAGAAAGTAGAATCAAAAGGACAATAAAAATAATGACACAATAGTGTAAATGAAAACAACTTTAAAATGATAACAGAATTTGGATAAATATAAGTCCTTAGAAGATATAGCCTCATACTCCCTTCATCAAGATAATACCAAAGATTAAGGGTACAAAATGCTATATACAACACCAGATATAGGTGCTATAAAGATTTGTTTTGCTTAACTCATTTCTTTGTCAAAAGAAATATCTCTATAGGAGATACTGGAAAATATATAAAAACTAAACCCAAAAAGCATCAATAAAACATTTAAAACTTTGTAGATAGCTTATTAAGACCAAATAGGAGTCAGTCTTCCATTTGAGAACTGTGGTAATATGGTGTCATGCTATGCTTCAATGACAACTTATACATTCTTTTTATTTTATTTTATTTTTGCGGGGCAATGAGGGTTAAGTGACTTGCCCAGAGTCACACAGCTAGTAAGTGTCAAGTGTCCAAGGCCAGATTTGAACTCAGGTCCTCCTGAATCCAGGGCCAATACTTTATCTACTGCGCCACCTAGCTGCCCTTATACATTCTTTTAAAAAAATATTTTTTAATTTAAAGTTTTGAGTTCCAAATTCTATTTCTCCCTTCCCCCTTCCCTGAGGCAGTAAGTAACCAGATATGAACTATATGCTCTTGAGTGACAATGCAATAAAAATAATGCTTATCAATATGACTTCTCAAACAAAAGGGAGACTGTGTGTTAGGATTTGTTGTTGTTGTTCGGTTGTTTCAGTTGTGTCTGACTCTTTGTGACCCCATTTGGGATTTTCTTGGCAAAGATATTGGAGTCATTTATCATTTCCTTGTGCTATTCATTTTATGGATGAGGAACTGAGGCAAACAGAGTTAAGTGACTTGCCCAGGATTATACAGCTAGTAACTGTCTGAGGCCAGATTTGAACTCAGATCTTCCTGACTCCTGGCCTAGCACCCTATCTACTATGCCACCTAACTGCGTGTTAGGATTAAACTGCCCTAAAAATGTTCCTTTGGCATAAATCTTTATACTTAATGTACATACCTATTTATTATCATTGATGAAGCAGTCATGGAGACAGGGTAGATGAGCAAATAATATGCCTGGGATCTATTTCTCTAGTCCAATTTTGTCTCTAATTTTTTCAGTGACCCTTGGGTAAGTTTTCAATCTTTCCCTTAGACCACATCTAAAGCAAAGATAATATAATTTGTCCTTGAGAAGATTAATTTATAAAGCTCAAGACTACATTTATTAAGTGCTGCCACCATGGAATTTAATACTAATTGGCCACACAATCTTCTACTACCGTTTGCTCCTTAACACTAAAATATCTTTTTTTACTTTCTTTGATATTGGGTTCTTTTGAACTTACAAGCTTGGAGATATCAGTGCCATGATGATATCAAAAGCAAAAGCAAAAGCAAAGGTTTTTTTAAAAAAAAACCCAGAACTTTCTCATAGCTTTAATAGAATATTGTTTCTATTACTTTATTCATATCCATTGTCAAAAAATGAAAATTCTAATAGTCAAAAAAGCCCTTTCTAAAGTCAATTTATATCATCTTTTTTTAAAACATGAGAGTTTTGAGAAACTGTATTATCTAAAAGGGAAAGGATAAGCATTTATGCTTTATGTTTACCTCTCAGATCTCTGGAGAGGAGAACAATTTATGACCAAACAAGAGATAGAGAATATTATGAAATGCAAAATGTATGATTTTGATTATATTAAATTAAAACATTTTTGTACAAACAGAAGCAATGCAGCCAAAATTAGAAGGGAAGCACAAAGCTGAGAAACAATTTTTACAGTGTTTCTGATAAAGGCATCATTTCTAAAATATATAGGGAACTGAATCAAATTTATAAGAATTCAAGTCATTCACCAATTGAGAAATGGTCAAAGGGTATGAACAGGCGGTTTTCAGATGAAGAAATCAAAGCTATCTATTGCCATATGAAAAAATGCTCTAAATCACTAATGATTAGAGAAATGCAAATTAAAACAACTCTGAGGTATCACCTCACACCTATCAGATTGGCTAATATGATAGAAAAGGGAAATAATAAATGTTAGGAAAGCTGTGGAAAAATTGAAACACTAATGCATTGTTGGTGGAGTTGTGAGCTGATTCAACCATTCTGGCAAGCAATTTGGAACTCTGCCCAAAGAGCTATAAAGCTGGGCATACCCTCTGACCCAGTAATACCACTACCAGGTCTGTATCCCAAAGAGATCATAGAGAAGGGAAAAGGAACCACATGTACAAAATATTTATAGCAGCTCTCTTTGTGGTGGCAAAGAATTGGAAATTGAGGGGATGCCCATCAACTGGGGAATGGCTGAACAAGTTGTGTTACCACTGTGCTGTAAGAAATGATGAGCAGGAAGATTTCAGAAAAACCTGGAAAGACTTAAGTGGACTGATGCTGAGTGAAATGAGCAAAACCAGGAGAACACTGTACACAGTAGCAGCAACATTGTGTGATAATCAACTGTGATAGACTTGGCTCTTCTGAGCAGTGCAATGACCCAAGACAATTCCAAAGGACTCATGATGGAAAATGTTCTCCACATCCAGAAAAAAGAACTGTGGATTCTGAATGCAGATTGAACCATAATGTTTCTACTTTTTGGTTGCTTTCCCCCCTCTTTTTTGAAGTTTTTCCCTTTTGTTCTGATTATTCTTTCACAACATGACTAATATACATATATAGCCTATATCAGATTGCTTTCTGTCTTGGGGATGGAGGGAGGGAAAAAAATTTGGAACTAAAAATCTTATGAAAACAAATGTTGAAAACTATTTTTACACGTAACTAGAAAATAATAAAATGCTTTTATGATATGCAGGGCCTACTTTGTGCCAGATATTTGCTAAGCATTTTACAAATAAAATCTCATCTGATCCTCACCGACAACCCTGTGAGGTAGGTACTATTATTATCCCCATTTTATAGGAGATGGAACTGAGGCACAATGTCACAACACTTGCCCAGGGTCACAGAGCCAGTACTGGCCAGAGGCCAGATTTGACTTCTTGACTCCAGTTCCAGTTTTTTATCTATTGTGCCACCAGCTCAAGACTGAAGGGAAGACTGCAGAACAACAGTAGCACAGCAGTCCAGTTTCCATTCCAAAAGCAGGTGTGTAAGTTAACAGAGAACATCAAATAAATGTTTTACCTGCACCAAGGTTAGTTGGCAGGAAAGTAGCCAAGCCTACAATCTTAAATTTGGTTCCCCAGATATTAGATGTAACCTGAGCAAGATAGTTGTGCTGTGAAGAAAAGAAAAGAAGAATCACAAACTGTTTTATTAATAATTATTTGCCAGGAGCAATGAATACTATAATCGATGTTAAAAGCAAAGTGTTTCTCAGAACAAATATCAACTCTCTAATATGTTCTCTTATAAGCTTCTCTTTTTCAGGGCTCTGGTTAGTGTGTTAAGTAACACAGGAGAATCCCTTTTTCCTCTGGAGCAAAGAGAAAAATACCTTATTTGGGAACTTTTTGTGTTGTCTTTTCTACTTTTCCCTTAGCTGGCCACCATAACTCTATCTGAAAAACCAGCCAGGAGATATATGCTGACTTTGGAGCCTACTTCCCCACTGAAAACATCTTAGATTTACTATTACATAATAAATATTTATTAGTAAGTCTACATTGCTATTAAATACTATAACATAAATATTACATTGCTAATATTCTTAGAATAGTCTTACTTCACACTTTGTAAGAGCACATAAAGGGCCAGTCTACTTCTGTAACTATCAGCTAGATTTGATTAGTATCTTCTACACCAAAAAACCACTTAACATCACTACTTTCCTTATGCCAGCCTTTCTAATGCAACATGGAAATGAAAGAACTAGAGGAAAGAGAGGATCTCACTCTCTGAACACATTTTATCTTTGATCATTTCTGAGACTTACTGACACGGAGATATCTATAAATTACCACTCTCCACCCCCTACCAGCAGTCACCAAGTAAACAACAAAAGCAAACTAAAAGAAGTATGTTTATCAAAATCAGATTGGTCTTGTGGATACAAAAAGACATTGTGAGCCTGCAAGGCATACGCTACCTGAGTGATATCTTCTAATGGAAACTCTCTCCGAGTTAGGCTTGGTGAGCCAATTGAAGGTTTCCTAATTGGTAACCTTGGGGACCTGGATATCTCTTGAGCAGCTCGGGATAACTTTGGAGATTTTCGGGCTTCAATATTGATTCTGCCAGAAAGTGGGGTTAAATATGATTAGACAGAGATAGAAATATTTAAACTACACAATCACTCATCAAATATTTGTCTCAGTTCTACAAATTTTGACTTTTAATTCCCTCTTCCCATAAATAATAATTTGTTTTTCTCATTTATGGATGATCATAAAGGCTAAGCTCAATTTAACAAATTATATCAGTGGCATGGTATCCTATTTCCTTTGCTTTGTGAGGAAGAAAACAATGACTGAATTCTATCCAAATACAAGACATCTACAATTCCTTCTAAGATGTATTGATAGAGCACTGGGCCTGGAAAGACCTGAGTTAAAAACTGAACTCTGACACCTACTGGCTGTGTGATCCTGGACAGGTCAGTTAACCTTTATTTGCCTTAGTTTCCTTACCCATAAAATGGGGATAATAATAGCACCCACTTCCCGGGGTTGTTGCAAGGATCAAATAAGATAATAATTCTAAAGTGCTTAGCACAATGTCTGGCACAAATTAAATGCTATATAAATATTAGCTATTATTATTATTGTTATCATCTCATCAATTTGTATAGGAATGTAGAGGGCTGGAAACATAATAGTTGCTGATGAATATTAGAGAAAAACAACAATTTTCACTTTTAGTCATAGCCTTTTCAGAATTTTTATATAAAACATTTATATATACAAATATATATGTATGTATGCACACATGCATGCATGTGGTCTCTGCTGTGAATACCACATAAAAATAGAATTAAAGATAAGGAAAAATGTGGGAAGATATTTGCTCTCATTAGTATAGAAAACCCCCCAAATGTAATGTCCTTCATTGTTACATCTTTGTAACAATTTTTTCATTGTTATATTCTTGGTTTTAAGACTGAATTAGTAGTGTCTCTGACTAGCAACATTTAAAGCAATGAACTTTAAGTTATTGTACGGGGGCAGCTAGGTGGCGCAGTGGATAAAGCACTGGCCCTGGATTCAGGAGGACTTGAGTTCAAATTCGGCTTCAGACTCTTGACACTTACTAGCTGTGTGACCCTGGGCAAGTCACTTAACCCTCATTGACCCGCAAAAAAAAAAAAGAGCTTTCTCCTAGGAAACAATGGCGGTCTGTCATATCTTCGATCATGGCAAAAATCAAGGCCAGGGATCTTCGTGGAAAGAAGAAGGAGGAGCTACTTAAACAGTTAGATGATTTAAAGGTGGAACTTTCCCAATTGAGAGTGGCTAAGGTCACTGGAGGAGCTGCATCCAAGCGATCTAAGATCCGAGTTGTCCAAAAATCTATTGCCCGAGTCTTGACTATCATCAACCAGACACAGAAAGAGAACCTCAGAAAATTCTATAAGGGCAAGAAATAAAAGCCCCTGGACCTTTGGCCCAAGAAGACCCGTGCCATGTACCGCAGGCTTAATAAGCACAAGGAAAGCCTGAAGACCAAAAAATAGCAGAGGGAGGAACGCCTGTACCCTCTTCAGAAATTTGTCATAAAGGGATAATTTGTAGAAGTGCTAAATAAAAAGACAAATTGTTATATAAAAAATTTGCACTTGAGCAAATCCCTCAGGACCAGTTTCTTCATTAAAACATGAAGATAATAGCATTTAATGGGAATCTCTCAAAGAAAATGTTATAATGTTTAAAATTAATAGTTATAAAACACCACAGGAGAGGTTATTCTGCTTAGCTGTTTGGTAGCTATAACAATTCAATACATAATGCCTTAAGGAAAGCAAAGTGCTTTCTTATAACAGTCCTATGAAGCAGGTAGTGACAATAGTATTATTCCTGTTTTATAGGAGAAACTGAGGTTCCCAGAGGCTAACTGACTTGGCCATTATCCTAGAGCTAGTGAGATGCTGGGCAAGGCTTTAAATCCCGATCTCCTGAATCAGAATTCTGGCACTCTGCCTACTACATCATGTGGTCATGAGTCTATAAAACAAGGTAATTAAGGCTTACAAAAAAGGCATAACTACTATGTGGTGATAGTGTCCTATTTAGGTGAGAAAGATGGATTATTGAGGGGTTAAATACCTAGATCATGAGAACATGCCAATGATGTCACAGCGTTTTAGAACAAGAAAGGATATTTATGAACATCTAGTATAGCCCTTTTATTTTAACAAATGAGAAAACTAAGACCCAGGGAAGGTAATTAACTTGCTGTTGCCAATCACACAGCTAGTCAGTAGCAGAATTGGAACTAAAGCTCAAATCTCCTGATTCCTACTGCTTTGCTCTTTCCACTAACTACACTCATTGTTTAAGGCAATTAGGGTTAAATGACTTGCCCAAGGTCACACAGCTATTAAGTGTCTGAGATGACATTGCCTTAAACATTGGGGCCATCTCCAGTTATCCTGATAATATATCTTGCCATTGGACCCAAATGGCTCTGGAGGAGAGCATGGGACTGGTGATTTTGCACAGTCCTACCTCACTTAAATCCAATACATCTGTCATAGTCCTCTTCAAGAATGAAGGACAAACAACAACTGTGCTCATTACCACAATGCTTTGTTCATCTTTAAGACAATTCCTTAGGGAGCCAGCAGCCACTAAACTTTTTAAAAAATATATTTCTTTCAATTAGAGGGTTATAGGCATTCCATCTAAATATGCTCCATAACTTTGCACAAATTATGCACTATCTTTATTTCTAGTATAAGATAGAAAAAGTGAGTTAGAAGAATATTCCTACATTGTAATTATCATTAGTAACCACAGAGAAGAGTTTCAAGAGCTAGACAGGTATCCTAACCTTATGACTTTTCTATATAAGGAAAAAAAAACCCAAACCTCTAATTTCACCTGGTAGAATCTTTCTAAAGAAACTTTTGCTACCCCAGCCTTTGTCCACACTTTTTTTTGTAATTGCTATGACATTTACAATGACAAGTAATGATGTTTGAATATATCTGAATGTACAGAGAGAGATGCTTACACAAGAACACACATAAAATCTTACAAAAAGCTGAAATTACCTGGGGAGTTTAGGTGATTTGCTAGCCCTAGAGATTTTGGGAGATTTCTTGGCAGCCCAATCATCACTCAGCTCAATATCACTGGAGTCTGAACAGTTACAGCTGTCAATCATGGTAGAAATCAAACTGTTTCCATAGATTTCATCTGGGAAGATAGAATACCCCACCAAATCTAAGTGATAATTACGGTAATGTTATTATGATCGCCGTCTATGCAAAAAACATTTACGAAGTGTTCGATAGATTATCTCCATAAGGTAAGTCCTTTCACTTACTATGGCTGGATGTAGAGAAGAGTGTATTCTCTGGAGAATGAGGATGGTGATTTCAATTTGATGCCTCAAAGAATGTGCCAAATAGTGTGGCAGTTTTTATTGTGTTAACTGCTAAAACCAAAATGGCTGAACTGTGTATTGTGACTGAAGAGTCTAGAAGATATTCAACTGAGTTCACATCTGGCTATCAGACTCTGCCCTGGAATTTATGCAAATTCTAGGACCAATGGAGCCTAAAGGACTTGTCCCAAAGAGCTTACACTCTTGTTAAGTGTTGTGGAAGGAGGTCTCAAGCATGCTAGTGATGTAAAGGGGGAAAAAAAAGGTAAAATTCAGGGATTCTCAAGGAGTTAAGGATGTATTTATTTATAATATAACTAATTATGAAAAGAACAATGAAGCCATCTGCTGAGAAAGAAGCTGGGGTGGCAGCAAGTCCAACCTATATGATTTGAAAGGTCCTGATTGTAGGGGGATATTCATACAGAATGTTTAAATAGACCGGAGCAGCAGAAGGAGATAGGTCCTCTAAGGCAGGGCTTCTTAAAACCTTTTTCACTTGCGACCCCTTTTCACCAGAGAAATTTTTACATAACCCTGGGTATATAAGTATATAAAATAGGTATACAAATAAAAACATTTACCACCAAATTTTTCATGAGTCCTTATATTCAGTTATTTGACCCAATATGGGGTTGTGGCCCACAGTTTAAGAAGCTTTGCACTATGGTCACTTTGGCTATCCTTGGTCTAAGTTAAATATCAGTGAGGCAAAGGCAGTGGGGCAAGATGATTTTCAGTGGAAGGAGTCCTGAGCAAAATTACATAGTTTTTAGGTTCTTCTTCCCACCACCCTTTCTGCATTTTATGGCCTATCTTCATATCTCCAGTAGTGTCTAAAGCTACCCACTTCGTTTTTTTGCAGCTTGCTCAGATTTATCCATCCCCTGAAGCTCATCCCTGAAATTAAGACTGCCATTTTCTCAAAGACTATTGTCTTAGATCAGCCTTAGGAGGAAAATAAAACAAAAATAGGATTAAAGTATTTACACTAAGATGCAAATAACTGATAGGATTATTGGGACATCTAAATTCTAAGCCTCCCTTCTTAGCTCAAAAGATTTGATAAAAAGTATGGGGAAGGGTAGTTTCTAAGATCAAGGACCTCTGGGGTAACCCTTGTTTAACCCAGATCTTCCTCCCCTTAAGAGTCCAAACGAGAGTCCACAATTTGTTACCTTACTTTTGAAAGGTTGAAACATTGCTAAAATTAAATTCATCATTAAATCAGAATTCATCTTATTTGGGTTTTGTATATTTTCAGCAGATAAGATGTAAAAATTTCATTCAATCTCCCAGCTTCCATGGGAGAAGGAACAAGAGAAGAAGAAAGCTGAAGAAGAAAAAGGAATTGTGAAAGCACTTAGGAAGGCTTTGACATTTTAAAGAGCAGAGACTGAATATTGGGAAGGAAACTTTGGGAGAATTTAGCAGAAACTGAAGAAAAATTAAAAGGACTCCAACTGAAAGAAAAGGGATAGAACTAAAGAAAGAGAAGGACTAGGACTGAAGAGGACTAGGGAAATGGAGAAACACTAGTGCGGAAGGACATGAAAAGGAAGAAGAGGAAGCGTAATAAGAAAAGATCTTCAGCTATGGGAGAAGGATGAAGACTCAGGACAGGAGAGGTAGTTGTGCTATGAAAATTTTTATTTCCATTTATTAATTGTTATTATGGGGAAGAGAGTTAAGGACTCTTTCCTAGCTAAGAGGTTAATGAGCTGGCTGAAACCTACCCTATAGAATGTGAAAATTTACTTAAGGCCTCAAACATTTCTCAGGAAAAAAGCCAAAAGGAGGATCAAGGGGCATCATTTGAGGATCCCAACTCTCTCCAATTGTAGTTATCTTTGGAGATATGTAAATCTCACTCTCATGTGGCTCATTGTGAACCCTCCAAGTGTATTTTTTTTTAGTGAGGCAATTGGGGTTAAGTGACTTGCCCAGGGTCACACAGCTAGTAAGTGTTAAGTGTCTGAGGCCGGATTTGAACCCAGGTACTCCTGACTCCAGGGCCAGTGCTCTATCCACTGCGCCACCTAGCTGCCCCCCTCCAAGTGTATTTTAATCTGTAACCTGACTTAGTTTATCTATAGAGTCTGTTTAACTAGGTCTGTTTCCTTAGGGGATGTATGAAATTATGATCCTGTTTAAAAGTTTGTTCAACTTTTATGGCCTAAGAGGATATATGAAATTGCTGTATGTCAAAAAATATTTCGTTTTCTCTCTAATGTATTTTTTTGTCTTTAAAAAGCCTCCCAGGGGCAGCTAGGTGGTGCAGTGGATAGAGCACCAGCCCTGGATTCAGGACTGCCTGGGTTCGAATCCGGCCTCAGACACTTAACACTTACTAGCTGTGTGATCCTGGGCAGGTCACTTAACCCCAGTTGCCTCACTTAAAAAAAAAAAAAAGCCTCCTAAAAATTATAATCTTTGATCAGGTTTATTTTTCTGAATCCTGAACCAGTGCACAAACATAATAAATCCTAAGTTTGTGCCTCTATGATTTCTGTGTTATGATAGATTTATTCAACAACAGTAAGCTAGTGCAGAAACTCAAAAGAAAATATTCTTCCCGTAACAGTTGGTAAGAGAAGGTAAGAGATGAGTGAAAAAAGAAAAAGGAAGCTAGATGTGGCTGTCAAATTGTTAATGAGGTGCTGACAAGTTGAGAAGGAAAATTAATTGTAGAGTTACAGAAATCCACAAGTGATTAGTCACAGCAATTCTCTAGCAAGACAATAACTAAGAATCTTACTTTCCAAAACAAGAGCAGGGAGAATTCTACTGTGATGTGTTGAATGTATGTTTATATTTCTCCCATGGCCAAGTGATTGCTACCAGTGCTAAAAGTGCAGTTCCATAACACTCTTAGAAAAGATTAAGAGGCTCAGGAATTCCTCTCCCTTCTATGTGTTCCAGGGAAGAGATGATAAGGGCCTGGGAAAAACATTGTGGCCATGTAAATGGAAAGGAGATGAATATGAAAGATCTTGTTGGCAAATGACAGGATATGAAGAGTGAGGAAGAGGGAAGAGACAAGAATGACTTTGAGGCTGCAAACCTGGTAGATTGGAAGGATGGTGTTGCCAATGCAGAAATAGGTCCAAGAGGAGGAGAGGTTTTTTTGGGGAAAGATAATTTGTTCTGTTTAGTCACACTGAGTTTGAAATATCCAGCTGGAAACATTCAACGGAGAGGTGGTGATGTGGTACTGAAGCTCTAGAGAAAGAGTAAGGTTGGATAAATAGATCTAGAGTCCAGTGGTATAAAATGAGAGCTGAACACATGTTCACCAAAAAAGGAGAAGGTTGAGAGAGAAGAAAACTCTATACTTATACACAGATGAAATACAGATAACAATCCATCAAGAGAACAGAACCAGTTTCCTTCTCTATTCTGGTGTAGGATATTTATATCTTATAACCAGAATTATATTCACATTCTAAAGAAGCTTTCTATAGAAAAACATATAATGCTAAGTAAAAATTTCTGGGTTCTGATTTCAGAAGACAGATAATTATCTGAAGTGAAACTTAGTTTTGAATTTCAAATACAAAATAACATCCCATTTATTATTGTTCAACAACTGTAGTCTTCCTTAATCAGAAAATTCATGCAACTGCAAAAGCCATCAGGCAGCTAACATCATTCCTTAGACCTTAACTGCATTTTTAAAAAATCTTAAAACAAAAGTCTATCCAAGTGTGAATAAAATTAGCAGAGCTGAGGAATTTACATATTAGTACTAAATTTAAAGGCAGCTAGGTGGCTTAGTGGAGAGAGCACTGGGCCTGGAATCAGGAATACCTAAATTCAGACTTGACCTTAGATACTAGCTGTGTCACTTAAGCTCTGTTTGCCTCAGTCCACTAGAGAATGACATGGCAAACCACTCCGTTATCCTTGCCAAGAAAATTCCATGGACAGTATGGTCCACAGGGTCATGAAGAGTAGGGCACAACTAAACAACTAATTTTAAAAACCAATATTCTCCAATTAGATCTCCAATTGAACTTTCAAAATTATAGAGTGTACAAAGAATCTAAAAATCAAATTTACAAGGATAATAACATGAAATCATTCTAGCCAAACCTTGATAATAATTATAGAGTAGACTAGTTTCTATAGATGCTATCAAAGGCAATGCCGAATAGGCATATTACTTCTAAAAATTAAAATAAATTCAAGGGGAATGTGGAAATGTAAATCTGATGAAAAAGAAGGCATCTCAAACTCTAATTTTCTGAAAGTATGTCCAAAGAAATTCTTGGTCAGAGACCATGTATTATTACATTTTGGTGCTTTAGATTCATAGGCTTGGGAAGGCAAAGTGAGAGATTTATGCTCCAGCTTTAGAGATTTTTTTTGTCCCTATCCACCAAGAGCTTAACTTTCATAAATAAATGCTTTTATATTAACGGTTCTAAAAAGTTTAATCTCCCATGATCCTCTATTAGAATAGCATTGTTTACAATTATTATATAATTCTTTAAGGTTCCTAATAACACCCTCCCCACCAAAAAAGGCATCCCACCTGTTTTGCCATCTGTTTTTGGATCCATGATGACAAATTCTGGTCGAAGCTTGCTAATACGACGCCCTTTCAGGATGGGTACTAATCCACCCAGATATTCCAAGTACAGCGTATAACAAGGGCCCCCCACTTCTGGATCATCTTCTGTCCGTTTCATGGTACAATGGAGTCTTTCATTACCGGCAGTTGGGTAGCTGACAAAGTCTCTCATGTTGTTGGGGTCTGGGATAGGGGGCTAAAGGTGAACACAGGTAAGAATAGGTGTTACTTTAGTGAAGGAAGATAACAGAAAGAAAATTAAGATCAAAATAGTTTCTTTTTAAAAGGAAATTTTTTCCCCATTATTGACAAACACCACTGACTGCTATTTCTCCCTTCTTGACAAGAAATTCCAATGCTAAGATCTCAAGTACTGGACAGAAGATAAGCATCAATTAAGCTGAGATGGCAAAAGATTAAAAACTATATTTGAAAGTGTTTATAGAGTAGCAGTCTGCAACATAACTTAACACATACAATTATGCGCTTCAATTTCTTTGGGGAAAGTGAATGAGATAAGCTAGGTTATGAATATTAACTTGGATGACCTAAAAGAGATAACATGAAAAAGGGAAAAGGGTGCTAGATGTTTAATCAGGAGTTTAATTCCCAGTACTACCCTTTCTTTTTTCCCAGGTGACAAACATTTCTTTTCTCTGTCTCACACCCCTACAAACCCCAATTATACGATAAAGGAAGGGAGATAAAATCCTCATAACAAATTAGCATAGACAAAACAAATTCTCATATTGGTCATGCATTTCTCAGGCTTCATTTTAAGGACATCACCCCTCTGAAAGGAGATGGGGAGTATATTTCATCCTAAATCCTTGCCCTGAGGAGAGTTCTAGTTCTTACACTTTCTAGTTGAGTCCTTATAAAGTTAGGTCCTTACCTGGGTCTCAGTTTTGTCTTCTATAAAACGAGGATACCACTTACACTTCCTACTTCATCATCTCATCCTCACAACAACCCTGTGAGGAAGATGCTCTTATTATCCTCATTTTAAAGATGAGGAACTTGAGACAGAGAGAAGTTAAATATCTTTCCCAGGGGCACAGACATTAAGTGCAGGATTTGAACTCAGGTTTTCTTGACTCCAAGTCCAGCAGTTTATCCACTGTGCAACCTAGCTGCTTCATGAGAAATAAGGATTAATACTGATGTTAAATGTAGTAAGCAGAAAAATGCACAAGGACCTTGCTACAGTACATCTGCCCCCTGCTGGCCATTTTAATTTGCTCTTTAGCCAGCAATATCAAGTGGATCTACTTTCTTTGTTCCATCAGCTGTTTCTGCCTTTTAGTAGCATGCCTGTTTGGAGGGGGTGTGAGGTGTTAGGTATGCTTTACCTTAATTGTTGGAATGAAGGCAGTAGTGACGTATGAGCACAGCCTTGGTGGCAGGGTTAACTTGCTGATATCCTTGTCATCCCTAATGGAACTGGCAATAGCCTGCTGGCACAGGAGTTGAAGACTAGAGACCCGATGTTCTACACGAACCACATACAATGCAGGTCCAGAAGCCATAAGGAGGCGTGAGTCCCGGTGGCCCCAACAAATTGAGATTATGGGACGCTGTAGAAAGAGGATATTATAAAAGTTCACTATTTTCATTAAGTGGGAGGGTCAGGTTCTCAGACCTTTTCATAAAACCTATTTAAGCAATGATGGATCTGAACTGTGTTACAGCACAGTATATTTAGAATTCTAAATTAGGTTCCCAATAATATCTATTCTTTGACAACAATGCACAGGAGAATGTATGCTTTTTGAGGGCTGGAATTATGAGACTTTAAAATTCTGAGTACCCCAGTGCCTAGCATATATCAGGTACATATGTATATATGTATACACATATATAGAATTGAACTGCCCAGCCCCAACAACATAAGTAGCGTTACCACTGCTTCATGGTACTAGCTTCTGTTGCCTGGGGAAGGGACTCTGTTAGGGCAAGGCAAGGTAGTGAGGTAGTGAGAAATAATAAAAATTTTCTTTCTTTTTACTGTAATGGACTACTATAATGGGAAAAAGTTGAGGGGAAAGTGAGGAGGAAGAAAAATTAGGAGCAATTTCTTTTTTCTTCTTTTTTTGTGGGGCAATGAGGGTTAAGTGACTTACCCAGGGTCATATAGCTAGTAAGTGTCAAGTGTCTGAGGTCAGATTTGAACTCAGGTCCTCCTAAATCCAGGGCCAGTGCTTTATCCACTGCGCCACCTAGCTGCCCTTGCCTATATTTCTTTAGAGCATACTCACTGCTTTTCTGTGATAGGATGAAAACTTTCCATATGATCAGAAAACATTTGTGGAACAATCTATATTGCCCCCAGGAGCAATTTCTGATGCTTCACTTCTTATCTTCTCCTTCATTACACCTGACAATGTGGTCATAGATGGGGTACTGATAAGAGGGAAGACTCACTGTGTCAGGGACCTGGAAATCTGTGGTTCCTATATAAATCAAGACTGCTTCTCTCAAGAAAATATAAAGCTCAAAGTTGATATTTGATAAGATTAGTCCAGAGAAAAGCATAATGGGAAGAAAATAGAGGATAATTTATCAATTCTCATCCCTGCAAATGGAGTTCTAACTTCACTAAGGCCTTGAGGGATTTTGAAGATCAGAAACTGGGCACCATATATTTTATTTTAAAAAAATAAGTTTTTATTGATGTCTTTTGATATTTTACATCACCATAATTTCCTCTAGTACACTTCCTACTCCCCTTCTTAGATAGCCATCCCATAGGAGAATTTTTTGAAAAACAAAAAGAGGAAAAATCAGCATAACTGATATATATATATATATATATATATATATATATATACACACACACACATACACACACACACACACACACATACATGTGCAAATGAACAACACTTGTGCAAAAGGATAGGGTGAGGTTGTCTTTTCATATCTTTTCTTTCCAGCTATGCTTGCTTGTTCTTTATAATTTTGAAACACTAACTTTTGATTTCTTTTCAAAGTTGTTCTTTTTCTTTATATAGCTATAGTCATTGTGTATGTTGTTTTCTTGGCTCTGCTTAATTTACTCTGAAATATGTTCATGTAGAAATTTCCTTGCATATTTATCATATGCATAATTTCTTTTTTTTTAAATTAAATTATTTTTTTTTCACAATTTCTTAAAATATAGTGTGAGATAAACTTTACTGTCCCTTCGTGGTCGCCAAACTGTGAGATTTAAAATTGGGTACTAGAGCATTAACCTCCCCTTTTTAATCTTTCCCTCATTTATCTCCCAGACTAGTAAATGGAAGAAGCCTCTGGTCTCTAGTTAGAGCTTTTATTGTTTGGAAATTACAAGGTGATGTTGATTAGAGAGACAGGAAAGTAGCAATGCAAAACAAATAGTCTAAGCTTAGTCTATATTCCGTATAAAACTCACCAAAAACCCAAGACCACCTTTGAGGGGGAGAGCCGCGTCAAGCACGTGCTGTTACGGCGAGCCGGGCTGAGTCCAACCTCCGTCAGCATCTCTGTGTGCAGAGTCATCGGACAAGGAGAGCCGACCAAAGACCTCACTTCTGTTCTCTCCTTGCCTTTTAAGCTCGCACCCCAGAAGTGGAGTGCCTAGCAGGTGGAGGTGGAGTGCACGGCCGTTTGTCATGGTCTCCTCCCCGAAAGGGTGGTCCTTCAAAAACTGGCGTCTTTCTATCACTAACCGACTGTTAAAAACTTTTTTACCACAATAGTAATCCATTCCCCAACTGAAGGATGGTATCTACTTTATTTATAATTCTTTATCATCACCCCCCCAAAAATGCTGTTACAAAGATTTTGGCACACTTGGTTACTCAACCTCTCCAACTTTTATCATTGTCATTTTTTTATCATTTTGCCAATTTACAGGAGGTTAGGTGAAACCTAAGGGTAATTTGTATTTTCTTTTATTATTTGTGATGTAGAGCATTCTTTCATATGGTTGCTAATGTTTGCAACTCTTCTTATGAGGAATGTTTGAGAATGGTCTTTGGTTTTACATATGGTTATTGTTTACATATCTTTGCCATAGATATCAAATGCGTACCAGAAAAATCTGATACAAAGATTTTTTCCCCATTTAACCACTTCTTTTTTTATCCTAGGTACATTAATTTTGTTTGTGCAAAAGCTTTTCACTTTCATGTAATTGAGGTTATGTACTTTATCTTCTATAATTGCCTCTATCTCCTTGTTTGGTTAAGAATACCTCTTCTACCAATAGCTGTGAGAGATAGATGATCTGTTCCTCTTCTAATTTTTAAAAGCATGATTTTTAACTTTAAAGTCACATATCGGGGCAGCTAGGTGGCGCAGTGGATAGAGCACCGGCCCTGGAGTCAGGAGGACCTGAGTTCAAATCCGGCCTCAGACACTTAACACTTACTAGCTGTGTGACCCTGGGCAAGTCACTTAACCCCCACTGCCTCACTAAAAAAAAAAAAAAGTCACATATCTATTTAGGACATAGTATGGAATATAGTATTAAGGTGTTGGTCTAAACCTAATTTCTACCAGACTGCTTTCCAGTTTTCCCAACAGTTTTTGTTGTTGTTGTTGTTGTTTTTTTGCGGGGCAATGGGGGTTAAGTGACTTGCCCAGGGTCCCACAGCTAGTAAGTGTCAAGTGTCTGAGGCCGGATTTGAACTCAGGTACTCCTGAATCCAGGGCCAGTGCTTTATTCACTGTGCCACCTAGCTGCCCCCTTTCCCAACAGTTTTAACCAAAAAGGGAGTGTTTTCCCTAAGTAATGCATGTTATCCATTTTATTAAATACTGGGATATTGAGTTCTATTGCTTCTGATGATCCCTTGTCTATAGTCTGTTTCACTGATCTTTCATCCTTTCCCACCTACCTACTGTCCTGGACTTCAAGATATCTAGAATTTCATCATTCTGCAAGATCAAATCAACTCATACCTCCTCAGAATCCCCTGCCTCTGGATCCCATCTCTCCCCTCTGCTTGGAGAGTACGGAATATGGACATTGGAGACATCGTCTCTGGTCCTCCACTTTTAAAGGGGGCTCTCAGGGAATTAATTTCATTATTTTCCACCTGTCTACTTTCCTGGGCTTCAAAATCTTCAGAAAGTGATCATTCTGCAAGATGAAACAAATTTTGAAACTCTAACCTCCTCAGAACATTTCCCACCCAGGCTACATGCCTTCATTATGCCCCCAAGCTGGGTAACCTTTGTAAAGTTCACAAACTCTTTTCCAGTCACGGGAGGAAAGGAGATGATGGTCAAGACCAGGGTTCTCCTCTCACCCTCACTCCCAAATGTGTTCTTCTTAGAAGTTTGTCAGGAGGCTTCCTCTTTGCTGGCAGACACTTAATCCTCTGAGTTCTGAAGTGTTTTACTATTTTATTTATCCATTCAAATATGTATCCATTTATGTATTAAGTCTCATTAACATCTTAAACTCATGTGAGAAAATTATTAATAATAGGGCTTTTGGGACTCCCAGAGGCTCCCCACTGAAAGAGCCTGGCCTGACCTTTCTTAAGGCCAGCCAAGAGTCAGGAGAATTTCAAAGGAAATGTAGAATGACCTTGCTGACTACCTACAGGAAGTTACTTCACTAAAACCACTCATACCTGAAAGCTTTTTCCCCTCAGAGGGTCTGACATCAGCCAGACCACCCTCAAATCCAGTGAACCAATAGATTTGAATGATGCTAGCCAATTAGCTTTAAGCAGCTAATGGGCGGCCTCTCTTCCTTCCCTCAGAGAGCTTAGGCTTGCTGATCTCTCTCTTGGCCTGGGAACGCAGAAGGGGAGCCACAGCAGTCCAGTTTTCTCTCTCTCCCCCCTAGATCCTAGCTAGGCTTTCTTGTCTTTCAGAGCCATGTGCACTATCTTTACTAATATTCAATATGCCTTAAAATAAATGCTTAATGCCCCCAGACTGGTACAGTAGCCTCTAATTTCTAAGTAACAAATATATGATAAACCCCAGCTAATTTGCTCTAAATTTGGAACAGAAATAAGGCGACCACATATAATTGTACTTGCCACACTAAACATGTCCAAAATGGAACATATTGTCTTCTTTCCCAAATTCATGGTCATCCAAACCCTTTTTCTATTGAGGGCAACATCATCATTCTGGAAACACAAGTTCATAATCTGAGTCACTCTTGACCACCACTCTTCTTTACTCCAAAGTCTTGTCACTTCTATCTCTACAACATATGCTCTCTATATCACCTATCCCTCCATTTATCCAACTTCAGGACCTCTTTAATTATTGCATGGACTATAATAATTGATAACTATTTTTTTACACACCTGCTAAAATAATCTTCTTCTTCTTCTTTTTTTTTGGATGAGTCAATTGGGGTTAAGTGACTTGCCCAGGGTCACACAGCCAGTAAGTGTTAAGTGTCTGAGGTCGGATTTGAACTCAGATCCTCCTGACTCCAGGGCCAGTGCTCTATCCACTGTGCCACCTAGCTGCCCCTAAAATAATCTTCTTAAAGTGCAGGTCTGGCTGAAGAATGTTCGATGTCTTGCTAATAAAACAAATTTTTCAACTTTATTTTTAAAGCCCTTTACTGTCTGTCTCCATCTTACTTTTCTAGATTAATTTCACATTAATACACCCTTTCACATATATTGTCCTGGTCAAACTGGGCTTCTGTCTGTTCCCTGGACATTGTGTTCCATTTACTATCTTCATGTTTTTTAATAGATAGTTCCTCATCCCTGGAATTCATTTCCTCCTCAGCTCCCCCTTTTAAAATCCTTAGCACTGTGGGGGTAAGAGGGAATTAGGATTATCTTGTATTTACTTATCTTTGTAAATGTAGAAAGTAAACTCCTTGAGAGAGCTTATTTAATTTTATCTCTTCATCCACAGTGCTCTACTCTTTGTATATAGTACTAATTGAATTAAGTGGAAAAGAATTTAGTCTGAAGAAATGAAGACTGTAAGAATACTTAATAATATTTTTTTTTGGCGGGGCAAAAAAAATACTTAATAATAATTTTAAAGAAATAACTACATGGGGGCAGCTAGGTGGCACAGTGGATAAAGCACCGGCCCTGGATTCAGGAGGACCCGAGTTCAAATACGGCCTCAGACACTTGACACTTACTAGCTGTGTGACCCTGGGCAAGTCACTTAACCCTCACAGCCCCCCATACACAAAAAATTAAACTTAAGAAATAACTATATGGAACAGGGATTCTTTTTGTCACAGACTTTTGGGGAAGTATAGGAAACCTATGTACTGTTTCTTACAACAGTGTTTTAAATGCATACAATAAATCATATAGGATTAAAAAGTTGGCTACCAGTTTCCCCCCATCTCTACACTTAGTCTATAACTAGCATGAACAGATCACAGCTTCTTAGATCCAGACCTGAAGGGACCTCAGAGGCCATCCAGTCTCAATTCTTAATTTTATAGTTAAGGAAAATAGGGCCCAGGGAAGTTAAGTTATTTACACACAATTAGTAAGCATCAAAGCTGAGAAATTTTAAGAGAGGCTCTTTTGACCCCAGAGTTAGTGCTATTTCCACTATATCACACCCACTAAGACACATTACTGAAAACTTTATATTTGATCAATTTTGGGTACTCCTTAATTGCCTATTTAAAGAGGGAAATATACTGGAGCAAGGGAAACAAATTCTTTTTATCTCTACAGAAAAAGAGAAGCTAGGAAAAGAAATGTTGAAGACAGAACATTTTCCATAATTCTTTATAATTACAAAGAACTTCCAGTTAATTAAGATTATCAATTGTCTCTAGAAACTTTTGAAAAATCAACATTGATAAATGAATTATTGTACTGTCTGAGGCAAAGAGATTACAGATGTAGAGTTGTAAGCACAGACAGTTCAAATTCATTTTACAGATGAGGAAATTGAGGCCCAGGGGGGAAATTGCTTGCCTGAGGTCACATGGCTAGTAAGCATCAGATGAAGGATCTGAGCCCAGGTCTTCCTGACAGCAAGTAGTTTATCCACTATCCAGTTCCCTAGTGACCACCTTAGGGGTTCATATAAGATCTCTTTTAATCTTATGATTCCATACTTAAATATAGGCCATCTCAATGTTTGACATAATAGGCTATCTAAATGTTTTTCATTTATTTATATTTTATTGTTGGTTATAGTTATTTGTTAGCCCAATTTGACTCTCTGCTATTATTTGTTTTATTAGAAAAATATGGAACTCACATTTTGATAGAGGTTTCACTTTACTGTGTGCTACTGAGTTTAAAAAAGAACATGAGTTGCACTAAATATTATTTTGTCACATCAGGACTGCAGACAGATAGCACTCAGAAGAGTCTCATATTTCACTTTTTAATGCCATCTGTTACTCAATCACCCAGGATTAGTCAACTGTTGGTTCATCATTAACTTTAATCCAAACTCAGTGTCTTCCTGAAATTCTTCACCTAGTAAGATTAACATTTGCTTAAAAGGAAAAGTACCAACTGTTCAATTTCAATAAACTTTATATAAGTACAACAACAAGAGATTAGTATTTGTGTTTGGACAGCTGCTACCTGAGAAGGAAAAATTCAACTATAAATTTTGGAATATACTCTTTTCCTCAAATCATACAAAGTTTCTATTTTCAGAACTGATACTTGAATATATGAAGCTGATAAGATCCAAGCTTACATGTGACCAGAGAAGTTCTTACAGGATCACATTCTTTCTTTTTTGGGGTTTCTTTTTGCAGGGCAATGAGGGTTAAGTGACTTGCCCAGGTTCACACAGCTAGTAAGTGCCAAGTTTCTGAGGCCACATTTGAACTCAGGTCCTTCTGAATCCTGGGCCAGTGCTTTATCCACTGAGCCACCTAGCTGCCCCCAGGATTACATTCAAAACACATTGAAAGCTTGAGCTACATTTTAGTGAGTGTACTAACTGGGCTTTATATAATTTTTTTCTATTTTTAAAAGAACTTGGGGCAGCTAGGTGGCGCAGTAGATAGAGCACTGGTCCTGGATTCAGGAGTACCTGACTTCAAATCCGGCCTCAGACACTTAACACTTACTAGTTGTGTGACCCTGGGCAAGTCATTTAACCCCAATTGCCTCACTAAAAAAAAAAAAAAAGAACTTGTGAAACAATGAGAAATCTTTTAAAGCAAGAGAAAGAATTCACTGTTTTCATTAATAGTCTGGAGTGGGAGAGAGTTTATATTTCAATAGAACTGTCAAAACACTTTCAAGTGGCCCCTGGCACGTTGTATTATTCTTCAAAGTTCTGAGATTTAGACAATTAAATGGACTGAATACTACCTTCATACAGGTTACTTGTATGGCTGGGGAATTTGAAGCTTATTAGTAGATGGTCCACCTAAGCAATCAGAATTATGAAGAATGTTCTCTAAATTTTCTCACCAAACCAGTAGCATTAGATGAAAAACGCAAATAGTAATAGTAGAGCCTTCATTGAATAAATACAATGTTACCTGATGTTCCCTGGTATGGACAATGCTACCAGTAAGCAATTAAAACGCTTACAGCAAAAAAGATGGTCTTAGGAGTCACGTATGATGGAGAGAGAGTGCGCTAGGTATGGGGGGAGTCAGTGAAAATGCCTGGGGTGGGGAAAGACTAGTTTTCCTGTTTTTAAAGTTGCACGCTCCACTGAGTGATTTGCCCTTTTCTTTTGTTAGCGACAGTATTTATTTTCTCTTTCCGTTCAGTAATCACCAGAAATCTATCATATCTAATATTTCATTAGGTTCTTAACTTCTTTCTGATCAGTTTGTTAAATCTGTCTGCCTGACAAGGATGTATAAATGTCAGTTTGACTCCCCCTCCCCCTTCCTGAACTTCAATTAACTCTTTTTGTTTGTTTGTTTCATCCTTCTATTTTCTGTGTCCCATGAGGGTATTAATGGGTTTTTTTCTGATAAAAGTATTTTATTTTTTCCCGTTACATGTAAAAATAGTTCTCAACTTTTGTTTTTACAGGCTTTCCAATTTCAGATTTTTCTCCCTCCCTCCCCCCTCCCCTAGACAGCAGGTAATCTGATATAGGTTTAATATATATACACATACATACATAATAACATTAAATATATTTCTGCATTAGTCATGTTATAAGAGAAGAATCAGAGCAATGAGGAAAAACCTCAAAAGAGAAAAACAACAGCACCCAAAGCACAAGAAATAGTATGGTTCAATCAGCATCTCTACTCCACAGTTTTTTTTTCCCCTGGATTTGGAGATCCCCCTTAATTAACTTTTTATTTAAGTATTTATATTCTATGTTGTTTGGTACATATATATTGAGTGTATGTGTGTATGTATGTATATATAATATTAATTTGTTATTTATGGCTGCTTTAAGCATAATGTCTTTTCTCTGTTTATCATGTTTTATCAATGTCTATATTTATCATAGGCTTATCTGAAGTCATAACTGCTTCTCATTTTTCTGAGTTTACCAGAAGCATAATAGATTCCACTCTAGTCTCTCATTTTAAGTCCATGAGAGTCTTTATATTTCAAGTGTGTTTCCTGTAAAAAACATCTTATTGGATGTTGCCTTTTAATTCATCCTATATTCATCTTCCTTTTTAGGGATGAGTTCATCCCATTCACATCAACAGTCATTACTATTAATTCTGCATTTTCCTCTATCCTGTTTTTTTTTTAAGCCTTTTCTTCTCTTGGCCCCCAAGGTCCCCATTACAAATAGAAGGGTAAAAAGAGTAGGAGTTTGCTTAACCTTTGTAATTCTATAAATTAATGTTTGTTTCAGCTTTGTTGTCCTTTTTTTCCTCTTTGCCTCACCCTGGTCACAAGTTTTTTCTCTTATTTACTTTCCTTTTAAACCTCCCCTTACCTTCCACACACTGAAGTTGGAGTTTGTTTTACTTATGACTAATCCATTACCTATTTTTCCTACCCTTCCTCTTTATCCCTTCCTGTTCTTTCCTATTTCCCTGTTAAGTTTAATGTATTTTTATGCCACAATCCTTTTCTCTGTATGCATGTATATATGTATTTGTTGAATTTTCCTTTCTGCAGTTCAGATGAAGGTAAAGTTAATGAGATGCTCTCTCACTCTCTTCTCTCTCTCTCTCACACACACACACACACACACCCCTCCATGTCTGAATACACTTTATCTCCAAGTATTCCTTCGTTGAGATAGTAATTTTGCTCCCCTTCTTCCTCATTTCCTCTCCAGTGTAGAACCCCACTATGCCATTTCCATTTTCTCCTGAGACCATCAAAACAGAACAAAAACACCCCCAGATCCTGTCTCTTATTTTAACCTTTCTCTATGACCTCTGAAGACATTAAGATTCTAAGATACTTTCTTTTTCTCATATTGGCATGTAAAAACTTTATCTATACATAGTTCTTTCAAATTGATCAACTGTTTGTACATTTCTATATTTCTCTTGACTTCTGAGTTTTTAGTTCAAAGCATCTCTTCAATTCTGGCCTTTTCCTCAGAAATGTTTGTAAATTTTCTTTTTTTTTTTTTCATTAAAAGTGCATTTTTCCCCCCTTGTAGGATTATATTGAGTATTGCTGGATAGGTTATTCTTGACTAGAAGTCTTTATATTTTGCCTTTCATAATTTCATAGTGTAAACTCTACTGTCCTTGGCAGTGGTGATGTAGGAGGCAAAAAAGTGGTTAACAGATAAACCTAAGACCCGAGCTCTAATTTAGATTTGAGCTCTAAGAGGGGCTATAACTTACAGACCCCAGCTCCAAAAGGGATTAATGGATAACTTAAAACTTGGGAAACAAGTCAGGGCCTAGGCTCTTGTTACCCACATTAATTAGCACTCATAAAAAGAACATAAAGAGGCAGGCCATAGAGACCTTAACTATAACAAAGACATAGAGACAGCTTATAGAAATTTTAATTGATAACCCAGAAACTAGGCTTGGGAATGAAACACAAGGACACTCTGACCATGGCAAGTTGAGGTATTGTGCAGAAAAGACCAAATTTGTCTCCAGATTCACCTTAGGACATGCAAACCCCAAAACACACCTCCAGGGGGAAAAGTACCCGCCTTGGGGGTTGGTTTAAGCCCCCAGGAACTCCAAATTAGGATAAGCCCTCCCTTGTGCCTCCCTAAAGTGGAGATTATTATAATGAGACTGATAATCAATTTATCCATACTATAAATATATCTGTCTTTTCTTTCCTTATTCGAGAGATACCTTTCCACTTTTCTGGTTCTCTCCCTGTGGTCACTCACAGTATTGCAATAAAACTTGGGAAACTCAGTCACAGAGTCTTGTAATTCTTTTGGGATGACTCATGATCAATTTGACCCTAAATCCATCCCACATCATTGGCAATTGCTAAGTCTTGAGTGATCCTGACCATGGCTCTTTATTTGCATTCTTTTTTGGAAGAGGAGGGGAGGAAGAAGGGGTTTATTATGAGTAGACCTCATCACTCCCATTCAAACCAGAAGCTCTGGTTTGAGGCTATGAAATTCCTGGGAATTTTCATTTTCTTTCAGGAAGTGACCCAATGGTTCTAGAAATCTGGGCAGTTTTCATTTATGATTTCTTGCAAAACTGTACCCAAGTCTGTCTGGGGATTTTTGGTCATAATTTAGGTAGTATTTTAATTCTTAGATTATTTCTCTTTTATCTGATTTAATGGTTAGCTTTTTTTAATATAACAAATTCCTTAATTTTCTTCTTTTTGTTCAATCTTTTGATTTTGTTTTTAATATTTCTTGTTGTCTTACTGAGTTATTAGTTTCTGTTTGGTCCATTCTAATTTTCAGAGCACTCAGTTCAAGGGCAAATTTTCTGTCCTTACCATTCTTTCATCCCTTGCATATTTTATGTCTCTTTCATTTCTTCCAGAGATTCTTTCAATCCTTATGGCCATGCTTTTTGGATTAGGTCCTTGTATTTTGGTCAAACTTTGCTCACATATTCACAAATTGTATGGGAGGAGACCCGTTTGATCCTAATTTTGGTAACAACATTAACAAAAATCTTTTGCAGGACTTGTTAAGCCTTGTCTCTTGATGTTTAGGCTCCCTGGATGCAGTCAGGTACAGGATGCTGAATGCTACAGGGGACTCTGAGACCTGTGAGCTGGGTGCTACTTTTAAGACCTTTCTTGTTGGGTATTCTCTGGCTGCCCTGGGTACAGACCTGAATTGCTTCATACTGTTGCCTTCCAACCACCCTGGTTTATTTCTATTCAGGGCCTCTTCAAGATCCTGGCAGTTTTTTATTTAGTCCTGGATAGAATAGAGTTTTTAAATTATTTTCTTTAGTTTTTATCATTGTTCACTTGCATTTTTGGAGCTTTACTAGGTTGTTTGTGGAGGACCTGGGGTCTTCTACATCCTAATGCATCTCCATCTTTCCACCCTTTATTACTTCTCATTTGGATTACTGCAGCGGACTCTTAACTGGTCTGCTTCAGGTCAACCCTGTCTCTAAACCATTTGCCACATAGTCAACAAAGTAATTTCCCTAAAGGGAAACTCTGATAATGTCACTTACTTGCTCAATAAACCACAGTGGCTTCCAATTTTCTTCAGAATCAAATATGAACTCTTTTGTTTTGTACTTCATACTCTTCACAACCTAGCCCTTTCCTAGCTTCCCAGTCTTCCTATACTTTATTGTTCTCCTACAATTCACCTCTATTCTTACATCGACTGTTCTGTACATAGAACATTCCATCTCCCATCTTCATGACTTTGCATTTGTCTTTCCTTCCCATATGAAATGCACTTCCTACTCAACCCCACCTTTTGGGATTCCTGATTTCCTCTAAGATTTAGCATAAATGGCAACTTCTATATGATGTCTTTCTTGGCCCACTAGGATGCTAATTCCCTCCCTCCCATAAGTTCTTCTATTAACTGTGCATATATTACTTATACCTTTTATATATACATGTTGTTTTTGAGATTAGAATGTAAATTCTTTAAGGATGGAGACTTCTGTCTTTATATCTCTAATCTTAGCACATATTAAATGCTTAATAAATGCTGACTGACTCAGTATTAGTGGCACCGATAAAACTGCTGCAGAATTCAGATATGACAGCTAACTACCTAAGGCCTAGTTCTTATAGTTTCATCAAAAGTTAGAGAGAACCATAGCACTATGGCTTTCTTTGTTGTTTTAAGCTATACTGGTATGTAACTCTTCTTAACCTTCCAACTTAGCATGCTGGCTTTTTTGGTTTAGTTCTCTCTTGCCCTGCTTTAGTAGGACACAGTGACATTTTCCCACATTATGCTAAAGAAGAAAATCAAACACCATATATAGGGTTTGCCTGCACTAGAAAGGTATCTGAATATAGTAAGCTTGTTGTTGGTCCATAGAACTAAACTATGAAAACCAGATTGTCTTCTTGCATGTAAGCTTCAAGAATGGGACTAATTTTATTTGAGAAGATCTGGTCAGAATTGAAAGCAATGTTAGAAACTAAAAGGGGGCAAGTTTCAGTGGCAGAAATCTGTATTGTTTTGTTTTTATCAAATTATTGAGTTCTCTATATAATTGTATCTGATTTCCAATACCTATAATCCTTCAGGGGTTAAAGAAGTTTGAGTGAATTTACTACAATCAACTCAAAATTTTTTACTTGGTATCTGTCTTTATAGTATTGGACCTCTTTGACCTTGTTATGATCATACATTTCACACAAGGAGCAACTGACTCAACAAATTGGAAATGTTTATTCTATAGAAGTGAAGACTTCAGGGAGGAATAGAATAAATATCTTGAGATTCTATTACTAATATTATTTTTAAAATGTTTTATTAAGACTTTTTAATGTCATTGCTCCCAAGCCTCACAGAATCTCCCTTGCAATAAGTAACTATAGCCAAGCAAAATAAATCAACACATTGGCTATATCTGAAAATAAATGCCTCATTCTACATCTACAATCCATTATCTCTCTCAAGAGGTGGGAAACATGTTTCGACTTCAGTCCTCTGACGTCACTTCACGAATCAGTTTCCAAGTCTTTCTTTGTTGTTTTACTTTGTATCATTATAGTAATCATGTAAACTGTTCTGGTTATATTTACGTCATTCTGTATCAGTTCATTCAACTCTTTCCAAGTTCTTCTGAATTCTTTTTTTCCCATTTCTTATGGTACAATTATATTTCATTATATTCATATACCATTATTTTTGAGTCCTTCCCCCAAATGACGGTACTCGGTTTTTCTAGCTCTTTGTTGCTACTTGAAGTATTACTATAAATATTTTTGTATATTTGGGTCTTTTGTAGGGGGTATTGTGCCAAAGGGTACATACATACAGGTTAGTCACATTTTTAGTATAATTTCAGGGTTTTTTTCCAGAATAGTTGGGCCAATTCATGACTCTACCAATAATGCACATTAGTGTTTCAATTCCCACAGTACCTCCAATAGTTACTATTTTCATCTTTACCAAAGTAATGGCTGTGAAATGTCAGATTCATTTTTAATTTTCACCTCTCTTATTCTTAGTGATTCAGAAGATTCTTTTATATGATGGTTGATGACTTAATTTTCTTCTTTTGAAAACTACCTGTTCATGTCCTTTGATTACTTATGTGTTGAGGTTTATTCTCCAGCTTCAGATATTTAAAGGATTGCCATGTGGAACAGAGGCTGTTATATATGTAGTGAGTCCATAGCAATCTTCTGGTGGCCAAAGCAGCCAAGCTGAGTCAAGAACCAGCCCTGCAAAGTGACATGATTGACCCACCCCCAGCAATGAATCAGTCTGGCAGCAGAGATACATTGTACTGTAGGTTAAGTAAATTACTCTCATCCAATAGATTTGTGATACCTAGAACCAGAAGATATGTAGCCAGTAAGACCCAACTCGCTAGTGTATATAAATTCAGAACCAAGATATATGTTACATTTCTCTTAATGTATTAGCTCTAAAATATAGTATTTTATTTTGATGCAATTATAGATTGATGATTAGAGATTAATGGATGATAACCAGATATAATACAGAAGACCAAATTATATGGGAAATAAATTATTGTCTAATCCTTAATGACAGCTTTAGTCATGGGTATCACTTATCAGTAAAGCAAAGGAATTATATTTGAAGTATATACTGTCACAAGTCTGTACTGGGCTTAGTTTGTACTCAATAATCTACAATACAAAAGTCTCTGGCTTCTAGGTTTTCTGGGTATTTCAATGTTTTTGTCTTGCTCAAGCTAATTGTCATGCTTATGCTCTCTCCCTGCTTTCTCTGCCACAGTCTGAGACCATGAGAAGTTAGGGAGATATGTGGTCAATCTTTTACTGTTATATAATATTAATAAATTAAAATGTTTACCCCAAACTGGTATCTATAACAATAATAATTATTTTTTAAAACACAGCTTCTAGACCTTGGTATCATTAAAGAACCAAGCCACTAACAGCTAGTTAGAAAGCAAATAAACCTTTCTTCAAATCAAGTAAACATTTAGATAGTGCTATTATATGCAAGGCATGGCAGCCTCTGGAGATAAAAAGACACAAAAAAAGAGTCCCTACCCTCAGGTAGTGAACATTCCACAGGGGAGATACATGTACAAAAGTAAATACAATGTATGTAAAATGTAATACAACCTAATTTCAAGAGAGAGAGTGCTCATTGGAGAGGGGTGAGCTCTTCTCAGAGCTTAGGAAGGGCTTCATGCACGAGTTGGTACCTTGGTTCTGTTCTGAAGGAAACTAGGGATAGTATCAGGTGGTGATAAGGAAGAGGCACAGCAGAAGGGAATGGCAGATCTCATATGGAGAGGACATCAGTTTGACTCTAACCCTGGGTATGAAGGGGAACAGTAGGAAATCAGGATAGAAAGGTGATTGCAGATGGCTTCCTTTCCAAGCTCAGAATTACGTGGTTTATCTTTTGGCCAGGGGTTCTTAGTCTAAGGTTTGTCCATTTTTTAAAAAAAGCATTTTGATAACATTTCAGTATAATTGTTTTCTTTATGATATTATATATTTCATATATAATATATAAAAATACATATATAATATATAACATATAACATATATATGTATTTAAAAACATTATTCCCAAAAGAGGTACAGAGATTTCTGAGTATGAGAGCGATAGAGTCAGAGCTATGTTTTAGAAAGATTTATTTGGCAGCTTTTTGGAGGTTGGATTGGGGAGAGAAGAGAGGCAAGTAAGCCAATTAGGAGGGTCCTGAAGTAGTCCACAAGAGAAGAGATGTGAACTATAACTAGGAGGAAGACTTAGTAGAAATAAGGGAAAAAATAAGAGAGGTTTGGAGGTATGATCAATAAGATTTGGAAACCTATTACATATTGAAGCTGATCAAAAGTTCAAGATTCCTCCAAGAGTGTGAGCCTAAATAACTAGAATCATGGTGGTGCCATTAAAGGATACATAAGTTTGGAGGAAGATTTTTGTATTTGAAGTGGCTAGCAGAATGACCTGTGGACATGATGCACTTAATGTTTGTTGAATTGAATAAAATTAGAGAATCCTTTTTACAACAAAGTAGTAACCTACCTAACCTATTTATACAAATATAATAAAAAAAACCCAAGCCCAGAACATGTTCAAAATAATAATAATAATAAAAATTAATAGCTAACATTTATATAGTGCTTCCTATATATCAGGTACTGTGCTAAGTACTTTGCAATTATCATGCCATTTGATACTAACAACAATTCTGGGAAGTAAGCACTACTATTATCCCCATTTTAGAAATAAGGAAACTGAAGCAAACATAGGGAAAGTGACTTGCCCAAGGTCACACAGCTAGAAAGTCTCCGAGGCTTGATTTTGAATTTGGGTCTCTCTGATTTGGGGCCTAGTACTCCATCCAGTGTGCTACCTAGCTGCCCCCACAAGAATAAGATATTGATTATAGTAATTTCATACATTATGTATGTTATTCCCTCTTTGAGCAACTCTGATGAGATTAAGGTCTTTGAGCTAATTCTGTGTTCTAAATTTTCTTCCTTCCTCCCTCCTCAAACCTCCCTATGAAATCAGGCAATTTGATATGTCATACGTGTGCAGTTATGCAGAACATCTTCACCTTCCTCAAAAGTGTTTTGCTTTTTACTGCTCCCTCCCCCAATCTGCCCTTCCTTCCTTCCCCTCCCCCCCTTATCTCCTTCCCTTCCCACTTTCTCTCAGGGGTAATTTCATACATTAAGTTCAAACAGTATAAAACAAATGCCATAAAATAAAAATAAAATGCCTTAAAAGCTTAAAGAAGCCAATCAAAATAATTAATTTGTAAAATTTTATGAAAACTGCTGCTAGGTGGTGCAATGGATATAGCGCTAGGCCTGGAATCAGGAAGATCATAGTTCAAATCTGGCCTCAGACATTTATATCAGCCATGTGAACCTAGACAAGTCTGTCTGCTTTAGGCTCCTCTTCTGTAAAGTGGGGATAATAATAGTATCTACTTCTTCTAGGAGTTTTTGTGAGGATTAAATGAGATATTATCTGTAAAGCACTTTGCAAATCTTGAAGCACTCTATAAATGCTAGCATACAATCTATTTCTCTCTCTCTATACACACATATTTGTGTATATATGTATGTATCTATGTATGTACATATAAATATGAGCAGGGCCCCCTCATTTGCCTAGGATCACACAGCAGCTAGTAAGTGTCCGAGGCCGGATTTGGATTCTGCTCCTCCTCATGTCAGGGCTGGTACTCTGTTCACTGTGCCACCTAGCTGCTCTATTTAATTGACATAGGAGACTCCTAAATGAGGACACCCCTTCTACTAATGTATGCCTTTATCTTGTCTGTAATTTATAGTCTTAAGAGAGTTGTCTACAGCACTGAGAGGTCAAGTGATTTACCCAGGGTCACAAAGATTTATGAAAGGAATGACTGCATTACTAGCAAAAAGGAGAAAGGAAAAAAAAGGCAACTGAGAGAATAATAAATACTACTAACCTATCTAGTTTCCCACCTGGGTTAGGAACAAAATTATCTCTAAGAATTCCCAGGCCTGTGGGCTAAGTTACCTAAGTAAGTGTATCCTTGTTAAGTCTCTTTTCTGTGGCACGAAAAATAAATTTTTTGTTAAAAGCTGAGTGATCTATGAGTGTCTCACTTTGTTTTTATTCCAGACTGCAGCTTGTTACACCATCTATATAAAATTTTTATGAGGATAATTTATATATGCATCAAGGGCATTCTCAATGAAGTTATTAGTAGAGAATAAGCAGGTTTTTGCAAATGATATTCCACAAAGGACCACACTTTTATAAGCAAACAATTACTGAAATATGCAGAACATACAAGATGCCACACTATACTTGTTTGATTAGTATAAAAGAGCTTTTGATTCATTAGAATAAAATATACCTTTAAAGATTGTCTCACATGTATACATCAAAATTATGCAAAACCGTTTGAAGGCCTTGAAAGATAAATTTGTTCAATTACTGTCTTCAAAATCATCAAGTAAGGAATAAAATATACACTCACCAAAGGTGATTGCCATTGTCACAGAAGAGATCCAGTGCAGTTTAAGTTAAAAAGGGGTCTTCTATGGGGTGAGGCTCACCAGATATACTTATTTTATAAAAGACATTTTGTTGGTTGTATCAAAGTCCAGGACAGTGTAGAGGCTCCTGGATGAGATCCATACCCATTCAAAAGAGTTTAGCCTATTTACCACTCACGCAGAGAAAAACCCCAAATAAACCAATTAATAAATGCTATTTGTCCAGACTATGACTTTCATTTAGATGGACAATCTATGGAAAGCCTGTCCATCACTAATGGATACTTGGACAAAAATTGCAAATGTACACAAATTCTACCCATAATTAAAAAGGAGGATGAAGACATGAGACTGGATGGACTCTCAAAGATTAGAGAGCTCATTCAATGATTTCAAACTTCTCCCTAAAACAATGGCCCATCTTTTTTAAAAAATAAATTTGCCTTTATATCTTTTAAAATATCACCTATTTCCCCATTGAATCCCTCCTCCGCCACACAGAGAGCCATTCTTTTTTTTTTTTTTTGGTGAGGCAATTGGGGTTAAGTGACTTGCCCAGGGTCACACAGCTAGTAAGTGTTAAGTGTCTGAGGCCGAATTTGAACTCAGGTACTCCTGAATCCAGGGCTGGTGCTCTATCCACTGCGGAGAGCCATTCTTTATAACAAAGAATAAAAGAGTGGGGGAAAACGTTCAGCAAAACTAATCAACAGATCGAAAGTGTGGTATTATATTCGGTGTTTCAGACTCATAGTCCCCAGTCCCCTCTTTTTAATACCAATAGTCCGCTGGTCATGTTGTATGTCTATGGGTCATGTAACACTACTGTCTGTGAAGAAATAAAATTGAGACTTACTGGGAGGATAATGGAGGTACATGGGAGTAGACTACAACACATAACACATAGGAACTATTATTAAGAAGAACCAGAGTAAAGATGTCATCATAGAAAAGTATGATCAAAAATAAAGATGGTAGTCATATGTTCAAGAGTAAAGAATAACCTGTGGATGGGATGTGTGTTCCTATAATATCCTCATATTGTCAAGAGAGTAAAGCCTCCTGGGGCACAGAGAACACAGAAGAGAGATGCACAGGATGGGTAAGCAAGAATGGGTTGCAATCTATAACATCAGAGGGAATACCAATGGGGGTTAAAATGACTTGCCTAGGGTCACAGAGCTAGTGTCAAGTGTCTGAGGCCAGATTTGAACTCAGCTCCTCCTGGATCCAGGACCTGTGTTCTATCCACTGTGCCACCTAGCTGCCCCTCAGAATAAATTCTTATGGTGAAAAAGTAAAGAGCTTATAAACAGTAAGACCAGTTAGAAGGTCATTATAATAACCCAGGAAAGATGTGAAAATAATGAGGAGTCTGGTATAAAAAGGAAAGAAATGATGAAAAAGATACTGCAGAGGTAGAATCTATATCATTTGACAAATAATTAGATATGGGGTAGAGAGGAAGAATGAAAAATCAAAGATAGCTCTGAGGTATCATGCTTGGTATATTACTTGGAGGATGGTGGCAACACAAACAGAAACAAAGATATAGGGGAGAGCAAATCTTTTGGAAGCAACTTAAGTTTTGGATAGATTGACTCTCAAGTGTAATTGGACATCTAAGTGGTGATATCCACCAGGAAGATGGAGTCATGGAACCGGCATGCTAAGGAAAAGCAAGGAATATAGAGAAAAAATTTGGAATCATCTACTTAGATATGATAAATGATACCACAAGAATTAATTAATTTACCTCCAAAGAGAGAAAGGCATAGGAAATAAGAAGACTAAGTAAAGTGAAAGTGTTCCAAATTTAAGTGGTTTGAGAAAAATGAATAGCCAGCAAATAAGACAAGAAATAGGTCAGAAAGCCTAGAAGAGAATGGTGGGAATACAATGTCACAGAATCTAGGTAGGATAAATTTAAAGATGGAATATGTAGTCAGGAGGGTCAGATGCTGCAGAAAAGCCAAGTATAAATAAAGACTAAAAAAGACTTTTGGATTTTGAGATAAGAAGGTCATCAAGACCATTCAGGGGGCAGCTAGGTGGCGCAGTGGATAGAGCACCAGTCCTGGATTCAGGAAGACCTGAGTTCAAATCCGGCATAAGACACTTGACACTTATTAACTGTGTGACCCTGGGCAAGTCCCTTAACCCTTATTGCCCCACAAAAGAAAAAGAAAAGAAAAAAAAGACCCTTTGGAGGAGCAATTTCAGCATAGTGGTGAAATGGGAACCATAATGTGACATGTTGAGGAGTGAATGAATGGTCAAGAAGCAGAGTCAATAAGAATAGATTTATCTTTCTAGAATTTCTTTCTCTCTCTTTTTTTTTTTGCAGGGCAATGGGGGTTAAGTGACTTCCCCAGGGTCACACAGTTAATAAGTGTCAACTGTCTGAGGCCATATTTGAACTCAGGTCCTCCTGAATCCAGGGCTGGTGCTTTATCTACTGTGTCACCTAGCTGCCCCTATATTTTTCTAGAATTTCCCAAACAAAACAAAGAAATTAATATAAGATATGTCACAATGTAGGTAATCTACCAATTGGTATTTGTAGAGTTCAGTTTTATCATAAAACATTATATAGTTGTGAACTATATAGTGGGCTTATTTTTCCACTTGGACAAATTGGAAAATACTGGCACTGATAAAAGAATTCTTTTGTTATATATTTCCTTACTTGCACAGGTGTATCCAGTGTGAAGATGTGTTCTCCACGAACGTTATAGAATTTGACTAGGGCACTCTTCAGAAAGGTACCATTGGCAATTTCAACTAGTTGGTTCTGTTTCTCCATACCAGCTACTGCAAGCAAATCTCCCTGTGTGCACCACTGGACGACCACCTCTGAAATCAGAAGGACACACCTAATCAAGAACAGGAAATTGATTCACCCTAAACTTGTTCACAGAAATAAGTTATAAACTTAAGTATTTTTAAAATGGAGAATCTACGGCAGAAACAAAGACGTGAGGGAGGGAAGAAGGAAGGAGAGAAAGGGAAAGAGAAGGATGAAAGAGGAGACAAGGGAAAGGGGAAAAGAAGGGAAGAAGGGAGAAGAAGGATAGAATGGAGGGAGGAAAGAAGGGAAGAAAGAGGGAAGGGAGTGAAAGAAGAAAGGATAGAGGGGGAAAGATCACTGTTTCACCAAAAGCAAGCACTCTAATTTTTGCTACATTAGAATCCTTTAAGTCAATTTGGAGATCCCACATGTTAAATTACATTCTCTGAAAAATAACTATAAAGGACAGAAATTTGATGTAACACAGCTAGCATACGTCATTATGACTCCTTATCTTACAATAACAGCATAGTGAAGGGGCTCTGTTATATTTCTAGATAGGTACTCAGCTCAATCTGTATTTATTTGTAGTAGCTGAAAGAACTATACAGGTTGTGTCTTGTAAATCACTTTTTTCACTGTTCTGTCTCCTCAAAATAAGAATTTTTCTAAATGTTAAAATCAAAGCAAGTTAAACATAAAATCAAATTATCATCCATTAGATTGCCACATGAATATTTTAAACAAAGCAATTTTTAAAAATTTCTTTACTCTTTTATTAACATATATACACATATATCCATATATATGTATATACTAAAAATTTTATTCTGATTCAATGTGACCTTGAGAATCATTAGAAAATAGCATACAGGATTATAGAGGTTATAGAATAATCTTCTCACCTTTTAAAGATGCATTTAGAAGAAGTTATTAATTAGTACCCAGTAAGAATGAACTATGGGGGCAGCTAGGTAGTACAGTGGATAAAGCACCAGCCCTGGATTCAGGAGGACCTGAGTGCAAATCCAGTCTCAGACACTTGACACTTACTAGCTGTATGACCCTGGAGAAGTCACTTAACCCTCATTGCCTCACCCCCCAGCCCCCAAAAAAGAATGAACTATGCAAAGCAATAACATAGTAGACAGGGGCCAGCACTGGGATATGGGAAAACCTGTGTCTGTCAGCCAATACTATCTTTATAAATTGACAGGTTTTCTGCCTTATAAAATAATCTTTATGCGTTTGTGAGTTGTTAGTACGAACCCATGAATTTGCACCTTTCCAGAATGAAAAGCATTAAAAAGCAGTTCTGAACCTCAAGAGGTAGTGTGTGGTAGTGGATAGAGAATTGCCTCAAAACCAGGAAGATTTAGGTTCAAGATCCAACTGTGATACATAGTGGCTGTTTGACCATGGGAAAATCCCTTAATCTCTCTGTGTCCAAGGCAACTCTCTAACATATTAAGTTATGAAAGAGCTGCCAATTTGTACTTGTGGAAATTCTAATTCATGTGACACACCCATTGATAAACAAGGCAAAATATGGTCCCTATCACTATTTGTTGGGCATAATGAATTGGATTCTAAGGAAAAAAAGAGCATAATAATTAATAATTTCATGTTAACCTATGGTCACATAAGCCACATTGTGAAAGGTCTGGATCTGAACTAAATGTTTACATTTTTTATAAAAACCTGGGGCAGCTAGGTGGCGCAGTGGATAGAGTATTGGCCCTGGAGTCAGGAGGATCTGAGTTCAAATGTGGCCTCAGATACTTAACATTTACTAGCTGTGTGACCCTGGGCAAGTCACTTAACCCCAATTGCCTCACCAAAAAAACAAACAAACCCACAATAATGCTTATTAAATACGCAGCTAACACTAGACTGAAAAAAAAAATGGAGAGTCTCTGGAGCTATGATTTTAGTAACTATGTCTTTTGTCTTTCTTTGTAACTTAGTGCCTACCTAGCACACTGCTTGATACACAGTAGGTACCTAATAAATGCTTACTAATTGACTAATAAACAGAACAGTTGGGAAATCCAGAAAGAAGGATTGATGTGAAATTTTTATTTGTTGTTTATTTGGAAAAAATGTCCCAAGACACTCTTGTCCATCTTAGACAGGCTAGAATAGCATGATAGCTGCCACACTAAATTTAGAGACAAGACAATCTGGGTTTAAACATTACCTCTGACTTTTATGAGCAGTATGACCATGAGCAAATAACTTAATCAGAAATTCAGTTTCTTCATCTTAAAAATGGGGATAATATTTATATTACCTACATGTATGGTTGTTGTGAGGTTCAAATATGAAAACAGTTGTAAAACAAAATGATAAATAACAATAACTGATATTTCTGTAGGGTTGCAAACTTTAAAACCCTACAGACATATCAGTTATTATCATTTATCTATCATTTTCTTTCTTAATCCTTAAATGGCACCTAGATTACAACTGTCATTTCCTGAAGGGAAATGATGGTATAGTTAGCAAAATTCTTTTCATCTTTGCTCAAACACTTAGTATAGTTCCATATACTCATGATAGTTCAAATGGAGTTTAATGAAGTTGGACAGACAGCCGTGCAAGTGAAAAAAAACAGAACTGGAAAAAATTGCTATTTTAAAGTAGAGCAAAAAACAAAACAAATAAAACACCTACAGTATGTAAAATAATAAGCAAAATATGGTGCAGTAGAATACATAAGCATGCTGGGAAAAATGAGTATAAAATATAAGTAGTAATTTCTACTTAGCACTGTCAAACCTGGACAAAGTTCAGACCTAGGATTTCTGTGAAGAACCTCAAATCACTGATCAAGTACTTATGGTGTATAAGGTGTTGTGGTAAGGATTGGATAAAGATTATTAGTCATTACTAAAAAGTTTTTGTTTTGTTTTGTTTTTTGGGTTTATTTTGTGAGGCAATTGGGGTTAAGTGACTTGCCCAGGGTCACACAGCTAGCAAGTGTTAAGTGTCTTGAGTCCAGATTTGAACTCAGGTCCTCCTGACTCCAAGGTCAGTGCTCTATCCACTGCATCACCTAGCTGCCCCTGACTAAAAAGTTTTTAAGTGGTATTTATGAGAAAATAAAATGAATTTAAATTATTATTATAGTATATTATACTATGAGTTGACTGGAGATGATCATCTGTATACCATTTCCACTTCCATCCTTTTCCACTTAAGAGAAAATATGTAGCATTGAGCTTATCAAAGAGCAGGTAATACATCTACCATGATAAAAATGTTTATTAATCTCTTCAGTACCCACAGATCATTGTGAGATACTGTAAAAATAGCTGCTTATTAGATAATACCTGTATTTTAGGAGTTTATTATCTAATAAAGTATTTTTTGTTTCTTTGTTTTTTTGGTGGGGCAATGAGAGCTAAGTGACTTGCCCAGGGTCACACAGCTAGTAAATGTCAAGTGTCTGAGGCTGGACTTGAGCTCAGGTCCTCCTGAATCCAGGGCCGGTGCTTTATCCACTGCACCAACTAGCTGCCCCCTCTAATAAAGTATTAAATACTGGGATGAGATATCTAAGAGGGGTATTAAAATAAATTTTTATTTCTCTTTCATTTTTGTATGCTAAGAACTTAGCATAGAGCTTATTAAGTGCCTACTGATCAACAGATTTTCTGGTCTTGTAAAAAATAGATGAAAAATGTTATGATGTGTTTCTGCCAAAGAAGATAAACAGTATTATTTGTAATAAATAGTATCATTACTGATCAGAGTGTATTTTCATATTCTTGCATTAGTTGAGAAGAATGAATGAAACTAATACTTGATTATCAGAAACATTTCTTTAAGACAAAATCAGCTACTAATTCATCATTAAGGGACCTAATTGGGGTATGATCTTTATTAAAAATAGACTCTATTAAGAATATGACAAGCCACACCAGAAGACAGGAATCACAAAATACTAGATATAAGACACATTTAGGAAAGTAAGCATGCATGTGATTTGTGGGGTGTGGAAGCTAGAGAGGAAGACAATAATGGAGGTAGATTCACTTTTTTGTACCTTTCAACCCTGAGCGGATGACAGTAGGAGACAAATCATCATAGTTGTTCATTAAGCTAATGTCTCCTGAAGTGAAGCTGACAGTAAGCAGTGGTTTGATGTTCTGCACTGGTATGGGATATGCTGCTGGACCATCTGCAGGAAGAAGAGTACAGAGTAAGCAAAAAGTGATTATTACATGACACCAATGAAGATTCACAATACTGTAATTTCAAGCCACAGAAAACAACTGGAGATTTTCATGTAAGGCAAGGGTTCAATATATTTTAGCACTTCCCATTTAGCATAAGTGTATAATGCCTTTCACTTTAAACTGAACTACTAGGGGAAAGGAGGTGATATATTGAGATATGTGTTAGGGTTGCTTAGGGAGAGGGGAAGCTGTTCTTTTCCTGAGGGCTCTAAAACTAATTCAACTCAGAAGTAGCCTGAAACTGGATATCTCCCAGTTCACATCCAAACATCTGGAGAGGTCTTATAGTCTCCCAAACCACCCTAGAGGTTTGGGAGCATAGGCAATCCCAAGGACCCTAGCAATCTAAGTTCTGGTATGAAATGTAAAGGACTATTTCAGAAACCCATGAGGAATATCAAAATGATACTGTACTTTGGTAAGCAAAACCCAAAGAATTTATACAAAGGCCTTTTAGCCATTATGAAAATTCAAGAATCTCCTCATATTAACAAGCAACAGTTCTATTATGTATAGTTTCTCCTATGAAAAGAACATTTTTTACTCTTGCTAGGAGTGTTCCCCAGAAGGAAGAAAATCAGAGAATCAGGATGGCTTAGAAAAAGTACCAATACAAGAAATGAGCTAACCACCATACAAGGAGGCTCTGACTGAAGTATTCCCTATGGCTGCTTCAATCCCATGACCACAAAGCAGCTGTAGCCTCCTTTGTACCAGGTGAAACAGAGCACCCTCATCACTTTGGAATTTCTCCCACTTTCATATTCATTTCTCAATTTACATATTTTGACTTATAAGAAATAAAGAGAATTCTTAGGCATCAGGAAAGGCTATGAGTTTCAAAAAGGTTGCATCCGTAAGATAACTTAGGTCTTCCTAAAAACATTCTTTTGTATAGAACCTAAATAGGCCAATTTATCTATGTAACATCTGTGTTTCCAATTACACGAAAAAGGGAACACTTCAGTCCCTTAATACAAGACAAGAGAGCTAAGACTAATATATTAACTTTAGTCAAACATTTAGTATTAGAAGTTGTTTCACGACTTTAACATAATAATTAATTTATTGGATATTAGCCTATAGCAGCAGCTGAAGCCATTATTTCTCTGATGACTTTCACAAGATGGCACATAGCTTGTACATAGTGCTATGGCTAGATTCCAGCCACTGGTGCTTTCCCCAAATAATGATGCCCCAGGTATGGCTGTCAGAGGGGGTAAAATGGTTTTGAATAGTCACAGGAAGCTGGGACCAGATTTGAAGGTTTAATTCTAGGATTTGTAAATGATGGCTTAAAAAACCCACCAAAATGCTGTACATGTGGTTAGAGAAATCATTAAAGCCCTCCCACATGGCTGTGAGTCAGGGATATGATCATTAACAGTTTCTGACGTACTCATAAAGCTTGATCCAACAGACCATACTCATTGTTAACTAGTCAAGAGGAGGCCTACATGAAATTCACCCACTCAGAGATGATTCAGGAGTCCATAAAAGTATCAATTACTGTTCTTCTTTGTGGAACTTTAAAGATGTTTTAGTTACTTATATTCTTCTCTTAAATGCACTATGCCATGATGCCAAGACTTTGTTCTTTATTCTTTTGAGATGAATCAAGTAACTCAACAAGAGTAGCAGCCTCAAATTCTTTTAGAATTATTACTGAACTTGTTCTACAATTTGGTGAACATAAATTAAATCATTATGGATCACCCCTATATGTCGTTCAAATAACTATAAAATGGATATCATCTGTGGCACTGTGGTACATCACAAAGACCACTGGGCAGGAGTCATGAAAATGAGATCTGGTCATTGCCCTATTGCTCTCTTAACTGTAGGCACTTCTTTGTACTTCATTTTAGCCAGAAGGCACCTACCTATCCAAATACCCAACTCACAGATAAATTAGGCACCCCTACTCGCTTCTTCGTATTGTTCCCTAAGGGTACACTAGACTAAGATTTTTAAAGGTAGGTGTCCTTGGAGTGTGGCAAAATGCACTTTTAGAATGGTGGCTATGTGTTGTTTTTTCCCCCCTACATAAAGTAAAAAGCCAGTGTTAATTGATATATTTCTATAGAAAAACACATCAACTGCTCCCTACAATTTCCTGTTAAACACGAACACCCGAGATAGGAGTAATGCATTAAGATCCTAATACTTCTGAGAATGAATTTATGACAATGTTTTCTTCAACAGGCAGATGAAAAAGGTATTCTAAGAATAAGTATCTTAGGTGAAGAGGGATTTTGAAAAGAGAGGAGGTGGCAGAAGCTAATTTGCACCTCAAAATTTAGGAGAAGCCAGGAAAGTGCTATACCCAAGGCATTTATCTATAGTGGATAGTCTGTTCAGAAATAGGGAGTTAGAAAGACCTATCAATGCATTGACTTAGAGAAGTTTTGGAATGTCTTTGTTCAAATCTTAACAAAATGATATCCCTACTAATATTTCCCTAGATATTTGTCCTTTTAAAATAACAGTGGTAGTAATAAAGACCAAAGATCTATATTAGGGGTACTGTATAGTTTAGTCTACTGATTGTAGCACCTGTCAGTATCTAATATGGGGAAAAACACGTAAAATTCTATATTCCAGGCAAAACCTATTACAACAGTAATTGCAGAGGAGATGTATATTGTCTTCTCTTGTTTATAAGAATAAGGTGACAGGACACATAGGATGCACCCTTTTATGTTGTAGTGACAGGAACTACCTCTAAGAGTAAGCAAAATTAATCCTTTTCCAATAAAATTTAAGTTACTGATCTTAAAACCAATTGGGATTTTATTTTTCATTGACCTCCTTACACCTATCAACCAGCTATGCCTTACAATATCACTGAGATATCATTTCAAGATCCTTATTGTATAGCCAGGGAAATTTATACCAAAATCAAGGAGGCCAGGGCTTTGTATCAGAGATATCAAGGACAAAAATCTGGGGGCTACTTTTTGGAGGGTTTGGTTCTAGAAGTGTTTTGTATTTGTTTGTTTGTCTTCTTCTTTCTCTTTGAAATACTTGTAAGGTTGTGAGCAATTGTAGGTATGTGTTTACTTTAAAAAAAAAAAAGAAAATGAAAGGAGCCAGCTTCTACCTTGAGGTGGGGAATAGTCATCAGAATCTGTGTCACTTTCACTGCTATCTTCTACCAGGAAACTGGGATAGTTCCAGGACATGCTCAGGATTCCATCTGACTCATGAAGAAGGACATGTGCCAACATCCTGCCATGGCAGTCCATAACAATCACTTGCCCATCAGCAGTGCCAAACAGTACCTGAAAACAAAGTACTAAAATAGTTACTGGAGGAGGAGGAAGGGAAATTCTATTTCTAGCAAATGCGACTGCCTCTACTCAAGTATAAATGTTCATCGGGCAGAGTACCAGAATTTTAGAGGAAATGTTGTACTGTGAGTGGTTTGAGTGCTCAGTATGGAGTCAGAACTGTTTCTGAGTGAGCTTGGGTAAATCAATTAACCTCTCTGATCTTTAGGTTCCTCATCTGTAAAATGAGGGAGTTGGACAATAAGAACAGTTTTACATATATTATATCATTAGATCTTTACAACTACTCTATGAGGTATAGATAATACTATCCCAACAGGAATTTGAGACTCAGAGATGAAGTGATTCACTTGTTGGGATTTGAACCTAGGTATTCCTCACTGCAAATCCATCACTCTACTACGCCATGCTATCTCTAGGTAGAGTTTGGGTGACATAATAAGTTTAATGAAATATTCCTCTGAGTATAACCTATATTTTTTTTAAAAAGATAAGAAATTGAAAAGGGGCTTTCTCCCAGTGTCAGAACTAGGAGCCACAGATTAAGGGCAAAATAGGAAGAAAAAATAAGGCAGCAAATAGTCTTAACATTAGGCAGTAGAAAAGAGAGAAGCAGATATGCAGCCAGTTAGAATAAGAGGGCCAAAAGCTATTTTCCAAGACAGAAAAATCCTGTTGATGTTAGAAGATGGAAGAGAAGGAATAACTAAAGACTGAAAGAAACAGCGAAGAAGAAAGGGAGCCAGTCAAACAATAGGAAATTCACTTCATTCACAGATGACAGCACTCCAGAGGGAACACCAAGCAACAGATATGTAAAAGATTAAGAGGTTCAAAAATCCATAGCAAAGGAATTGACTTTTCAATAGTGAAACATAAATATTCAAAGCTGATATCATAACAGTTTGAAAAAAGTATAAATGTTTTTGGTATTCTAGGCATCAAGATTCAAGGTTTTAAATATTCTTTGTCCATAAATGACTGTTTTTCATAAGCCATGTGAACTTTCCTACTCAAAAGCTTCAATGCTGATGTGGATCATGAGATGCCAAATTCTTGAAGGCTATGTTAGTGAAGCAGAAACTCTGACAGGTTCTACCAGATTTATAGGACTTTGAGTACAATCCAAGGGACAGACTGGTTCGTTGGAGGACTAGATTAACTAAATACAGATAGGATCATTACTGTAACTTTGGCAACTAGGTGATGAATTACTTGTCCACTTTGTCCCATGAAATTGATAAAAATACAAACTAGCTCTTGGTGCTGTGTGGCCCCTTCTACTAAGGACAGTGGTGGAATTTCTACAGTGCTCTTTCTTGGTGTTCATGCCTGAGGAAATAAACTTAGATTTTAACACTTTAGAATCTAATGTACTTCATGGGAAAGTTAAAACAGCACTGAAGAAAATTAATTCAGAGCAGTACACAGATTTGGATATGTATACATACATGTGTGTATGTATGCATGTGTGCATGTGTATACACAACCTTTTTGCCTACACATAGTTTTCATACACACATGTACACATATAAGAAAACCATATGTGAGGAGACATAATTTTTTAAATTTCAAATTTTAAAATATTTTAATTAAAATTAAATTTAAAAACTTAAAAATTATGTTGCCTCACACCTGTTTTTCATATCTATAGGTATAGATATATAGATGTATATATATATATACATGCATACACACATAAGAAAACCACATGTGAGGCAACATAATTTTAAAAATACTCAGGGTGCTATTTTTTCTTTTTTCAATTAGACAAACATTAATTTTCTCTCCCTTCTACCTCCCTCTCACTGGAAAAAAAGAAAAACAATACCTTTGTTAAAATATATATAGAGAAGCAAGTAAAATAAATTCCCATATTGTCAATATCCAAAAATTAATGTCTCCTTCTGTATCCTGAATATTATTACCTCTCATGAAAAAGTAGGTAAGCATGCATAATCATCAATCCTCTGGAATCATAGTTGATCGATGCACTGATCATAGCTGCTATAAATATTTTTTTATATGAGTTCTATTGCTCTTTCTTTTTTAGGGGCATAGACCTAGTAGTTGTATTACTGAGTCAACTGCTGAGTCCAGCATTTGTCATATTCCTTTCTTGCCAACTTGCCAATATGGAAGTATACACAAAAAGTTAGTAAACAGTGCATTCCCTTCAATCTAGCTAAACTGCTGCTCCTAGGTCTATACCCTAAAAGAGATCCAAGAAAGAAGAAAAGGTCCTTTATGCATACTAATATTTACATCAGCTCTTTTTATGGTGACAAAAGCCTAGAAACTAAGGAGATGCCTATTAGTTGGGGGATGACTGAATAAAGTGATGGTATGTGAACATGATGAAATATTATTGTGCTGTAAGAAATGAAGAAATAGGGGGCAGCAAAGTGGCGCAGTGGATAGAGCACCAGCCCTGGATTCAGGAAGACCCGAGTTCAAATCCGACCTCAGACACTTGACACTTACTAGCTGTGTGACTTTGGGCAAGTTAGTTAACCCTCATTGCAGAAAGACAGACAGACAGAAAGAAAGAAGAAATGAAGAAATAGATTATTTCCAAAAGACATGAGAAAAGACTTATATGAACTAATGCAGAGTGTGGCTGGGAGAGGTTAAAAAAAAGAATTTATCCTATAATACCAATAATTTAATAATGAATAATTTTGAAGACATTCATAATCTGATAAAAGATGAAATGAGCATAACCAGAACAGTTTATACAGTACAAACAACACTATAAAATAACTTTGAAAGTTGTAAGAGCTATGATGAGTATAATATCCATCCATGATTCCAGAGAACTGATGATGAATCATAGTACCCACTATAAAAAGGTGGTGGATTCTGGGTGCAGAACATGACATGTTTTTGTATGTAGCCATTGAGAGAATCTGTTTTGATTGACTATGCATATTTTTACAAGAAATTTGTTTTTTATTTCTCCAATGGTTGAAGTAGAAGAGAGAGAAATACATTTCTGTTAATTTTTTTAAACTAGAAGTGAAATGTTGCATGCATTTTCAGATGAGGTCACTATTTAATTTGTTTTATCGATAGGTTTTTACATTAAAAATATTCATATATAACTCCCACTTCATGACATGTATAATCTAGAAGAAGTATTCTCCAGATAACTGGGGTATTTGTGATTCAATCTAAATTCAAGTTTTCTATTTCCACAATTTTAGTTTTCTTCATATCTATTTTGAGCTGAATGAACTTACAAAAATGAATAGCAGATTATTTAAACTATCAACAGAACAAAAAGCATTTCTTATAAGTAACTTTCTTTCTTTCTTTTTTTTAGTGAGGCAATTGGGGTTAAGTGACTTGCCCAGGGTCACACAGCTAGTAAGTGTTAAGTGTCTGAGGCCGGATCTGAACTCAGGTCCTCCTGACTCCAGGGCCGGTGCTCTATCCACTGCGCCACCTAGCTGCCCCTATAACTAACTTTCAAAGCCTATATCTAATGAAAAATGTCTTTCTAGAAAAGCTTGCCACATGAGGTCCTTAATCACAGAAAAAATGATCTTTTCACTGATTTTCTTCTAGTTAAACCCTAACAACATATCCTAAATCATATCAGTAATTAAGTTTCCTTGGAATCTGCAACAATCTTCTTTTCTCTGCTCTTGATTTCTTTGCTGGATCCTCTTCCTCCTCCCACCTCTAATTTTGGACATGCCTCAAGATTCATTTGGTAATTGGTCCTCTCCTTTTTTCTCCGAACTGGCTTATCTATTTTATCAGCCTCTTTACTTATGACTCTCAAACCTGCATTTCCAGTCTCATTCTGTCACTTGATTTAGTGATTCAATGATTCATTTCTCAAATGTTGCTACAATTACAAAGAAGAAATTTTAGAAGGGACATGAAAAAATAAGCTTGTAAAAGCCTGTCTGTAAGCAGATAAAGTTATTATTTCTATGTTATAATATGAAGCAAATAAGTTGTGCCAGAGTGATTAACCATAACAGTAAGTAGCAGGAGGTTGGGAAAGAGGCTAACAAAACTCCATTTTTCTCTCTTCACTTTCCCAGTTAGCAAATCTCAAAATCTTGACTAACTGCTTCCCTTCTTACCCATTCATCTACTTTAATCACAAAGTTCTGTGAATTTTTACTTCAAAATTTCATTTATATACTTTCCCACATATCACTAATGGACTACTTTCTTAATTTACAATTTTCTGTTCAATTGCTTCTAGGGTATCATTTTGGCAATTGGCATTCATAGTTCTCTGAGATTACAGTGAAATAAGCTTTAACATTCCCTGAATGTCTGAGTCTTAAAATTATTTTTAAAAAGACTTCTTAAAGGGATTTGGAGTAATTTAATTTAAAATCCAGGTATTAATATCAAGATTAGGTGGGAATATTTTGCATTGTAAAGTACAGATCCACCAAGAAACATCTGTTTAAAAAAAACAACAAACTATTATACAACTAAATGTCAGAATTTTCTTGAGATGTCAAGAAGAGGAATTTCATTTTACACTTGATGAAACAATTTGTAAAGGGATATATTAGATTACAGATCAATCCTTTCTCCTGAATTTCAATTGTGACTCTCCAACTGTTTATTAAATATTTCAAATAGGATAAACTAGGAATCTTAAACTCAACATATTCAAAATTGAACTCGTTATCGTTTCCAACAAATTCAATCCCTTTCCAAACTGCTTTATTGTTTCGGTTTTTTTCTGTTGTTAAGGAGAATCAGGTACTACTACCTGATTACATTCACATAGCTTCACAACTTCAGTGTTATCCTTGACTTTTCAAATTCTCCTTAACTTCACATATATAATAAGTTGACAAAACATGCCATTTCTACCTCCGCAGGATCTCTTGTATAAATACTCTTCTTTCTCCTTATTTGGCCAACAACCTAGAGAAGCTAGGCCCTCATTACTTCTCTTCTGGACAACTGCAAAAGACTTCTAATTGATTTCCTGCCTCAAGTCTCCCTTCTACCACCACTCCTACCTTTTAATATTATCTCCCCTTTCCAAACCATCCTTCATATCACTGCAAAAGTGATTCTATTAAAAGTACAGGTGGGACTTCCAGGGCTGAGCCAAGATGGTGGAGGAAAGGCAGTGAGCTCCCGAACTCATGACACGATTGCTCTCAAAAACCATTCAAATAACGCCATAGGAAAATGCCCAGAGCAGCAAAACTCACAGAAGAATGTGCTGAAATCATCTTCTAAACAAGAACGGCTTGGAAGGTCAGAAAGAGGGAGCTGCTGTGCTGATACAGGAGTTGGGCCCAACCCCACAGTCACCCTGACACAGATCCAGTCCCAGGAAGGCCTCACCAGAGAAGGAGACCCCCAGAGCCTCTGAATCAGCTGAAGCACCAGTGTTGTCTGGAACTAAGCTCACAGTCTGGTGAGTGGGCTGAGCCCTGGGCAGGGGAGAGACTACAGGGGTCTATGCTGGTGCTGAGGCAGAACTTGGATTTTACACCCCTGCTGAGAACCAGAAGGTAGGCTCAAGTAGCAGTGGCCCAGGTGGGGGAGGGGCATGGGCTCATTGGAGCTAACAACCACAACACACAAAGCTGGTTGATTAGCAAGTTGGTCTGGGGTCATCTAAAGACCAGGGAACAGGCTGGGTGAGTGAAGAACCTGATTCTCCTTAAATCATACCGCCTGGGACTTCTTAAGCTTGGGATACTGCAGCCTGGAAACTGTGCCCTACTTTAAGGAGCTAAAAGTCTAGTAAAAGAAAGACAAGATGAGCCAACAGAGAAAGGTGAGGACCATAGAAAGTTTCTTCAGTAACAAGGAAGACCAAGGAGCACCTTCAGAGGAAGATGTCAACACCAGGGCCCCTATATCTAAAGCTTCCAAGAAAAATATGAATTGGTCTTAGGCCACAGAGGTGCTCAAAAAGGACTTTGAAGATAAAGTTAGAGAGGTAGAGGAAAAAATGGAAAGAGAAATGAGGGTGATGCAGGAAAGACATGAGAAAAAAGTCAACAGATTGAAAAGTCAAATTAGCCAAAAAGGAGGTACAAAAGCTCTCTGATGAAAATAATTGCCTAAGAATTAGGATTGAACAAATGGAACCCAGTGACTTTATGAGAAACCAAGACACAATAAAGCAAATCCAAATGAATAAAAAAATAGAGGGCAATGTGAAATATCTTCTGGGAAAAACTGCTGACCTGGAAAACAGGTCCAGGAGAGATAATTTGAAAATTATTGGTCTACCTGAAAACCATGATCAAGGAAAGAACTTAGACACTATCTTCCAAGATATTCTCACAGAAAATTGCCCTGAAATTCTAGAAGAAGAAGCTAAAATAGAAATTGAAAGAATCCACCGATCACCTCCAGAAAGAGATCCCAAAAAGAAAACTCCTAGGAATATTATAGCCAAATTCCAGAGCTCTCAGGTCAAGGAGAAAATATTGCAAGCTGCCAAAAAGAAAGAATTCAAGTACTGTGGAGCCCCAGTCAGGATAGCACAAGATCTAGCAGCTTCTACATTAAAGGACCGGAGGGCATGGAATATGATATTCCAAAGGGCAAAGGAAATGGGATCACAACCAAGAATCACCTACCCAGAAAAACTCAGCATAATCTTTCAGTGGAAAAAATGGGACTTTAATGGCAAATCTGACTTTCAAATACAAGACCCTAGAGAACCATAAAAAAATTGGAGCTGGGGGACATACCTGGGGTCATACAGTGGGTGACTGTCTTGTGTCTGAGCCCGGGTTTTGGCTGGGATCCCCCTGGGTCCAGGGGTGATGATTTGTCCACTGTGTCACTTAGCTAGATGATAACATCTTTAGGGTTAAATTGAGGGTTGAAGGGGATTCACTGGGGGAGGGGGAAGGGCAGAAGTGAAATCCTACATGAAAGTAACAGGAAAAGGCTTATGGAGTGGGGGAAGAGATGGGAGAGGAGCAGGACAGTAAATATATTTTACACTCATCAGAAAAGGCTCAAAGATCTTAAACTCATCAGAGCTGCCTCAAGGAGGGACTAACAGACACACCCAATTGGGTGGAGTAATCTATTTAATCTGGGCAGTAAATGAGCCTAACACTCATCAAAATTGGCTCAAAGACCTCAATCTCATTAGAATTGGCTCAAGGAGGTAATAATATACACACTCAATTGGGTGGAGTAATCTCTCTAACCCTGCAAGAAAACCGGAGGGGAAGGGGATAAAGAGAGAGGGACAAAAGAAGGAAGGGCAGAGTGGGGGAGGGGACAGACAGAAGCAAATCCCTTTTGAAGACTGATAGGATGAAAGAAGATGGATAATAGAATAAATATCATGGGGAAGGGAATAGGATGGAAGGGAAACAGGTAACAATAGTAATCACGAAAAAGAGAAAAGGGGGGAAAATTGTACAAAAAAATATTTATAGCAACTCTTGGTGGAGGCTAAGAATTGAGAATCAAGGGAATGTCCATCAACTGAGGAATGATGGAAAAAGCCGTGTTATATGATTTTAGTGGAATGGTCTTGTGCTACAGGAAATGACAAACAGGATGATCCCCGAAAAACCTGGAAAGACTAATGAACATTGATGTATAGTGAAGTGAGCAGAGCTGGGAGAACAATGTGCATAGTGACAGCAATATTGTTCAATGAGCAATTGTGAATGACTTAACTACTCTTAGCAATGCAATGATCCAAGACAATCCCAAGGAACTAATGAGTAAGCTTACTATGTACCCCTATAGAAAGAACTGATAAAAAGAACACTTATGGATTGTACATATATAACCTGATTGCAATCTTGTGGAGGGGGGAGGAAAGGAAGGGAGGTAGGGAGAAAAATTTGGAACTCTAAATCTTATGAAAATGAATGTTGAAAACTACCCTTACATGTAAATGGAAAATAAAATAAATGTTTGTTGCTAAATTTAAAAAAAAAGTACAGGTGGAACCAAATTGCTCCCCTGCTCAAATCAATGACAGTGGCACAAGACTGGTTCTCATATCCATTATAGGTTCTTCTATTCCTCCAACCTACCTTTCCAAACTGGCTCCCTTTGGTTCCTCACACAATTGATCTCTCATTTCCATACATTCAGAGGGGCTCTTACCTATATCTGATTTATACTCCCATCTCACTTTTGCCTCTTAGAATCCCTTCTTTCTTAGGTACTATAGAATCATGATCATGACACTGATGACCATAGTTATGAGAATAATACAACAAAATAGGCTTTTATAAGAATATAAACAATTTTTTCTTAGCCATTTGAAATGATGAAAGAACATTCAATTAGAGAAGTTTTGAAGATAATGGATCTAAACTAGTACTCCAAAATAGGTTAGGAGTAAGAATATATGTAGGCAAAAAAAAAAAAAAAAATATATATATATATATATATATATATATATATATATGTAGGAAGTTAATAGATGTTATGGGGGAGCGATAATTTACTTAACTTTTGCAAAGGATGAATATTAGTAACCTCTCAAACTAAAATGGCAGATTGTAAGGGTAGGCTGGGAGAATGTCAGTCAAAAAATAGTAAGATTTTTCAGTGTCACAAAAATATAAGACTAGAGAGAGTACAGAATTGTAAAAGGTTATCAATAGTATTAAACACTGAAGCTTGAAGAAAATGGATATGCACCAGATTGGATTGAGATTTGACCTTGTGGAAATGGTTAATTTTGCAAAGGTAATTTTTAAAAAGTGATAAAAACTGGGGCAGCTAGGTGGCACAGTGGATAGAGCACCAGCCCTGGAGTCAGGAGGACTTGAGTTCAAATCCGACCTCAGACAATTAACACTTACTAGCTGTGTGACCCTGGGCAAGTCACTTAACCCTAATTACCTTACCCCCCCAAAAAGTGATAAAAACTGAAGCTCCATTATTAAAAGGGTCAAGAATAAAGATGAAATAGAGGAGGTAGATATATTTAGAATAGACAGTCTAAGCCTGGAGATGAATGGAAAAAGGGAGATGAGGGAGTACTGAGAAGAATAGGATGTGCCAATTCATGGACCTTTGTCTTTTTTAAGTAATGAAGCCCCCCAAAAGCATATAATTTAATGTCAAGAACTCCATTTTTTCTATTGCTTTAGAATGCTGTTTCAAGTGTAGGTATGGAAAAATGGTTGTCTAAAGGGTACTTCATATACTCCATAGAGTATTCCAAATTAGAAAGATAAAAATCTATCAGTTCTTTTTTAAAAAGGTGACTTCAGAAAACTATGGATTAAAATTTTGGTCAAATAATTCTGTAAGTCGGAATTTGTGGGTTTGGAAGTAGAACTGGGTTTCCCTATCTCACTCAGGCTAGAAATGAAGTGGCCACTCATAAAGCCAATCCCCCTAGGGATTGGCATAGAACTTTTGATCTGCTCATTTCCAATATGAGCCAATTTACTACTCCTTCGGTAGCCTGATAGTACCCCACATCCAGGGGCTACCTATGTTGGTGGTGGACTCAGTTCAGCTAATGCCTATGTTGGTGGTGGACTTAGTCCAGCTAAGAACTCCCAAACTCAAACAATCCATCAGCCTCAGCTTTGCCAGTAGCAGAGATCACAGGTATGCAACACCATACCTAGTGGTCATAATATTTTGGAAGACTGATATGTTTTTCTAGTTGACTTAAACTTTATTATTCACTTTTTTTTGGTTTGTTTTTGCGGGGCAATGGGGATTAAGTGACTGTCCCAGGGTCACACAACTAGTAAGTGTCAAGTGTCTGATACCGGATTTGAACTCAGGTACTCCTGAATAATCCAGGGCTGGTGCTTTATCCACTATACCACCTAGCTGCCCCTATTTACTTTTTTTTTTTTTTTGTGAGGCAATTGGGGTTAAGTGACTTGCCCAGGGTCACACAGCTGGTAAGTGTCAAGTGTCTGAGGCCAGATCTGAACTCAGGTCCTCCTGACTCCAACGCCGGAGCTCTATCCACTGCACCACCTTGCTGCCCCTATTTACTTTTAAATTACATAAAAACCATTAAATATGATTAGAGGTATTTGAGTTCCAGCATAATATCTCTAAGTTGAAATTCTACTCCATAGCATTTATGCATTAAAATATCTCCCAGTATAATATAATCTTTTTTATAAAACAACGTACATGGGGACAACTATGTGGCACAGTGGATAAAGCACCAGCCCTGGATTCAGGAGGACCTCAGTTCAAATCCAGCCTCAGACACTTGACACTTACTAGCTGTGTGACCTTGGGTAAGTCACTTAACCCTCACTGCCGCCCCCCCCCCCCAAAGCCCAATGTGCATGCTAAATGTCTTTTTCAGGGATTCATACTATCATTTTATGAATGGGGGCTTTTCTGTATAAGACACTAAAATAAATGTTTTGATTTTTTTTTTAAATCCCTTGTTCCTGTCAAATTTCTGCTAAATCAGTGCTTTATACATGAAGTCTTTTCTGATCCAATGACTAGTGCCCTCCCCGTATTTACATTTTATTTTATATATACTTATTTATGTACATCTTGCCTCCACTGATTTAGTGTAAACTCCTTGAAGGGAAGCACTGTTTCATATTCGTCTTTGTATCATCAATGTTTAGAACAGTATTTGGAAGGGGTTTATTTAATAAATGTCTGATGATTGATCCACAACTTGGACTAAAATGGCTGGTGTGAAATTTTACTCCAAATGCCTATAATGAAGTAACATCAAAATTATAATGATTGAATCTTTGGATGGGAAGGGATGTTTTGAGGTCATCTTCCACCTGTGAGTAGGATCAAACTTAAAACTCACTTCAGATGAGAATGTATACCATTTTTAAAGCTTTTCAAAGAAGGTGACTATACCTACTTCGGTAACATAATTCAATGTTAAACAACTTTTGATGCTTGAAAATTCTTCTTCATATCTTTCAGGCTCCACTATAAGTTCATTTCCACTTCTCTCAATGAAAATCACAAGCAGCTGATGTTTTGTTTGTTCTATTCAAAAGTACTTCATATATTTAAACACTTATCTCAGCCCAAGCCTTCACTTACTGAAAAAGTTTAGCATTGATAAAACATACACAGGAATTCAAAGATGCATTTAAATATAACTTACAGAAGAAGAAAAAATATGATTGGAAAAAAAATCCCTCACCATGGCATTACAAAGCAAGATTGAAATACACCATGCATTTATTGAATGGGTTTTGGAACAGGTTAGGTGGAATTGATATTTCTTTCATTTTCTTACATACAAAAAGGAGTAGTGGTTTCTCTACTTAGGAAATCTGCCCCATGAAATTTATATGCTTTATGTAATGATAATAGTTCAACCCTATTCAACTGCCATTTATTTCCCCTGGGTAGAATAATAGGACTGGAAGTCAAAAGCCCTGGGCTCTAATCTAGACCATGCCACTAACATGCTATGAGACTTGAGACAAATCACTTAATCTTTTGGGGCTTTTATTTGCTCAACTGTAAAGTGAAGAAATTGAACTATATCATATCCAAAGTTCCATCCAGATCTAAGATTTTATTATTATGAATAATGTGAAAATACCATTATTTCTACCTGCAACATTTCTTCAATAAGAGATCTAGGAAAAAAACCAACACACACAAACTCCCCAATTATTAGAACTCTTCTAAATGACAAGGAGATATCAGGATGTAGTACTGACATGATGGTGATTGTTTTATTTACTTTGGCAATAACACGAATGGGTAAGACAATGCACATTTTACTTCCTCCTCACTTAGGATATTAAATGCTGAGTACAGGTGCCCTGTCAGAACAGTAGTGTCCAATTCCAGAAAACTGCATGAGAAGCTGTGAAGTTCTGTTTATATAATTCAGCCATCTGGCCAAATATTAGCATTCAAGTAAAGGCTCTGTGTTAGAACCTTTGCCACAATGCCATCATATTAATCAAGATAAATCTATTTTGAACAACTGAAGGTTAAATTAAATATCAATGGATTTGGATTGAAAAATAGATTGCCTAGCAATATATACTTTAAAGATATAATTAATAGCAAACCATGTGCTTTAGAAATTATTTCTAATAACTTTCTTTCCTAAAATTAGTATAATATAAGGAATATTCATTTTAGGAAAGAGATGATTTAAGATATTTTTGCATTTAATTTTCCTGAAACGGTTTGCAATCTATATGCTCACAATTTCAATATGAAGACCTAGGAATAATATAGCCCACATAATGCTTAAAGAACATTTTACAGTTTCAGCAACACCAAAAAACAACTTGGGTATTCAATGTTCATTTTCATTTTGCATCCTATATGTATGTGCCTGCCTGTGTGGATATGTATAAATGGAAAGGAAAAAACAGAAAGTTAGTGAGAAAAGAAAAAGAAATGCTAATTGTTTATACTTGTGTCAATGAAGTTCTGTTTCTTCCCTTAAGGAATACTGCAATAGAAAAAGCAGAATACATACCAAAAAACAAATCCTAATAAAAACAACTTCAAAATTTGTGTAATACTAAGCAGAATAGAAGTAAATTCTTATCTACCCCGTTTCTCTTAATTTTAAGTATTAGTTCCAACCTTTCACTTGACTGATGGAATTTTGCCTAGATAAGTAAGAGGAGACAAGATAGCTATCTAAATAGCAGAGGGCTGTCAAATATAAGAGATTTGTTCAACTGATTCCTCTCTCGCTCCAAAGGAGAGAACTAGAATGAAAGGATGAAGTTAAAGGAAATCATGTCAAGTTAAACAAGCATTTATTAAACACCTACTATGTGCCAGGCACTTTGCTAAATGTTTGGGATACAAAGAAAGCCTAAAACCAATCCCTCCTCTCAATGAACTGTTAGCAGAAAATGTGACCAGGGAAAGGAGTCAAAAATGGTGATGGGATCTGAGACCATCTCTGATGATATTAAGTGAAAGAAAAAGGTAATATTTAACTTTGGGATAGGTGGAGGAAAGGAAGGATGGCTGTCTTCAAGTATTTGAAGATAAGGCTAAAGAAGAAGACTTACTGTTTGACCTATGAAAACTAGGACCAACATAGAAATTTCGCAAGTAGAATTAGGTTTAATATTTAAGAAATAAACATAATAACAATTGGTCATAGCCAAAAGTATAGAATCAGCTGCCTCAGAGATAACTGTTTTCCCCTAAGTGCTAGGTAGTGAGCTAGGAATTTGGGGATGGAAGGAGAAAAATGAAACAGTCTCTATCCTCAAGAAACGGACATTCTATTAAGGGAGACAACATATACACAGATAAATAAACACAAACTCTTTATGAAGAAAACATAAAAGAACTTCTAGAAAGAAGAGTACTAGCAATGGGGTAGAACAGGTTGGGTTTTGAATAAGAGATAGTACTTGAGTTGTGCCCTTAAGGAATGAAGGACTCTACAGAGTCAAAGTGACTAAATGCACTGTAGCCATGGCAACAGTCTATACAAAGGACCAGTGGAGGGAAGTGGAACATCATGTATAGGCAACATACAAAAAAAAAAAAAGCCAGTTTGGCAGGAATGTAGAGTACACAGAGGAGAGTAATATGTAATAAAATTAGAAAGGTAGGCTATTGCCAGATTGTGAAGGGCTTTAAATACCAAACAAATGAGTATTTTATCTCAGAAACAAGAGGCAGCTTTGAGAAGAAAGTAAAGTGGCATGGTCAGAACTGAGCCTTAGAAATATCAAACTGGCAACTGAATGGAAATCAAATGAGAAACAATTAAAAAGTACAAAAGGTGAAGAGGCACTGAATCAGGTTGGTGGCTATGAAAGTGGAGAGGAGAGTACAGGAGAAACCATAGAGATAAAATCAATAACATTTGGCAACTGATTACATGTAAAGTGTTAAGATTAGAGAAGAGTAAACCAGAGATTGTGGATCTGGGTGAGTAGAAGTGAAGTTATATACTCAATAGAAATAGGGAACTTAGTAAGACAGGCAAATTTAAGGGTGAGAGGCTGTGTGGAGGAAGATGAATTCTGTTTTGGACGTGTGGACTTTGAGATGTGTGGTAAAAAGTTTTAACAGTTGGTTAGATAATGAAGAGATGCCAGTTTTTGGGTTTTTTTAGGACGACCCTTTTGGGGAGGAGACCAACAGCATTGCCTGCTGAGCACTCGACTTCTGACTTCCAGGGTGCGAGCTTAAAAGGCAAGGAGAGAACGGAAGTGGGGGCTTTTTCCTGCTCCGCTGGTCTCCTGGCTGCGTTGCACAGACAGACGCGGACTGGAGTTTGACTCGGCCCGGCTCTCGGTTAACAGCACACGCTTGACTCAGTCTCTCTCCCCAAAAGTGGCCTTGGGTTTTGGTGAGTTTTATACAGAATATAGACTAAGCCTAGACTTAAGACGATTTGTATTGTATTTCTACTTTCCTATCCTTCTAATCAACATCACCTTGTGACTACCATACAATAAAGGCTCTATCTAGAAAACCAAAAGCTTCTTCCATTTACTAGTCTGGGAGACAAATTAAGGGAAAGGTTAAGTAGGGGAGATTTATGATCTAATATCCAATTTTAAATCTCACAGTTGCCTACAAGGCATACATTTAGAAATGTCTAATTTTCAGTTGGTGATATGGAATGGATTTCAGGGGGTGGGGTGTGGAATTAGGTCTGTATATATAGAGCTAGGAGTTATTTACAAAGAGAGCAGGATTAAATTATTGGAAATGAATGAGATTATCAAGATGTTAGTGTTATTGGTGTGTGACTATAATAAGTTTATTATGAATTTATTATAATTATTTCTTATAATAAAAGCCTCTAATAATTTGATTTTATTTTCATTTGTTGTGAATTGTTTTAAATTTTTGATACTGATAAATTAGGTTTTCTTCTTTCTTTTTCTTAACCAAATCAGGTAATGGTTTGTATTTTTTGATTTGTTTTTTGGTTTTATTTCCCCTAAAAACTAGCTCCTAGTTTTTATTTATTAATTCAATGGGTTTTTTTGCTTCCCCATTTACCAATCTTGTTCATTTTCAGAATTTGTATTTTAGTATTTAATTATTTTTAAATTTCTGTGGGTTTTCTAGTTTTTTCTTGCATTCACAATTCACTGATCTGTTCTTTTGATCTTTCTTTTGAGGGTGAAAATGTTAATAGGTAAAAATTTTCCACTAAGGACTGGTTTATTAGCTAGATTCCAAAAGTCAAGTCACCAAATGAACAACATATTAATTTGCTTTTTAAGCTAACCTGCTACCTTATTCCATATTATGGATGAGTTCATTCCATTAAATTAAAAATTATGATTGTTAAATATGTATTTCCCTCCAATCTATTCTCCTATATTTTTCTCTTTGGTTATCATGTCTCTTTATTTAATTTTTTTAATCAACAAAAATATGCCTTTATGACTAACATTTCCCTAAATCTACCTTCTCTCTTATTTTTCTCTACCCTTTCCTTCCTATTTCTGTTGGGTGAAATATATTCCTGCACCTAATTCACTGAATTGTGTGTTTATTCTACCCTCCTTGGACCAGTTTAGGTGAAAGTAAGGTTCAAGTGTCACCTACTAAGTCCCACCATTTCCTACTTGTTTGTATGGTATTCTATGTGCACACCTTATATATGTGGTAAGAAGTAACATCATCTTTTCTCCCCTGATATGTCTCTTTTCCTTTCCTTTTTTTTTAAATGAGCATCAAAACATCATAAAACTAATACTAGGTATTATTTACTCCCTTTATAATTTCCCTGTAGTACTGGTGATTTCAAGGGTGAACCTTTTCCCTCCATATTTGAATCTAAAAACCTTAAACTTCTTTAATTTTTTATTACAAAACCCTGCTGCATTGGACTTTAAGTATACCTTTGACAAACTATGATTTTCTAATCCTAGTTTTATTTACAGTTCATAGGTTTTCCTTTTTTTATATTCTTCACTTAACAGCAAAAAAAACAAAACAAAACCAAAAAAGCCAAAAACATTTCCATATGCAAAGTAGAATAGAAAAAAGATGACTGTACATGAAAATGCAAACCTATGGTGTATAGCTTGCTTTAAAAAATATATAATAAATTCAACACCTTTTCAAAGAAATTGTATCTGTTCTGAACTTTCTTTTTTCTGTGCATTTTCTTTTAAATACTACAATTATCCTCTTTTTTTTCATTTTTTGAGGCAGAGGAAACACTATCACTAGTCCCCTTGGTTCTCTCCAAGGTTATTTAATATAAATGTGTAGTGGACCCAGTCAGAAAGATGGTGTGATTTTCTCCACCTTCATTCATGTAGGCACAAAGTGACAAATATTGGAAGTGATCCAAGACTGAGGCCTGGCTTGGCATAATTGGCAATATGCTAAGGGGGCTAGGGATTCAAGGGAGTTGGACAGTGTAGAGTCGAATTGGTTCACCAAGGAATCAAGATGGGGAGAAATGGAGAAAGTGGCCATTGCCGGGGAGATGGCTTGGAAAAGAATGGAAGGATCAAGGGTCGGAGGTCACCGTGAGGATGAAGAGTAGGATCATAAAAGGTGAGAGATGAAAAGCCAATGTGGTCAAGGGGATTTCAGAATTGTGGGTGATGGCAAAATCAAAGGTATGATGATCATCTTTGTGTATGGCCGAGGCAGGGTGGAGGAGTAGCCCATAGGAGGTGAGTAGGTTTAGGGTATTTGTGGGAAAATCAATATCTATATTCAAGTCCCCTAGTATAAGGGGAGGAGTTGGGAAACAGAGAAAAATTGTAAACCAGGTATCAAAATCATTGAGGAAGGAAGGGGAATGACCTGGGGGTCTGTAGACAACAGCTACCAAGATTTTAATTAGGTGGTAAATATGAATAACATGAACCTCAAAGGAAAAGAAGTTACTGAGTGATGGAGAAAGGAGGAAAACCTAGAAGTGGCAATGGGGAACAAGGAGTAGTCCAACTCCTTTGCCTCAACTAGTTAGCCAAGGAGAATGAGTGAAGGTGTGGCTAGTAATGGAAAGAGCAGTCAGGGATGCTGCATCATCAGAGGGAAAGCCAGGTTTTAATAGTTAGTAGGTGGTAAGAGTGGGAAAGGAATAGTTTAAGGTTATGGCCAGTGTAAGAATGTTCATCACTTGAGTAGAGGGTTACATTCTTGTAACCTCAAATGGGAAATGCAGGAGATGGGAGGCCTGAAACAAAGGAGGGTTGCTGTTTTATATGGGAATAAGTAAAAAGTTTGAATAGCTAGAGTAATAATAATGAGAAAAGGATGTCACAGAATTGAAAAAACTCAATTCTGAACTATTTAAACACCTGACAATGAAAAATAGGAAGTAGGCAACAGAAGTGACACTGGCACCTATTATATTATTTTGATATATAAATTTAGCTGATATAAATCAACTATCATAAGTATTAAGAGTCCAAAAAGCACCTTAATTAGCAAACAGTTGACTTAATTGTCAAGTGAAAAGAAAGAACTAGAAAAAGCAACTTGTTTAGAATATAAATACATTTGTAAACATCTTGTAAGGAGGATGATGATTGTGACTAAGTAATGTATCATAAAACCAAGAGAAGCAGTGGAAGGTAAAACTTGTTTAAAGAAGGCCAAGCAGGTATTTCAGATAGATCATAGTAGGGCATTTTCTTTTCTAAAATATCCTAAGAAAATTATTGAAGAACCAAATTTCATATAAGTATCTACTTTTTCTATTATGTATATGACTGGTTAACCTCTACACTGTAGTTTAAAGGCCTTCTATGAAAACTTTTCTGTAAAAGATCTCTTCTTTTTTTGGGGGGAGGCAATTGGGGTTAAGTGACTTGCCCAGGATCACACAACTAGTAAGTGTCAAGGGTCTGAGATCTGATTTGAACTCAGGTCATTCTAAATCCAGGGCTGGTGCTCTATCCACTGTGCCACCTAGCTGCCCCTCTCTTTCCTTTTTGTGGTGAATAAGCCATTTGGGAGGAAATTAGCTGATTCATTTCTTTTTCTTTTCTTTTCTTTCTTTCTTCCTTTTTTTTTTTTTTTTGGTGAGGTCATTGGGGTTAAGTGACTTGCCCAGGGTCATGCAGCTAGTAAGTGTTAAATGTCTGAGCATGGAATTGAACTCAGGTCCTCCTGAATCCAGGGCCGGTGCTCTATCCATGGCGCCACCTAGCTGCCCCCTTGCTGATTCATTTCTAAAATACTTTTGTATTAAGAAGGGAAATTGTGACAGGACAGCTAGGTGGCACCATGGATAGAGTACCGGCCCTGGATTCAGGAGGACCTGAGTTCAAATCCAGTCTCAGACACTTAACAATTACTAGCTGTGTGACCTTAGGCAAGTCACTTAACCCCAATGGCCTCACCAAAAAAAAGCGGGGGGGGGGGCAGCTAGGTGGCACAGTGGATAGAGCACCGGCCCTGGATTTAGGAGGACCTGAGTTCAAATCCGGCCTCAGACACTTTACACACTTACTAGCTGTGTGACTCTGGGCAAGTCACTTAACCCCAATTGCCTCACCCAAAAAAAAAAAGGGGGGGGGAATTGTTTCCTAACACATCTCTTTGTACTAAAATTAATCTGAGAAGACTTTGAATATGTATACAAGTAATGTTTTGAGAAATGTAATGTGCAGTTTCCCAATAGAGAAAGGTAATAAAAAATCTTTAAAGAGTAATGGGAAAAAAGTCTTCATTTTTGCATAGATCATTATAAAGAAAGATAGGTTACAAATAAGATAATCACACATATATACTCTCTGTAAACTAAAGGAAAAGTGATTTACCATGACTAGCAACTCTGTTTTGATAATACAACAGAAACTCTATAGAAAGAAATGAAAACAAAGAAAAGAGCTTCTGGTTAGAAAAATATATCACCTTCCTAATCATGCAGCTTTTCTCTAACAGTGACACCGACACTCCATCCATTATAGTCAGTCAATAAACATTTATTAAACACCTACTATATGCGAGTCAATGTGTTAAGTGTCTGGGAATAGAAATATTAGTAAAAAAAAATCCTCAGCCCATTATAATCCAATATTCATCTATTCCTGTTTACTGACTGACTGATTTTCTACATCTGTTCAAGGTTTCAAATTTTCCCCTTCTAAGATGAGAATCTGCTCCTCAGAGCAGTTATAATCTAACCCCTGCACAGAAAATTCACCAGGTTAAAAAAAAAAAAAACCCTGATATGGATATAGGACTCAAAAAAGCTTAGAGAACAGTGATCTAAATAACTTCAACCTTAATGGACATCTTGACCAGAGAGAAGAGAAAGAACTAGGAATAAATGAAGTCCAACACAGCAAAACAAAGGATAGCATGGGTTACAAAATAGAAAATGGCAACCTACAGAGATCTAATTGAGCACTGAGTAATCTGACGATACAGATTTGGTTTGTTGTAGGAAAATGAAAGCCTTAATGTTCCATTTTCATACTTTTTAAATCAAAGACCAGATATCCCCAATACATATCATTTGCCTAAAGAATTAATAAAGATTAGAAAGTAGATATGAATTGGTAATTATTAATGTCTCCTTGAGCACCTTTTTAATACTGATTTTTATAGTCATTTATTATCTTCCCTTTTCTGATAAAGTAATCTCTTAATACTTTCAAAGTTGTGTCATCTCTAGCATAAATTTATTTTTTTTTACTCAGCTTTGTCCAGCTGATATTCATAACTTCATTTCATTAAGCTTCATTTCCAATTCTTTATATAACTCACTAGGTACAGAAGTATTTCACTTCCAAATGTGGTGATGCTTTTTCATCTATGTCAAAAATAAGTAACTAAAGAAATTCTAGCACACTATTGTTTTTAGTATAGCCATTTGTACCAGAACAAAAAATACTGGATTACTGGGCCTGGAGTTAGGAAGACCTGAGTTCAAATATAGTTTCAGACCTTTACTGACTGGCTGTGTCACCCTGGACATCACTTAACCCTTTTTACCCCAGTTTTTGAATCTGTAAAATGCGCAGGAAATGGCAAACCACTCCAGTATCTTGGTCAAGAAAACCCCAAATAAGGTCACAGAGAAACAAAAGAAAACAAAATCTTCTTTTTCAGTCAAGTCACTTTATAAGCATTTGTTAAAGGTCAACTAAGAGCTTTATCAAAATAAAGAGAACAATTTCCTTGAACTAACAAAGTTCTCCAAGTTTTCTTTTGGAAAATGATTAGGAGGAAGTAGTATACTGAAGGACACACTTTACTTTAAGATGTCCTGGTAGTAAATGTAACAACAACAACAAAAGGTAAATACAGAACAAAATGGAGTCAGTTATGTCAACTCTTAACACACTACTTTGTCTCTTTAAAAATACTCTTTCAACATCATCAAGGATAATGGAGCTGCTACTACCACATTAAGGACCACATCTTTATGAATTCACTGAAAAGATGTAGATTCCTTTATACATATGGTTTGTTGATAACAACAACAAAAAAGCATTTGAATCATTAGAAGAAAATGCTGCTATAAATGTTCTCTTCAAATAAGGTATCTCCTGTCCATAAATGAAGTCTTTGAAGATTCTTGAAAGGTAACCAAAAAAATCATAGTCAATGAACTCTTTCTAATAATAAATATCAGATAAGCATGCAACATTTAGATGTATTCTCAACAAAAATATTCATCATTTTAAGGGATATTTACCCTAGAATTCAAGTTAGAGAGAGAGTCCAAGTACATGGTAAGGTCTTCTAGATGCTCTAGTTTATAGTTAATACTGTGCTAGTGCATCTAGCTTGGGTATGCTTCAAGGTCTTATTAACCACTCAAAAACATCTGGCCTGATTAACCACATAAGGCAAAATGGATAAAGAATATCTGTCACCCAGATTATAACAACATTCATTGGGATGAATAACCTATAGAGCTTGTACATAAATGTGTAGATCAGGTTCAAACAAAGCAGATGGACAACAAATGGGACCCAGAAGCAAAAACCAAGCTGTATCACATTCAAGAAATAGCAAAGTGCCCTTAATGACTTCATGTTTTTCCCAGAAACAAAAGCCCAGGGACAGTCCTGGATTCAGGAGGACTTGAGTTCAAATCCAGCTCCAGACACTTGACACTTAACTAGCTGTGTGACCCTGGGCAAGTCACTTCATCTTCATTGTCCCACAAAAACAAACAAACAAACAAACAAAAGCCCATTATTTTAATACCAATAATTACAGGTGATCCTCTATTGACTAGAAGATGTTTTAAAAATGTCTAAATAACAGAAAATATACATACAGATTGCAATGGAAAGGGTGCATAGTGGATGTATGCAGGCTGCAACATATAACCAAAGAGGAAGGTCAAAGAAATGCAGGAGTAAAAAATGAAAAGGAAAGGAAAGAAAAAAAAAAGAAAAAAGAAAGAAAAGGCTTATTAGAGAAATGTCTGCTGAAAGGATGGGCTGAGGATGAGGGGAAACAAAAAGAGTCTGAGGGGTCCTTCTGATGCCATGAGAAAGAAAGCAATGAAAGGATACACGAGGAAGAGGTACCCAGTGTTAGGTTGGTTCTCTGTGATTAAGTTATCCAAAGACATCAACCAGAGTCACACATGATGCACTACATGATCTACTACTAGATGAGATGTGATCTGCATCATGGTAGGAAACAACCTACAGAGATCTAATTGAGCACTGAGTAATCTGACGATACAGATTTGGTTTGTTGTAGGAAAATGAAAGCCTTAATGTTCCATTTTCATACTTTTCAAATCAAAGATCAGGTATCCCCAATACATATCATTTACCTAAAGAATTAATAAAGATTAGAAAGTAGATATGAATTGGTAATTATTAATGTCCCCTTGATCACCTTTTTAATACTGATTTTTGTAGTCATTTATTATCTTCCCTTTTCTGATAAAGTATCTTTATCAGAAAAGTAATATTTTCAAAGTTGTGTCATCTCTAGCATAAATTTATTTTTTTTTTACTCAGCTTTGTCCAGCTGATATTCATGACTTCATTTCATTAAGCTTCATTTCCAATTCTTTATATAACTCACTAGGTACAGAAGTATTTCACTTCCGAATGTGGTGATGCTTTTTCATCTATGTCAAAAATAAGTAACTAAAGAAATTCTAGCACATCTATTCTATTTTTCTGCTATTTCTCGTTCTTCCAACTTAATCTATAAATACTTTTGGAAATATCTGAACTACACTGTTAAAGAATGACCTGATCAAAATTATCCAATAAATCATGAAGTGATTCCCAAATCCAGGGTAATTACATTAGCCTTCTTGTGTTCACTCTTTGTAAAATTACTTAGAACTCTGGTTATGAACATTTTCTGTTTATTATTGATTCCACTAAACTTGGCAAACAATTTTTTTATATTTCATGAATGATCTTTAATGTACATTTAAAAATTTATACACATACATTTTTAAAGAAACCTTTACCTGTTGGTCATCTGGAGTCCAAATACCACATGTGATCTGACTTTCCAAATTAATCTCTGATGACCAATGTCTTTGTCCACTGACAGAACCAACCAACACAAATCCATCTCGATATGAGATAAGAGCTTGAGTTCCATCATGACTCCATGTGAAATCACTCACCTTAAGAAACACATTTTAAAAAAGTGGTTAAAAATTTGTGTATCAATGGTAAAAAATTTAAGTATATCACAGTCTATCTTTTAGGTCATGGTCAAATAAAAAAGCCTAAAACAACAAACTGTGGTGAAAAGCTATAAAGTTAGTAACAGGGATGCTCAATTAATGCTTGTTGAATAGTTACTACAATGTTAGTACAATAAGTATCCCTTAATGATTCTTCACTCTTGCTCATAATCCTATAGTAAAAGATCAAAGGTATTTAAAGATCCTTACAATATGGTCCTTTCCAGTCTTTTCTTTTCTTTTGCAGGGCAATGAGGGTTAAGTTACTTGCCCAGGGTCACACAGCTAGTAAGTGTAAGTGTCTGAGGCCAAATTTGAACTCAGGTCCTTCTGAATCCAGGGCCAGTGCTTTATCCACTGCGCCACCTAGCTGCCCCCTTTTCAGTCTTTTCAATCTTAACACACTCCACAATCCACAAGATCTATAATCTTGAAAGGACATGGAGTAGAGAGCATGGATAAAATTAGGAGGGGAAAATGTTCCAAATGGCACCTGAACATCTACTAGTGCAGATGCCTAGTTCCCAGATGAGTTATAATCATCCAGATAGATACATACCTGACACAAAAGGGACGTTTAGACAGTGAACAAGCAATGGGAGGTATGGAGAAAGGAATGTTGGGTGATAAGTAAAGTGTATGTTTTGTTGTGTCACAAACAAATCCTGCAATTAGTTACTTTGAGAGGGTGGGATTTCAGCCCACTTCCCCACACTAAGATAAACCTGTATCATTTGGGGACATACCAAAACTGCTAGAGTATACCAAAAACTGTAGAGTATACTTTGTAGATCACTTTGTAGAGAAAGAGGGGGTTAAGAAACTAATTAAACTGGGGCACCTAGGTGGTACAGTGAATAAAGCACCAGCCCTAGATTCAGGAGGACCTGAGTTCAAATCTGACCAAAAACACTTGATACTAACTGTGTGACCCTGGGCAAATCACTTAACCCTCAACACCCCACAAAAAACAAAAAAAAGCAAGAAAGAAACTAATCAAACTATAATGATATAGTAAAGGATATTCCTCACTAAAAACTTTCAATTTGGGATATTGGATGCAATGTCATACTCTTGCTATTGCTACATAATGGAAACTGTACCAAAGCTCGTATGTGCTTTAGCAGATGTTAGATGAGTACTAGTATGACAGTCACATTAAAGAAAGATATGTAATAGTAAATAAGAAGAATCTCCAAAGGAGCACCATTCATTAATGTCCTTATGGATTATCTTCTATATAGGTGGAAAGAAATACACTCAATTATTCTATAATGCTTTCTTTGAAACTGCAAATCTGTTTTAATGTGATTGATATATTAGGGAACGATTTGAGGATGTGAATTTTGTTTGCTTAGTGTGATTTCATCAGCAAGAGAATACAGAAAACTACACTTCACAATAAATTCACAAGCTGAAAATCTTTCCACGTCTACTTCCACAAGCAAACTGCATCCATTTCTTTTTTTGTTTGTTTTTGCGGGGCAATGAGGGTTAAGTGACTTGCCCAAGGTCACACAGTTAATAAGTGTCAAATGTCTGAGGTCGGATTTGAACTCAGGTCCTCCTGAATCCAGGGCTGGTGCTTTATCCACTGCACCACCTAGCTGCCCCCAAACTGCATCTATTTCAAGGTAAAATGCCATATTTATCATATACCTTTTGGTGCAATAGGAGCAGTGGGCTTAGGAGGACTTGTTTGTCCTCCCCTCTTCCCCATCATGGCACGCTCCTTTAAGCCTCCCAACTGAGGCACAATGAGACAAGTCTATTGTGACTTAATTTTGCTAATCCGGGACTGTAGATACTGCTACTATTTATTGTAGTATTTGTGTATTTTTTAACCATTTAACATGTATAAAACTGCTTCCATTTTTATTAGGTTCTTTAAATGTTTTTTAAATGTGTCACTGATAAAAGTTTTTTAGTGTTGTGCCCCAACTCCACTTCCCCCATAAGTCTTCTGGTTTTTATTATGCAGTTGTTTATTGAATGGTGATTTTTTTAGGAAATGCGTATCAAGTTATAGCAGTACTATGGTTGGAAGAGAAAAACTGATAAATGACAACAAGTATTCAAATTTATGGAAACTCTTATTGAAGAGAGTGTTATAAATCTTTGGTCAAAGAATAAGCTATAAAGAAAAAGAGCATAGAGCTAACAGTATAAATACAAAGGATGCCACAAAAGGAAAATACCTTGTAAAAAAGACCCCCAAAGTAGCGTGCTATTAAGAAAATCTGAATTTAACAAGTAATCATAAGTCAGGTAAGGATGATTTCAATTTTAATTAAATCTGAGATTTCTCATTACAGCAATATAACTGAAAGTAAGTTGTGATTTTCTACCTTTTCTAGGTGTAAACATGATGAGAAATGAACAGCAAAATGTTAATAAATGTGTTCAAGAATATTTCAACTGGCTTTTTTCATCACTCTTTTTATCAGTGAGACTTTCTTACTCACCTGTGCCCCTCGGTCATTCACCAATTCTACAGACCACCTGCCTTCATACTGAATCCATACAAATATTCCTCCATCTGAATCACAAGTAGCCAATTTCTGGAATGGTTCATTCCACCTTACCAGTACAACCTATAAAATAACCAACAAAAAAAAAAGTTTACTATTTCGGTGCAATCAGATGTTAAATACAGTAATAATCACACAATTCAAGACAAAACCCTATGAACAAAAACAAAATATTGATTTGAGGAATGTGGGAGATGTGGGAGGGAGAACTATGAAGTAGATTAAGCACCTTTTTGATAGAGCAAATGACTTTTGCTATAGCTGCTGAATTATGACAGATCTGAAAGGCTTTCTAATGAATACAACTACATAGAGAATAAAAACATGCCCAAAATATATCCCATTGCTATAAAAACTTAAGAAAGGCTCCAAGGGACATTGGCAGCCAGGAAAGGCCCTAAATAAAGGCCCTCAGATTTATGTCACATTACCAGTGTAAGATTTCTTTCAGATTTTAACCTGAGCATTGTGCACTCAGTTATGAACAGAAGGGAGAAGACTTCCTTTTCTCTCTAAAGAACATTTGTCCTACTCTGGAATGTAAAATCATTTTATACTTTCACTAGCTATTTCTTCCCCACAAAAGGTTCAATGCCTAAGCCTATTTGAGGATCATCAACATGCAGCTGAAATGAATGAATTAAATTTAGAACTTAAAATATTAAAAGTCATTAAGCTTAGGGCAGCTAGGTGGCGCAGTGGATAGAGCACTGGACCTGGAGTCAGGAGTAGCTGAGTTCAAATCCGGCCTCAGACACTTGACACTTACTAGCTGTGTGACCCTGGGCAAGTCACTTAACCCCAATTGCCTCACTTTAAAAAAAAAAGTCATTAAGCTTTCCAAGATAAAATTTGAAGAATCAAATCCTGCAGTATGAAAATTTGTTTTTGTCAAAAACAATACTCTCTTTAACACTCATCCAAAATAGAGTAGATTATAAAATATGATCAATATTTCAGTATGACTTGTGCCTTAAATCAGGCATTCTTAAACTTTTGTGTATCTCATGAACCCCTATGTTAGTCTAGTGAAGCCTATGGACCCCTTCTCAGAATGTTTTTAAATGTGTAAAATAAAAAAATATATATTATAAAGGAAACTAATTATATTGAAATAGCGATCATTATAATAGAAAAACAAAATCATTGACATGTGACCTAGCTGTTGCTGTTCTCAATCTCAACAGCTAATGGAAAAATACATAATAAATTCAACTTTGTCCCTCACAAAGAATCCTGTGAGATGTTTGGGTCAACTACTTATCATTCCAAAAGGCCCTCCTCAAGTAATGGCTCTGAAAGCTTCTAAAAACATAGCCTTTCTGGAAGAAGCACTTGATTGGGAGTTAGAACACCTAAGTTTTAGTTCTGGTTCTGCTTCAAACTAATTCTATGACCACAGCAATTATGAAGTTTATTTCTATAATTCTTTCTCTCATGGACCCGCTGAGCCAAAATTCCTGAGTTTCAGGTCATAATGTAAACTCTTCTACCTCAAGGAAGATTTTTGTCTATCAAATTATTATTTTATTTTATTTTATTTTATTTTTTTGTGGGGCAATTGAGGTTAAGTGACTTGCCCAGGGTCACACAGCTAGTAAGTGTTAAGTGTCTGAGGCCGGATTTGAACTCAGCTACTCCTGACTCCAGGGCCAGTGCTCCATCCACTGCGCCATCTAGCTGCCCCCCTCAAATTATTTTTAAAAATATATTTAAATGGGTTGCATATAATTCTGAACATTGTGGATTCAAAGAATTTCTGAGATGAAAGGAACTGCAACAACATCTAATGAAAACCATTCCTAAAAAAAGAACTGCTCTTTCATATCAACAGTTGATCACACTCAATAAGTGGTTATCCAGTCTTTGAAGACCTTCAAAAAGTAGGAACACAGTATCTACCAATTCAGTCAATTCATTCTCTATTTCTACTTCTTAGGAATTTTGAACTGGCTTCAAGCCTAAATTTGCCTCTTTACAGCTTCAATCCAATGCTCCTACTTCTGGTCTCTAAGACCAAACAGAACAAGTCTAATTCCTCTGCCATGATCAAATGAAAGCCCTCACTGAAGACACCTATTGAGTCTCTGTCCTGCTCCAATCTACAATCCTTTCTTCTCCCAATTAAACACCCCTATTTCCTTCAACTAATCCTCATATGACATGAACTCAAGGCTTTTCATCATTTTGGCAGATCTCCTTTGGATGCTCTTGGGCTTATCAATGTCATCATAAAATTTGGTATCTGAAATGTAACACCATAGTTAAAATGAGATCTGAATAAAACAGACTATAAGACTAACACTTCCTTATTCTTAGAAGCTGTTTCTCTTAAGACAGCTGAAGATCATTTGAGCTTTCTTGTCTGACTTATCACACTAATGAGTATAAAGTTCATGAAAACTGCCAGGATTCTTTTTTGTTTTGTTTTGGCCTCAAACTGCTGTCTACCCATGCTTTCACCAATCTTGTACTTGTGAAGCTGACTTCTGAATCCAATTTTATGACTTTACATTTATCCCTATTAAATTTCATCTTACTAAATTTAGCTCATGGTCTAGCCTTTCAAGTTATTTTAGGATCTTGACTTTTAGTGTGGTATTCTGTCCCAGAAATATTTCATCTGCAAATTCAATACACTTTCCTTCGATGATTATTCAACTCATAATATACTAAAAAGCACAAGACCTAGCTGTGTGACCCTAGGCAAGTCACTTAACCCTCATTGCCCTGCAAGGAAAAAAGGGGAAAAAAAGCACAAGACCAAGCACAGATTCATTAGGACACTCTAAAGGACACCTTTCAGGCTAATATCAAATCATCAATGACTACTTTTGGGATCCAGCTGTTCTATAGAAACCAAGTGATCATACTACTATCTAGTACACATCTCTTCAACTTTTCCACAAGACCAATGGAGACTTTAATCAATCATTTTGCTTAAATCTTAGTACACTTTATCTACAGCTGATCAACAAGAGAAATAAAGTTAGTAGGTCAAGACCTGCTCCTGATGAAGTCATGCTAGCCTTTTGTGATTACTGATTCTTCTTCTAGATATTCAACTGGCATCCAGACCTAAAGAAGAAAAATTCTATAAAGCTGGCTTCACTTTATTCCTGTTTTCTCCTAATTTTCTGTATGCAAAAGACAAATAAATGACTCAATCCCCCTAGAAAAAGATATATTCTATTGGATCAGTCTGGCTATGAGCAATTAATATTTCTCTAATTATTTTGTTCTCTATTTCATTAAAGAGTGTTTTGTAGCTATAGTTATATAGCTCTTATGTGTATTTGGTAGGTACTATCTCAAGTGTTTTATACATTCTGTAAATAGAATTTCTCTATTTCTGCTGATGCTTAAAAATCAAAAAAGCAAAAAATTATTTTTAAAGAAAGGAAGGAAGGAAATCTTACAATTTTTGCCAGGAATCAGAGACAAGATCACAAACTCCATTATTTTCTCATTTTTGAAAATCAACAAAACATTCCTACTTCTTCAGTCCCAGGCTACTTTTCCTATTCTTCATAATTAGCTAGGGGAAGAATTCATTATTTAATAAAAACTGCTGAGAAAACTGGAAAACAGTCTGGCAGAAATTAGGCTTAGATAACATATTACACTATATTCTACAAAACATTTTAAATGGATGCTCAAACTTAATGTTAATTATTCCATGACAAAAAAAATTATAAGAGAAACAGATCATACATGTACCTCTCATATCTATGGTTAAGAGATGTATTCTTAACCAAACAAGAAATAGAGGAAATTTGAAAAGATAAAATAATTTTTTATTACTTGAAACTGAAAAGCTACTGCACAGGCAACATTAATGCATCTAGGATAAGAAGGAAAGCTGTAGAATGAAGAAAAAATGTTTGTATTCAATTTCTCTAATAGAGGTGTGGTATCCAAGCTCTATAAACAATTAGTAAACATAAGACTAATAGGTATTTCCCGATAGATAAGTGGTCAAAAGAATATGAACAAACATTTCTCAAAAGAAAAACTTAAAGTATCCACAACCATGTAAAAGAATGTGTTAAAACACTATTAATAAAAGAAATGAAAATCAAAACAACCCAAAAGTTTCACACCCTGCAAACTGGCAAAAATTACTAAAAAATTGCAATGCCCAATGATGGAGAGGTTGTAAAAGGATAGGCACATTAATACATTGTTGGTGGAGCTATGAAATGGTACAATAATTTTGGAAAACAATTTGGAATTATGTAAATAAAGTGACTAAAATGTCCATAACCTGTAAACCGAAGATCCCATCACTAAGTTTATACCCCCAAAAAAGTCATCCATTAGAAGAAAGTCTCCATATACTCCAAAATATTTATAGCAACACTTTTTGGGATAACAAAGATTTGGAAACAAAGTAGAAGCCTATCAGCTGGAGAATGGGTAAACAAACTGTGGAACATGAATGTAATGGAATAATAGCACTGTTCTGGAAGGGATCATATGTGTGATGAATACAGAGAAGCATGGAAAACTCTATATAAAGTGATGCAGAGTAGTAAAGTAAGGAGAGGGAAGAAAAAATAGGGAGAGAAATGAAAGCAACACAAGAAAATTATGAAAAAAGAATTAGCAGCATGGAAAAGGAAGCATAGTCCTTAAAAATTCATTTATCCAAATAGAAAAGGAAGTGCAAAAGCTTACTGAAGAAAACAATGCCTTAAAAATTCAAACTGGACAGATGGAAGTTAATAACTCCATGAGACACCAGGGGTCAGTCAAACAGAATCAAAAGAATGAAAAAATAGAAGAAAATGTGAAATACTTCATTGGAAAGACCTGGAAAATAAATCCAGGAGAGACAATTTGAGAATTATTGGACTACCTGAAAGGTATAATCAGAAAAAGAGTCTAGACACCATATTCCAGGAAATGTTCTCCAAGGAGAACTGCCCTGATATTATAGAATCAGAGGATAAAATCATCATCGAAAAAACCCACCAATCACCTCCTGAAAGAGACCCCAAAAGGAAAACTCCAAGTAATACTGTAGCCAAATTTCAGAATTATCTGATGAAGGAGAAAATACTCCAAGCAGCCAGAAAGGAGCAATTTAAATATCATGGAGCAGGGGCAGCTAGATGGCGCAGTGGATAGAGCACCGGCCCTGGAGTCAGGAGTACCTGAGTTCAAATCCGGCCTCAGACACTTACTAGCTGTGTGACCCTGGGTAAGTCACTTAACCCCAATTGCCTCACCAAAAAAAAAAAAATAAAAATAAATAAATAAATAAATAAATATCATGGAGCCACAGTCAGGATTGCACAGGACCTGGCAGCTTCAACATTAAAGGATTGCAAGGCTTGGAATATGATATTCTGGAAGGCAAAGGAGCTTGGATTGCAACCAAGGATGAACTACCTAGGAAAACTGATCATTCTCTTTCAGGGGAAAAAATGGACATTTAATGAAGTAGGGGACTTTCAAGGTTTCCTGATGAAAAGACCAGAACTGAATAGAAAATTCGGTCCTAACATACAAGACTCAAGAGAAGTTTAAAAAGGTAAATGGGGGAAAAAGTCATTCAATATGGTTAAACTGTTTACATTCCTACATGGGAAGATAATACTTATACTCTTGAGAAATGTATCTCTATTTGGACAGACAGCAGAATTATACACAAAGAGTATAAAAATAATTTGTCTTTGATGTGATGATATAAAGAAAATTAAGGGTTTAAAAAAGGAGTTTATGGGGAGAAGAGGAAAGGGGAGGTGGAATTGGGTGGATTACATCATATGAAGAGGTGCAAAAACCCCATTACAGTAGAGGGAAAGAAGGGAGGCGTGAGCATTGTTTCAACCTAACTCTCATCAGATTTGGTTCAAAGAGGGAATAATATATATGCTCATTTGGATAAAGAAATTGAGCTTATTCTTTAAGGGAGGTAAAAGGGTAAAGGGAAAAGGAGGGCAGGCAGAAGGGAAGGCAGAAGCAGGGGAGAAACGGGTAAAGAAAAAGGAGGGGGGCTGGTAAAAGGGAGGGCACATTGGGAGAGGCAGGGGTAAGAAGCAAAATATTGGTGAGGAAGCATAGGGTGAAAGAAGGGGGAAAATACAAAGGGGGTAAATAGAAAGGAGGGAAATAGACAGTTAGTAATAATAACTGTGAATGTGAATGGGATGAACTCTGCCATAAAACAGAAGCGAATAGCAGAGTGGATTAAAAACCAGAATCTTATAATATATGCTGTTTACAAGAAACACATTTGAAGCAGGGAGATACACACAGGGTAAAGGTAAAAGGTTGGAGCAGAATATCTTATGCTTCAGTTGAAGTAAAAAAAAGCAGGTGTAGCAATCCTTATCTCAGACAAAGCAAAGGCAAAAATAGATCTAATCAAAAGAGATAAGGGGTGGCAGCTAGGTGGTGCAGTGGATAGAGTATTGGCCCTGGATTCAGAAGGACCTGAGTTTAAATTTAAACAATTACTAGCTGTGTGATTCTGGGCAAGTCACTTAACCCCAATTGCCTCACCAAAAAAACAAAACAAAACAAAAAAAGAGATAAGGAAGGAAACTACATTTTGTTGAAAGGTACTATAGATAATGAAGTAATATCAATACTAAACACGTATGCGGCAAGTGGTATAGCATGCAAATTCTTAGAGGAGCAGTTAAACGAGTTATAAGAGGGAATAAATACCAAAACTATGCTAGTGGGGGACCTGAATCTTCCCCTCTCAGAATTGGATAAATCTAGCCACAAAATAAATAAGACAGAAGTTAAAGAGGTGAATAGAATGTTAGAAAAGTTAGATATAAAAGATGTCTAGAGAAAATCAAATGGGAATAGAAAGGAATATACATTTTTCTCAATGGTACATGGTACATATTCAAAAATTGACCATGTATTAGGGCACAAATACCTCATGGTCAAATGTAGAAAGGCAGAAATAGTAAATGCATCCTTCTCAGATCATGATGCAATAAAAATTACATGTAATAAAGAGCCATGGAAAGGTACACTGAAAATTAATTGGAAACTAAATAACTTCATTCTAAAGAATGAGTGGACCAAGCAACAAATCATAGAAACAATAACTTCATCTGAGAGAATGACAATAATGAGACAACATACCAAAATCTATGGGATGCAGCCAAAGCAGTGCTTAGGGGGAATTGTATGTCTCTAAATGCTTACATCAATAAAAAAGTGAAGGAGGAGATCAATGAATTGGGCATGAAATTTAAAAAGCTAGAAAAAGAACAAATTAAAAATCCCCAATTAAATACTAAATTAGAAATTCTGAAAATTAAAGGAGAGTAATAAAATTGAAAGCAAGAAAACTATAGAATTAATCAATAAAACTAGGAGTTGGTTTTATGAAAAAAACCAATAAAATAGATAAACCATTGGTTAATTTGATTAAAAAAAGAAAGAAGAAAACCAAATTACCAGTATCAAAAATGAAAGGGTTGATTTCACCACCAATGAAATGGAAATTAAAGCAATAATTAGGAACTATTTTGCCCAACTGTATGCCAATAAATTTGACAATCTAAATGAAATGGATATTTATAAAAATACAAATTGCCCAGGTTAACTGAAGAGGACATAAAATCCTTAAATAAGACCATATTAGAAAAAGAAATTGAACAAGCCATTATGAAAAAATCTCCAGGGCCAGATGGGTTTACAGGTTAATTCTACCAAACATTTAAAGAACAATTAATTCCAATATTATACAAATTATTTGGAAAACTAGGTGAAGAAGGAGTTCTACCAAATTGCTTTTATGACACAAATATGGTGTTGATACCAAAACCAGGCAGAGCCCAAACAGAAAAAGAAAATTATAGACTAATTTCCCTAATGAATATTGATGTTTGCACTATGACTAGGTGGAATTTATACCAGGAATTCAAGGCTGGTTCAACATTAGGAAAACTATTAACATAATCAACCACATCAATAAGAAAACTAACCAAAATCATATGATTATCTCAATAGATGCAGAGAAAGCTTTTGACAAAATACAGCACCCATTCCTAATAAAAACACCAGAAAGCTTAGGAACAGGTGAAACTTTCCTTAAAATAATAAGCAGTATCTACCTAAAACCATCAGCAAGTATTATATGTAATAGAGACAAGTTAGAGGTCTTCCCAGTAAGATCAGGGGTGAAACAGGGATGTCCATTATCACCTCTATTATTTAATATTGTACTAGAAGGGTTAGCTTTAGCAATCAGAAGAAAAAGAAATTAAAGGAATTAGAATAGATAAGGAGGAAATAAAACTATCACTCTTTGCAGATGATATGATGGTATACTTAGAAAATCCTAGAGAATCAACTAAAAAATTACTTGAAACAATTAACAACTTTAGCAAAGTTGTAGGATATAAAATAAATCCACATAAATCATCAGCATTTCTATACATGACCAACAAAGTCCAGCAGCAAGAGACAGAAAGAGAAATTCCATTTAAAGTAACGGTTGACAATATAAAATACTTGGGAGTCTACTTGCCAAGACTAATCCAGGAACTCTATGCCCACAATTACAAAACACTTTTCACACAAATTAAATCAGATCTAAATAATTGGAAAAATATCAATTGCTCATGGATAGGCCGAGCTAATATAATAAAAATGACTTTACTTATTCAGTGCCATACCAATCAGACTACCTAAAAATTATTTTATAGAGCTAGAAAAAATAATAGCAATTCATTTGGAAGAACAAAAGGTCAAGAATATCAAGGGAACTAATGGAAAAAATGTACAGGAAGGTGGGCTAGCTGTACCAAATCTGAAGCTTTACTATAAAGCAGCAGTCATCAAAACTATTTGGTACTGGCTAAGTACCAAATTTCTCAGCCAGTACCCAATAGTGGAGGACCAATGGAATAGGTTAGACACAGGAAACACTAGTAAATGACATTAGTAATGTACTGTTTGATAAATCCAAAGACTCCAGCTTCTGGGATAGGAACTCAGTATCTGACAAAAACTGCTGGGAAAACTGGAAGAGATTATGGCAGAAACTAGGCATAGACTAACATCTTACACCTTATACTAAACTAAGGTCAAAATGGGTACATGATTTAGACATAAAAGGTGATATCAAAGGTAAATTAGGAGAGGAAGGAATACTTTACCTCTCAGATCTTTGGAAAGGAGAATAATTTATGACCAAACAAGAGATAGAGAATATTATGAAATGCAAAATGGATGATTTTGATTACATTAAATTTAAAAGTTTTTGTACCACCAGAAGCAATACAGCCAAAATCAGAAGGGAGGCAGAAAGCTGGGAAACAATTTTTATAGCCAGTATTTCTGATAAAGGCCTCATTTCTAAAATACATAGGGAACTAAATCAAATTTATAAGAATCCAAGTTATTCCCCAAGTACAAAATGGTCAAAGGATATGAACAGGCAGTTTTCAGATAAAGAAATCAAAGCTATCTATTGCCATATGAAAAAAAATGCTCTAAATTACTATTGATTAGAGAGATGCAAATTAAAACAACTCTGAGGTACCACCTGACACCTATCAGATTGGCTAATACGACAAAAAAAGGAAAATAATAAATGTTGGAGAAGCTGTGGGAAAAATAGAACACTAATGCATTGTTGGTGGAGCTGTGAACTGATCCAAACATTCTGGAGAACAATTTGGAATTATGCCCAAAGGGCTATAAAGCTTTGCATACTCTTTGACACAGCAATACCACTATTAGGTCTTTTTCCCAAAGAGATCATAGAAAAGGGAAAAGGATCCACATGTACAAAAATATTTATAGCTGCTCTTTTTGTGGTGGCAAGGAATTGGAAATTATGGGGTTGCCCATCAATTGGGGAATGGCTGAACAAGTTGTGGTATATGAATGTAATGGAATACTATTGTGCTGTAAGAAATGATGAGCAGGTGGATTTCAGAGAAAACTGGAAAGACTTGCATGAACTGACAATGAGTGAGATGAGCAGAACCAGGAGAACATCGTACACAGTATCATCATCATTATGTGTTGATCAACTGTGATAGACTTGACCCTTCTCAGCAATACAATGGTACAAGATAGTTCCAAAGGACTCATGATGGAAAATGCTCTCCAAATCCAGAAAAAAGAAAACTGTGGAATATGGATGCAGATTGAACCATACTACTTCTTTTGTTTTTGGTGCTATTTTTCTTTTTTTGAGGTTTTTCCTTTTTGCTCTGATTCTTCTTTCACAGCAAGACCAATGCAGAAATATGTTTTACGTGATTGTACATATATAACCTATATCAGATTACTTGCTGTCTTGGGGAAGGCGGGGGGCCGGGGGCGGGGGGTGGGGGGTGGGGGAGAAAAACTTGAAACTAAAAATCTTATAAAAACAAATGTTGGGGCAGCTAGGTGGCACAGTGGATAGAGCACCGGCCCTGGAATCAGGAGTACCCGAGTTCAAATCCAGCCTCAGACACTTAACACTAGCTGTGTGACCCTGGGCAAGTCGCTTAACCCCAATTGTCTCACTAAAAAAAAAAAACAAATGTTGAAAACTATCTCTCCATGTAACTGGAAAATAATAAAATACTTCTATAATTTAAAAAAATATGTCATACATTTGCAGTTATGCAAAACATTTTCATATTAGTCAAGTTGTGAAAGAAAATAGACAAAATATCTTTAAAGAAAGATGAGCTAACAAATAAAACTATACTTCAATCAGTATTCAGATACCATCAGTTCTTCCTCTGTTGATGGTTTGCATTTTTCATTAGTCCTTCTGATATCATCCTGTTCATTTCTTTCACAGTTACCATTGCTAACTGTATTACCCTATATCTTATTCCCTCCCCTTGATATTTACTATATTATTTTCTATCTTTCTACACCCTATTCCTCCTCGAAAGTGTTTTCCTTTTTACTTCCCCCTACCCCAATCTGCCCTTCCTTCCTTCACTTCTCCCCACCCCTTATCTCCTTCCCCTCCCCTACTTTCCCTCAGGGCAAACTATATTACTATACCCACTTGAGTGTGTAATTCCCTCTTTGAGCCAATTCTGATGAGAGTAAGGTTCACTCACTCTCCCACTCCTTCCACATCTTCCCCTCAACTCCATAAGCTTTATCTTGTTTCCTTTTATGTGAGCTTCTTTTCCCCAGTCCACCTCTCCCTTTACCTTTCTTCCAGTACATTCTTCTTATCCCTTAACTTTATTTTAAAGATGTCATCATGGGTCAGCTAGGTGACACAATGGACAAAGCACCAGCTCTGGACCCAGGAGGCCCCAGCCCAAATCCAGCCCCAGACATAAGCCACCCCACCCTGCCCAGCCCACAAAAAAGAAGGATAAACCAAAAAAAAAAATGCTTTACAGATAACATCCCATCATATTCAATTCACACCTGTACCCTCTAAGTATATTCCTTTCAGCTGCCCTATTACTGAGAAAGTTCTTATGAGTTAGTAGTATTATCTTCCCATGTAGGAATGTAAACAGTTTAACCTTTTAATATCCCTTATGATTTCTTTTTCCTGTTTACCTTTTTATGCTTCTCTAGCATCTTATAATTGAAAGTCAAATTTTTTATTCAGTTCAGGTCTTTTCATCATAAAGTCCCATTATTCATTGAAGTCCCATTTTTCCCCCAGAAAGATTATACTCAGCTTTGCTGGGTAGGTGATTTTAGGTTGTAGTCCCAGTTTCTTTGCCCTCTAGAATATCATATTCCATGCCCTCTGGTCCTTTAATGTAGATGCTACTAGATTTTGTGTTATCCTGACTGTAGCTCCACAGTATCTGAATTCCTTTTTTCTAGCTGCTTCTAATATTTTCTCCTTGACCTGGGAGTTCTGGAATTTGGCTATAATATTCCTAGAAGTTTTCCTTTTGGGATCTCTTTCAGGAAGTGATTGGTGGATTCTTTCAATTTCTATTTTACCTTCTGCTTCTAGAATATCAGGGCAATTTTCCCTGACAATTTCTTGGAAGATGATGTCTAAGCTATTTCCTTAATCATTGTTTTCAGGTAGTCCAATGATTTCCAAATTCTCTCTCCTTGATCTATTTTCTAGGTTAGCTGTTTTTCCAAGGAGATATTTCACATTGCTCTCTCTTTTTTCATACATTTGGATTTGCTTTATTGTGTCTTGGTTTCTCATAAAGTCACTAGCTTCCATCTGTTCAATCCTAATTCTTAGGCAATTATTTTCAGAGAGCTTTTGTATACCCTTTCCCATTTGGTTTTTCAAGCTGTTGACTTTTTTTCTCATGACTCTCCTGCATTGCTCTCATTTCTCTTTCCATTCTTTCCTCCACCTCTCTAAATCTTCCTTCTATCTCTCTTACTCTCTCTTCGAAGTCTCTTTTGAGTGCTTCTATGACCTGAGACCAATTCATATTTTCTTAGACGTTTTGGATGTTGGAGCTTTGACTTTGTTATTATCTTCTTCTAAGGGTGTATTCTGGTCTACTTTTCCCCAGAAAAAGCTTTCTGTAGTCTGCTGCTTTCTTTGCCTACTCATCTAGACCCAGAAGCAAATGTCTGATTAAAATATAATTCTCTATAGTTAGAAGCTTGGCATTCCTGTGCCCTCCCCACACTAGGCTGCCACCACTAGAGTCAGCACACTGGATTAGAACCTGGGCGCTTCATCCAACTCCAGCAGAAGCCGCAGTCACTTCACCCTGGCCAACCACTGAACCCCTTCATCGGTCTGTGAGCAGAGCCTCAGAAGAAGCTGCTGGTGCCTAAGACTCTGAGGCCCTAGAAGCACTATCTGTTCCAGGCTGGGTCCACACTGCACGCCAAGCTCCTCTCTCCATCTGTGGGCTGAGTTCCAGAAGAAGCTGCTGCCACAGTTTAGTCAGAGGTTCCCATGGCCTGGTTCTCTGGGGCTGGGTCCACTCAGCATGCTCCACTCTTACCCTGGTATAACAGACCTTTCCTGCTGACCCTCTAAGCTGTGTTTGGCTGGAAAATTATTTCACCCTGTCCTTTTTTGGGTTCTGCTGCTCCAACAATTTTCCTATGACATTATTTGAAGGGGTTTTGGAGAGAGGTCAGGGAAGTTACTGCCTTTCCTCCGCCATCTTGGTTCCACCCCAATTTTTTTTTTTTAATTTAAGAATGTTGGTTAGGGAAAGAATACATATGCATTTCAAAAAATGTGAGTCAGTAAACCTTGTCATAATGAAAACCACTTAGTATTAATGTATAGAATCGCAAAATAAGAAAGCTTATATGGGTAACAATCTTTTTTGCACAGTTCCTGGCACGTAGTAGTATTAATAATGTTTCATTGATTTATTCAAGGAACATTACTGAGAGAGTTCATTTAATCAGTCCCAAACTATCTTTGCCATCGACAATTTTATTCCTATCCTATATAGTTATATTTATGTCATCAATTCTTTATAATTAAAATGTGTCAATTAACATAGCATGTTTATATATATATATATATGTGTGTGTGTGTGTGTGTGTGTATATATATATGTATATGATAATTTCAAAAGTGTTGATAAGGAAAGGAAGACAAAAAAATTCCTAATAAGTAAGAAGAATCACTAATGTCGTTTTCTCTTTAAGTACTCATTGAAAAAAGGAGAGCTAAATAGGAACAACTAAAATAATAAATCTAAGCAATTAAAACAATTGGTTAAAACAATTTACTACCACTCAATACTTCTGAATATATAATATATTAAGTAAAACAGCTATAATTTAAATTGTATATGAATAGCATAATCACCAGTTGGGTTTTTGATTCATCTCTGAATTTAAATAAAGAACCCAAAACATCTTGAAATGTAATCTGGAAAAAAGTCAATGAAAAGGCATTTTGCAGCCTGATGCCAACTAACATAACACTGTTGTAATTAATGTTACTTGAGGAAAAACAACATGCTACTGGTTAAAATGCTTGCCAAATTTAATTTGTACCCTTAAAATTAAGGTAAAGATAAATATTAATAGCAATTAATATGAACAATCTCCTGTTTTAAATCTAAAACATAATTATGTTCAGAAATAATTATGGTATTTGTTTTGATTCCTCATTTTGCTGTTCTTAAGAAATGCCATATCTATTTCTCTAGATTCTAGATACTTAATTTTTTTGCTTCTCCCTAGATCCCTCATTTATCACAAGACAGCTCAAGTGCTACTCTCCTTATAAAGTTTTTCCTGGCCCCCTCCAGCAGTTAGAATACTCGCTTCCAAAACAATCTTGTATTCATCTGTATATATTAATACATGTAACTGCTATGTCCCCCATTAGAATTTAAGCTCCTTGAAGGCAGGGACTTTTTCATTTTTTTTGTCTTCGTATTACCAGGACTTAAAACAGTTGCTGGCAACTGTAAATGCTTAATAAATCAATGCTTGTTGATTGACTGGACCTTCCTAAGTCAGAGGTTTCATTTCTCATTTAACGAACACTTATCAAAAGTTACTGTGTGAGCTATGGTTTATGATGGTGATGGAATATTATTATGCTATAAGAAACAGCAAAGAAGACAATTTCAGAAAAACCTGGAAAGACTTATATGAACTTAAAGTGACATGAGCAGAAAAAGGAGGATGTAACAGCACAGTGACAGCAATATTATTTGATGAAGAACTGTGAATGACTTAGCTATTCTCAACAATACAATAATTCAAGACAATCCCAAAGGACTAATGATGAAGCATACTATCCACCTCTAAAGAAAGAACTGATATTGATTGAACACAGACTGAAGCATGCTATTTTCACTTTATTTCATTTTTCTTTTATTCGAGTTTTCTTATACAAAATGACTAATATGGTAATGTTTTACATAACTGCACATGTATAACCTATATCTGACTGCTTACAGCCTCAGGGAGGGGAGAATGGAGGGAGGAAAGGAGGGATACAATTTGGAATTCAAAACTGTAAATAAAATGTTTATTATTAAATTAATAAATAAAAATATTATCTTGTACAATTCTATAGAAAGGAAACTGATGTACAAGTAGATAAATGGTCTTCAAAATTTTATATCTAACCATTTATTATCCAACTTTTATTACATGCCAAAAAAAGGAGATTCCACTTTAGGATAATCCTAGAAACCCTGGCCAAAGTGAAAGTTGACTTTTATTCTTTCTTTTAATATTGCTCTCCCAGGAGGAAGCAATTTAAACTTCATCCTAGAATTGATTCCCTCTTTTGATTCATTTGTGTCTTTGATTCTCCACTACTTATTACTGATACGGATCTACTTTGCGTCTCTCATGTTAGTCTACATCATCCAGGTACCATCTCTTACTCAGGAAACAGGGTCTAATTTATTTCTTGAGTGCTTCTGAAGAGGACAGTAAGATAAGGCTTCTATTAGTATTACCCCCTGAGAAGGCAGAAGTGAGTGGGCATCAGTTCTTTCTGGCTTTCCTCATTCTATTTCCAATCAGTTCTTCGTTGGTATAGTGGGTAGCAGAGTAGCTTGCTCATAATAAGTAGGTACTTAATAAATGTCTGGGAATGAAATAGTGACTATATGGGAGAAAGAATTAAGCACAAATCATAGAAATGTAGAAATGTATTTTTTCTAAAGTACACTATTCTTAAACAATTTAAAGGGACAGCAGGGAGGTCTGGACCTGTGCTTTCATCAGAATAGGGAATTCCAAGTGTCCAAATCCCTTTCACCAATGTGAATGGATAGGCAACTTTGCCTAGTCTTGAATTGTTTTGGGCACTGAGATAACTGAAAGGATAGCCTTAACTTCACATGGTGATAGTTAATATAAGTGTAGTTTTCTGGGCAGCTAGATGGCTCAGCAGTTTAAGCACTGGGTCTAGAGTCAGGAAGAGCTGGATTTAAATCCACTTTCAGACACTCGCCAGCTGTTTGACCTTGTGCAAGTCACTTAACCTCTGTTTTACATGGAGAAGGAAATGGTAAACCATTGCAGTATCTTTGCCAAGAAAATCTCATACAGGGTCACCAAGGTCAGACACAACTGAACACTACCACCACACATGTACATATGTGTGTGTGTGAATGCATGTGTGTACCTGTGCATGCATGTATCTATATAGAACCAAATGGTTAAAGTATCACATGTGTATACTTCTACAGATAGGAATATATACACACATATATACATACATAATATTTATGTACATATGTATACGTATGTGTGCTTATTTATTTGCACACACTGTACTTTCCTTCATTCTTCTTCCAGAATCAATATGCACCATAGGACTTAGTAGAAGGTGACTCAATTTTGTGGTCAGTTTCCACCTAGAATCCATCTTATCAGTCAGAGTCTGTCCCCTGCTGAGCAAAAACATCCTAATGTTTCAAAATTATATCAACTATTAGAAGCCAACAGTGACCCGCTACCTATGTTTCACATTTGTATGTAATATAAAATAATATAGCCTACAGCCATACTACCTCCAGCTGTGTTCAGATCAGATTACAGAATTAAAGTAGGCATAGGCATTTGCTCACAGATTCTGAAAGTCTGCTTAAGAGAGAACCAAATATATACATCACATGAAGATAAAAAAGGGGAAAAAGCCCCTGGGACCACTTTTAACTGTTTTAATTTGAACTATTTAAAAAGCTGTTAAATAGAAATAGGTCCCTTGGGCATTTTGCCTATCAACTGAAGGACATATTTCAACATAATGTATTCTTTTTTATGTATCCATGAATACAGAATGTTTTGAATTGATGCAATACTTATCATTCTCCAAAGCTCTGTTCTAGTCCCTCTGCCCTCTCCCCTTTTCTCTAAACTCTCTCCCTTGGTAATCTCATCAGCTCCCCTGAGTTCCATCTCTACACTGATCACTCCCAAAGACAGATGTCCAGCCCTAATCTCTTTTTAAATTCTGCATCACCAGCCAACTCTTAAAAATCTCCCCTTGGAGGTCTCACAAATATCTCAGCTTAGTAATGCTAAAACAGACTCCATCATCCTCATTAAATCCACACCTCCTCCAAGTGGCAAAACACAGAGCATTTGACTTGGAATCAGGAAGACCAGAGTTCAAACAGTGCCTCAGATACTCACTACCTGCATGGCCCTGGGCCAGTCATTAACACTCTCTGTCTACCTCATTGTCATCATTTATTAAATGAGGATAAAATCATGGAATCTGCCCGATAGGGTAAATTTAAGGATCACATTTTTTAAAAGTGTACCGGGGGTGGCTAGGTGGCGCAGTGGATAAAGCACCAGCCCTGGATTCAGGAGTTCCTGAGTTCAAATGCGGCCTCAGACACTTGACACTTACTAGCAAGTCACTTAACCCCCACTGCCCCGCAAAAAAAACCAAAAAACCCAAAAAACAAACAAAAAAAAGTAAGTATACCCGTGTGTTTAAAATACTTTGCAAACGTTAATGCACCATATAAATACAATACATATCACCACCACGACATCTCGAGGATACCAATATCCTCCCAGGTTTGGAACCTTGGAGTCATCCTGTATTTTCCACAAGTATCATGTCCCATACCCAACTGAATTACCTGATGAATGCTTTTTATTCTATAGTCTGGCTTTTATTCTACATTCTGGCTTTTGTTCCTTTCCCTTACACCACTCAATTCCTAATCTTGTTCAGGTTTTCAAACACCTTACCTGAACAATTATTAAAAACTCCTAACTAGTCCTGCTTGTTTTAGTTCCTCCCCTCCCCAAACTCTTTTGTCAGAAGAACGCCAAGGTAATCTTCTAAAGGCAAAATCTGACCTGTCACTACCCTTTTAAAAACAGTCAGTGGTTCTTCATTGCCTCCAGGATAAAACACCAAGTCATTGGGCTTACATTTGAGGCTGTTCATCCTTAGCACCAATCTACATTTCTACACTTATGTCAATATATTCCCTACCACATACTCCACAATACAGCCAAAATGGATTAATAAATGATTCTTAAACTTAGCATCCCATCACCTTGAATGGAAGAGTGAATAAAGCATTTATAAAGCACTTATTTACAATATGCAAAGCATTTTGATAAGTGCTGGAGATACAAATAAAAAAGATAGTCTCAAGGGAGTCACATTCTAATGGAGGAGAAAATACATATGGAAAGTTTCAGCTGCAAATCAGATGGAAAAGTCCCTACATTCCTTAAGATGCAGAAGCAAAGCAGATAAGTAATCTCTCTCTTTAATGTCATTTTCACTGATGAAATTTTATCAGTTTCTAATGTTGTCATTTGACAGTGACAAAAACTTTGGTGAGAAGAAATTTCTTTTCTGGGTCTTTGAAAGACCAGGGAGTAGCACGTAAAGGACAAAGTACCAGGCTATATTCCTGCATGCTCCTGAGATGATTGCTATGAACACTGGGCTAGAAGCACTGTTATTCCCAAGGCTGTATTCATGATGGACTCCTTTAACTTCTTCATCACATCCTCAGGAACCTCTTCACTGGGAAATCTCACTATCCTACCAGAATCCAATCAACCTTGTTCCTTATTACTCAGGAGCATCCTCTGATCAGAGGGTGGAGCCATGAATCCCTTCAACTTCTATATAAGGGGAAGGCACAGGTCAGACATCTATTATATCTGGCTGTACTTCTGTAACTTCTTCACAATGCCCCCTTTGTCTTTTCAGCTTTGTGTATTGTCTTTAGATTGTAAGTTGTCACTAAGTTGTACGTTTCTTGAAGGCAGGGACTATCTTTTTCATATTTGTAGCACAGTGCTTGGCACAGCACTTAATAAATGTTTACTGACTGCCAACTATTTGACTTTATGTTGAGTTTAAATGTGTAATAGGCAGTTGGAGATGAGTGACTGGAGGTTAGCAAAGAGGTTAGAGCTGGAGAAATAGTTTTGAGAATCAACAGCCTAGAGATGATTAATTAAACCCATGGGAGTGGATGAGATCAATAAGTGAAATATTCAATTATAAAATGGTCTTTAAAGAAATAAAGAACAACTTAAATAGCTAAAAGAATATTCGGTGCTTATGTCTCAGCCCTGACAATACAATAAAAATGACAACACAACCAGAGTTAATTTGCAGTTTTAATGCCATGAAGACCAAACTATCAAAGGGGTACTTTATGGAATTTGACCAAACCAAAAAAAAAAATCTCTTTTGGACAAACAAAAGGTCTAGAACATCAAGGTAAATAATGAAAAAAACATAGGGATAAAGGAAGAATAGTACTTCCAAACGTTAAATTATTTTACAAATCAGTAGGCATCAATACCATTTGACATTGGTTTAAAAATAGAGAAGTAGATCAGTCTAGAAAAGAATAAGAAATTATACAACTCAATAACCCAGTGTTCAATAAACTCCCAAACATAAATTACTTAGGAAAACTAACACATAACACATTTCTTTCTATATTCTACCTCTTTCTCCCCTTTGATTCTCCCTAACATTCTGTATTACAGTTCTATAAAGTACATTTGTGGGACCCACCTATAGACTGGGCTGTGAGGTTTAGTCTTTTATATAGGCCCTTCTCCTCAAATCTTTACTATTATAATATATTTTTGGTTAGTCTCCCTGGCTCAACTCTTTCCTCACTCTAGGCCAGCTTCCATTCAGCTGTTGTGTTTGCTCAAGTCATCTCCTATTTAATAAACTCCACTAGTTCCCTATCAAATATAAAATGTTCCATTTTAACAGTTCTTCATAATGTAGCTCCTTCCTCCCTCTGCAGTCTTCTTACACCTTACTACCTGCTACAATTCAGAGACACTGACCTACTGTTCCTAGCACATGACACTCCATGTCTGGATTCTCTGTATTTCCACAGAATTTATCCCTTGCCTGGAATTCACTTGCTCATCATCTTCAATCCCTGGCCATCCTCAGTTCCCTTCAGGTTCCAGCTAAAACTCTGCCTTATGCTAGAAGTTTTTCACAGTCCTTCTTACTGCTAGTACTTTCCCTTTAAGATCATCTCCAATTTATGCTGTTTTTATCCTTCTGTAAATAGTTCTTTGTATGTTACCTTGAGATCAGGCTCTGTTTTTTGTTGTTCTTTGTATTCCTAGTGCTTAATATAGTGACTGGCATGTAACAAATACTTGTACCTTAATTTTTAGGCTTGCTCCTATACTGCCATTTCTTGGATATTTCAAATTCACCATTCTTCTTTATTGTCCTATGTACTTTTACAAGGAAACATTAATACTTCCTCTGCTTTGTTTTTAATTCAAAAGGTTTTATTTTTTTATTTTTATTTTATTTTATTTTGGCGGGGCAATGAGAGTTAAGTGACTTGCCCAGGGTCACACAGCTAGTAAGTGTTAAGTGTTTGAGGCCGGATTTGAACTCAGGTTCTCCTGAATCCAGGGCCGGTGCTTTATCCACTTCGCCACCTAGCTGCCCCCTAAAAGGTTTTAAACATACATTCTCCTTTCTGTTATCTTTGGTGGTTTTAATCTTTTTTCCCTCCTGTTATTCACATTTTGATTCCTTCCTCTCTGATAGTAGGTATACCACTGGGCCAGGACTGGACCTCAGAACTGTCTCAGGCCTCTTCCCAAACTAGGAAATTTACTTTTCATTGACCTCCTTGAAGTAGCTTCTGAAGGGATAGGGACAAGCCTGATTCTAACTGGATTCTGTTCTCCTTTTCTTTAGATCACTTTCAGCAATATGGGCTGACCTCCTCACCCAGTTTCTTCAGGAATTAGGCTGTGTGTATTTAATGAGTCTATGTCTGCTGCTTTTTTCAAGCTTGAGGGAGGACTAGGTAAGTTTCTGGGCAGACTTCAGCTTTGAGATTTCTTAACCCAGGGGCTACTCCAAACAAAAGAGTGGTCCCCCTCCCTAAATCTCCCACTATGTCAAATGGCTAAACATCAGAAACTGCTAAGATTTTATCAGTGGAAATGATATAGAAGAGGCATTACTAATCTGTTTTGCCACTGCACCTTAAGAAGCATGGGACTAAAAAATAAATAAATTTAATTTAATTTTTAAAAAATTTTAATTAAAAAAAAAAGCAGCATGGGATCTTTCCATTTGACTTGTAGCTTAAATCTTCCATATGAGTTTTCTCCCCCAGTAGAATGTGACTCCCTTGAGAGTATGGACTCTCTATCTTAACATTTCATTTGAATTTCAAGTGCTTACCATAGTGCTTTGCAAATAGTAAGTGCTTAATACATGCTTTTTCAACATATTCATATTTCTTGATCTCCCTGAACCCTTTAAACCGTTATGTTTAAAATGTAACTGTTATGACTAAAAATCTAATGTGTGGTCACCTTAAATTAGAAGCTTATAGTACCAGTCTTTGGGCATTAAGCATTTATTAAAGTATATTAGAAGTTAGCAAAAGAGAGAGGAAGAACACGTTCAGAAAGAAAAAGCCTTGCTACCCAGGCCCTGCTCCCGCCACCAAGACCTCCAACGGAAAGGAAGCATTCTCCATTCTCCTAGAGCAGAAGTTCCTTGCAGACCACAAGAGGGGCAGTCCCCCACACACAGCTCCAAGCTAATTGGCTGGTAGCATTGATTGACATGGCTTACAGGTGGCTCTATGAATAGCTATAACTTCCAGATGCTAGTAACATGCTTTCTCCTCAGGGTAGGTGTTGCCCTGGTTCTTACAATGTCTTTGGGGGGGGGGGCACCACACTGATTCTCACAAACCTGATTATTCTTTATATTTTTATGATACTACTCTCTCTACTGATTTTCCTCCTTTTTGTCTAACTGCTGCTTCTCAGTTCCTGTTGCTGGATCTTCATCCAGTTCATGCTTTCTAACCATGAATGTCACCCAAGACTCTGTCCTCCCACTATATTATTTTGCTTGGTGATCTCTACTTCTCCCATGGATTCAATATCATCTCTCTGTAGATGATTCTCAGATCTAATTATCCAGTTCTAACCGTTCTCATGATTTCTAGTTTCACATCTCCAAATGCCTATTTGACATCTCAAACTGGATGTCCCATAGACATGTCACTCCCCTACTCAATAAATTCTGGTAGTTCCCTATTGCCCTCAGGAAATAAAAAATCCTCTCTGACTCTAACCTGGCCCCTCCTACCTTTACTCCCCTCCATGGACTTTGTTATCCAGTGGCCTCGTTACACCTCACAAAAGAGATTTCATCTCTGGACTCTGTTTTCATTGGCTGTCCCATATGTCTTGAGTGTTCTCTTTTCTTATCCCTACTTCCTAGCTTCCTTCAAGTCTCAGTTAAAATGCCACTTTTCCCAGTCCCCATTAATTGGTAGTGCCTTCACTTCGAGATTATCTCCAGTTTATTATATAAATATTATATAAGTATGAAAAAATAAGTGTGTACATATACATGTCTTCAAGCACATATATATATATACAGTTTGTACAGTTATTTGCATGCTGTCTCCTCCATTACAATCTTATTGAAGGCAGTGACTATCTTTGCTTTTCTTTGCATGCCAGAGTACCTGGTACATAAATAGTTAGATTCCACTTGACTTTATAACAAAGACCATGAAAAAGTGTTCATGTGCTTTTTCTGATATAAGAAAATCTACACTGTATAGCTTTAATTTACATTTGGTTTAAAATTTTTTAGTATACCTTTTCTACAAATATTCTGTCCATCTATTTCGATTAAAATAATACTTTATGATATACCTAGATCATTGTATAATAGGTAAGCACACAAAGGTATTATATGCTAACTGCACCATTTAAGGCAGCAATTAGTATATAGCTTCATTATAAAGTGAGGCAAGGGGCAGCTGGGTGGCGCAGTGGATAGAGCACCGGCCCTGGAGTCAGGAGGACCTGAGTTCAAGTCTGGCCTCAGACACTTAACACTTACTGGCTGTGTGACCCTGGGCAAGTCACTTAACCCCAATTGCCTCACTAAAAAAAAAAAAAAACCCTTAAAAAAATTAAAAAAAAAAATAAAGTGAGGCAAAATGGTCCTGGAATGATTATCTGCTAAAGAACATTTAAACAACATTTTAATCCCTTGATTTTAATCATTTTTAAAATAAGTTGTTTTATTTTGACTAGGCAGCAGTGTACTTTTTTCTCTATTTATAAACAGAAAATATTTACACACAACGTAGATTGTGTATGTGTGTGGGGGGAGAACGCAAGAAAGACAGCAAGTGCATGATTCTCTCAATTGCTTTTCAGAGGTCATCTCTACTTGTTTAGGGAAAAGCTGATGTCTTCACTTAAAGGTATCACTATGTCACACAATTTGGGTCAACAAAGGGAATAGGCTTTGGAATCTGAATTCAGAGTTTCTAAAACACTGTTATAGGAAGTGTTCCAAGTGGAAAGTCTGATTTTGCAATAAAGGCATGCTAAACGCATTCCAAAAATCTGCTGGATCAGACTACTGTCTGGTATTTAAATCAACAAATTAACTTATGTTCAACGTGAAGCTAAGTGCATAACTGAGATTCTTATAATCGTTTTGTTATTCTTTTTCATTAGATCATAATACTTAGGGATAGAAGGGGAACAATAAAACATTAGGTTCAGTAATGCCAAAAATTCAAATAGAATCAGCCACAACGTTCTAGTTAGTTGTTTGTTTTTTTTAAAAAAATACGTTTTCAGACTTATCTAGAGGACTGACCAAATAAAACTAACATATTTGGTCTATGATAGAAGTTTTACACATTGCTTAGGAAGATACAAACTTCAAATATATATATTTATATATATTTAAATAAAAATAATTTTATTGGTGTAGTCAAGCCTAAGCCTCAGCTCACTCCCTGCATTCACTGCCTTAACTCTTACACATGTGCTGCTAAAAGGAGGTAGAGAAAAATCACATAAATGTTCTAAATGGGTATACTACAAATTTATGTAACATAACCTTAACTGGGCTCTCACTGTGGCTAAGTAATCTTACTTTATCCCCTTTATCAATTCAATATCATATTTTCCACTTTGGTTCTTCCAAATCTTTTCAGTCCTTCTCAAGCCTCCCATGGCTCCCCCTTCCCTTACTCTCTCAGCAGAGAACCTTGTCTCATTTTACAGAAAAAAACTGAACTCCCTCTTCTCCCCTTTCCCTCATATTCTATCACTCAGGTGCCTTCTACCACACTCTCTTCACCCTGCTTCACATGATAAAGTAAGTGGCCTTGCTCCTTACCATCTACTTATTCAAGCAATTCCATTTCATTCCATCTCCTCGAATAGATTGCCCCATTCTACCCTCCCTATTACTGTATATGACAACACTATTCTCCCAATCCTGCAGGCTTGCAAGTTAGGACTCATCTTGAACTTCTCACTACCTCCCACTTCCCACATTCAAGATGTTACCAAGGCCTGTCAATTTCACTTTTGCAACATCTCTTGAAAATGCCCCAGGGGCAGCTATGTGGCACAGTGGATAGAGCACTGGTCCTGGAGTCAGAAATACTTGAGTTCAAATCTGGCCTCAGACACTTAACACTTACTAGCTGTGTGACCCTGGGCAGGTCACTTAACCCCAATTGCCTCATTAAAAAAGAAAAAAAAAAAGAAAAAAGAAAATGCCCCCTTCTCTCTTCTGAGACTGCCATTATTATAGGCCCTCCTTACTTCAACACTGGATTATTATACTAGCCTACTGGTAGGTCTGATCGCCTCAAGTCTCTCCCCACTCCAATCCATCTCCATTCACACACTAAAGTAATTTTCCTAAAACAGAGGTCCAATCACGTCACTCCCCACCCCAAACTCCTATTGACTTAAAAGAGCAATCATAAAATGCTTTGTCATATAAAGCCCTTCATAAACTAATCCTCTCCTACCTTTCCAGGCTTACTTATAACTTACTCTGTGGCATACACTCTACTCTTAGATCCAGCGACATTGGCATCCCGGCTATTTCATGAACAAGACATTCCATCTCTCAGCTCCAAGCATTCTCTCTCTGTCCCTCACACCCAAAATGCTCCTCCTCCTTAAACTCCTGACCTGCCTCCTTCCCCCACCTCACTCCTTTAAGTCCCCCGCCCAAATCCTACCTTCTAAGAAAAAAGCCATCCCTTACACTTGTTAATCCCAGTCTCTGCCTGCTGTTATTTCCTATTTATCCTATATATACCTTGCTTTGTATATATTTGTTGGCATATTGTTTCCCATATTAGATTATAAATTTCTTGAAGGCAAAGACTGTCTTTTGCCTTTTTTTTTTTTTAAAGTGAGGCAATTGGGGTTAAGTGGCTTGCCCAGGGTCACACAGCTAGTTAAATATTAAGTGTCTGAGGCCGGATTTGAACTCAGGTACTCCTGACTCCAGGGCCAGTGCTCCATCCACTGTCTTTTGCCTTTAAAAAAAAAAAAACCTGGGGCTAAGCACAGTGCCTTCACGAGTATGCACTTGTTGCTGTTTGTCTTTTGTTCTCTAAGAGGACCAGTGATAGATGTCATGACTTGCAATGAATTGGATTTAAGTGAGGAAGGGCTTCCAAAGTTCACTAGCCTCACTTTCTCCTCCAGAGCCATCTGGGTCCAATGGCAAGATATTTATCAAGATGACTGGAGATGGGCCCAGATGTTTAAGGCATTTGGGATTAAGTGACTTGCCCAGAGTCACATAGCTACTAAGTGTCTGAGGTTAGATTTGAACTCAGGTTCTCCCTACTTCAGGGCCCATGTTCTATCTACTACACCACCTAGCTGCCCCAGGAATTACAGTGGATACAACACTGTCTCTAACAAGAGCCAGAGAATCAAACACTTCTATTTTGGGCGTTGGCATTTGGCATTGTTATATTACCTCATCTTATCTAAACACACTTAGTTCCCAATACATTCCTATATTTGTACCTACTAACCAAGATTTATTTGTTGATTTTCTAAGCACAACTCCCCTCTCTTGCACCCCATATTTTACTCTGCTTATCCCTGACACTTAGAAAGGTTTGCCTTTATCCCTCTGCACTCTTCAAAATAAGAAAATGTGATATTAATAATGATGACAATGATAATAATTAATAACTAACATTTATATAGCACATTGAGTTTTTGCTGTCATTACTACAGCATCCTACTGAGTGGTTATTTGTATATTTTCTATTATCTCTAAAATGTTATTCTAGTTCACCTATTTATAGTTCGTTTATAGGTTTCATTTTTCCTTGAGACTCCAAGGAGTTTCCTTGAAGAGACACCAAAATAACCCAAAATATATTGGAACCCTAAAACTTAATATAGTATCCATGTTCCCTGTAGAGTCTCAATAACTATTAGTTCATTTTCTTCTGAGATCTCCTGTCTCCATTTCACAGCAGAACATGGAGGAAAAGTACCTTGCTAAAGAATCCAAAACATTAGGTTAAGAATAAAATTTTAGAGGAAAGCTACCACTAACATTCACCAGATTTTTAAAAAATTATATTTTATGATGTCTCTCTTTTCATCTTGTCATTTAGTGTTTCTAATTGTCAGATCCTTTCTCCTAAAGACCCCACCCTCTCCTAATTCTCAGTGCTTTTGGTCAATGGTGGACATTTTTCTAGAATGCTATTTTTAAAAAATGATGTATTTCAAATAGCGCTTCATTTGTTCATGCAAAAGAATATTAGTATTAGCATTTCAGTCTTGTTCTATTCTTGCCTTAAGGAAATTTGTTATCCTCAAGGGATGTAGGTGGATACCAGGAGTCTGGTATCCTCATACCAAGCTATTTTTCAAAGATGTCTGGTTTGTTAGGCAAAGAAGTCTGGCCCACTATCTCTAACTTTGCAGATGGACTCAAACAATGAAGATTTCTTAGTCACAGGAGGGAAGGAGGGGGTTTTTGCTAGCCCCTCATTCCCAATTTCCAACCAGTGGTGTTATTTTCAACTCTATGATGCTGCCAATCCTGTAACCAATTGCATTGTTACCCAGTTCTATTCTTTGTTCTATGCTTATAAAAAGGGAGGTGGCACCACCTCCTCTGGGTCACTGACTTAACTGAGGGAGCCATTTGACCCACTTTATTAACAGGTTCACATCCCGCTAATAAACTAATAAAGTTCTGAATTCTGTGCCTCAGTTTACCTTTAAATTCTATCAAGACAAAAATCGTGAAAAGGAGGGGGGAAAGAAGTGTGTTTTAAGCAGGAAATGTGCATACTAAATTACATAATTTAATTATATGTATAAAAAGGCACTGTGGTATAGTAGAATACACTGAACCTGTCAGGGAATTAAAGCTTCAAGTGGATAGAGCTTAGGGACAAAATAGTTAATGCTTTTTATAAAAACTAAAAGAAAGGCCTAGATTAGTGGCTTCTTTTTCAATTTAATTGCCTTAAGATACAATTTAATTGCCTTAAGTGTGAAATTGGAAATTCACTAAGTATAATTTAAAACTCAATCAATTACATGTAAAAATGAACTCCACTCTCAATGTGGAATAAACCTAAAAGAATCAACTCAGGGAAAGAAACAACTAAATTATAGAAATGTAAAACAAACAAAAACCCATCCTGATTAAGAGGTTAGTAGGGGATTCAAAGATCCTACTTGGTCTTCTAAAATTTTTTTATATGAATAGCTCATTCCCTTTTAGTTTTTTATTTTAGTTTTTATTTTTCACTCAACTCAAAACCTTTTGGGGTCAGGTACATTATTACACAGTATTTTATTTTGTTCAAAAGATATTACAAGGTAGAAATGGGGAAGCTATTTCAGGCAGGCCTGCTAAATATAGAAATGGCCAATTAAGTGCTAAGAAACATTTGTTCAGTATATCCATTTCCTGACTCTCCTACAGCAGAGTCAGAGGATTGTTTGGAAAGTTTATACTTCCAGACTTGCTTTTCACATTTTAAATACTGTCAAATAGCAGTTGATTGAGGTTTGAATGTATGGTGGAAGGGTTTTAAATTATGACAAGTTTTCAGGTCTTCACCAAACTCACTTGTCTTTACAAATTGTCCATTTCTATAAAAGGGAGAGTCATTTCCCCAATCATGCAGCTTCAAAACACCAATGTTGCAAATGCTGTTCATCCTATCTTCTAAATTCCCACAATTACCAATCTAGTCAAGATCCTTCCATCATAGTATGCTTAGATTATTACAACAAATTTATCTGAATCCCCAACTAAACTTCCTGCCCTCCTCTTATTCTAAACACTTCATAATCTCCCTAAAAGATATCTTTCCTTGAGCATATTTCCCCATATTAAAAAATTTAAAATCTTTAATTGAGCTTTAATTAAAAAAAATATTCTCTCCTCAAATTTCTTTTTGGGTAATCTACACTTCCTAGCTCCATCCACATACACAGTCATGAGACACCCTAGGTTCAGTCTAGACTTTGATACATAGTGGCTATGTTGTCGACTGGCAAATTATGAAAGTTTTCAGTACTTCCAGGAAACTCTAAAACTAAATTGTATAGTAGGTGCTGACCTGAATTGGTAAAGGAAGCCAATGAAATCACAGTCCTGTCCCTCGCCTCCAAAAAACTACAAGGTTCTGTCCTTAATGCAGGTGTGACAAAATCACTATCTACCTAGGTTCCCCATAAGTTAGAATAGTCTCATTTTTCACTTAAAGAAAAATGCTATTCCTAGGGCTTATTGGCCAAAGTATCTAAGGTCCAAGGAGTATCCCTTGGTGCAGCTTCCTGGTGGCCACTGGTGAGATTGAGAATAATGATGATGGATGGCAGAGGAAAGACATTAAATGCAGAGAGCTCTTGATACAATCATCCCTCAAACAGTAATAAAACAACCCCTGGAGCAGAAAAACACACAAAAATATGAGCTGAGATTATTCTCCAGCTATAGACAGATTTCAGGGGGCCATGCTAGACCACAAGTAAAGTCTAACCCCGTGATTGAGCTGACAGACACACCAGACACGCTGCCTGAGGAATATACCCCGGAGCCTCTGAATCTGCTACAATGCTGGCGTTTTCTGGAGCTGAGCATGCAGTCTGGTGAGAGGGCAGATTGGCTGGACGGGGGGACAGGCAGAAACTGAAGGGGTACCAGCAGGACGGGGAAGAATTCGGCTGTCCCACCCCAGTGAGAAACAAGGAAGAAACCCTGAATGGTGGGAGGCTCAGGTGGGGGAGGTGCACAGGCTCAACAAAGCTAAGAACCACACCACAGAAAGCTTCGCTGGTTGGTTGTTTAGTAAGTAGACTTGAGGTTATCTTTAGACTAGAGAACAGGCCAAGTGAGAGCAAAACCGGCCCTCCCTCAAACCAAAACACCTGGGCCCCTCTGAAGCTGGAAACAGGAGTGGAGCAGAGAAGCACCCTCCCACCCCAGTGGAGAATTTAAAATCAATTAAAAGATGAGTAAACAAAGAAAGTTCAAAACTATAGAAAGCTTTTTCAGCAACAAGGAAGATCAAGGTGCAGCCTCAGATGAGGAAATCAACCACAGAGCCCCTACATCCAAAGCTTCCAAGAAAAATATGAACTGGTCTCAGGCCATGGAAGCTCTCAAAAGGGACTTTAAAGAGAAAATAGGAGAGAAAGAAGGAAGATGTATATATATATATATATATATATAGAGAGAGAGAGAGAGAGAGAGAGAAGAAAGAATGGAAAGAGAAATTAGAGTGATGCAGCAGAGTCATGAGAAAAAAGTCAACAGCTTGAAAAACCAAATGGAAAAGGAGACTAAAAAATGATGAAAATAATTGCCTAAGAATTAGGATTGAACAAATGGAAGCTAGTGACCTTATGAGAAACCAAGACACAGTAAAGCAAATCCAATTGAATGAAAAAATAGAGGGCAATGTGAAACATCTCCTTGGAAAAACAGCTGACCTGGAAATTAAACCAGGAGAGATCATTTGAAAATCATTGGACTACCTGAAAACCACGACCAAAACAAGAGCTTAGACACCATCCTCCAAGAGACTGTGAGGGAAAATTGCCCTGATATTCTAGAAGCAGAAACTAAAATAGAAATTGAAAGAATCCACTGATTGCCTCCTGAAAGAGATCCCAAAAGGAAAACCTCCAGGAATATTATAGCCAAATTCCAGAACTCCCAGGTCAAGAAGAAAATATTGCAAGCAGCTAGAAAAAAGGAATTCAAATACTGTGGAGCTCCAATAAAGATAAAGCAAGATCTAACAGCTTCTACATTAAAGGACTGGAGGGCATGGAACATGATATTCCAGAGGGCAAAGAAGTGGGACTACAGCCCAAAATCATGTACCCAGCAAAACTAAGCATAATTTTTCAGGGGGAAAACATGGAATTTCAATGAAAAAGAGAACTTTCAGGCATTTGTGATGAAAAGACCTGAACTGAATAGAAAATTTGACTTTAAAATACAAGACCTTGGAGAATAATAAAAAGGTAAACAGGAAAAAGAAATCACGAGGGACATTCAAAGATTAAACTGTTCACAGTCATATAGGAGAAAATAATACTTCCAACTCATAAGAACTTTTTCAGCAAGGAATACACAGAGGACACAGGTCTGAAATGAATATGAAGGGATGGTATATGTAAAGCATTTATTTTTTGTGTATCCTTGTTCTTTGTGGAGCAAACAAGGTGAGTTGTCTGGTGTCTGGGGCTGGATTTGGACTCTGGGCCTCCTGGGCTCAGGGCTGGTGCTTTGTCCACTCTGCCATCTAGCTAACCCATGATGACATCTTTAAAATAAGGGTGAGGGGTAGGAGGAATAGACTGGAGGAGGGGGGAGGGAGAGGTGGAATGGGGAGAAGTAGCTCATAGGAAGGAAACAAGAGTAAAGCCTATGGAGGGGAAGGGAAGAGGGGGAGTGAGTGAACTTCACTATCGTTAGAATTAGCTCAAAGAAGGAATAACATACATACTCAAGCGGGTATAGTAATAAATTTTTGCCCTGAGGAAAAGGAGATGGGGGGCGGGGGAGAAGAGGGGAAGGAGGGAAGGGAAGTTTGGGGGAGAGAGCTGTAAAAAGCAAAACACGTTAGAGGAAGGTGAAGATGTTCACCATAACACCACGTGCATGACATATATTGAATTGCTTGATTTCATAGGGAGAGTTGAGGAGGGAGGGAGGAAGAAAAATTTAGAAAACAGAATTAACCCAAAGGCCATAACCTCATCAGAATGGGCTCAAGGAGGGAATAACACACGCACCCAATAGGGAAGAGTAATCCATTTAACCCTTCAGGAAAGTAGGAAGGGAAGAGTGAATGGAAGGAGGGTAGAGCGGGGTAGGGGGCAGTCAGTAGCAAAACACTATGAGGAGGATTAGGGCAAAATAAGGTAGATAATGGAATAAATATCAATGGAAGGGAATGGGATGGAGGGAAATAGATACGTTGATTGACTACAATGTCAAAATGTATGGTACCTACTCTGCTGGGCTATTATGAAGAAAATTCTCTGTCAAGTTCAAGGTAGAGAGAAATGTACTGTATACAAAATAAAAGCATTAGTGTAAGCACGTGGTTATTTTCAGCAAGGTAATGATCCAATATAACTCTAAAGAACCTAGGAAAATGGTAGTACATCTACAGAAAAAGAACTGATGGTATCTGAAAACAGACCGAAACACTTTTTGGGGGACAATTCCTTAATCTTAAGTTTTGTTTTTATCTGTTTCCATTCACAACCTAGATACGGTAGAACTGTTTGCCATTACTATTCATGTATAATTTATGTTGAATTGTTTGAGTTCTTGGGGTGAGGGTGGGAGGGGAGGGAGGAAGAGAAGTTGGAACACAAAGTTTAAAAAAAAATTGATGTCAAAATTTGCTTTTACATGTAATTTGGAAAATAAAAGTCTAAAATAAAAAATTTTTAAAAGAGAATAATGATGATGATGATAGCTAATATTTAGAGAGGACTTACTTTATGTACCAGGCACTATGCTAAGGGCTTTAAAATGATCATTCCTTTGATCTTCATAACAACCTGGGAGGTAGCTGCTCTGGCTATCCCCATTTTAAAGATGAGGAAATGGAGGCAAACAGAGGTTAAGTGCTTTGCCCAGGGTCAGACAGCTAATAAGAATCTGAGGCCAGATTTGAAGTCAGGTCTTCCAACCTCTTGGTCAGACATTCTATATATGGTACTGCTATGGGAAATTCTGACGGAGAAACCCAAATGGCACTCAGGAATAAGGAAGAGCAGTTTATTGACGCGCAGGCCCAAAGCAGAGTCGCCTCTGAAACTCTGGGCAGCCCCCAAGTGTCCAAGCTGCAGTTTTTATATCTCTTAAGTGCAAAATACATGCAGGTTTTCACAGGTACATTGTGGTGAGCTACTTGGCAGACAGGAAGGCATATTTCAGTAAACAGAGGCATATGTCAGGAAGTTGGTACTAAACCACAGACTTCAGGGGAACAAACAGTATGTCCTAGTTTCATTTTGGGGGTCTCAGCTCGAGCCTCAGTTTCATCCCCTGTATTTTCCCATATCAGTATCACCTAGCTACCCTGTGAGGGCAGTGTTCTAACTGCCTAAGGACATAAGAAGATCCACCCACAAAAAGTCTAGGCCCTTCAGAGTTGAATGAATAGCCTAAGACTCCACACCATGCCCTGCTGACCAGATTATGATGGAGACAGGAATGGAGGAGGAGTTTTATGTACTTTTTTTTAACCCAAGCTAAGTGCTGGAATATCCTTGTTGAATATCCTTTCTATGCTTTTATGCCTAGTAAACCTCACTCGTCAACTCTTTCATTCTAACATCAAACCTGAACCACAAAAAATAAATAAATAAAAATTAAAACAAAAAAAAACCTGAACTAACAAGGTTTCAGTTTGAATTAACCCATACCCCTATGATTTGACACGGTCAGTAATTGGAACAAAATATGGTTGAAATGAGGGAAGGGAGCTACACACATGTATGGTGGGGTAACTGAATGTCCAAGATAAGGTATTGTGTCCCGTTAAACATAGGCCCTTCTAGTAATGTCTGAAGATCTTTCTCAATGGAATGGAAGTCAAGCTAATACTGAAATAAAGTCATTAGTTTAGTGGATGGTAGAGGAGGCTGACATGGTAGGTAAAGAAAGTGCCAGGTCCAGCATGCCCTGGATACTGTTAGACTTCTTGTTTCGTTGTTTCAGTCATGGCCTGACTCTTTGAAATTACTAGCATAAAACTAAAAAGAAAATGACCTACCACATTCAGTACTGCCTATGCCATTTGGTTTGTCTAATAGCTCTAAAAAATCTGTCTAAAAGCCCTAAAAAAAATTATGTGGTGGAAAGCCATGTAGAATATCGTCCTACCATAAGATGAGATGTAATAGAATCTATCAGAATTCCCCTTTCCACATGAGCTAACAAGTTGGGCTTTTTGGTCTCCCCCCTCCCCACTTACAGGCAACAAAAATGGCCCTGGGCTTAGAATTGGCCTAGCTGCCTAGGGCTCAAATTTCCCAGTAGCTCCAGGTCATTTTGACAGAAGCTTTCTCATTGCCTAAGTGCGTAAAAAGGCCCTCCCATGTGAAATTAAGGCCTTTCAGACTTGGTATAGCTCTCAATATGCAGGGAGTTATGACATCCTGCTCTGCTGCTCAAAAGATAATGATATTCTTTATGGAGAAGAGGGGGAACCAAATTTACACAGGCTATTTGCTGAAGTATTCTTATTGAATATCTTTTCTTAACTGTTCAATTACTTATAAATGCCTCATTTTGTTCTAACCATAACAATGAGTAAAGTCCCACCTCAAATCAGGCTGTATGTACAAAAATGAAGATTTCTTGTTCTTATAGTGACGACTTTCTGCTGTAGATAATATATATGTCCAGATAATGAAACAGTAATCAGAACAAAGGAAGAAGTACCATGAAATGGAAGAAATAAGAAGAAGTATCTTAAAGAAAGTAGTACCTAAACTGAGCCTTAAAGAGAACTAAGAATTCTAAGAGACAGAAGTTAGGCAAGACACAGGGGAATAGGTCGGCTTGTGCAAAGGCATGATGACAGGAGATGGAATTTCATGCATGAAACACAAATGAAGTGAAGGAAAGAAGCATTATTAAGCACCTACTATGTGCCAGGAACTGTGCTAAGCCCTGAAGATGAAAAGAAACACAAAAACAATACATTCTTCCAAGAAGTTCAAAATCTAATGGGGAAAGATAATATGAAAACAAATACATAAAAAGAAGATACAGATGGATAAATTGAAAATATTTCCAGATAAATTAGAAATAATCAAAAGAGGAAAGACACTAGGAAAAGCATCTTAGGGATGGTGAGATTTTAGCTGATACAACAGGAAAAGCAGGAGACAAGACATGAGAAAGGAGAGCATTGCTGGTAGGGGAGATAGCTAGTAAAATGAACAGGCTAGAGAAAGTACTCCCGGTATGACAAACAGTACAGAGGCCAGTGGACTGTAGGATACATGGAGGCATGAAAGGTGCAAGAAAACTGGAAAGGTAGGAAGGGGGGACAGGTTCTGAAGAGGCTGCCTTTGAAAGCCAAAGATCCTGGAGGCAATTTTCTAAGGGATGACATGGTCAAACCTATGTTTTAGGAAGATGATTCTGATAACTAAGTGGACAATGAACTAGAATAGGGAGAGACCTATGGCAGGGAGAACAACCAGAAAATTATTGTAGTAGTCCAGAGGGGAAGTGAGAAGGGTTAGTAGTTTCAGTGAAAGAGGAAAGAAAGAGATATATCCAAGAGATGTGAAGGTAGAATCGACAGAATTTAGCAACATAATGAACAAGTGGAAGGCAGTGGGGAGAGGGATGAGAGAGTAAAAAGTCAAAGATGGCACCTAGATTGGATGGCATTGAAGGTCATGCTGAATCTTACAAGATGTGTTCTCTACACTTCCTCATTTAAACTGCATAATTCAGAGTCACTCAGTACTATTGGGCAGCATTTGAGATGCACTTGGACCTATATACTAAGTATCCCTCATGTCAGGATATAATGCTCTACATCATTGGTTCTTATTGTGTGTCCTTTGGGCAGCTGAGTGAAGCCTATGGAATACCTTTCTCAGAAAAAATATTTTTAAATAAATGAAATAGAACACAAAGGATTACAAAGAAAAACAATTATATTGAAAAAAGTTACCAAAATATTTTTTAAGTCCACAGATTTAAGAACCCTTGTTCTAAGTTATTCCCACTGATGCAGATATCACATTACTGAGCATATTGCCAAAGAAATAAGCTAAAATTAAAAGTTATGGCATCTACCTCATATCTCAATCACATCTATTGTGGATAATCATCTCAAAAATTAATGCATATCACGGGTCAGCTAGGCAGTGCAGTGGACAGAGCACAAGCCCTGGATTCAGGAGTACCTGAGTTCAAATCTGGCCTCAGACCCTTGACACTTACTAGCTATGTGACCCTGGGCAAGTCACTTAACCCCAATTGCCTCCCCCCCCCCAAAATAGTGCATATCCAAACTGGGATCTACAATTTTCAGGAAATTTGACTAAGTTTTGAAAGGAGTTTTAGCATGTATCTTATTTAGGGTTCTACACCTCTTCTAAAAACTTTCAATACTATTCAGCCAAGTTAAGCTTTCTTTCAAAGAAAACCTTTTTGTCTCTCATTAGCTTTGATTCTCATCCTTCTTAACACCTGTTCATCATTTTCACCTTGTCCACTTCCCAAACGCACCAAAGTTCCTAATTGTAATAAGATTTGGGTTTTTCTAATTGTACAGAAAATAGATTATTTTTCTGAGGGTTGAGGGCAGAAAAGTATTCCTTCCCAGTTTCAGAATTACTCCAACATTCTACACTTCAAATAATTCATTAGTGAGCACTCCCTCTACAAACCCTTCTGTGCCTTAGTATACAGTCTTGACGAATGGTCATAACCAACAAAATTCAACACCCACCAACCAACCTGGTAATAGGTCACTTAGAATTTAGGCTGATACATTAACATAATGCTACTGGGCCCACACTTGGTTGCAAAGCTATGAAAAGTATCAGAATTATTTTATTTCATGTTCCTTTTATGTTTTCTCTTAGCATTAACTACAAAAAGGGTGATGAGGATGAGTATCCCCATTTCAGAACATTTCAAAAAAATTTCTGAATTTTCATCTCCTCAAAATATCTGCCTATGTGTTTTAATGTTTATTTATAAAATTGATTTTTTAAACAAGAAAGGGACTACTTATGACTATTTTTTAATTAAGCAAAGGGTTAATTAGATGGGTTTTCTGGTTTGGGTGGGGGAGCAAATAGAAATGAGTGGGTTTTTTTGTCTTGTCTTTTTTTTAACTCCTAAAAGAATCTGAATCTCAACTATTTAAAAGATAGTACTACGTTTTGGGGAGTTTTAATGTTAGCTTCAATTCTGGCAACTCTGTATTAAACATTATGCTTAAAACATCCCTACTAATCATTTATTTAAGAGCTCTGAAAGCCATAAAAAAGAAAACTTCTTGCTCTCCTCTCCCTTTCTCCCATCTCCCCTATAACTTTGGCCCACATGATTTAGACTGAAAGCAAAGCATATCTCAAAGTTCCTAACAGCAGTCCTAAAAAAAATTATTTGCTTTCCAGAATCATCAATGTTATGACCTATCACGCTGGCACTGAATCTGGTGTTTAGAGAGATGAAAAAAGAAACTTTATTGTGGCACCCACATCCTCCTTGAAATAGTACGGCTCATTATTGTCTTCCCATGCCTATTAAATTGTTCTTTTTTTAGCCACTAGCATGACCAAACCTAAAAAAAGATGACTAGAAACTCAAGTCTTATAGTACTAAAACATTTATCTATAGAGCATGGGAATTATGAACTATAAAAGTATATACATGACTTCTGGAGGAGCCTCTATAATGTTTTTTAAAGTGCTTTTTGGAATAATGGTTCATAAGCAACTGTTGTTCATTCTTAGTTTTTGAAGAGGCCCAATGTCATCACAGGGTGATGGCTTGACTCAAGTGTAAATTGGATTTAATTGAGGCACAGTTGCACAAACTGGTAAGGTTCATTTTAAGGTTCATTCTCTCTTCCAGTTGGTGAAGTCCAGTGGCAAAACAAAAGTCAAGTCCACTGGAGATAGCCCAGGATATAGTGGATAAACTCAGTGTCTTTGATGTCTGATCAAGCTCTAAGCTTGTCCTAGCACCTGCTTGATCCAGCGTCATGGCCACTGGAACAAATTTTTCTTATCTGCCCATTCCACTAAAGAAAAACTTCATATGCTTGGAGTTAACATTCCCCCAACTCACCAATAGGTTTGAGGCCTGTGAGGTACTCTCAACCTGTCTGCCAAGACAGTTTTTGCAGGGTGTGGCCACTGCATATGCTATAGCTTCTTGGAGCCACAGGCGAGAGCTGGGTAATAGGTGGATACAAAAAGTGTCGTTTTTAATTAATTAATTTAATTCAATTGCTCACAGGCAATTACTTAAGAAAGAAACTACCTCATGGCTAAACTACATTAACCACCATCTCTGGCAATGGATTTCTCATGACAGCACTACTCTTTACTATTTTTTACCATAAAATTTCTAAGTATGCCCTGAGTGGTTTCTTAAATATTACTAATTGTCACCATAGTCACATTTAAGTACTCCTTAATTCAACATTTGCTACACAATTTTATGCCTTTACATCTATCTATATCTATATAGATACACACACACACATATATGTATATGTATATATATTTAAGCAGAACCCCTAAATTAAGAACTATGGTTCCCAAAATTTTAACAAATACTTTCTGCCCTATGGGAATGATCAATTTAGTCCAGTTATTTCCTAATTTTTTGAGTCCCCATTGATCTATGATTTTCAATAAACCACTCTGCACCCCTTTTTCAAAATAAAAAAAATACTACAGTTTACCATGTAAGAAAATGGATTAATTTTTTCATTAAACAATTTGGTATATCATAAAATATCATAAAGTTATGAAATATTTGTAAAGAATGCAGCCAAATAAACTGGTTGAGACCCTTGATTCTGTTTATCAACCAACAGTTTCATTCTAGATAGTTTTGTTTTGTTTTTAGTGAGGCAATTGGAGTTAAGTGACTTGCCCAGGGTCACACTGCTAGTAAATGTTAAGTGTCTGAGGCCAGATTTGAACTCAGGTACTCCTGACTCCAGGGCCAGTACTCTATCCACCTAGCTGCCCCTAGATAGTTTTGAAAGAGATACCTGTATATCATGTTCAGACTTCAATTTGTTTCTTGCTTTTTTATTTGATTTAGAATAGCACTGAGAATCCTGATTCACAGAAATAAGTTATTATAAATGGAATTAAAGCATAGTGGGCATTTTCAGTAAGAATGAAATGTTTCCCAAGGATACAGTAAAAATTCTGTAGCTTCAATGAGTATAAATCAATTCAGAGTTTCTAATTATTATAGAGATAAATTAGCACATTTTCCACTGTTTTATCAGTTTTTTTTTTCTACCTCAATATGATAAAAGGCTTTCACACCCAACTCTCAGTCATTTAATTCTGGCCAAAAAGAATTACTGCTTCAACTCTCCCTTTCAATTCTTTGCAAGCATTTTATTAAAAATTCCCTTCATTTTCCCACTCTACCTATACTCACCATTCTCTCTTCAATCCACAAATTTTTCCACTAAAATTTATGCTTTTGGAATATTTTAAAAGGTATGATTTCAAAAGATATGATTATTTACCATGTATTTCCCTTATCCGCATGACAAGTTTCTCAGTCCCTCCCCAGGGGCAGAGGGGGATACACTTGCACCCCATGTTGGGAGCACATAATCAAATGAAATCAACTCCTAATTCCCACCCCTGACATTTTCCCAAAGCAGAAACCAAAGCAAAGACTCACATCTAATATTAGACTACAGTTTCTTAGATCAAAACGTTCCATTTCTGAGCCAAATTTCACCAAAAGATAAGACTAAAATAACAAAACCAACTTCCTACTTTTCCCGTTTTATCTCCTCTAAACAGCAGCAAATTATCAGAAATCAAATTGATTGGTCCAAATCTCATTAGAGGGCATACAGCAGTCAGTTAAGAATCATAGTAGTCTTTGGGAGCCAAAACAGTAGAGTAGAAGCAGTACAGCCAAGCTCTCCCAACATCCCCCCACAAACAACTTTAAAATAATGCCTCAAATCAAATAGCCGACCAACAGAGCCAAAAAAAAGAGCCTAACTTTAACATACAGTTCAAAGTCAAGAAATAAGCTAGAAATAATGAGGAAACAAACAAAAGAAAGAAGCTGAACAAGAATCATAGTAGTCACAATTCCTCCATAATTTCCTTCCTTCATGCAACAATCATTTACTAAATTCCTACTATGTAAGGCACTATGTATAGTATATATACATAGTATAGACTAGGCACTATGACTAGAAAAAACAAAATTACCTCTCAAGAAACCTAACAGTCCCTGCCCTCAAGAACCTTATATTCTTTTGATGGAAAATAATATGTAGATCCTTCCCTAACTGGCAAAATCCAACAGTTAAGTTCACTTCTACAAAACAATAGTGAAAACCAGAAGGAAATTCTATAAAGCAATCTTATTCAAAGTTACTATAAAACTCATAAAATAACTAAGATTTAACATATTATGGCCCATTCAAGATGGAAAGAGGAGAAAAGAGAGGGGAGGGGAGAAGAAGAGAGGAGAAGAAGAAGGTAGGGAGAGGAGGAAGTGTTGCAGGTAGGGAGATGGAGAATGAGGAAGATAGAACCAAAACCAAACATAAACCCTACCAAAATACACAGTTACTACATCAATGAAAATAAGAGGATAACTAGAAGGAAGCCAAAGCCAAGGTTAGTACTTCTCAAAGGTTTAAGTGTGAGGATTTCTTTACACTCCTAATTATTGGAACATCAAAAAGTTTTTGTTACATGGAAAAGTAACGTTTTAATATTATTTAATAATTTATTTTAAAATAACAATTATAAACCATTATATATTAATGTAATATTTGAAGAAAAATAATTATATATTTTAAATAGTGATAAGAATGGCATTGTTTTACATATTTTTGCAAAGAGTTAGATCCTCATATGTGCTTCACCATTCAAAATGCTATATCACTTTACCTGAAGTATATTAATAAAATGTGGACAAACACAAATATGAAGTTAGAAAAGGCAGGAGTATTTTTATAGTGAATAATATCTTAATATTGTTATAAATATAGTTTTACACCTTGCAGATCCTCTTAAAGAGTCCTGTGAAATAAATTTTGAGAAATGCTGTTTTAATTAACCAAAAGTCCCAGAAAAGAGATGGCAGGAAGCACTAGAGCTCAGACAGAAAGTTGTACGCCCATTGTCAAATGTGGTCACAGTTACTCTGGGATTTTTGCTTGATTATCTATATTTTAATAGAGATTTTAATTAAGAGGGAAGTAGTAGGGATTCTCTTCTGAAATACTTATATGATAACAAAAAGTAACAATAAAAACATTTTAAAAAACAAATTAAAGTAGACAAATAATTGGGGAGACATCCATAGCTTATGGTTTAGATATCCCCAAACAACTGATTAAATAACAGCATTACTTAAACTAATTTACAAATTTAGCGTTAAACCAAAATATCAAGAGGTTACTTTATACAATTAGACAAAATAATCCTAAAAATTCATTTGGAAAAACAAAAAGGTCTTACAGAGATTTTGTACAATCTCAAGGAAAATAATGGGGAAAAAAGAAGAATGAATGAATGGGGGATAGCATGTCCAGACCTTAAACTGTATCATAAAGCAAATGTAGGGAGATGGCAACATGTTAAGATTTACTAAAGCCCAGGTCCTCCACACACAAAATATATATCTCTAAATATGCACCAAAAAGAATATTTTAGTTATTATTTTTGTTATTATTAATCCAAATACAGCCTTTGAGGGAAAAAATTTTTCTTGGTCACAAAAGCTACTACTTGTTTCCTTGAATAAAAGAAACAAGATATACAAAAGACAATTTTAAAGGAAATGATAGCTAAGGAGAAAAGAATGTCCAGGAGAGCAAATAGCTTCAATCAACCCACACCCATATATTGAACTCTTTAAAACTTAGAAAGGGCCAAAGAGAAAACAACAATTACGTGAGACAATAGTAAAAGTAAAATCAAAAGACTGAAAAAACACTAAACATCAGAAGCATTTGTTAATGGATTTAAAAAATAGAATAGTAGATCAGTCAAACAGACTAGACAAAAAAGTCAGAGAAAATTAATCTTAGTAGTCCATTAACTGATAAATCCCAAAACATTAATTGGGGAAGGACTTCCTATTTGAAAAGAAAGCTAGAAAAACTGGAAAGTACTTTAGCAGTAATTAGGTTTAGAAATCCTTATACCATTCACCACACTAAGTCCAAAGTGGATATGCAAAATATGACCACCTAATATAAATGTAACAACCTAATAATTAATGAAAATGGAAAAAGTTACCTTTGATTACTAGGGCTAGAAGAAGACTTCTTAAACAAACAAGAGACAGGTGCTCTTAATAGAAACATAATTTCAACTACATAAAATGAAAACATTTTAATATCAACAAAATCAGTATATACAAGAGAAAGTGTTAAGTGCGAAAAATGTTGACATCAAATATCTATGTCTAATATCCATGACAGGTATGGAATTAACACAAATAAAAACAATCTATCATAATAAACTTGAGGGGTTCATAAATTTTCTCTGATCGTCATGATTTCTCAAACCTCTCTAAAGTAAAAATTATGCAAGAAAGATAAATCATATTCAGGTCTAGGATACCCAAGAACACAACACAAGCTTACAATAAAACTCACTCCCACACTCTGATCCCCCCCCCCCTCTTTACAGTGCTTTTAGGACTATGCCTCCAGACTGGAAATCTGCCCTGATTGCCACGGATATCTAGACAGCCATAGCCCTTCAGCAACAAAAGCCTGCTGGGAGCCACAAGCCTGTAGTACCAACACTGCAAAACTATGAACTGCCAGTGCTGAGACAAACTCTGTGGCACCAACGGAGCTAAAGTAGGGCCAACAAACCTGTAACACCAGAGAAGCAAGGCACCAGCACTGGAAAGCTCCTAACTGGGTGTCAGGCCAAACAAGTAAGGAGCAGAGGGAGTGAGACAAGACACCAGGATGGGCACACTATGTGATGCAGGTGGGAAGGGGTGTTCTGTGCAACATTCCACTACACCTGAGGGAAAGAGCATAGCATCTAGTCATAGCCAGTTCTCACCTCCCAAAAGTCAGCTGGGAAAGACAAGTAAACTAAAGAACCATGAATTAGTCAGTATGGGAGGAGGCTGGGAAGCTTTGAGATCCAATCCCTAAGGAAATCATCAGAATAGAGAGTCAGAAAGTAAACAATGTGGAAAATAAAGAGGGGAGGTGACACAAGAAAAGGAATGAAATTAACAAAGATTTCAGGAAGAAGCCCTTGAACATAAACAGGTGAATCAACACAATAATATCAACAGTAGGAAATATCGCCTCCAAATCTAATAAGTCCAGGCATCTGTGAATAAATATTGCAAACCAAACCAAACCAAAAAAAAGATGCAACATTTGATGAGACAGAGGAACCTAGAGAATTTGAAAAGTACATGGGACCACAACACATTATTCCTGAGTGGTTCAAAAAAGAAATGAGAGGCATGAGAGCAGAATTTATGGCTTGCACAGCAAAAATTATGGGCATAATAGAAAAAACTGGAATTTGGAATGGCAAGTCTCACCAAAGAAATTAAAGGTAGAATAAAGAATCAGGACTACAAATATACTAACGTAAAGAGTAGTCTAGAGGAAGAGATACAAAAAAGCAACTAACATTAAAAGAAAATATGCTCACTATTCAAGGAAAACATGTTGATCTCAAAAACAGGATGCAGAGACAATCTAAGGATCAAAGGTCTCCAGAAGCAGGACAAAAAAAATCTTAATAAAATAATAAAGAAAATAATAGAACTGCTCAAAATGTCTGAAATTAGAAAATGAATTAATTTTTAAAGTAAAATTTAAAGAATTCACAAATTACTTCCAGAAAAAGACCCAAAGCTGCAAATTCTAAGACACAAAAGTAGTTTAAATTTAACAATTCAATAATTCAGAAACAAGTTCTACAAGCAATCAAAAGAAAGACTTTCAAACATAAAGGAAAGGATATTTGAATGTCCTATCATGGGGCAGTATCCTTTAGTACCTGCAATAATTGGCATTATTCTGGGAGTGAAGCACAATGGAAAAGGGGACTTCACAGGACAAACTCTACAAGGCAGTGGCATAAAATGTCTAAAAGCAAGAGTCTAGAATGAGAAAAGATATAGACCAGTAAAAAGGTGGAAATAGCTAATATATCCTCTATAGACCACAGTGCAATAAAAAAAAAAAATGGTTCTGGGACCACAAACAAAAGATAGACCAAATGTGAAAGTACTATTTTGAAAAAAGCAATGTTAAAAAAGATTGCCCCAAATTACTAACAAGAAAAACTCAAATTAAAACAACTTAAATTTCACCTCATACCTACAAAAGTGGCAAAATGAAAATGAAAGATGTAAATAATCCATTTTGAAGTGCTATGAAAAAAAATAGGAACATGTATACATTGTTGGTAGAGTTGAGAACTGGCCCAATCAATTCAGAAAACAATTTGAAACTACATGAGAAAAGTTCTTAAGTTGTTTATAACCCACATATTCCATTCATGGACATGCACCACAAAGAGATCAAATACAAAAGAAAGGTTCTATTTACACCAAAAAATTATTAGCAGTTCTGTCTGTAGCAGCAAAAAAACTGGAAAGTGAGTGCCCACTGATTGAACAAACAAATGCCAAACCAACTGTGGCATATAAATATAATCGAGTATTTGTGTGTGGTAAGAAACAACAAACATAAAGAATTCAGAAAAATATGGTTATATATGAACAGATGTACAGTAAACAAAACCAGGAGAATGATATGTACTACAACAACCAAAATGTAATCAAGGGGAAGCTAGAATGGCGCAGTGGATAAAGCACTGGCCCTGGATTCAGAAGGACCTGAGTTCAAATCCGACCTCAGACACTTGACACTTACTAGCTATGTGACCCTGGGCAAGTCACTTAACCCCAACTGCCACACACACACACACACACACACACACACACACACACACACACACACACACACACACACAGAGTTAACCTGAAAAACTATCACAATATACAGTATGTTACCTAACACTATCTTTGATGAAGAGACTTTATCCCAGAGACTTCACATCTGGAGCACAGAGCACATAACTACCTGTAGATTTATCAGGAATTTTGAACAAATTTCCTGCAAGATGAGAATGTACAGTTCTGCAGCAGCGAGGTGGCTACCTTTCCATCTGACGAATAGAAAGCTACATATGAAATCAGGAAGATCTGAAGTCCAAATCTTGCCCCCTAAATGTAACTAGATGGGTACCTCTGAGAAAGTCACCTAATCTCTCAGTCTGTTTTCTTAACTGCAAAATGGAGCTAACAATGGCACCCACCACACAAGACTGTTGTGAAGATCAAATCAGATAGAATATATAAAGAACTTTGAAGATTTTAAAGAGCTATATAGGGGCGGCTAGGTGGTGCAGTGGATAAAGCACCAGCCTTGGATTCAGGAGTACCTGAGTTCAAATCCGGCCTCAGACACTTGACTTACTAGCTGTGTGACCCTAGGCAAGTCACTTAACCCCCATTGCCCAGCCAAAAAAAAAAAAAAGCTATATAAATGTTAGCTATTATGACTATACACATAGCCATCAGGTTAAAATTTTTTCATATGATAATATACACAGCAAAAAGACTATCCATAACAACTATCCATAGAAGGAAATAACTCCCTGAAACCAACACAAATGGTATACTATTTAGTGTATGTTAAAACTTAAAATTAAAAACAAAGATAATGTTTAATGCTAGACATTTTTTCTTTCTTTCTTTTTTTTTTTTTTTGGTATAAACCACAGATACAGGGAAATTCTCATCTTAAATAGGCAGCTCCCAGTGAAAAGTAAATGCAGATTCACAGCAAAATTTTTATAGTGCCTATTTAAGAGAAATATCAGTATCATTATGAAAATTCCTCACCAAAAGTTGTTAGACACAGGCAAGTTCCAATTCTAGTCTCTGTTAATCCATCAATGACCAGAAGAAATATAATGCCACACTGAAGCAAGAGTTTATTGTTCTGTGATACTGAAAGAGACTGTTCAAGGCCATACAGTTGCAGTACAAACTGGTAGGGTGTAGGGCAGATCCCTGGATAATAAGTGATAATCTATTTTTAGATACTTCAGTTCCATTGCATAATACAGTTATTTCAATTAGAGAGCTGCAGTCTTGTTTATAGAAATCTAGTGAAAAGTAATCTGAAACCAGCTTTGCAACTAGAGAAATTTACAAAAAAAAATTAAATAAAAAACTAAACTCGTGAATATTCTGAAGCAAAATGGGCAAGCACTAATTAGAAAATGTTCTCAAACACAGAGGATAAAGCACCAGCCCTGAATTTGGGAGGATCTGAGTTCAAATCTAGCCTCAGACACTTAACACTTACTAGCTGTGTGACCCTGGGCAACTCACTTAACCCTCATTGCCCTGCAAAACAAAAAATGTTCTCACTATAGGAGATGGTGTTAAAATGAAGATATATTTCCTCTTTGGAAAAATTAACCCTTAAATATAGGCAGAAAGGATATAAAAAAATGTGGGCGTGGTAACACAAAGTACTAGCAGCTGTTCTTATCTACTAAACAAAGTTCATGATTATCTCCTCCTTAAAGCAAAGTAATCCTAGAAAACACATTCTGTGTCTCAAACTCTTTCTCATTAGGAAATATGATCAATCTTTATACTTGGGAAATTCATTGAAAGATATAGGTCAAAGACCTTTTGTTTGGGGTTGGTAATTTTGACATCAATTTTTTTTAAACTTAAGTGTTCCAAATTCTCTTCCTCCCTCCCTCTCCACCTGCCTAACTCATAGGAACTTTCTCAGTATTAGGGCAGATGATAAGAATAAATTTAGACAGAGGGCACTGGTGGGAACTGAATATGAAGGGATGATATCTGGGGTTAGTAATTCTGTAAAAGTAATCACTGTAATTTTTATAGGTTTTGTTTTGTATTTTCAGGACACAGTTTTCCTGATGCAATGCCATTTCTAATGGAACCCAACCAAAATATCATTTGATGTGATATAAGAACAGAAAGAGAAGCATGGATTGGTGAACCTGCATTGCAGTCATGAAAACTTGGGTTTAAGGTCCTACCTCTAACATACAGGCTAGGCAAGTCACATGATCTCTCTGTTGCCCAGTCTCAAACACTATAAAAATTTTGCTGTCAATCTGCATTTACTTTTCACTGGGAGCTGCCTATATCATTGAAAACATAGATCTAGTCCAAAAAGAAAACAAAGAACAAAAAAAATAAGCAGAATGACAACTACAGGGACCACCATAAGCAAAATGGCAAAAAGATTTCACCAGGAGTCAGGCATTGTATTGCAATGAAAAGAGCAATATGGAAAGCTACGTCACTTAGAGATAACAGTAGGAACTAGGAAGCACTCTTCTGGTGTATTTCAAGGAATGAGTACAACACTGAGGTGAAAGCATAATCACCTGTAGTGTAGTAGAGTGGAAATGGCACGAATCCTAAAGTAGGAAGGCCTGGGTTGAATCCTACTTCTAATATTTACTACCTATTCACTGCTGAGCAAGTCACAATCTCTTCAGTCCATTTTTTTTAACTATAAAATTTGTGTGTTGGACTAGATCAGAGGTGCCCATTTAGTGGTCTGAACCTCTTGGGAGATTGGGATGATGATGGGCCAAGGGGTTAAGCTACAAATTCTTTAATGGGGTCTTAAGCAGTCTAATTTCCTAATTATATTACAAACCTAATTTTCCTCTTTGATGACAAGCATATAAATGTTTTAAGCATTATAGGTTTGTTTCTACAAGAACCAAAACTGCAATGATCACAAACACAACAATTTTGGTGTGCATTTAGCAACTACATCAAACTCTGACAGCTTCTCACTAAGTGCAGTATGTTTTTGCAGTTTCTCAATCCGGTTATCATAACATTTCCGGGGGCATCTAGATGGCGCAGTGGATAGAGCACTGGCCCTGGAGTCAGGAGGATCAGAGTTCAAATCCGATCTCAGACACTTAACACTTAATGGCTGTGTGACCCTGGGCAAGTCACTTAACCCCAATTGCTTCACCAAAAACAACAACAACAAAAAAAACAAACAAACAAAACATTTCCAAACAGCCATAAGGGTTCAACATTTGAGCACAAACCAACATTTCAGGACAAACAAATTCCCAACAGAAAGTCAGATGCATGCACACATAGCCTCATTTGTGTTCTGTACATTACACCAGAGTAGTTCCCTCCATTCCCCTCTACTACTCTATAATAGTAAATCATCAGCTATGTAATCATGTAATCAAGATGTTATGAACATTTGCATTCTTAGAGTGCAATGTCATTCTATTTGAAAACCGTGATTGCTGAATATGAGCTTTAAAAACAACCCAGAAACCATCACAATATTACTTCTGAACATTTTGTTCAATGTTACTATTAAAAATCTGCCGATTTAAAAATGAACAGGTTGGAAACACCAGTCAATCATTTGGTAGTCTCTATGAGAGTGAGCCACTATGCCAATGGTAGAAAAGAAAAGTCACATATGAATTGAAATGGAATGAGTCTTTGATTCATTGAAATGAAAGGATCCTTTCCTTACAAAAGTTAGTTTATATATAAATATTATTTTTTAAAAAGAAAGAAGCAATATATGAACTTTAAATATATTTATTATTTGATATATTACTTGTTATTAGCTAGTAGAAAGTACCTGTATTATATTGTAACTACCTATTCATTTTTGTTGATTGGTTAGGTGGCTAAAATTTTAATGAATTTCCATCTCTCAGCCAAAAGAGATTGTAAGACTCTACCTTTTTCCAGAATATACTTGTGTGAACGAACACTTTAACTTTATTCTTGTTTTAAATCAAAATGCAAAAATAAACTCAATGTAGAATCAGATTTAAGACTATGGGTTTGGGGGGTGTTGAGTCAAATATTGCCAGCCTTTGATGAAATAAGTCCAATATAAAAATTATGGTGATTATCTATAGCTATGATAGGATGCTAACTAACTTTTAAGTTGTAACTTATTTCTTTAAAAATCTTATTTATATTCAATAAAATTTGAAAAATAAAGAAATTTAATTTAAAGTCTTATAGTTAATAGTAAGCATGAGCTTTCTAAAAATTCTTATATAATTTCCTGAATAAAAATTATTTTAGAATTAATAGTTTTATAGTTTCATATTGTTTTGTTTTGTTTTTGTGCGGCAATGAGGGTTGAGTGACTTGCCCAGGGTCACAAAGCTAGTGAGTGTTAAGTGTCTGAGGCCAGATTTGAACTCAGGTCCTCCTAAATCCAGGGCCAGTGCTTTATCCACTGTGCCACCTAGCTGCCCCTTTCATATTGTTTTAATAATTATAAGTGAAACTATATTTTATAATATATTATGTATTGTGTAAATTTTAATTTAGAGCTCTTTGGGGAAAACTTTATCATTGTGGTGATTCTAAGATCTAAAAAATATTATGTGTATGTAGTATATCAAACTACTCTAGGGGTTCACAACACATTTTTTTTATTGAAAGGGGTTGTAGGAACAAAAATGTTGGTAATCACTAGACTAGATGGCTTATGAGGTTTCTTTTTAGATTTATGATCCTATTATCTGACTTGGCTGGGGTGAAACCCAAGTAAAGCAAAGGTCTTTCCTATATAAAGTAGGTTGCTGCTGACATTTAAGTGCACAAAAGTAGATATGTAGTAATAAGAGTTTTAACCAAAAAAGCAAACAATATATTTTATCTCTAACAACAATTATGGAGTCTCTTTAGTTTGCTGAAAAAGCACTTGGAGCTATTAAAACTTAAGAGCCTCTGGCCAGTTAAAATGAAAAAGCTTGGGAAAAAGTAAGCTAAAATTTGAATAAATGTAAGTAAAATATAATTATTATTTCCACCTTATCTTATAACTTCACAAGGATCAGGTTACTGGCTATATGCTGCTCAAAAGTATTATAAAATCATCAATCAAGCCTAGACTAAAATTATTAGTATTTTTTAAATAAATTATTTTCTTTTTTTAATGTACCAGTTCTTTCCTAATAATCTTCCAACAACATATTAGTCTCCCTCATATAAAAACGGTTAAGCAAAGGCATCTAACTCAGAGACATCTAACAGTATACACCACATTCTATACTTATATACTTCACTTTATCAAGGAAAGTGTCAGGGTGGGAGGGGAGGAGGAAACAAGCACTTACTGAATCTTCCTTGTGCCAGGCACCATGCTGAGCACTTGATGAGTATAATCTCATTTGACCCTTTGTTCTAAAGGGAGCAAAGGGTTTCGTATCATCAGTTCTCTGAAACCAAAATTGTTCAATTATATTTAAATTAAATTCTTTGTATTTGGCAACTGATTTTTATCCTCATCAATGGGTAAGATATTCTAAAAATGCTACAATTTAGAGGACATTTTACTAATTGAACTGAATCCTAAAATACTGTACGAAAGATCCTCAATTAAACTGCTGATGAAAGGAATTGATCTAGTCATTCACATTAAAGAAACAAAAGAGATTAAAAATTTATATTATCAAGATAATGACAGAGCTAGAAGGACTACCCACTAAATGTAGTCTATCAGTATCTGAATGTGTTGGACAAATATTGCTGGTCTCAGAATTAAACAGGAATAGAAAATCAGGTTGGATTACATTTGAGAGACCAAACAATGCTTTCAATCAGGCCACATTACTCACTGGCCAAAAACATGTTTACACTATATGGTGACAAATCATTAAACAACACCATATTAAAAGAATGAAAATTGAATATTATGATTTGTACACACTTCATGAAAGTCCTATTCCAATGCCCCATAACAGCATGGAGACAACCCTGTGTTCTCATAAGCTTAGTTGCTGTCTTTCCTTCTTGAAGAGGACCACAATGACATCAGCTGTGTTAGAGTCAAGTTACAGTATGTCCGACTGTGGCTGACCAGACCAATACAAGCTTGGAATGCTCTATCACAGGTGTGGCACAAATAGAACATGTGAACATTTGGGATGGATTCTTTAAATTTGACCATCTTGCATGTCTTTTAACCTACATCAATTCTGCTTTGCTCATAGAGCAAAGCACCTTTTCTGATGAGGGTACACCATGTTGGGTGGTGCCGTGCCAGTGTCTCCCATGTCATTCCATCAATTCCAAAGTTCTTCAGAGAGAAGAACTTCTTATAAGGCATGTCCACTCTAACTCTATAGTCCAAAGCTTCTCAGACAGTGGATTGTGACTTTATATGGGGTCTCATAACTAAATGTGGGGGGGGGGGTCACAAAAAATTTGTCAACAGTAAAAGGTGTGTGTGTGTGTGTGTGTGTGTGTGTGTGTGTGTGTGTGTGTGTATATATATATATATATATATATGCACCACAAATGTGCTACTTCAAAGTGAATCAATTTTGACTGCTGAATTTTTAAAAATTTGGCTTAGTAGTAATATTGATAATAGCATTTAATAATCACAATTCATACTTATATAGCATATAAAGCTTATAAATAATTTTTTTAATCTACCTCAATACAATATCCTACAAGATTTAAAGGAATGCCCTCAGTGCATTGGGTAGAGCCTTTGTGGACCCATTAACTCTAAAACATCACTTACAGGGGCAGCTAGGTGGTACAGTGGATAGAGCACCGGCCCTGGATTCAGGAGGACCTGAGTTCAGATCCAACCTCAGACACTTGACACTCGCTAGCTGTGTGACCCTGGGCAAGTCACTTAACCCCATTTGCCTCACTTTAAAAAAAAAAATGACTTACAGAGGAAGCTCAGCTCAGAATATCTCCTCATTTCTCATCTGGCTAAAATACTCTGGTACTTCTCAGACATTTGCACCATACCCCAGTGTCAGGTTTGCACATTGTTTTCAGCTTCCTTTTGTGTGTTGGGTTCCTTTTGTTAAATTTTAAGGTGCCTGAAGGCAGGATCTTTCATTTTTCATATTTGTATTCTCAGCTATTAAAAGTGCCTGGCATGTAGTATGTGTTTAATAAATACTTATTGACTGATTTATAGAAGATTTATGAAAGAGCTTGGACAAGAATTGTAAAAGATGAGATGTACACAAGTACAAACTCTACTGTTTAAGGAAGTATTCACAGATAGAAGGTCTATCAAAATAGAGAAATAAGACTTGTATATCAGAATAAAACACATCATCAATGATACGCATGACTGACTAGTAAAGAAGTTGTGCCAATAATGGCACAACTCTTAAGAGAGTTAACAAATGTATAGTATGTGTTACTCTGATATTTTGAATAAAACCATTTGGGGCAAGATGGCCACAAAAATAAGCTAAAAGACTTCTAATTCAATGAAATCACCTAATTACTTCCTTGCATAAGTAATCTGGTTTCCTGTCTCCTGAAAAACAAATGTTTTGATTTCTCAAAGAAATAGGAAGTCAGACATATGAAACCTCTGCTAAAAAAAAAATGAACTGAATTAAAAGAAAAACCACCTTTCTCTATTCTTAAGAAAATCTATATCACAGTTGCATATAGATACCACCAAGTAATCCACAAGAATATGATCTTAAGGTCCTTTATTCAAATGATAAGCAAGCTACTTTCTCATAGTAAAGGAAATAAATTGTCAGTCTTTTTAATAAAGAAGGCAAAAAAGAGTTTAAATTTTACCTCTGACAAGAGATAGTTTTCTATTTTCATATAAACTTATTAGGTACCTACTATAGGCAAAGTACTATGGTGAGAAAGTGTTACAAAGATTAAGATGACACACTGTCTCTCATCTCACAGAATCCAATTCAAGCAATATTGCTCTTGGTTATCACCTGGATGACATATACAATTCAAAACCACATTATAGGGGCAGCTAGGTGGCACAGTGGATAGAGTACCAGCCCTGGAGTCAGGAGTACTTGAGTTCAAATCCGGCCTCAGACACTTGACACTTACTAGCTGTGTGACCCTGGGCAAGTCATTTAACCCCAATTGCCTCACTAAAAACCAACAACAACAACAAAAACTACATTATAAATAAGATATTACCTATTTTTTATCCCTGACAGTCATCTGCCCATGGACGTTCTGCCACTAGAGGAAGAAAATATCAAAAACAATGAAGGTAGGGAAAACCTCTATAAGGGGCAGACTTGAGAAGAAATTAAGTTACTAAAAAAAAATGTAAATATGACCAGATTACTAGCTTCCAAATCACCATACCCTCTCAGTTTATCCAGAAGGATATATATACATATATATATATTTTTAAATTTATATATACACCTCTAATATAAAATTCATATATAGCATGTTTAATGTCCTTACTGTGTACTTTCACATAAAAGTATTCTCTCTCTCAAACACAAATACACACACACACACACACACACACACACACACACAGAGTACAGAAAGCTGAGAAGGCATGTGAAGATTTTTTTTGTTCAGTCATGTCTAACTCTTTGTGACCTCTGTCCCTGGAGTTTTCTTGGCAAGGATATTGGACTGGTTTGCCATTTCCTTCTCTAATAGATTAGAACAAAGGTGAAATGACTTGTCCAAGGTCACACAGATAGTGTCTGAGGCCAGATTTGGACTTGGGTCTTCCTGACTTCAGACCTAGTACTCTATCTACTGAGCCACTTAGCTACCTCCTATATGAAGACAGAAGCTATGATTATGAGTTGGAATAAGATTATAGTAGGAACAGGAGGTATTCTGGGATGGACAAGCCTGATGCAGGTCAGTCCAGTAACTCAAGGGCAACACTGGAACAAAATTAGATACTTATAGAAGATCTAATACTTAACAAAATATGGTTCAGACTCTTTTTTGTTTGTGATTATGGCTTTCAGTTTCAACCACAATTCTCTAGTAACATGCTATAGAAATGATACCTGAAAATATAAGCTTTCAGGTAATCCAATAATTCTTGAATTATGTCTCCTGGAGCTATGTTCCAGGTCAGTTGTTTTTCTAATGAGGTAATTTACATTTTTTATATTTTTTCATTCTTTTGATTTTATTTGGTTGATTCTTGATGTCTCATAGAGTCATTAGCTTCAATGTGCCCCAATTCTAATTTTTTGTTTTTTTGTTTTGTTTTTTGTTTTTGCAGGGCAATGGGGGTTAAGTGACTTGCCCAGGGTCACACAGCTAGTAAGTGTGAAGTGTCTGAGGCCGGATTTGCACTCAGGTACTCCTGACTCCAGGGCCAGTGCTTTATCCACTGCGCCACCTAGCCGCCCCCAATTCTAATTTTTAAGAAATTATTTTCTTCAGTTAGCTTTTGTAGCTCATTTCCCTTTTGATCAATTCTATTTTTAAAGGAATTGTTTTTCTCAGTGGATTTATGTATCTCCTCTTCCATTTTGCCAATTCTACTTTTTAAGGAATTGTTTTCTTTTTCCATTTTTTGGTGGATTTCTTTTACTAAGGTATTGACTCTTTTTCTATGATTCTCTTACATAACTCTCATTTCTTTTCCCAGTTTTTCTTCTGCTTCTCTTATTTGTTAAAAAAAATTTTTGAGCTCTAACAAGAGGAATTTTGGGGCATGAAACCAATTTATATTTCTCTTTGAGGTTTTACATGTAGGCACTGTGACAGTGTTGTCCTCTTCTGAGTTTATGTTTTGATCTTATCTGTCGCTATAGTAGTTTTCTATGGTCAGGCCTTTTTTGTTTGTTTTTTCACTCATTTTCCAGCCTATTTTGTTACTTTTAAAATTGAGCTTTGCTCCTGGGGTACAGGTCCCAAGCTTCTTGTGCCAAATGCCAGGGATCGTGTCACTGGCTTTCTGCGCTTGGGCCTCTGAGGCTAACAGCTTGCCTGCTTTGCTGGGGTCACCTGACCTAACCTAGCTGGTTGTGCTAGGGACTCTGGGCCTGACCACTAGCCTGCTGCATTGGGGTTGGAGGCCTCACAGCTGACCTGCTGTACTGCTGGCAATGTTGACCTGGGACCACAGAGCCTTAGTCGCTGATTTGTGCTGGAGCTGGGGGCCTCCTGCTGACTTGCCCTTACATTGCCTGCACCGGGCTGCACTCCCCTAATACCAAAATGAGACAGACCTTTCTTGCAGTCTTTTTAAGTTATCTTGTGCTTGAAAATTCTTTCATCCCATCTTTTTGTGGGTTCTATCAACTCAGAATTCATTTTGAGGCATAATTTAAAGCTGTTTTGAGGGAAATTGGGAAAAGCTCAGGAAACCTCCTGTCTTTTCTCCACCATCTTGGCTGTCACTCAGGCCAACTACTTTTTTCAGAATGATAACCTATTCTCTGTAGCAGAAACCTTAACAGATGTTGCTTTTCCAAGGAGAGGAGAGGAAAATGAGTCACTGAAAAATTAAGTGAATAACCTTTACCAAGTTCATACAGGTAATTATTAATAAAATTAATAATATAATAAAAAGTTATCTGACTTCAAATCTCATGCTCTACCTATCCTACAAGAACTAAGACATGATAGTAGAGAAGTAATCAATGGTAGTATTTATACTTTTATTCCTACTATATACCTTCTAAAACAGAATCTTCAACTATATAGCTGTGACTATATTCTGAAACTATATAAAAATTGAGGCACAGTTTAATAACAAAATAAATATTCTGATAATACCTTGCATTTTCCTTCCACTCTGTGAAAATTCACTTTTGTTCATTTAATTAACTAATGAAAAGCTCCATTGTCATATATCCATAGGTATCATGTTGGTTTTAGTTTGGATACCATTACAAATTAAAGAGTATTCACTTTTTAAAACCTTCATTACTATTTCTTTAATACTAAAATAGTATAAAAATCTTCTTATTAATAGTACTGACTTGGGCAGTTAGGTGGCACAGTGGATAGAGCACCAGCCCTGGATTCAGGAGGACCTGAGTTCAAATCTGACCTCAGACACTTAACACTTACTAGCTGTGTGACCTTGGGCAAGTCACTTAACCCCAACTGCCTCACCCAAAAAAAAAAATAGTACTGATTTAAGATCATTCTTCAAAGTTTCTACAATGCTCAAAGGAATCTTGTAATTACTTTTTAATGTATCTTGTTATTGTTCAGTCTTTCATTCAAGTCTGACTCTTTATGACCCCTTGGTCCCTCCACTATCTCCCAAAGTCTGGCCAAGTTCATGTTTGTTATTTCCATGACACTATCTATCCATCTCATCCTCCACCATCTCCTTTTTTGCCTTTGATTTTTCTCAACATCAAGATCTTTTCCACTGAGTCAAATCTTCTCATTATATGGCCAAAGTATCTAAGTTTCGTCTTTAATATTTGTCCTTCCAATGAATTGTCTGAATTAATTTCTTTATGCATTAACTGATTTTATCTCCTTGCTGTCCAAGAGACTCTCAAAAGTCTTCTCCAGTACCACAATTGAAAAGCATCGATTTTGTGGCACTCAACTTTCCTTATATTCCAACTCTTACAGCCATACATTGCTACTGGAAAAACCATAGCTTTGATTATATAGACCTCTGTTGGCAAGGTGATTGCTCTGCTTTTTAGTATGCTGTCCAATAGCTTTCCTTCCTAAGAGCAAGCATCTTTAAAAAACAAACAAAACAGAAACATAATTTATTTGTATAAAATTAACAAAAAAAAATCTGAGCTGCATATTACTTCTTTTCCTGGATGGACATCTGGGCACCTGCTTTCTGTGCTTCATCGGTAGCATCAGGAGAGGCTGGTGGATACTATCTGATGATACATTCAAGTAGTTCCTTTGCTCTTATTCTACAATGATTACTCCCGAAAGTAGGACGTCTGCTTTTTCAGGCTTTTCACCGTTTTCCTCTATTTTAATCTGAGCTCCTGAAATGGTCTCCATTACTTGAAAACTTGTTTCTTTCATCCCTATGAGGGCCCCCACAAGCCAAGCCTCAACCAGGAACAGTAAAGGGCCTTTTTCTTGGGTCTTGGGTCTCAGTCTCCAAGGACAGGGCTGGTTATACTCTTCTCAAACAATCTGGTTGTTCATGGTGTCCTCAGTACTCAGGTGAAGTCGGCAGAGAGCAGAGGGAAAGACCGCAAGCATCTTTTAATATAAAGGCTGCAGTCACTTTCTGCAGTAATCTTTGAGCCCAAAAATATAAAATCTGACACTGTTTCCATTTCTTTTCCTTCTATTTTCCAAGAAATGATGCTACCAGTTGTCAAAATTTAGTTTTTTGAAGTTAAGCTTCAAGCCAGTTTTTACACACTCCTCTTTCACCTTCATTAAAAGGCTTCTTAATTCTTCTTCACTTCCTACCACCACAGTGGTAACAACTGCATATGAGATTGTTGATGTTTCTCCAGCAACCTTAATTCTAGCTTTTGTTCTGTCCAGCCAGGCATTTCACATGATATACTCTGCAAAATTTAAACAGATATGGTGACAATATACAGCCTTTTCATACTTTTCCAATCTTAAACCAATCAGTTGTTTCATGTTCAGTTCTAACTGTTGCTTTTTGGCCCATATAGAGGTTCCTCAGGAGACAAGTAAGGTGATCTGGTACTCCCATCTCTTTGCTGACTTGCCACATTTTGTTGTGAGCCACACAATTAAAGGCTTCAGTGTAGTCAATGAAAGAGATGTTTTTCTGGAACTCCCTTGCTTTATCCATAATCCAGCTAATGTTGGAAACTTAGTCTCTAGTTCATTTTAGGCATAACTTTGTGTGTGTGAAATGAGTGCATTAGTTTGGTAACTTAAACATTCTTTAGAATTGCCCTTCTTTAGGATTTGGATATAAACTGATCTTTTCCAATCCAGTGGCCCCTGTGGAGTTTTCCAAATTTGCTTGCATACTGAGTGCAGTACTTTTAATGGCATCATCTTTTCAGATTTTAAAAAGCTCAGCTGGAATTCCATCACCTCTACTGGTCTTATTGTCAGCAATGCTTCCTAAGGCCCATTTGACTGCATTCTCCAGAATGTCTGGCTCTAGATGAGTAACCACACCAGCTTGATTACTGATGATGTTAAGATTGTATAGTTTTTCTCTATATTCTTGCCACATCTTCTTAATCTCTTCTTCTTCTTCTTCTTAATCTCTTCTTCTTCTTAATTTCTTCTTCTTCTTAATTTCTTCTTCTTCTTCTTCATCTCTTCTTCTTCTTAATCTCTTCTTCTTCTTCTTCTTCTTCTTAATCTCTTCTTCTTCTTCTTCTTCTTTTTTCTTGGTGAGGCATTTGGGGTTAAGTGACTTACTTGCCCAGGGTCACACAGCTAGTGTCAAGGGTCTGAGGCCGGATTTGAACTCAGGTCCTCCTGAATCCAGGGCTGGTGCTCTATTCACTGTGACACCTAGCTGCCCCTTCTTAATCTCTTCTACTTCTGTTAAATCCTGTAACGATTGGCATGACGCCACCTGGCTGCCCCCTCTAATTTTCTTCAATTTATGCCTGAATTTTGCAAAAAGAAACTCCTATCTGAGCTATAGTCAGCTCCAGATCTTGTTTTAACTAACTATATAGAGCTATTCCACCTTTGGCTGCAAAGCATATAATCAATCCAATTTCAAAACTGACCTTCTGGTGATATCTGATATAGGAGGCAAAAAAAAAAAAAAAAAGGTTTAACAGACAAACCTAAGACCCAGGCTCTGATTTAGATCTGAACTCTAAAAAGGATTCAGACCCCAGTTCCAAAAGGGATTAATGGATAATTTAAGACTTGGGCCTTCATTAATACAAGTTAGGGCCTAGGTTCTTGTTACCCACATTAATCATCACTCACAACAAAAACATAAAGAGGTAGGTCATAGAGATCTTAACTACAAGAAAAACATAGAAACAGGCTATAGAAATCCTAATTGATAAATGTTAATACCCAGAAACTAGGCCTGAGAATGAAACACACAGGAACAATCTGACCATGGCAAGTTGAGGTAACATGCACAGAAAAGGCCGAATTCGTCCCCAGCTCACCTTATGATGTGTAAAAACCCCCAAAACACACCTCCACTGAAAAAGGTACCCGCCTTGGGGGTTGGCCTAGTACCCCAGGAAGTCCAAATTAGGATAAACCCTCCCCTGTACCTCCCTAAGGTAGAGATTATTATAATGATACTGATAATTAATTTATTCATACTACAAATATAACTATCTTTTATTTCCCTATTTGAGAGACACCTCCATAGTGCTCTCCCTGTGATCACTCACAGTACTGCAATACAACTTGGGAAAATGAGTCACTGAGTCTTGTAATTCTTTTGGGATGACTCACGATCAATCTGATCAATTAATTTGCCATCCCACATCAATATACATGTGTAGGGACACCTTTTGGGTTATTTTGTAAAAGTCTGTTTGCTATGGCCAGGAAGTAAGCTTGACAAAATTCTGTTACTCTCTGCCCTGCTTCATTTTGTACTCCAAAGGCAAACTTGCCGGTTATTCCAATTATTTTTTAATTGCCTACTTTAGGATTCTAATCCCCTATGATGAATGTGATATCTTTTTTTTGGTGTTATTTATAGAAGATGCTGTAGGTCTTCACAGAACTGATTGACTTCAGCCTCTTTGGTATCCGCAGCTGGAGCACAGACTTGTATCACTGTGATGTTGAATGGTCTGCCTTGGATTCAAACAGATAACATCATAACAAGGCGGTGATCCAGAAGGGGTTAATGCAGCTTATAGAAATGCTTCATAGCCTGCAAAATTTGCTATTCCTCGTTCTTACTGATATCCTAATAATGTTGTTATTGTTTCATAGGAATAAGCAATGGTAGCCTGAAAAAAAATACAAATACTGTGCTTTTAATTCAGCTTTATTAAAAATGCTTATTTTAGGCTCCATGTAAGTTTGATTAGGGCTGGAACCTATAGACAAGTGCTGATCTGTACCTTGATATCAACATCAGTCTTTAAACTCTGAAAAGTATATCTCATCAAATAGTTTGTTTTATCTATACAATAGGAAAGTGATGTTTTGAAACCTAGCTGGAAATGAGAAAGATTTTAAAAAGCAATATACAATGTATAACTAAATTTGGTATTGTTTAAAAAAATTTTTTTTTAAAATACATCCATGGAACAGACTAGATAAGGAAGAATCAGAAACAACCAAAATCAATAAGCTAGTGTTCAAAAAACCCAGGGTTCAAAATACATGAAGAAATAGTTTTTAAAAGAACTACAAACTATAAATATATGAAAAATGCTCCAAACAAACCATAATTTGTTCAAATAGATATCAAAATAACTCTCAGGTTTCACCACAAATCCTGCTAATTGACATACATGACAAAGGAGAAGGGGTACAAAAAGACATAACACTATTGGTGGCACTTTGAGTTGGATCAACCATTCTGGAAAGAAAATTAGAATTATGCAAAGAAAGTGAGTAAAAGTCACATCCTATGATGCAGAGATTCTGCTACTACACATATACTTAGAGGAAGTAATTGATAAAAACACATAATAAAATAAAATCATAATTTAATACTAAACTACACCATAAATTCTGTAAACGGTCCCATATACAACAAAATATTTACAGTCTAATTTTGAAGTAGGAAAAATACAAAGTAGATACCCATAGAATAGGGAAATAACTTAAAAAAGATGGTACCTGAATATAAAAGATTACTATTGACCCATAAGAAAGTAACAATGTGATAAATATGGAGAAGCATCAGAAAATGAATATGAAATTGTTATGCAGACAAGAGTAGATTTAAATAGTAAAAATACAAAAACAGCAATAATAATAGCAGCAAGCATTTACATAACACTTTAAGGTTTTCTAAGTACTTTACAAATATTATCTCATTTAATCCTCACAACCAATCCAGGAAGACAGTGCTATTATTATTCCTATTTTACAGATGAGGAAAATAAGCACAGAGGTCAAGTGTCCTACCCAGGGTCACACAGCTAATAAGATGTTATGAAATGATATGGAAACATTCAAGTCTTCTCTAAGCCGACATTGATGCATAGTGCTGAACGTATACTAGTTGCTTAGTATTAATTATTAATTTCCAGATGGTCTTGGAAACTCTACCTATAAACCCACAAAATCACAATAAGAAATAAGGTAGTTCTACTTTATGCTTCAAGAGAAATTAAAATTAAATCAATTAAATGGAACAAAATGTCATGGGGCACAGAGCACCCCACAATTTCTCTGGGGCACACCGAGGAATCTTCTCCTTGAGAAACTAAACCAGAGGACAGATAACGCCTAGAGGAAACCAAATCGGACTGAGCTAGCTTGGGATTCCTACCCTACATTCTGGTCTCCCTTATCCTGGGGAGATAAGTTTGGGTGTGGCCTCGGCCTTTGTGTTCTGAAGAGGGATCTGTAGCCACCCCTCACCCAATTCCTTTAGTCCACTACCAGTGGGGGATGGTCTCCACTGCTCACCCAATTCCCCCAGCTACCACCAGTGGGGGATGGTCCTCTCTCACTAAAGGAACTTTTCACGGGCAGATGGTCCACCCCCATCAGTCCCCTATAAAAGTACCTTCCGGTCTCCTGTTTGAGGAGATTTGATACCTCTGAGCCATGTGCTTTGTGCCAAATCTCCCCATGAAAAGTCTAAGGATTTCTTTCGTGGTTTCCCTCCCCCCCACCCTTCCCTTCCCTTGCTCCTAAATAAACTATCACCTTGTTCTAACTAAGTTTTGTGTGCAAGAGGGTGTAATTCTTTAAAGAGGAATTCCCAAGAACCCCAACCCCAAACTCGTACCCCATTTTCCCACTATATCATCTGGCGCCACGAACGTTTGTAGGGACGTGGGATTTTCCTCTTTCCTCTTAGCACACAAAACTGGGGGGTGGGAACCTCCCTTTTGGGTTTCCTTTCTCCCTCTCCCGCCTGACTCAACCTCTCGTTTGAGTCACAGAGAGGTAGAGAGAGGGTCCAGCTTTCGCACGCGACAGTGGGAGGGCAGCCTGAGTCTCCCTCCCTCGCTGAAAGCTCAAACAGACGTCTGGACCACGCTTGGCATAGAACCTGGAGTAAGGCCCTACCTTCTGGGTTTCTCTTCTCCCTCTCCCACCGGACTCAACCTCCCGTTTGAGTCACAGAGAGGTAGAGACGGTCGGCGTCTGCAGGACAGCAGAGAGCAGCCTGGGACTCCTAGATGTCGGAACCACGCTTGGACTCTCAGACTACACGTTTCTGGGTAAGAACATTTATGCTTATGTGTCTATCCCTTACCAGCTCTCTGCTCTTGTTTTGTTCTGGCAAAACCTTCCTCCCGGCCGGTTTCTCTTGTACCCCAATAAACCTGTTCTCTTATTCCTGATTAGGTCTTGTGCGAGAGTGTAATTCTTTAAAGAGGAATTCCCAAGAACCCCAACCCCAACTCGTACCCCATTTTCCCACTATATCATCAACAAAACAAAAAAAAGATGGGTGGGCAAATATGTGAAGAAATCTAAATCTTCCCGTCTTCATTATAACACCTCAATTAGTTTCTGACAAGTGCATTAGGATCAAAGCTTTTAAATCAAAGGAGCTAGTCATCTTATCCAACCCCATGTTTCACAAAAGTGAAGATTAAATAACTTGTCTGTGGTCATATTGATGAAGGAGGCAAAAAAGGGGTTAACTGAAAAACCTAAGATCCGAGCTCTAATTTAGATCTGAGCTCCAAGAGGGGCTATAATTTGCAAACCCCAGCTCCTAAAGGGATTAATGGATAACTTAAAACTTGGGAAACAAATCAGGACTTAGGCTCTTGTTACCCACATTAATCAGTACCCAAACAAGAACATAAAGAGGCAGGTCATAGAGACCTTAACTATAACAATGATCCACAGACAGGGCATCGAAATTCAAACTGATAAATGAAAATATTTTGAAACTAAGCATGGGAGTCAAAAGATAACATGTGCAGAAAAGACCAAATTTGTCCCCAGATTCACCTTATGACATGTAAACCCCAAAGCACACCTCCACGGAAAAGGTACCTGCCTGGGGGTTGATTTAAACCCCTAGGAACTCCAAATTAGGATAATCCCTCCCCTGTACCTCCCTAAAGTGGAGATTATTATAATGAGACTGATAATTAATTTATCCATACTATAAATATAACTGTCCTTCCTTTCCCTATTCCAGAGACACTTCCATAATGCTCTCCCTGTGATCATTCACAGTTTTGCAATAAAATTTGGGAAACTGAGTCACTGAGTCTTGTAATTCTTTTGGGATGACTCATGATCAATTTGACCCTACATCAATATGGATAGTGTTATTACAGAGCTGAATGAGGTAAAAGTTGATATACTGTTGGGCACTTGGAGCAGCTCAGTGGTACATAGGATAAAGTTCCAGACCTGGAGTTAGTAAGACCTGATTACAAAGCCAGCTTCAGACATTTATTAGCTGTGTGACCCGGGGCAAGTCACTTCACCCTGTTTGCCTAAGTTTCCTCATCTGTCAAATGAGCTGGAGGAAGGAAATGGCCAAGAAAACTCCAAATGGGGTCCCGGAGAGTCAGACTCTACTGAAACAAATGAACAACAAAACAATATTCTTAGCCTCTGTATGTTATATTCCTTGTATTTTACAAATGACAATCTAAAGAGCATATTGTCATTCTGAACAAGATTATTTCTGACCAAATTCGTCCAATCCATTTCATTTACCATCGGATGTTCTTTTTGATTTCAACTCCAAAGACATCTTGTCTTCCCCTGTTGAGCTCATCACCTGAAATCTCATCATCTTGAAGACTAATTGAGCTTTGATACTTGACACCTCTTCAGCAAGGAGGGCTAGAGGACAGAGCAATGAATTCCTCTGAAGGCCTGCTTTTATAAAAGGCTCAGGGGGCAGCTAGGTGGCACACTGGATAAAGCATCAGCCTTGGATTCAAGAGGACCTGAGTTGAAATGTGGCCTCAGACACTTGACACTTACTAGCTGTGTGACCCTGGGCAAGTCACTTAACCCTCATTGCCCTGCCTCCCCCCCAAAAAAAGGCTCAGACTCTTCCAGTTACTTAATTTACTATCAGCAGCTCTGCTTGGTTTTTACTCTACTAACATCATGGCCTTGTGTTGGGTACCCTCCTTTTGAATACTATCTTCCCCCATTAAATTCTAAGTTCCTTGAGGGCAGGGACTGAGTTTTAAAAATTGTTTCCTCAGAGTTAAGCATAGAGCCTGGCACTGTAGGTATTAAATAAATAGTAGGTTTTTAATAAAATTTATTATTCACCATATCCCATTCTCAAATCGTAAAAGAATATCACTATGATGAAATGGAAATAGCACAAGACGTGTAGAGAAAAGTAATTTTTTCAAAGCATGGCTCTGGCGCTTACTACAAGCAAGCAAGTCAGGCATCCTCCCTGGGCCTAAGCTTTTTATATATTTAAAAGGAGGGGGCTGAATGTTGGCCCAAGAGAAAAGATATGGAAATGCATCAACATTCTTTCATTGAAGGTGGAAGTGGGAAAAAGTTATCAGTTGGCATAATGGTGTGAAATGCTGCATATCATTTCTAATATAGTTAATGTGATGGTAGTTTATGCTTAACTAGAGAAGATTCACTAGGCAAGGAAGTAAGAAGGGGCATATTCAGCAACAACTAATGTAAAAACAAGAGACATCAATGAAAAGTTTAAAAATAAACAAAATGAAAATGTTGGACTAAATGATCACTAATACCGCTTCTAATTCTAAACCTATGAGCTTATTCCTATAGAACTAATTAGGTAAAATATACTCATAACAAAAAAGCAATATTAGAGCTCAAGATGGAAACAAAGCTATTTATTCCTAGAGGAGGATATGCAAGCACATAGCTTAAGCACTTTTTAATATTATTAATTCACACTTATATAGTGCTATGTTTACAAAGCACTCTCCTCACAAAACCTATATGAACATCAATTTGGACAGTGTCCAAAAGATATACTGAAAAGCAAGAGAAGCTATGACACATGTAAGAAACATGTCTTCAAAAAGTATCAGGGGAGGGGGGGGGGCAGCTAGGTGGCGTAGTGGATAAAGCACCAACCCTGGATTCAGGAGGACCCGAGGTCAAATTCGCCCTCAGACACTTAACACTTACTAGCTGTGTGACCCTGGGCAAGTCATTAACCCCCATTGCCACCAAAAACAAAAACAAAGAACAAACAAAAAAAAAGTATCAGGGAAAAAAAATGTAATAAAAGGACAATTTTTCTGATAAAATTGAAGTAGTAGGGTGATATTATTTGAGGGTTTACTAAAAAAGAATGAAGTTTCTTAAGTAATAATAAATAAAAATTTTTAAAGCATACAAAAAGCACAAGGTGTACTACAGCTAAAGAAAAAAAACATACTTGAAGAAAACTTCTGGGTTTTAATCAAGAATACTGTAATTCTAACAAAAACTATTCCAGCAATCACTACATCTGATTAAACAGACTAAACTTTTTGTATTTCTGGTCAAAAGTTTATAAGTAAAATAAAGTGTTTTATTAAGAAATGTGGGGGCAGCTAGATGGCGCAGTGGATAGAGCACCAGCCCTGGAGTCAGGAGAACCTGAGTTCAAATCAGGCCTCAGACACTTAACACTTACTAGCTGTGTGACCCTGGGCAAGTCACTTAACCCCCATTGCCCCTCAAAAAACAAAAACAAAAACAAAAAAAAGAAATGTGAAGAATTTTATTGTTCATCAAGTATATCAGCAGGAAAACTCTCTAATCCTGAAATGGAAGGCAAATGCAGGAAAAATCCAAAGTGACAATATCACTGTTAAAACTTTTGACTGTCTTAGAAAATAAATGGCAAAACCCCTGGGATCTGATGTTGGAAAGGGACTTTCAAATGATCCTAAACGCTAAGCATCTAGAAGTATTTGGCCAAAGTATGTAGTTTCTTCTTTAATTAGCTTTTGTATGACTCCACCCTCAAACTGATTCTTATACCCTTAAATTCTCCCTTTTCCTCACCTGGTGAAAAAAACTGGTCCATTTATAATATTTACAAAAATTTTAAGCTAATATTTAAGGGACAGATAAAAGCTTATCCAGAAACTGTTAATGATTTGTTCTCTTTTTAAGTTTGTTCTTGCTTCTTATAAACTGGCAAAAACTCAAAGATGCTAGATTACTTAAAATTTTAGTAACTTATAGTTCTATTTTATAATAAAAATTAAATTATTTAAAATAAATTAATTAGAAAATTTATACTAGAAATTTATAACTACTGCCAAAATAAATTAAGGGCAGCTGAGTGGTGCAGTGGGTAGATTGCCAGTCCTGGAGTCAGGAGACCTGAGCTCAAATCCAGCTTCAAACACCATCTATATAATCCTGGGCAAGTCACTTAACCCTGTTTGCCTCAGTCACCTCATATATAAAATGAGCTGGAGAAGGAAATGGCAAACCACCCCAGTAACTTTGCCAAGAAAACCTCAAATGGGATCATGAAGATTTGGACACAACTGAAACAACAAACTAAATTACACTATTAAATTCATGAAGAATCTGAGCAAATCTTTACATTTACATGCTCTAAAACATTATACTTTATACAAACAAAAAGACAAAATGTAACTTAAAAGTTTTCCAAACATTTCTTAGTATAAACTGTGACATGGACTCACTATTTTACATCTAGAAAAGTCTTGAAATCTGAGTGGGTGTTTACTGTTTTAGTGACTCAAACAGTATGCACTTCCAGTCTACTACTAAACACATGCGATGCTATACAAATAGAAAAGATGCTATTTAAATAGAAGATATAGCACTAATCTTCAAACCATAGCAAATGGAAGGAAAAGAATTCAAAAAAAGAGAAGAAAACAAAACAAGAGAAAAAGTGAAAGCAGAATAATACAAATTTAATACACAAGTAGAAAGGGGCCAGGCAGTAAACTTGACTATCAGAGTATTAATCAGAGAAGGCATCCATTTTTGTGACCATAATGATAATGATACATGTAGTCAGTAGAATAGTAATTTTCAAACTTCTCTTTTCTTTCCAATTCTTTCCTCTAAAAAAAACCCTCAAATAATCTAAATGATATACCTTTCAAATACTGCATTTAGTGCATTAATTTATAGTTATACCTTTCAAATATTTCATTTAGTGCATTCATCTATATAGATATGCTTTTCAAAATATTTTAGTTAGTGCTATGTTCTTATATCAGATTCCATTTATATATTATATTCTTCTCATACAAAAAAAGTCTACCTTAGAAACTCACATTGCAGTGGAATGTGCACTGGATCCTGAGTCAGAGGACATGGGGTCAAATCCAGCCCTGCAGGAAAAATCCAAGAAGGAAGAAGTAGTAAAACCCATGCCCTCAAAAATCTCTACACAAATATATAGTTAAGGCAATGAGCAAGATATAGTAAAATACCTAAAGCAAGGAGACAAAAATTGATCTCATAGGTATCTCTATGACTTGATGGAATGAAGCTCATAATGGGAATGTATATGGATGGATATACAGAATTTTAAAGAAACAGGGGTATCAGGATAGGTTAAAAGGTGGAGGGGAAATTAACATTCAGTTAAAGAAAGTATACTCATGCAAAGAAATCCCTTCTCCCTTTCCCCTCCCCTCCCTCTCTCTCTCTCTCTCTCTCTCTCTCTCTCTCTCTCTCTCTCTCACACACACACACACACCACACACACACAGGAATAACTAACTGATAGTGGTATCTTAGGGGAAGGGAAGTGACAATTCCTCTTTACCTTGGGGTTGGGTGAAGAGGGAGAATGATGACTCTCCTTAAAGTTTCTGGGGTTTTAGAGAAAAGAAAAGAGGCAAGCTGGACATAAGATACACCAGAAATTCACCCACTAATTTAGATGTTAAAAAGATAAGTATACAAGTACAAAAGATGGACACAAAGCCAAGTAAGAAAAGATGTCATGATATTTCCACAGCTCAGATGACTGCTTGAACAAAGGCTCCCACACATTTACTAAAGCAGAAATCTGAAAAACAGTACCAAAACAAATCAAGAAATCCAATAAGAAACTACTTAATGTGACTTTATCCACACCAAAACTGCACAAAAAGTTAGCCAGGAAACCTATGGGCAATAGGAAAAGAGGCCTGCCAGAAAAGCCAGTGTCAGTGCAAGCAAACTAGACAGAAAAGACTCCTAGCAGGGCCCAGGGGATGGGCCAAAGAGACATACTGCATGGCTCTACAGCCTAAAAGCCACCAATCTGGGCAAAGCTTTCAGACCAGCATACCACAAGGACAGGATCTCTTTGATGCCAAAGAGAAACATGAATATTCAGTGCTCTGAATTTCAAAGGGGAAAGGGAGCACAGCTTAAGACTTTCCTACCTTAGTGGTCAAAACAGAATAAGACTAAGTAAGCATGGTCAACCACTTCACCCAAAAGAGTATCAAATCTAACCCTTGGCACAAAGGTCCAATTTAGCAACTAAAGCTGGAAATAGAAACATAAGACACCAACCATTATGAAGAGTTATATCCAAGATAATTCCAAAGGACTTATGATAGAAAATGCTCTCCACATCTGGAAAAAAGAATGGTGGGAATCTGGATGTAGATTGAACCATACTTTTTCTACTTTGGGGTGGGTTTTTTTTTCCTTTTTTGAGGTTTTTCCCTTTTGTTCTGATTCCTTTTTCACAACATGACTAATGTGGAAATTTGTTTAATGTGATTATATATATATCTCCTATACGAGATTGCTTTCTGTCTTGGGGAAATGGGAGGAAGAAAAATTTGGAACTAGAAATCTATATAAAACAAATGTTGAAAACTATCTTTACATGTAACTGGCAAAATAATAAAATATTTTAGGAATTTTTTTAAAAAAGAATTATTATAGAACCAGTGATATTCAAAACGTCCTATACCAAAGTATATTACCCAGTTGAGCTATCACAGAATGGTGATATCTCCAAGAGTTATCTCTTTCAGACATAGGCCACTTTGAGGATTTTGTTTCCTTGACTATAATTATTTGTCACAAGGCATTTTTTTTTATGGGGTAGGAGGAGCAACTGCAAGACTGAGAGGAAAACCTAGCAATGATGATGCCCCCCCCTCACAAGAAAATTAAAAAAGGAGGGCCACTGAAACTTTAATAATTTTTTTTAATTCACAGAACAAATTACAGGAAAATTTGGAAGGAAGATAAAGACAATTTTGAAAGGAAGATGTTTAAATTAGTATTTAGTTTTTAAAAAGGAAAGCTGTATAAAATAAATATGCAAGGTATAAACTGTGGGGACCAATTTGTAATTGGGGAGTGTTAGTTAAGCGGCTCACCACACTATTGGGGCAAGGAAGGAGACCGGCAGCCTCCCTCAAAACAGAACAGGATTTATTTTTAACAAGAACGAACTTTAAAAAAACAACAACATAAACAGGATCAGTAGGATCAAAGGAAAGGAAATAAAATGGGGAAAGGGAAATTATACAACCTGAAAAAATACCCACCGGAATCAGCTGAGAATACACAGCCCACCCACTCCTGTCACCTTTCAGCTGGAAGGCGACTTCTCCCCATTCCCCGAAACCCTACACAGCCCCCAACCAATTGTCTGGCCACTCTGATAGTCACATGACTGCCCTCACTAGGCTTCCAATCATTATAATTTTGCCAGGCCCATGTAGGCGTTGGCAAGTGGTGATGACGTGAGGTGCCAGCGCCATGGCAACGGCTACAAACAGTGGGTGGAGCACCATGCGGTTTGTGGAGCCCCAGGCCAGTGCACACCGAGGCATAAAAACTCAAATAACAATTCTTTACAAAACATCTAATTTTACTTAATACATAGTAAGTACTTAATGATTGCTTGTTTTTTAATGTTTATTAATATTTTTAATATCTCTGTAGTTTCTCCCCACTATACCTCCTCCTCTGCCAAAAGCCATCCCAAATACAAATAGCATTTTTAAGGAAAAAGAAAAAGAAGAAAGGGGAGGGAGGAAATACACATAACTGATCAAACATCAAAAAACTCTAAAAATATTTGTGATGTGCAACAGTTGTGAACCTCCCATCAATGCAAATAGATTGGTTGGGAATGTCTTTTCCCAACCTCTTTTGAGCCATACCTGTTCTTTATATTTCTGCAACATTCACTTTTGGTTTTTTGTATATGTAGTTGTTTTTATTATTATAATCACTGTGTATACTGTATTCTTGGCTCTTCTTATTTCATTCTGCTTGAGTTCATGGAAATCTTCCATGATTCTCTGTAGTTAGCACATTCATCATTTCTTACATCACTGTAATATTCCATGATGTTCATGAATCACAATTTGTTTAGCCATTCTCAATGGGCATCTCCTTTGTTTCCAATTATTTGCTATCACTGATGCTATAAATTTGATTTATAAGGTAACTTTCTTCTTATCAGTGGCCTCCTTGAGGTATGAGCTCAGTAATGGAGTAATCTCTCAAGAAAAGAATATGGATACTTTAGTCACTTTGTTGTCATAATCAAAACCTACAATGTATCAGTGTACCTGTCTTACCATAACTTCTTGATAGAATTTTCCAACCTCTGTCATCTTGCTAATTTGCTATGTGCAAGGTGAGGGTTGTTTTGAATTCCATTTCTCTTATGACAATCTGGTGCATTATTTAATGTAAAAGCCTCAAATCTGTCAGTGAGCTAAGGGGATGTCTACCTCAAGCATGACAAGACTTCCCCTGACAGAATGAGTAAATGAGAACAATTTGTTCCAATGGCCATGAAAGCAGATGAAACAGGTGCTATGATATGCTTAGAGCTTGGTCAGATATCAAAAAACCCAAGGTCATTCACTGCATTCCAGGCTATCACCAGTTGTCTTGACTTTTGTCATGTCACTGGACATCAATGACTCTGGCTGACAATATTGTGCAACTTTGCCTCACTTAAATCCAATTCATGCACAAGTCAAGACATTACCCATCTCCTCATGATGTCATTGATCCTCTTCAAAAATGAAGGATGAACATAATTGTTAATACTTAGTAATTCTTTGGAGAACTGTTTGTTCATATCCTTTGGCCACTTAGCTATTGCAGAATAGCTTTTGGTTTTATGTATCTAAATCTATACTTACATATAGCTATATATACACATATGTATAGACATGTTATATAAATAACATATTATATATGTGTGTGTTTATGTGAACTGTTTATATGTCTGGATATCAAACCTTTATCAGAGAAATTTAATACTACATTGTTTCATACTCAAACCATTTCCCTTCCTATTTTAGAGGCATTAATTTTGTCTGAGCAGAAATTTGTCAAGTTTATATAATCCAAGCTATCTATTTTATCTTTTGTAATTGCATAATAACTTATTTTGTTAAGGATACATTTTCTACTCAAAGCTGTGAGAAGTATATCATCTGCCTCTCTTCCCACTTCTTATATTATGATCTATTAATATTAAGGAGGTAGCTAGGTGGCTCAATGGATACAGTGCTGGGCCTGGAGTCAGGAAGATCTGAATTCAAATCCAGCCTCAGACACTAGCTGTGTGACCCTGGGCAAGTCATTTAACCTGTTTGCCTTAATCCACTAGGGAAGTAAATGGCAAACCACTCCAGTATTTTTGCCAAAAACAAACAACTAACTCATGGACAGTATTGGCATGCTATGGTCTACAGGATCACAAAGAAATAGACACAACAATAGAACAACAACAACATAATATTATGGTCAAATATCCATTTAAAATAATTAATAAAGGATAAGGTGTTGGTCTTAGCCTAATTTCTGCCAATACGCTTTCCAATTGTCCCAATCGTATTTACAATATAGTAAGCTCTTCCTTAATTTGTTTTATGCATCATTGAACAGTGAGTTTCATTATTTCTGATCAGTGAGTTCAGTTGTTTCTGATTTTCCTTTGTCCCAATTCTATCATTGCTTCTTGGATTTTGTTGTTATTATTATATAGAAATACAACAACTTTTTTTGGGGGGGGGGGGCTGAGCAATGGGGGTTAAGTGACTTGCCCAGGGTCACACAGCTAGTAAGTTAAGTGTCTGAGGTCGAATTTGAACTCAGGTACTCCTGAATCCAAGGCCGGTGCTTTATCTACTGCGCCACCTAGCCGCCCCCCCTACAACAACTTTTTGATGGTTTATTTTGTAGCCTAAAATTCTACTAAAATGGTTGTCTCTATTATCTTTACTGATTCCCTAGGAGTTTCCCAAGTATACTAGCTATGGCAGTTAGATGCAAAGTGGATATAATGATTGAGTCTGGAGTCAGGAAGACACTTACAAGCAGTGTGTCCTAGACAAGTCACTTATTTGCCTCAGTTTCCTCCACTCTAAAATGGGGAACAATAATAAAACCTACTCACAGGGTTGTTGTAAGGATCAAAGGAGATATTACAAAATTCTTAGCACAGTGTCTGGCACATAGTAGGTGAAGAGAGATAGAAAGAGAGAGAGAGAGAGAGAGAGAGAGAGAGAGAGAGAGGTATATATATATATGTATGTATATAAAACTACATATACATATATGTATGTATATACAAATTCCCTCCCTGCGTTACACAATAATATCATCTGCAAATAAAAATAACTGCATTACCTCTCTACCTATCTTTATACTTTCAATATCTTTCAATTTTCTTAATTGCTAGTATTTTGAGAGCTATATTAAATAATAGTGGAGAGGACAGACATTTTTGTTTTACTCCTATATTTATTGGAGAGCTTCAAGAGTATCCTCATTATATATGATATTTATTTTGGATTTTAGTTAATTTTTATGATATGTTTAAAAAGTACTCAAGAATATCAAGAGAATAAGTGGAAAAAATGCGAAAGAAGGTGATCTAGCAACACCAGATCTCAAACTATATCAGAAAATGGTAATTAACAAAACAATCTGGTATTGGCTAAAAAATAGAGAAGTGGATCAGTCGAATAGAATAGGTATAAATTCAAACAGAAGCAATGCAGCCAAAATCAGAAGGGAGGCAGAAAACTGGGAAACAAATTTTACAGCCAGCATTTCTAATAAAGGCCTCATTTCTAAAATATATCAGGAACTACATCAAATTTATAAGAATCCAAGTCATTCCCCAATTGAGAAATGCTCAAAGGATATGAACAGCAGTATTTTGATGAAGAAGTCAAAGCTATCTATTACCATATGAAAAATGCTCTAAATCACTATTGATCAGAGAAATGCAAATTAAAACAACTTTGAGGTCCCACCTCACACCTATCAGTTGGCTAATATGACAAAAAAGGAAAATAATAAATGTTCGAGAAGCTGTGGAAAAAATTGGAACACTAATGCATTGTTTGTGGAGCTGTGAAGTGATCCAACCATTCTGGAGAGCAATTTGGAACTATGCCCAATGGGCTATATGACACTGTTCATACCCTTTTACCCAGTGGTACCACTGCTAAGTCTGTATCCCAAAGAGGACCATAGAAAAGGGGAAAAAGGACCCACATGTACAAAAAATATTTATAGCAGCTCTCTTTGTGGTGACAAAGAATTGGAAATCAAGGGAGAATGCCCCATCAATAGGGGAATGGCTAAACAAGTTGTGGTATATGAATGTAATGTAATACTATTGTGGCTGTAAGAAACGATGAGCAGGAAGGAGTTCAGAGAAACCTGGAAGGACTACATGAACCTGATGCTGACTGAGAGGAGCAAAACCAGGATAACATTGTACACAGTAACAGCAACATTGTGTGCTGAACAATAGGGATAGACTTGGTCTTCTCAGCAGTGGCAATGACCCAAAACAGTTCAAAGAACTCGTGATGGAAAATGTTCTCAACATCCAGAAAAAAGAATTGTGAATTATGAATGCAGATTGAACCATACTGTTTCTACTTAGACTGGTTTTTTATCCTTTCTTGTTTGAGGTTTTTCCTTTGTGCTCTGATTCCTCTTTCACAAGATGACTAATGTAGAAATGTGTTTTAATGTGATTGTACATGTACAACCTATATCAGACTGCTTTCCGTCTTAGGAGGGAGGGAAGGGAGGGGGGAAGAAAAAAAAATTGAACTAAAATCAAGTGAAAACAAATGTTGAAACTATCCTTTTATGTAATATGTAACTGGAAAATAATAAATTTTTTAAATTTTAAATTAAAAAAAGAATGGTACAAATTACACTACAGGAAATGACTAATCTAGTATATGATAAAAACAAAGATCCAAGCTTTTGGAAGAAAAACTCATGATTTGACAAAAACTGCCAAGAAAACTGGAAATACTATGGCAGAAACTAGGTATAGATCAACATCTGACACTGTATACTAAAATAAGGTCAAAATGGGCATATGATTTACACATAAAGGATGACACCATAAGGCAAATTAAGTGAGCATGGGATAGTTTATCTGTCGATTTATGGACAGAAGAAGAATTTAGGAAGAATTTAGAAGATATAGAGAGCAATACAAAATATAAAATAGAACATTTTAATTATGGAAAATTAAAGCTTTGCACAAAAAAAACTGGGAAAGAATTTTTGAAACAAGTATCACATGATAAAGGCCTCATTTATCAAATTTTTAGAGCACTGAGGTCAAATTGCATAAAACTATAAGTCATTCCCCAATTGATAAATGGTCAAAAGATATGAACAGGCAGTTTTCAGACAAAGAATCAATACTATTGATCAGCATATAAAAAAAATGCCCTAAATCACAAATGATCAGAGAAATAGCAAATTAAAACAACTCTGCGGTATCATCCTCACATCTATCAGGACCAGCAAATATAACAAAAAAAAGGAAATGTGGGATGTTGGAGGGGATGTGGGAAAACTGGGACACTAATGCATTGTATGGTAGAATTATGAACTGATCCAACCATTCTGGAGAACAAGTTGGAACCTGATGCCCAAAGGGCTATAAAACTGTGTATACCTTTTGATTTAGCAATACCACTGGCTAAGGCTATATCACAAAAACATCCAAAAAGGGGAAAATGACCCATTTGTACAAAAATATGTATAGTAGCTCTTTTTGTGATGGCTAAGATTTGGAAATCAAGGAATGCCCATCGATTGAGGAATGGCTGAACAAGCTGTAGTATTGATTGTGATGGAAAGTTATTGTGCTGTAAGAAATGACAAACAGGATGATTTCAGAAAGGCCTGGAAAGACTTACATGAACTGATATATAGTGAAGTGAGCAGAACCAGGAGAGAGCTATGCACCAGAGAAAGCAATATTGTTTGAAGAACTGTGAATGATTTTGCTATTCTCAACATCAGTGATCCAAGGCAATCCCAAAGGTACTAATGATGAAACATACTATCCCCCTCCAAAGAAAGAACTGATACTGACTGAACATAGATTGAAGCATACTATTTTTCACTCATTTCTTTCTTTTATTCAATTTTTTTATACAAAATTACTAATATGATGTTTTACATAATTGCACATGTATAACCTATATCTGACTGCTTACCTGCCTCGAAGAATGGGGAGGGCAAGGAGGGAAGGAGGTGTAGAATTTGGAATTCAAACGTTAAATACAAATGTTTATTATTTTATTAAAATTACTCTATGCCTATACAGTCTAAGGTTGGTTAGAGTATTAAACTTTATCAAAGGCTTTTCCCACATTTATTGAGATAATCTTGTGGGTTTGGATATTTTTGTTTTTCATATGATTATGTTGATTATTTTCCAAATGTTAAATCATTTTTACAGCCCTGGCATTATTCCAAATTAGTCTAATGGGTGATTTATTTGACAATAATTTATTTAAAATTGATATTCATTAAATGGCCATAGGTCTAAAATTCTGTCTTTTATCCTTACCTGGTTTATGTATGAAGACATTATGAGACAATCTCATAAAAGGAAACTCATAGGGTACTTTCTCAATTTTTTGAGAACAAATTTCTTAAATATGAATACTAATTTTTTTTTTAAGTTTGGAAGAACTCTCCTATGAAATCCACCAAGACACAGAGTTGGTTCTTCCCCTCCCTCCCTTCTCCAAATCCTTGGTAGTTACTTTACAATTAGTACCATTTCCTTTTCTGAGATGGATGACTTAAGATCCTTTTTTGGTTTTCTATCAATTCGGGTATTTATCTTCTCCATTGTTTTTATTGGTGAGAGTTGCTGTCAATTCAAGTTTTTCTGTTCTGCCAATGATTTCTGCTATGTAAATCCATAAATTCTGATTTCACATTTCTTATTTCTCTTTTATACAATTCAGGAACTTCCTGCTGTGGGTCCCATGTTTTTCTTGGGAATCCACAGGGTCTTCTGCCTGATCAGGTCTTGATTCATTTTCCTTGTCTTTCAATATTTTTTCATAATTTTCTTAAACCCTCCCAATTGATCTGGAGGCAGTATTGCCTTCTGCTGTTAATATCTTCCCTGTTGATTTAACCTGTTATGTTCAAAATCTTTAACTTAATTTTTTTTCACTTTGGTCATTTCAGTTTTTTTTTCTTTGTTTTTTCCCTACTGCTCACTTTCCAACTGTCTCCCCCCCTGCATGATTTCCCAGAGGACTGGATCTCAAAGCCACTCAGCTTACTCCCACATGGGGCAAATCATAATACACTAGCCTTGGACTCTGCCCCAAATGACTTCTGGGGAGAACCAAACTGGCCTTCAGCTAGATTCTGAGCACTATGCCTCTGGCTTAGTGGAGTACCACATCACCACATTCACAAGGTGTCTACCCTGTTCTTTCTGTTCCTCAGTTCTCTGGATATGCTTCATAGGCCCCTGCCATAGTTATATCCCAGACTGAACAAATTTCTGCCATTTGGAGACACTGGGAGTAGGCAGGGATCAGGATGTAGTGTATTAGGTTCTGCTTCTTCTAGGATCTGGCTGAAAAGAGAAGAACGATATAGGATAATAGTGTGAAGAAGTTTTTTTTTTTGTTTTGAGACTATGTCTTCCTATCTCATTGAGCCTGGAAATGCAACTCACTGAACAGCACAAGAATTTGACTTGCTTCATTTCTGACCTGGGCCAGTTCACCCATCTATAGGCAGTCTGGTTCCTGTCCCTGAGGGCTCACCATGTTGGTGTCGGGTTTATGTACAAACCCAATCAGCTAAACCATTTCCAAAATAGAATTTGTGAGCTCAAGTGATTCATTAGCTTCCCTGGTAGCAGAGATTGCAGGAATATGCCACGACTAGTAAAGATTTTTGAAAGATGGAGGAGATAAGTATGTTTAAAGTAGCAAGGATTAAAAGATTAAAGTTTAAAGAAAAGAAGGGGGACAACTGAGAAGACAAAATGCTGAAGAAAAGGAGATGGACCCTTGTAGAAGGATTGTCTTCAGCAAAGAAAAAAAGCTCCTTCCTAGTAGAATTTGGGGCAGGAAGGTGATATCAAAGTTTTGAGATGAAAAGGTAGAAGAGGTTAAAAGGTAGGATAATAAATGAAAAGAAGGTATTGATAACTTGAAATGACTTCTCTCTTCTAACAGACTATGTCAAAAAAAAAAAAAAAAGGAAAAATTGCTTGACCAAGCCTAACAATGACTCATTAGTATTTATCAAATGTTTAAAGAGCTTTAATAAAAAGAGGCTCAGCAAGTATTAAATATATTTAAGCTGCTTTTTTTCTTCACCGCATTCTTTAAAATTCTTTCCTTAAGGCATAGTCTTTATCTAAGACAAACTAGCTGAGGTAAATATAAAATTACACCACACACCTCAAGAAAACAACAAATTACTAATAAATGTATCTCCCCCTAATTAGGAACTCCCTAATTTTTGTCTCTTGAATAAATTTCATCACCACTACTGGAAAAGATAGGAATCCTATAAATCTTGGTTACAGTTCAAAAGTTTCAATACTACAAATAAATTTGGTAAGAAGGTTTCTGTGAATGTTTACAGCATATTTAAGGAAAAGTGTGATTTTTTTCTTCTTCGGTAGTGCTTTGAGACTAGAACAATTATAACTGGCCACTATATATCATGTGTTTTCCTAATTGGTCAAAACTGACATCTTACAATAAATTTCCTGACATAGGGAAATCTAAACTCATTTAGAAAAATCAAATGTAGAACATATAACATATGCTTTTAGACTTTTATGTTTTCTTAATAACAATACTAGTAGAAGCAGTAAGTAATAGCTAGCACTTGTACAGTATTTGACACTTGTATAGCAGTTTACATGTTAACGTCATTTGATCTCCACAACAACCCTGGAAGACAGGTGCTATTATGAACTCCATTATAGAGATGACGAAACTGAGGCACTGAGAGTAAGAGACTTTCCCAGGGTCATATAGCTATAGTGTCTGAGGTAGAATTGGACTCAAGTCTCCCTGATTCCAAGTCACATGATGTTTAAGTGGCATGGTTAAATGATATTTATTGTTGTTTAATCATGTCCAACTCTTTGTGACCCCATATGTTATTTCCTTATTTAAAATAGTGGAGTGGTTTGTCATTTCCTTCTCCAGTAGTTTAAGTGCCTTGCTCAGGACCACACAGCTAAGTTAGTGACTGAGTCCAGATTTGAACTCAGGTCTTCCTAACTCCAGGCCCATAGCGCTATCTACTGAACCATCTAGTTGCCTCTCATAATGATGATTACTAGATCGCCAAGGTTCCCTTCCACTTCTAACACTATGATTTTCCTCTAAAACTTAAAGCAATAGAAAAAATTAGATGCGGCAGGAAATTAGGAATCAAGTATTATTATTTTTCATTAAAATACAGAATATGTATATGGAGAATAAGAAGAAAGTTAGGGACCAAAAGTTGAATAGAAAGACTCAATCCATCAATAATCTTTTTTAAAGGACTTACTGTGTTGCAGGACTAAGGTCATCCATAGACTAAGAAAAAAAGGTGATCCAGTTGAACACATACTAGCCTCTTCATTCAACTAGACAAAAAATCTAAGTAGGCCAAGTAGAAAAAAACAACAATAAGGAAAAGAAATCAATGTAGGTTGCCAGAAGGTATAACTAAAAACACACAGCAGCATAATGCTCAGTGAAATGCACAGACATGTTTGTTTTAGAATCTCAGAGCCAAGTGGGTGGGTGGATCCAATTAGAAATATGAACTGTTGTTGCTTGGTGTAGGCTGGCTTTCCATTTTTCCCTTCACTCACTGCTCCCCACTCTCAACTTCTCAGACAATCTACTAGAATTACTTAATCAGTTTCTGAATACACCCTGCTTCAAGAAGTGTGCCACTCATTTCATTATAGGCCCAACCCAGTGAAGCAGAGCTCCATTGGTGGTTTTTGTCAAAATTCAGCTTATTCAGTTAAAGTAAATGGTAAAAAATGGATTGGGCAAGAAACCTAAAATGACATAGAGATAAGGCAGTTATCTATAAGCAGATAACTAACAACTCTACACCCATGACTATCCCAGATAGTCACTCTTATTCTCCCCCACTCTCCTCTTTATTCAGATACATACCAATTACTATCCTGACCCTATAATTCCACCCACCTCATGCCCTGAGATTCCATTCTTATGACAATCAACAATCACAAGGGCCATTTTCCCATCAGAAGCAGTAGTGTCTGAAACAACTGTTCCTACTATATGTGAAGGACTAGGCTGGCAAACATCGGAGATTTAAAATAGGTAGAAAGCCCAAGAATGCCTATGGAATGCAGTCATATTATTAATAGAAACAATAATCGTGAATGAAGATCACATAACGCTTAAAGTCAAGTCAGTAGTACACACAATGGTACTATTCTCATCCATTCTTTGCTTTAATCTAATCAACTTAAGACAACTTTCCTGAAACACTATTATCAGGTCAAAAAAGAATATTAAAACAAAGACCACTTTTTGTTGCCTTCACACATTTATTTCCATTAACAGAATAAGAAAAATAGCTATTAAAAAAGTCATCTATAGAGAATAAAGCTACAATTTATTATTAATTCCATTTTTATAACAAACTATTTTAAGGGGAGAAGGTATTTTCAGGACCCTTTAAAAATACTTCAACCCACATTTTTATATATACATTATTACTAAGTTGTGAGGTTCAAACGTGGCCCAGTTAAGTCAGAAAGACCTGAGTTCAAATACAGCCTAGATACTTACTAGCTGTGTGATCCTAGGCAAATCACTTAAACTCTGTCTGTCTCAGTTTCCTCATCTTAAAAAATGAGATAATAACACCTAACTCTCAGGATTGTTATAAAGGAACAAACAAGATAGATGCAAAGTGCTTTGTAAGCCTTAAAAACTCTAGCTATTATTAAAGTAGAAGAGCAATGTTTTGTTAAAGTTGAACTTTTATAACTAGAACAGTTTTTCTGTTGGAATTAAGCATGTATAACAATGCTTTGAATGCATCAAAAAGTAATTCAATTAAATACAACATTATTTATTAAAGGCCTACTATGGGAAAGGTGCTATAATGGGCACTGAGGAAACTAAATGAAAAGTTACCTATCTTCAAGACTTTTCATTTTACTGTAAATCATTTATTTAAGCTACAGAAGAAAATGCAAAAAGAATTACTTCTCAATAACTTTCAGCTTCCCAGTTTAGCTGCACAACTATCATCAAAGGTAGCCATATCTCAGTTCTCTATCTGATGTTTGGAGGGTGGCTTGTTAAAACAAATTGTCTTACAACAATTAACCAGAGAACAATGTTGCTCAGTTTCGATTACCCACACCATCAATGGAAAGAACCAAAGGAAAGTTAATGCAAAATTCTTATTTTGTTTTTAGAGAACACATTTTTTGTACTTGCATTTGAAGGTGACTAAGTTGTCCTATGCCAGGAACTCACAATCTTCAAAGAACAATTGACCGTAAGCTACATGATGTGATAATTATCATGAGGAGAAAAGTAGTGAGCGTGTATATAGTACCTACCAAATGCTAGGCACTGTACAAAGTGCTTTTAACCAAAGATTTCATGTGATCCTCACAACAACCCTGTGAGATAGGTATCAACATGATTCCCATATGGCAGTTGAAGAAAGTGAGGCAGACACAGTAAGTGACCAAGGGTCACACAGTTAATAAGAATCTATGGCAGGATTTGAACTAGGGTCCTCTTGACTCCAGGCTGTGACGAATAAAACTAAATGTGTGGTGACTATCTCTGTCCCAAGTGTAAGGAAGCTAGATAGGGTTTACTTATAAATTAGAAGATTTAGCACCAGTTTTGGGTATTAAGCATTCATTAAAGAGTAAAGAGAGAACACACGGAGTTTAGAAAGATAGGAAAGCCTAGCTAGGATCTATGGGGAGAGAGAAGAGAAAAGGCTGCTTCATCCACGAGTCCCAGGCCACAAAGAGGAAAAATCCTGTGCCTCTGAGAGTGGAAGCTCCCTGCGGGTCTGGAAGAGAGGTGGTCCCCACACCACTGCTCTAAGCTAATTGGCTGGTAGCATTCAAGTCCATTGATTAACGTGACTTGAAGGAGGTCCATGAACAGAACATGCCTAGGTCAGAGTTCAAATCCTCTGGCAGGAACAAGGGACACTGAGTTGACCTTAAATCAACAGGTCACCAGGCTCTCACAGCAGGGGGAACCCTGGTAATAATTTTCTCACAAGGCCCAGTGTTTTCTCCATTGCGCCACCTGGTTGCCTCTCTACAATGCTTCTAATAAATGAAGAGCATCATAAATCCATTAATAACACCCCACCCCCCCAAGTCAGAGACCTGGGTTCGAATTTAAATTTTGACGGTTATGTCCCATGTGATATTAGGCAACTCAATTATAATCTCAGAGTTTGCATTTCATCATTTGTAAAAGGAGTGGGTTGTAATAGATGGCTTCTGACGTCCCTTTCAGCCCTAGGTATAGAATTCTATGATCTCTTAATTGCCAAATCAATGGCCTTTTCTTAGTCCTGAGCCTCTGCAGCATACGACACCACCATTAACTACCATTAACAGTATTTGTGAAATTGTTATCTCTAAGAACATATCTGCATTAAGACCCTGACTCATTGGCTGGTTTAGTTTTTTTTCCCTCATCATCAGGAAAGCTGTCTTTCAAGACTATTAGTCCAGGGAGCTACAGTTTGAGCTAGTGACATGGCTTCCTGGGAAGCTAAGGCATAAAAAGGCCCAAAGGGAAGTCAGGACACTTAAGTGAAATCACCACATCCTTCTGTAAATATATATTTCCATATGAAAATAAGGCAAGCTATGTTTACCTGAGCCAGCATTGTATCCTTGGCTGAACATCCTTTTCATGCTATGGCTAAGTAAACTTCGTTTTCAACTGTCAGATGATCTATAAATATCTCATTTCATTGTAATACCAAACCTGAATCACTAAAAAAGTCTGTGTAAGGCTTGACCAGTAACATTTTTCTCACTATTTGGCCATTCTTTTTTGGATCATCATCTATATCCCATCACCTAATTGCAAGCATACACAACTCTTTATCCTATATCCTCCTCTCTATGAAATCATAGATGTAAAACATTTTGTAAACATTAAAACCTATAAAAATAATAGCTATCATTATTGTACCTTCTTAATTATAAGTCTTTTCCATGGGTTTAATGGCCACTTCTATGCAGATGACTTCGATAGATACTTCCAGCCTTAGTCTCTTTCTTAACCTCTAGTCCTGCAACCACCAACAGCTTACTCATAAGACCTCAAACTTAACATTTCCAAAACAAAACTCATTATCCTTCCCCAAAAACTTAGCCCTCCTCCAAATACCCCCTAGGTAGTCTGCAAAGATATCATCATTCTTCCAGTCATCTCAGCTTACAATCTAAAAGTAATTCTCAACTCCTCACTCCTCCTCATCCCCCATATCCAATTAGTTGCCAAGTGTTTGAGTCTACCATCATGCCACTTTGTACAATTCCCTATTTCTACATTTAACATGGCACTACTATAATTCAGGCCTTCATCACTTCTTACCTGTTATTTTACTATAACCTTCCCATTTTAGTTTCCCTGCCTCCAGTCTCCTTGTAATTGAATTTGGGGGTCAAAAAAATTTGGCAACAGTAAAAGGTTATGCATGCCTATTATATATACCTATATACCCAGGGTTGCATAAAATTTCTTAGGCAAAAAGGAGTCTAGAGTGGTGAGCCATGCAGTCGAGAATCAAAAAGCTTAAATTCCTTAAACCAATCCACATTAATGAGGCAGGCTTTCCTATAATACAAAAACCAGAAGATAACCCAATTATTTCTGAGGATGGAAGGATAAAAGGAAGGGACCAAGGGGGGACTAAGGGATGTGGTAAAAAAATATGAAAGTTTTTTAACAGTCGGTTAGGATAACTGAAAGACGCCAGTTTTTGAAGGACCACCCTTTTGGGGAGGAGACCCAACGGCATGAGCTACGCCAGTCGCCTGCTACGCACTCGGACTTCTGGGGTGGGAGCTTAAAAGCAAGGAGAGAACGGAAGTGGGGCTTTTTCCTGCTCTGCTGGTTTCCTGACTGCGCTGCACAGACCGGTCTCTCTCTCTCTCCAAAGGTGGCCTTCGGTTTTTGGTGAGTTTTTTATAAGGAATATAGACTAAGCTTAGACTTAAGAACATTTGTATTGTGTTTCTACTTCCCTATCTTCTACTCAACATCACCTTGTGACTACCATACAATAAATGGTCTATCTAGAAAACCAAAAGCTTCTTCCATTTACTTGTCTGGGGAGATAAATTAAGGGAAAGGTTAAGTAGCGGAGATATATGATCTAATATCCAATTTAAATCTCACAGTTTGGCGACCACGAAGGGGACAAGTTAACTTCGGTCTTCTGATCTTCTGGTTGGGTAATCTAATATCCAATTTTAAATCTCACAGGGAGAGCCTTAAAAATTGCAACACTAGATTATAATCAAATAAAGTTACTTAAGCAGTTTAATAGCAGATGATTTTTAAAAAAACTGGAGTCACTAAATATTAATTAATTCTTTAGCAAAGTTCACAAGCACATTATTCTGAATTCTTTTTAGACTACAATCTCAGATAGAATACATTATGTCTGAGAATATTCAAACTATACTTCTGAATGCTTTTCTGAGTCAAAATTATTGAGGACAGCATTTTATTTCAATATTCTTACCACTGAAATTAATCAAAATAGCTTCCCTGACTGAAAAAAATCCAATTAATGATCATAAACACTTCAAAGCATAATTGAAAAGGGAGCAGAAAAATCATTATCTGTCAAATAAAGCTATTTTATTTTAGGACAGGAAAAATTGAAAGGTACTTGTCCTCAGGTCAAAAACTGACTTCTGACAACTGTCTGAACGCATTTTTAACATCCACTGAGATAAATACTACTGAAAACTGAATTAAGTTGTTTTGGTCCCCTGAAAAGCAGAAAAATTTCTTCACTAAAGTTAGATTCTCATTTTATCCTTTCTAAACACACCAATAATAACTCTGCGACTTATTAAATATGATTTATCAGTAAAACAATTCAAAATACACTACTCTGCTTCTGAACCCAAGGCAAAATAACTGGGGCAAGATACTAAAATGTTAGTACATGGAGGACACAGTATTCATACTTAATATATTGTTATATTAAAGGAATCAAAATTCAGAAAGTAAAATATATAGGATGTATCAACATTAAAGGAAATATAAATACATATATAGAGATAGATAACAATTATATATGTATAAAAACAGGGTGTTTAAAAATCTTTGCTATAAAAATTTTTAACTGCATTAAGATTTTTAGGACATCCTCTGAATATGTTCCAAAGTTCCTTACCAGCATGGCAACTTTTGGAAAAAGAAATCATACAAAATGTTATTTCCTGCTATGAAATTAATATAATCCCATTATTACAAGAATATAAAAGGTTCAGATGAAAGATTTTACTCATATAGTTAAAGAAATGGCTATCTAGTTTTTTAATTTATACTGTGATATTTTGATCTACATTGTATTTTTTAAACAAACATACTTTTTCTTGAAGAATTGACCCAATAAAATATTAGAAAAGTATTAAGATCCAGGCACTTTATTGAGTTCAGAGGATTCAAAAATAGGCACCACAATTCTAGTCACCAGGTTCAAAATATAGGCATCACCTCCCCTCCTCTTTCCCCCTTCCTCCCCATTATCAATAAATTGCCAAGTTTTGCCAATTCTACCTCCACAACATTTCTAGCATCTAGCCCCTTCCCTCCACTCATAAGGTCACAAGAAACGCCTAACTGATCTCCCTACTTCAATTCTCTTTTTCCAAGGCATCTTCCACATAGCTGCCAAATTCCTAAAGAAAAAAGTCTGACCATTTCACTCCTCTGGTTAAAAATATTCATGTTCCAGTATACCCTCCCTCCCTTATTAGCAGATGTAGCAGATGATGAGTGTGGATGGTTTAGAACACAGCATATACTACTAGAATCAGATGATATATTAGCTTAGCTAAATTGTTTTTTTTCTTTCATTCTTTGTTACAAGAAATGGCTCGATGAAGAACTGGTATATATCTAGAAGGAAGGCAATATCAAACAAAAATTATTTTAAATATTCATCTTCCGATATAGGAACTGCATCTGGAGATTAAGATTTTTATTTAAAGTTGTTAGAGTGATCAACTTAAAATAAGAAGACCTTGGTTCAAATTGTACTTTTGGATATCAAGGGAATCAATGAATAAAATACAAAAGAGATAGTCTAGGCCATACCAGAACTCAAACTCAAAGCAGTAATTATCAAAATAACATGGTAATGGGGGCAGCTAGGTGGCACAGTAGATAAGCACGGGGTCCTGGATTCAGGAGGACCTGAGTTCAAACCTGGCCACAGACATTAGACACTTATTAGCTGTATGACCCTGAGCAAGTCACTTAACCCTCATTGCCCTGTAAAAAACAAAACAAACAAAATAATCTGGTTCTGGCTAAGAAATAGAATGGTGGATCAGTGGAATAGATTAGTAACAAAATCCATTACAGTAAATGACCATAGTAATGTAGTATATGATAAACCTAAAGATCCAAGCTTTTGGAATAGAAGCCTCATTATTTTGACAAAAACTGCCAGGAAAATTGAAAAACAGTATGGCAGAAACTAAGTATAGCAACAACATCTTACACCATATACAAAGACAAAGTCAAAACAGGTACATGATTTATACATAAAGGGTAATATCATAAGTAAATTATGAGAGCATGGAATAGTTTATCTGTTGGATTTTGGACAGAGGAAGAATTTAGGACCAAAGAAGATATAAATAGCATTATAAAATGTAAAATAGATAATTATGATTATGAAAAATTAAAAAGTTTGCTTGCATAAACAAAACCAAGGTAACCAAGATTATAAGGAAAGTAGAAAACCTGGGGGGGGGGGGTAGGGAATTTTGCAACAAGTATCACTAATAAGGCCTAATTTCTCAAATATATAGGAAATGAGTCAAATTTATAAAAATATGTCATTCTCCAATTGATAAATGTCAATGGGATATGAACAGGCAGTTTTCAGACAAAGAAATCAAAAGCTACCTATAGTCACATAGAATAAATGCTCTAAATCACAACTGATCAAGAAATGCAAACTAAAACACTCTGATGTATCACCTAAAATCAGAGCGGTTTAATATGAACAAAAAGGAAAACACTGTATGTTGGAGGGATGTAGGAAAACTGGGACAATAATGAACTGTTGGTGGAATTGTGACTGATTTCCAACTATTCTGGAGAACAATTTGGAACTATGGTCCAAAGGGCTTATAGAACTGTGCCTACCCCTGTGATTCAGCGATAACCACTGCTAAGGGATTATATCCCAAAGACAATCCCCCAAAAAAGAAAAAGACCTATTTCTACAAAAATATTTATAGCAGCCTCTTTTTGTGGTAGCTAAGAACTAGAAGTCAAAGGATGCCTATCAACTGGGGATATCTATACAAGCTGTACCATATGACTGTAATGGAATATTACTGTGCTATAAGAAATGATAGGCAGGATATTTCAGAAAGCCTAGAAAGACTTACATGATCTGATGCATAGTGAAGTGAAGAGAATCAGGAGAATGTTGTACACAGTGACAGCAATATTGTTTGATAAAGACACTGTGAATGACTTAGTTACTCTCAGCAATATAATAATCCAAAGACAATCCCAAAGGACCAATAATGAGGTATACTATCCATCTCCAGAGAAAGAACTGATATTGATTAAAGACTGAAGCATGCTATTTTTCACTTTAATTTTTTTCTTGTATTCAAGTTTTCTTGTATAAAATGACTAATATGGTAATGTTTTACATGGATAACCCATATCTGATTGCTTGCCGCCTCAGGAAAGGAGGGATAAAATTTGGAACTCAAAATTATGAATTAAAATGTTTATTATTTTTTTTAAAATAGAAAAATATGAATAATAAGATATCAACAAAAAATAAAATGAAATTGGAAAACAAAATAAAACAAAATAAATTGTACCTTTGCTCATACCAGCTTCTCCACAATGGTTCAAGACATTTTGCATTTTTGAACCTCATTTTATTTATTTGTAAAACAGGGATAATAATGACTACAACAATTATCACACAAGGCTGGCATATGACTCAATTGAGATAATGCGTGTGTGTGTGAGTGTATATATATATATATATAACTTTATATAACAGTAAAGCACAATATGTGTCAGTTGATATGATATGATAGACAGGTTTTGTTTATAAAAATTATTTCCTAAGATTTCCATTATCGGTATAACAAAAAAAAAGCTATGGGGCAGCTAGATGGCGCAGTGGATAGAGCACAGGCCCTAGAGTCAGGAGTACCTGAATTCAAATCGGCCTCAGACACTTAACACTTACTAGCTGTGTGACCCTGGGCAAGTCACTTAACCTCAATTGCCTCACTAAAAAAAAAAAAAAAAAGCTGAAGAGTTTAAAAGTTAATTCAAAGTTCAATTAAAGACCAGAGGTTTGTGTCAGAAACTAAATTTCATAGTCCCATTATTCTTGCTAAGTATATATATATATCATCATACAAGTATCTAGGAGAAAACAGATCCAAGATGACAGGAGTAACAAGAACATGTATAGACCAGAGCTCTCTACCGTAAACCTCCCAAAGAACAGAAAACACATCTTAGACTGAAAACTCTCCCAGATTGGAGACCAAAACCCAAAAAACCCCCACTAAGTCATTTTCCTATCTAAAGTCAGCAAAAGAGACGATTGGTCTGTGTCACAGGAACAGAGTCTAGTTTAGGAATGCAGGCGCCAAGGGATGGAAAAAAGGATCAAAGCTGTCCACCAGAGCAGGAAGCTAGTGAGATCAGGGAAAAAAGAGATACTAGGAGGACTCCAGATTTCTATCAGCTCTGTCATACACACAAGTTCAAGGTCAGAGATGAAGGGAGCTCTTAGGACAGCATGTGTGCCAGAGGTGGCATTCTGGGTAAGAGATGCCCCAGGTCCAAGGCTAAGTACTGAGCAAAGAAACAAGTTCAGAAAACAAATAGCAGCTTTGTGGCTCTGACCCCAGAAGCAGAACAGGGACTAAGTTCTAGTCTTCAGCACAATCTGAAGCCTAAAGTAGGGGAAAAAAAGCAGGAATCACAGACAAAAAAGGCAATGGGGAGCCTACAGTTCTGTCACTCCGACCTTCAGAGCTTTCTCGCTGGTTGAGAGTGGCTGAGTCCAACTGCAGTCTACTGGAGCTTCCAACCAGGGACATTATCCATCAGCATGACCTAGGTCAGGAACTTGCAGAGTTCAAATAAGGAATGTACTGAACAGACTTTTTCCAGATCACAAAACTTTGGAAACACTGAAAATATGCAGGTCCCTGACATACAGAAATGACAGAAAAATCAATACCCAAGAAAAAAAAAAAGAAAGACCCAAGAGAAAAAAAAAGCCTAGCACAAATGTTCCCAAAGAAGTGCCCAGGGAAAGAAGAGAGAGGAAGGATGGGAAAAATTAATCTCATACAATTGAGTTGTTTTTGTTGTGTTTTTGTTTTGCAGGGCAATGAGGGTTAAGTGACTTGCCAGGGTCACAACAGCTAGTAAGTGTCAAGTGTCTGAGGCCGGATTTGAAACTCAGGTCCTCCTGAATCCAGGGCTGGTGCTTTATCCACTGTGCCACCTAGCTGCCTCATACAATTGAGTTGTAAAAGAAAAAGTTTATATAACTAAGGAGGAAGGGGGTTGAGAGGTATGACACTTGAACTTCACCCTTACTGCTCAAAAGAGGATAAACTCAAACAGAAACAAAGACACATACATACACCCAAATAGATGAGTACAGAAATTGTTATTGTTTGTCCTTCATTTTCGAAGAGGACCATAACATCAGGAGGTGATGTTATGACTTGCAGTGAATTCAATTTAAGTAAGGGCGGCTGTACAAGGTCACCAAACTCATTTCTGGGGTTCCCCCTCTGGGTCCAATGGCAAAATTATTTTAGGACAACTAGAGATGGATGGCCCTGGATGTTTCTTTAAGGCAACTGGGTTAAGGGACTTGCTCAGGGCCACACAAATACTAAGCTGTCTGCGATGAGATTTAAACTCAGGTCCTCCCAACTTCAGGGTCTGTGCTCTATCCACTGTGTCACCTAGCTACCCCCGAGTACAGAAATGCATTTCAAAAACAAAAAACAAAACAGAAATACATTTCACTCAAATGGGGAAAAGGAATTGAAAAGGCTTAAGGGAAAGGAAGAAATAAGAGAGAATGAAGATAACAAGAAGAATTTTTCATAAGCAAAACATATTCTAAGAGTTAGGAGAAAAGCAAAGGAAAAGTATGAGAATAGGATATAGAGAATATATAATTAAACAGTCATAACTCTAAATGGAAATGGGATGTACTTAACCAAAATTGAAAAGAGATTAGCAAAATGGATTAGAAACAAGAACAATATGTTGTACACAATAAGCATATTTAAAAGAAAAAGATGCTCACAGAGTTAAAATAAGGAGCTACAGCACAAATCTGTCATGCTTCAGTTGAAGTTTAAAAAAAAAAAGGTTGGGGAAGAGAGCATAAATGATTTAAATGCAATAGCAAAAATAGACTAATTTGAGACGATAAACTACATTTTGCCTGAAATAAATATCATAGGTAATAAATAGGTATCAATGTTGAATGTGCATGTATATATAAAATATATAACCTCCAAGTACACACACACACAACACACAACACACACACACACACACACTCACTCACTCCCCCCCCTCAAATTCAGATATAGCAAACTAAATTCTTAAAGGAAAAGTTAAATGAGTTACAAGGAGAAACAGAGCAAACTACAATATGTGGGGGGCCTCTCACAAACTAGATATAGCTAACAAAAAATAAACAGTATCCTATTTTCAGCTGTGAATGGCATGTTCATAAAAATAGTTGATGTTTCAGGGAATAAAAAAATCAATGCACTGGGGCGGAGCCAAGATGGCGGAAAGACATTAAATGCACCAAGGCTCCTGATACAATCGCCCCAAAAATAGCAATAAAATAACCCTCGGGGCAGAAAAACACACAAAAATACTGGCTGAGAGTTTTCTCTAGTCATAGATAGATTTTAGGGGGCCGTGCTGGGTCACGAATAAAGCCTAACCCCACAATCGGGCCGACACACCAGATACCCACCAGAGGAATTTGCCCCAGTGCCTCTGAATCGGCCTGCAGCACAGGCGTCTTCTGGAACAGAGCGTGCGGTCGGGGCTGAACGGCTGGCCTGGGGGTAATTGCAGGGGGTACCAGTGGACTGGGGGAAGGATTTGGACCGTCCCACCCCAGCGGGCAACCAGGAAGAAATCCTGAGCTGCTGAAGGCGCAGGTGTGGGGGAGCAGGAAGAGCAGTCTCATCCGAAGCTGAGAACCACACCACAGAAAGCTTTGCTGGTTGGTTCTTAGTAAATAGGCCTGAGGTTATCTCCAGACCTGAGAACAGGCCAGGTGAGATTAAAACCTTTCCCCATCTCAACACCAAACACCTGGGCCCCTCTGAAGCTGAGAACAGGAGTGGAGCCGAGAAGCAGGCCCCCCCCCCCTTCCCCGGAGAGTTAAAATCAAATGAAAGTGAGGCCAGGCAGGCTGAGAAGAAGCCCAACCATCACCCCAGGCCACGCTGTAGCTTGAAGAGCATGTCCTGAAGCAGAGCCACTTTAAGAAGGAGTCAAAAGCCAAGAAATAGTAAGCCAGGATGAAGTAGGCAGAGAAAGCAGAAGACCATCACAAAACTTCTTTGGAGGTAAGGTAGACCACAATACAACCTCAGAAGAAGAAGATAATAACAGGGTCAAAGCTCCAACATCCAAAGCTTCCAAGAAAAAATATGAACGGGTCTCAGTCCAGGAAGCTCAGCTCTCAAAAGGGACTTTGAAGAGAAAGTAGGAGAAATAGAAAGAAGATGTAGAGAAAGAAGGAAAGAATGGAAAGGGAAATGAGAGCGATGCAGCAGAGTCATGAGAAAAAAAGTCAACAGTTTGAAAAGCCAAATGGAAAAAGGAGATTAAAAACTGTCCTGATGAAATAAGTGCCTGAGAATTAGGATTGAACAAATGGAAGTGACCTTATGAGAAACCAAGGCACAGTAAAGCAAATCAAATTCAATGAAAAAATAGAGGGCAATGTGAAATATCTCCTTGGAAAAACAGCTGGACCTAGAAAATAAATCTAGGAGAGATAATTTGAAAATCATTGGACTACCTGAAGACCATGACCAAAACAAAAGCTGAGACACCATCCTCCAAGAGATTGTGAGGGAAAATGCCCCGATATTCTAGAAGCAGAAGCTAAAATAGAAATTGAAAGAATCCACCAATCACCTCCTGAAAGAGATCCCAAAAGGAAAACCTCCAGGATTATTATAGCCAAATTCCACAACTCCCAGGTCAAGGAGAAAATACTGCAAGCAGCTAGAAAAAAAGGAATTCAAATACTGTGGAGCTCCAATAAGGATAAAGCAAGATCTAGCAGCTTCTACATTAAAGGACCAAAAGGGCATGGAATATGATATTTCAGAGGGCAAAGGAACTAGGACTTCAGCCAAAAATCACGTACCCAGCAAAAACTGAGTATAATATTTCAGAGACAAAAATGGGATTTCAATGAGAAAGAGGTCTTTCAAGCATTTGTGATGAAAAAGACCTGAACTGAATAGAAAACTTGACTTTCAAATACAAGACCCTGGAGACGCATAAAAGGTAAACAGGAAAAAGACTTTGTGAGGGATATTAAAAGATCAAACTGTTAACTTTCCTATATGGGAAGATAATACTTTGAAATCATAAAAAACTATCTCAGTAAGCAATTCACAGAAGACAGGGATGAACTGAATATGAAGGGATTATATCTGTAAAGCATTTATGTTTTGTTCTTTGTAGGGCAGACAGGGTGGGGTCTCTTATGTCTGGGGCTGGATTTGGGCTTGGGGTCTCCTGGGTCCCACGGCTGGTGCTTTGTCCACTCTGCACCTAACTAATCCATGATGACATCATTAAAATAGGGTTGAGGTGTAGGAGGAATAAACTAGGGGAGGGAGAAGGGGAGAGATGGTCTGGGGAGAGGTAGTTCACATGAAGGACACAAGAAAAAGCTTATGAAGTAGAGTAGAAGAGGGGGAAGGAGTTGGGGAGTGAGTGAACCTTAATATCATCAGAATTGGCTCAAAGAAGGACTCAAGTAGGTATAGTAATATATTTTGCCCTGAGGGGAGGAGGGAGGGAGAAAACGGGAGGGGGAAAGGAGGGGAAGGAGGAAAGGGCAGATTGGGAGAGAGTAGTAAAAAACAAAACACTTTCAAGGAAGATGAAGATGTTCTGCATCACTGCACCAGTATGACATATTGAATTGCTTAATCTCATAGGGAGGGTTGAGAAGGGAGGGAGGAAGAACAATTTAGAACAAAGAATTAGCTCAGGGACCCTGATCTCATTGGAGTGGGCTCATGGAGGGGATAGCTTTCATACCCAACTGAGAGGAGCAATCTATTTAACCCTGCAGGAAAACAGGAGGGGAAGAAGATAAGGAAGGAAGGGTTGAAAAAAGGGAGTGCAGAGTGAGGGAGAGGATAGTCAGAAGTAAAACACTTCTGAGGAGGAATAGGTAAAAAAGAAGAGAGAGTAAATGTCATGGGAGGGGAGTGGGTTGGAGGGAAATAGTTATGATGATTGATTATAATGGCAAAATGTATGTACCTACTTTGCTGGGCTTTTATGAAGAAAATTCTCTGTCAAGCTTAAGGTACTATATATAGGTTATGATGAACAGGATACTATCAGAAAAACCTGGAGAAAGACCTACATGAACTGAAGCAGAGTGAAATGTACTGTATACAAATTACAGTAATAGTGGGGGATAATCTGCTGGGAAGCATGTGGTTATTTTCAGCAAGGCAATGATCCAATATAACCCTGAAGGACTTAAGATTGTAGCCCATCTGCAGAGAAAGAACTGAAAACAGATGGAAACACATTAAAAAATTATTTTTCTTTTCCTCTTTGACAATTTCTTAATCTGAGGTTTGGGGTTTTTTTTTTTTTACTGTTTTCTCTCACAGCTAGCTAATATGGGAATTTTTCCATGACTACTCATGTATAACTTATTTTGAATTGCTTGAGTTCTGAGGGTAGGGGGTGTGAATGGAGGAGGGGGAAGAGAAGTTGGAACACAAAGTTTTTTAAAATTGATGTTAAAATTTTGTTTTTACATATATTTTGGAAAATAAAATTCTATTCAAAAAAACAAAAACAAAAACAAATGCAGAAAAAGTTAAAATATTAAATGCATACTTTGTGGACAGTAATGCAATAAAATTAAATCCACAAAGGACCTTTGAAGCAAAAACTAAATTTTAATTGGAAACTATATAACTTAAGCTTTAAGATTGGTTTATCAAAGAAACAAATCATAGGAACAATTGATAATTTCATTAAAGATAATGACAACACGCCAATGACAACAATGAGACAACATACCAAATTTTGCAGACATAACTAAAGAGGTACTTACATGAAAATTTTTATCTCTAAGTAATTTCATCAAAAGAGAGACAGAGAAAGAAGAAAGACAGACAGTTAGACAGACAGAAAGGGAGCATATCAACAGACTGGGCATGAAACTTTTTTTTTAAAAGATGATGAACAAATTTAAAAACTTCAATTACACACCAAGTTAGAAATCCTGAAATGAAAGGAGACATTAACAAAAATGAAAGCAAAAAAAATTTATTAAAATTAATAAATAAACCAGGAGCTGTTTAAAATAAAAGACAAATCATTAGCTACCTTCATTTTTTAAAAGAAGAAAATGAAATCACCAGTATCAAAAAAGATGAATTCACAAAAATGAAGATTGAATAAAAGCTATTATGTGCTTTCACATCAATTGTGTATCAATTCTAAAACTATGCCCCAAAACCTATTAAAACTGTATATCCACTTTGGATCTAGCAATGCTCCTACCATGTCTAGACTGCAACGACGAACAAAGCAGAGAAAGGGGGCCCATATGCCGACAAATCTTTATGTTCTAAAACGTAAATATTCTTTATGTAATGACAAACAATTAAAAATTGTTGAGGATCCTATCAAATAGGGAATGGCTGAATAAGTTATGGTTTATGAATGTAATGGAACACTATTATGCTATAAGAAACAATGAATGGGATGGGTGCAGAGAAAACTGGAAAGACGTTTATGACCTGATACAGAGTGAAGTAAGCAGAACCAGTAGAATAATTTATATAATATTAACAATATTGTAAAGGTAAACAACTTTGAAAGACATGACATTTGATCAACACAATGACCAACCACAATTCAAGAGGATTCATGAGGAAATGTGCTACCCATCTCCACATACAGATGACTTTTTTCTGGACACAGACAATGTGGGAATTTGTTTTGTTGAACATACATATTTAAGACAGGGGTTTTGTTTATATTGCTTTCTCAAATGAGGAAGGGGAGAAGGGAGTGAGAAAATGCCTATAAAATAAAAGAAAAATTAATTTTAAATGTAAAAAATTTTAAAGAAAAGACCTTTTTATTATACTTCATATGGGAATTTTCTGATATGAATACAGAGGTATGCACTTAACTAATGAAAATGTCATCTTATTTCTACTTAGAGAACTAACTCAGATGTATGTATATCCTCTCTCCCACCTCCATTTGGACAAACAAAATACCTTTAAGTTAATAAAAAAAAGTTCTTTCAAGCAACTCAAATTACACTTTATTTTGCCAAGGAAGAGTATGTTTTAGGGTAGTAAGTAAAAAAAGGTAAATATTTAGGTTCTGATGAGCAAATTATGAAACCAATTAAGAAATGCCTTGATAAAAGCAGACATTCAGAAATTTCCATGGAGTTTTTTTATGACTTTTAGATGGATAGATGGATAGGTGGATGGATAAACAGATAGAGATATTACATATAATATATAATGATGCATTATTTATTATATTATAATAATGTGATATATAACAGCTATAATAATATATAATGTCATTATAATACTAATATATTATATACATGTATGTATACACATATATGTATGTGAATATACATGCATGTTACATATAAAGGGGTTTAACTAGAAGTTAGTAAGTCAGTTTTCCTTCAGCAAGAAGTGAACCAGATAGACTACCACAACTCATCATGTCCATTTGCAAATATTTCTGTACATTACAGTAATATTTGCGAACTACTGTGGTATTCTTCCTAATACCCTGAAAATATCAATTGTATCCTAGAGCAATGTATTTTATCATCAAGTAAAAGAAAATAATATGGCTTATTAATTCAAAGAACTAAAGAACTTCTTTTGTTACAGTCTACTCTGATATTCATATACCTTTGAACAAGTCAATCTGTTTGTGGCTCAGTTTCCTTATATAAAAAATGAGCGACTTGGACCAGATAGTCAGTAAGATGCTTTCTAGAACAAAAATACTATCAGGCTATTCTATATGCCAGTACTTTTGACTGGTCCAAAAATTCTCTTTCAAAAAGTACTTTACACTTAAAGTATCCTAGAATTTGGTGAGCAAGTCTGTGTTCAACGAATTACCAATAAGAAGAAAATGAAGAGCTAACACATAGTACTTTAAAGGTTGCAAAGGCTTTACATTAATTTACTCATCTGATCTTCCACACTGTATGTAAGTGCTATTATTATCTCTATTTAAGATGGAGAAACTGAAGCAGTCGAGAAGTTTTGACTTACCAAGGGTCACACAGCTAGACAGCATCTGAGAGAGGATTTAAACTTAGTTGTTCCCCAAAGTATACCCGTTCATATAATGCTTTAGATCTTACAAAGTGCTGTCCTTACATTACCTTGGAAACTTCAACCATAAATCATTTTCAGAGTTTTCAGACTGGAAGAGTCTCCAAGCACATGAAGAAATAAATTCAACAGAAAATGTCAATTTTTCTCCTTCTATTCTAACAGAATTGGCACCTAAACTGAAGAAGTTTGGATTAAGACTAAACATATGTAAATTTCTGACAAGAGGTTTTCTTAAATGCTAAAATAAGTTGTTCAAGAGAGATCATGAAACTGCTGGTAGTCTTGGGAGGGGTGGGCAATGAGGGTTAAGTGACTTGCCCAGGGTCACACAGGTAGTAAATGTCAAATGTTTCAGGCCACATTTGCACTCAGGTCCTCCGGAATCCAGGGCCAGTGCTTTATCCACTGTACCACCTAGCTGCCCCCACCCCAGCAGGTAGTCTTAAAGATAAGAAATACCTTCATGATACAATCAAAAAGTAATCTAGCTTCAAAGCAAAAAGGTGAATACCTCTCGCACTCAAGCAATGGAACTCACACTAAAAGAACCCTCCTCCCATGGCAGCCTCTTCCTCTGATTGGATGGCTACTCTCAGAACCTTTATTTCAGGGTATCCAAGGTATCTATGTATATAGAGATAGAGACAGAGACAGAGATAGAAACAGAGACAGAGATAGAGACAGAAATATGAGATAGCTAGATATATAGATATGTAGATATTGATAGATATAAATAGATATCGAGATAGGTATAGGTACGGGCATAGGTATAGGTATAGATATATATATTCATATCAGGGTATCTATGTCTCATTCTTCTCCAGGCTGCACTCCAGATTTCCTCTACCATGCCCCACTCCAGGTACCTTTTCTTTTCCCCTCTTATTGGAAGATAATTCTATGTGCAAAGTTAGTGGCAGGAGAAATGTTTTCAGTCCATCAATGTTAATACAATGCTGATTGGAGAGAGCAAAAACCAAGAAGAGAGAAATGTTTTGATTATCTTGTTGGAACCTGCAGCAAATTTACTAAATTTTAAGGCCGACTGCCAAAAATTTTAAATTCTTCAATTACATATTTTCATTCCAGGGGGTAAAACTCAATATTTTATTGCAACTTTCTATTTCTGGGACGCAGAGAATTGGAATGGCAAGCAACAATCTAAACTAAAAAGCAAATGCAAATAAGGATTTTTTTCAAATTGAATCTGAGTAAGTCAGTAAATTCTAAAATCTTATTAATACATTTAAGAAGACTAAAAGCGGGCAGCTAGATGGCGCAGTGGTTAAAGCACTGTCCCTGGATTCAGGAGGACCTGAGTTCAAATCTGGCCTCAGACACTTAACACTTACTAGCTGTATGACCCTGGGCAAGTCACTTAACCCCCATTGCCTGCAAAAAAAAAAAAAAAAGAAGAAGAAGAAGAAGAAGACTAAAAGCATAATTCCTGAATTGTATAGCTTAAAAAAACTGACAGAAATTCTACTCCAACAAAATGATATGTTTATATGCTGTCAAAACTAACTAAATATATATGGCTTCCCTAAGCTGATATATGTAATTGCTTTTATTCTTTAAAAGTTTATATTTCTTGGGGCAGCTAGATGGCACAGTGGATACAAAGCACTGGCCCTGGATTCAGGAGGACCTGAGTTCAAATCTAGCCTCAGACACTTGACACTTCCTAGCTGTGTGACCCTGGGCAAGTCACTTAACCCTCATTGCCCAGCAAAAAAACAAAAAACAAAAAAAACCCAAACAAAAAAGTTTATATTTCTCTTTTAGCTTTTCTATCAGAGTGTGTGTGTGTGCATACATACATGCATGCATACATAAATACACAGCACAGATGGACAAGAACATAGGCCAAGAGTTAAAAAAGGAAGAGAACAGCCTAGGTTGCTCTCAAAAAAATTGCAAATCTCCTTTAATGACATCAAGATTCTTATGAAAAACAAGGTCAATTTTTTAATACCAACATTCTATTGGTATTTCTGTATGGCAATGAAACATGGATGAAATACAACAGTCTCCAAAAATTAAAAAATAATATGACAGAACAATGGAGAAGCACAGAGTAGAAGAAAGCAGGCTTATGCTATAACTAATGAAGAACTTTTAAGACGGACAGAAATAAAAGATGTCATCAAGAAATTGTTTGATAAAAGATGGGCTGGTCACATGGCAAGTGTGAGGAAGTAGAAAATCAGGGTGTTCTGCCGACACCCTCACAATGTCAGGAGAGAATGAAGAAGGCCTACAGGACACTGGGTAATCTATCTATGATAAACAACACAGAATCACAGACTTTGAGAGTTGAAATGGACACGACCTCCCATCTAGTCCAAAACATAAACAAAAGGAATATCCACTTAAACATATCTGAGAAATGGTCATCTAGCCTCTTCTTGAAGGTTTCCAAGGAAGAAGTTACCACCTCTGAAGGCGCCCATTCCACTTCTGCACAGTTCTGTGAAGTATTTTTCCCCAGATATTAAGCCTAAATTTGCTTCTTCTTAACTTCTATCCATTGCTCCTGTACTGCTCTTTGAAGCCAAACACACAAAACAAGTCTTGTTGCTCAGATCAAAAAGAAAATAGAATATGTAAACAACCCTTTCTTAGAAAAAGAAATTGAGGGGGCAGCTAGGTGGTGCAATGAATAAAAGCACTGGCCCTGGATTCAGGAGGACCTGAGTTCAAATCAGTCTCAGATACTTGACACTTACTAGCTGTGTAACCCTGGGCAATTCACTTAAGCCCCATTGCCCTGCAAAAAAAAAGAAGAAAGAAAAAAAAGAAAAAGAAATTGAATAAGCCATAAATGAATTCCTTCATTTAGTTTTCCTCATAAATAAGGGGAAAAAACCAAAACAAATGGATTACCAAACAAATTCAACCAAACATTTAAAGACCAATTAATTCCATTACTATATAAGCTATTTGAAAAAATGGTAAAGGAGGAGTCCTACACAAATACGGTTTTGATACCTAAATCGGGGAGAAAGAAAAAAGAATGAAAACTACATAACAATTTCATTAATGAATATTAATACAACAAATTTAAATAAAATACTAGCAAGGAGATTATAGCAATACATTATGAAGATCATATACCATAATGAGGTTGAATTTATATCAGGAATGCAGGGCTGCTTCAGTATGAGAAAAACTAAAACTAAAAGTATAAAAGTACTAAAAGTATAACTGATCATATTAACAACAAAAATCCTATGACAGGGCAGCTAGGTGGCGCAGTGGATAAAGCACCGGCCCTGGAGTCAGGAGTACCTGAGTTCAAATCCGGCCTCAGACACAACACTTACTAGTTGTGTGACCCTGGGCAAGTCACTTAACCCCAATTGCCTCACTTAAAAAAAAATCATTTGACTATTTCAACAAACAAAGAAAAAGCTTTTGACAAGACAATACCCATTCCCATTAAGAAACACTAGAAAGCACACAAGTAAATGCAGTTCTCCTTAAAATGCTAAGTGGTATCTAGGGTGTCTATGTAGTCAGGGAGACTAGTGCCTCTGGTGTGAGGGCTGCTGAGCCATTTTCAGGACTGCTTCAATTTTTGGCATCCACATGATTCACCCAACTCTCACCTGAGGCTCCAAGAAGCTGTAGTATGCAAAGTGGCCACAATCTGGTAAACCATTTCAGCAGATGAGCTTAACCAAGATGAGGGTAACCAAGGAGTCTCAAACCCATCAGTGAGTTAGGGGGTGTTTACCCCAAACATGTGAAGATTTCCCCCAGCAGAATGGGAGGATGAGAACAATTTGTTCCAATGGCCATGAAGGAGGCTGAAGCAGGTGCTATGCGGCACTTAGAGCTTGGTTAGACAATGAAGATACCATGGTCACCCTTTGTATCCTAAGCCATCACCAGTCATCTTAACTTCTGTCTTCCCACTGAACTTCAATGATTCTGAAAGAGTAAGGCTGATGATTTCACACAACTCAGCCTCACTTAGATCCAATTTATGCACAAGTCAAAAGACATCATCCAAACCATTTTACCATTTTTACCTCCCTCAAAGTCCTCTGGCAACAGGCAAATGATTAAACAGCAGGTACATGTATATTGGGAGCTGTGGCCACAACCATGCACACAGGTAGCCTAGTCCATAACATCTTCTCCTCATTGGACTGAGGCAGCAGTGGGATCCAGCAGCCAGCTGGGTGTCAGAACAGTCTTTCTAAAGAACCACTCTGCTTACTTCCTGGTGTGAGGAAGGGACCAGAAAAGGTGCCCTGAAGATTATCTGTTTCACCTAACCTAACCCTAGCCTGCTTACTCCCCTGTACTCAAAACACATACACAAAATGTACATAAACTTTTGCAAAGATGATTCCACTCACCAATGGAATCTGGAATGTGTGCATGCTTATGGACAACAAAAATCCACCAGATCTAAAAGACAAACAGGTCTTGTTGCAAGAGAACTAAGCAGGTATCACATTCAAATAGCAGCCCTGAGTGAAATAAGACTGGCAAATGAAAGCCAGCTTACAGAAGTGAGAGCTGGATACACAATTTTCTGAAATAGCCACAGTGATGGGGAGTATGGGGAAGTTGGTGTAAGTGTCACAGTTAAAACTAATTTATTCAACAAGTTTGCATGCCTCAAAAAAGGAGTGAATGGGGCAGCTAGGTGGCGCAGTGGATAGAGCACCAGCCCTGGACTCAGGAGTACCTGAGTTCAAATCTGGCCGTAGACACTTAACACTTACTAGCTGTGTGACCCTGGGCAAGTCACTTAACCCCAAATGCCTCACTAAAAAAAAAAAAAAAAAAAAAGGGTGAATAACAGGCTCATGACAATGTGACTGCCACTTGTAGGAAAGTACCACACCACCATCACCAGTGCAATGCAATGCCCCCACCATGATGAATCCTCATGAGGTCCAAGAAAAACTTTATGTAGTGCCAAAAGAGGACAAGCCTGTAATTCTGTGTGACTTTATTACCAGAGTAGGTACAAAATATCAGACATGGCAGGGAGTCTTTGGGAGGAATGGTGTCGGAAACTGAAACAACAGTCACTTACTACTGAAGACTTGTGCATCTCATGAACTTTAATTCACCAACATTCTCTTCCATGTACTTAAACACAATAAAATTTTGTAAACGCACCCTCACAGCAAACACTGGCATTTAAGAGACTATGTCATTTAAGGAAAAAAGACAAAGAGGATGTGAGAGTGATAAAGGCAGTATGTGGCACAGTCCTAGGTAGATCATAGACTTATCCTCTCCAAGCTAAACATTGGAATTCACCAAAAGCAGCAGCCCCAAGGAAAAATGACTACCAGAAGACTTAATGCCAACAGACTAGAGCACTTCTCCATCCATGAGCAATTTGCTGTTAATGTGAAGGGACAGTTTAGCCAACGCATGGTTGACAACACTGGAGCAAAAAAAGAGTGGGCAGCTTTCAGAGATCTGGTGTACAGTATCACAGTAATTCATCTAGACCAGAACACTTGTAAACATCAAGACTGGTTTGATGGAAACAATATGGAAATTCAGAAGCTGCTAAATGAAAAACAAGAACTCCACAGTTTACCAGTAGGATACTTCATCCATCTGTAAGAAGGCAGCATCTAACTCCATCAAAAGTAAAGTAGAGGGGTGGCTAGGTGGCACAGTGGATAAAGCACCAGCCCTGGATTCAGGAGTTCCTGAGTTCAAATCTGGCCTCAGACACTTGACACTTACTAGCTGTGTGACCCTGGGCAAGTCACTTAACCCCATTGCCCCGTTTAAAAAAAAAAAAGTAAAGTAGAAGCAAAGCTTAGAGAGATGCAGGATTCTTGGATCAGTAAGAAGGCAGATGAAATTCAGTTTTATGCTGATAGTAACAACCCAAAGCACTTTCATGATGCCCTGAAGGCTATTCATGGGACAAAGACCTATCATGCATCTCAACTACTTGGTACTGATTGAATCACATTAATTAGTAATGAGGACATGATCCTGGACAGATAGAATGCCATTAGGCTCTTTTTGTGTGGCAATGTGCCTCATGAGAAATCTATTCCAGCTGAGAATTAACAAGGCAGGGGGTTCCCAGCTCATACAAAAGCTGACTAAAATCTCCTAGACTATATAGCAAAAAGAGGTTATCCCCCAGGAGTTCAAGGATGCCTCCACTGTTTATCTCTATAAAGGAAATGGAGTATGTACATTATTCCCTCCTTTAACCAATTCTAATGAGATTGAGGTCTTTGAGCCAATTCTGATGGGTGGACTAATCTCTCTAACCCAGCAGGAAAATAGGAGGGGAAAGGAATAAAGAGAGAGGGGCAAAAGAAGGAAGGGCAGAGTTGGGGAGAGGATAGACAGAAGCGAATCCCTTTTGAAGAGGGATAGGGTGAAAGAAGACAGATAACAGAGTAAATATCATGGCGAAGGGAATAGGATGGAGGGAAACAGTTAACAATAGTAATCATGAAAAAGAGAAAAGGGGGAAAAATTGTACAAAAAAATATTTATAGCAACTCTTTGTGGAGGCTAAGAATTGAGAATCAAGGGAATGTCCATCAATTGAGGAATGATGGAAGAAGCTGTGCTATATGATTGTGGTGGAATGGTCTTGTGCTATAGGAAATGACAAACAGGATGATCCCAGAAAAACCTGGAAAGACTAATGAACATCGATGTATAGTGAAGGGAGCAGAGCTGGGAAGACATTGTGCATAGTGACAGCACTATTGTTCAATGAGCAACTGTGAATGACTTAACTAACTACTCTCAGCAATGCAATGATCCAAGACAATCCCAAGGAATTAAGGAGGAAGCTTACTATCCACCCCCATAGAAAGAACTGATAAAAAGAATACTTGTGCTTTGTACATATATAACCTGGTTGCGATCTTGTGGAGGGGGGAGGAAAGGGAGGGAGAAAAATTTGGAACTCTAAATCTTATGAAAATGAATGTTGAAAATTACCCTTACATGTAACTGGAAAAAATAAAATAAATGTTTGTTGCTAATTTAAAAAAAAAAAAAGGAGGGGCAGCTAGGTGGCGTAGTGGATAAAGTACCGGCCCTGGATTCAGGAGTACCTGAGTTCAAATCTGGCCTCAGACACTTGACACTTACTAGCTGTGTGACCCTGGGCAAGTCACTTAACCCCCATTGCCCCGCAAAAAAAAAAAAAAAATTAAAAAAAAAAAAAGGAAATGGAAATAAACTGTCCCCTAAGAGAGAGATTCTTACCAGAGTCCTCCTTAATAGGTTGATCCTTCACCTGAAAGATGGTCATTTACCTGAGAGCTAGTGTGGTTTCAGAAAAGGCTGAGGAAGAGTGGACATGTGTTTGCTGCCCAACAACTCCAGGAGAAATGCCAACGGCAGAACAGAGGTCTAAACACAATGTTTGTTGATCTAAAGCCTTTGATACTTTAAGGCTTGTCAAAAATCATGGTGAAATTTGGTTGCCTGGAGAGGTTCATCAATATTGTATACTAGTTGCATGACAGTATTCTTGCATGGGTTCTGGATAATGGATGATGCTCTTGATCTTTCCCAGTCACCAATGAAGTGAAGCAGGGCTGTGTGCTTGCTCCCATGCTTTTCAGCATGATGTTTTCAGCAATGTTGTCAGACACATTCAATGTCAGATGTAAATGGCATCAAGGTCAGCTACTGCACTGATGGTAAACTATTTAACTTGAAAAGACCACAAGCCAAGACTAAAGTGGGGGGAGGGTTAGTGGGTGACTTTTTGTTTAACAGATTATTGTGTATTCAACATAGCCTCTGAGGCTGAGATGATTGCTTCTGTCATTTGTGCTAATTTTTGCTTGACAACACCAAGAAAACAAAGATTCTCTACCAGTCAGCACCATACCATTCATACATGGAACCACTAGTTATAACAAATGGAGAGATTTTGAATGCTGTAGATAAGTTCACTTTCCAGGAACATGCACACAGATGATGGGGTTGACACACACATTGCTAGAGCTAGCTCAGTGTTTGGGAGGCTCTAAAGGAAAGTGTGAGAGAGAAGACATATTAGGCTGCCTACCAAAATGAAGGTCTACAGAGTAGTTGTGCTGACCTCATTGTTGTATGCCTTTGCAATCTGGACAGTCTACTAGTGCTGTGCCAGGAAACTGAATCATTTAAATATGAATTATCTTAGGAAGATTCTGAAGATCACCTGGAGAGATAAAGTACCTGACATTGAGTTCCTTTCTCAAACTGAACTGCTAAGAATTCAAACTCCACTGCAGAGAGTGCAACTCCAATTGGCTAGCCATGTTGTTCTAATGCCAAACATATGTTTACCTAAAAGACTATTTTATGGAAAACTTTCATAAGGCAAGCACTCACATGGAGGTCAGAAGAAACGATAAAAGGACATTCTCAAGGTCTATCTGAAGAATTTTGGAATTGATTGTGAGACAAAGAAGATACTAACATGGGAACACCGAACATGGTATGCCTGTATCCTTTGATGCTCTACAAGCAAAGCAGAATTGCAAGAGCTCAATAGAAATGTGACATGTGCACATTTAGAGACATCTCCATGTTCATATGGACTATTTGTACCCGACCTATAATAGATATTTCTGAGCTCACATTGGTCTAATCAGCCACAGCTGGACACATTATACCTTGATCCTAACATAGTGATATCATTTTAGTCCTATTCAAACACAAAGGACAACAACCAGAAGCAAATGTTAACTGTAATGGAGATAAACTAGAAGCATTCCCAATAAGCTCAGGAGTAAAACAAGGATATACATTAACACCACTATTATTCAATACTGCACTAAAAATCCTATATTAACTGCTCATGGGTAAGATAAGACAATATTAAAAAATGACAATTCTACCTAAATTAATTTACTTATTCAGTGCCACTGCAATCAAACTACAAAAGAATTACTCTGTAGAGCTAGAAAAACATAACAAAATTAATGTGGAAAAACAAAAAGTCAAAAATATCAAGAGAATTTATTTTTTTAAGTGAAGGCAGCCTAGCAATAGCACATTTCAAAATATAGTACAAAGCAGTAATCATCAAAACAATCTGGGACTAGAGAAGAAACAGGTTAATTGATCAGTGGAATAGATTAGTATATACAGAATATACAGAACTAATTTAACCAAAGTAATCTAGTATTTGATAAACTCAAACATTCAAGCTTTTGAAGCAAGAACTCACTATTCCACAAAAACTGCTAGGAAAATTGGAAAGCTGTTTGGCAGAAACTAGGTATAGACCAGTATCTCACGCTGTATGTACCCATTTACACATAAAGGGTGATATCATAAGCAAATTAGAGAAGCATGGAAAAAATTACCAGTCATATTTTTGGATAAGGGAAGGATGCATAACCAAACAAGCGATAGAGAGAACCACAGAAAGTAAAAGATAACCTTGATTACATAAAATTAAAAAGGTTTTGCACAAACAAAAGTGACATAGTGAAAATTTTAAGGAAAGCAAGAAACTGGTAAAACCAAATTTATAGGAAGTTTCTCTGATAAAGGTCTCATTTCTCAAATATATAGAGATCTGAGCCAAATTTCTTTTTAAAATACAAGCCATTCCCTGATTTACAAATAGTCAAAGGATATGAACAGGTAGTTTTCAGAAGAAAAAAAATTAAAACTATCAATAGTCATATAAAAAATATTCTAAGTCACTATTGATTAGAGATATGAAAATTAAAACAACTCTGAGGTACCACTGTACATCCAAGAGATTGGCTAACATAATCAAAAAGGAAAATAACAAATGCTGAAGGAGCTATAGAAAAATAAGGATACAAAATGCACTGCTAGAGCTATGAACTGGCACCATTATTCTGTGGAACAATTTGAATCTAAGCCAAAAGGGCTATAAAAAACTCTGCATACTCTGACCCAGCTATACTACTAGTAGGTCTATACTCCAAAGATATCAAGAAAAAGGAAAAGAATTTTGTAAAATAATAATTGTAGCAGTAACCTTTGTTGGGACAAAAAATTTGGAAACTTAGGGTATACCCATCAACTGGGAAATGGCTGGATAAGTTGTGACATGATTGTAAAGTAATACTATTGTACTGTAAGAAATGATAAAGGAGACAGTTTCAGAAAAATCTGAGAACTGATGCAAAGCTGAGTGAACAGAACCATGATAACATTAAAGAAAGGAACAGCAATATTGTAATAATAATCTATTGTGGAAGACTTAGCTACTCTGATCCATGACAGTTCCAAAGGACTTATGATGAAAAATGCTATCCACCTCCAGAGGAAGAGCTGATAAACTCTGAATGCAGACTGAAGCATATTTTTTCATTTTCTTTTCTTTTTTTTTTTTTTTTGCTTTTTGCCCCCTGCAACACAGCTAATTTGGAAATATGTTTTACATGACTTCAACTATATAATGGGTATCATATTGCTCGCATTCTCAGTGGGTGATGAAGTGGCTGGAAGGAGGGTGAGAAGATATCAAAATTTTGAAGAATTAATGTTAAAAAACTAAAAAAATTACAAACTTATAAAAAGACTTTACTACTCTAATCAATACAATGATTCCTGACAATTTCAAAAGACTCCTAATGAAAAATGCTAATGAAAAATGCTCCAGAGAGATCTGATGACCTGAGTACAGATACATAATTTCCACTTTATTTTTCTTGCCTTTTTTTTTTCACAACACGGCTAATATGGATATATGTTTTGCATAATTTCATGTAAATGTCTTTCCTTCTCAATGGGTGGTGTAGGGGAAAAGAGAGAAAGAGAGAGAAATAATTTGAAATTGAAAATTTTTTTTAAATTAAAAATGACATATAAGTCAGTAGTAGCAATGTACTAAAATATACTTACAAGAGATATTGTACCTTTCCATTGCAATTTTCATTTTTCTGATTGTGGTATTCAGTGACTTGTTCCCACAAAATATTAATGGAAGAATGTCAGTATAAAAGAAGTAGGATGACATGCTACTTCTATACTGAGGTAGAGTCAGTTTGGTACCTTGTACAGGACTGACTGAATCCCAGAATCTGTTTTCCTTGGCTTATTTCAATATGTTGGTTCTATGACCAAACCTCTGGCTCCAAGTGGTGTTATGCTAAAGTCAAAAGCCACCTTTGACTCTTTTGTGTCCCGCCCTGGACCCTGAATGCATCAAAGAATCATATAAGATGGCAGAAGAGAGGCCATCTAGCTTCAAATTCTCACTCAGGTTGTGAAATCCTTCTACAGTATCCCTAAAAAATGATCACTAGCCAGTATTCCAATATGTCCAATGATAAGAAACTATTTTTCATGGCAGCCCATTCCACTGTGGATCATCTCTAAATGTTTAAAAAAGATTCTTCTTCATATTATTAACTTACCCGCCCAAAACTACCACATAATTTCTTGTGTACTGTTTCAAGAAGGCAAAAGATAATTTTCTTCCACATTACTGACATTCAATTATTTGAAAACTTTCCCCTAAATTTCTCTACCCTCAATTTCCTCAACTGTTTTTCATAATAGATCCTTCAACATCCAAAAAGCCCAACACTTAGGAAAATGTTAATAAAGGAAAGATGAATAACTTATACAAAGAGTTAAAAAAAACCCAGAATGTCAACTGGTGCCTAAAAAAAGCAACTCAATATACCATCTTACATATTAGAAAACTCAGGAACATTAGCACAGTATAAGAAAAACACTTAACATCTTACTGCTTTAGTCAGTCAACAAACATTTATTAACTGTTTACTATGTTAACATAGGTTGTGAGCCTTTAGTGACTAAGACAATGGTGGTGCCCCCAACATTAATAGAGAAATTAGAAAGTAAGAAGAACTTGAGGGAAAGAAAAAGAAAATCAGTTCAGTTTTTGGACTTTAAGTTTTAAGTTTAAGATGTCTATAAGACATCCAGTTTCAGATGTCCACTAAGCAGTTTGAGACACAAAAATGGAGGTCAAAAGAGTATATCTGAGAATAATCTGCATGGAGATTAAACCTCTGGGAATTTATAATAGGTAAGAGCTGATGAGAGATCACCATGCAAAATATAGAGGGAGAAAAGAAGAAAGAGCAGGACAGAAACTTGAGGGATACCATGGTTAGAGGGTATGATCTGGAAGAAGATCCAACAAAAGAGACTGAGAAGGAGAACTCAGGGAGGCAGGAAGAGGACTAGGAGAGAGTGATATGAAAATCTAGAAAGAAGAATCAGTGTCAAAGGTTACAGAGAGGTCAAGAAAGATAAGGATTGAGAAGAGACAATTAGATTTTTTTGTCTACATTTTTTTATTTATAATTTTATTTTTCCCAAATTACATGTAAAAAACCCCAAATTTTAACATCAATTTTTAAAACTTTGTGTTCCAAATTCTCTTCCTCCTTCCTGCCTCATCCCCCTTTAAGAACTCAAGCTATTCAATATAAGTTATACATGTGTCGAGACCATTAGATTTGGCAACTACTGAGGCAATCGTGTGATGTAGTGGATAAAGCACTGGGCCTGGAATAAGGAAAATCTAAGTTGTAATCCACCTTCAGACACTTACTATGTGTGTGACCCTGGGCAAGTCATTTAACCTTTGACTGCCTCAGTTTTCTCAACTGTAAAATGGAGATGAGAGCACTTACTTCACAGGGTTGTTGTGAGCATCAAATGAGAGAATATTTGTAAAGTGCTTAGCACAGTGCCAGGCACATAGAAGGACCTATATAAATTCCCTGCCCTCCCCAATCAAGAGTTCATTGGAGTAGTTTCAATTAAATGTTTGGCGGAAAGTCAGAGTACACAAAGTTAAGAAAGAAAATGAGAAAAAAGGAAGTGAAGGCACCAATTGTAGGTGGTCTTCTCAAGAAATTTAGGCACCAGAGAGAAGACATATAAGAGGATACCAAACAGGGATGGCCAGATCAAATGAAGGTTTTTTGAGGATAGGAAATACATGAGCATGTTTGTAGGCAGAAGGGAAACCAGTACACAGGAGAGACTGAGAACTGGAGAATGGAGGAATAATCTGCTGGACTGTGATCCAGCATTCCATCCCACGAAGATAGAATAAAAGCACTTGAGCATGTAAAGCAATTAGCTTTGGCAAAGAGAAAGGCAACCTCTTCATTTGAGTCAGGGCTGAAGAAGAAGATAGGAGCAGATGGCATCTCAATGATATGAAAGACAAGGAAGGGGGAAGAAGGGAGAGCTCTCAAAGGATAGCCTCAATTTTTTCAGTGAAATATTTAACAAGGTTCTCAGATTAAAGATTGAGGGAAAGGAGGCCTTTGGACGGTTTAAGGAGTGATGAAAGGGTTTGTAAAAATCATGATGAGTGGGATAGTGAATTGATTAGGAAGGTGTAAAAGGATTGCCTTGCTGCAGTTACGTGGTAAACTCAGTACAGATTCATACTTTTCTCCAGTTTCCTTCGACATCACATGAGCAAGAGCAAAGGTAGCAGATGGCAGGAATAATCCAAGGTTGAGATTTGGCAGAGTAAGACTTTCAATAAGACAAATTGGCAAGGGACACCAGAGAAGACAAGAATATAGAGCTAAACTAGTTCTCCAAGTATAGTCACGGATAAACTGAAAAAGAATGAAGTGTAGAGGGGTTAGAGGTTGTGGTGAATCAGTCATTCATTCAACAAACAAATGGACAAAAAACAGGGGTTGAAGTTGAAAGGTAATGGTAGAGTTGAAAAGATAACAGATTATGATCAGATAAAGGTATTTCAGAGTTCTTAAATATACAAATGGAATCTTTGTGGGTGATTGCAAGATCAAGGATATTACCATTTCTGTGTGTAGCTATGGTATAGCAAGGGAGGAAATCATAGGAAAAGAATGAACTGAAAAATTGGAAGGTTAGGGTGATTCTGGGAATATCGATATGTGTGTTAAAGTCCTCTCATATGAGGGCAAGACTGAGTCGCGCACTGAACTCTTTGAAGAACACAGCCAACAGAATTTTGATTGGGTGAAAAATATTGGCTTTTTCTAAAGTGCTTCAGTTACCTTTAGAGGTTCAGAAACAAAGGAAAATGACCCGTGCTCCAAAAATACTTTTTGTATTTATACTTGTGTGAGAATTGGAATGACACCCCCTGCTGGGAGGGACATTGTGAGTTCTGGCCTGAAAAGAAAACATGTGACTTCGGCATCCAGAAGTAATGTCTGCTGCCCATGGGTCCTGTCAATCAGTGTTACCAGTCAATTAGCTTGGAGCTATGTGTGTGTACGGCCCTGTTTCCTGTTTCACAGGAAGGTTCTAAGAGAAGCTGTGGGGGAAGTGAGGCCTTTTCGTTTGGAGACCTCAACTTGGCAGGAGGACAGATGCTGGGCTCTCTTAGATCATTAGATGAAGTTTGCTTTTTACCTCTCTCTTCACTAACTTCTAATGCACTTTAATAAATACTTAAAAGTCTAAACTCTTGCTAAAGCTTCTAATTTAAGGTGACCACTCATTAGATTTTAAACAGCACAGCTAGAATTTTAGGCCCTTGCACTTGAACCAGAAATAAAGTGTCTATCAAATGAGATATCACTGAACAAATTATAGTATATGAATGTAATGGAGTTTATTGCACTATAAGAAATTATGAAAGGTATAAATTCAGAGAATCCTGGGGAGACGTGTATAAACAAACAGAATGAAGTGAGTAGAACCAACAGAAATATTTATGTAAAAACTACAACACTGTAAGGGAAAACAATTTGGAAAGTGTGAAGTACTCTATGACCAATCAGACTGAAAAAGCATGGCTATAAGTGCAGATGGAGACACATTTCCAGACACAACTGCCACAAAACAAATTTGTTTTGTTTGACTATGCTTTTGTGACAAGAAGAGCTTTTATGTGTGTGTGTGTGGAGAACACCACCAATGAAACATTTTGAAAATAATGAGAGATCTAAGGGAAGTTTAGAGGGGCACACAGACAAGCAGAGGAATGCTGGTATTATATTTATAGTATATTTAAAGTATATTACTTAAAAAGGACGGAGCTGTATGTATAAATTTATAATTTCATGTGTAATCCCCACTTACTGCCTTCTTTTGAAAGGAAATGTTTAGATCAAAATAAAATTTTCTTTAAATAAATAGCTTATTGGCCTCATTATTTAATTTAATCAGGATCTACCTTTGAGTCAATGACACAACTGACTCACCTAGAATCTCACTTCCACAGTGGTTTCTCAGATTCATGATAAACCAGTTTTATGAACCTAGATATTTAAACTTTTATGAAATCAAGGCTTTTGTCTTCCACAGTAAATTAGTCAATTCTACCCCAAGTCTAAGTGATGACAAATAGGTACATAAGCTATCTTTATAGGAAAATATCATGTTCTTCAACAAGGAAAAATACCATTTTTGTTAAGTAATTCTCTACCTTTTTAGAAAAGAGTAAATCCCTGCAATGACAAAAGGTAAAGAATAGAAAGTCAAGGATCAGAAAATATTAATTAAAGGAGATGTTAAGTAATTTATTCCGACCATCCACTCAACGGAATAATACAATCTACATTTCTGATAGATTTAGCCTGCTTTAATACTTCCAATGAATCAGTATTGAATTATTTTTTAGGGAGGAATATAAAAGGACAGTGGTGGAATACAGTTTGTTACATAATAGATCTACAGACGAGAATACTCAATCTCACTAAAACTTTTCCAGTTAGAATCTAGAGAAACCAATGGTGCTGGAAAACCACTTATTTATAATAAACCCAATAAAGCAAAGTCACAACATTCTTTGAATCAAAGGGATCTGGTTTTAAGTCAAGGTAGGTAAACTTTGACCCATACGACATTTCTGAATATTTTTAAAAATGAAATAAAACAAAAAACAACTTACCTCACTGTTATGGCCTCTCAAGTTGAAGTTTATTCTCTGGGGAGTGTTTCTATCCCTTCTACAGTGGCTTGAAGTGAATGTCACCCCTACGACTCCTCGACCATTGCCAGTAGCCAGCCATCCTTCTTCATAATACCGCCTCCTACAAACTGGTTTCTCCTTCTCACTCTTAGGAACTCTACCCTTCCAGGAGAGGCATAGAATATTTGAATCGCTGCAAAGGACAGGCCCATGTTCCACTGCTGCATACATGCTTTTTTATTATTTTTACAAAAAAAAATTAATGTTTAGTGCAGAAAAATTTAAACCAATTTCTTTTTTGTTGGTTTGATTTGCTTTTTTTTTTTCTCCTTTAAATCATAAATACTGACCTGGCACACATTATCTGGTCAGTGTTTTATAAATATCCACCAAATGCATAGTGAAAAATTCCTCTATAAAAGGTGATGGCAGTCTGCTAAGAAAAAGTAACACTTAAAAAAAACTTCAGGTTCATTTTTATTTTCGAGTCCTTAGAGTGAGGGTTCACTTATCCTTTGGAGAAACAGCATAATTAAGAAGTGGTGATCAAGAAACAGGTGCGTCTTCTTTTTGCTCAACTTGTTTATCTTTATACAGCCTGAGATTCCAGTTTAGGGTAATACGATTCCAGAGACAAAAGGTTGCAAATGTGTAGATTTCAAGTAACTTAAGGCTTTAAGAATTCCTCTAGTTGGATTTCCTCTTCAGGAGTTCAAATGCAGAAATTGAATATACATAATCATTGTTTTTTCCGAGCTACCCTCTGGCATATTTTCTGAACTAGACGAATTTCTGCTGCTAAAGCTGAAAAAGATTGCATAAAGGGAAAAAAAGGCACACAAACCGTGCAAAACAGACCAGAGCTTGTGCAGGTAAGTGCACACCAGTCCAAATTTGGGAAAGAAAGGGCGTTTCCTCCTCCCTTCAGAACCAGGAAACCCACTGGATTCTATGGCTTTTGTAATTCAAAGCCAGTCCCGCATTCATGGCAGCTCTTTGCTTCCACCTGGAACTTAACATACCCTGAACTGTTTATCACGTTTTTTCGCCTGCTTTCTCACTTCTTGCTGCCATAGAGGCACAAAAAAAGAAAATCCTCCTTTCATTTAGCAGAATCAGAAATGCTCTAAAGCTTTTAATGCAGTAAAAAGCTTTTGCTTTGGGTGAATCATAAGTCCTCTCTCTTTTAAAACAGGACTTCACTTCAGTTTTGATTCTTCCCCCACTTCCACCCCCACTTTGAACTCCCCCAGTTATTTTTCCCCTATTCTGCTACAAAGATCACGTGTTTTTTCCATCCTGGTATAAAAACAAGTCCCAGAATTAAGCACATAAGTAATCTCCCACTCATCTGTAAGTCTTCTAGGATCCAAGAAAGGAAAATAATTACTTAAAACAAAAGCACACACACAAAAATCAGATTTCCTTTTTTCCACTGTTGCCCTGATGATGTCTCATAGCTTGTCCGATGAATTCTTTCAGCTCAAATTCAGAGAGGGTGCTCCAAATGCCATGCTTGTAGTCCAGTAAAAAGGAAACTTACTGTTTGGTTTCTCTTCATCTCTGCTTTTTAATTATTGGTTTAGATTACAATTTTAAGATATTTATCCTATAGATGCAGGAAGAGAAAGGGGAAATAAATTATATTTTCACAAATACCTTTAACAAAAAGAAAAAAAAGCAAACAAATAAGTTCAATGTCCAAACTTGTTCCATCACTCCTGAATTTACTTTCTTCCAGTCATAACCACAAAGAAATGGTCAATAGTCAGTCCAGGAAATAAAAAAAGAGTTCAATTCATCGAACCCACTGAAAAAACAAAGTGCCAAAGACAGCACATGATCATACTCATGGTACTAAAAGACAGATATTCCCCCCCTCAACCCTGTCACCTTCTCATTTAGCGCATTCTTTTAAATGTAGAGGTATTTTGGGGACTTGATCTGTGCAGGATTTTTTTTTCCTCTTTTTGCAAACTTTCTTCACCCATGAAGACCATATGGAAAGTTGACCTTTAGTAATGTGTTTTTCTCCCTGGACTCCTGAGCCCAGTGTTGCCAAGCTGCCCCATCTGATTCTTAAATTTATTTTCATCAGTTGTAAAACTTTTGAGAGGGGGCCAAAGTGAGTGCATATGTTACTGTAAATGTGTGCGTATGTATATGTCCTTATGTATATATATATGTCTAGCTGTATGTAGTATTAAATATACATACGCGCACACAAACACAGACACACACACTTCTTCAGCCTGCCACTTGCAGTTGCTTCTGCTTTTCCAGTCAGTTGCCATGAAGGGTTAAGTCATTGAAGGATCCATACTAGTCACCACAGCTTTCAGCCCCAGGCTCCTTCCAAAACTGTAAAAAGAAAATGCAGACAAAAAGGTTATAGTTTCTTAAAATACTGAAAAATAGAAGCTGTAACTACATGTTAGTAATAACAAAATAAGCCCTATACTTATAGTTACTTACATAGTTAATATAGAGCTAATCTATTAATGAGTTAACAATCAAATAGGTTAAAAGGAGTTAAGGCGGAGACAGATTAGACACTATACTAGGAGCAAAAAGTCAGTTAGTTACTTATCAAAAATTGCCAATAGCTGGCTGGATCTGAAGCAAATTATTTTCACATTACATTTTTCTTGATTCTGAATCATAAATATTGTTCCTCTCTCTCTGGAATTCCACTTTCAGATTTTGCTCACTCTCAAACCCAAATTGCTTAACAAGTATATCTATGGTTCTAGGCACAAATCTACGCTGTTTACTCAGGAATTTCAATCATTATTATAGGAAAGTTTGTGAATAATTTTTCTGAGGTACCCTCACTCAAATGAGTCATGCTGGGTTTGTGAATTTAAAAAACAAAAAACTTGAAAGTATCCATATATTAAAATAGTAAATAAAATTCGCTCAAAGAATATGTGCATATGGAAAGGAAGAAAACCCATAAAACTAAAATTCATACCCTGATACATTCTAAAGTTACTATGCTAAAGTCACCAAACAACATTACTATGGCACAAGAAGTTAGAAATATATTTCTCAAGATGTGCTAATCCTCATTTAATAGCTACCACCCAACCAAATAGTTTAATATAACTTAAAATAGTACCATAAGTTTAAGCATAAAGTTTTTAAGCCAGAATTAGTTCAACTACACAGAATCAACTAAAAAAAAAGAGAAAGATTTGAGTTTGTTCTTTAAATTTTGATGACCAGGAACTGATTTTATATGTTTTTTAGAGAAAATATTGATATCCTATGCAAATAACACACTGGTATGATTGGGTCATGTCTTAGGTATGACAGAGTATGGAGTAACAGTGAAGAAGCTATTCTAACCAGAAAGAATCTGACAGTAAAACTTCCACTAATGCCCTGAGTTATGTAGGTCAATTCACTTCCATTCTCGGTGCCTCATTTTCCTCATTAAATGAGATATCTGTAAAGTGCTTAAGCAAGGTGCCATATCATAAGGTAGGCACTATATAAATGCTTATTCTCTTCCCTCATTAATTCATACAATGAGGACAATAACTGCTTAATCTTTCTCTTGGAAGTGAAAATACACATAACTAAATACTCATGAAATATTTTCAAAGATGGAAATGCAACTATTCCAGGTAGACTCAGAAAAAGAAAAATATGCTCTTTTGGATTGGCCCTGTGATTGCATTGGTACCGGGAAGTCCAGAACAAGAAACTTATTCAACTTGCTATGCAGAATAGCAATAGAGAATTGCCTACAGATTTGGTTAGCTTTACAAAGTCAGTGTGTCAGAAGCAGGATATGAACCCTTGTTGAAGTCAAGAACAGCTAGGTGTTGTGCTGGGTAGAGCACTGGCCCTGGAGATAGGAGGACCTGAGTTCAAATCCAGCCTCAGACACCTGACACTTACTGGCTGTGTGACCTTGGGCAAGTCACTTAAACCCCAATTGTCTCAAATATCCTGGGCCATCTCTAGTCATCCTAATGTATATCTTGCCACTGTACCCAGATGGCTCTAGAGGAGACAGTGAAGCTGGTGACTTTGCATAGCCCTCCCTCACTTAAATCCAACTCACTTCAAGTCATGATATCACCTCCCGATGTCATGGTCCTCTTCAAAAATGAAGTACAGAGGCAGCTAGGTGGTGCAGTGGATAGAATACTGGCCCTGGAGTCAGGAGGACCTGAGTTCAAATCTGGCCTCAGATGCTTAACAGTTACTAGCTGTGTGACCCTGGGCAAGTCACTTAACCCCAATTGCCTCACCAAAAAAAAAAAAGAAGTACAAACAACAACATGCCTTTGAGGCCAGCTTTCTATACACTCTGCCATCTTACCTCTCTTCAAAAGAACAAAAGCAAAAAAACAGAGTAGCAAATTCCTTGTTATAATTTTGTGGAAGCCTTCTGATCATTACACTGAGAATAAAGGAACTAACTTCTACATTCTGGCTTAACTCCATTCTAATCATTATTTCTTCTTTTTAGAGCACTCTTATATGGCACATAAAATGATAAATAAATGTTCATGAATAAAAGAACCTAGTATAGGTATAAGATGTATCAATTATACTTATGAGGCTAAGAAATTCTTTCCACTCGCTATAGCTCACACCTTCCATGAGAACTAGAAATAGATATGGGCAAGGTAAGAAGCCTAATGTTTAACACTGAAAAGAACAGAAAGAGGATAATTTTTTAAAATTCCTTTGAATAAATACACATATTTTAATGCAAAAGTCTACTTTTGGAGACTTCTGGGGTGAGCCAAGATGGCAAAGGAAAGGCAGTAAGCTCTCAAATTCATGACATGATAGCTCCAAAAAACATCCAAATAATGCCATAGGACAATGCCTGGAGCAGCAAAACCCACAGAAGAATGTGCTGAAATCATCTTCTAACTAAGAATGGCTTGGAAGGTCAGAAGGAGGGAGCTGCTGTGCTGAGACAGGAGTGGAGCCCAACCCCACAGTCACTCTGACACAGATCCAGTCCCAGGAAGGCCTCACCAGAGAAGCAGACCCCCAGAGCCTCTGAATCAGCTGACGCGCCAGTGTCGTCTGGAACTAAGCTCACAGTCCAGTGAGAGGGCTGAGCCCTGGGCAGGAGGGAGACTACAAGGGTCTATGATGGTGCTAAGGCAGAGCTTGGGCTTTTCACCCCTGCTGGGAACCAGGATGTAGGCCTGAGTAACAGTAGCCCAGGTGGGGGAGGGGCACAGGGTCGTTGGAGCTGACAACCACAACACACCAAGCTGGTTGATTAGCAAGTTGGTCTGGGGTCATCTAAGGACCAGAGAACAGGCTGGGCGAGTGAAGAACCTGTTCCTCTTTAAATCATACCACCTGGGACTTCTGAAGCTTGGGATACTGCAGTCTGGAAATAGTGCCCCACTTTAAGGACCTAAAAATCAAGTACAAGAAAGGCAAGATGAGCAGACAGAGAAAGGTGAGAACCATAAAAAGTTTCTTCAGTGATAAGGAAAATCAAGGTGCAACCTCAGAGGAAGATGTCAATGTCAGGCCCCTATATCTAAAGCTTCCAAGGAAAATATGAATTGGTCTTAGGCCATAGAGGTGCTCAAAAAGGACTTTGAAGATAAAGTTAGAGAGGTAGAGGAAAAAATGGAAAGAAAAATGAGGGTGATGCAGGAAAGACATGAGAAAAAAGTCAAGAGCTTGAAAAGTTAAAGTGACCAAATGGAAAAGGAGGTACAAAAGCTCTCTGATGAAAATAATTGCCTAAGAATTAGGATTGAACAAAAGGAAGCCTCTCACTTTATGAGAAACCAAGACACAATAAAGCAAATCCAAATGAATTTTTTTTAAAAAGAGGCCAATGTGAAATATCTTCTGGGAAAAACTGCTGACCTGGAAAATAGGTCCAGGAGAGATAATTTGGAAATTGTTGATCTACCTAAAAACCATGATCAAGGAAAGAGCTTAGACATCATCTTCCAAGAAATTGTCAGGGAAAATTGCCCTGATATCCTAGAAGAAGGAGCTAAAATAGAAATTGAAAGAATCCACCAATCACTTCCAGAAAGAGATCCCAAAAGGAAAACTCCTAGGAATATTATAGCCAAATTCCAGAGCTCTCAGGTCAAGGAGAAAATATTGCAAGCTGCCAGAAAGAAAGAATTCAAGTACTGTGGAGCCCCAGTCAGGATAGCACAAGATCTAGCAGCTTCTACATTAAAGTACCAGAGGGCATGGAATATGATATTCCAGAGGGCAAAGGAAATGGGATTACAACCAAGAATCACCTACCCAGCAAAACTCATCATAATCTTTCAGTGGAAAAAATGGGACTTTAATGAAAAAGAAGACTTTCAGATATGTGTGATGAAAAGTCCTGAACTGAATGGCAAATCTGAAAGACCTTAGAGAACCATAAAAAATTGAAGTTGGGGGACATACCTGGGATCATGCAGTAGGTAACTGTCTTGTGTTTGAGGCCAGATTTTGGCTGGCATCCTCCTGGGTCCAGGGTGGATGCTTTGTCCACTGTGTCACCTAGCTGCACCATGATGATATCTTTAGGGTTAAATTGAGGGGTGAGGGGGGCAACTAGGTGGCACAGTGGATAGAGCATTGGCCCTAGATTCAGGAGGACCTGAGTTCAAATCTGGCCCCAAACACTTAACACTTACTAGCTGTGTGACCCTGGGCAAGTCACTTAACCCTCATTGCCCTGCAGAAAGAAAGAAAATTTAGGGGCAGCTAGGTGGCGCAGTGGATAGAGCACTGGCCCTGGAGTCAGGGGGACCTGAGTTCAAATCCAGAATTAGACACTTGACACTTACTAGCTGTGTGACCCTGGGCAAGTCATTTAACCCCAATTGCCTCACCAAAAAAAATAAATAAATGAGGGGTATGGGGAAGGGAAGAGGTAGCATGGGGCGAAATCCTACATGAAAGAAAAGAGGAAAGGGCTTATGGAATGGTGGAAGAGATGGGGGAGGAGCAGGGCAGTAAATGAATATTACACTCCTCAGAAAAGGCTCAAAGACAGTAAACTCATCAGAGTTGCCTAAAGGAGGGATTAACACACACACACCCAACTGGGTAGAGTAATCTATTTAATCTGGGCAGTAAATGAGCCTAACACTGATCAGAATTGGCTCAGACCTCAATCTCATCAGAATTGGCTCAAGGAGGGAATAATATACACATTCAATTGGGTGGAGTAATCTCTCTAATCCTGCAGGAAAATAGGAGGGGAAGGGGATAGAGAGGGGCAAAAGAAGGAAGGGCAGATTGGGGGAGGAGACAGACAGAAGCAAAACCCTTTTGAAGAGGCATAACATGAAAAAAAGATGGATAATAGAATAAATATCATGGGGAAGGGAGTAGGATGGAAGGGAAACAGTTAACAATAGTACTCATGAAAAAGACAAAAGAAGGAAAAATTGTACAAAAAATATTTACAGCAACTCTTTGTGGTGGCTAAGAATTGAGAATCAAGGTAATGTCCATCAATTGAGGAATGATGGAAAAAGCTGTGGTATATGATTGTAGTGGAATGGTCTTGTGCTACAGGAAATGACAAACAGGATGATCCCAGAAAAACCTCACGAACTGATGTATAGTGAAGTGAGCACAAATGGGAGGACATTGTGCATAGTGACAGCAGTATTATTCAATGAGCAGTTGTGAATGACTTAACTACTCTCAGCAATACAATGATCCAAGACAATCCCAAGGGACTGATGATGAAGCATACTATCCACCCCCATAGAAAGAACTGATAAAAAGAGCACTTGTGGATTATACATATATAACCTGGTTGCTGTCTTGTGTAGGGGGAAGGAAAGGGAGGGAAGGAGGGAGAAAAATTTGGAACTTTTATGAAAATGAATGTTGAGGGACTGCTAGGTGGCGCAGTGGATAGAGTACTGGTCCTGGAGTCAGGAGGACCTGAGTTCAAATCCAGTCTCAGACACTTAACACTTACTAGCTGTGTGACCCTGGGCAAGTCACTTAACCCCAATTGCCTCACCAAAAATAAAAATGTTTGTTGCAAACAAAGTCTACTTTCAATGCCATGCATTTTAAGATGTCAAATCAGATATATTGCAGTTAAAATTTAAGGCCATTCATAGACAGTAAATCACACAGGGTATAATTTTCAAATACAAGAAATGTTTGAAACTTTAACTACACACACACACACACACACACACACACACACACATGCACCTGCATGGGCACGCGCATGGCCCTAAAAAGCACAGTGTTGGGGATGAAATGGCACTATAAATGAGAAAAGAAAATAACTACCAATCCTACAAATACTCCTAGATCAAGCCAAACAAAAATTTTTTTTAGTCTATTTCATGTGCAAGGCTCTATATCAGGTGCTGTAAGATATGGGATTACCTTCCATTCAATTCAATTTTCGATACCGACTTTTTTTTTTTTTTGGTGAGGAAATAGGGGTTAAGTGATTTGCCTAGGGTCACACAGCTAGTAATTGTTAAGTGTTTGAGGCCCGACTTGAACTCAGGTCTTCCTGACTCCAGGGTCAGTGCTCTATCCACTGCGCAACCTAGTTGCCCTTCAATTCAATTTTCTATGGCCTAATATTTCAAATTAAGAGCTATTTCTAGTTAAATAATTGCTTGCTATCAGCATAGTTTAAAAAAATAAACAATGATTTGGGGAGAAATATAAAAATCTAGATTAATTATACATGGTAAAAGTTTGGTTAAAGAAAATACATAATCATAATTTTAACATACCTCAGAGGTGTCACAGAATTGGGATAACTTCCTATAATTTAACACTTGAGAAAACATATTCAAAGAGATATCATTAAGAAAATATTGGGGGCAGATAGGTGGCACAGTGGATAAAGCACTGGCCTTGGATTCAGGAGCACCTGAGTTCAAATCCAGCCTCAGGCACTTGACACTTAACTAGCTGTGTGACCCTGGGAAAGTTACTTAACCCTCCTTGCCCTGCCCCCCCCCAAAAAAACAAACAAACAAAAAGAAAATATGACAAGCAAATCCAAATAGGATATGAAATGTCCAAAGATTCCTCTATATACTATAAATTACATATAAAATGTAACTAAAAATCATTATTTTATTAGAATCAATATTTTGTCAATCAAAATGATGCAAATAGCAAAAACGTCTAATTTCAGTTTTCAAACCAGGGATTTCTGTCTCTACAGAATTTATCTGTTAAGAGGAATACAGGGACATAACAGATCTAATTAATCTTATTGTATCTCAACAATTCTCTGTACAGTCTGAGATTTCAAAATTGTCCAGAGATAGCAGATTATTGGGGATGAAGTAGATCTGAGCAAAGAGGAGCAATCTGGAGATAAACTCAGGAAAGAAGCAAAAATCGAAGAGAAGCATCTTGAAAAGAATATTCTAGAAGCCTTAAGATAAAAAAGTTTCTGAGTATAGAAAAAAAAATTTAATTGAATTTTCTTGGCCAGGAATTTAAATTAAATCCACACTGCATTTCACTCAAGAAGTAACAAACAGCACACTGAACTGATATTATCAAATATAAGTAAAAGATATATTTATAACTACAAATGCTAAGTAAGACCTGTTTCTCTTGCTGGCAATTCACTGTGTATTCACAAACATAAACATGTTGTGAACTACTGATGTTTCTTCTGGCTGAAGTAACTATAATGACCTTGCTACTAATAAAGTAATCTCTTTCAAATAAATTTTTGACAATCCACAAATATCTACAAATTCCAGGTAATTCCATTTGGTAGTTACTAAATAGCTCCAAGTACTGGTTAAAGGCTAGTTCTAATTCCCCTTTGGAGGGTCTCACACTAAACATAAAACCTTTAGTCAACATTATCAGTCAGTAGAGAAATTTGCATATACTGCCAGCACAAAAAATTGACAACTCTTACAGGTCTAATGCTGAGGTCTAATAATGACGCAATATACTTAAATGACAGGCAGTGTGATAAAGTGTATGGAGTTGGTATCTGAATCAGGAAGATCTGGGTTCATGTCCTACTTCTGTCACATATTGGCTCAAAACCCCTAGCCAAGTCACTAAGTCAACCTCTTGATACCCTAGGCAGCTCTCTAAGACAGTTCATTTCAGAGAAGAGTCACTGATGTGATTAAGTCTCCTCACTGACATTTCCCACAATCAATGAAATCACAGGCCTAGTCACATAACCTAATCACATTGACCTGGAATGCTCTGAGAGCTACCTTAAAAACTAACTCTGGAGGCAGCTAGGTGGCACAGTGGATAAAGCACTAGCCCTGGATTCAGGAGGGCCTGAGTTCAAATCCAGCCTCAGACATTTGACACTTACTAGCTGTGTGACCCTGGACAAATCACTTAACCCTAATTGCCCCACCTCCCCCCCCCAAAAAAACAAAAAAAACCCTAACTCTAATCCTGAAAGCATTTCAGTGAAATAACTGAACAATCAGTGCAATACAAGCCACTTTAGTCCAAAAGATGTCTTCTTGAAATATGTATTTTTTGTTGACCAGGCTAGGGGAAAACAAGCACAATGCAGCACTGTTGGTGAAGCTTTGAATTGTTCCAGTCTTGGGACCCCTTGACCCAGGGATATGACTACCTGACATATGACCCAAAAGAGATCAAAAAAGGGGGGAATGGCTCATATGTATAAAAATATTTATGATAGCTCTTTTTTTATGACCAAAACCACCTGGGAACTAAGGGAGAATATATCTATTGGGGAACGGATAAATAATTTTTCCTTCCAGCTATGCTTCTTGAATTCAGCTTCCCCAAGACCACCCCCATCCTACTTTGCCCCCACAAAGCTCACATGCAGGAGACTCATCATCACAGAAATTGCATCAGCTTTGGCACTTTCACTCCATCAGGATCCTCACCTGCTTCTGCCCCTCTGATCGGAGGGCTGAGGAAAAAACTGTTCCCAAAGCTTCCATTTAGAGGACTCAAAGCCCAGCCAACTCTTCATTTCCCACTAGTTGCACTCCTTGGATTTAAAACTACACCATCATCATGTCCTTGCAACCCCTTACCCCACCACCAATTCTGTTTCAGCTTCCTTTTGCTTACTGTCTTTGACGTGAAGTTTTTCCCAGCCCCTCTTTAATGCCAGTGCCTTCCCTCTGTTAATTATTTCCTATTCATCCTGCATATAGCTTGTTTTATATATATTTGTTTGCATGTTGCCTCTCCATTACAATGAGAATTCCTAAGGGCGGGAATTTTCTAGCCTTTTTTAGCAAAATTCCTGGCACATAGAAGGCACTTAATAAATATTTATTGACTGATTCCTTCATTAGATTTTAAGCTCCTTGAGGGCAAGGATTGCCTCTTTTTCTTCTGTGTATCCCCAGTGCTTAACACAGCGCCTAGCACACAGCAGACCTTAATAAATGTGTACTGCATTACATTGCACAATATCATAAATTACGGTATATGAATGTAGTGGAATATAATAGTGCCAAAAGAAATGGGGAAAAAATGGACAGTTTCAGAGAAACCTGGGCCCTGTATGGATTGATATAGAGCTGAACCAGAAGAAAAATTTCTACAGTTAACAACATTATAAAGAAAAACAACTTTGAAAGACTTCAGAATTCTGATCAGTGCAATGGCAAACCATGACTCTAGAAAATAGAAAACAAAAAATGTTGCCCACTTCCTCCCAGGGAAGCGATGTATTCAAAGTTCAGAATGAAACGTACAGTTCTAGACATGGCCAATGTGGGAATCTGCTTTGCAGACCTTATGTTATAAAGGTTTTCTTTTCTTTTTTTCTTTCCTTTCTTCCTTTTCTTTTTTGGTTAAATGAAGGAAAGAGGAGGCTGGGAGTGAAAAAATATATAAATGCCTATATTTAAATCAAATCTCATTCTGCCACTGATTTATACATTCAAAGATGTATTCTTTAGGAAAAAAATAACTATTTACAAAACTACCACCACCTTTAAAACACTGAAAATTCTAGCATGATATAGGAATTAACTTTTAAAAAACTGTTGAGGTGTCTAGCACAGTACAATACACAAGGTATATTTCAGTGCTTACTGATGATCCACTGATTCATTTAGCATCTCTATTGGAGCTCTGCAAGCAAAGCTCTGCAGAATTCCACTCCCAAATTTACTTCCTACCATAAGACTGAAATGTTCATGCAAAGCTTAGTAAATCACAGTAAACTATGCTTAGTAAAGCATAGTAAAACACAGGGTTCTGACACAGTTTACATCACCATTTGGAAGATTAAAAACATTTGTTACCAATTAGTGTCTTTACTTACTAGATTTCAATAGTTAGATGCAAAAATCATTGTAACTGAATGTGGGGATGGAAAGGTAGGGCATGTGGGGAACTGGACATCAAAAATAGCTACCTGGGGGCAGCTAGGTAGCGCAGTGGATAAAGCACTGGCCTTGGATTCAGGAGGACCTGAGTTCAAATCCAGCCTCAGACACTTGACACTTACTAGCTGTGTGACCCTGGTCAAGTCACTTAACCCTCATTGCCCTGCTCCGCCCCCCAAAAAGCTACCTTTCTGGTTTAAAGAGAAGGTAGCAGCAAGATATGAGAGTGATGAAATCTACTGCACTAAAGAATCATAGTTCTAATCTATTTTTTTTAATTTACATTTTCATATACATGGATTTTTCAAAATCAATTAATCAACATAATGCCTAACATAAGCTAGGCACTGGAGATAGAAAGAAAAATAAAAGTTCCAGTCTTCAAGATACTTCGAGGAGACATGAACAACAAATTTGACAAGGATACACATACACACACAGAGTCAAGGGTAGGGTAAATGGTAACAGCAGCCTACAGGGTTCAGGAAAGGCTTCATTTAGAAGGTAGTCTGCCATAATACATTTGAAAGAAAAAAGGTATTCTAAAAGGTGGAGGTGAAATGGGAGTATATTTCAGGCATGTTGGACAGCCAGAACAAAGGAGTGGAAATGAGAATATAGAGATTCATGTGTGAGTGACAAGAAGATGACCAGTTTAGATGGACAGGACAGGTATGGGAAGGTAGGTTGGGATCAGATTATGAAGATCTTTAGGAGCTAAACAAAGAACTTTTATTTTTTTTTTCATAGATTTTATTTTTTAAAAAATAAAAGTATTTTGGGGGCAGCTAGGTGGCGCAGTGGATGAAGCACTGGATTCAGGAGGACCTGAGTTCAAATTTGACCTCAGACACTTGAAACTTACCAGCTGTGTGACCCTGGGCAGGTCACTTAACCCCAATTGCCTCAAAAAAAAAAAGGTTAAGGACAAAAATAAAAGTATTTTGGGCAGCTTGGTGGTGCAGTGGATAGAGCACCGGCTCTGGAATCAGGAGTACCTGAGTTCAAATCTGGCCTCAGACACTTAACACTTACTAGCTGTGTGACCCTGGGCAGGTCACTTAACCCCCAATTGCCTCACTAAAATTAATTAATTAATTAATTTAATTAAGTTAAGTTAAATTAAATAAATAAATGAATGAATAAATGAATAAAAGTATTTTATTATTTTCCAGTTGACATGTAGAGATAGTTTTCAACATTTGTTTATATAAGATTTCCAATTTCAAATTTTTTCTCTCTGTCTCTCCCTCCCCTCCCTTAGACAGCAGGTAATCTGATATAGGATATATATATATATATATATATATATATATATATAATATTAAACATTTCTGCATTAGTCATGTTATAAGAGAAGAATCAGAGCAAAAAGGAAAAACCTCAAAAAAAGAAAAACAGCAGCACCAAAAACAAAAGAAATAGTATGGTCCAATCAGCATCCATATTCCATAGTTCCTTTTTTTTTTCCCCCTGGATTTGGAGAGTCTTTTCCATCATGAGTCCAAAGAGCTTTTATTTTATCCCAGAGGTAATAGGGAGCCACTGTTATTGAGCAGGAAATGAACATGATTAAGACCTGCATTTTAGGAAAATCAATGACAACTATACGAATGATAGACTGTAAAGGACAGATACTTGAGACAAAAAAATCAACGAACAGGTGATTCCAACAGTTCAGGAGAAAAGTGAAGAGGCCTGAACTCAAGTCATGGCTGTGTGAGTAAAGAAGAAAATGAGATTTAGAGACAACTTGTTGGATATGTGAGGTAAAGGAGAGCAAAGAGTATCAAAGATAAAACAAATGTTTCAACATATTTTACATAAAGGGGGAAAACAGTATGGAAGTCTACATGCTAAGTAGACAAAAATAAGTCAGATCACAGCCACATATAAGTGGCTTGAAGTGAAAATAAAACGCAGATCTCCTTAATATACATACACATATTCAAATGTTCTTTTCACAAGAGTACAACACCACTTCTTTATTACAAACATGCCTCTTTTCATATCACTGAAAACTAAAGGAAAAAAATCCAAGGGATGTATGGACTTCAGGTACTTTTTCCCTCTAGAAAGAGAATATAGTTTAAACAAAGTACTCTTCCTTCTCTACCAGAGGGATCATCAGCCAGGAAAGATAAAGTCTCACCTAATAACAACCTAAATTTGCTTCTTTGTTACTTCTATCCAATGCTCCAGGTTCAGCCCTTTGGAATCAAATAGAAGTCTAGTCTCTCTTCAGGTACTTGAAGACATCTACCACAGTCCCCCCTCCCCAATTCTTCTTCAAGCGAAACATGCCCAGTTCCTTCAAATGATCTTCATAAGTGGCCTTAAACGGCCCTTTAGCATCCTGCCTTCCCTCTTCTGGGCCCCCACCCTCCAACTTAACTTATCAATGTCCTTCTTAAACTCTGACTCCCAGAACTGAACATAATATTCTACTGGACTGGGTGTTTAAAAAAAAAAAAAGCAGACCACACTACAACTGTAACTTTCCCATTCCTGGAAGCTAAGGTCCTCTTAACGCAGTCCAAGATCATATTAGCTTTCTCCCCTCCCCCCCCCCCCAGCAGCTTAGAAGTCTACTAAAATCCCCAGATCTCATCAGAATTGCTGCTTATCCACACCTCCACCATCTTATACTTGTGATTTTTTTATACCTAAATGAAATTTAGGTACAAAAAATTATCCTTACTGAATTTAATCTTATTAGATTCAGACTAATGTTCTAATGTCCAAAAGATAATTTTGGATCCTAACATCTACCATTTGCTATCCCTCTTAGCTTTATATCATCTGCAATGATCGACATATCACATTTTCATCCAATTATTAATTTTTTTAAAAGTTAAATAACACAGGGCCCAGCACAGATCCCTCAGATACAACACTAGAGACCTTCTGCCACGGTTTCATTGAACCTTAACACTCTTTGAATCCTATCATCAGCCAGTTCCATCTAATTGTATTACTGTCCAATCCACATGTCTCCATCACTTTTTAAATGTTTAATCAAAAGCCTTACTAATTTATAGGAAACTATATTGCAGCATTTCCTTCATGTACTAGTTTTAGTAATCCTTTAAGGAAATGAGGTTAGCCTGCCATGACCTCTAGACAATGAAACCATGTGAGCTCTTTGTAATTACCACTTCCCTTTCTAGATGTTCACCAAACATCTCTTTAGTGATCTGTTCTAAAATTTTCCCAGAATTTGAATTCAAGTTCACACACCAATGGTTTTCAATTGTGTTTTCTTCCCTCTTTTGAAAATTGGTCCTCCCCTCCAATACTATAGTACCCATCCCATTAAGTCTTTCAAATATCCAAATGTCTTATTGACAAATGGTTCTGCAATTTTATCTGACAGTTCTTTCAGTATCCAAGGACAGAATTCTTCTGGGACTCAAATTCATTGAGGGTAGTTATGTACTCTCTTAGTATCTCTTACTCTCCCTTAGTCACTTTTGATTTGTCATTTCTAAGCTAAGGGTCATTCTCTACAGAGAAAACAGAAAGACTGAAGTAACTCTGCCTGTTCTCTATTGTCAGTTATCACTGTCGCATGCATCCTAAGCAAATGTCCTAACCCTTCCTTGATCTTCCTTATTCTCCCAATATAGGTTAAAAAAAACACAACCAAACAACTTTTCTGTTGTCTTTACCTTCCCTTTTCAACCTCAGCTCATTCTGATCTTTATTTAGCATTTCTCATGCTATTTTTACAGGATTCTGTCATGCTTTTATATTCATCTGTTAGCTAGTCTTGGTTCCATTTCTTGTACATTTCATATTTAAATCAAGTTGGCTAGTGAGTTCCTTCTGCATCTACTTTGATCTCTTCAGACAAATCCTATTTTTCCTAGATGTGGAACAAAATGTTTTCTTTTTGTCTTCAGAATTTCATTCTTAAGCATCCCTCATTCCTCTTTGGCTGACATCTCCTGAACCATTTTTCTTCATGGGATCCTATCTATATTTCCTCTGAACTCCTTGAAATATGCTTTCTCAAAAGAAAAAAAAAGAAAAAAGAAATATGCTTTCTCAAAATCTAAAATGCAGGTAAATAATAATTAACATTACTATTATTCAGACTAAAGGATGTTTTCTCTTGGTCAACAGAATCAATATTCCATGGTTAATAGAATCAATACAAAGTCATCTGCAAACAAGAAAATCTGAGGGTATTCTCCATGACAGTTTGCTACCTTAGACAAAAATGTCACCCTGTTTTATACCTAACTAGGTATTACTAATCAAAAGGTCAAAGAAAGTTATATATGTAGTCACACCTTCAAGGAATTGTATATGACTTTAAACTTATATAGAAGATACCCTCTTGGAGATGCCTTTAAGGTAGCATTTCTACTCTACCAAATCAAAAGGTTGGGGGGGGGGGTAGCCAACAAATGAAAAGCACTATGGGAACTTGCATTCTCTATACTTATCTGTCTGATTTTATTTACAGTGAGAAGATTCATATTGATGATTGAGACCTTCCTCTAGTATTTCAACTATAGGTCACCAGTCAGAGATCTCACATTTATAGTAACACTCAAGCTGATGTATAACACAACTCCAACTTTTTTCCAAAACAGCTTTGCTCAGGGTACACAGAGTAATCAACAATGAAGAGGTAAGAAGAAAATTCTTCCCAGAATAGACCCCTTTCCCACTGGCCAGACTTTGAGTCAGTCCTAAACCCTACAGCCTAACCACTCCTAGCCATTTCCAAATCCTATCCCAAACAGCCACCTCTACCCTCAAAAAGATCCCATCACCTTGGTATCATGGCAAACGCAGTACTTGATTTTACCAAATACAGTGCTGTGGCTCACATTCCATAGACATGGCTGTTTCTCTCAACCAAACATAAATTGTTTTCTATGTAGTACCAGTTGTCTTTATCCAGTGACCAAGGCCCTATAATCACTCCAAGTTGACTCAAGTTTTATTCACACACTGTTGGGAGTTACAGGAAAATTTCTTAATATCTCTTTTATATTTTGTAATTAAATTCTCTGACTAATTAGTTCAACTCAAGTACTGAGGGAAAACTCCCTCCAGTACAAAAGGAAACTCCCTCTCTTACAAAAATTTAAATTACAAAAAAAGACCAAGAAACCAGCGGTCATTTAGTGACAGATAGGTGATCAAAGGATATGAAAAAACAATTCTCAAAAGACAAACTGAAAATTTAGTAAGCTTAAGAAAATTTGCTCCAAATAACTAATAATTAAGAGAAATGCAGATTAAAGAAACTCTTAAGTTTTCAATTAACAACACGTGAATTGGCAAAGATGACAGAATATTAAACTATTCAGTGTTGGAGGAGTTACAAGAACACAAGCACACTAATGAGAACTTGGACAACCATTCTGAAAGCAATTAAAAGTATTAAACCTTTTTTAAGTGAATAAACAATCCATGTCTCTTAAACCCACAGATTCCTCTGCTATACATATACCTCCCTGCAAGTAGGTCATAGACATGTTTCCAGATACACCAAATTAGCCTTCACAACATGTTTTTGTAGTAGAAAATAACTAGAAGCAAAGTAAATGTCCATCAATTAGAGAATGATTAAACCAACTGTGGTGTATAAATATGATGAAATATTATTGTCCTATAAGAAAAAAATATGAGAAATTTGGAGAAATATCAGAAGATTTACATGAACTAATGTGAAGTGATATAAGCAGAATCAAGAAAACAATATACATGCCCACTATAATAATGTAAATTGTAAGAACAATAAAATAAAACTGAATGCTGGGCAATTACAATAACCAAACATGATACCAGAGAACAGTTCAGAAAACACATCCTTCCCTTCATTTCTGAGGTGGAAGATTATAGATGTGCAAGACTACATATGATCACATCCACTTGCCTCAATAAGCTGAACCATTTTTTTGCTTCATTAAGGTAAACTATTTTTCCCCTTGTTACAAAAGAAGGCTCACTGGAGGATGGATATGTTCAGAAATATGATGTGAGAACAAAACACATTAGTTTAAGAAAAAAACAAAAAATAATAAAGCCTGTCAGATAGAATATTCTCCATTTAAGAAGGCAAAAATGTATATGGTAACAGGAATGCACAGAAAAATGATTTAAATAAAAGTTTGGGAACTAAGAGATATACTCCAATGTAAAAAAAAAATCACATACAAAACACTTCATTTTTGGATAATGGTGAATAGGCATTACTATTTAATAGAATATGTCTTACAATATTAATGAATACCATTACAATATTTAATTTAGTTGATATAATAGCATATTGGGGGCATTGTTACAAAGAAATTCACCACTATAAATAATATAACCAATTTTTCCAGTCTTTGTCCAGATACTAGCCAATACTATAAAGTAAAAATTTCAAATACCTGTCTATGAAAGGAAGTGAAGAGAACAATTATTCATTAAGTGCCTACTATATGCCATACTCAATACAAATTTAAGCCTCACAATAACCCCAGGAAAAAAGATGCTATTGAGGAAATTGAGGCAAACAGGGGTTAAATGACTTACCAGGGGTTACACTGCTAATATGTATCTGGGCTGGATTTGAACTCAGGTCTTCGGATCCCAAGTCAAGCATTCAAACTACTGTGCCACCTAGCTGACATTATGAGTATGCAAGACAAAGCATAAGATTGTTTTGCAATAAAGAAACCTCATCTCAATCATAAGTTAATAAATTTCTCTTCAAGATAGGATTTTTGCTGACTTACTGACTGTTAGATAGGGGCCAAGCCAACAAACTTTTGCTCCATCCTTAGCAACACCTTATGCCTTCTACCAAAAAAAAAATCCATAGGTAGTAGAGCTAAATTCTGATTCTTTTTTTTCCATTTGATGCTTCCAATCTTTTGGAATCCACTTTCATCCAGCTGAAACACCAACATATTATTACTATGGTACTCACCAGCAGGTTCCTCCCCTCTTCTGATTAATCTACTTGCCTTAACCTTATCTTGTGAGTGATCTCTTCAAGCAGTATATGAGATGAGAAAGAGAAAGGGATATGGGGCAATAAAAAGAGCCACTTGACCCCAAAATAAACACTCTACATTTTAATGTAAGAGTTTTCATTTTGAAATACTATCTATTCACAAAAAAAGTTTCCAATGTCAATGGAGTTTTTCTATGTATGTGTTAGCATTATCTGGTTATATAAAACAAACTTTCTCTAAGTTTTGAAAAGTTTGAATGATTCTCAACACTTGGGAACTAAGAGTGCCTAAAATAAGTTGTACCTAAGAGTGCCTAAAAATATATTAGACTGTAGTGGTCAATTACTTTAGGTTTTATTCTGAGGATTCCTAATGCAGCTTGGTTCTTCTATTATAGTGCTGTTTGCTAAACAGTTGCCTGAGCAGGGATGGATTCAGGTGAATACTGTTTCATGTTTGGAAATTAGGAACTAAGTATGTCATCCTACAAACTACATGGTAGCTGAGCACCAAGTCATGGTATGCTACTACAACCCCCTCTAGTTACATGGAATGTACTGCAATACCCAGAAAGGAGTGGATAGCCTTTAACTATGTGTGGATGAAGTAAATCACTGTGCATTAACAAAAACAAACAAACAAGAGATACAAAGAGAGTTCTTCAGGAAGGTAAGTGGGGAAAAAACTTTGTTAGCAAGATTTCTTTAATAAAAGTCTCATGTAAACATAGTGGTGTGATAAAATAATGGGATTTAGCAGATACTCAAAGACCCACCTGGAGATTAATCTAGACTGAATGAATCAAGTGAGAGTGATTGAATGCTGATTAGCCTACTTCAAGTTAACTGGATTGTAAGCACACCTGGCTAGCCCTTAATGGATTTGGAGGATGCCAGGACACCAACCAATCAGCATGAAGCAGTGCGTAAGGACTGCCTCTGTTCCAGACCTATAAAAAGCTTCCACAATCAGTTTGCTGGGGAGTTCCTGATTAAAGCAGGCTTGTGGAGGAGGACTTGAGGAAGAACCCGACCAGGCTGGAACTCTAGGCTAGATAGACCTTTTATTAACTTTCTGAACTCCATGTTAATACCTGTATGCTTTAGTAAATGTTTAATGCCCAAAGACTGGTGCTGAAGCTTCTAATTTAAGGCGATCACACATTTGGGGGAGGGAGGAGGTGGTCAATACTGGCCATTTGTTTTATTGGACTATATATGTGTGTAAGAAGGGGTTTGCTTTTCTTGGTTTCTCAATTGTGGAAGGGTGGAGTGGGAGAAGTGACAAAGAGAGTAGGTGGATCTTTGAAAAAAAATTAGTTTAAAAAAGTGGACATTTCAAAGACATCTCAAATTCAGCATGATCAAAACACATTTTCCACTAAATGCCCCTTTTCCAAACTTCATTACTGTCAAAGACATCACTATCCTTTCAAGAACTCAGGTTCACAGATGGGTGATTATTTAACTCCTTACTCTCTTTACCCTCACATATCTAATTGTTAAATCTTGTCATTTCTATCTCTACAACATCTCTCCCCTGATTCCTTTTTTCTGTTTACACAGTTAACTATCTTAGTTGAGAGGTTCACCACCTCTTGCCTAGATTTTTCAACAGTTTCCTAATTTTCTCATGTCCTTCCCTTCTCCAAACCATTCTTCACACAACTGCAAAGTGATTTTCCTAAAATATAGATTTCATCATATCACTCTATTCAATAAACTCCAGAGGCTCCTTACTTCCTCTAGGACTGACGTTTTAACCATGGTCCATGGAGAGATTTCAAAGTGTCCATGAACTTGGATGGGAACAAAATAACTTCTTTATTTTCAATACCCTCAAACTGAAATTTAGTATTTCCTTTAGTTATGAACATAAGCACCAAACACTATTCTGAGAAGAGATCCATAGACTTCACTAGACTTCCAAAGGGATCCATGATGCCAAAAATAGGGTAAAAAACCCTGCTCTAAGATTAATATAATGTTTGGGTTTTAAAACCCTCAGAACCTGGCCCCAACTTACTTTTCCAGACTTACACATTACTCCTCCCTCATCTACACTTCAGACAAACTCTCTCTTGCTATTCCTCATAAGTAATACATGGCATCTCCTTTCTCTATGTCTCTGCACAGGCTGTCCCTCATGATGAGAATGTACTCCCCTCATTTTGGCCTCTTATAATACTTTGCTTCTTCAAAACTCTAAGGTAATACCTTCTATATAAAGCTTTCCCCATCCTCCCCAAGAACTACTTCTCTCCCCACAAAAAAACTGAACTAGTATTTATCTTGCATATATTTTGCTTATACTGATTTATGCATATATTGTTTCTCACAAAAGAATGCCAACTCCTTGAGAAACAAGCACTGTTTCTTTTTATCTTTATATTTCAGGACCTAGTAGCCTTCTCATTCTAGAAGCCTTTTTACTCCCTCTGCCATGCCATTTCTTTTGAGGGGCCCTATTCTAGGGATAACAAGTTCAGGCCTGCCATGCTTCATTCCCCGCCAGCCTGTACTTCAGACTCTTATTTGGGGGGGGGGGCCGGTAAAGCAATTGGGGTTAAGTGACTTGCCCAGGGTCACACAGTCTGAGGCCGAATTTGAACTCAGGTACTCCTGAATCCAGGGCCAGTGCTTTATCCACTGCACCACCTAGCTGCCCCAGACTCTCTATACTTTAATACCATACTCACCCTTCAGTGATAAGATATCTTTTCCCCAGACCCCTTCAGTTCCTACACCATTAGAATATAAGCTTCTTGAGCATACCAAGTCTTCTTTTTTGCTGATATTTGTATCCCCAATGCTTAGCATAGTGCCTGGCCTTTATTCTTGTTTGGTTTTTTGGGTTTTGCGGGGCAATGGGGGTTGTGACTTGCCCAGGGTCACACAGCTAGTAAGTGTCAAGTGTCTGAGGCTGGATTTGAACTCAGGTACTCCTGAATGCAAGGTCGGTGCTTTCTCCACTGTGCCACCTAGGTGCCCCGCCTGGCCTTTATTCTTAATAAATGTCTGTTGCCTTTCCTTGCCCTTTGAGGCCAGGGCTCTTTTCCTTTTATTTTTGTATTCCCAATCCCTTACACAGTAACTAGATTAGAGCAAGCATGTAATAATTTCTTGTTGATTGACTGACTGAGAAATATTGACCCAACAGATTTGTCTCTCCATTTCTAGAACATTCACTCTTATGCAATGTTCCATCAAACTTAGATTTTAGAAGAGAAATAATGTATTCTCTCATAACAAGTGCTCAGCATATTCAGCATACTGGCATTTTCAAATCAATCAACAAAAAAGTATCTGTTAAGAACCTTCTTTTATAGTCCCTGTACTGAAGGAGTTTACAATATCAACGAGGAGACAAATATATCAATATAAAGGAAATAATGAGAGAATAATTAAGGATGGCACTCATCACACAAAAGAATCTTGCAAAGGGAGCAGAGAATAAGATAAAGAGAAATATAATGACTACTGACTTTAATGCTTGTTAAATACTTTTTATATATTAGTTCATTTGAACTTCACAACAATCCTATTAGGTAGCTACTATAAAGCATTGCTAGCATTGCCATTTTTTACATGAGTAAACTACGACTTCAGAAGGTAAAATGACTTCCCATTGGTCTATGTCAAAAACAAAATTTGAACATGAGTCTTCCTGATTACAAGTCCTGCACTCTACCTACTACAAAACATTGTCTATGAATAAGTCAGTGAAGGGGAAGCTAGGTGGCGCAGTGGATAGACCATCAGCGCTGGAGTTAGGAGTACCTGAGTTCAAATCCAGCCTCAGACACTTAACACTTACTAGCTGTGTGACCCTGGGCAAGTCACTTAACCCCAATTGCCTCACCAAAAAAAAAAAAAAAGTCAGTGAAGAAAAACTTATTAAGGGTCTACTCTGTGATACAGGTACTGTTGGAAGCTGAGGACAAAAAAATGGAAAGATGATCCTCAGAGAGTTCACTTTCTATCATAGAAATACATGGTAAGAACAAAACCAAGGCAACCAAAATTATAAGGAAAGCAAAAAACTGGGAAAAAATTTAGAAATAAGTTTCTCTGATAAAGGTCTCATTTCTCAACTATATAGAGAATTGAGTCAAATTTATAAAAATACAAATCATTCCCCAATTGATAAATGGTCAAAGGATATGAACAAGTAATTTTCTGACAAAGAAATCAAAGCTATCTATAGTCATATAAATGTTCTAAAACATTACTGATCAGAGAAATGCAAATTAAAACAACTCTGAAGTACCACCTCACACCTCTCAGATTAGCTAATATGACAAAAAAGGAAAATGATGGATATCGTAGGGGATGTGGGAAAACTGAGACACTAATGCACTGTTGGTGGAGTTGTGAACTGATCCAACCATTCTGGAGAACAATTTGAAACCATGCCCAAAGAGCTTAAAAAAAAAAAACAACAAACAACACACCCTTTGATCCAGCAATACCACTGCTAGGGTTCTATCCCAAAAACATTCAAAAAAGGGGGAAAGGACCTATTTGTTAAAAAATATTCATAGCAGCTCTTTTTGTGGTGGCCAAGAATTTGAAACCAAAGGGATGCTCATCAATTGGGGAATGGCTAAAGAAGCTGTGGTATATGGTTATAATGGAATATTATTGTACTATAAGAAATGACAAGTAAGATGATTTCAGAAAGGTCTGGAGAGACTTGTATGAACTGATGTATAGTGAAGTGAACAGAACCAGGAAAATGTTGTGCAAAGTGACAGCAATATTGTTTGATGAAGAACTGTGAATGACTTAACTATTCTCAGCAATACAACGATCTAAGACAATCCCAAAAGACTAATAATGATGCATACTGTCTATCTCCACAGAAAGAACTGATGTTTACTAAATACTGAAGTATGCTATTTCTCATTTTTTTCTTTTATTCAAGTCTTCTTGTACAAAATGACTAATATAGAAATGTTTTACATAATTGCACATGTATAACCTCTATCTGATTGCTTGCCATCTCAGGGAGGAGGGAAGGGAAGGGAGGAATGGATAGAATTTGGAACTCAAAACTTTAAATAAAAATGTTTATTAAAAATAAAAAAATACGTTGATGATGTCAGAGTGACCACACTAATACCAAGACAAGATAAAAGAATACAAAGACAGCTATATAAACATTCATAAGCTTAGAATACATAAAATACTCATAGTAGAACTATCAATAAGATAAGTAGTATGTGTTTTGTAAAATTGAAGTGAAGAATGCTGGAAGTTAAATGCTTACTTCCAGTATGGGAAAGTGTTTTTTCCCCCAGTCGCAGGGTAAGGGAGTAATGTGAAAGATGTAATATTTGGGAACAATTTTATAGGAAGGAAGGAGTTGTATGAGCATAGGGAAAGTTATAAATCAATAATAAATATATGGTATGTGAGTATGAATGGAAGGAAATGAAAAATGTTTTCAAATGAAGAGCCTTGACAAATTAAAAGGGCCATGGATATAGTGTGGAATCTTCACAAATTTGCTGTGAAAATGAAAAGGAATGGGAAGGGGAAGGAACCTGGGAGACAGTATTAAGAATCCACAAGAAAGGGGCAGCTAGGTGATACAGTGGATGAAGAACCAGTCTTGGATTCAGGAGGACCCGAGTTCAAATCTGGCGTTTGACACTTACTAGCTGTGTGACCCTGGGCAAGTCACTTAATCCTCATTGCCCTGCCCAAACAAACAAAGAACAAAAACAAAGAATCCACAAGAAAGGAAAAGTAGGAAGTGTAAAACCTAACAGTTATTATCCTCCCAATTATTAAAGCTTAACCTCACCTCCAATGAAATTAATTTGTATTTACCTATATAAATTTTGTATTTACATATGTGTACATGTTGTTACCCTCAAGAGAAAGTCAAGTTTCTTGAAGACGTGGTCTGTTACAGATCTGGTACTTAATAAATGACTACTGAATTGAACTGAGTGACAAGGACAAGGAGGAAGACTTTATAATAATAAGTCAAGCAAGACAGGTTGTACTTTGTGAAATGCTAAGGGTTTTAAGGTACACTTTGCTCATTTTTATGTTTGATTGTTTTTGTTGATGGTTAAATTTATAATTTTAAAAGACATGTTAAAAAATCCAAGCAAAAGGGGCAGCTAGGTGGCACAGTGGATAAAGCACTGGCCCTGGATTCAGGAAGACCTGAGTTCAAATCTGGACTCAGGCACTTGACACTTACTAGTTGTGTGACCTTGGGCAAATCACTTAACCCTCATTGCCCCGCACAAAAAAAAGGAGAGAGAGAATGAGGAGGGAGTTAAGTGTTGTAAAGAATTAATTGTTATTTGAGGTTTTTATAACCCCATCTTTTGGCTAGAATTAAAAAAAAAAAAACCTTGGCGCACACACTGGCCTCTGGGACTCCGCAAATGGCATGGTGCTCCACCCACTGGTTGTAGCCATCACTATGGCACTGGCACCTCATGTCATCACCACTCACTGATGTCTACATGGGCCTGGCAAAATTATAATGATCGCAGGCCCAGTGAGGGCAGTCATGTGACTGTCAGAGCAGCCAGCCAATTGGCTGGGGGCTGTGTGTGGTCAGCCTGGGGTCAGCTGGGAAGAAGGGAGATTTTTTTCTCCATTCTAGCTTGAAGCTGGAAGGTGACAGGATGCTGCTGTGTGTTCTCAGCTGATTCCTGGGCGGTTGTGTTGTTCAGGTTGTATAATTTCCCTTTCCCCATTTTATTTCCTTTCCCTTGATCCTACTGATCCTGTTTATGTTTTTTTAAGTTCGTTCTTGTTAAATAAATCCTGCTCTGTTTTGAGGGAGGCTGCCGGTCTCCTTCCTTGCCCCAGTATTGCAGCGAACCGCTTAGCTAACACTCCCCAATTAAAAATTGATCCCCACAGTTTAAAGGAATAGTGAAAAGCAAAATGAAGTTCAGTTTCAAATGGCAGATAATATTAAAAGGGATAAACAGAGAAATGAAAATATAGTTAAAGGCATAATATACTATGAAATAATACTAATACCTAATATGTGCACAGAATGGTAAATTAAAGGAAAAATTGAAATAAAAAGCAAAACATTAATAGTTGGGGAACACAATGTACCCCCTTTCAGACCTAGACAAAGATAAAGAAAAATAAATTGGGGGCAGCTAGGTGGGGCGGTGGATAAAGAACCAGCCTTGGATTCAAGAGGACCTGAGTTCAAATTTGGCCTCAGACACTTGATACTTACTAGCTGTGTGACCCTGGGAAAGTCACTTAACCCTCATTGCCCCGCCCCGCCCCCCCAATCAAATAAATCCTTGAGCAATCTAATCTCTATTCCTTTAAAAAAAAAAAAGAAAGAAAAGAAAAATAAGTTAATGATCAGAATAAAACTTTAGTTAAATTAGATATGATAGATCTTTAGTAATTACTAAATAGGAAAAGAATGGTTAAATGGTAAAACAGATAAAGTGGTAAATTTGGAGTGAGGAAGACCTAAATTCAAATCCTGGCTTAGATACATGCTAACTGTGTGGCCTTGGGCAAGTCACTTCACCTATCTCAGCCTAATTTCCTCATCTGAAAAAAAAAATGGAGAAAAAAATAGCACTTATGTTACAGGATTATTTTGAGGACCCAAGGAGATAATACATGTAAAGTGTTTTACAAACCTTATAATTCTATAAAAATGGCAGCTGTTATTATAATATATTTTTCAACTATACATGTTACCTTTACAAAAGGTAAAAACTTCAAATGCAAAAAAGCAGAAATATTAAACATAGCCTTTACTGATTACAATGCAATAAAAAATTATAATGAATAAAGGACTTTTAAGGAAAGGATTAAACCTTAAATGGAAACTAAATAATTTTATTCTAAAGGATTGGTGGATCCAAGAACAAGTGATAAAACAACAGAAAATTTCAACAATGACCCAACATATATAACTACTGCAATGACACCAAAGCAATCCTTAAGGGAGAAACTTACTTCTCTAAATGCTTTCATCAAAAAATGAGAAAAAGAAGAGTTTGATAAATTGAACAAATTAACTAAAAAAAAAAAAAAACCATGGAAAAGCACCAAACTGTTTTAACTAGAAGCTAATTTTAAAAAATAAAAGTGATAAACCATTAGCTAATCTAGCTAAAAAGAAAGGAAAGCCAAATTGGCAATATTAAAAAGGGAAAAGAGAAATTCACAAATAGCAAAGGGAAAATAAAGGAAATTCTCAGAAATTATTTTACAGTTATGTGCCAATAAAACCGATAAATTAAATGGGTAAATATTTACAAAAATACAAAACACCCAGATTAACAGAAGAAATAGGTCATTTTTTATAAGAATAAACATTTTTATTTATAGTTTTGAGTTCCAAATTTTATCCTTCCTTCCCTCCCTCCTCTCTGAGGCAGTAAGCAATCAGATATAGGTTATACAAGTGCAATTATGTAAAACATTACCATATTAGTCATTTTGTACAAGAAAACATGAATAAAAGAAAAAATAAAAGAAATTAAAAAATAGCATGCTTCAGTCTGTGTTCAATCAGTATCAGTCTTTCTTGAAAGTGGATAGTATGCTTCATCATTAGTCCTTTGGGATTTGTCGTTGATCATTGTATTGCTAAGAATAGTAAGTCATTCACAATTCTTCAACAAACAATATTACTGTCTCTGTGCACAATGTTCTCTTGGTTCGTTTGCTTCACTATACATCTGTTCATACAATTCTCTCCAGACCTTTCTGAAATCATCCTGCTTGTCATTTCTTAACAGCACAATAATATTCCATCACCATCATATACCACAGCTTGTTTAGCCATTCCCAACTGATGGACATTCATTTGATTTGAAATAAGTAATTCAGATCACATAATCTCAGAAGAGAAATTGAACAAGCCATAAATGAACTCCAAATGAAAACACCTCAAGACCAGAGGGAATTAAAATTGAATTCTATAAAATATTCAAAAAATAACTGATCTAGTATTTCATAAACTTTTTGGAAAAACAAGAAAGATGGAATCCTTCCCAATTCTTTCTAGATACAAGATATCATCTTGGTACTTAAATGAGGGAGAAACAAAGAAAAACTAGCACTAAAAGCAGCTAGTGGATAGAGAACTGTACCTTAAGTCAGGAAATCCCAAGTTCAAACACTGCCTCTGGCATTTAAAGCGTGTGAACCTGGCTAAATCATTTAACCTCTGTCTCAATTTTTTCAGCTGTAAAATGGTAATCATAATAGCAATTATTTCCTAGGATTGTTGTGAGGATAAAATTAAATAATGTTTTTAAAGAGCTTTGGAAAACTTAAGAAGCTATATGAATGCTGGCCATTATTATTAAAATTATAGAATCAATATTTGTTATGAACATCTATGTAAAAAATATTAAATTAAATTATTAGCAAAGAGGATTACAAGAACATATTAAAAGTATACAATGTTGCTGTCCAGTAATATCTGGCTATTGGTGATTCCAGGGACCATATTTTCTTGGCAAAGATAATGGAGTAGTTTGCCATTTCCTCCTCCAGTAGATTAAGACAAATAGGTTGGGGCAGCTAGATGGCGCAGTGGAATCAAGACCGGCCCTGGATTTAGGAGTTCCTGAGTTCAAATCCGGCCTCAGAAACTTGACACTTACTAACTGTGGACCTTGGGGCAAGTTCACTTAAGCCCCATTGCCCACAAAAAACAAAAACAAAAAACAAAGACAAATAGGTTAAGACAAAAACAAAAAACAGAGACAAATAGGGTCACAGTTATTAAGTGTCTGAGGCTGAATATGAACTCAGGTCTTCCTGACTCCAGGCCCAGCTCTCTATCCACTAAACCACTGTGCCCAAGTTGAATTTATCTAGAATGCGGGGCTAGGTTTAATATATGACAAACTATAAACAAACCATATTCATCATGAAATAATAAAAAAATTATATCAATAGCTGGTGGTAAAATCCAACATCTATCTTTGTTTAAACAAAAAGAACTAGAAAGTAGGAAAATAAATGTACTTTTGTTTAATATGCTTAATATGATAAATTAGTATCTATCTAAAACCAAATACCAATATTCTATTTAATGAAAAAAGGTTAAATACTTTTCCACTAAAATTGGGGGAAAAGTAAGGGTACCCATTATCACCACAATTATTTAACATCGTGCTAGAAATAGTAGCTATTGCAAATAAACAGAAAAAACTTGAGAGAATAGGCATAGGCAACAAAAGTATCACTTTTTTGTAAATGATGATAGTCTAAAGAACCAGAATTAACCAAAAAAAAATGAAACAATTCAGCAAATTTGCAGAATATAAATAAAAACCTATATAAGCCATCAGCTTTTCTGATATTACCAACCAAAACCCTGAAAGAAGAGAGAGAATAGAAATTACATTAACAATAATTACAAAATGTAAAAAAAATTTTGGAAGTGCAATAACCCAAGACAAAGGCATCATATAAATACAACTAGGAAACCTGTTTAAGAGAATGAAAGACTTAAATTATTGAAGACATATAATTAGCCATGGTTGACTGTGATATATAAGAAAAATAATACCATCTAAATTACTTGCTTAGTACCTTACTATCAAATGGTAATTACTAACACCAGTTACCTTATACAATTAGAAAAAAATAATAAAATTCAAACTAGAGCAAACAGAGATAAATGGTAAAAACCAGGGCCTAACAGCATCAAATTTCCAACCTATACTACAAAATAGTAATCATGAAAACTTGGTACAATGTATAAAAAGCAAAGTTGAATAGTGGAAGAGTGAGAAGGAAGATTTTGGCTGATTAAAACAAATAAAAACACAAATAAAATGCAAATAAATAAACAAGCAAATGAATAGGTAAATAAATAAGGCAACATATATCAGTACCTGTATATATGTTGTTTCTCCCAATGAGAATGTAAGCTTCTTGAGGACAGAGGTTCTTTCATTTTTGTCATTGTATCCTCAAAGCCTGGTAAATAATAAATGCTTATGGAATTTAATCAGTGTAGCAAAAAACCAAGAGACTTAGAATCAGAAATTCTGTGCTCAGATCTGGAATGTTATAAGGAAAAAGGCACTGCTCTGCAGTCAAAGGCTATGGGTTGGGGCAGCTAGGTGGCGCAGTGGACAAAGCACTGGCCAAAGCACTGGCCTTGATTCAGGAGGGCCCTGAGTTCAAATCCAGCCTCAGTACACTTGACACTTACTAGCTGTGTGACCCTGGGCAAGTCACTTAAGCCTCATTGCCACCCCCTCCCCCCAAAAAAGGCTATGGGTTTAGTATACCTCAGACACTAGCCTATAACCTGTGTGACCCTGGGCAAGTCACAAGCTCCCTAAGCCTCAGCATCCTCCTCTGTAAAACAATGTAGGTCTAAATGGTATCTGAGCTCCCCTACTAGGTCTAATAGGATTCTTTGCTATTTGCAACATATCAGAATTTTTACTGCCATGAGGTTTGGGTGTTTTTTGGTGGAGCAATGAAGGTTCAGTGACTTACCCAGGGCTATACAGCTAGTAACTATCAAGTGTCTGAGGCCGGATTTGAACTCAGGTCCTCCTGAATCCAGGGCCAGTGCTTTATCCACTGCACCACCTAGCTGCCCCATGCCATGAGTTTTCATAGAATAACAGGATGTTAGAACATCTATTAGAGAAAGAGAACATCTATTCAAACCCCTTAATTTTACTGATGAGGCAAAGACAAAGGAGTAGTGAATTCCAGGAACAAGAAATCGTTAATAGTCTGGATGAAGATATTTTCATAAAATAAAGAATTAAAATGGACAGCCTTCTAATTCTAATTGCTACAGTCTGAAATACATAACTAAATTTATATAGAGAATATTCTCCTGGTACAAAAGCTATAATCTTTCCAACAACTTCTCATTCACATCTTTTGATGTGAAAGAATGATGGCCTTTAGGATCCTACATTTCTCCATTACAGCTATAATTCTCTTTTGCTGGACCACAGCAACAGCCTTAATCAGTGGTGTCAAACTCAAATAGAAGCAGGAGCCACTAAACTATAAATAAGTTCACTGCAGGCTATAAATTGCATTGGTTTTTGTTTTGTTTTGGAGACAATGAGGGGTTAAGTGACTTGCCCAGGGTCACACAGCTAGCAAGTGTTGTGAGAATATTACTACCGTCACAATGCCAAGTGTTTGAGGCCACATTTGAACTCAGGTCCTCCTGAATCCAGGGCTGGTGCTTTATCCACTGTGACACCTAGCTGCCCCTGCCTTGCTTTTTAAATGTAATATTATCTGTGTTTTCTTGAATTTTTATTTATTTTGTTAAATATTTATCAATTACATTTTAATCTAGGTCTGGCTGCACTTGACGTCAGTGTCTTTGAGACTTCTGATCTAAACCCTTCTACCACCAACAGATTCCTTTTATGTTGGCTACTTTTACTGATGTTGAAAGAACAAGGCAGAAGGAACAAGAAATTTAGTTGTGAGTGGTTCTCTGTCAAACACATTTTCGTTCTGAACATGGGATAAGAAGATAAAAAGACAGAGGTTTTTTTGCTGGTTAAACACACACATGAAGTGTTCAATCTAAGACTGGACAATCCCACATAAGAAATGCTATACAAGAGCAGTATTCAAGCACGGACTTAAGATTAAATGATCCTGGAGCAACCCATCTATCTACCCTCCCAACTTAGCACTCATACTCAAGGGTTAGGCCCCTTGAAGGCAGCTGTCCCACAGGCTTTATGATATTCTGCAGGCCCAGACCCCATCCAATATGCTTCCCACTAACATTCAGCCAGCAAACATAACAAGCCCTGGGCAAAAGTATTTACTAAGAAAACAGTAAAAAAAAAAAACCAGTAGCAAAAAACTATCCTATTCCTCCCCTAAACCTGATGTACCTTCTTCCACAAATACACACTGGATACATGGGAAGTTTAGGCACAAATTTAGAATACAATGTGAATACAACAAGGTAACACAAAAAGCCAAGGCAACTCACAAATTTGGAGCTACAAGGGCCTTAATGTCATTTCTCTCTGTAGTGCTCTCTACAGCTCAACTCTGGATTTCCAGGTCTGGCTCCCTCTTCAGCCCATAGCTGACTCTCTTCTCTTCTAAAGGTCATACTCTTAAAAGCTGCTTTCAGCCTCAACTATCTGACTCTCTGCATCTTTGTCTGAAATGTCTCTGCTCCCTCAGCTGTACCTCAAACTCTCTAGAACTGACAGTGCAACTGATAGATGGGGTGTCTCTTTCTGGGTGAGGAGTTCTGTTGAAACCATGGTTGATGGGGAAAGAAGAGAAAGAAAATTCCTTCTCCCGCCAAGAGGTAAAAAGCTTCCCCAACTTCTGTCTCCTGACTCAAATGAGTCTTTTAAATGTCACCTAGGGGCATACCTAATCATTGTTCATCCTTGTGAATGACACTGTTCTCTTGTTAATCAAAGGATTTGTTCACTCTTTATAGAAACACCAGTTAATTGCTCCATTTTTACACTTAATTTGATACCTCATTATGAGCCCCTTTTCTGTGATTAACTTCTGAGATTTCAAAGACCAAGGCCTTTTCAATCCTAGAAAAATATTGTCCTAAATGTGCTAAAGTTCAGGTAACAAAATGAAAAAGAAAAATTTAAGCTGATTCCAAACCAAGAGTATTAATTCTCCTATTGAATACCAATTCAGATGTATTTTTGCCAATTCCACTACTGAAAACAATAGGAAAATATTTAAAAACAAACTGAAAACAACTGAAAAATAGTTAAGGAATGGCTGAGAAAACTGGCATATAAAATACAATGTCACTAAGAATGAGAACTATGAGAAACAAAGAAACAGATATGCTAAATAAATGGAAATTTTTTTAAAAAGTCAAACTCAAAGAATAATACATACATTGACCATGACTATACCACTGAAACATGTAAAGACATATATATATATATGTGTGTGTGTGTATATGAGAGAAAAAGAGAAAGTACCAGTAAATATTATTAGATCTTGGCAAAAACATTTTCTAAGATGATATAAAAGAAAATAGATAAAAGCATTCCTCTTATCAAGGGAAATGTGGGCATATGTTTATGCATGAACATATTTATATACACATGTGTACATAGATGAATGATTGACAAGATCAGAGGAGCTAGAAAGAGAATAGCAAGAAAACTATTTATAATATATAAAAGTTGTCCTGATATTTAAAGCCCTTCTCTATCTCCAGCCTGCCTCTCCAGGCAGGCACATTACTGTCTTCCCATAAACTCTACATTCTAGCCCAACTGTTCTACCTATGATTCGCCAGGCACAACTTTGCATCTTTGCTTCAATGCCTTTGCAAGTCTTACCCCACCTGAAAATACATTCCTTCTGACTTCCACCTCTAAGAATCTCCAGATTCAGGGGCAGCTAGGTGGTGCAGTGGATAAAGCACCGGCCCTGGATTCAGGAGTACCTGAGTTCAAATCTGGCCTCAGACACTTGACACTTACTAGCTGTGTGACCCTGGGCAAGTCACTTAACCCCCATTGCCCTGCAAAAAACAAAAGAATCTCCAGATTCCTTCAAGGCCCAGTTCATGTTCTATCTAAGGTTTTCTTCAACTTCTTAATTATTAGAGGTCAATTCCTTCTTCTCAAATAAAAATGTGTATATTTATCACTTTACATGCTATAATCCTCCAGTAGAATGCAGATTTTCTACTTTGTCCTCAGATTCTCAGTGTGTAGTACACTGCTTTGCACATACAAGGCATTTAAGACACGTTTGATGTATTAGCTATTTGTAGGTAAAAGTATTTTCCACACCTGTAAAAATTCATAGTTTTGTTATATAAAGTTTATGATAAAAATTAATCTGATGTAGTTTTTTGGTTTGTTTTTTTTTTAGTGAGGCAATTGGGGTTAAGTGACTTGCCAAAGTCACATAGCTAGTAAGTGTTAAATGTCTGAGGCCGGATTTGAACTCAGGTACTCCTGACTCCAGGGTCGGTGCTCTATCCACTGTGCCACCTAGCTGCCCCCGATGTAGTTTTAAAAATCAGTTCAAAAGCTGAAGTATAATCAAAAAGCTCTCCATTTGAGTTATGAACTATTCCAACCATTGTGACAAACAATTTGGAACTATGCCCAAAGGGCAATCAAACTGCATACCCTTTGATCCAGCAATACCACCACTAGGTCTTTATCCCAAAGAGATAAAATAAAAAAGGACAGGGGGGAGGATCTATTTTTACATAAATATCACTAACAGTTCTTTTTGTGGTGACAAAGACTGGAAATTAAGGCCATGCTCATCAGTTGGGGAATGGCTAAACAAAGCCGTGGTATATTATTGTGATGGAATACTGTTGTGCCATAAGAAATAGTGGATTGATTTCAGAAAATCTGCAAAGTCTTACACAAACTGATGCGAAGCAAAGTAAGCAGAACCAGGAGAACAATGTACACAGTAACAGCAATACTGTACAATGATCAACTGTGAATGGCAACTATTTTCAACAATACAAAGATCTAAGGCAATTTCAAAAGACTCATGTTGAAAAATGCTATCCACATTCAGAGAAAGAACTGATGGAGTCTGAATGAAGTTTGAGGCATACTATTTTTCACGGTTTTTTTTTTTGGTCTGTTTCTTCTTTCACAACATGACTAATATGGAAATATGTTGGGGCACCTAGGTGGCACAGTGGATAGAGCACTGGCCCTAGACTCACGAAGACCTGAGTTCAAATCCAGCCTCAGACACTTAACACTTACTAATTGTGTGACACTTGGCAAGTCACTTAACCCCAATTGCCCTGCAAAAAACAAAAACAAAAAACAAACAAAAAAAGAAATATGTTTTACATGATTGTACATATGTATACTATATCAAATTGCTTACCATCTTAAGGAGCAAAGAAATGAGGGAAGAAGGGAAAAAATTCAGAACTCAAAAAATGTTTAAATAAATATTAAAAATTGTATTTACATATAAATGGGGGGAAATACTTTTTTAAAAATTTCCCCCCCAAAAAATGCCCTCCATTGGTAACATTCACATGAACTCAACCAACAATATACTGACAAAGTGTTATAGAACAAATGGCTGAGTAATACATATTTGTTTATGGAAAACAGAGACCTTGATAATAGCTATTCAAGTTCAGGTTATTATAGCCAGAAATTACAAAAAAGTTATCCCTTAAAAAACTTAGACATATTAGCTGATGTAGATTATGCAATGAAGTGATAGGAACTGGAATATGTAACTGCAGATAATACAAATTTAACATCTACTAGATACTTAGACATAATCAAGTGGCTAGAAGCTCACCGTTCTTTAAGAAATGAATAGACAGGGGCAGCTAGATGGTGCAGTGGATAAAGCACTGGCCTTGGATTCAGGAGAACCTGAGTTCAAATCCAGCCTCAGACACTTGACACTTACTAGCTGTGTGACCCTGGGCAAGTCATTTAACCCTCATTGTCCTGCAAAAAAAAAAAAAGAAAGAAAGAAAGAAATGAACAGACAACAAATTTCCATACTACAAACAAAAATCCCAAAATCCTCTTCAAAATTTAGCAAATAAATTATTTTAGAAGTAGAGTATCATTACAGACAGAACTATTGCCTCAAACCACTCAAAATGAAACAATAAGCCATAAAAATGTAAGAACTGGGGCAGCTAGGTGGAGCAGTAGATAGAGCACTGGCCCTGGATTCAGGAAGACTTAAGTTCAAATCTGGCCTCAGACACTTAACACTTAACTAGCTGTGTGACCCTGGGCAAGTCGCTTAACCCCAATTGCCTCAAAAATAAAATAAAATAAAAACATTAAAAAAAGAAATGTAAGAACCTCTGTAATGGATATCTATTTTCAATCTCCAAAAACTATGGAATGAAAAACCTTCAAAATATAGAGACCTAGAATAATAAAAAGCAAAAGAGACAAGATAAATGTTTCCTATCATCTACTCAAGTTATCACAAACATGAGCCTGGAGAAAAGGGACTCAGATCCCATCATTCTTATTACCTCACAAAAAGGAGCCATGTTATGCAACTATACAATGATTCTCAGAACAGTAAAATAAAGGAATAATAGCTGGATAGCAGCTTGTCCTCAGACTCTATCTAAACCCCATCAAAAAAGGTAAGAACAGGAGCAGCTAGGTGGCACAGTAGATAGAGTACCGGCCCTGGAGTCAGGAGTACCTGAGTTCAAATCCGGCCTCAGACACTTAACACTTACTAGCTGTGTGACCCTGGGCAAGTCACTTAACCCCAATTGCCTCACTTTAAAAAAAAAAAAGGTAAGAACAAGCTAGAGTGATGATAATACTATACATTATATGCATATGTGTGTATTATATAATGAAAGAGCTAACATTTGTAACAATAATAACAACAGTTATCACTTTGAGGTTTGCATGCTTTACATACATAATCTCATTTGATCCTCACAACCCTTTGAGGTAAATGCTATAATTATAAGAAGCTGAGGTTCCCTGAAATTAAGTGATTTGGTCAAGTGTCTGAGGCAAAACTTTAAAATTAGTCCTTCTAAATAAAATCCTAGATTCTGCCCACTATACTATTCTGCCTCTCTATCCTCTACACAATCTCATACATAACAGTCACAAATAATGTTCAGTTGCCATGCCTGACAAATACATAACTGTAGCTAACTGGGTAACCATATGGGTGTCCAGAAGAGAAAGGAGATATAGTTTTGATTCTGTCTGTCTGCTGGAATAGGCATTTATAAACAATTAGTAATTTCCCCTCCAATACATACTAATTTTCCCCAAGCTACTAGTGCCTGACCAGCTCTGTCCTGCCCTTACTAATTCTTAAATATTTCAACATTAACAGAATAATTCTACACTACTCAAAAAACCACTGTTGATTTCTGAACAGCTCTTGAACAGATGGTAACTCAGAAGAGTCTTGTTCCAATTATGGCAACCTTAGCAGTATGCTCACCTGCTGCTACCTAAAACACCAATACCTCCCATCTTTACTCAAAAAGCTTCTAATCACAACTAGAATTCTATACAACTCCTAATCCTCATTCCTTATAATTAAATTATAAGTTAAAAAAATTAGTTTCATTATAACAATCCCATTAATTAAAACAAGCTGGAATCAAATCACATATTAATGAGTACAGGAAAACTGTAGTTTTACCATAGTGCTACTATATGCTGTTTTCTGAATAGTTTTACTGATTTGATACAGTTTTACTTCATATGTAGCATCAGAAATAATATAACTAAGATAAGATGAGATTAGATCATATAAGATAAGATAAGATATATACTGATTCTGGAGTAACTAGGAAGCGTTATAAAACATTATAAAAATTTATTTAATTTAAAATTTTTATTCCTTGTTTTATACACATATACACATATTCTTTGAATTTTCTTCTTAAATAATCAAAGACTAAGACTATGACACAAAACAACACATAAATCAGAAAATAGTATGTTTACATGCAGACTAAGAGAGATGAGAGGACTGATTTAATCGGTTTATGAGGTTTACAGATAAAATGCTCCCCTGGGGCTTTCTGAACACTTTTTCCTTCCTTGTTTCCCTGATAACATTGCTCTTGCCTTGGCAACTCAGCCTATCATAATATATTATTTGATATCTTAATCTTAAATTTACTTAAAGAGCAGACCTTTGACACTTACTAGCTGTGTGACCCTGGGCAAGTCACTTAACCCCAATTGCCTCACCAAAAAAAAAAAAAAAAAGAGCAGACTTAAAAGTAGAGCAATCTTAATAGAAAAATTACAAATAGAAAGTAATAAGCTCTGGAAAACACATTCTGGTCACCAATGTTGCCTCCTAACCATCAAGTGAAAACCTGAAGCTTGTTGATTTTCATGTGAGTCCATTGAGTGGTTCATTACAATGATAGTAAAAAGGCAACAGATTTTTGCAAACAGAAAAAAAAAAAGACTTATTTACCTAATTTGAAAAATAATAAAACAAGCCACTTACAAATGTCTATGGGCATCTGCCAATGAATTTTGTTTGTTTGTTTGTTTGTTTTTTGTGAGGCAATTGGGGTTAAGTGACTTGCCCAGAGTCACACAGCTAGTAAGTGTTAAGTGTCTGAGGTCGGATTTGAACTCAGGTCCTCCTGAATCCAGGGCCAGTGCTCTACCCACTGCGCCACCTAGCTGCCCCGCCAATGAATTTTAAAGTCTGTGTTTATTTATATGTAGCTTCCAGGGAGAGAAGTTTCAGTAAAATCTTCTAATTCTCTACAGTGGTGAAGATGGTCCCTATATTAGTGACTTCACAGAAACTGCTCTCAATAGTTTTGTAAAATAGCCAGAAAACTATGACCAACGTTCTCTTTTTTTGTTTAACTCTTCTAATATACTCAAACACTTACTTGGTTCCCTAGGTACCTTACTACCCTGTTTGGGCTCTTAGCAATTTTTCCTTGAGCTTAACATTCTTTTTTTCTATCTTTACAAAGAAGAGGAGTTACCCTAGGTCTGTGGTTGGAATCATTATGTTTTCCATTTAAAGTACAATATCTATATATAAATATTCTTTGGTTCACTCCTTCTATCTCTTCCCACAATTCATTCTAGAAAAAAACATTCAAAAAAACAGTTACTAATAGTTAAGAAATACTATCCAGTATGGAAACTAGTTTTTATTGAATCTGAATATACTTACCATTTCTTAGTATTAGCTCAGAAAGGGATACAGATAAATGGGAGGTGAATGGCAGTGGGGCAGTCTAGATTCCCAGTTCCGATATTCTACTAGGACTTAAATGCCTCGGAAAAAATATAAATCAAAAAACATATAAATTATTCCATCAGTTACCAAAATATTTGGCTGATAAAATGAAAGTACAGTGTTCTACAAAATTAAATATCAACACAGTTTTGATGACTGTTGAATTTTAGAAGAGAGCAGGAACAGCAATCACTTCATAGTATGTTTGGGAGACTACCTTCAGTATACTTCTATTGCATAATTATAATGTTGCTTTGACTAATCAGAGTGAAGCAAATATTTAAGAAATGTTCTTTCTCTTCTCCTGTCTTAAAAGCCTCTATTTGGGGGACAGCTAGGCTGGCCCAGTGAATAAAGCACCAGCCCGGATTCAGGAGGACCTATATTCAAATTCAGCCTCAGACACTTGACACTTACTAGCTGTGTGACCTCTGGGCAAGTCACTTAACCCTCATTGTCCCACAAAAAACATAAACAAAAAAAAGCCTCTATTGTATAAAGAATATTACATACAATTTTTTTAAAGTTTAAAGGAATGAATGGTTAACATGTATCTCCTAAGGACACACACTCAAAAATACAATCTTGAGAAACTTATAAGTCTAAAATGTAGCATAAAAACAGAGCAGGACCAATTTGGGTAACAAAACTCATGCCCCTCAGGAAAATAAAACCTAATGACTGAGTCAAAACCAAATGGGCCAATGAGTTATGGCTTTGACAATCCTATAGATAAGAAATTCACAAATGTCCTGGGGCTTACTATTAATTCTATTACCAATCTACTCTATCATATTCTTCCTTTCTCGTATATATGATCAATTAAGTAGAATGAAAAAACTAACACAGTATAAATCAGTTATATTCATTTTCCTCCCTAACCCTTCCCCGCTTAGTTCCATTCATCATCAGTCTCATCTAAGTTAGAGGAAGAACTATACAAAGAAACAGCAGAGATAAAACTTTCAAATTACATGAATGGAAAAATAAGTATTAATTTTTTGAAAGAGAGAGAGCACAATTTTAGGAAAAAGGTCTGAATTACTGGTCTTCCCTAAACCCAAAGGTGCGGAGGATAAGGGATGAGATTTTCTAGGTTTACATGTTAGCTCTTCTTTCTCATCTAGGAACATAAAAGGCTTTTTCACAGCAAAAATCACCATTATAATTGTCTGTCTCTTTCTCTAGCTTAAAAACCAGTGGCAACAATTTGACAAACTACAACTCTTGTCTGGAAAGGAAGGAAAATGCAATAGATGTCTGACAGGAAAGACACCTTAGGGAATGAGGACACATGAATAGTGGAAAAGGAACTGACAGCTTGGAAGATTAGAATAGTATTTTTTGCATATACATACTGTACTCATATTTTAAAATAATACTACTGTAGAAGTCCCTGGATCTTCATGTGCCATGTTTAAGAGAAACTTAATGACTAAGCTAGCCTTTTTAGGACTGTTGCGCTTGGTGGCTTGGCCTCCTCTTGTCTCCATCTCAAAAAAAGGGCAAACCCATTTCTAACTTTTGCTTATTTAATCAATTTCACTTAGTCAATATGCAACTTTTTTTCGTCAACATTTCACATGGCCTAATATTCTGCAATTAAGTCCATTTTCCAAGGTCATCTACTGCATCCTGGTGGTGACCAGTTGTCTTGACTTTTATCTTGCCAGTGTACTTTAATGACTCAGGAAGAAAGAGTAAAGCTGATGACTTTGTGCAACTCTGCCTCACTTAAATTCACTCACATCACCCACAATGGCCCTGGTGCTCTTAGAAAATAAAGGATGGGGCAGCTAGGTGGCGCAGTGGATAGAGCACCGGACCTGAGTTCAAATATGACCTCAGACACTTAACACTTACTAGCTGTGTGACCCTAGATAAGTCACTTAACCCCAACTGCTTCACCAAAAAAGAAAAGAAGAAAAAAAAAGGACAAAACAACACAACAACAACAGCATGATGTCTACAATTAGGTCCATTTTCCAGTTAAGTCCATCTACAGTTAACTCCATTTTCTCTCAGCCACTCTGTTTGGTGTCAACTCTGGATAACATTATGCCCCTATAACAGCTATTCCTTCCAGTGCCCCCTTCCCCTTTTTAGCTTCCTTTTGTATGCTGTCTTCTCCCATTAGATTATAAACTCCTTGAGGGAAGGGAATGTCCCTTTGTCCTCCTTGTATCTCCAGCACTTAGCAAAGAGCCTGACACAGAGTAGGTGCTTAATAGATGTTTATTGAATTAAATTTATTTAAAAAAGAATTAAATTTATTGAAATTAAGTCCTTAAAATACTTTTCAATTCAATAAGCACTTGTTAAGCACATTGGGTATATAAAGATTAAAAAACTATGTAGTCCCAGTCCTCAAAGTGCTTAAATCTATGTGGGAGATAAGGCTTATTCACAAATGATTATAATACAAAGTGGAATGCATTAGTACATAAAAGAGGTCAAATGAAAGGGGTAAAAGAGATAGAAGATTACTTCTATCTGGGGACCAGAGAAGGCGTCAAGTGCACCTGAGATGGAAAAAAAAGAGTAGAAGTTTTTCAAGAGTCAGAAATCTAGAGTCAGTTCCAAGAATTAGGGAAAATATGCACAAATGCATTGAGGGAGAACAACATAGAATAAGACAGGGAAATGATAACTGACTGACTAGTCAGACTGCAGTGCATTCACTATCAGGATAAGCAATTTATATTGTATCCCATGGGCAACAGAGAGCCACTGAATCAATTTGAGCAGAGTAGTAACATTAAATCTGCATATCAAAGCAGATTACTTTGGTAGTAGTATGAAGTATGCATCTACACAAAGAAGAATGCCCAGAAAATTATTTTCCATAAGGAAAAGGAAGGAGCCCCTGAATTAGGGTAGTGGTTATGGAAATGGAAAAGAGAACATGGATGAATATATATTGTGGAGGTCAAAAATAACATAACTGGAAATAATAATTGTCTGGAAAAATTTGCTCAGAGGGTTTTAAGTCTGTTTAACTAGCAGATAAAATCAACAACAATAAAGTTTGGAGGCAGGGCAAGTTCAAGGGCAAAATGGGGAATGATTGAATGAATAAGCGTGTATTAAGCATTTTCTATGTGCAAAGTATCATGATAAACACTGGGGACACAAAAAGAAAAATAGGACACTTTCTGCTTTCAGAGAACTCGCATTCAGCATATATGGAAGGTTTCCGTTTCAAGATAGATGGAAAGTTCCTATGGTCCTCAGAATACAGTGGCAAATTAGTTGGTACCTCTTCTTTAATATCATTTCCATTGATAAGAACATATAAATTTCTGATGCAGAACCATTTGACAGTGGCAAGGACTGGTTCCTGCATCTTAGATAGGAAGCTATAACACATGCAGAAGCAACTGCCAGGCTACTTCTGCATAGGGGCTGTTTCTCTGGATAGTGGCTGGATAAGGGTATCCCTAAACCTCTCAGCTTCAGTGTGCTAGGCTATGTCCATTATGGTCTGAGGCTGAAATGGTCCCCTAAGTGGTGGTGATACAATTTGCCTGAACATGTTGCTTGCTATCTGTCCCTCAAAAAGTGCCTCTTGCTTCAGCTAGGGTGGTTGGACCCTTCTCCACAGGAGCTACTTCTCTGGATGATGGCTATTAGGGCCAGAATGGAAGCAAACCTGGTGGTCCAGGAGATGCTGCCACTCCTATACCTTATAAGCCTGACTGCCATGGCAGTTCGTCAACAGTTGTCACTGGTAGTGATAAGAAAGGTGGACCTCGCCCTGCCCCCCCCCTCAATAATAATTTCTCTAAATAATAGCTTTGAGGCTGGTGGTTTGTAGCAAGCCTTCTTAAACTTTTTCCACTCATGACCCCTTTTTTCCTGAGAAATTTTTACGTGGTCCAGGGTATACAGGTATATAAAATAGGTATACAAATAAAACATTTACTGCCAAATTTTTCACAACCCCCATATTCAGTTACATGACCCACAGTTTAAGAAATTGGAGTTTATAGACTCCTGCTATTCCCAAGGCTTTGGGGCTCGAGGTCCTGGGCTATCTCCATCACAGTCTAAGGGGAAATGGCAATCAAAGTAGTAGCGGTGGTCTGACTTGCCTGGCACATGCTGCCTCCTGACTCTCCCTCAGTGTGCCTTGCTGAGATAATGATAATGGTATTTCACTTAATGAAATAATGAGTTCACTTTTGGATTTCTTTCACTTAAGGTCTCCAAACAGAATCTCGATAGGAATATCCACAGCAAGCAATTAACACCAGAACTAAGAGTTTGGGGTTATAGTTATGGATTTGAAACTCAAAATGTAGACAGGTGATAAATGAAGCCCTTATTGTGCATGAAATCACCAAGGGAGAATGTAGAGCAAGAACAGAAGAGGGCTAGGTCTTGGAAGATGCCCAATCTTTGGAAATGTAAAGAGGAATTGGTAAAGATGTCTGAAAAGTATCTATCAGACAGGTAGGAAGATGAGAACAGGGCTGTGTGACATAAGCCATGGGGGAAAAAAAGAAAATCAAACAAGCTAGAAAACAACAGAAAGCTCAAAGAGGCTGGGAACTTTAAAGAACATTAGATTTGATGACCATGGAAAGAGTGGTTTCAAATAGAGTAATGGAAATAGAAGGGGAACTGCAGTAAGTTAAGAAGTGAGTTAGTTACAAGGAAATATTAACTACTCTTCCTATGAAGTTCAGCAATTAAAGGGAAGAGAAAGAGAAAACAACAGCACACACAAGAGAAGGTATTTTTTTGGATAGAGGAAACTTGAGCATGTTAATAGGCAAAGGAGAAGGGACCGATCATGAGGAAGAAACTGAAAATGTATGAAAGAGATGAACTATGGAGCAAGATCCTAGAGGAAACAAAAAGGGTCAATAGCACAGATGGAGTGATTAGTCTTGGCAAGACTTACTCATGCTCTAAGACAGGAGGGAGGGAAGAAAGGATTCATGAGGTCAGAAAAGGATTACAAGAGTGGAAGAAGAGAGTTCAAGAAGATCATAAATAGGGGGCACAATGGATAAAGCACTGGCCCTGGATTCAGGAGGACCTGAGTTCAAATCTAGCCTCAGACACTTGACACTTACTAGCTGTGTGACCTTGGGCAAGTCACTTAACCCTCACTGCCCCAGGGGAAAAAAACCACCCACAAAAACAAACAAAAAAAGAAGCTCATAAATAGTCTCAATCTTTCTAGGAAAGTACAAGGTGAAATCCCCTGCTGAGACAAAAGCCAATGAGGAGGAAGGTGATTTGGAACAGCTACTCTGGGAAGTGATAAGGAGTCAGAGGTCAATACAATAAAATTAATTTTCTGTTCATGACATATGAAATGGGAACCACTTCATCTCATGATACATTCTATTATTATCCAGCCTTTGCATATGTTTAGTTCCACAGAATTAGGCTAGAGGAAATAGTACTATCTCAACTTGTGGGTCTACATTGCTTTTGTTCAATCATTCATGTTTAAAATTACCTTCTGTGCTCCAAAATTCAATCTAATCTTGTTCAATTCCTTTCTTTCTAGGGGAATACAAAAAAAAAAGTAAAACCTAATCACCTAGGTGTTTCCCTAAAGTATTCGTGTATGAAAACTAGAAGTAGGTAACATCAGGGTCAGTGATTAAGAGAGGAAGTAGGACAGAACAGACTGGACTTCTTTAAAACAGTATTCAGGCTTCAGTGGTAGACAGAAAAGGGAATACCTCACTTCTCATAGTATTTTCCACCTCCACCTGTGATCCCTTGCTATTCTGCTTGCCAAAGTCAACTTTTTTAAACACGCTCTTGTTCTCATTCACTCCCATCTTCTCCAGCAGACTGCCTCCTTCAGATCATTACACTTTCTCCCATTTTCTAATCTTCAGCATCTCCTTACTTTCCTTCCTTCAAGATGTTCATCTCGCCCATCATTAAAACGTTTACCAGGATGTACCCCCCTTTCTCAGCCAAACTCATAAAAACTATCCATACTCACTGACTGAAACTGTTCTCTCCAAAGTAACTAATGATCCCCTAATTGTCCAATCTGACAATCTACATTCTTCTTTTTTTTTTTGGTGAGGCAACTGGGGCTAAGTGACTTGCCCAGGGTCACACAGCTAGTAAGTGTTAAGTGTCTGAGGCCGGATCTGAACTTGGGTCCTCCTGACTCCAGGACCGGTGCTCTATCCACTGCGCCACCTAGCTATCCCAATCTACATCCTTCTTGACCTCTGTTGCATTTGACACTGTTGACAAACTTCTCCCCCATTATGTTCTTTTCTCTGGGTTTTTGAAATGCTACTCTCTCCTGGTTCTCCAATCACTTCTTCCTCTTCTTCTAGTCTTTTTTGTTAGTTTATCACCCATATCACACCCGTGGTCAGTGTTCCCAATTTTCTGTCATGGGCCCTCTTCTCTCACCTTTCTCTTAGTAACCTCATCAATTCCCACAGACTTATCAAATCTATGCAGATGGCTCCCAGATCCATATATCCAACCCCAGTCTCTCATCCAAGCTTGAATGCTGCGTTGCCAACTACATTTTAGACATATCAAGGGGCAGCTAGGTAGCGCAGTGGATAGAGCACTGGCCCTGGAGTCAGGAGTACCCGAGTTCAAATCCAGCCTCAGACACTTAACACACACTTACTAGCTGTGTGACCCTGGGCAAGTCACTTAACCCCAACTGCCTCACTTAAAAAAAAAAAAAAAGATAGACATATCAAGTTAGATGTCTTAAAAGACAGCTCAAAATCAGTATGTCCAAAACTGAACTTATATATCCTCCAAAGGCCTTTTCTCTTCCAAAGTCCATCCTTCCAGTCATGTTGATTCCCTACCTCGGCATTACTCTCACCCCACATTCTCAATTACTAAATCTTGCAGGTTCTACCTCCATAACATTTCTTGCATCTTTATTGACACAACCACCCACCTTGGGTCAGGTCCCCATTATCCCTTGCCTGAACTGTTGCAATAGCCTCCTAATTAGCCTTCTGGCCTCAGTTTCCCCAAATCCAGTTTGTTTTACATGTTGTTGTTAGTGATTTTCCTTCAGTGCAGATCTGACTATATCACTCTCTTCATTAAACCTCAGAGGCTCCTTTTTGCCTCTAGGATCAAACATAAACTCTTGTTTAGCTTCTAAAACTCTTCACAATCTATCCTCAACTTATCTTTCCATCCACATTACACATTGTATACAATCTGGGCTCTTTTGCCTGTAATGATTGGAATGACTCCACCTGCTGGAGACTTACTGTAGAAAAGCTCCGCGATGAAGTGAAGGTCTTTGAGGGCAAGACCAGGAGTCTTTGGCATCAGGAAGTGACTTCTGCTTGTGGGAAGAAGGGAGGAACCTGTCGCTCTGACTGGGGCTCTTTCCTTTGGACTCTGGTGGAGAGCGGACCTGGAAATGTGCTCTCCCTTTAATAGATAGATGAATGTAGGCCTTTCTCTCTTTACCAAATTCTTATTCTTAATAAATGCTTAAAAGCCTAACTCTTGCTAAAGCTTATAATTTATTGGTGACCACTCATTAGATATTTTAGACAGAATAGCTAGAATTTTAGCCCTTAACATGCCCATTCTACAATCCAACCAAACTACCCTTCTCTTCATTCCTTACAGATAATACTCCATCACCAACTTCCATGATTTTGCACTGATCATCCTTCCATTTTCTAAATTCATTCCCTTCCCACCTTGAATTCATAGAATCCTTATCTTTCTTCAAGCTCAAGCACTACCTTCTACAGGAAGACTTTCCTAATTTCCCCAATTGCTCGTAACCTCTCTCCCTAACTACCTTACATTTATATTTATTCTAATTGTTTATTCTGCATTTACTAATTCTGTCTCCCCAGGTATCATATAAATTAAACTATTAAAGATTAATGGCTCTAATGGTTTTTTCTCAGTTCTGATACTTCATGACCTCTCTGTAGCATCTGACATTCTCAATCTTTTTCTAGGTGTTTTCTCCTCTCTAGGTTTTTGAGACTCAATTCTCTCCTGGTTCTCCTCCTACCTGTCTGATATCTCTTTCTCAGTCTCCTGTATTGTATTTTCATCCAAGTTGTGCCCACAAACCCAGAATGTCGCTCAAGGTTCTCTCTTGGACCCTAATTCTCTCTTCTCTTAATACCATCTCCTTTGGGATTTCATCAGATTCCATGGATTAAATTATCTTCATGCAGAAGACACTCAGGTCTATATAGCTGGCAATAATTCTCTACTGATTTCTAATCACTTTTCTTTTTCTTTCTTTTTGCGGGGCAATGAGGGTTAAGTGACACAGCTAGTAAGTGTCAAGTGTCTGAGGCCAGGTTTGAACTCAGGTCCTCCTGAAGCCAGGGCCGGTGGCTATATCCACTGCGCCACCTAGCTGCCCCTATACTGATTTCTAATCCCAGTTGCCAGTTGCCAACTGCCTCTTGGACATTTTTAATTGGATGCCAAGTAGGCATCTCAAACTTAAATTGTCCAAAATATAGCTCATTACTTATTCTTCAAACCTTCCTCTCTTCCCAATTTTCTATTCCTGTCAAAGGTAAACACATCTTTTCAGTCACCCGGAAACCTCAGAATCATCTTTAAATATATTCACTCTGTTATTCACACATCCAATCTGTTGCCAAGTGGTGGTGTTTCTACCTTCATAACATTTCTCATATAGTTCCCCTAAGCTCCATTCATACAATCACCACTCTTAGAAGGGACCTAATCATCTGGCTTATAGAAATAATCTTCTAATTGGTCTGCTTACCTGAAGTTTCTCATCCTCTACTCAGCTGCCAAGTGATCATCTAAAGCAGGGGTGTCAAATTCAAATGGAAATGGGAACAACTACACATATATGGATCCTTGCAGGCCACACACTGACAGTTTTAAAATGTAATACCTATGTTTTATTACACGTTTTATTTGTTTTGTTAAGTATTTCCCAATTACACTTTAATCTGGTTCAGGCCACAGTCAATTTTGTGAGCTATGTGTTTGACACTGCTAATCTAAAGCATAAATCAGACCATGTCCTCCCTCCTACTCAATAAACTACAGTGACTCATCCCTACTTCCTCTAGGATTAAATATAAAATCTTCTGGATGACATTAAAAGTCCTTTAAACCTGGGCCCTTCCTACTTTTTTAGTCTTCTTCTATTTCACTCTTCTCCCCACACTCTACAATCCAGGACCACTGGCCTACCTGCTGCTCCTCACACACAACACTCCCACTCTCGAGACAGTACATTTGCACTGAATGAACTCCATGCCTGGAATGCTCTCCCTCTTCACTTCAGACTTCAAAGCCTCCTCCAGACAAGAGGCCTTTCCCGGTCCTACCTCCTGCTAGTCTATTACCTCATACCTCATAATTACTTTTCATTTATATATATCTTGTATGTATAATTTATTTGCATGTTGTCTTCTTCGTTAGAATAGAATATAATCTTGACAACAGGAACCATGTTTCTGCCTTCCTTTGTATCTTCTAGCCCTATCACAGCACCTGGCACATAATAGGCACTTAATTAATGTTTGTAAATAGACCACAATTTGTTTGGATTTGACCCTCAGAGATCCACATATTCAAATAAGGAAAATCTCATGAAAGAAAAGTTTTCTTATAAATTAAGTTTATTTAACACTTTATATCAAAGCTTATATTAAGGGTAATTCATTTTTTTAATTTTTATATATTTTCTAGTTTAAAAAATAAAGCAGGTTCTGAAAATAAACGTGAAGAAGAATATTCTATTTCGAGTTGTTCCCATATGATCACAGTTGATGAGATTTAGAAATCCCTAAGACATCAAGAAGCAGAGGGGCCTAACTTTTACACCACACATATGAAACAAAACCAACCCAGCTGAAAGTTCATTGCCCTTTCTTGTCTAGAATTTCCTGCTCTGTAAAATGGCATACTTTTCAAAGTGCCATATCCTAAGAAGTAATCTATTCTACCTTCCAAGTTCCAGGTAAATAAAGTAAACAATGAGTTCAAATAATCTCAACTATTGAGGAAGTGATTATTTAATTTGTAAAATTATTCTAGATCCCCACTATTTAATCAAACACTTTGACTAATGTCCTCCATACCATCTATCTACCTGGATTTAAATATTTCATTATTCATTAACATTTCTACAATAAGATGAAATTAGTGGGAAAAAATTAAGTCACAAGTCAGTTAACTTTGCTGCTTAACAGTCTAATTTTTTAAAAAATCTCATAGTAGATTGGCTAAAATTGAACAAAACTCAGTCAGTAAGAATTTATTAAGCACCTACTATGTGCCAGGCACTATGATAAGTGCTAGTGATACAAAAAAGAGGCAAAAGATAGTCCTTGACCTCATGGAGCTTACAATCTAAAGGAGAAGACAACAAGGGACAGTATTAAAGTTAAGAAGTGTTGGGAAAGGATTCCTATAGAAGGTGGGGTTTTAGTCAGGACTTGAAAGAAACCAGAAATGGGAAACAGGCATAGAAATTTCCCAGAACCAAGAGATGGAGTATCTTCTTCCAGAGAGTAATCAGAGTACATGGTAGGAAGTAAGGTGTAATTAGACTGGAAAGGTGGGAGAGAGAGGAAGAATATGTTATGAAGAACTTTGAATGCTAAATAGAGGATTTTGTATTTGATCCTGGAGGTTATAGAGAGCCAATGGAGTTTACTGAATAGGAGGAGAGTCACATGGTCAGAACGGACCTTCAGAAAAATCCATTTATGTGCATACCCTTTGATCCAGCAATACCACTGCTATATCTATATCCCAAAGAAATCATAAAAATGGTAAAAGGACAGACAAGTACAAAAATATTCATAGCTGCTCTTTTCGTGGCAGCAAAGAATTGGAAACTGAGGGGATGCTCATCAACTGGGGAATGGCTAAACAAGTTGTGGTATATGAATGTAAAGGAATACTATTGTGCTGTCAGAAATGATAACCAGGGGGCAGCTAGGTGATGCAGTAGATAAAGCACTGGCCCTGGATTCAGAGGACCTGAGTTCAAATCTGACCTCAGACACTTGACACTTACTAGCTATGTGACCCTAGACAAGTCACTTAATCCTCATTGCCCTGCCCCACCCCCCAAAAAAGAAATAAGCAGATGGATTTCAGAAAAACCTGAATTTACATGAATTGATGCTGAGTGAAATGAGCAGAACCAAAAGAACATTGTACACAGTATCAACAACACTGTGTAATGATCGGTTGCGATTCACCTAACTCTTTTCAGCAATACAATGATCCAAGACAATGCCAAAAGACTTATGGCAGAAAATGCTCTCCACATTCAGAAAAAGAACCATGGAATCAGAATGCAGACTGAAGCATACTATTTTCACTTTTGTTGTTGCTTTTTTGTTATTGTTCTTGTTTATTCTTTCTTGCATTTTTTTCCTTCTGTTCTGATTAATGTGAAAATATGTTTAACCTGATAATAGTAATGTATAACTTAAATCAAATTGCTTGCTGGACTCAGGAGTGGGGAGGAAAGGGAAAGTGGGAGAAAAAATTGGAACTCAAAAATATCTTTACATGTAACTGAGAAAAATTAAAAAGAAAAATAAATTTTTAAAAGAAAAATCAGTTTGGCAACTAAATAGAGATTGAGGAGAAGCTTGAAGCAGGCAGACCCACCAACAAGCTATTGCAATAGTCCAAATATGAGGTAATGAGGACCTGAACCAGAGTGGTAGCAATGTCAGAGGAGGATGAGGAATATTCAAGAGAAGTTGCAAAGACGAAATCAATAAGCCTTAGCAATAGAATGAATATGGGGGTAAGAGATAGTGAAGAATCAAAAATTATACCTGGGTTGCAAGCCTGGGGGGAACTTGAGAGGATGGTAATGCCCTTGACAATATTAGGGAAATTTGAAAGGAGAGCAGTTTGGAGGGAAAGATAGAGTTCAGTTTTGGACATGTTGAATTTAAGATGCCTATTGGACATCCAGTTTGAGATGTATGAAAAGTGACTGGGAGACATGAGACTGGTGGTCAGCAGAGTTAGGGAAGGATAGGTAACATTAAGAATAATCAGCACAGGGGGCAGCTAGGTGGCGCAGTGGTTAAAGCGTTGGCCCTGGATTCAGGAGTACCTGAGTTCAAATCCGGCCTCAGACACTTAACACTTACTGGCTGTGTGACCCTGGGCAAGTTGCTTAACCCCCATTGCCCAGCAAAAAAAACAAACAAACAAACAAAAAAAAGAATAATCAGCACAGAAAAGATAATTAGATCTATGGAAGCTAATAGAATTACCAAGTAGAACTGATGGAGAAGATAAGGCACGAGACAAACCAGTAGCCTGAGACAACTAGTTCCAGAGGAATGATAATGAAACATTTCCCTTTTTTGGTAAAGAAGTAGTAGACTACTGGTGGGAAATGTTCCATTTTCTGTCAGACACGGCTGCTCTGTCAATTGCATTTGTTTAACTATTTTTCTTTATTATAAGGAAGAAGTGGCTGTGGTTTAAAAAAATTCAATAAGGTATTAAAAATAAAGAAAAATTTGAGGTGTGTGGATTACATATGTATTTCATATGTCAATTTTCTCTTTGCCTTCCACTGATAATACAAAGTTGTCTGGTTGATATAAGACTGGATGAGGGCAGGGGGAGAGAAGGAAACTTCCCCAAATGTGAGCAGAAAGTTAATACTATTTATATACATGAGGAAAAATTCCAACTTCCTGGTGTGGGAACAAAAAGGTCTGAGGTATCTGGTTTTACATCATCAACATATTGGTACCAAGGAGATCATATTAATTTGAAAAATATACAAAGATTGCAGGAAGCCATATAATGCCCCAAATTTTTCAAGATGCAGAGAGTGAGAATACTAACCCCCTCACCTCACTCCACCCCAAATTATGCCGATATTCTACTATGCATCGGGATTTCCTTAGTCAAGCATTTTCACTTGAACTATCTCATGTTTTTAAAAAGCTGATTTCAAAGAATTTTATATTCTTGTCAGACTCCTCTGTGAGGAATAGTATGATGTATTTAATACACGAGGAACCTATAACGTGCTTAATATTTCTCTGTCATACTTCAGGGATATAAGTGATTCAAGATGCATGTCTGATTCACTATGATTAACTGGTCATAACATAATGATTTCCATTCTGCTTCTCCTATACTGGATGAGGAAAAAATCCTCAAAAAAAGTTTAATTCATTTGAATTTTTTAAATTAACACGTGTGAGCCATGACATACAGCACTTGGGAGGAGGATGAGAGGAAAGAGACCTGCTGTGAAATCCAACAAAGATATCAAAACTCTAAAAAGGTTGGAAACCACTGATCTGGTAAGTTATTATAGGTGGATTCTGGGCAGCACGCCAAGACTACTTTATTTTTTCTCCTACATCTTAGAATCAAATTTGTGTAAGAACGGAAAACAAAACTTTTGTCACTTTTTATCTTAGGTTCCAGTATTAAAATATATGTTAATAGATAATGTATGCAAATTACATTTCTCTCCCCTTTGATGTAAGTGGTATATTTAATTCATAAGCATTTTAAAGTATTGCATAATTTACCTAATTCATCAGTTATAACCAAATAAAGGAAAAATTCTAATGCACAGACACTTCTGTGTTTCTCATTTCATTAGAAATTTTGGCAAAAACAAGAAAGACACAAGGAGGGTGAGGGAAAGGGAGAAAAATAATTCAAACCATTTGTAAGAATTCAAATTTGGAAAAAAAAATCTAATTTTTTTTCTGATGCCTTTTCTACACTTCACTTTCTCTGATATAGAAAGTAAGGAGATTACTTAAATACCTTCTTTCCTGGCATCTATATATATAATTTTAAGCCCACTACTGACAAAGGGCAAATGTTTTTAAACTTTCTTGAATATTTGCTAATTCTAACAAGCTAATCTGACAATTTATAAGACAATGTTTGACTAATCAAGGTACTGTGTTTCAATGGCACAAGTCACAACTTTTTGTCAAGCAATTCTTGCTATTCCAATTACTGACATTGAATGCTATGTGTCACCTAGCTTTCCATTTTAACTTTAAGGGAGATCATTCAATCAACAAACATCTATTAAGTGTCACCCCACTGTGCTAGTAGAAGTGTCTCTGCTCCTAGAAACCAATAATGTACTGACACTATCTATAAATTCTTAGTTCTGTCAACAGTAACACCAGCACTGATCAACTTTCTAGACTCCTAATCATGTTCCATCATGTACCTGAATTCTAATGATACTGTTGTTTTATCAAAGCTAGCAGTAACAGTAATGATCTACCAGAAGTTTTCCCAGGGAACTAATATGTAACTTTAATAACTAGAAATGAGGAAATGATAGAGTATGGAAAAAGAACAAAATGATCGACATGATACTGTGCCAAAAGAGTTATGTATTTTAAGACCTCATAAAACATGTCTGATACATGACTTGTCCTACAAAGAACTGTGTCTACTATGATACTAATTTGAAGGTGTCCAACCTCTTCTGATCTTGAAAGCTGATCTCAGGAACTAAGCAGTAAGGGAGGTAGGCAGTAAAGACAGGGCCCAACTAGTACAGTTATCCCTTCCACATTACAACTTCCCCCATTGAGGTTTAGATATATCGTGGGTCAGCATAAGAAATCAAATGGCAATTATGGGTGAGTTTTGCAGAAGCCACAGATGACATAGAAAAAGGTCAGAAATACATAAAATAGATGTATAGTATTGTATAATATCAACATATTTCATCATTCAATACCGTAATAATTGAGATTTCTCTGGTGCAAAGGGAGGGCCAGAAATTTTTACACAGATTTTTCAGATCTCAGAGGCCTTGCACCCGAAACCCACAATGTGGAAGTGATAATGGTAGTTGTATAAAGACAAGGTATATTATAGAGGTGTCAAACATGACTCCTGAGTGCTGCTCAAACTAGTAATTGGAAATTGTTTAACAAAAAGATAAAAATACAACAGAAATAATGTTAATTTCTGGTTTTCTAAGTCAGTTTGCTGGAAGGGATGCATTTCTATTTGAATTTGACACCACTGGTGTAGTGGGTAAGGTGCAGGACCTTGAGTTAAGAAGACTTAGGTTGGGGGCAGCTAGGTGGTACAGTGGATAAAGCATCAGTCCTGGATTCAGGAGGACCTGAGTTCAAATCCAACCTCAGCCACTTGACACTTATTAGCTGTGTGACCCTGGGCAAGTCACTTAACCCCACTTGCCTCACCCCCCCCCCCAAAAAAGACCTAGGTTTAAATTCTGCCTCTAACCCTTATTACCTATGTAACCCAAAGCAAATCACTTAACCATGTTGTCTCTCTTTCCACATCTATAAAATGAGGGGGGGTCTGTCTCACCAGCCTCTAAGGTCCATTTTAACTCTAATTCTATGATCCTATAAAATGAAAATTATAGACAATATACTTCAGAAAAGTAAAGGTTTCAAGGAGTTTAACCTACTTTTAATCATGACATAGTCAATAAATTATTAAGGGAAATATTTAGGATGAAGAAATTCTGAACTCATTCATGTTCACCTATAAATTTCAGGAGGAATTTTCAAGTATTAAGCAATAGTTCTTTAAAAGCACATACAAGAGAGGTTTAAAATGAAGTCTTCCAACTAGATGAATCAATAAATGAAACCTGAAAGTAAAAGTTGAATCTTCTTTAAAAATAAAAAGAATTAATAATGATAACTCACATAAATAATGCTTTAGAGTTTTCCAAACAACATCCTAACAATAACCCCATGGAGTCAGATAGTACAAGTATTATTATGGCTGTTAAATAAATAATGAAATTAAAATTCAAAGGTAAATTTGCCCAAGTTCAGATGATTAGTGAATAGTGAATCCAGGACTCAAACTCATGTTTTCTGACTCCATGACTTAATGACTATAATATGCCCGTTCCCAAGCTAAAAGAGAATGCCCAAATGTAAGAACTACCAGACAAAGGAAGGCTTAAAGTTGTTCTTTCAATAAAATTAAGATAATACCTTAAATTTATGTATCATTTTACAAAGAAAGTACTTTTGAACCTCCCAAAACAATGAAGTAGGACAGCCAGGTCTTACCCTTTTTCAGAGACTGAGGTTCAGAGGTTAGTGACCTGATAATAAGCACACAGGTAGCAAGCATCAGAATCAGGATTAGAACCCCCATTGTCTCACTCCTGGTCCCAATGCTCTTTGCAATATACCACATAATATTCCTACCATTTGGTACCAGCTTGTCCTAATAGCTAAATTCAATTCCAAGTGGTTTTATAATCCATTGTACCACAAATCTCTTTTTCATGTGAACACCATCAATTTATCAGTCTAAGACTTAATATGACATTGATCCTGAGGGTGTGTTTCACACCACCTAAAGATAATGGTAGTTATTCCTACTCAATGACAGCAAATAAAAATATTAAATTCTCAAAAAACTTGTCTATACACCATATATTGAGATTCCCCAGCCTAACTGCCATCCAATTTCTGTCCCCAATACTCTATTAAAATTGCTCTTTCAAAAAGGTCCCTAGTGGCATCCTATTTACCAAATCCAATGGCCTCTCTTCAGTCCTCATCCTCCTTGACCTTTCTGAAACTTTCAGAACTACTGATCATTCCCTCCTATTAGACACATCTTCCTTGTTCGAGTTCTAATAAACCATGCCCTCTTTATTCTCCTCACACCTGTCTGCTTTACAGGTTCCTTCTCTTCCAACCTATTAATGTGGATCTTCCCTGCAAAGGTCTGTCAAAAGCTTACTTTCCTTCTTTCTCTATACTCTCTCCTTTGGCAAAATTACTAACTCCCAAAATTTCAACCATCAGGTGACTTTCAAATCCCTTCCTCTAGTACAGGTTTGCTGGTAAATTCTTAACAACTAGCTTGGTTGGGGGTTGGGGGGGGAGTATAAATTTGACCCTCTTAACCAGTTTCTTAAGGCTAGTCAATCAACAAAGTACTTGATTTGTAGAGTTTGCAGATTTCTGAGGTGTACAGACTCACACTGAAAACTAAAACACCCCTGCTATTCTCCAAACCTCTCTTTTGAGCTTTAGGTGCATAATTCTAAGTGCTTAGAGGACATCCAGTATGTCCTATAACCCTCAAGCATTTCAAAACCCAACATTTTCTCCTTAAAACTTGCTCCTCCTCTTGACTTTACTGTTTCACTTGTAGCAACCTAATTCACCCAATATCACCTATTTAAAACTCTGGATTATCCTTGACTCTTCCCTTGATCTCATCTCTAATCAGTTACCAAATATTGCCTATTCCATCTCTGCAATTTCTCTTCATTCTCACTACTACAACCACAGGCCCTCATTAAGACCCACCTAAGCTCAGTAGCTTATTTCAGTAAATAACTACTTCCAAATAGATCTTCCAGTCACCAGTCTCCTCCATTCCAATTTTTCATACCATTGCCAGAATAATCATCTATATGCAAGAATTTGGTCATATCACTTCTTTGCTCAAAAATTTTCAATGTCTCCCTCTTGCCTGTTTAATAAAGATAAAAATTCCTATGTCTGGCATTCAAAGCTCTTCATAATCTGGTGTCATTCTACCTTAATTTTCATATTACTTGTCTCTGTCATCACTCTATCAACTCCAAGCTCCAGCCAAACTAGTCTTTGTTCCCCAGATGACATTGTTTCATGACTTAGCCAAACAGGAAGAACCAAATAGATGAACAATGTCTATTATCCAGGCTCTGTCATTAAGTTTTATAAACAGTCCACTGAGTTAACTCATCAGCTGATATCTTCGATTGCCCCTGCACATTGGGCAATAGCCTATCTCTAGAAATGAATAATAGGAAGAGGGTTGAACTGCATTTGAGAAATTCCATAGTATTTTCAGAGATCCTAAACCACTCATTGACATATGCCCATCATCATCATTTTTAACACCAATGCTCTTCCCATGATGCTATTTAAATTCCAGTAGCTCCCTGGATCAAATACAAGTTCCTTTGTTAGTATTTAAAGATCTTCACAACCTGTCACCAACCAGCCTTTCCAGACTGATCACACATTACTCAACTTCAAATACACTATAACTAGGTCAAAGTGGCCTTCTCACAGTTCCTCATCAAAGGCCCTTCATCTCCCATCTCTAGGCCTTTGCACTGGTTGTTCACCTCTGGAATACACTCCCTCCTCACCTTTGTCTCTTAGAATCCCTTGTTTCCTTCAACCCTTAGCTCAAGTACCACATTTACATGAAAACTTTCCTGATCTTCCCCAACTTCTAGTACCTACCCTCTAAAATTATCTTGCATCTGTTTTGTATGTACATTCGTAGGTACGTATATAAGGATATATTCTCCCAATAAGATTGCAAACTACTCCCAGGTGAGGACTACTTCACTTTTGTCATTGTATCCCAAGTGCCTAGCACAATGCCTGGCATAAAAAAGGCACTTAATCAGTGCTTGTTGACTGATGGATACAGTTTCAAACCAAGACTATAACAATATCTGACAAATAAAAATTCTCAGTAACTTAAAAGGCAACAGAGAGGCATAAGTAGACTTCAGTAAACACAGACTATGACTTGTAAGTAGCATCACTCCCTGAAAAGTATGATGGGAAAAGGACACAAGCCAGTAAAGTTAATATCATAATAAAACTGAATTAGGTGGCTTAGAATACAAGTACTTTTCCATTAAGGGTTGTTTGATTCATTTTATTTTTATCCCTGGCACCCAGCACAGAGTCTAGCACATAGTAGGCCTCAATAAATGTTTGTTTATTGAGGTACAACACTGGTATCTATGTATGCAGTGTTAAAAGACTGAGAGGACTGTAGCACATCAGTAGATACTCTTTGGTAGATTTATATGAGGACATTTATATGGACAAGAATCACATAAGATTAGAGTGCTACAGTCTTCACAAATAGAGAGATATAGACATGATGAGACCACAGATCCATAGAAGTATATGATTTAACTTGTAGGATATCTCAATGTATAGAATAGCAAAGCAAATTATAAGTGTTTTATAGTATTTTGGATGTCTCTTTCGCAAAAAGTCATGTCAATGCATGTCATAACAATAAAAATTTGGCTTAACGAATCCAAAATTACAAATAAAAAAACTAACTTCCATAATGTTAAATTATTTTGGTCTCAATGAATAAGTCTTTAGAAAAGTAAGGCTAACTTCTATTCCAGCCCTCTGTCCCTTAACTACCCAAGTTCAAAAGCATTCTTGCTTCTTACCCAGTTAGCCCTATTCTAGGCCATCCTGTTGGAAGACCTGGTGTACTACCATGTAGTTTTTAGCTTTAATAGATTAAAACTGCACTAAGACTTTTGAGACAACCTCTATTTTTAAATTTCAAAATTACTGTTCAGCATTTTGCAAAAAGTAGGAATGGGTGACAAGACTAGCATTTCTTAACTCAATACCCAACCTACAAACTTCAATGGAATGTACAAATTTCATCTTATCTAAGCAAAGCATTAGATTTATCAGGACTGACATATATATGAAGACTGACCCACTAGAGGATACACTATGCTGTCATTTCTCAAAAACAGAAGGGAGCCCTATCTTTCTGCTTATCTTCCATGAATGAAAGCTGCCAAAGGTTTAAAAATGTTCATTAAATGACTTTATTATCTATCAATCTTCTGCATACCTAACTTTTTGGTTCATGCAAAATAAAAATTGTTTCTAATTCATCAATGTGATACAAAGTCCACTGAATCTGAAACTGGAGGTGCTGGGCTCAAATCACAGTTCTGTGACTTATTTATTAGGTATGTGAAAAATTGGTAAAGCCATTTAAACTCTCAAGGCTTCAGTTTCATTTGAGGAGAAGGAATTACTAGATAGCATGAGGGATTCTTCTCCAGACATACAACTATGATTTGATGATTTACTTTCACAATGCTTGTTAAAACAAAGCTATTTGATTCACTTCCATTAATAACTTTTATACAAATTAACTACCATTTAAGTTAAAAAGCTGAATACTAAATTTGAATGTTCATGCTTCATTCATATCATCTCCAAACCAGTAAACCATCACACTACATATGGTAAAAAAATCTTTTTGTTCTGCATGTGAATGTCAGCATACATAAACTTCTGACATTAGCCTTTAACCTGTCCAGGCAGGCAAAGCCAGCATTTAAAGTCACTCTCTACTCAGCAAGTCGTTTTGTTGTTGTTTTTTTTAATTCTATTATTTCACATTCCTCACAACCTTAAGTTACAATATTTGGTGATAGTACCTTAAGAGTTTTGCAGGAAACAGCAACACAAAATGGATTTGCCTACACATAGTAAAATACAACCCGAGATAAAGGCAAAACCATGGACACAAAAGAAAACAGAAAACCTTTTCATTCTCTTAAAATACAGGTTTCTACCTTTAGATTCTAGTACTTAAATTTCTTCCTGTGCTTGTATAAACTTCATCTTGAGACTGACTAGATGAAAGCCCTACCTTTATGAAAGAGATTCTTTGAAAAGTATGGGGAATAAACTAACAAATAGAGAAAAAGAAAGGTCTCAACCCCAAGGATAGGAAAGCCAGCTCACCTTAGCAGTCAAGCAAGCAAAGCTGAAATAGCCACTCATTTACATTAAATCACCCTCAAAACTCCACCACCAAGAACTCACTACAGCCACCCAATCTTGGAGGGGTCTAACAGGACTCATCAATCCCAAAACTAATTACCTCAAAGGCGGTCAAAGTTCGCGATTGACACTACTTTTTTTTTTTTAAAGGAGGGAAAGGGGGAAGGGGGTTGGTGATATGAGCGGTCTGTGTGATTTGTCAGAGGAAACGGCAGACTCCAGACAACATAAGTGCCAGGATTTCCATGCAGCTGGCACGACAGGTGACTGGGCGCTGCTTTGCAGACACCCCGCTCCTGACGGCCTCCCCGGGTCTTGCTAAAGGTGGGGTAGGGAGAGAAGAGGTACACGAGACGGAATGAGGGAGGAGAAAGGGGGTGGGGGTGCTGAAGCAGAGTGGGAAATCCTCTTCAAGTGAAGGAAAAGGAGTGCAAAGCCCAGTTTCCCGGGGTTGGGGGGGGGGCGTTTTTGAGGGATTTTCTGCCACCACAATGAAATAAAATGGCTCCAAGCCAAACGCCTCCGGATCATCACCACCACCCCCTCTCCTCCATACTCCCGGGTAAAACGGATTTCTCTTTCGCCCCGCTTTTCTCTAGCATGGAAACAAAAGGCCAAAATAGAAGGAAAAAAAAGCAGCAACCGCCGCCCAAGCTGCCAGGGTCAGACACCCGTATCCCACCCCCTATTTTTTTTCCAAAAAGGCTGAAGCTCCCATCCCCCTCCCAACCCCCCATAAGACCACAAGCACCCCCGACCTCCGTCTCCCGCTGGGTGTGTGGGTCCGTCAGTCAGTCTGTCTGTCTGTCTCCCTCCCTTGGCGGCCGTCGCCGCTCCTCGGCTGCGGACCAAAGCCCGGGCCCTCCTCCCGCGGGGCGGGCAGAGCCTCGCTCCGCTCCCCCGCCCCAGCTGGGGCCGGGGCGCCCCCTCCCCACCCCGCGCCCCGGGGCGGAGGGCATGAGGCTGGGAGCGAGAAAGCGGCCAGCCCCCGAGTAAGAAGGGGATGCCCGGGGTTCTAAGGAGACAAGGAGGACTCTTGGGAGGGGGGGGGAGGCTGGTGGGGATCCCCCCACCGCGGGCAGCAACAGCAGCAACAACAGCATCCCGGCCGTGGCTGTGACAGCCGCCCCCCGTCGCATCCCTTCCGCCCGCCTCGCCTAGCCTCGCCTCACCTCCCCCGGGGGCGGCGGCGGCGGCGCCGGCGGCCACTCGGTGTCTCGTCTCGTCTCCTCGGTCGGCGTCGGCGGCAGCCAGCGGCACCACCACCGCCTCCGCCTCCTCCTTCTCCTCCTCCTCCTCCTCCTCCTCCTCCTCCTCCTTCACCACCACCACCACCACCACCACCACCACCACCACCACCACCTCCTCCTCCTCCTCCTCCTCCTCCTCCTCCTCCACCACCTCCTCCTCCCGCCCAGTGTCTCGGTCTGAGTCTCCGCCTCCTTCAGCCGTTGGGCCCTAACTGCCGCACCACGTGATCCGTCACATGACCCAGCACATTTAGCAGGCGCCACCCCAAACCCCTCCCGGCTCCGCTCCAATTCTGGCTTCGGGGCCAGACGAGACGGGACCCGCAGCCAGCAGCCCCAGGCAGCGGCCGGTACCTGTCTCCTTCCCCCTCCTTCTTCCCTCCTCCCTCCTTCCCCCGCCACCCCGGGCGGCTCGCGCTCCGCTCCCCGCGCTCCGCTCCCCGCGCTCTCCCACCCCTCTCCCTGGGCGCTCCGCCAGCGCCTCTGCACGTCCAGACCCCAGCGCGCTGAATCCCCGCCGCCCCCCTCCTCTCCCGGCCCGAGGCCAGAGTGAAACGCGTCCTAGCAAAGGCTCGCGCAGCCTCGGCTGACAAATTCCGAAGAGGTCCCGCTGCCGTCCGCGTCTGCTTCTCTACCCATCGCGCTCGCCGGTCCTTTTCCCCAGTCCAGGCACCCCGCGGTGACACTGCCCACGCGGACACTTCCGTGTGATCCCAGGCAATTCTGCTTCAATTACCTCGTGTCGGATAGGAGTAATAATAGCACCCACTTCTCCAGGGTGGTTGTGAGGATCAAATAAGATAATACAGAAAAGCATATTCAAATATTTTTAAAAGAACAAATATCGTCAAAATATAGTTTTAAAAAAAGAATTGTTTTTAAATTTGAAAAATTTGCAAACCTTAAAGCGCTTTATTATTGCTCTAATAACCTTTATTAAACAGTTCAACTACTCACCCCCAATGAGTTACGAGGAAAACACTTTGTAAAACTTTTTAAGTGCTATATAAATGTATTCAGCGAGGTGGTATAGTGGAGTCAGATTAGGCTTGAGTTCAAATACTGTCTCAGATACTAGCTGTGTGACCCTGGGCAAGTTACTAAAGCCATTTGCCTCAGTTTCCTCATCTGTAAAAGGGGGATAATAATAGCACCTACCTACCAGGGTTGTTGTGAGGCTCGAATGAGATAATAAATGTATATAGTATGGTCCCTGGCACATAATAATCGATATATAAATGTTTGCTATTATTATTGTATTGCATATTTCAGAAATGCTTTCCTCTAAACAAACCCATGAGAAACAATAAATTGTTTTTATTTTTACAGAGGCTTAGAGAGGGTAAATGACTGGTCTGTGATCCCTTAAATTTCAGAGATAAGATTTGAACCTAGGTCTTTCCTGTTCTCCTTTACATTGTATCACTGTTAACTCTCTGAATCTCAGTAGTCAAATGATGGAAATGAACTGTATCATCTTTAAAACTGTAAGTCACTAGATGTAAAACCAACACCACCAATGCCTTGCACCACATACCTGATGGAGATCCCAGAAACAATACTACTTTTGTGTAGGGGAAAAGGAAATATGTAGTGAGTTGCACTTAGCTTTTAAGGAGAAACTCACTGCTTTTGTTCTGTAGAGGAGGTAGAACTTGAGTTTGGGGAAAATATCTCCGCAGAGAAAAAGTAACCTTAGAAGAGGTCAAAGAAACAGAGTTAGATGATTGGGTAGAGACAGACCCTTAGTCTATATTATAATCAACAACAGTAGAAGCCCACCAATTTGATCTTGAAGGAGCCCTCCACTATCTTGGAAATTCCCCACAAGAACAAACCTGATTTTTGGCAACTCCTGAGACCCTAAGGTTAACATGTTTCAATTCCAAGATTAACACATTCTCCCCAAAAGCATTTGACCATGTCCCTATTATTCAACTTTCCAAAAAAGGAAAATGCCTTAATACTCTCACTTGATAGGCTCCTTTTGCTACCTAAAATATTGCCCATGGGCTTTGTAAATCCCATGTATTTCCCTTTGTTCCTTACCTACCCTTCTACCAGGCAGCTGCCCAACAGCAGATACTAGTTAAACTTTTTGACCTTCTGGCCTTGTCTCTTTATTTATTAACCTTCAGGCAAGGCTCTGAGAGATCTCTCTGAGTTGAGGAATTCCTCAACAATTCCCTTATTAAATGATGTATATACTCTTGGGAGTGGCAGATACCAAGACTAGGGCATTTTATATTCCAGGACAGTATATAAGAATTTTGTACTTATGAGAATACAGAAATAATCAGGGGATACATAAAAATGTAAGTAACTTGGGAGAGAAATTGCAGCTGTAGCTTAATGGTCCCCAAATGGTTCTGTGACCCCAAATGACCCAGGATAGTTATAGCCTTATAGCCTTCATATCGTTTTCACCATATTCAAAGAAATAGCATTGCTGACTATAAGACAGTGAACATTCATATGGCTTTACAAAATTTTTTTAACATGATCCACAGGCATGAGTACAAGTGTAGAATATGTTTTCATTTGTGGCCATGGCAGAGCTTATTATGTTTCTGGATTTGCTTGTCTTAACTGGGAAGAGGACCGAAATCGATTCCAAATTGAAGACTTCTGTTCTCCTATACTATAAACTCATTGTGAGCAAGGTTTGTGTCCCATACTTACATTCCCCATACATATCTGGGTCCAAGATCCTACAGTTCTGTTATTCAATGTGTGATGTTTAATAATAACAGCGATTAAATGATAGATATATGGTGGGAAATTGTCAGCACTGTTACCGTTTATAGGTGCTGGAGAACTAAAAATATTAGGAAGAAAACCCCAAACCTATTATATGAGGTCCTAATTGGTGTGAATTATGAATTCTGTGACAAGGCTGCATTATTTGAATTTGCATTGTGGGGGCAGCTAGGTGGCTCAGTGGATAAAGCACCGGCCCTGTTTTCAGGGGGACATGAGTTCAAATGTGACTTCAGACAGTTGATACTTACTAGATGTGTGGCCCTGAGCAAGTCACTTAACCCTCATTGCCCCACAAAAACAAGAAATGAATTTGCATTGCATGTTTCTATTGGGCCATATTACTAAATGTTATATAATAATACATATATTTACATACCAGTGACCAAATATTAAGTACTCATAGCTTCAAATAATGAAAATTCAATTAAGTATGAACCCATTAAGGATATATGATAAGCACTAATTGGGGCTTTGAACTATTTATCATTTATGCTTAATTACTATGCAATAAAATATATATACAGATGTATATGCATACATAGATATATAAACATTAAATATATGTTTGAGTAACTTCTTAATAGTTTTGATTCAAGTTGTGTCTCCAGTAAATACTGGCTATATGACTTGGGGCAAGTTGCCTTACCCTCAGTGCCCCCATACAACTCTATAAGACTAATTTGCAAAGAAAGTGCTGATCTGTATTGGTTTAAGGAAGCTCCCCACACAGATGAAATCATGGTCCTGGTTCCTCCAAAAAATTTTTAATTACTAAACTCTATACAGAAATGATCAGTCTTAACAGTTTCACAGTCATGTGTTCATGTAGCATGATGTTCTACTCAAGACTTTACAAAATTATAAGGGAACACCAACTGCCAGTGGAAAAAGCATTTATCTCTATGGCTTTCTCACTCCAGTTCGGACTCTGTCCTGTATTTGATATGTGACAAGATTCACAGCTTGAAATAGTATTGATATGGATGCTCACCCAGATCTAAAAATGTGTACATAGACCTTGCTGATTATGAGCTAATTGAGATAGTTTTACAGCTTCAGTATAACAGCTTGCTCTATTACTGTTAGATTGTTGGTGATTTTTTTTTTCCTTTTATGAGCTGCAAGAGGGCATTTCAGGACACATGGGTAATATTCAAGAGATTGGTACTCTGCATCAGTTTCTTAAAATAGTTGCCAACCTCATTCCTAGAATTTCTCTTGATTTGTCTAAGTGCATTCCCCTTTTGTGGTGCTCTCTGAAAAAGGTAAAATCCACTGTCAAAATGTTAATTATGAAAGTATGTCACAAGCAGTCCATAATGCTCCAGAAATGCAAGACAGACTTCGCAAAAAATGAGAAAAGTAGAAAGAGTAGTAGTAGCCAGGGACTTTTTTTTTTAAACCTACAGTAATATACTATTTTCTAGAATGCCATCTGGAATCTCAAACATTTCCAGCAAGAGAAATTTCCTTCCTCAGGCTAGGAGGAGAAAACACTCAAAGGATAAAAAGCGAGGAAGCCAAATTAAAAAAAAAGAAAAAAGCCCAAACATGCATAATTAATTCAAATATATTATTTCATTGGGGATCTTTTGGTGGCATGCACCTAAATAAATAGGCTATCAACAAAATAACAAAACTAAAATTTCTTAATCCAAATTTATGTTGGGTCTTTTGGAAGCCATATGATGAGGCTAGAATGACCATATAAATGTTTATTTTGACTAATCTGATCAAGAATTTTTTTTAATCCCTAAGATTACTATTAGGGCTTCCTGTTCTATCCTCCATATAATACCATTCTGGTTTACCATATGAGAATAATTTTAACTCCCAATCCAAATACTTCCAGGTCTTAAGTAACCCCTTAAAGCCTACCACTAGTGTTCAACTCTGTCCTCCAATCCAGTACCACTTCTGCAGCTGAAGCTGAGAAGAATTTGCTGAAAGAAGCCATATGAATGTACAAGAAACTGGCCTCTCCCATGCCACCATAGGAAGGGGCTTCAGGATGGTGGTGGAGTAGAAGTTGCACTAGGGGGTGGAGAAGGGAAGGTATACATGCGCCATATTGAAGAAAATTTGGCAGAGGAGGTTAGGACAGCTGGTTTTAGGAGGATTATTGTTCCCACAAATCCTTACCAAGATCATTATCATTGTTTAATATGAATTGAATGATACAAATGGACACGAGTCCTAGGTGTTTTGTCTGTCAGGTATAAAAACAAATATTGTACCATGCTAAATAGCATTATTGCAGCATATATATGTATATGAATGTGTGTGTGTGTGTGTGTGTGTGTGTGTGTATATTCCTATATCCTTAGGTGACCTATTTCCTGAAAGGAATCATCTCATTTTTTAAAAGGTTAATAATATAACCTGATGTTGAACCATGCTGCCCCCACTTACTTATTGGTTCTTAATTTCCCCACATTCAAGGCACTTTCGTTCATAATGATAGTTCAGAATCCCCCACCAGAATCTCTTTTACTTAACCAGTTAGATGACACATGAGTTCAAAGCAAAAGACATTTAATCAAACAGCATAACAATAGGAAATTTTCTCTTTATATCAGTCCTGTACCTCTTACCAGCTACCAGTGAGAGAGAAGATTCACACAGGGAATATGTTTGGCATGGGAACTCAAGGAGCCAGGAAACATGCATGCAGGGACACAGAGAAGATGCATGGCCAGAGAATATATATGACTGGAACAACTCCCACTCTCAGGGCTATTGGTTGTTTCTCCCACAAAACTCCTGATGTCTTTTGGTGATGTCATCATGTTAGAGTTGCTTTTTTCCCCTCATTGAGGTTGGATCCTCTGCTGGGTGTCTCTGCTCTTATTGCTCTGGGTAGAGCACCTATCTCTAGTGCTACCGCTGTTCTCTGCTGGCATTTGCTGGTCTTCAACTGCCATGTGACTTCTTTGGGCCCTCTTCTACCATCATCTGGTCTTCTGCTAAACTGCAGCTGCTACACAGACCTTAGCTCACAGAAGAGGACTCAACTCCTTTAGCCATCATCCCAAGGATTATTGAAACCATATTGAGCCAGCCAACCAATTAAAAAAAAGCAAAACCCTCAGGCTTAGGTTATCTGTCTTTTTGAACTTCCTTTCTCTTACTGGAGTGGAGGATGGGGGAGGGGGGAAGGGAAGGACACTGAATCTCTCTTTGTCTGAACTTAGTTTGATTTAAGGTGAGATAATTCCTTTTGTTTTCTTTCCACTCCCATAATAACAGTGATGGTCCAAGGCAGGCAAATCACAGGGGATTGGTAAAGACAAGGAAGAATGGCAGGTGGTGTTTGTCCTATTCCCCTTCCCCATTTCCATTTCCATAGTCTCACCTACTTGCTTTCTTTCACAGGACATTCTATCTTTTGTCTGTCGCCCTTATGCTGACTGTCTTCCATGCCTAGACTATGCTTTCTCTTGCCTCCTAGAATTCCCAGCCCTCTTCACAGCTTGATTCAAGTGCCAATTCCTATATGAGATTTTTCCTCATTCCCCCTAGTGCTTCTCTAGCTCTGGAATGACCTTGCATTTAGTTGGTGTGAATACCTATCTTTGTATTTATGTGCGAACCATATGCACATATATGTTCACATATCGATCCATATATTGTCTCCCTGATAAAAACCTTGAGGGAAAGCACTGTTTCATTTTTGGTTTTGGTTTTCTTATCAACACCTTATGGAGCCCCTGGCATAGAGTACTTAGTAAATGATTCTTGGTTGATTGACTCATAATCATCTGATTCCCCAGTTGCTGAATGTTCTCAATGTATACATACAGCTTCTTTGTTGATGATAATGCCTGTTTCATTATCATCCTATGATATGAAGCCATATAGCATCATCGGGAGAATGTCGTTGTTTAAAACATGAGATTTTACATCAAGAAACAGTTTAGGACAGCCAGAAGTGCAAGACCATTCCCCAAATTCAATCCGGACCTCTCTGGCCCTTTTAACCAAGTTTGGTCCACAGTGCCCATATACAGTGCCTATTCAAAACAAATAGAGATGTTGATGATAGAGATGTAGATGTAGAACAGATGCTATAAATCTAGAAATACATTTAGATGGACCAATTCAAGGGGCTGCCCATCTCAGTGTAGAAAACAGATATTTTCACCTATTTGGTTTTTTCTGTGTGGGTACTTAAGTTGATCTCTTTTGAAAGTAGTTCCAGATATACTTTATACATCTTTTAAAAAAATACAGTTTAATAATGCTTATTAAAGCTAATATGTTTAGCTGTTGGGAATCAGGGACTGTTTTTGTATTTCCCACAATACCCAGCACTGTGGCCTAGGTGTTTAATCAGTATGTTGAGTGGAAGGTTATACGGTAATACTAGCATTAGGCCAACCTTTCTGTGAAAGAAGGAAATAGTATATCAATGGTATCCCACAGGACAGAGCCAAAAAGCAAATCTTCAATTCCTTTTGCTGTTCAATCCAGGTCTTCTTGTACATTCTTGAGCAAGCCATTTAACTATTTCATCTGGTGGTGTGCATCTGCAAATAGAAATGATAATACTCTGGATTTATGTGATGCTTTTATTCTGAGAATACTTGAATATAGAGAAAGCGTTTTGAGGTCTTTGAGGAACATGCATAAAAAGCACAAAAGTATTTTGACTTTTCATCTAAAAAGCCAACCATACCTTTTATGAATATCTAATTTTGTCTAGAAATTTAGTTGCTTTGCTCATAAATGCAAAGTTACACAGTTCTTATTTAAGGAATGAATAAAATGTCATTTTATGGAAAGTTCCAAAATCAATATTTTAAAATCATTTTTACCATAAAAAAATTGACATTTAACACCTTAAATATTTACTGATACTTGACTCATATATGACTTTCATTCTTAAAAGATGTTCATTCATGGGGGCAGCTAGGTGGCGCAGTGGATAGAGTACCAGCCCTGGATTCAGGAGGCCCTGAGTTCAAATTTGACCTCAGACACTTGACACTTACTAGCTGTGGGACCCTGGGCAAATCACTTAACCCTCATTGCCATGTCCCTCCACCCCCCAAAAAAAGATGTTCATTCGTGTTTGGATTACATGTACAGAATGTCATATACTGTCTTTGTTGCTATATAGGTCAATTTTATTTAACCTTTTTTGTTTTTGTTATAAAGTTAGTTACTGTGAGGAGATTGTAAAAAATGATATGATATAAAAATGCATTAGTAAGACATAAATAATGTTCATTACACTAATGCATTGTTGACAGAGCTGTGAACTGATCCAGCCATTCTGGAGAGCAATTTGGAACTATGCCCAAAGGGCTATAAAGCTGTGCATACCTCTTGACCCAGCAATACCACTATTAGGTCTTTTTCCCAAAGAGATCATAAAAAAGGAAAAAGGACCCACGTGTACAAAAATATTTATATCTTCTCTTTTTTGATGGCAAGGAATTGGAAATTGAGGGGATGCCCATCAATTGGGGAATGGCTGAACAAGTTGTGGTATACGAATGTAATGGAATGCTATTGTGTTGTAAGAAACAATAAGCAGGCAGATTTCAGAGAAACCTGGAAGGACTTACATGAACTGATGCTGAATGAGATGGGCAGGACCAGGAAAACATTGTACACAGTATCAACAACATTGTGCGTTGATCAGCTGTGATAGACTTGACTCTTCTTAGCAATACAATGGTCCAAGATAGTTCCAAAGGACTCATGATAGAAAATGCTCTCCAAATCCAGAAAAAAAGAACCATGGAATCTAGATGCAGATTGAGCTATACTATTTCTACATTTTTTGTGTTTCTTTTTTGAGCTTTTTCCCTTTTGTTCTGATTCTTTTTTCACAACATGACTAATGCAGAAATTATGTTTAATGTGATTGTACATATATAACCTATAACAGATTACTTGCTGTCTTGGGTAGGGGAGAGGAAGAGGAGGGAGGAAGAAAAATTTGAAACTAGAAATCTTAGGAAAACAAATGTTGAAAACTATCTCTATATGTAACTAGAAAATAATAAAATACTTTTATGATAAAAAAGTTCATTAATGTTTGAATTTTTAACCATCACATAAAAGAACTTATAAACAGTCATTTTAAGTATTTTTAATTAAAAGGAATCTATTTTTTATACCTACCAACCTCTGCGGAATTTTTTTTAAATCCTTGTAACAAATATGCATAGTCAAGTAAAACCAATTCCCTAATTAGCTGTGTTCAAAAAATGTATGTCTTGTTCTGCATCCTAAATCTGTAAAGAGATGGACAACATGTTTCAGCATCATTCTATGATTTGCAACCATACAACATCATTAGGAGAATATTGTTGTTAAAAACATGAGGTTTTACATCAGGAAACAATTTTGGATTATCAGAAGTGCTAGACCATTTCACAAATGCAATGCAGATCTCTTTTGCCCTTCTAATCAGTTGTGGTCCACAGTGCCAATATACAGTGCCAGAGAGAGAGAGAGAGAGAGAGAGAGAGAGAGAGAGAGAGAGAGAGAGAGAGAGAGTTCTGGATCTATAAGCTGAGAGAGATGGACCAACTCAATGGGCTGTCCATTCACTGCCTGTCAATGTAGGGGGAAAAAAGACATTTTTCACTCTTTTCCCCTATGTGGATAGTTAAGTTGATCTCTTTTGAGTACTTGATTTATATATCATTTTTTTAAAAATAAAATTTAGAAAGACATAGTAAGGCTAATAGGTTTAGTTGCACTAATGTGTTTTCTGATAAACATAGGGAGTGATCAATTCATGACTATAAACAAGATTTCAGATCAAAATACATACCCTATTCTTTTGACTATATAACCACTTGTTCCCCTTGGTAGAAGCCTATTCTAATTGCAGAAAAAGTACCCTAAGAGGATTAATGCCTAGAGGAAATAATCAGCCTCAGGAGTTCTGGTTTATAACTTGAACATATATAGTAACAATATAAGTGTGACTTGGGATGAAATGGTAAATATCTGGGCTTCATTTAATACTGCTTTTAAGAAAACACTAGATCTCGGGGCAGCTAGGTGGCGCAGTAGATAAAGCACCGGCCCTGGATTCAGGAGTACCTGAGTTCAAATCCGGCCTCAGACACTTGACACTTACTAGCTGTATGACCCTGGGCAAGTCACTTAACCCTCATTGCCCTGCCAAAAAAAGAAAAAGAAAAAAAAAGAAAACACTAGATCTCATATGAGAAATTTGAGAGATAAAAAGGGAAGATATATGGTAGTTCACTTTCACCACAGGAGAACTTGGTAAGAGCAAATTTGCATACCTTAAATATTAGTGTTTAGCAGCCTTGGAAGGTGATGTTAGGCTTAGAAAAGTGAGCTATCGGGTCAGCTAGATGGCGCAGTGGATAGAGCACCAGCCCTGGAATCAGGAGTACCTGAGTTCAAATCCGGCCTCAGACACTTAACACTTACTAGCTGTGTGACCCTGGGCAAGTCACTTAACCCCAATTGCCTCACTTTAAAAAAAAAAAAAAAGAAAAGTGAACTATCATGGATTTCACAAATGTAATCCCAAGGCAAAAAACAGTTATCCTAGGACCTGTTCTACAAAAAACAATCATACCAGAATAGAAAAATAAGAAAGGATTATCTGGGATAACCCAATCTAGAGCTTGTTTTTGAGAGAAAAGGAAATAAATGGTCCAATGACTTGCCCAAGGTCACACAACTATTAACTGGTAGAGCCAGGAATAAAATCCATATATTGTCACTCCAACATCAGTATTTTTTCTGCTACACACCAATGTGGCAAAATATGAGAATTTTTAAAAAAAATTCATATTCTTTGAGCTGATTAGCAAAGAGTGCAGATTTGCCCTAAAAGTTATGAGCCTTTTTCCATACCTACAACATCCTTTGTTTTTGTTTGTTTGTTTTTGGAAAGTATTACTCTTTTTTTTGGCAAGGCAATGAGGGTTAAGTGACTTGTCCAGGGTCACACAGCTAGTGAGTGTCAAGTGTCTGAGGTCAAATTTGAACTCAGGTCCTCCTGAATCCAGGGCTGGTGCTTTATCCACTGTGCCACCTAGCTGCCCTCCCACTACATCCTTTGAATAGAAATTGTGTAAAACAGAACTAGAATAATTGCCTGGCAACCTCGAAATAGTGAATTGTGTTCCCTATTACTGAATGGATATTCAAAATTCGGCACAATTATTGAATAACTAAACAATATGAGCAGCTAGGTGCCACAGTGGATACCATACCAAGCCTAAAGTCAGGAAGACTCATCTGGCCTCAGATACTTACTAGCTATGTGAACCTGGGCAAGTTACTTAACCCTGTTTGCCTCAGTTCCTCATCTTTAAAATGATCTGGAGAGGGGCAGCTAGGTGGTGTAGTGGATAGAGCACTGGCCCTGGAGTCAGGAGTACCTGACTGGCCTCAAACACTTAACGCTTACTAGCTGTGTGACCCTGGGCAAGTCACTTAACCCCAATTGCCTCACTTAAAAAAAAAAAAAGAGCTGGAGAAAGAAATAGCAAACCACTCCTGTATCTTTGCCAAGAAAACCCCAAACGGGGTCACCAAGAGTCAGAAACAACTGAACAACAACAATAAAAATTAAGAACAAGTGGAGAACGCATGCTGTATGGTGGAAAAACATGGTCTGGGACTTAAGGGGCTTGGGTTATATAGTCCTGGTCCTGCCACTAACTAGTTGTATGACCATAAATCAATCATTTCACTTCTGGGCCTCTGTTTCCTCTAAAAATGAGGATATTGGACTAGGTAGTCTCTAAGGTCCTTTCCTGCTCTAACATTCTATAATTCTAAGATAAACACAATGAAAATTACTATAGGAGTGAAATTATATCTGAAAAGAAAAGCTAATACCTGTTTTTACATTTATGGAAAATTGCATTATGGTATTTATTGATAAAATTCAGGGGTAGACATTGCAGGGATTTAAATTCTTTTCTACATAAAACCCTTTATCATCAAAAGGACTAATGGAGGGGCAGCTAGGTGGTGCAGTGGTTAGAACACTGAGTTCAAATATGGCTTCAGACACTTAACACTTACTAGCTGTGTGACCTTGGGCAAGTCATGTAACCCAAATTGCTTCACTAAAAAAAATAAAATAAAATAAAAAAGACTAATGGGAAATGTAGTCTTTCCCAGCAGGAAAAGGACTAAATAATCACCAGAAGGCAGATGCCATGAAGGAATGAGGAGCAAGGGAGGAGAAAGCAATTACTCCTAGGCTTTGGATCCCTAGGATGCTGTGAATGAAGCAGCCAATGATTTGCTGATTGCAAGGGAAGGGCACTACTACCTCACACTGGATGAGATCATGAGCAGTTGGAGTCTTGTCTAGCTTAGTGACCTGCTTAAGGGGTAATCTTCTTGAAAGAAGTGTGCTGGGTACTAGGACTTGGTGAATTTTTCCCTTTTCCTCTTCCTCTCCCCTGCCTGACCACTACATGGAAAAATGGTATCACCCTCAGGAGTTTCCTGCTTTTAAAATTTTGTTTATTTCCTATCTATACTTTTATAATGGGTTTTGTCTCCATTTTAAAATTTCATTTTGAGCTAGTGTTTGCTATAGATGAGCATACCTCACAATGGGGGAATGCAAAGGGGAACCCCTAGACAAATAGCCCTAGATGTAGTCATAAACCTAAATTGTATTTCTTTTTTTTGTTGTTGTTTTTTTTAGTGAGGCAATTGGGGTTAAGTGACTTGCCCAGGGTCACACAGCTAGTAAGTGTTATGTGTCTGAGGCTGGATTTGAACTCAGGTACTCCTGACTCCAGAGCCAGTGCTCTATCCACTGCGCCACCTAGCTGCCCCTAAATTGTATTTCCATGTCTGTCTGGAGAAACAAAGAAGGGTTTCACATGCCTGGCCTATGACTTCAGGTACAGTCTCTTTTGTCATGAGTCAAACCCCTTTTAAATGGTTCTTGTGAGTAAAGGAGAGGACCTTGGTAATCTCTATGATTGTTTTTAAATAAAAAATAGAAGAGTACAAGAGAAAGAGATGGGGGGAACCTTGGAGGCTCAAAACCCAGTACATGACCATTTGTACAACAGCTTCAAAAGAAGGGAAAAAAGAAATGTGACTATTTCCAGTGACCAGATGTTTCTTTTTTTATAAATTGGTAAAAGATACTTTCATTTCAACATGGGCCAAGGTTATCAGTCAATTAACTACTGAGTTTGGTCTTCAATAAGTCAAATCAATAAGCATTCACTGTGTGCCAAGAAAACCCCAAATGGGTTCATGAAGAGTAAGACATGACTGAAAAACAACTAAACAACAATAACTGAAAATGTGGTAGGCAGTATACTAAGCCAGGTATACAAATATAAGCAAAAAGAAATAGAACCCCCATGCCCTCAAAAAACTTACATTCTAATTGGGGAAAGCAATACATAAAAGAGACTTGAAAAGCAATGGGATGGGGGAAGGATGGAGGAGGGGAGGAACATAAATTTTAGGAGTAGAATCAGGTGAAGAGAAGAATCAGAGCAAAAAGGAAAAACCTCTAAAAAGAAAAACAACAGCACCAAAAACAAAAGAAATAGCATGGTCCACTATTTCTTTTGTTTTTGGTGCTGTTGTTTTTCCTTTTTGAGATTTTTCCTTTTTGCTCTGATTCTTCTCTTATAACATGACTAATGCAGAAATATGTTTAATGTTTTATATATATATATGTGCATATAAAACCTATATCAGATTACCTGCTGTCTAGGGGAGGGAGGAGGGAAGGGAGGGAGGATGAAAAATTTGAAATTGGAAATCTTATCTAAACAAATGTTGAAAACTAAAAAAAAAAGAAGAAGAAGAAGAATCAGGTGAAGAAGGAATGAGAAAATAAGCATGGTTGGCCTGAACACTTCCTTGAAATGGACATTCCAGAAGAAACTCAGTAACGGGAAGAAGCCATAAGGGAAGAGGAATCTACCAGGGAAGGAAGGTTGAGAAATGGAAGAAAAGTCAGGAATGGAGAGGAATTTGGGAAACCAAATTTACTTATTCCAGGGGATATTTTTCTAGGAGAAAACAGCTACATCAGGATTGTAATACTTAATAGAAAAAAGAAAGCTCTAAGCCACAGGAGAAGTGGGTCCTGAAATACCAGAGAATATGCTAAAATTTCCAAAATTCTGGGTTAGAGTTCCCTCTTCTGGCATTCCTCATGTATTACAGCACATTATTCTGAAATTCACAATTTTATTCTTTAAAAAGGCTTAAACATTCATATAAACCATTAATACTTGTTTGGGAAAAATATTTCTCATAAATTAATATTTTCCCATTTTAAAAGTTCATGCCCTATCTAAAAGATTTCTCTTTTTCCTAACATGTACCTAGTATTATTCCATTTTTAGATGCAAGTGATTTACATCATAAGCTTAAAGCTAGAAATAACAAGAATCAGTAATGTAAATTGGCACACCTATTCAAATAACAGTTAATAGAATTGGAAAAACTAAGAATATATTAGTATCAATCTTCAAGCAATTTTTAAAAGCAATTGATTATTTTGCTTATGATGTTCTTTCAGTCCTCCACCTCCTTTTATGCATTTCCTACACATATTTCAAAGCTTGATTCAAAGTGGAGTTATACCTAGTTCAAGATAAATTTGGCTTTGATGAAATACCCTAACATCTAGCAGAGGTCTCCCTTTCTTGAAGGGGTCATTTCCTCCATGCAGTGAACACTCTTCTTGAAATTTATTTCATTCCAACAAGTTTTTTTAAGAACCTGCTACTAAGCTAGGAATTTTAGTAGGAACTGAGGATGAAAATTGTACTTGTCTTCAAAGAACTTACATTCTACTATATAGAAACAATGTGTATACCGAAGAATATCAAAAGTATACAAAACAAATGCAATGTAATTTCAGGGAAAAGACACTAGCAACTGAGGGAGTTTAAAAACAAAAACAACTCTTACGTAAGAGCTAGAATTTAAGCTGAACCTTAAATGGAGTTAGGGATTTCAGGAGGGAGGTAAGGAGAGAGAATATTCTCAGCATGGGGGATTGTCTTAGTAAAGACTCAAGAAGGTTTGCAAAACCAATAATCAGCATAAGGAAATATGGAAAGGGTAGAGTCAAGATGGTAGAATAAGAAGAAGCGGTACAGTCTATCTCCCCACCATATCTCCTCTACAATGATCTAGAAAATGCACCAGATCAAATTCTGATTGGAAAAGATAAGAAAAAGGTCATAATTAGTCATTTTTTCAAGTTAGACAGAGAGGTCTTCAGGCACTAGGAAAGGAGTCTGGCCAGTAACACACATAAGGGGGAAGCATTTTAGCACCCAGGGACTGAAAGATGGCAGAGATTGGAGTTCATAAAAAGATCCCAGGAGATCCCTTGAACTAGTTCAAGGTACTATATGACATCTCTGTCACCAACTACCTAATTTGGGGTCATGGATCCAGGGTGTAAAGCAATGGTCAAAAGCATGGGCCCTAGCCATGTACTGAACAAGTAACAAGTTCCCAAAACAAAATGTAGTTATGTGACTGCAACTATTCCCAGAAGCATAGAGGGAACTCATTTCTAGCCTCCAGCCTCACATAGAAGCTTGCAGTAGAATAACTAGGGCAGGAATCTCAGACCAAAGGGTACCCTTCAGCAAAGTTGCTCTGAACCTGCAAAGCCTCCCATCATGCTAAGAGTGGCTAAGGCCATCAGCCGGCTACTAAAACTCACAACCAGTGATAAGTCCACACACCCAAACTTAGGTCAAGAACTTACAGAGCTCAGACTAGGAGCAGACCTGGATCACATCATTTTAGGAACTCTGAAAGTGTGCAGATCCCTAGCCTAACCTGCAAAAGCATCAAAAGGAGGTAGGACAGAAGTTCATCCTCCCCCAGAAATGTGCAAAGCTCAACACTAATATAAACTTTAAAGTGAAGAAGCAGGCTGGAAGGAGTAAACAAAAAAGAATCCCATTATAAAGAGATATTATGGTGACAGAAAACTTCAAAGCATAAACCTAAAAAAAAGAGAATTGCTCCAAAACATCTACAAACAAAGCCTCAAAGAAAAATGCACGTTGGACTTCTATAAGTCCAACAAGAATTCTAGGAGAGTTAAACTTTAAAAGAGATTTAAAAGATTAAAAAAAATTAAAAAACAACGGAGAGTAGTAGAGAAAAAAATGGAAAAAGAAGCAAGAGCTAAGGAAGAAAAATATGGAAGGAGAATTACTAACTTGGAAAACTTATGAGAGAATCTCCTTGAAAATTAGAATTGGCCAAACGGAAGCTAATGATTCCATGAGAATTCAAGAAAGAATAAGAGAGGGGCAGCTAGGTGATGCAGTGGATAAAACACCAGCCCTGGATTCAGGAGCACCTGAGTTCAAATTCGGCCTCAGACACTTGACACTTACTAGCTGTGTGACCCTGGGCAAGTCACTTAACCCCCATTGCCCCACAAAACAAAAAACAAAGAAATAATAAGAAAGTCAAAAGACTGAAAAAAAGAGAAGAAAATGTAAAGTATCTCATAGGAAAAACAACTAACCTGGAAATATGTTGAGAAGATATAATTTAAGAATCATTGGACCACCAAAAGACCAAAAGGTAGTATTCAATAAATCTTAAAGAAAACTTCCTGATATCTTAGAACAGGAAGCAAAATAGATACCATTGATAAGACTCCAGCTGTCACTTCCAAAATGAATCCCCAAATGAAAACTCCCAGGAATATTATAGCTAAAATCATAGCTCTCCTGTCAAGGAAAATATGCTGCAAATAGTCAAAAAGAAAGAATTCAAGTACCAAGGAGTCACAATTATATTACACCAAATTGAGCAGCTGCCACTATAAAAGAGCTATATATAAAAGTTAACTATTGTTGTTGTTGTTAACAATGATCTTTTTTTAACCTGATAATTCTTCTTGGGATCATAGATCTAGAGCAGGAAGAGGCCTTAGAGTCCATCTAGGTCAACCCTCTTATTTTACAGCTGAGGAACTAAGAGGAAGAAAGGTTCAGTGTCTGTTCAGTGTCACACAGCTAGTAAGTGTCAGCCAGGATTCAGACCCAGGTCACCATATTGCCTCTCAAATACTGCAAATACTTAAAGAGATTGACTTTTTTTTTTTTTTTGCAGGACAATGAGGGTTAAGTAACTTGCCCAGAGTCAGACAGCTATTAAGTGTCAACTGTCTGCGGGTGGATTTGAACTCAGTTCCTCTTGAATCCAGGGCCAGTACTTTATCCGCTGCGCCACCTAGCAGCCCCCTAGAGAGATCTTTTTTTTTGGGGGGGGGGTGAGGCAATTGAGGTTAAGTGACTTGCCCAAGGTCACACAGGTAGTTAAGTGTCAAGTGACTGAGGCTGGATTTGAACTCAGGTCCTCCTGAATTCAGGGCCAGTGCTCTATCCACTGGGCCACCTAGCTGCCCCTAGAGAGATCTATCTTAACCCTTCATTTTCCCACCATACCCCCCACAAACCTTTCCAGGCTAACATAGCCTTTAGGAACCATGATGATAGTAATCATCATGAGAAATTAAAATAGGACTTTAATGGAATAGTATTATTTCAAATAAATAACAAGGAGGTCACTCTTCCCAATTTACTCTTCCCACTTCTAATTTTTCCTAATCCCAAGTCTCAGGGAAACTTCCTCTTTTCCCATGTTCTGCCATCCTCCAGATCCCCAAAATATATTTTGTCTCTTCCTTCTATTTCTTTTTTAAAAAATTATCTGAATTTTTATTTATTTGGGGGAGGCAGGGCAATGAGGGTTAAGTGACTTGTCCAGGGTCACACAGCTAGTAAGTGTCAAGTGTCTAAGGCCTCATTTGAACTCAGGTCCTCCTGACTCCAGGACCAGTGCTCTATCCACTGTGCCACCTAGCTTCCCCAAATATGGTTCTTTCTTTTTTTTTTTTTTTAAATTGTGGCTTAACACTATCTAATGGCAATTTGAAAACTTGACTCTAACTTCAGTTCATTTGGTTGGGTTTTTTTGTTTGTTTGGGGTTTTTTTTGTGAGGCTATTGGGGTTAAGTGACTTGCCCAGGGTCACACAGCTAGTAAGTGTCAAGTGTCTGAGGCCGGATTTGAACTCAGGTCCTCCTGAATCCAGGGCCAGTGCTTTATCCACTGTGCCACCTAGATGCCCCTAGTTCATTTGGTTTTAATGACTGTCATAGCTGAAAAAAAGATGCCTTACAAAGATATAAAGATCCTAATGGAATAAGCACATTATTGACTGTGCTTACAAAATTATGATACCCGGTGTTTTTTTTTCAGTCTTATCAACCAATTATGCCAAGGTTTTTGCTGAAATTCAATTAGTAAATTTCTACCATCCCTCCTCGGTCAATTATCCTTGAAAATTAAATGGAAGGGTTTACATTTTTATATTTTCAACAAATGGTTTCAAAACCTGCTGAAACTCTTCATTTGGAAGATTTTTAACAGACTAGAAAATTCCATTTCCAAGATTTTTAAAAAATGTATAGATAGGAGATTCTAAAGCAGGTGACATATTATCTTCAGCAACCTAGAGAAAAAAGAATAAGAATTCAGAAGGAAAAGCAACCAAAGCAAGCACTGCAGAGAGATCAAGAATGAAGATGGATAAAAGGCCAGTAGATATGGCAATTAAGAGATCACTGGTAACATAGAAGACAGTAGTTTCAGTTGAGTGAGAATTCAAAGATAAAGAAGAGGTTGATAACCTGGAAGTTTGAAGGATGGGGTTAAACTCAACAAGGAAATTCAGAAATGGGGTGTATATGAAGAAAAAGATAACGTAATGACATTCTCAGTGCATATTGCAATGTTTCCTTAATTGCCTATCCTGTGCTACTTAATCTTTCCCACTCAAAAATGAAAAGCGCCAGACTCCACCCTACAGAACCTGGCAATGAGGGGCATCTATAGCAGCCACATAGTGATCTGGGGATAGAGTATGGGGACACTGGGGTTGGGGAGTAAATTTCATTTGTATAGCTGCTTCTGGTGCTGGGTACCTAGTAATAATAATAATTATTATTATAGCTAATATTTATACAACATCTACTATGTGCTTGACATTGTACTAAGCACTTTGCAAATATCTCATTTGGAGCAATTTGGAACTATGCCCAAAGAGCTATAGAACTGTGTATACCCTTTGATACAGCAATACCACTGCTGGGTTTATATCCCAAAGACATCCCCCAAAAGAGAAAAAGACCTATTTGTATAAAAATATTCCTAGCAGCTCTTTTTGTGGTGGCTAAGAATTGGAAACCAGAGGAATGCCCATCAATTAGGGAATGACTAAACAAGCTGTGGTATATGATTGTAATGGAATATTTTTGTGCCATAAGAAATGACAAGCAGCTTTTGCTGCATCCCTTGGGTTTTGGTATGTTGTCTCATTATTATCGTTCTTGTTAATAAAATTATTTATTGTTTTTATGACTTGTTCTTTGACCAACTCATTCTTTGAGATTGAATTATTTAGTTTTCAATTAAAATTCTAACCTGTTTCCAAAAAAAAAAAAGAAAGAAAGAAAAAGAAATGACAAGCAGGATGATTTCAGAAAGGTCTAGAAAGACTTACATCAACTGATATATAGCAAAGTGAGCAGAACCAAGAGAACATTGTGCACAGAGACAGCAATATTGTTTGATGAAGAACTGTGAATAACTTAACTATTCTCAGAAATACAATGATCCAAGACAATTCCAAAGAACTAATGATGAAGCATACTACCCACCTCCAAAGAACTAATATTGATTAAACACAGATTGAAGCATGCTATTTCTCACTTTCTTTCATTTTTTTTCTTTTATTCAAGTTTTCTTGTACAAAATGACTAATATGGTAGTGTTTTACATAATTGCACATGTATAACCTACATCTGATTGCTTACCACCTCAGGGAGGGGGATAATTTCTACTGGAAGTCCTCCAGAAATGAGGAATTTACCCCCTCAGAGGCCACCCATTCCAACACATTGTTAATAATTGTTAAGAAGTTTGTTTGTTTTTAATTGAAGTCATTTCTGAATCTCTAAAACTTCCATCCATTGCTTCTAGTTCTTCCCTCTGGGACAAAACAAGATAATCACTTTTCAACATGACAGCTCTTGAAATATTTAAAGACAGCTGCTGCCATGTCTCCCCCAAGTGTTCTCCAGGCTAAACATCTTCATTTCCTTCAGCTTCCACCTGATCGTGGCTACTTTTTCTGTGCTACTCAATCTTCCCCACACAAAAATTAAAAGTGAGAGGGAGCTTCTCCTGAGGAACAACTGCCCTTGTAGCCTATAAAAGCAAGCTGGACCTATTCTGGGACTGTCAGCTCTTGAGAATTTCTTCTTTGATATTTCCCTTGTCCCTTGCAGCAAAGGGTAAGGGAAGGACATTTTTCCCTCTTAGCCCCCAACCAGGAGCAGCAATGGCAAGTTGCTTCGGAAGCATGTAACACATGCAGCTCAAATCCAGCCTTCTGCAAGAAGCATTTTACGGATCCTACTTAATGCTACTGCCTTCCGCATAAGATTATCTCCAATATATTCTGTATATATCTTATTTGTACATAGTTGTTTGCATGTTCAGGTACTCCCCCATTACTATGAGCTCCTTGATATCAGAAACTGGGTTTTCCCCCTTTCTTTGTAACCCCAGCACAGTGCCTGGAACATAGTAGACACTTAATAAATGTTTGTTGACTTGATTTGTTTACTTCAGTTGATTCTCATCTGTCATCCTGGTCACCCTTATTTGGATATGCTCCAGTTTGTCAGTGTCCTAAAATGTAATGCCCAGAACTGAACACAATATTCCAAACATGTTCTGCCCAAAGCAGAAGAAAGTAGGATTATATCTCCCTCTCCTGGACACTCTGTTTCTATTTTTGTTGTTGATTCGTTTCAATTGTGTCTTACTCTTCGTGACTCCATTTGTGATTTTCTTGGCAGAGGTACTGGAGTGGTTTGTCATTTCTTTCTTCAGTTTATTTTACAAATGAGGAAACTGAAGCAAACAGGGTTAAGGACTTGCCCAGGGTCACACAGCTAGTAAGTATCAGAAGCTGGATTTGAACTCATGATGATGAGTCTTCCTGATCCCAAGCCCAGTCTTTTATCCACTGTGTCACCTAGCTGCCATGTTTCTACGAATGTAGCCTAATATTTCAATTACTTTGTTTTGCTACCGTGTCACACTGTTGAATTATATTAAGCTTACAACCCCCTGAAATTCCCAAATCTTTTTCACACATGTAAGGTAATGTGGGGGTGTTAGGTTTCTTTGACCCATGTATGCCCACATGGATCTGTCTAGTTGTGGTTTACAGGGAGGCAAGGGTAGATATTTCTAGAATCTCTCTCCCTACTTTGAATCCTGCCAGGAGGTAAAGCGGGGGACCAGAGGCTGGCCACTTTGCTCTCCTCAAGGAGAGAGACTATTGGGCTTGAATTCTATCTGTTCCCTTAAATATTGTTAGTTTAGGGAAAATCATTTTTAGATTCACGCTATGCTCCTGATTGCTATTCTTTAATGGGAAAAGAGGGCTCCAAGCTATATATTCAAGTCTTGACTCCTTCCCACCAAATGTCAGTTCCATAATGAACATGCATAGCAAATAGCAGATAGAACCATTTATCCAAGTTAAAAGCAAAACAGAAGGGGCAGCTAGGTGGTGCAGTGGATAAAGCACTAGTCCTGGATTCAGGAGGATCTGAGTTCAAATCCAGCCTCGGACACTTGACACTTACTAGCTGTGTAACCCTGGGCAAGTCACTTAACCCTCATAGCCCCCCCAAAAAGATGTGGAAAAGCAAAACAGAAATCAGAGAAAGTATACATAGGAGAATATATAACAGACAATACACAAATTTATGAGCTTTCCCATTGGGAGCAAGATAGCTCAACCAAGACAGAGAAATTCAGATCTCATCCAAGGGGAAATTCCGCAAAGTCTCTACTGTAGCAAGCTAGAGATAGGGACATGATAGAGGTTGCCAACTTCTCTACATATTGGATTCTTCCCAGAGTCTTTTTCCTTTCATGGACCTCAACAGAAGATGGAATTGTGTCTTCTCTCTTGACAGTGGAAGCCAGAATAATTGAATCTCTCTCATCTCTAGCTGTCAGCAACATTGAATACCCCACAGAAATGTACAGAGGGCATTGAGTAATCAGTCTCTACCAATGAGAAGAGAGTTCATACAATTGGCCCTTTGAGCTAAGCACTGACATGAACTATTGTCTAGTCTTCTCTCCGGTACTTTGTACACTTGATTTATTTTACTCCAAGTGTTGGACTTTAAATTTATCCCTGTTAAATTCAATCTTAGATTCAGCCCATGATTCTGGCTCTTCAATAATTCTTTGAATCATGATTCTGTCATTCAATATATTAGCTATCCCTTCAAACTTTGTGTCATCTGTAAATGTAATAAGCATAACATCTCTGCCTTCACCTAAGCCATTTAAATGTTGATCATAATAGAGTCAAGGATAGATATTTGAAGTACCTCCATTAAAGGACTCTATATAGGTTGAAACCAATTTATTAATCACTATTTTATGGGTCCAATTATTCAAACAATTTTAAATCCACTTAACTCTACAATCATCCATCCTGCATCTACCATTTTAACAAGAAAAGTCATGAGAGATTTAATCAAATGGCTAGTTGAAATCTAATTGTACTGTTTCTGTGGTATTCCTCAGATATACTAGTGTAGTAACATTGTAAAAAGAGAAAGGAAGAAAGGAAGGAAAGGAAGGAGGGAGGGAGGAGAGGAGAGGAGAGGAGAGGAGAGGAGAGGAGAGGAGAGGAGAGGAGAGGAGAGGAGAGGAGAGGAGAGGAGAGGAGAGGAGAGGAGAGGAGAGGAGAGGAGAGGAGAGGAGAGGAGAGGAGAGGAGAGGAGAGAAGAGAAGAGAAGAGAAGAGAAGAGAAGAGAAGAGAAGAGAAGAGAAGAGAAGAGAAGAGAAGAGAAGAGAAGAGAAGAGAAGAGAAGAGAAGAGAAGAGAAGAGAAGAGAAGATGCAGTTACTCTGGCATTACTTGTTCTTGATGAACCCATGCTGGCTCTTAGTGATAACCACTACTTTTAGTATTTACAAAACAAACCTTTACCAGTACAATCTAGAATATTTCCTGCTATCAAAGTCAACCTCACTGGTCTATACAGTAATACTCTACCTTTGTCCCCCAATTATTTTATTTTTTTGTTACATTTTAAGTTCTGAACTGCCTCCCTTCCTCCCGCCCTAACCACCCTGCACTAGAGAAGGCTACCATTTTAGACATTCAGAAATATATGTAAAACCATACTATGCACATTCTATTTATCATTCTTTGGCAATTAATAGCATCTTCCTTCATAGATCCTTTGTAGTTGATTTGAGTATTTATAAAAGTCTGAATAACTTGGTTGTTCACTGTGATGTTTAAAATCTATATTGTGTGATCCACTTAAATTAGGTCTGGAACAGAGGCGGCCCTTACACACTGCTTCAAGCTGATTGGTTGTTGTCATCCAAATCCATTGGTTTAAGGGCTAGCCAGGTATGATTACAATCTAGTTAACCTGAAGTAGGCTAATCAGCAGTCAATCACTCTCACTTAATTCAATCAGTTTAGAGTAATCTCCAGGTGGGTCTTTGAGTATCTGCTAAATCCCATTATTTTATCACATCACAATTATTCTTTGAACAATATTACTATTACTGTATACTATGTTCTCTTGGTTCTGCTCATTTCACTTATCAATATTTCATGCAAGTCTTTCCATGTTTGTTTTTTTTCTAAAATCAACCAGCTCATCATTTCTTATAGTAGTATTCCATCACAATCATATACCATAGCTTATTTGTCTGAGGCTGGATTTGAACTCAAGTCCTTTTGATTCCAGGGCTAGTATTCTATCCATTGCACTACTTAGCTGCCCCTTCCTGACTCTATTCTTACATGCCTATGCCATTTTTAATATTTATTATCCATGACCTGCCCTTGATATATCTTATTTCAAATCAAAGTTGGTCAATGAATTCCCAGTGTTTCTACATTTGTCTCTCTAGATAGAGGTCCCTTTTCTTTCTCTTACATTTGTGTTGTTGGAATTTATTCTTAAGTATATACCATTCCAGGGCAGCTAGGTGGTACAGTGGATAAAGCACTGGCCCTGGATTCAGGAGGACCTGAGTTCAAAGCCGGCCTCAGACACTTAACACTTACTAGCTGTGTGACCCTAAGCAAGTCACTTAACCCCAATTGCCTCACCAAAAAAAAAAAAAAGAATTTTAAGTCCTGAAATTCTCTATTTTTTCTCTGAATTCTTTGAAATCTGTTTTTCCCTGTTCTAGGGTATATATGACACTAAGCATGGCTTTCCCCTCCTACCTATCACAGACTCCAAGCTGGGCTTGTTACTTCCTCCCAAAACTCCCATCTCTACTTTGGCAACCAGTTCCTCCCAACGGCCCAGTAGAGCAACAGCCCTGTCTGTTCCTTTTCCCTTCTTTCAATGCTTTGGAGCCTGGAAGTAGACATATGGTACAAAGTAATCCAACTAAAGCAATAATAAAAATGCTTATTCACTGCTTACCTCAAAAAGATGGTATAAAGCTTAATCATCTGCTTTTGTTTTTCCTGAATACAGGTGTCCTTATGAATATAATCTACTATTGATCTGAGGGGCAGAAAAGCATATTTCAAGCCGAATAAGCTTTTTTGCTTTTCTTAAGGATTTTGTTTTTGTACTTCCTTGTCCCCTTTTGGACTTTGCATAAGAGACAGGGAATCACAGAGACTTACAGAGGAGTGGCAGCTTTTCTTACCACTACTGTCCTGCTCTGGCACAGATCAGGGAGGAGTGGTGACCCTGTCAGAGTCACAGCCCAACATCTATTTTTTCTTACTGTTACTAATGATTCCTTCTACACTGTACCTACCCTTCTCTTTTCAAGCTACTGCCAATCTTAGATTCTTACTTCAAAGGTTTTGATGCTGTCACCCTAGGACAAAATATCAAATAACACATGAATGAACAGAAAGTAAAAATTACAACAGCTAAATGGTTAGTATTATCATACTAAATATGAAGCTGTAAAAGAGGTTGTTTTTTTTGTTTTGTTTTGTTTTGTTTTGTGGGGCAATGGGGGTTAAGTGACTTGCCCAGGGTCACACAGCTAGTAAGTGTGTAAAGTGTCTGAGGCCAAATTTGAACTCAGGTCTTCCTGAATCCAGGGCTGGTGCTCTATCCACTGCGCCACCTAGCTGCCCCAAAGAGGCTGTTTTTGTTTATTTCTTTCCCCTGTAATTTCCATGTTACAGTAAGGTATTGGAAGAGAACTTCAGTAGATTTTTTTTCTTTACAGGAAAATCCACTTCAGCTAGCTCATTACCAGCTCCAGCCAAGGATCCTTTTCCTTGCCAGGTACCATCATGACTACCAAAGTTCTTTGAGATCAAACTGATTGCATAGCTTTATTAAGATTTGAGGCATTCTTAGGACCTTACAGCAATCAGAATGAAGAAAGCCTTTATTTTATTCAGTTTTTCTTAGGGACCATACCTCACATCCCCAAGTTGGATGGTTCACAAAACTTTCCTATTAAGATCCTGTACTTGGATTATTCTGAGTCTAACTTGTCTTCCCAGTTAGATATTAGTCATAAATTTAGAGCTTAGGGGAGAAACTTAATTAATAAGTCAAGAAGCTGAGGGCCAGTCAGTACTGTAGCAAAAGCTCAGTACATGTAGGGTTTTTTTCCTCGTCATGTCCCAACATTTTGGTCAGTCTAATCTGACTCAGCAGGGGCAACAATATTTTGGGGGGAAAGAAATGGTAGTGATTGGGATTTACATGCAGTGTGAGCTTCTCCATGGCAACAAGGAGGACAGGGAACATTATCATCAGTGTCAGTTCCAATATTAATAGTAACACTCATATACTTAGAAAACTAAGAAAATCATTAATCTGGATAATCCCTCCACCATATTCTCTTGGAAGACCATCCTCATGAGCTTTGGGGCCTAAAATATTCATCACCCAGTGGCTTTCCCTTGACAAACCTAGCTAGTCTGGTGCTTGGGTGACAAGCACCATTGGGCCTGCCTGTACTTGAAGCTCTTCGGGTTTTTTAAGATCTATAGGAGGTTGTGTTCTATTTGGATAGCTGTCAGGAATCCAGGGTCACTTTCATGCCATAGTAAGACTTTTCCAATAAGATTCTTGGGGAGAATTTCTTTTTTGAGGGATTGAGTAGGACAGATAGAGTCAAGATCTTTGATTTTATCTATATAGAGAACCCTAAGGTGGGAACTCCACTCTAATGTGTAATGTATAATCTTAGATGCAGCTAGGTGGCACAGTGAATAAAGTATTGAGCCTCAAGTTAGGAAGACCTGAGTTAAAATCTAACCACAGATACTTATTAACTATGTGAACCTGGACAAGACACTTACCTCAACTGTAGAACGGAACCTATGTCCTTTTTTTTTTTTTTTTACAGGGCAATGGGGGTTAAGTAACTTGCCCACAGTCACACAGCTAGTAAGTATCAAGTTTCTGAGGCCAAATTTGAATTTAGGTCCTCCTGAATTTCCAAAGCTGGTGATTTATCCACTGTGCTACCTAGCTGCCCCTAGTATAATATATTCTTGGTAAAAAGCCTATAAATAGGAATTTATGCTCAATTGAATGTCACAAATTTAATAAAAGAGATTGAATATCTATGCAGCTCTGCTCCAAAGCTGTATGATCAATTTGTTCAGAGGTTCCATCAATATTCAAAATGAATTTCCTTTGGAGACAATATAAAATGGTAACTTAAAAGATCTTTTCACTTTCAAAATAGATATTTCCGTGTGTTGTAAGTACAGTAAGTAAGTTGCAATTTTCTGGTTTGTATCAAAGAAACAGGGTGGAAAGAATGTTTTGTTGGAGAAGAATATATATCTTACCTTGCACACACATAGTAGGTGAATAATGAATGAATGAGTTAGAGTATTGGGATTGGGAAAAATAAGAAAATGAGATTAAGGAAGGAAAATTAGAAAGGAGAAGACAAATGTTTCTAAATTACTTTTTAATATTTCTTTAATGTTATCTAGTCCTCAAACATTGTCCTGAAATTGCTAGAAGTTTATAGAAGCCTATAAAGCATAATGATGCCTAACTATATACTCGAGTGCCTAATCAGATTGCCATTAAATTGTTTTACCTTAATCCATTTTGACTTAGGTTCATAGAGTTCCTTTTAAAAACAAGTTTTCTTGCTGCATTTAGCTTTGAATTTCCAGTAACACCCCTTATAATTAATTTTCAAAGTTAAGCAAAACCATCTGAAAGAGTAACTTTGAGTATGGAACATTCTTTATCCATAGTCTATTATACCTCAACCAAGAGGAAAAAAGTGTCCTACAAGACCAATAATTTGAAATCAACATGGTTGTTGCGTTTGAACTCAATTCTGTTCTCTTCCAGTTTTGTCTTCATTTACATTTCTGCAGTCCATGTGTATATTGTTCTCTTGGTTCTGATTTCTTTGCTTTGTATCAGTTCATACACATCTTCCTATGTTTCCCTAAGTCCCTCATATTCATCATTCTACATGACACAATGATATTCTTTATCACTCATATGTCATAACCAGGCCCTAAATGATAGGCACTTAGTTTGCTTCCAGTTTTCTGGAATTATATGCTTGTTTTTCCACAGCAGGGTGGTGTTGCAAAAAGGTCAAATAATCAGAGGTTACCCTTAAAAATAAAACAAACAAAAAATATGTAACTGTCAGCAGCCCCTTTCTTTATCTTAGCATTCATACATTCAACAAAGATTTAATGACAGAACAACAAATAATGTCTATGGAAAATGAGCTATTACTAGACAATGTCTTTTAATAATGTTTTTATTCATATTCTGATAGCCTCTGGATTTCACTAAGCTGGGTAAAATTCCTTGAGTCCAAAGAACTAATTGACCTTCCTGACAGCCACATAAGACAGTCTGCATTTGATGAGAGTTCCCTGAAATGTCTGTGAATCCAGAAACTTCCCAGCATGATTACTGTCCAAATCCATATGCCTAGAATTTGTAGACACAAAGGGTATAGGCCTGGGTAGACACCAGGCTTCAGGGCAATTAAAAACCCCACTGTTTCTTGTTGGATGCCATTTGGCAGCAAACCAAAGAGCTGTGGTATCCCTACTGTGTTCACTGAGAGGCATTATCCTTTGATATCTAATCAAAGGCAAATGCTTTAATTAAGGCTTCTTTCGATATCAAACTAACGTTCAATAAAATAAAGAATACGGTCATTATACTTTTTTTTTTTCAGTCCTCACCATGAAAGTGGAATCTGCTTTGCCCAGCTTTCAGGTGAAGATATAAAAAATGTATATAGAACATCCTTATAGAAAAGCACATTTCATGTATTTTATTCTTTGAAATTAAATACTAAGCAATATTATAAACTTGCAAATAGCCACAAGTTTAGAATAGCTCAAATGGAAGAAAAATAAAAGTTGATTGGTAAAACATAATATCAAATTTAATCAATTTGACCTTAAAAATTGTGTGCTTTTATACTTTCCATGAGTACAGAAAGATTATAGACTACAAGGCAAGGTGCTTTTATTTATAACTAGGTCTTGATTAGTATTCATGGCAATTCCCGGAAGTCATTGCATTATCTGAATTTTTACTGCATATTTCCATTTGGCTAGAACCAATGATCATTCTTTATATAATTATAAATTTGAATAGTATGAATTCAAATACATGCACCCACTTCAGGAATATCTTCAACTCTGAGAGGAAGTGTTGCTCAGTAGGTAGGTTAGCCTAAGAATCAAGTCTTCCTTCTGGTACATACTTGCTGTGTGACTGGAAAAATCTTGTGATTTTCAGTGCCCCAAGAAACTCTCTAAAATTCTAAGTTATAGAAGAATTTTTTACCTGGTTCAGCAGAGAGAATTTCCATGCTAAGAGTTCTTCATACCAATTAAATAAAAAGTAAGACTGATGATGTGATGATGGGAATGGTGGTGGTGACAACAATAGTGTAGTCTTAGGGGTAACTGACAAGGATTAGAACTGACAGGAGTCAGAGCTATAACTAGGACTTTTTGTGCTTGGGGCACACATACCTTCTCTTATGGAATGGAGAAGGAGTCAGCTATGGTGAAGAAAATACAGGAAGAAGAGACTTCTCCACTTTTGGGGAGGCTTCAGTACAAGAGTAGAGGCTGGGAGAAACTCATCCCAGGACCCATAAAGTACCATCCTATTTTAACTAGCTATTCTTACTAACTACACATCAAATTCTATTGTTTCCATAACATTGAAGAGACTGAAAGGGCCTTCTAAATCCATTGCCTTCCTATGCGGCAAGACAAGCACACAATTACACAGCTAGCAGAGTTAAACCATTCAGGATACCAATGTAGAATTATTTAATGAAAGTGACTAAACTGTACTATTAGATGAACTATTAATTCAATAACATATGAATACACAGTTACTAATAAAATAGACTGTTTAACAATAGTTCTAAGTTTATAAAATACATAATGAAACGAGTAAGTGAAATACTTAATCAGTAGTGGACCAATACCTTTATACTTGGCCCAGGTGGGCTTACCTAAACATGGCCACATGAACTTGTCAGCTTTAAGCAGAAAAAGAAAGAAAAGAAGCTCAATAATGTGAGGAACAGGTGTAGGAAGGTACTCTATATATATGTTATATATGCTGGCACAAGAGGAACAGTACTAGGATGTCATGATTCTATTGGCCATAAAGAAGCAAGGAGAAAAGTCAAGAGACCAAATACAAAGACCCTGCTTATTATTTCACTCAAACTAGGTCACATGATTTTGTGCTAGCCAGAACTCTAGGCTATACCTCATGCCCACCTACAAGTAGTAAAATGCTTCCTACTGCAAACTTTATCAGGAAAAGGAGTCAGTTTATAAGGAAGGAAATCTAACCCTAAAGCAAACTCTTCAATTCACTCCATTTGACTATTAGGGTTCCACAGTATTAAATCATGTCCTACCCCCCAGACTATAATGGGAAGTTGTTCCATCAATCCTATGATCCCCTTAAAGATTGATATTGTACTAGCGATCAAGGTGGAAGAGGGCAGCTTCTTCTATAACCCCTACCCCCCATTCAAATGGTTAGAGGGTATCAGATGTTAGCTATGTATGGCATTTCAAGAGATAGTAAAACTCGGGAACGTAGCTATAAAGTATCAGTTATTTAATATGAAATTACTAAGGAGGGTGGGGCTAGGAGCACATTGTACCAGAAGAAAAGAAGGAACCTTCCATTCTTCCCTAATCTTTTTGGTACATTGATACTACTCCATTAATGTTCTGCTATGTCAATCCTCAAGAGAGTCGTGAAATTGCATCTAAATATTCTCTCATTTTAAACATCTGGGTAATACCCACAGACCATGAGAATAAGATTTTTCCAAATTTAGAAAAGTTTATCCCTTTGGATGGCCAGGAATTGGTATGGGTTACTCAAGGAGGACCAGAACCTCAGGTGTGAGGGTTTACTGAGACCTTTTCAGGGCCACTCATCCACCTTTGGTATCTACCTGGCACTCAACTCTCACCTGTGGCTCCAAGAAGCTGTAGCATTCACAGCCACCTGCCAATAAACTGTCTTAGCAGACAGGCTAAACCAGATTGAGAGTAGCCAACAGGCCTCAAAGTCCATAGTTAGGAGCATGCCTACCCCAAGCATGGAAAGACTTTCCACCAGTGGAATGGGTGACTTAGAATAATTTGTTCCAATAGTCAATGAAGGTGGCTAAAGCAAGCCTTTTGTGGAATGTTTAGAGATTGGTAAGACACCAAGGCCATCTGATGCATCCTGGGCCATCTTGACTTTTGTCTTACCACTGACTTCAGCAACTCTGGAAGAAAGAGTAAGGCCAACAACTTCAGGCAACTAACTGCCTTACTTAAGTCCAATTCCCATGTGAGTCAAGACATCATAATGTCACTGGTGCCCTTTGAAAACAAAGGACAAACAAAAACAACAGCAAAGGATAGTATGACATGGTATAATCATGAACATCAAAGATAAATAAGATCAGATCCTGCTCTCAAGGAGCTTTCAGTCTAGGAGAGGAGTGACCAAATAGTTCATCAACCCATAATCAAATTACTGGTCGCCAGCTGCGATGTTTAAAAATCTAACTACAAGGGGCAGCTAGATGGCGCAGTGGTAGAGCACTGGCCCTGGATTCAGGAGTACCTGAGTTCAAATCCGGCCTCAGACACTTGACACTTACTAGCTGTGTGACCCTGGGCAAGTCACTTAACCCTCATTGCCCTGCAAAAAACAAAAAAAAAAACAAAAAAAATCTAACTACAATGTCTAAAAATCTAATGTGTGGCCACCTTAAATTAAAAGCTTTAGCACCAGTCTTTGGGCATTAAGCATTTATTAAAGTATATTAGGGGTTGGCAAAGAGAGAGAGAGAGAAAGCTGCCTTCCCCTAGCTATCTAAGAGACTGAATGTCCCTCAGTTCCACCGGAAGTCCCCTGTCAAACCGGAAGAGGGCAGTCCACACACACAACTCCAAGATAATTGGCTGGTCCATTGATTGGCATGACTTACAGACAATTTATGAATAGACATAACTTCCAGATGTCAATCTGACCTTCAAAATCTCAGAAAGGTCACCTCATGCTTTCTCGGTTCTCGCACTACTTTTTCAAATTTTGTTAGGCTTCCTGTTACCAATCACATTAAAAGCATTTCCTTTACAGGACTTAACAGAGCATGAGCTTTGTTGACAAGGAATCACCTGCTTGCCAAAATGAGGGATCAAAGTAGTTCACATCTGCTTTGATTGTTGGACTAAAATTCAGTAGACCTGATTTCCAGTCCTGTCTTTGTCCCTAACTTGAACCAGTTTTTGAGGAAGAAGTAAACTTTTCTGATAACATCAATTTCTCTATTTTTGCCCTTGGGCCTATTTTTTCCTTATATTTTCCGACAGATTACCCCTTTGATCATTCCCTTCATAATTTTCAAGCTCTCTTCATCCAATGGTTCTTGGTTCTTTTAAACGTGCTTATATCTCACCAATCCTTTAAAAAAAATTCTTTTAAGAAATAGCTGAATAGTGATATATAAATATAAATGAATTTTATTATGCCATGAAAGATGAATAAGATGGATTCAGAAAAATATAGAAAGGCTTGTAATAACTGATAGGAATTGAACAGAACCAGAAGAAAAATCCTTGTGACCACCAAAATAGTAGCATAAGAGGAAACAACCTTGAAGAATGTTAGAACTCTGATCATAGTAAGGGCCAATTATCACTTCAAAAGACTAATGATGGAATATACCTTCTACCTCTTGGCAGAGAAGTAATGGTGTACAAGCAAAGAATGAAGAATGTATTTTCATACATATTTAATGTGTTGGTTTGTTTTGCTTGAAAATAAATATTTGTTAAAAAAGAGGACTTGTACTGGGTGGAATTTAGAGGAGGGTGGGTTAGTATATAGTATTAGACATAAAAAAGAAGAGTATCCATAAATATGGTTTAAATATGTAGAAGTGCAGGAGATCTTGGGATTTATTAGTACCTTGTTAAACAATATCTATTACTTTAAAAATTGCAAACTGTATATAATAGCAGTTCATAGTATCTTATACAATCTTCTTCCCTTCTTTTGTATCCTAAAATATTTGTTGATAATTAAGTTTGTAAAAAATGTAAAATTAAAAATCTCCCTCAATTAAACTATCCTCCCACTAATTCCTCTTTTTCTCCTGTCCTATTTCCCTGTTGAATGATGTATTTTTGTACCTAACACTGTGTACTTTCCCTTTCTTTAACCACTTCAGACTGTGAGAAAATAATTATTAATAATGAATTTTCTTAGGGGCAGCTAGGTGGCGCAGTGGATAGAGCACTGGCCCTGGAGTTAGGAGGACCTGAGTTCAAATCCAGCCTCAGACACTTAACACTTCTTAGCTGTGTGACCCTAGGCAAGTCACTTAACCCCAACTGCCTCACCAAAAAAAAAAAAAAAAAAAAGAATTTTCTTGAGGGGCTGCCAATCAGTTTTAGCCCTTTCTCCCACTTCAGAGAGCTCAATTCTTAGGAGGAACTTTAGCTGGTTCAGGGTGAGTGCAAGGAAACAATAGGAAAGGAGATAGGCTGTTTTGACTAGCTCAGTGAACTCATAGGACTAAGCCACACCTTTGCCCCTCAGGAGGTCTCTTTCTATTAGGCCATGATGTCATCTGCAGAGCTCATTTTAATATGGACCACCCTCAAGTCAAGGTGACCAATGGAATTGAATGATGCTAGCCAATTAGCTTTAATCTTTGAGTATGTCCTTGTAATGGTATTAGAACTGCTTGTTCTGGCAAAGAGCCTTTCCTAGTGCTGGAATGCTTTGCATCATCCAGAAAAAAAAGACTGTAAATCTTCAATATTCCCATCAGGATTTTGTCTGATGGTGTTTTCCAGATCTGCCTGGAAGAAGTTTTTGTTTTGTTTTGGGATGGGGGTTGGGGGTGGGGCAGGAGATGGTGGTGGTGTGTGGTATATTGCTTCCTGATTCTGTACTCTATGTACCTGTCTCTTTCTCACTTCTCAACCCCTTGAAGTTTGGATTTCAACCCCACCACTCAATTGAAATTTCTCTCTTCAGGGTTACCAGTGATTCCTTTATTGCTAAATCTATACTTCTTAACCTCCTGAGTATATGACAGTTTCACACTGCCCTCCCCACCCTGCCTCTCCTTTTCTGGATCTTCTCTAGGTTTTTGTTAACACTGTTCTTTTGTGATTCTCTTCCTGTCTGATTAGTCTTACTCAGTTTCCTTTGCAGGATAATCATCCACATGCTATTCTCTATGGTTAGGTGTAGGCTCCCCATTCCCCTAGTTCCTTTCTCTACATACACTCCCAGTGATCAACAACCATTAGTTCAACTATCCACTCTGTTCAAAAGACTCCTTGATCAACATTTCCAGCCTTCACCATCTTTCACCTGAATTCCATTTACACATCTCCAAATTCTGGTTTGTCATCTCTATCTAGATATCCTTTCAAGGCCCAAACTGATCTCTTTCTACTGTTTGGGACAAATTGCCTCAGTTTACCCAAATAATTCAAGGAGACCACCAAGTCAAGCAGAGACAGATTTATTACATTCTTATGAGAATGGGCTACCCCATGCAAGGGATGAGGAGCATGCTAATGAGCTCATGAGTTGGGTTTTTATGGAAGTTTTGAGGGGGGGGTCCCCTCATGCACAGGATGAGTTCACAATCTAACATCCAATCCTGTCTCACCCAGTATGCATGTTCAGCTCATGATCATGGTATGGATGCATGCTCAGCTACGTCTGAGAGCTGGGGTGAAGGGGAGGGGGAAATAGTGAAACCACTCCACCTGTGTAAGGAGGTGCAAGGGGTGGGGGAGAGATGGTACCAGGAGCTGATACTGGGAGCTAGGGCTTAGGAATGCAAGAAGGGAGAGGTTGTATCAGGGTGGGTCTGCACTAGCAGGAGACAGTTCTCCTGCTTGCTCATAGAACAAGGGGGGTGGGGAGCAAGGGGTGTGTTGTAGCAATGGAATGGCTAACTATAACAAGGACTGGGGGCTTTGGAATGCAGGCAGGGAAGGGGGATGGTACCAGTGTACATCAAGTTCAGCAAAGCAAAATACTGGGATGAAACATGAACAGAATGATCTCACAATAACAGGGACTGGGGGCTGGGTACTTTCCAGACCCCATCCTCAGAATCTGAACTGACTCAAGTCCACCGTATCCCATTCACTACCTAAATCCATTCCTCCTACTAATTTTCCTATTCTGTTGAGGACATTACCATTCTTTCATTCTTATGAGGTTCATAATATAGGAATCAACTTCATCTTTTTACTTTCACTCATCCCTGCCCCCCTCCCATATTAAATCAATTGCTAGATTTTGTCAGTTCTGGCTCCATAATGTTATGGGCCTATCGTACCCCAGAAGTTTTCTGGGGTAAATCAAAAGAACCTTCTCCTTGAGAAACTAAACCAAAGAACAGACATACCTAACCAGTCTCCCCCACCCCTTGGGGACATAAGATTAGGTGTGACTGCTGCCTTTGTGGCATGAGGGGGAGAGAGATGGCTTGAGAGATCCAGAGCCACCCCTCACCCAACTTCCCCCAGCCACCACCAGTGGGGGATGATCCTCCCCCAATAAGGGAACTTTCCACAGTCAGAGTGATGGATGGAATTGGGTCAAATTGTTCATGAGTCATCCCAAAAGAATTATAAGATTCAGTGACTCAGTTTCCCAAGTTTTATTGCAATACTGTGAGTGAACACAGGGAGAGAACCAGAAAAGTGGAAAGGTATCTCTCAAATAGGGAAAGAAAAGATAGTTATATTTATAGTATGGATAAATTGATTATCAGTCTCATTATAATAATCTCCACCTTAGGGAGGTACAGGGCAGGGCCTGTCCTATTCATTATAATATTCTCCACCTTGGGGAGATACAGGGGAGGGCTTATCCTAATTTAGAGTTCCTGGGGTCCTAAGTCAACCCCAGAGGCAAGTACCTTTTTCCATGGAGGTGTGTTTTTAGGGTTTACATGTTATAAGGTGAATCTGGGGACATATTTGGCCTTTTCTGTGCATGTCACTTTTTGATTCCCATGCTTAGTTTAAAAATATCTTCATTTATCAGTGGAATTTCTATACCCTGTCAGTGTAGCATTGTGTATCATTGTTATAGTTAAGGTCTCTATGACCTGTCTCTGTATGTTCTTGTTATGGGTACACGAGAACCTAGGCCCTGACTTGTATTAAGACTCAAGTCTTAATTTATCTATTAACTGGGGTCTGAATCCCTTTTAGAGCTCATATCTAAATTAGAGCTTGGGTCTTAGGTTTTTCTGTTAACTCCTTTTTTGCCTCTGTAGGAGCCAAATTAATTATGGGGAGAGTTAATTGGGTGGCTCACCATAATATTGGGGTTCAGAAAATAATGAAGAGACCTCTAGGTCCAAAGTTTCCTCCCTTCCAAACTGCCTTTTTTAGTGATTTCTCCCAGGCCAATAAGAAAGGAGATGAACAGCCTCTTTCCCACAACAAATCAGGTTTTATTAATGGACATAAAATTTAAAACAAAGATGAAGTTAATAAAGCCAGGGACAAGGAAATAGAGGAAGAGAAAAATGGATGAGCTCCCTGGCTCTAGCAAAGACTGACTCAAACCCCAAACTTGCTCTCTGCTCAGTTAACTTGAAGAGCTGGCCTCACCACCTGGGCTCTGTAGTTTCTTTCTTTCTTTCGCTGTTTTTTTTTTTTTTGGGGGGGGGCAGTGAATGTCTTTAATCATAGGAAAGCAAGGCAGCTTTATAAACAATAAAATAAAAAATATGTAAACAAACAAACAAATAAACCCTAAACATCTAATTCTCTGGAAAACACACTTCATAATACAATAAATGATATGTGATTTTTTCCATATAAGGCACCAGTTTTCATTTGACACACCTTAGCAAGCTTGGATTTTACTTGCTACAGCAAGAAGGGGAGATCATAGGCTGTGAAATTTCAAAAGTTCTCACAATGTCCTTCCAGTCTTGATAACTCAGTGATATAATATCTTGGTGCCTGATTTGGGTGCTTTGTTGTTCACTTTCTTCGTTACCCTGGGTAATGGGCTCTATTAATTAATTTTTTTTTTTTTTAGTGAGGCAATTGGGGTTAAGTGACTTGCCCGGGTCACACAGCTAGTAAGTGTTAAGTGTCTGAGGCCGGATTTGAACTCAGGTACTCCTGACTCCAGGGCCGGTGCTCTATACACTGTACCACCTAGCTGCCCCAATGGGCTCTATTATTGGCAGTTTATCTTGGTCAAACCTTATTCTTTCAAAACCATCCCTTACAATGAAGGAAATATGGAAAATGTTTTCCACAGTTCGTGCAAAAGAATCTGGATCAATCACAAAGTCAAAGAAGGATATGGGAGTCTCAGGCTTTTCTCTAAAATAAATCTGCAGTAATCCCAAGATCCTTTCTACCTCCTTTTCTGTAGCCTCTTGTTGGGACTCCTCCGTTTTTTTCAACTCAGCAGGCATGGCCCTTTCTTCTTCTTCTTCTTCTTTTTTTTTTTGGTGAGGCAATTGGGGTTAAGTGACTTGCCCAGGGTCACACAGCTAGTAAGTGTTGTGTCTGAGGCTGGATTTGAACTCAGGTACTTCTGACTCCAGGGCCGGTGCTCTATCCACTAGACCACCTAGCTGACCCCCTTTCTTCTTCTTGCTTATCTTTTCTTCTTTGCTGTTCATTCCATTACTTTGGCATAGGAGGATCAGTCTTGAATGAACCAAACAAAAAGTGGAATGTTGGAGCATTCTTGAATTGTTTTACTGATATTATTCCTACTCTGAGCCAGGAATTATCAGGTAAGTATCCAATATGAAGAGGTTCTTCCTCACTATCACTTTCTTGTACTTCAAGTGCTTCAAGTCAATTTAGGCCCATATACTTAAGTAAATCTTCAGCATATGATGTTGGATCAAATAAGGTCATCTCAGAATGCAATGTATTTGCTTTTTCTTTACCCAAGTCTGAAGCCAAAAGAAGAAATTGGGCATCTAGGGCTGCTTCTCTTGCTTGGGATACTCTGTTAAACAGCTGGTTGGCTTGTTCAAGTGCATCTGTTAATTTGTTGCTTTTTGAACTCAACACAGTCTTCTCGTTGCTGCTGCACGTGGTGGATGAGCTCCTGGTGCTGGTGGCAGATCAGGTGCCACCAGCCGTTCTCCCCCTTGGGCTCTAAACTCGGATCCGAGGATCCTGGGGCTGGACAGGTCTCATCCTTGTCCTTGTCGGCCATCGCTCTGGCCTTTGATCCCCTGGCTGCACTGCGGAGTCCAACAGCTGCTTGCTTCTCAAGGACTGGGCAGGAACGAGTCCTGCTGCAGGCTGGTGCCTGCCCCGCGGGGGCCTCAGTTAGGGTTGCCCGACATGGCCCCAGACCCTCTGTTTGTGTGTGGAAATTGAGTAACAGTTAGCCTCCTGGAGGGAAAAGGGGGGAGGGGTTCTGTAGTTTCAATGGGAGTCAGCTGTACAGTTCCTCTCCAGTCTGCTGGAAGCTCACCAAAAGGAAAGAGAGAGCTCCTCAGCTAGCATTCCCCTTTTACCTTTTTTTCCTCTCCCTCCCCCAAAAGGGAGGTCCTTCAAGTTGCTTGGCTGAGAGTGGTCCCCCTAGTGACCAGTAGTACACTAGCACGTCACTCAGGGCAGGCCAGGTGTGGCTTTTATCAATTCATCCCCAAGTAAGTACTTAGTTTCTCATTCTCACTCAATTCAAACAATACTAAATCAATCAGGTGGGACCCCTGGTCATCTGCGAAATTCCATTATTTTATCACACCTCCTACATCAAGATGATCACCTCATCAGACCACCATCGGTCCTCTATAAAAGTATATGCAAAGTATATACCTGTCTTCTGCTTGAGGAGAAAGGTATCTCAGAGAGCCACACCTCTGTGCCATGCCTTCTCCCCATGAGAAGTCCAAGGATTTCTCTTTTGGTTTCCTTTCCCTAGCCCCTAAATAAACTATTATTTTATTCTGATTGGATTTGTGTGCAAGAGGATATAATTCTTTTTTTTGTTGGTTTTTTTTTTTTTGGTGAGGCAATTGGGGTTAAGTGACTTGTCCAGGGTCACACAGCTAGTAAGTGTCAAGTGTCTGAGACCAGATTTGAACTCCAGGTCCTCCTGAATCCAGGGCTGGTGCTTTATCCACTGAGCCATCTAGCTGCCCTGAGGGTATAATTCTTTAAGGGGAATTCCTAAGAACCCTTATCCCAAGCCCCCACTCAATTTCCCTGTAACAATAACATCTCTCTTATCAGGAAGATTCTCTCTAATCAAATTTTAACAACCCTACTTAAGGCCCTTATCATCTCTTCACTAGAAATACTATCTCCTAATCATTCATTCTTCCTGTATCCAGGCATTTTTCTCTCCAATCCATCTTCCACCGAACTGCCAAATTAATATTCCTAATGGATAGTCCTGACCATGTATGTCACTGCCCTAATCAAGAAGTTTCAGCGGATTGCTAGTATTTCTAGGATAAAATTCAAACTCCTTTGCAATGTGGCCCCAATCTCTCTTTCTAAACTGATTAGGTATTGCTCCTGTTCATGCACGCTATGTTCCAACTAGACTGGCTTACTTTCTGTTCTCTTGAACAAGATTTCCCATAGGCCTAGAGTGCGCTCTCTCTCTCTCTCTCTCTCTCTCTCTCTCTCTCTCCTTAATGAGACCTTTTCAAAGTACCTAGCTTCCTGCAAAGTCTTGATTAAGCCTTTGCTGATTGTTATTCCTCTTCTGAAAAAAACTTCTTTGTATTTATGTTGTATTTACTTCTCTGTGTATCTTACATTTCTGCTCCCCACCCCCAACAAAGCAGAATGGAAGCTCCTTCAGGGTAGGGTGGAGATTGTTGTCTTCTTACCACCTATTTACTAGCAAGGTGCCTAGCCCATAAAAGGAACTTAATAAATGCTGGTTGCATTGAAGTGAATATAAAGTCAATCACCTGATTTCTCTGAGTCTTTTCCCTTATTTGCTAAATGAGATGGTTAGACTAATGATCTCTAAGATCCTTAAAATCTCTGTGGGTCTGTTTTCCATTCCTTCTAGTGTAACAGAGGAGTGAGATTTATAGAAAAATGACATGTATAATACGAGAAATACAGAGCATTCTTTACCATTGCTCTAATCTTTTCCTGTAATGAGATACTGAGTCCATGGGAAGAAATACTTAGGATCCAAAGGAATTTCTTAAATAATTTACAGTGAAATCTCTACTTTTAAAAAAGAAAAAACAAAACCGAGACATTCTTCAGACTACTTAAAGGATCCAAAATGAGATAACTACCATCGACAAATAGCATCAGCTACTACTGGGGGAAATCAGTTATCTTCTAATTAGCAAGTTTTACCCAAATCAGGCTTCTTGCTGGGCATGCTCAGCACTTCTCTTGGCAGTTAATGCAGACAGCTGTGCTCGTGGAATAGGCTACTGAAAAACTGAAATAAAAAAAAAACCAACCACCTTACATGCTCTCTCTATCACACCAATGTAAAAATGAGTGGATTCTAGCTTAGAGGTGTAAAATTTCTGGAATTTTTTTTCTTTGGGGGTGTCAGGGGAAATGGGTTGGTGTGGGGGCCCTTAGGTACTCCTCTTCAAAGAATTACACCCTCTTGCACACTAATCCAATTAAAATAAAATGATCATTTATTTAAGCCCTAGAGAAAGGAGACCTCCAGAGGAGTCTCCAGGGGAGATGGCACAGAGATGATTATATGAGATTCCCATCTCCTCCAACAGGAGAAAAGCCATAGCTTTTATTGGTAGATGAGTGATCACCTGAGCCCATAGTGGGGGTGGGCTGGAGAAGTTGGGTGAGAGGCTGCTCCAGTGTCTGGAGCCATCTCCACCCCCCTGATCCCATTCAGGCAGCAGGAACACCTAATAAGCTTATTTCTTGCTTCTCTAGGTGTTTCTTCCTTCAGTTTAGCTTCTCAAGGAGATTTATCCCAGACCTGTGCCCTTTAGTTTAGCTGACCAGTTTAAGCTTTAATTCTAACCCCATAACAGAGGGTAGAAAGGAAATTTTGGGGAAAACAAATATATGTAATGACTTTAAGTGTCTTTTATGGGTCTATCTAAAAGACATTATCCAGGAAACGTGATAGGAAAAAGTAGTCTAGTTGTATAGTGTGTGAAAAAAGATAGACAGATGGACAGTATAGGTTGGAATATGAAGAACACCTAGAGGAAGGTTTCCACAGCATTGAGTAGATCTATGGAGTTCAAATCTGGTCCAGACAATTATTAGCTGTGTGGCCCTAGGCAAATCACTTAACCCTGTTTGCCTTAGTTCCTTCATCTGTAAAATGAGCTAGAGAATGAAATGGCAAACCATTCCAGTATCTTTGCCAAGAAAACCCCACATGGGGTCATGAAGAGTCAGATATGACTGAAACAACTGAACAACAACACAAGAGCATGCCCCTTTACAATTTAATACCACATCATCAACTTTTCAGCTTTATTTCCTGTTATTTCTTTTCATTACTTGCTACCATTGGAGCATATAGGCCTTGTACTTTCTCGATTCTGTTCTTTTGTTTATAATGTTAATCCCCCAATCCAAAAATATGAATCATCCTTAGAATTCATGCAGCTCAAGTTTTATACTTCACTGAAATACTGTATATAATTACCATTTCTGTGTATATATCTTACCTCTTTACTAGACAAGCTCCAGGATGATAAGACATGTCTTATCTAGCACATCCTTACCACTGTAACGATTGGAATGACGCCACCTGCTGGAGACTTACTTTAGAAAAGCTCTGCCATGAGGTGAAGGTCTCTGAGGGCCAGACCATGCATCTTTTCTTTGGCGTCAGTAAGTGATGTTTGCTTGTGGGAGGAAGAAGGGGGAGCCTGGCGCTCTGACTCGCTCTCTTTCCTGTGGACTCTGGCGGAGAGCAGAGCTAGGAATGCTCTCCCTTTAATACATAGAGGAATCTAGGCCTTTCTCTCTCTCTTTACCAAATTCTTATTCTCCTTAATAAATGCTTAGAAGTCTAACTCTTGCTAAAGCTTATAATTAATTGGTGACCACTCATTAGGTTTTAGACAGACTAGCTAGAATTTTAGCCCTTAACACCACTCAGGGACTTCAATGACTCTAGTAGTGAATGAGGCTGAGGACTCTGCAAAGCTCTGGCTCACTTAAATCCAATCCCTGTGCAAGATCACCCTTGTGATGTCATTGTTCCTCTTTAAGAACTGATGAGAACAAGAAGCATTCTGCATGAGATCTCTACACAGAGAGAAGGGCTTTCAGAGCAGGTGATTTTGAGTCAAACCGTTGTGTGTAATTTAAGATTCTAAATGTGGATTCTAATGTGTTCCCCCAGTTTGGGGGAAACTGACTAAAAATCACTGATAAAACGAGTTTAGGTTTTTAAGGGTTTATTGGAAAATAGAAAGAAAAAGATTGAGAACAGAATTCTAACAGCCTGGCATTCCTATCTTTCCTCAAATTTCCTGTGAAGTCCTCTGCCGCCACCACCATCAAGTCCGGAAGCCAAAAGGGAAGCTCTCTCTGCGCAGGCTCCCTTTCCTCCTTCCTGTCTCCTCCCAGACTATAGGAGGCTCCTCCAGTTGATTGGCTGGTAGACTTGATAGACAGCACCCATGAGCAAACGTCATTTCCTGACGCCAAGGAAAAGCCACAATGCCTCTGAGGCATTTTCCTCATGGTGGAGCTCTCCACAGCAAGTCTCCAGTAGGTGGCGTCATTCCAATCATTACAGTTGTCACATATATTTCTCACATGTGTGCCTCACTAATATCATGGTCTAAGTGTTTACTCCTCCCATGGATGCTGTGAGTATTTGTGGGAAGGAGTGAACCAGGGTTTTAGGAGAATGTTTTGTATTAAATGTCTGAGAGTTGTAATAGCTGCCCTATGGGGACTCAACCTGCCAATTTGAACAGAAGTCAGGGAATGCTGCTATTATTATCATTATTTCTTCTGCTTCTCCTCCTCTTCCTCGTCCTTTTTATTTTTATTTTTCAAAAAGCTGGGACAATTTATTTTTTGTCCTATTCAAGTTTTCTTTTTGATTCTTGAAATACAGCTCTAAAAAACCAGGTTTTTTAAAAAAGTTCATTCCATTTAAAATGAGCTTCTTGACTCCACCTTTAAACCCAAATCACTCTGGCTTTCACTTAATAGCCAATAATAGCTCCAACCCAAGCCTCTCTTACTCTTTGTTTAGGTTTTGATGCCTTAGAAGGAGCTAAATAGCAATTATTTTCTCCTGGGCCAGGGTCTTCCCCTCCTAAATTGATATCTTTGTGATGATGAATTGAGTTATCTTCTGTCCCAGTTCTTACCTAGTCTTTAGTCATCTGATGGGTTTGACCTCACAAATAGAAATCTGGAAAAGACCTTAATTTATTTTATAATTTTTTTTCTCTACCTCTTTTTTTTTTAGCAACAAACATTTATTTTATTTTTTCCAGTTACATGTAAGGGTAGTTTTCAACATTCATTTTCATAAGATTTAGAGTTCCAAATTTTTCTCCCTCCCTCCCTCCCTTTCCTTCCCCCTCCACAATATCGCAAATAGGTTATATATGTAAAATTCACAAGTGTTCTTTTTATCAGTTCTTTCTATGGGGGTGCATGGTAAGCTTCCTCATTAGTTCCTTGGGATTGTCTTGGATCATTGCTCTTTTTTTTTTTTTTTTGGTGAGGCAGTTGGGGTTAAGTGACTTGCCCAGGGTCACACAGCTAGTAAGTGTTAAGTGTCTGAGGTTGGATTTGAACTCAGGTCCTCCTGACTCCAGGGCCAGTGCTCTATCCACTGCGCCACCTAGCTGCCCCTGCCCCTCTCTCTTTATCCCCTTCCCCTCCTATTTTCCTGCAGGGTTAGAGAGATTACTCCACCCAATTGAGTGTGTACATTATTCCCTCCTTGAGCCAATTCTTTTTTTTTTTTCAGGGCAATGAAGGTTAAGTGACTTGCCCAGGGTCACACAGCTAGTAAGTGTTGTGTCTGAGGCTGGCTTTGAACTCAGGTCCTCCTGAATCCAAGGCCAGTGCTTTATCCACTGTGCCACCTAGCTGCCCCACCTTGAGCCAATTCTAATGAGATTGAGGTCTTTGAGCCAATTCTGATGAGTGTTAGGCTCATTTACTGCCCAGATTAAACAGATTACTCCACCCAGTTGGGTGTGTCTGTTAGTCCCTCCTTGAGCCAACTCTGATGAGTTTAAGGTCTTTGAGTCTTTTCTGATGAGTGTAAAATTCATTTACTGCCCGGTTCCTCTCCCATCTCTTCCCCCACTCCATAAGTCTTTTCCTGTTTCTTTCATGTAGGATTTCATCTCTGCCCTTCCCCCTCCCCCAGTACATTCCCTTCACTCCTCAATTTAACCCTAAAGATGTCATCATCTAGCTAGGTGACATAGTGGACAAAGCATCACCCCTGGACCCAGGGGGATCCCAGCCAAAACCCAGCCTCAGACACAAGACAGTTGCCCACCGTATAACCCCAGGCATGTCCCCCAGCTCCAATTTTTTATGGTTCTCTAGGGTCTTATATTTGGAAGTCAAATTTGCCATTCAGTTCAGGACTTTTCATCACACATATCTGAAAGTCTTCTTTTTCATTAAAGTCCCATTTTTTCCACTGAAAGATTATGCTGAGTTTTGCTGGGTAGGTGATTCTTGGTTGTAATGCCATTTCCTTTGCCCTCTGGAATATCATATTCCATGCCCTCTGGTCCTTTAATGTAGAAGCTGCTAGATCTTGTGCTATCCTGACTGGGGCTCCACAGTACTTGAATTCTTTCTTTCTGGCAGCTTTCTCCTTGACCTGAGAACTCTGGAATTTGGCTATAATATTCCTAGAAGTTTTCCTTTTGGGATCTCTTTCTGAAGGTGATCGGTGGATTCTTTCAATTTCTATTTTACCTTCTGCTTCTAGAATTTCAGGGCAATTTTCTGTGAGAATATCTTGGAAGATGATGTCTAAGCTCTTTTCTTGATCATGGTTTTCAGGTAGATCAATAATTATCATATCATCTCTCCTGGACCTATTTTCCAGGTCAGCAGTTTTTCCAAGAAGATATTTCACATTGCCCTCTATTTTTAAAAATTCATTTGGATTTGCTTTATTGTGTCTTGGTTTCTCATAAAGTCACTGGCTTCCATTTGTTCAATCCTCATTCTTAGGCAATTATTTTCATCAGAGAGCTTTTGTACCTCCTTTTCCATTTGGCCAATTTGACTTTTCAAGCTGTTGACTTTTTTCTCATGTCTTTCCTGCATCACCCTCATTTCTCTTTCCATTTTTTCCTCTACCTCTCTAATTTTATCTTCAAAGTCCTTTTTGAGCACCTCTATGGCCTGAGACCAATTCATATTTTTCTTGGAAGCTTTAGATATAGGGGCCCTGATGTTGACATCTTCCTCTGAGGGTGCTCCTTGGTCTTCCTTGTTACTGAAGAAACTTTCTATGGTCCTCACCTTTCTCTGTCGACTCATCTTGCCTTTCTTTTACTTGACTTTTAGCTCCTTAAAGTGGGGGCACTGTTTCCAGGCTGCAGTATCCCAAGCTTCAGAAGTCCCAGGTGGTATGATTTAAGGAGAGTCAGGTTCTTCACTCACCTGGCCTGTTCCCTGGTCCTAGATGACCCCAGACCAACTTGCTAATCAACCAGCTTTGTGTGTTGTGGTTGTTCGCTCTGATGAGCCTGTGCCCCTCCCCAACCTGGGCTACTGCTACTCAAGCCTACCTCCTGGTTCTCAGCAGGGGTGAAAAACCCAAGTTCTGCCTCAGCACCAGCATAGTCTCCCCCCTACCCAGGGCTCAGCCCTCTCACTGGACTGTGAGCTTAGTTCCAGACAACACTGGCGTGTCAGCTGATTCAGAGGCTCTGGGGTTCTCCTTCTTTGGTGAGGCCTTCCTGGGACTGGATCTGTGTCAGGGTGACTGTGGCGTTGGGCTTGACTCCTGTATCAGCACAGCAGTTCCCTCCTTCTGTCCTTCCAAGACGTTCTTGTTTAGAAGATGATTTCAGCACATTCTTCTATGAGTTTTGCTGCTCCGGGCATTTTCCTATGGCGTTATTTGGATGTTTTTTTGGAGTGATCTGTCATGAGTTTGAAAGCTCACTGCCTTTCCTCTGCCATCTTGGCTCCACCCACCTCTCTCTACCTCAAGACCTTAATTTAGAAAGGTCAAGATTACCCACTGCATCCTTGCCATTGCCAGTCATCTTGACCTTTGTCTTGCAGCTGGACTTGAGTGACTCAGGAGGAGAGAGGCTGATGACTTTGTGCAATTCTGCCTCACTTAAACCCAATCCACTCCACAAGTCATTGGTCCTCTTTGAGAACAAAGCACAAACAATAGATCCCCTGTGGAATGTTTATGATAGGACTTGAATAAAAAGAACTTGGGGTGAGAAGGGTCAAAATTAACTCAGTTAATAGGATCTACATTGATGAGATCACAGAACTATGGAAGTATTGAAATTACAAGTGTTATAGCCACTAGTTTAGAAAGAAAAAAATTTAGAAACTTGTTTTTTTTATACAATAATTGTATTTGATATGAAAATTGTATCAGAAACAATTCAAATTTGCTATATTTAAAATTTTTATTGTAAATGTTGTCAAGTTGTAAATGTTGTCCAAGTTGCCAAGCTTTAAGAAATTTAACACTGACAGCTAGGTGGCGCAGTGGATAGAGCACCAGTCTTGGAGTCAGGAGGACCTGAGTTCAAATCTGGCCTCAGACACATGACAACTTACTAGCTGTGTGATCCTGGGCAAGTCACTTAACCCCAGTTGCCTCACCAAAAACAAACAAAGAAATTTAACATTGCCAGGTGATGCAATAGAAATGGCACTGGTTTTAGAATCAAAGACCTAGACTCAGCTACTTACTACCTGTTTGACCTTGGGAAAATTACCCTCCCACATTCCATTTCTTCCATCTATAAAGTAAAAATACTTATACATTTTTCTCTTAACTTTAGAAGTATCAGGTGCATCAATTAATCCAAGAATTTTAAAAAAATACTATAATTTCTCCTAGCTGAGCAAATAAGCTTTAAATATGATTACAGATATAATTTTACTTTGAAATAAAAATTTTCACCCTATCTCTAGTATGTGCAGAAGTGCTGTGTCAACTGGCACAGCTTAATATTTCAAGGTGTTCTTAAATTCCAGTTCTTTCTTAGCCTGTATATTATATAGTTATTTAAAAACATATTTGGGGGCAGCTAGATGGCTCAGTGGATAGAGCACTGGCCCTGGAGTCAGGAGTACCTGAGTTCAAATCCGGCCTCAGACACTTAATGCTTACTAGCTGTGTGACCCTGGGCAAGTCACTTAACCCCAATTGCCTCACTAAAAAAAACAAAAACAAAAACATATTTGTATGTTCTATATTTGGCAACATTTCAAAGATGCATAGGGGTCTAGCCTCCACCCAAATCAATGCAATGATATTGCTCACATCACATTTCTGCCTTTATGGGCAAGTGATATTTCAGTAGCATGACTTGATACAAAAGTTTCTTGCTTTTTAATTGTCTTCCACTTTAAATTTCTTTTATATTTCTAAGCAGAGAAAACATTTAGAATCTCAAAATCAGCTGATTTTATCTGTGCTGTAAAAAAACATGTAAAAAGACCACTAATTACTAAGAAACTGAATTAGAACCATCAGGTATTTCTGCAGCTGAACTGGGTACACTAGTATGACAATCAGAGTGCCACCACCCTGCTGAGAAAGACATTGTGAGAACCAGGGCAGCTCTGCCCTGAGGAGAAAGCATGAGGTGACCTTTCTGAGATTTCAAAGGTTAGATTGGCATCCAGAAATTATGTCTACTGCCTGTAAGTCATATCAATCAATGGACCAGCCAATTAGCTTAGAGCTGTGTATATGGACTGCCCTCTTCTGGTTTAACAAGGGATTTCTGGTGGGAACTGAGGGCATTCACTCTCTGGGATAGTTAGGTGAAGGCAGCTATTCCTCTCTCTGTTAACCCCTGATATACTTTAATAAATGCTTAATGCCCAAAGACTGGTGCTAAAACGTCTAATTTAAGGCGACCACAATTAGATTTTTAGACATCACAGTTAGATTTTTCACACTAGAGAGGCACCTGAGATTTACAGTCACTCAAGAAAATTTGGTCTAACTATTCACACAGTAAAAAAGTGGATGAAGAATGCTTACTGTCTAGGTAAATATCTGGATAGAAAACAGGTTCTATTCATCAATCTCTATATACATACATATAGATACTATGTATATAGTATAGCATATACATAGACTACACAAATATATATGAGAATTAGAGCGCTACCAACCTGCTGAGAAAGATATTACAGGGAAGCTCTGCCATGAAAAGAAACCATGTGACTTTGGCGTCTGGAAGTGATGTCTGCCACCCATGGGTCCTGTCAATCACTATTACCAGCCAATTAGCTTGGAGCTGTTTGTGGACAGCCTTGTTTTCTGTGTAACGATTGGAATGATGCCACCTGCTGGAGACTTATAGTAGGAAAGCTCTGACATGAGGAGAAGGTACCTGAGGGCAAGCCATGTGGCTTTTCTTTGGGTCAGGAAGTGATGTGTTTGTGGGAGGAAGAAGGGGCGAGGCTTGCTCTGGCTCTCTTTCATCTCGACTCTGGTGGAGAGTGGAGCTAAAAATGCACTCTCCCTTTGATAGATAGATGAATCTAGGCCTCTCTTTCTCTCCACCAAATTCTTATTCTCCTAAATAAATGCTTAAAAGTCTAAACTCTTGCTAAAGCTTATAATTTATTGGCGACCACTCATTAGATATTTTAGACAGTATAGCTAGAATTTTAGCCCCTTATACCTGTTTCACAGGAGGCTTCTGGGGGAAGCTGCAAAGGAAGCGGTACCCTTTCGGTTTTGGACTTAGGCTTGGTGGGAGGTCAGAGGCTGGCTCATAGAGATAGTTAGAAGAAGGCTGTTTTACCTCTCTCTCTCCACTAAATTCTAATGCACTTTAAGAAATACTTAAGGGGCAGCTAGGTGGTGCAGTGGATAGAGCACGGGCTCTGGAGTCAGGAGGACCTGAGTTCAAATCTGGCCTCAGACACTTAACACTTACTAGCTGTGTGACCCTGGGCAAGTCACTTAACCCCAATTGCCTCACCAAAATAAAAAACAAAAACAACAACAACAAAAAAGAAATACTTAAAAGTCTAAACTCTTGCTAAAGCTTCTAATTTAAGGCGACCACTCATTAGATTTTAGACATCACAGCTAGAATTTTAGGCCCTTACCGATATTATATACAGATAGTAATATATTGATTTGTATGTTTGTAAATATACACACTTAATATATGACAAATAATGTCAGTGGACAGTGAATTAAATGAGAATTGAAAAAGAGTGGGTTTATTGAGTTTGGGAAATAGCATAGTTCTTAACAAAGACTCATATTTTTAATAATTGATAATGTGGGACAGCTAGGTGGCACAGTGGATAAAGCATTGGCCCTGGATTCAGAAGGACCTGAGTTCAAAACCAGACTCAGATACTTGACTGTGTGACCCTGGGCAAATCACTTAACCCCCATTGCCCTGCCAAAACAAATAATTGATAATGCATGGCTCTAAATCATGGAATACTTTATTCTAAATTATATTATATATATATATATATATATATATAGTAAGTCATTCTCTCTCATAATTTGTTAACCAGAGTTGATTGCCACTGACCTCTTTTGTCTAGCATTAAAAAAATGACTAATTACCCAGAAACTATGTCACTTGAAGTTTTTAAATGTCACAAGTTGCATTTTACTCAAGGATGTGGAGGAGATATTTAAATTGTAATTATAAAGCATATATGATCATAGATTTGGAGGTAGTCAAGTATTCAGAGGCATAGAAAAGACTTGTTCACACTTGAATAGGCAGTAAGTATCAGAGCTGGAATTTGAATCCAGATTCTCTGACTACAAATCTGTTCAGTATATCACACTGCTTCCCAGATCAAAAGGTCTGAAGTTCTTAGAAATCATCTAAATACAACCTCTTCATTTTACAAAGGATGAAACCAAGGCCAAGCCTAGGCCTAGTGAGGCAAAGTGACTAGCCCAAAGTCATGCAGGAAGTAAGTAGTATATATTAAGCCACCTCACAGAAAAGTTGTAATCAACATTGTAATACATTCAAAATAGAATCACTGTTGTTACAGATTGACATTCCTAGTATCGTGGCTGTCACTAGCATTCAGCAGGCACCCTAAAGCTGATTTCTCAGAACACATTGTTACATAAAATATGATGCATATTCAGAATTCTTAAAATTTTCCTACAAAGCCAGCACACTTTTCCCTGACTGAAACCTGGTAAGGGTTTGATTTTAGATTATGGATTACTTAAATAGAAAAAAAGACCCCAAACTTTATTTCCATCTCTTTGAAAATTATTTAATGTAATTTCCTTGGTCCATGGCAATCAACAATTCCTAAACTATTTATCAATATAATTTGTTAGAACAAAGTACAAATGTATTTCTGAAAGGAATATATTCTTGGTGGTATCTGCCTTACCATAAGTTCTTTGCTCAAAACACAAATTTTATCTGTTCACAATATGGATTTCCTTGTATAAGAAAACTACTCAGTTACCATTTGGCATATTTTCCTCTATATAATTTTAATATTTTGAAGCGCAAAATCCTGGAAGGTAGTCTATTTTAAAAGCTATCATAGCAGTGTAAGTATTCTTGGCTTGGCATGTGAATGACTAAGTTTGGTGATTTATTCCTAGGGAACCAGGAACATTCCTAACTTCATAATTTTTGAGGCTACATAATGAGTTCAGAAAGAAATGCAACTGGCACTTCCTCTTTCATAAAGCCTATTATGCTTTTGCTTAGGAGAGATATACTGCATGGAGCTGGGTATGTTTGGAACATGCAGTAGTCTCATACAAGCTTTATCAAAGCCATTATTTCTGCTACATGAACTTAGGTTCTTAGGACACCAATCTTTACACAAAGGACAGAACCCAAATCAAATATTTCTGTTTCCATGTTTCTGCTCCTGCAGAGAGGTCTGTATTTGTAACCTTGAACTTCAAAGCTCCTTTGTTCAGGCAGTTATTTTTTAAAAGTCATATACCTCATTTTTTTTTTTACTTTATTAGTACTTCTCTTTCAATATGGTTTCCACCCTCTGCTTTAACCTATTTTAATTCTCATAAGTCATATAAAGACTATTGCACAGGTAACTGATATGGCAAGTTTTAAAAACCTATTTGCACAAGTTTGTTTAACCTTAATGGTTTAGACCAACAGGAGGATGCTTGCCTGGCAGTTGTCACAAAGCAGCATAAATCTTCCTTATCTGATTGATCCTAGCTACCATAGGACTTGTTAAGCAGTGATGGAGAAGTAAATTCTACATGGATCTCTCTTCTCCATGGTCTCCTACCAATCCTTTTCAGTTGGTAGTTCTCACATAGGTTATAAAATTTTTTAAAAATAGTTACAGAAATCAGAAGACAACATTTCTGAAGTCTCCCACCTCACTACCATAATTTTTTTTTTTTTTAGTGAGGCAATTGGGGTTAAGTGACTTGCCCAGGGTCACACAGCTAGTAAGTGTTAAGTGTCTAAGGCCGGATTTGAACTCAGGTACTCCTGAATCCAGGGCCAGTGCTCTATTCACTGTGCCACCTAGCTGCCCCTCACTACCATAATTATTAATGAAATGTTTTATAACAAAAGTTGGAAAAAATAAACATTTAGGTCAGAAGAATAATTCAGAAGCATATTATATTAGCCTCCACTCTTTATTTTTAAAATTCTATAAAAACAGTAATACACTTAAATTTCTATTGTAGTACGCAAACAAAATTCAAATCAAAGGGAAATCTAGTAAAGTTTTTTATTCATGTTGTTTATGGATTGAACAGAACCAAACAATTTAGGAACATTTAGTCTGAGGACATGCATTTATGCAATAACCATTGCTACATAAATGCCTAATTATGTAATCAGTCTCATAAAATGCTAGATGGAAAAAATCTTGGTTTTTTGTTTGTTGTTTACAATTTCAGAGTTTCTGAGATAGATTAAGTCCCATTTCTTTCATTTCTGTGTAATAGGAAAAGAGTTCTGGTCCATTAACTCTCCAACTCGCTCCTGGAGGAAGTTAACCAGCTCTGCCAGTACAAAGACATGGGTGTCATCTATATCTTGTATGATGAATTTCTTCCCTAGGGCATTTGACTCATCCAAGTACAGCAGAAACTGCTTCATAGCAGGGTCACTGTGAAGAAAAACACATTGCCTAAAGATAACCTGGCCAATTTATACAGAATAGATTTTAGGGCAAGCAATGATAACATTTACTTCTATTCTCCCCTTAAAATGTTACAAATTTAAAACAATTTTTAAAAATCGCTAATCCATAACTTAAACAGCACATTTTAAAAACTGACTGAGGAACATTTAATTCTGGACCCTAAGAGCTTCGAAACTTTTATTATTGAATAGAATTTTATTTTCCAAAATATATGTAAAAACAAATTTTAACATTGATTTTTTTTAAAAATTGTGTTTCAACTTCTTCCTCCTCCATTCCCACCCCCCACCCACTAGAACTCAAGCATTTCAAAATAAGTTATACATAAGTAGTCATGGAAAACATTCCCACATTAGCTAGGGTGTGAGAGAAAACAGTCAAAAAACTCCCCAAACTTCAGACTGAGGAAAGAGCTTCAAAACTTTTAATCTTCACTACTAATCCTTGAAGGAAATCTAGAAACTTGTGCATAAGTTACTATCATCAAAGATTAAAAATGTTCCCATAGATGGAATGGAGGAAAAGAGAAATCCTTTTCACTCATATGCAAATTAAAGAGATACAATTTCTACTTTCAAGAATAACTAGATTACTAGAGGTTTTCTCTAGAAAAGGTTCTTAAGAAAACTTACTTTTAAAGAGATGAACAGATCCATTAAAATAGCAATTAATATAAACTAGTATCTAAGTATATATAACCTTTAAGAAAGCTATGATTTTTTTCAAGTCCCTCAAATATTTAATGCATTCTCCCTTAACACAATTTACTCAGGAAAGTCCTCAATTTGTTTTTGTTGTTGTTGTTTGTTTGTTTTTTGTGGGGCAATGAGGGTTAAGTTACTTGCCCAGAGTCACACAGCTAGTAAGTGTCAAGTGTCTGAGGCTGGATTTGAACTCAGTTTTTCCTGAACCCAGAGCTGGTGCTTTATCCACTACGCCACCTAGCTGCCCCCAAAAGTTACTAAATTGTTTTTTTTGTTTTTTTTTACAGGGCAATGGGGGTTAAGTAACTTGCCCACAGTCACACAGCTAGTAAGTATCAAGTTTCTGAGGCCAAATTTGAATTTAGGTCCTCCTGAATTTCCAAAGCTGGTGATTTATCCACTGTGCTACCTAGCTGCCCCTAGTATAATATATTCTTGGTAAAAAGCCTATAAATAGGAATTTATGCTCAATTGAATGTCACAAATTTAATAAAAGAGATTGAATATCTATGCAGCTCTGCTCCAAAGCTGTATGATCAATTTGTTCAGAGGTTCCATCAATATTCAAAATGAATTTCCTTTGGAGACAATATAAAATGGTAACTTAAAAGATCTTTTCACTTTCAAAATAGATATTTCCGTGTGTTGTAAGTACAGTAAGTAAGTTGCAATTTTCTGGTTTGTATCAAAGAAACAGGGTGGAAAGAATGTTTTGTTGGAGAAGAATATATATCTTACCTTGCACACACATAGTAGGTGAATAATGAATGAATGAGTTAGAGTATTGGGATTGGGAAAAATAAGAAAATGAGATTAAGGAAGGAAAATTAGAAAGGAGAAGACAAATGTTTCTAAATTACTTTTTAATATTTCTTTAATGTTATCTAGTCCTCAAACATTGTCCTGAAATTGCTAGAAGTTTATAGAAGCCTATAAAGCATAATGATGCCTAACTATATACTCGAGTGCCTAATCAGATTGCCATTAAATTGTTTTACCTTAATCCATTTTGACTTAGGTTCATAGAGTTCCTTTTAAAAACAAGTTTTCTTGCTGCATTTAGCTTTGAATTTCCAGTAACACCCCTTATAATTAATTTTCAAAGTTAAGCAAAACCATCTGAAAGAGTAACTTTGAGTATGGAACATTCTTTATCCATAGTCTATTATACCTCAACCAAGAGGAAAAAAGTGTCCTACAAGACCAATAATTTGAAATCAACATGGTTGTTGCGTTTGAACTCAATTCTGTTCTCTTCCAGTTTTGTCTTCATTTACATTTCTGCAGTCCATGTGTATATTGTTCTCTTGGTTCTGATTTCTTTGCTTTGTATCAGTTCATACACATCTTCCTATGTTTCCCTAAGTCCCTCATATTCATCATTCTACATGACACAATGATATTCTTTATCACTCATATGTCATAACCAGGCCCTAAATGATAGGCACTTAGTTTGCTTCCAGTTTTCTGGAATTATATGCTTGTTTTTCCACAGCAGGGTGGTGTTGCAAAAAGGTCAAATAATCAGAGGTTACCCTTAAAAATAAAACAAACAAAAAATATGTAACTGTCAGCAGCCCCTTTCTTTATCTTAGCATTCATACATTCAACAAAGATTTAATGACAGAACAACAAATAATGTCTATGGAAAATGAGCTATTACTAGACAATGTCTTTTAATAATGTTTTTATTCATATTCTGATAGCCTCTGGATTTCACTAAGCTGGGTAAAATTCCTTGAGTCCAAAGAACTAATTGACCTTCCTGACAGCCACATAAGACAGTCTGCATTTGATGAGAGTTCCCTGAAATGTCTGTGAATCCAGAAACTTCCCAGCATGATTACTGTCCAAATCCATATGCCTAGAATTTGTAGACACAAAGGGTATAGGCCTGGGTAGACACCAGGCTTCAGGGCAATTAAAAACCCCACTGTTTCTTGTTGGATGCCATTTGGCAGCAAACCAAAGAGCTGTGGTATCCCTACTGTGTTCACTGAGAGGCATTATCCTTTGATATCTAATCAAAGGCAAATGCTTTAATTAAGGCTTCTTTCGATATCAAACTAACGTTCAATAAAATAAAGAATACGGTCATTATACTTTTTTTTTTTCAGTCCTCACCATGAAAGTGGAATCTGCTTTGCCCAGCTTTCAGGTGAAGATATAAAAAATGTATATAGAACATCCTTATAGAAAAGCACATTTCATGTATTTTATTCTTTGAAATTAAATACTAAGCAATATTATAAACTTGCAAATAGCCACAAGTTTAGAATAGCTCAAATGGAAGAAAAATAAAAGTTGATTGGTAAAACATAATATCAAATTTAATCAATTTGACCTTAAAAATTGTGTGCTTTTATACTTTCCATGAGTACAGAAAGATTATAGACTACAAGGCAAGGTGCTTTTATTTATAACTAGGTCTTGATTAGTATTCATGGCAATTCCCGGAAGTCATTGCATTATCTGAATTTTTACTGCATATTTCCATTTGGCTAGAACCAATGATCATTCTTTATATAATTATAAATTTGAATAGTATGAATTCAAATACATGCACCCACTTCAGGAATATCTTCAACTCTGAGAGGAAGTGTTGCTCAGTAGGTAGGTTAGCCTAAGAATCAAGTCTTCCTTCTGGTACATACTTGCTGTGTGACTGGAAAAATCTTGTGATTTTCAGTGCCCCAAGAAACTCTCTAAAATTCTAAGTTATAGAAGAATTTTTTACCTGGTTCAGCAGAGAGAATTTCCATGCTAAGAGTTCTTCATACCAATTAAATAAAAAGTAAGACTGATGATGTGATGATGGGAATGGTGGTGGTGACAACAATAGTGTAGTCTTAGGGGTAACTGACAAGGATTAGAACTGACAGGAGTCAGAGCTATAACTAGGACTTTTTGTGCTTGGGGCACACATACCTTCTCTTATGGAATGGAGAAGGAGTCAGCTATGGTGAAGAAAATACAGGAAGAAGAGACTTCTCCACTTTTGGGGAGGCTTCAGTACAAGAGTAGAGGCTGGGAAAAACTCATCCCAGGCCCCATTAAGTACCATCCTATTTTAACTAGCTATTCTTACTAACTACACATCAAATTCTATTGTTTCCATAACATTGAAGAGACTGAAAGGGCCTTCTAAATCCATTGCCTTCCTATGCGGCAAGACAAGCACACAATTACACAGCTAGCAGAGTTAAACCATTCAGGATACCAATGTAGAATTATTTAATGAAAGTGACTAAACTGTACTATTAGATGAACTATTAATTCAATAACATATGAATACACAGTTACTAATAAAATAGAATGTTTAACAATAGTTCTAAGTTTATAAAATACATAATGAAACGAGTAAGTGAAATACTTAATCAGTAGTGGACCAATACCTTTATACTTGGCCCAGGTGGGCTTACCTAAACATGGCCACATGAACTTGTCAGCTTTAAGCAGAAAAAGAAAGAAAAGAAGCTCAATAATGTGAGGAACAGGTGTAGGAAGGTACTCTATATATATGTTATATATGCTGGCACAAGAGGAACAGTACTAGGATGTCATGATTCTATTGGCCATAAAGAAGCAAGGAGAAAAGTCAAGAGACCAAATACAAAGACCCTGCTTATTATTTCACTCAAACTAGGTCACATGATTTTGTGCTAGCCAGAACTCTAGGCTATACCTCATGCCCACCTACAAGTAGTAAAATGCTTCCTACTGCAAACTTTATCAGGAAAAGGAGTCAGTTTATAAGGAAGGAAATCTAACCCTAAAGCAAACTCTTCAATTCACTCCATTTGACTATTAGGGTTCCACAGTATTAAATCATGTCCTACCCCCCAGACTATAATGGGAAGTTGTTCCATCAATCCTATGATCCCCTTAAAGATTGATATTGTACTAGCGATCAAGGTGGAAGAGGGCAGCTTCTTCTATAACCCCTACCCCCCATTCAAATGGTTAGAGGGTATCAGATGTTAGCTATGTATGGCATTTCAAGAGATAGTAAAACTCGGGAACGTAGCTATAAAGTATCAGTTATTTAATATGAAATTACTAAGGAGGGTGGGGCTAGGAGCACATTGTACCAGAAGAAAAGAAGGAACCTTCCATTCTTCCCTAATCTTTTTGGTACATTGATACTACTCCATTAATGTTCTGCTATGTCAATCCTCAAGAGAGTCGTGAAATTGCATCTAAATATTCTCTCATTTTAAACATCTGGGTAATACCCACAGACCATGAGAATAAGATTTTTCCAAATTTAGAAAAGTTTATCCCTTTGGATGGCCAGGAATTGGTATGGGTTACTCAAGGAGGACCAGAACCTCAGGTGTGAGGGTTTACTGAGACCTTTTCAGGGCCACTCATCCACCTTTGGTATCTACCTGGCACTCAACTCTCACCTGTGGCTCCAAGAAGCTGTAGCATTCACAGCCACCTGCCAATAAACTGTCTTAGCAGACAGGCTAAACCAGATTGAGAGTAGCCAACAGGCCTCAAAGTCCATAGTTAGGAGCATGCCTACCCCAAGCATGGAAAGACTTTCCACCAGTGGAATGGGTGACTTAGAATAATTTGTTCCAATAGTCAATGAAGGTGGCTAAAGCAAGCCTTTTGTGGAATGTTTAGAGATTGGTAAGACACCAAGGCCATCTGATGCATCCTGGGCCATCTTGACTTTTGTCTTACCACTGACTTCAGCAACTCTGGAAGAAAGAGTAAGGCCAACAACTTCAGGCAACTAACTGCCTTACTTAAGTCCAATTCCCATGTGAGTCAAGACATCATAATGTCACTGGTGCCCTTTGAAAACAAAGGACAAACAAAAACAACAGCAAAGGATAGTATGACATGGTATAATCATGAACATCAAAGATAAATAAGATCAGATCCTGCTCTCAAGGAGCTTTCAGTCTAGGAGAGGAGTGACCAAATAGTTCATCAACCCATAATCAAATTACTGGTCGCCAGCTGCGATGTTTAAAAATCTAACTACAAGGGGCAGCTAGATGGCGCAGTGGTAGAGCACTGGCCCTGGATTCAGGAGTACCTGAGTTCAAATCTGGCCTCAGACACTTGACACTTACTAGCTGTGTGACCCTGGGCAAGTCACTTAACCCTCATTGCCCTGCAAAAAACAAAAAAAAAAACAAAAAAAAAATCTAACTACAATGTCTAAAAATCTAATGTGTGGCCACCTTAAATTAAAAGCTTTAGCACCAGTCTTTGGGCATTAAGCATTTATTAAAGTATATTAGGGGTTGGCAAAGAGAGAGAGAGAGAAAGCTGCCTTCCCCTAGCTATCTAAGAGACTGAATGTCCCTCAGTTCCACCGGAAGCCCCCTTTCAAACCGGAAGAGGGCAGTCCACACACACAGCTCCAAGATAATTGGCTGGTCCATTGATTGGCATGACTTACAGACAATTTATGAATAGACATAACTTCCAGATGCCAATCTGACCTTCAAAATCTCAGAAAGGTCACCTCATGCTTTCTCGGTTCTCGCACTACTTTTTCAAATTTTGTTAGGCTTCCTGTTACCAATCACATTAAAAGCATTTCCTTTACAGGACTTAACAGAGCATGAGCTTTGTTGACAAGGAATCACCTGCTTGCCAAAATGAGGGATCAAAGTAGTTCACATCTGCTTTGATTGTTGGACTAAAATTCAGTAGACCTGATTTCCAGTCCTGTCTTTGTCCCTAACTTGAACCAGTTTTTGAGGAAGAAGTAAACTTTTCTGATAACATCAATTTCTCTATTTTTGCCCTTGGGCCTATTTTTTCCTTATATTTTCCGACAGATTACCCCTTTGATCATTCCCTTCATAATTTTCAAGCTCTCTTCATCCAATGGTTCTTGGTTCTTTTAAACGTGCTTATATCTCACCAATCCTTTAAAAAAAATTCTTTTAAGAAATAGCTGAATAGTGATATATAAATATAAATGAATTTTATTATGCCATGAAAGATGAATAAGATGGATTCAGAAAAATATAGAAAGGCTTGTAATAACTGATAGGAATTGAACAGAACCAGAAGAAAAATCCTTGTGACCACCAAAATAGTAGCATAAGAGGAAACAACCTTGAAGAATGTTAGAACTCTGATCATAGTAAGGGCCAATTATCACTTCAAAAGACTAATGATGGAATATACCTTCTACCTCTTGGCAGAGAAGTAATGGTGTACAAGCAAAGAATGAAGAATGTATTTTCATACATATTTAATGTGTTGGTTTGTTTTGCTTGAAAATAAATATTTGTTAAAAAAGAGGACTTGTACTGGGTGGAATTTAGAGGAGGGTGGGTTAGTATATAGTATTAGACATAAAAAAGAAGAGTATCCATAAATATGGTTTAAATATGTAGAAGTGCAGGAGATCTTGGGATTTATTAGTACCTTGTTAAACAATATCTATTACTTTAAAAATTGCAAACTGTATATAATAGCAGTTCATAGTATCTTATACAATCTTCTTCCCTTCTTTTGTATCCTAAAATATTTGTTGATAATTAAGTTTGTAAAAAATGTAAAATTAAAAATCTCCCTCAATTAAACTATCCTCCCACTAATTCCTCTTTTTCTCCTGTCCTATTTCCCTGTTGAATGATGTATTTTTGTACCTAACACTGTGTACTTTCCCTTTCTTTAACCACTTCAGACTGTGAGAAAATAATTATTAATAATGAATTTTCTTAGGGGCAGCTAGGTGGCGCAGTGGATAGAGCACTGGCCCTGGAGTTAGGAGGACCTGAGTTCAAATCCAGCCTCAGACACTTAACACTTCTTAGCTGTGTGACCCTAGGCAAGTCACTTAACCCCAACTGCCTCACCAAAAAAAAAAAAAAAAAAAAGAATTTTCTTGAGGGGCTGCCAATCAGTTTTAGCCCTTTCTCCCACTTCAGAGAGCTCAATTCTTAGGAGGAACTTTAGCTGGTTCAGGGTGAGTGCAAGGAAACAATAGGAAAGGAGATAGGCTGTTTTGACTAGCTCAGTGAACTCATAGGACTAAGCCACACCTTTGCCCCTCAGGAGGTCTCTTTCTATTAGGCCATGATGTCATCTGCAGAGCTCATTTTAATATGGACCACCCTCAAGTCAAGGTGACCAATGGAATTGAATGATGCTAGCCAATTAGCTTTAATCTTTGAGTATGTCCTTGTAATGGTATTAGAACTGCTTGTTCTGGCAAAGAGCCTTTCCTAGTGCTGGAATGCTTTGCATCATCCAGAAAAAAAAGACTGTAAATCTTCAATATTCCCATCAGGATTTTGTCTGATGGTGTTTTCCAGATCTGCCTGGAAGAAGTTTTTGTTTTGTTTTGGGATGGGGGTTGGGGGTGGGGCAGGAGATGGTGGTGGTGTGTGGTATATTGCTTCCTGATTCTGTACTCTATGTACCTGTCTCTTTCTCACTTCTCAACCCCTTGAAGTTTGGATTTCAACCCCACCACTCAATTGAAATTTCTCTCTTCAGGGTTACCAGTGATTCCTTTATTGCTAAATCTATACTTCTTAACCTCCTGAGTATATGACAGTTTCACACTGCCCTCCCCACCCTGCCTCTCCTTTTCTGGATCTTCTCTAGGTTTTTGTTAACACTGTTCTTTTGTGATTCTCTTCCTGTCTGATTAGTCTTACTCAGTTTCCTTTGCAGGATAATCATCCACATGCTATTCTCTATGGTTAGGTGTAGGCTCCCCATTCCCCTAGTTCCTTTCTCTACATACACTCCCAGTGATCAACAACCATTAGTTCAACTATCCACTCTGTTCAAAAGACTCCTTGATCAACATTTCCAGCCTTCACCATCTTTCACCTGAATTCCATTTACACATCTCCAAATTCTGGTTTGTCATCTCTATCTAGATATCCTTTCAAGGCCCAAACTGATCTCTTTCTACTGTTTGGGACAAATTGCCTCAGTTTACCCAAATAATTCAAGGAGACCACCAAGTCAAGCAGAGACAGATTTATTACATTCTTATGAGAATGGGCTACCCCATGCAAGGGATGAGGAGCATGCTAATGAGCTCATGAGTTGGGTTTTTATGGAAGTTTTGAGGGGGGGGTCCCCTCATGCACAGGATGAGTTCACAATCTAACATCCAATCCTGTCTCACCCAGTATGCATGTTCAGCTCATGATCATGGTATGGATGCATGCTCAGCTACGTCTGAGAGCTGGGGTGAAGGGGAGGGGGAAATAGTGAAACCACTCCACCTGTGTAAGGAGGTGCAAGGGGTGGGGGAGAGATGGTACCAGGAGCTGATACTGGGAGCTAGGGCTTAGGAATGCAAGAAGGGAGAGGTTGTATCAGGGTGGGTCTGCACTAGCAGGAGACAGTTCTCCTGCTTGCTCATAGAACAAGGGGGGTGGGGAGCAAGGGGTGTGTTGTAGCAATGGAATGGCTAACTATAACAAGGACTGGGGGCTTTGGAATGCAGGCAGGGAAGGGGGATGGTACCAGTGTACATCAAGTTCAGCAAAGCAAAATACTGGGATGAAACATGAACAGAATGATCTCACAATAACAGGGACTGGGGGCTGGGTACTTTCCAGACCCCATCCTCAGAATCTGAACTGACTCAAGTCCACCGTATCCCATTCACTACCTAAATCCATTCCTCCTACTAATTTTCCTATTCTGTTGAGGACATTACCATTCTTTCATTCTTATGAGGTTCATAATATAGGAATCAACTTCATCTTTTTACTTTCACTCATCCCTGCCCCCCTCCCATATTAAATCAATTGCTAGATTTTGTCAGTTCTGGCTCCATAATGTTATGGGCCTATCGTACCCCAGAAGTTTTCTGGGGTAAATCAAAAGAACCTTCTCCTTGAGAAACTAAACCAAAGAACAGACATACCTAACCAGTCTCCCCCACCCCTTGGGGACATAAGATTAGGTGTGACTGCTGCCTTTGTGGCATGAGGGGGAGAGAGATGGCTTGAGAGATCCAGAGCCACCCCTCACCCAACTTCCCCCAGCCACCACCAGTGGGGGATGATCCTCCCCCAATAAGGGAACTTTCCACAGTCAGAGTGATGGATGGAATTGGGTCAAATTGTTCATGAGTCATCCCAAAAGAATTATAAGATTCAGTGACTCAGTTTCCCAAGTTTTATTGCAATACTGTGAGTGAACACAGGGAGAGAACCAGAAAAGTGGAAAGGTATCTCTCAAATAGGGAAAGAAAAGATAGTTATATTTATAGTATGGATAAATTGATTATCAGTCTCATTATAATAATCTCCACCTTAGGGAGGTACAGGGCAGGGCCTGTCCTATTCATTATAATATTCTCCACCTTGGGGAGATACAGGGGAGGGCTTATCCTAATTTAGAGTTCCTGGGGTCCTAAGTCAACCCCAGAGGCAAGTACCTTTTTCCATGGAGGTGTGTTTTTAGGGTTTACATGTTATAAGGTGAATCTGGGGACATATTTGGCCTTTTCTGTGCATGTCACTTTTTGATTCCCATGCTTAGTTTAAAAATATCTTCATTTATCAGTGGAATTTCTATACCCTGTCAGTGTAGCATTGTGTATCATTGTTATAGTTAAGGTCTCTATGACCTGTCTCTGTATGTTCTTGTTATGGGTACACGAGAACCTAGGCCCTGACTTGTATTAAGACTCAAGTCTTAATTTATCTATTAACTGGGGTCTGAATCCCTTTTAGAGCTCATATCTAAATTAGAGCTTGGGTCTTAGGTTTTTCTGTTAACTCCTTTTTTGCCTCTGTAGGAGCCAAATTAATTATGGGGAGAGTTAATTGGGTGGCTCACCATAATATTGGGGTTCAGAAAATAATGAAGAGACCTCTAGGTCCAAAGTTTCCTCCCTTCCAAACTGCCTTTTTTAGTGATTTCTCCCAGGCCAATAAGAAAGGAGATGAACAGCCTCTTTCCCACAACAAATCAGGTTTTATTAATGGACATAAAATTTAAAACAAAGATGAAGTTAATAAAGCCAGGGACAAGGAAATAGAGGAAGAGAAAAATGGATGAGCTCCCTGGCTCTAGCAAAGACTGACTCAAACCCCAAACTTGCTCTCTGCTCAGTTAACTTGAAGAGCTGGCCTCACCACCTGGGCTCTGTAGTTTCTTTCTTTCTTTCGCTGTTTTTTTTTTTTTTGGGGGGGGGGCAGTGAATGTCTTTAATCATAGGAAAGCAAGGCAGCTTTATAAACAATAAAATAAAAAATATGTAAACAAACAAACAAATAAACCCTAAACATCTAATTCTCTGGAAAACACACTTCATAATACAATAAATGATATGTGATTTTTTCCATATAAGGCACCAGTTTTCATTTGACACACCTTAGCAAGCTTGGATTTTACTTGCTACAGCAAGAAGGGGAGATCATAGGCTGTGAAATTTCAAAAGTTCTCACAATGTCCTTCCAGTCTTGATAACTCAGTGATATAATATCTTGGTGCCTGATTTGGGTGCTTTGTTGTTCACTTTCTTCGTTACCCTGGGTAATGGGCTCTATTAATTAATTTTTTTTTTTTTTAGTGAGGCAATTGGGGTTAAGTGACTTGCCCGGGTCACACAGCTAGTAAGTGTTAAGTGTCTGAGGCCGGATTTGAACTCAGGTACTCCTGACTCCAGGGCCGGTGCTCTATACACTGTACCACCTAGCTGCCCCAATGGGCTCTATTATTGGCAGTTTATCTTGGTCAAACCTTATTCTTTCAAAACCATCCCTTACAATGAAGGAAATATGGAAAATGTTTTCCACAGTTCGTGCAAAAGAATCTGGATCAATCACAAAGTCAAAGAAGGATATGGGAGTCTCAGGCTTTTCTCTAAAATAAATCTGCAGTAATCCCAAGATCCTTTCTACCTCCTTTTCTGTAGCCTCTTGTTGGGACTCCTCCGTTTTTTTCAACTCAGCAGGCATGGCCCTTTCTTCTTCTTCTTCTTCTTTTTTTTTTTGGTGAGGCAATTGGGGTTAAGTGACTTGCCCAGGGTCACACAGCTAGTAAGTGTTGTGTCTGAGGCTGGATTTGAACTCAGGTACTTCTGACTCCAGGGCCGGTGCTCTATCCACTAGACCACCTAGCTGACCCCCTTTCTTCTTCTTGCTTATCTTTTCTTCTTTGCTGTTCATTCCATTACTTTGGCATAGGAGGATCAGTCTTGAATGAACCAAACAAAAAGTGGAATGTTGGAGCATTCTTGAATTGTTTTACTGATATTATTCCTACTCTGAGCCAGGAATTATCAGGTAAGTATCCAATATGAAGAGGTTCTTCCTCACTATCACTTTCTTGTACTTCAAGTGCTTCAAGTCAATTTAGGCCCATATACTTAAGTAAATCTTCAGCATATGATGTTGGATCAAATAAGGTCATCTCAGAATGCAATGTATTTGCTTTTTCTTTACCCAAGTCTGAAGCCAAAAGAAGAAATTGGGCATCTAGGGCTGCTTCTCTTGCTTGGGATACTCTGTTAAACAGCTGGTTGGCTTGTTCAAGTGCATCTGTTAATTTGTTGCTTTTTGAACTCAACACAGTCTTCTCGTTGCTGCTGCACGTGGTGGATGAGCTCCTGGTGCTGGTGGCAGATCAGGTGCCACCAGCCGTTCTCCCCCTTGGGCTCTAAACTCGGATCCGAGGATCCTGGGGCTGGACAGGTCTCATCCTTGTCCTTGTCGGCCATCGCTCTGGCCTTTGATCCCCTGGCTGCACTGCGGAGTCCAACAGCTGCTTGCTTCTCAAGGACTGGGCAGGAACGAGTCCTGCTGCAGGCTGGTGCCTGCCCCGCGGGGGCCTCAGTTAGGGTTGCCCGACATGGCCCCAGACCCTCTGTTTGTGTGTGGAAATTGAGTAACAGTTAGCCTCCTGGAGGGAAAAGGGGGGAGGGGTTCTGTAGTTTCAATGGGAGTCAGCTGTACAGTTCCTCTCCAGTCTGCTGGAAGCTCACCAAAAGGAAAGAGAGAGCTCCTCAGCTAGCATTCCCCTTTTACCTTTTTTTCCTCTCCCTCCCCCAAAAGGGAGGTCCTTCAAGTTGCTTGGCTGAGAGTGGTCCCCCTAGTGACCAGTAGTACACTAGCACGTCACTCAGGGCAGGCCAGGTGTGGCTTTTATCAATTCATCCCCAAGTAAGTACTTAGTTTCTCATTCTCACTCAATTCAAACAATACTAAATCAATCAGGTGGGACCCCTGGTCATCTGCGAAATTCCATTATTTTATCACACCTCCTACATCAAGATGATCACCTCATCAGACCACCATCGGTCCTCTATAAAAGTATATGCAAAGTATATACCTGTCTTCTGCTTGAGGAGAAAGGTATCTCAGAGAGCCACACCTCTGTGCCATGCCTTCTCCCCATGAGAAGTCCAAGGATTTCTCTTTTGGTTTCCTTTCCCTAGCCCCTAAATAAACTATTATTTTATTCTGATTGGATTTGTGTGCAAGAGGATATAATTCTTTTTTTTGTTGGTTTTTTTTTTTTTGGTGAGGCAATTGGGGTTAAGTGACTTGTCCAGGGTCACACAGCTAGTAAGTGTCAAGTGTCTGAGACCAGATTTGAACTCCAGGTCCTCCTGAATCCAGGGCTGGTGCTTTATCCACTGAGCCATCTAGCTGCCCTGAGGGTATAATTCTTTAAGGGGAATTCCTAAGAACCCTTATCCCAAGCCCCCACTCAATTTCCCTGTAACAATAACATCTCTCTTATCAGGAAGATTCTCTCTAATCAAATTTTAACAACCCTACTTAAGGCCCTTATCATCTCTTCACTAGAAATACTATCTCCTAATCATTCATTCTTCCTGTATCCAGGCATTTTTCTCTCCAATCCATCTTCCACCGAACTGCCAAATTAATATTCCTAATGGATAGTCCTGACCATGTATGTCACTGCCCTAATCAAGAAGTTTCAGCGGATTGCTAGTATTTCTAGGATAAAATTCAAACTCCTTTGCAATGTGGCCCCAATCTCTCTTTCTAAACTGATTAGGTATTGCTCCTGTTCATGCACGCTATGTTCCAACTAGACTGGCTTACTTTCTGTTCTCTTGAACAAGATTTCCCATAGGCCTAGAGTGCGCTCTCTCTCTCTCTCTCTCTCTCTCTCTCTCTCTCTCTCTCTCTCTCTCTCTCCTTAATGAGACCTTTTCAAAGTACCTAGCTTCCTGCAAAGTCTTGATTAAGCCTTTGCTGATTGTTATTCCTCTTCTGAAAAAAACTTCTTTGTATTTATGTTGTATTTACTTCTCTGTGTATCTTACATTTCTGCTCCCCACCCCCAACAAAGCAGAATGGAAGCTCCTTCAGGGTAGGGTGGAGATTGTTGTCTTCTTACCACCTATTTACTAGCAAGGTGCCTAGCCCATAAAAGGAACTTAATAAATGCTGGTTGCATTGAAGTGAATATAAAGTCAATCACCTGATTTCTCTGAGTCTTTTCCCTTATTTGCTAAATGAGATGGTTAGACTAATGATCTCCAAGATCCTTAAAATCTCTGTGGGTCTGTTTTCCATTCCTTCTAGTGTAACAGAGGAGTGAGATTTATAGAAAAATGACATGTATAATACGAGAAATACAGAGCATTCTTTACCATTGCTCTAATCTTTTCCTGTAATGAGATACTGAGTCCATGGGAAGAAATACTTAGGATCCAAAGGAATTTCTTAAATAATTTACAGTGAAATCTCTACTTTTAAAAAAGAAAAAACAAAACCGAGACATTCTTCAGACTACTTAAAGGATCCAAAATGAGATAACTACCATCGACAAATAGCATCAGCTACTACTGGGGGAAATCAGTTATCTTCTAATTAGCAAGTTTTACCCAAATCAGGCTTCTTGCTGGGCATGCTCAGCACTTCTCTTGGCAGTTAATGCAGACAGCTGTGCTCGTGGAATAGGCTACTGAAAAACTGAAATAAAAAAAAAACCAACCACCTTACATGCTCTCTCTATCACACCAATGTAAAAATGAGTGGATTCTAGCTTAGAGGTGTAAAATTTCTGGAATTTTTTTTCTTTGGGGGTGTCAGGGGAAATGGGTTGGTGTGGGGGCCCTTAGGTACTCCTCTTCAAAGAATTACACCCTCTTGCACACTAATCCAATTAAAATAAAATGATCATTTATTTAAGCCCTAGAGAAAGGAGACCTCCAGAGGAGTCTCCAGGGGAGATGGCACAGAGATGATTATATGAGATTCCCATCTCCTCCAACAGGAGAAAAGCCATAGCTTTTATTGGTAGATGAGTGATCACCTGAGCCCATAGTGGGGGTGGGCTGGAGAAGTTGGGTGAGAGGCAGCTGCTCCAGTGTCTGGAGCCATCTCCACCCCCCTGATCCCATTCAGGCAGCAGGAACACCTAATAAGCTTATTTCTTGCTTCTCTAGGTGTTTCTTCCTTCAGTTTAGCTTCTCAAGGAGATTTATCCCAGACCTGTGCCCTTTAGTTTAGCTGACCAGTTTAAGCTTTAATTCTAACCCCATAACAGAGGGTAGAAAGGAAATTTTGGGGAAAACAAATATATGTAATGACTTTAAGTGTCTTTTATGGGTCTATCTAAAAGACATTATCCAGGAAACGTAATAGGAAAAAGTAGTCTAGTTGTATAGTGTGTGAAAAAAGATAGACAGATGGACAGTATAGGTTGGAATATGAAGAACACCTAGAGGAAGGTTTCCACAGCATTGAGGAGATCTATGGAGTTCAAATCCGGTCCAGACAATTATTAGCTGTGTGGCCCTAGGCAAATCACTTAACCCTGTTTGCCTTAGTTCCTTCATCTGTAAAATGAGCTAGAGAATGAAATGGCAAACCATTCCAGTATCTTTGCCAAGAAAACCCCACATGGGGTCATGAAGAGTCAGATATGACTGAAACAACTGAACAACAACACAAGAGCATGCCCCTTTACAATTTAATACCACATCATCAACTTTTCAGCTTTATTTCCTGTTATTTCTTTTCATTACTTGCTACCATTGGAGCATATAGGCCTTGTACTTTCTCGATTCTGTTCTTTTGTTTATAATGTTAATCCCCCAATCCAAAAATATGAATCATCCTTAGAATTCATGCAGCTCAAGTTTTATACTTCACTGAAATACTGTATATAATTACCATTTCTGTGTATATATCTTACCTCTTTACTAGACAAGCTCCAGGATGATAAGACATGTCTTATCTAGCACACCCTTACCACTGTAACGATTGGAATGACGCCACCTGCTGGAGACTTACTTTAGAAAAGCTCTGCCATGAGGTGAAGGTCTCTGAGGGCCAGACCATGCATCTTTTCTTTGGCGTCAGTAAGTGATGTTTGCTTGTGGGAGGAAGAAGGGGGAGCCTGGCGCTCTGACTCGCTCTCTTTCCTGTGGACTCTGGCGGAGAGCAGAGCTAGGAATGCTCTCCCTTTAATACATAGAGGAATCTAGGCCTTTCTCTCTCTCTTACCAAATTCTTATTCTCCTTAATAAATGCTTAGAAGTCTAACTCTTGCTAAAGCTTATAATTAATTGGTGACCACTCATTAGGTTTTAGACAGACTAGCTAGAATTTTAGCCCTTAACACCACTCAGGGACTTCAATGACTCTAGTAGTGAATGAGGCTGAGGACTCTGCAAAGCTCTGGCTCACTTAAATCCAATCCCTGTGCAAGATCACCCTTGTGATGTCATTGTTCCTCTTTAAGAACTGATGAGAACAAGAAGCATTCTGCATGAGATCTCTACACAGAGAGAAGGGCTTTCAGAGCAGGTGATTTTGAGTCAAACCGTTGTGTGTAATTTAAGATTCTAAATGTGGATTCTAATGTGTTCCCCCAGTTTGGGGGAAACTGACTAAAAATCACTGATAAAACGAGTTTAGGTTTTTAAGGGTTTATTGGAAAATAGAAAGAAAAAGATTGAGAACAGAATTCTAACAGCCTGGCATTCCTATCTTTCCTCAAATTTCCTGTGAAGTCCTCTGCCGCCACCACCATCAAGTCCGGAAGCCAAAAGGGAAGCTCTCTCTGCGCAGGCTCCCTTTCCTCCTTCCTGTCTCCTCCCAGACTATAGGAGGCTCCTCCAGTTGATTGGCTGGTAGACTTGATAGACAGCACCCATGAGCAAACGTCATTTCCTGACGCCAAGGAAAAGCCACAATGCCTCTGAGGCATTTTCCTCATGGTGGAGCTCTCCACAGCAAGTCTCCAGTAGGTGGCGTCATTCCAATCATTACAGTTGTCACATATATTTCTCACATGTGTGCCTCACTAATATCATGGTCTAAGTGTTTACTCCTCCCATGGATGCTGTGAGTATTTGTGGGAAGGAGTGAACCAGGGTTTTAGGAGAATGTTTTGTATTAAATGTCTGAGAGTTGTAATAGCTGCCCTATGGGGACACAACCTGCCAATTTGAACAGAAGTCAGGGAATGCTGCTATTATTATCATTATTTCTTCTGCTTCTCCTCCTCTTCCTCGTCCTTTTTATTTTTATTTTTCAAAAAGCTGGGACAATTTATTTTTTGTCCTATTCAAGTTTTCTTTTTGATTCTTGAAATACAGCTCTAAAAAACCAGGTTTTTTAAAAAAGTTCATTCCATTTAAAATGAGCTTCTTGACTCCACCTTTAAACCCAAATCACTCTGGCTTTCACTTAATAGCCAATAATAGCCCCAACCCAAGCCTCTCTTACTCTTTGTTTAGGTTTTGATGCCTTAGAAGGAGCTAAATAGCAATTATTTTCTCCTGGGCCAGGGTCTTCCCCTCCTAAATTGATATCTTTGTGATGATGAATTGAGTTATCTTCTGTCCCAGTTCTTACCTAGTCTTTAGTCATCTGATGGGTTTGACATCACAAATAGAAATCTGGAAAAGACCTTAATTTATTTTATAATTTTTTTTCTCTACCTCTTTTTTTTTTAGCAACAAACATTTATTTTATTTTTTCCAGTTACATGTAAGGGTAGTTTTCAACATTCATTTTCATAAGATTTAGAGTTCCAAATTTTTCTCCCTCCCTCCCTCCCTTTCCTTCCCCCTCCACAATATCGCAAATAGGTTATATATGTAAAATTCACAAGTGTTCTTTTTATCAGTTCTTTCTATGGGGGTGCATGGTAAGCTTCCTCATTAGTTCCTTGGGATTGTCTTGGATCATTGCTCTTTTTTTTTTTTTTTTTTTGGTGAGGCAGTTGGGGTTAAGTGACTTGCCCAGGGTCACACAGCTAGTAAGTGTTAAGTGTCTGAGGCCAGATTTGAACTCAGGTCCTCCTGAATCCAGGGCCAGTGCTCTATCCACTGTGCCACCTAGCTGTCCCTGTCTTGGATAATTGCATTGCTGAGAGTAGTTAAGTCATTCACAATTGCTCATTGAACAGTACTGCTGTCACTATGCACAATGTTCTTCCAGCTCTGCTCATTTCACTATACATCGATGTTCATTAGTTTTTCAAGGTTTTTCGGGGATCATCCTGTTTGTCATTTCCTGTAGCATAAGACCATTCCACTACAATCATATAGCACAGCTTTTTCCATCATTCCTCAATTGATAGACATTCCCTTGATTCTCAATTATTAGCCTCCACCAAGAGTTGCTATAAATTTTTTTTTGTACAATTTCCCCCCCCTTTTCTTTTTCATGATTACTATTGTTAATTATTTCCCTTGCATCCTATTCCCTTCCCCATGATATTTATTCTATTATACATCTTCTTTCATTCTATCCCTCTTCAAAAGGGATTTGCTTCTGTCTGTCCTCTCCCCCACTCTGCCCTTCTTTCTTTTCCCCCCTCTCTTTTTTTTTGTTTTGTTTTCATTTTTGTTTTTTTGCTTTTGTTTTTTTTTTTAGTGAGGCAATTGGGGTTGTCAGTGTTAAGTGTCTGAGGTTGGATTTGAACTCAGGTCCTCCTGACTCCAGGGCCAGTGCTCTATCCACTGCGCCACCTAGCTGCCCCTGCCCCTCTCTCTTTATCCCCTTCCCCTCCTATTTTCCTGCAGGGTTAGAGAGATTACTCCACCCAATTGAGTGTGTACATTATTCCCTCCTTGAGCCAATTCTTTTTTTTTTTTTCAGGGCAATGAAGGTTAAGTGACTTGCCCAGGGTCACACAGCTAGTAAGTGTTGTGTCTGAGGCTGGCTTTGAACTCAGGTCCTCCTGAATCCAAGGCCAGTGCTTTATCCACTGTGCCACCTAGCTGCCCCACCTTGAGCCAATTCTAATGAGATTGAGGTCTTTGAGCCAATTCTGATGAGTGTTAGGCTCATTTACTGCCCAGATTAAACAGATTACTCCACCCAGTTGGGTGTGTCTGTTAGTCCCTCCTTGAGCCAACTCTCATGAGTTTAAGGTCTTTGAGTCTTTTCTGATGAGTGTAAAATTCATTTACTGCCCGGTTCCTCTCCCATCTCTTCCCCCACTCCATAAGTCTTTTCCTGTTTCTTTCATGTAGGATTTCATCTCTGCCCTTCCCCCTCCCCCAGTACATTCCCTTCACTCCTCAATTTAACCCTAAAGATGTCATCATCTAGCTAGGTGACATAGTGGACAAAGCATCACCCCTGGACCCAGGGGGATCCCAGCCAAAACCCAGCCTCAGACACAAGACAGTTGCCCACCGTATAACCCCAGGCATGTCCCCCAGCTCCAATTTTTTATGGTTCTCTAGGGTCTTATATTTGGAAGTCAAATTTGTCATTCAGTTCAGGACTTTTCATCACACATATCTGAAAGTCTTCTTTTTCATTAAAGTCCCATTTTTCCACTGAAAGATTATGCTGAGTTTTGCTGGGTAGGTGATTCTTGGTTGTAATGCCATTTCCTTTGCCCTCTGGAATATCATATTCCATGCCCTCTGGTCCTTTAATGTAGAAGCTGCTAGATCTTGTGCTATCCTGACTGGGGCTCCACAGTACTTGAATTCTTTCTTTCTGGCAGCTTTCTCCTTGACCTGAGAACTCTGGAATTTGGCTATAATATTCCTAGAAGTTTTCCTTTTGGGATCTCTTTCTGAAGGTGATCGGTGGATTCTTTCAATTTCTATTTTACCTTCTGCTTCTAGAATTTCAGGGCAATTTTCTGTGAGAATATCTTGGAAGATGATGTCTAAGCTCTTTTCTTGATCATGGTTTTCAGGTAGACCAATAATTATCATATCATCTCTCCTGGACCTATTTTCCAGGTCAGCAGTTTTTCCAAGAAGATATTTCACATTGCCCTCTATTTTTTAAAATTCATTTGGATTTGCTTTATTGTGTCTTGGTTTCTCATAAAGTCACTGGCTTCCATTTGTTCAATCCTCATTCTTAGGCAATTATTTTCATCAGAGAGCTTTTGTACCTCCTTTTCCATTTGGCCAATTTGACTTTTCAAGCTGTTGACTTTTTTCTCATGTCTTTCCTGCATCACCCTCATTTCTCTTTCCATTTTTTCCTCTACCTCTCTAATTTTATCTTCAAAGTCCTTTTTGAGCACCTCTATGGCCTGAGACCAATTCATATTTTTCTTGGAAGCTTTAGATATAGGGGCCCTGATGTTGACATCTTCCTCTGAGGGTGCTCCTTGGTCTTCCTTGTTACTGAAGAAACTTTCTATGGTCCTCACCTTTCTCTGTCGACTCATCTTGCCTTTCTTTTACTTGACTTTTAGCTCCTTAAAGTGGGGGCACTGTTTCCAGGCTGCAGTATCCCAAGCTTCAGAAGTCCCAGGTGGTATGATTTAAGGAGAGTCAGGTTCTTTACTCACCTGGCCTGTTCCCTGGTCCTAGATGACCCCAGACCAACTTGCTAATCAACCAGCTTTGTGTGTTGTGGTTGTTCGCTCTGATGAGCCTGTGCCCCTCCCCAACCTGGGCTACTGCTACTCAAGCCTACCTCCTGGTTCTCAGCAGGGGTGAAAAACCCAAGTTCTGCCTCAGCACCAGCATAGTCTCCCCCCTACCCAGGGCTCAGCCCTCTCACTGGACTGTGAGCTTAGTTCCAGACAACACTGGCGTGTCAGCTGATTCAGAGGCTCTGGGGTTCTCCTTCTTTGGTGAGGCCTTCCTGGGACTGGATCTGTGTCAGGGTGACTGTGGGGTTGGGCTTGACTCCTGTATCAGCACAGCAGTTCCCTCCTTCTGTCCTTCCAAGACGTTCTTGTTTAGAAGATGATTTCAGCACATTCTTCTATGAGTTTTGCTGCTCCGGGCATTTTCCTATGGCGTTATTTGGATGTTTTTTTGGAGTGATCTGTCATGAGTTTGAAAGCTCACTGCCTTTCCTCTGCCATCTTGGCTCCGCCCACCTCTCTCTACCTCAAGACCTTAATTTAGAAAGGTCAAGATTACCCACTGCATCCTTGCCATTGCCAGTCATCTTGACCTTTGTCTTGCAGCTGGACTTGAGTGACTCAGGAGGAGAGAGGCTGATGACTTTGTGCAATTCTGCCTCACTTAAACCCAATCCACTCCACAAGTCATTGGTCCTCTTTGAGAACAAAGCACAAACAATAGATCCCCTGTGGAATGTTTATGATAGGACTTGAATAAAAAGAACTTGGGGTGAGAAGGGTCAAAATTAACTCAGTTAATAGGATCTACATTGATGAGATCACAGAACTATGGAAGTATTGAAATTACAAGTGTTATAGCCACTAGTTTAGAAAGAAAAAAATTTAGAAACTTGTTTTTTTTATATAATAATTGTATTTGATATGAAAATTGTATCAGAAACAATTCAAATTTGCTATATTTAAAATTTTTATTGTAAATTTGTCAAGTTGTAAATGTTGTCCAAGTTGCCAAGCTTTAAGAAATTTAACACTGACAGCTAGGTGGCGCAGTGGATAGAGCACCAGTCTTGGAGTCAGGAGGACCTGAGTTCAAATCTGGCCTCAGACACATGACAACTTACTAGCTGTGTGATCCTGGGCAAGTCACTTAACCCCAGTTGCCTCACCAAAAACAAACAAAGAAATTTAACATTGCCAGGTGATGCAATAGAAATGGCACTGGTTTTAGAATCAAAGACCTAGACTCAGCTACTTACTACCTGTTTGACCTTGGGAAAATTACCCTCCCACATTCCATTTCTTCCATCTATAAAGTAAAAATACTTATACATTTTTCTCTTAACTTTAGAAGTATCAGGTGCATCAATTAATCCAAGAATTTTAAAAAAATACTATAATTTCTCCTAGCTGAGCAAATAAGCTTTAAATATGATTACAGATATAATTTTACTTTGAAATAAAAATTTTCACCCTATCTCTAGTATGTGCAGAAGTGCTGTGTCAACTGGCACAGCTTAATATTTCAAGGTGTTCTTAAATTCCAGTTCTTTCTTAGCCTGTATATTATATAGTTATTTAAAAACATATTTGGGGGCAGCTAGATGGCTCAGTGGATAGAGCACTGGCCCTGGAGTCAGGAGTACCTGAGTTCAAATCCGGCCTCAGACACTTAATGCTTACTAGCTGTGTGACCCTGGGCAAGTCACTTAACCCCAATTGCCTCACTAAAAAAAACAAAAACAAAAACATATTTGTATGTTCTATATTTGGCAACATTTCAAAGATGCATAGGGGTCTAGCCTCCACCCAAATCAATGCAATGATATTGCTCACATCACATTTCTGCCTTTATGGGCAAGTGATATTTCAGTAGCATGACTTGATACAAAAGTTTCTTGCTTTTTAATTGTCTTCCACTTTAAATTTCTTTTATATTTCTAAGCAGAGAAAACATTTAGAATCTCAAAATCAGCTGATTTTATCTGTGCTGTAAAAAAACATGTAAAAAGACCACTAATTACTAAGAAACTGAATTAGAACCATCAGGTATTTCTGCAGCTGAACTGGGTACACTAGTATGACAATCAGAGTGCCACCACCCTGCTGAGAAAGACATTGTGAGAACCAGGGCAGCTCTGCCCTGAGGAGAAAGCATGAGGTGACCTTTCTGAGATTTCAAAGGTTAGATTGGCATCCAGAAATTATGTCTACTGCCTGTAAGTCATATCAATCAATGGATCAGCCAATTAGCTTAGAGCTGTGTATATGGACTGCCCTCTTCTGGTTTAACAAGGGATTTCTGGTGGGAACTGAGGGCATTCACTCTCTGGGATAGTTAGGTGAAGGCAGCTATTCCTCTCTCTGTTAACCCCTGATATACTTTAATAAATGCTTAATGCCCAAAGACTGGTGCTAAAACGTCTAATTTAAGGCGACCACAATTAGATTTTTAGACATCACAGTTAGATTTTTCACACTAGAGAGGCACCTGAGATTTACAGTCACTCAAGAAAATTTGGTTTAACTATTCACACAGTAAAAAAGTGGATGAAGAATGCTTACTGTCTAGGTAAATATCTGGATAGAAAACAGGTTCTATTCATCAATCTCTATATACATACATATAGATACTATGTATATAGTATAGCATATACATAGACTACACAAATATATATGAGAATTAGAGCGCTACCAACCTGCTGAGAAAGATATTACAGGGAAGCTCTGCCATGAAAAGAAACCATGTGACTTTGGCGTCTGGAAGTGATGTCTGCCACCCATGGGTCCTGTCAATCACTATTACCAGCCAATTAGCTTGGAGCTGTTTGTGGACAGCCTTGTTTTCTGTGTAACGATTGGAATGATGCCACCTGCTGGAGACTTATAGTAGGAAAGCTCTGACATGAGGAGAAGGTACCTGAGGGCAAGCCATGTGGCTTTTCTTTGGGTCAGGAAGTGATGTGTTTGTGGGAGGAAGAAGGGGCGAGGCTTGCTCTGGCTCTCTTTCATCTCGACTCTGGTGGAGAGTGGAGCTAAAAATGCACTCTCCCTTTGATAGATAGATGAATCTAGGCCTCTCTTTCTCTCCACCAAATTCTTATTCTCCTAAATAAATGCTTAAAAGTCTAAACTCTTGCTAAAGCTTATAATTTATTGGCGACCACTCATTAGATATTTTAGACAGTATAGCTAGAATTTTAGCCCCTTATACCTGTTTCACAGGAGGCTTCTGGGGAAGCTGCAAAGGAAGCGGTACCCTTTCGGTTTTGGACTTAGGCTTGGTGGGAGGTCAGAGGCTGGCTCATAGAGATAGTTAGAAGAAGGCTGTTTTACCTCTCTCTCTCCACTAAATTCTAATGCACTTTAAGAAATACTTAAGGGGCAGCTAGGTGGCGCAGTGGATAGAGCACGGGCTCTGGAGTCAGGAGGACCTGAGTTCAAATCTGGCCTCAGACACTTAATACTTACTAGCTGTGTGACCCTGGGCAAGTCACTTAACCCCAATTGCCTCACCAAAATAAAAAACAAAAACAACAACAACAAAAAAGAAATACTTAAAAGTCTAAACTCTTGCTAAAGCTTCTAATTTAAGGCGACCACTCATTAGATTTTAGACATCACAGCTAGAATTTTAGGCCCTTACCGATATTATATACAGATAGTAATATATTGATTTGTATGTTTGTAAATATAAACACTTAATATATGACAAATAATGTCAGTGGACAGTGAATTAAATGAGAATTGAAAAAGAGTGGGTTTATTGAGTTTGGGAAATAGCATAGTTCTTAACAAAGACTCATATTTTTAATAATTGATAATGTGGGACAGCTAGGTGGCACAGTGGATAAAGCATTGGCCCTGGATTCAGAAGGACCTGAGTTCAAAACCAGACTCAGATACTTGACTGTGTGACCCTGGGCAAATCACTTAACCCCCATTGCCCTGCCAAAACAAATAATTGATAATGCATGGCTCTAAATCATGGAATACTTTATTCTAAATTATATTATATATATATATATATATATATATAGTAAGTCATTCTCTCTCATAATTTGTTAACCAGAGTTGATTGCCACTGACCTCTTTTGTCTAGCATTAAAAAAATGACTAATTACCCAGAAACTAAGTCACTTGAAGTTTTTAAATGTCACAAGTTGCATTTTACTCAAGGATGTGGAGGAGATATTTAAATTGTAATTATAAAGCATAATATGATCATAGATTTGGAGGTAGTCAAGTATTCAGAGGCATAGAAAAGACTTGTTCACACTTGAATAGGCAGTAAGTATCAGAGCTGGAATTTGAATCCAGATTCTCTGACTACAAATCTGTTCAGTATATCACACTGCTTCCCAGATCAAAAGGTCTGAAGTTCTTAGAAATCATCTAAATACAACCTCTTCATTTTACAAAGGATGAAACCAAGGCCAAGCCTAGGCCTAGTGAGGCAAAGTGACTAGCCCAAAGTCATGCAGGAAGTAAGTAGTATATATTAAGCCACCTCACAGAAAAGTTGTAATCAACATTGTAATACATTCAAAATAGAATCACTGTTGTTACAGATTGACATTCCTAGTATCGTGGCTGTCACTAGCATTCAGCAGGCACCCTAAAGCTGATTTCTCAGAACACATTGTTACATAAAATATGATGCATATTCAGAATTCTTAAAATTTTCCTACAAAGCCAGCACACTTTTCCCTGACTGAAACCTGGTAAGGGTTTGATTTTAGATTATGGATTACTTAAATAGAAAAAAAGACCCCAAACTTTATTTCCATCTCTTTGAAAATTATTTAATGTAATTTCCTTGGTCCATGGCAATCAACAATTCCTAAACTATTTATCAATATAATTTGTTAGAACAAAGTACAAATGTATTTCTGAAAGGAATATATTCTTGGTGGTATCTGCCTTACCATAAGTTCTTTGCTCAAAACACAAATTTTATCTGTTCACAATATGGATTTCCTTGTATAAGAAAACTACTCAGTTACCATTTGGCATATTTTCCTCTATATAATTTTAATATTTTGAAGCGCAAAATCCTGGAAGGTAGTCTATTTTAAAAGCTATCATAGCAGTGTAAGTATTCTTGGCTTGGCATGTGAATGACTAAGTTTGGTGATTTATTCCTAGGGAACCAGGAACATTCCTAACTTCATAATTTTTGAGGCTACATAATGAGTTCAGAAAGAAATGCAACTGGCACTTCCTCTTTCATAAAGCCTATTATGCTTTTGCTTAGGAGAGATATACTGCATGGAGCTGGGTATGTTTGGAACATGCAGTAGTCTCATACAAGCTTTATCAAAGCCATTATTTCTGCTACATGAACTTAGGTTCTTAGGACACCAATCTTTACACAAAGGACAGAACCCAAATCAAATATTTCTGTTTCCATGTTTCTGCTCCTGCAGAGAGGTCTGTATTTGTAACCTTGAACTTCAAAGCTCCTTTGTTCAGGCAGTTATTTTTTAAAAGTCATATACCTCATTTTTTTTTTACTTTATTAGTACTTCTCTTTCAATATGGTTTCCACCCTCTGCTTTAACCTATTTTAATTCTCATAAGTCATATAAAGACTATTGCACAGGTAACTGATATGGCAAGTTTTAAAAACCTATTTGCACAAGTTTGTTTAACCTTAATGGTTTAGACCAACAGGAGGATGCTTGCCTGGCAGTTGTCACAAAGCAGCATAAATCTTCCTTATCTGATTGATCCTAGCTACCATAGGGCTTGTTAAGCAGTGATGGAGAAGTAAATTCTACATGGATCTCTCTTCTCCATGGTCTCCTACCAATCCTTTTCAGTTGGTAGTTCTCACATAGGTTATAAAATTTTTTTTAAAATAGTTACAGAAATCAGAAGACAACATTTCTGAAGTCTCCCACCTCACTACCATAATTTTTTTTTTTTTTTAGTGAGGCAATTGGGGTTAAGTGACTTGCCCAGGGTCACACAGCTAGTAAGTGTTAAGTGTCTAAGGCCAGATTTGAACTCAGGTACTCCTGAATCCAGGGCCAGTGCTCTATTCACTGTGCCACCTAGCTGCCCCTCACTACCATAATTATTAATGAAATGTTTTATAACAAAAGTTGGAAAAAATAAACATTTAGGTCAGAAGAATAATTCAGAAGCATATTATATTAGCCTCCACTCTTTATTTTTAAAATTCTATAAAAACAGTAATACACTTAAATTTCTATTGTAGTACGCAAACAAAATTCAAATCAAAGGGAAATCTAGTAAAGTTTTTTATTCATGTTGTTTATGGATTGAACAGAACCAAACAATTTAGGAACATTTAGTCTGAGGACATGCATTTATGCAATAACCATTGCTACATAAATGCCTAATTATGTAATCAGTCTCATAAAATGCTAGATGGAAAAAATCTTGGTTTTTTGTTTGTTGTTTACAATTTCAGAGTTTCTGAGATAGATTAAGTCCCATTTCTTTCATTTCTGTGTAATAGGAAAAGAGTTCTGGTCCATTAACTCTCCAACTCGCTCCTGGAGGAAGTTAACCAGCTCTGCCAGTACAAAGACATGGGTGTCATCTATATCTTGTATGATGAATTTCTTCCCTAGGGCATTTGACTCATCCAAGTACAGCAGAAACTGCTTCATAGCAGGGTCACTGTGAAGAAAAACACATTGCCTAAAGATAACCTGGCCAATTTATACAGAATAGATTTTAGGGCAAGCAATGATAACATTTACTTCTATTCTCCCCTTAAAATGTTACAAATTTAAAACAATTTTTAAAAATCGCTAATCCATAACTTAAACAGCACATTTTAAAAACTGACTGAGGAACATTTAATTCTGGACCCTAAGAGCTTCGAAACTTTTATTATTGAATAGAATTTTATTTTCCAAAATATATGTAAAAACAAATTTTAACATTGATTTTTTTAAAAAATTGTGTTTCAACTTCTTCCTCCTCCATTCCCACCCCCCACCCACTAGAACTCAAGCATTTCAAAATAAGTTATACATAAGTAGTCATGGAAAACATTCCCACATTAGCTAGGGTGTGAGAGAAAACAGTCAAAAAACTCCCCAAACTTCAGACTGAGGAAAGAGCTTCAAAACTTTTAATCTTCACTACTAATCCTTGAAGGAAATCTAGAAACTTGTGCATAAGTTACTATCATCAAAGATTAAAAATGTTCCCATAGATGGAATGGAGGAAAAGAGAAATCCTTTTCACTCATATGCAAATTAAAGAGATACAACTTCTACTTTCAAGAATAACTAGATTACTAGAGGTTTTCTCTAGAAAAGGTTCTTAAGAAAACTTACTTTTAAAGAGATGAACAGATCCATTAAAATAGCAATTAATATAAACTAGTATCTAAGTATATATAACCTTTAAGAAAGCTATGATTTTTTTCAAGTCCCTCAAATATTTAATGCATTCTCCCTTAACACAATTTACTCAGGAAAGTCCTCAATTTGTTTTTGTTGTTGTTGTTGTTGTTTGTTTGTTTTTTGTGGGGCAATGAGGGTTAAGTTACTTGCCCAGAGTCACACAGCTAGTAAGTGTCAAGTGTCTGAGGCTGGATTTGAACTCAGTTTTTCCTGAACCCAGAGCTGGTGCTTTATCCACTACGCCACCTAGCTGCCCCCAAAAGTTACTAAATTGTTTTTTTTGTTTTTTTTTGCAGGGCAATGGGGGTTAAGTGACTTGCCCAGAGTCACACAGCTAGTAAGTGTCAAGTGTCTGAGGCCACATTTGAACTCAGGTCCTCCTGAATCCAGGGCTGGTGCTTTATCCACTGCGCCACCTGGCTGCCTCAATTTGTTTTTAAAATATAGAGATAAAATTCTAGCCCAGCCAGTGTCTAAACCCCAAATTTGTCAATATGAATAATTCATTCAACAAGCATTTATCCAGCACTTAGGTGCCTGAGTGTCAGATTCTGTGCTAGATGTTTTTTTGGTGAGGCAATTGGGGTTAAGTGACTTGCCTAGGGTCACACAGCTAGTAAGTGTTAAGTGTCTGAGCCTGGATTTGAACTCAGGTCCTCCTGACTCCAGGGCTGGTGCTCTATCCACTGCACCACCTAGTTGCCCCTCTATGCTAGATGTTGAGGATATGAAGACAAAAAATAATTTCTCTCCTTCAAGAACTCATATTCTACTTCTACTGTATGACTTTGATGATCTACTTGGAAGGACACATTCTGAAACAAACACATTTAAGATTAGAAATTTTTAGCTAAAAGGGACCTCTGATATAATCAAGTCCAACCTCTGTATTTTATTAAGGAGGAGACAAAGCCCAGAGAAGTTTAGTAATTGATCCAAAGTCACACAGGTTAAGAATAGAGTGGTAAATTTGAACTACCACCTTCTTATTCCATTGCTAGGGCTAATATGTCTTTTTCTAGCTCTAATTTTATTTGGAAGACACACAGAAACTGAGTATTGGAAGGGCAACCTTAGAGTTCAACCCCTCGTAGGTATTCCTTTTACAATGTCTCAGTAGAGGGGAGCCTCACTAGATAGTCTATTTTACTATTTAACTAGATAGTACTATTTACTAAACATTTCATTTAAAACAAATAATACTTTTAATTATAATAATAACACAAAGGGATAAATGGTGGCCTAAAACATATATGTATATTAATATATGACTACTTATAATTTTTATTTGAAACAATATGCTGTTGAGAAGATTTTACTTTTTCGGTTTTAGAAATTGGTTAGTTCTGGCAAGAGAAATCTAGAATGAAAATCCATTGCTGAAAACAACTGACAAAGTCTGAACAAAAGGTGCTGGTACTGAACACAAAACACAATTCATAAAAAACAAAACTACGTGAGTTAAACTGTATCATTTACAAAGCAAACTCAACAAAATGGGACTTGAATATTGACAGAGACTTGTATTTCTAATACACAAAGTAGAAAAAATGCATAGGTCAAGGAAACAGGTTTAACAGGATAGTTGCTAGATGATTTTGTAGGGAGGAATATTAGTGAGGACATGTTTCAAGCTTATCTAGTATTATTCCATCACTGACCCAATTAGTGAAAAGTCTGAGTCAAAAACTCTTCTTGCCTTTGTCTTTACAGAAGGGATATAAAGGACAAAACAAGGGGCACACTATAGGCAAAGGAGAGAGAGCAGGAAATAGAAGAATCCAAATGAAATTCTCAACGAAGGATAGTTAAAAGAAAAGTCTATGCTTAGGGCTTTGGAACTTAGTTGTCCTCTGATCTGTGGAGCTAAAGTGAAAAGTTCATTCCAGGTTCTAGAAGTAAGTATCCATCAGAAGCTGGAAAGAAGAAGGCAAAGCTTAAGGAGTAAGGACTCTATTACGGGCAGAATATAAAATTTGTGAAGAGGTATAGCATGGAAAAAAAGATTAGAAAGCTAGGCTGAAATCTAGTTTTGGAGAACCTGGAATGCCAGGTAAAGGTTTTTGCATTTTATTCTACAGGTAACATGTACCCAGTGAAGATTTTTTGAGTAGAGGAATGCCAAGATCTGATCTATGCATTAGGAAGACTGCTTCTCTAGTAGTATACAGGATGGATTGGAGGGGAGAAACTGGAGACAATGAGACCAGTTAGGAGGAGCTACAATATTCCAGGTGAAAACAGGGGTCTGAACTAGGCCGGATAGCAAAGAAAAAGGGATGGATGTGAGACGTACAAATAGAATTAATAGGAACTGGCAACTGACTAGATAATGGAGGATGAGAGAATGGAAACAACGGTGATTCAGAGGTTGAGGCCTTAGATGACTAATGGGATGATCAACAGAAATGGGAAAGTAAGAGAAGTAGGTTTGGAGGGACGAAAATTTGTTGAGCTTAGGGCATTCTGTTGAGCACAGTACACTAGTGGACATATCTAGTGAGCAGTCTGAAATGCAAGGTTGGAGCTGGAAACAACTGAAAGTCATCTGAGGTAATAAATGAAGCCATAGAAAAAACACCAATAGGGATAGAATACAGGGTTAGAAGTGGAGAAAGGACATAATATTAGGGGAAATTTACAATAGCCAGATTGGAAGAATACTCAGGTAAAGAGACAAAGGGAAAAGCCAAAAAAGTAGGAGAAAAACCAGGATAAAATAGTATCAAAGGAGTCAAAAGAGATAATATCAAGAAGGGAGGGTGATGCACAGTGTCAAATGCTGTAGAAAAGTCAAGGATAAGGACTGAGAAGCAACTATTGGATTTATCAACCAGGAACTTACTGGGGAGAGCAGTTTCAGATGGCGGAATACAGTGTTTGTCGATTGATGGAAACGAGATTGTGGTGGGTGTTGGTGAGGATGTGTATGCGTAAAGTGTAGCCTAGCTCCTAGCTTCTTAAACTATGGGTCGACACCCCATATGGGATAGCATAACTGAATGTGGGAACAGCAAAAAATCTGGCAATAGTAAAAGGTTATGTATGCCTATATACCCAGGGTCATGTAAACATTTTTTGGATGAAAAGGGGTCCTGAGTGGAAAAAGTTTAAGAAGCCCTGGCCTAGATGATCATCTAGCCCAAATAACATGCAAGAAGTTAAAAATAGAAAGTGGTATATCTAGGCGCATAGATCATTTAATAATTTTCCCAATATGTTGCTAATCTCTTATCCTTTAAGAGAATAATGAGATCCTTTAACTGTCAAGTATTTTCTAATTTTCCTTTCAAAAAGTTACCCACTTTGAATTGAATAGTGTTGTTTGCTTCTGGGAAATAAGTTGAGCAAAGTTTTTCTACCTATTTTACATAATCAAGATATCTGCATCAGTATGCTGTGAGTACAACTTGCCTTTTTTTAAAGCTTCCATTCAAGGATGGTGCAATTGAAAGACTGCTACATTTGTTTTGTTTTTTTTAGTGAGGCAATTGGGGTTAAGTGACTTGCCCAGGGTCACACAGCTATTAAGTGTTAAGTGTCTGAGGCCGGATTTGAACTCAGGTACTCCTGACTCCAGGGCCGGTGCTCTATCCACTGTGCCACCTAGCTGCCCCAAGGCCGCTACATTTGTAATCAAGAATATGTAGGTTCAAATCCTACCTCTAATACTGGCTGTGTGATCTTGGGCAAGTCAGTTTCCTCTTCTGTAAAATGGGGATAGTAGCTGAAATACTTGTTTTACAGGGTTGTTATAAAACTTAAAACTCTTGGGGGTGGCTAGGTGGTGTAATGGATAAAGCACCGGCCCTGGATTCAGGAGTACCTGAGTTCAAATCTGGCCTCAGACACTTACTAGCTGTGTGACCCTGGGCAAGTCACTTAACCCCCATTGCCCCGCAAAAAAACAAAAAAACAAAAAAAACCCCTTAAAACTCTTTAAGTTCACTTGATGAATTTAAGAGTATGATGAGTTTTTGTTTGGGGCTTTAATCTACATCTTCCTGAAGGCAGGCTAACATATTCATTAGCATTTAAAACATCAACTTCCATCGATGGGTAGCTAGGTAGCCCAGTGGACAGAGTGCCTGCCCTGAAGTCAGGAAGACTCATCTTCCTTAGTTCAAATTCAGCTTCAGATACTTACTAGCTGTGTGACCCTTGAACAAGTCACTAAACCCAGTTTCCTCATTGTGTAAAATGAGCTGGAGAGGAAATGGCAATCACTCCAGTATCTTTGCCAAGAAAATCCCAAATGGGGTCACAAAAGAGTCAGACACAATTGACACTACTCCAATTTATAGTCAAGAGATTGAATAGTGGTGGTATTTCTAGGGTGGTGATACCACCGGAAACAATCCAGTGCCAAACAATTATTCCCCAGTGCTGTTTAACAGACAAAGCCTGTTCTCTTCCTCAACTCATGAAACAATCACTAATCTTTAAAAAGAGACCTAAAGGATATACAGGAATCTTTTCTTCAGAGGATACAATCCAAATCCAGGACTCTCACCGTCCTGTAAAAGCATCAAGTTTATTAAAGGATTCCCTTGATTCAACACCCCTATATCTAATGTATGATATAACTTACTGAATTTACAATCAGGTCAATTACCCAAGCATCAACATAAACTTGCAAAATACTCTAAAAAGAGGTATAATTAGCCTAAGTTAAAAAACAGACATACAATTGTATTTTTAAAACATCTTTCATTTCTCTATGTGAACTAGCATTATCATGAAGCTACTTTCTATTTTGTTTTGACTTATAATAAGACCTCTTTGAGGGTAGAGACTTAATGTATACCAGTGTACCCATGGTGCCTTGCAAGTGGTAGTGGCTTTTAAGTAGAGAGAACTATAAAGCACAGTTCCTCAGAGTCAATATTTTAGCTGAGGAGGAGAGTCCTACTTCCTCTAAAAATGTATGATTCTAATGAGGTAGAGCATCTAAGTCCAGTGGTGGTTCAAAGGAAATGGAAGACCAGGAAGGTCTGGAATAGTCAGGAAAAGCTTTGCTGAAGAAGTGGGAACTAGAATCATAAAATCTCAAAGAGCAGGAAGTGGTCTTAGATATCAGAGTCAGACCATCTAATTTTATAAATGAAGAAAACTAGCCTAGTGGGGCAGGTAGGAATACCACTAAAGCAAGAGAGAAAATTAACACTCAGAAGTGAAAAGTACCCAAACTACTAACCATTCTATAAGCACGCCTTTCAAGACATTCACCATTTTCTCTAAGGTAGAAGGGTCAAATGCTGTCAATGATGGCCACAAAAGGGATGGAGTGAACTAAAATAAAAAAAAAAATCAATTTCAATAATCAATTTCAACATTTCACCAAAAGGATCTTGATATCAGAAACTACACAAGATATATAAGGATAATGTAAGTGATGGTATTAATGCTTAAAATCCACAAAAATGCTTAATTAATGCTTTAAATCCACAAAAAGCCTTCAGATTTAAACATGACAAAACATGTTTACAAAGAAAATATAGCTAAGTAGTCACCATTAACTTTCCCATAAAACTTAACCTGTCAAATATAACTGTTCATGCAATTGCACACACTAAACGTCTGGAATACAAGAAGAATTCTAAATACTCATTCTAGTAAAAGCTGGGACATTTTGAATAGCAAAAAATTAACTATTCGTGCTAATAGGGTACTTTTTTTTTTTAAACAATCCAAGGCCACATCCAACCCAAGTTATCTGTTGGCACTTGGACACCTACACAAATCCAGGGATGCGGACATGGATATGTTTTAGGTTCTGAGCCAGGAACCAGTAAATACAAAACCCAGGTCGAGATGCAATCAGTCACTTAGGAAACCACACATGGGTAGGGGGGTAAAAAGTGGGGAGGAGAGAGGGTTCATTCAAGCACGAGGAAGCTGCTTTAAGTGAGACACATGAAATGAAAAGTGGTAACACGTAAAGCACTTGGCAAATCTTAAAGCACTATATAAACGATAGTTATTATTACTGAATATTAATTATACTCCCGGGCCCTGCTCTGGACACCCAACCCGCTGAGGACCCAAGATCCAACGGGGAAACCAGGCCGTCCCTTCGCTTTGCAGCCCCTGAGGAAGGGACAGCTCCTGCTTGTCCTAGTTATCCCTCGGCCCTTTGAGGGCCTACTCCTTTCACCTTCGGGTCAGGCTGCAGCACCGCCTATCAACTCTACTCCATCAACCCTAACCCTAGCAACGCACCTCTGAACAGGAAGGCCCCAGCTACTGCTCCGCCGAACTGCTAGCGGACTGCGCCTGCGCCGTGGGCCCCAGCGTCGGGTCGGGTCGGTTACCCGGAAGAGGGCGGGGCCATGGGGGCGGAGGGCGGGGTCACGTATCCACGCCAGTGGCGGAGGGCGTCGAGACCCCTAGCGTAGATCGGGGGTGGGCCTTTCCCCCTCCTTTTCTCCCTCCCCTCCCGCCCCCACCTCCGGGTCTAGTTCGGCTGGGGGCGGGAACGATCCGCGAGCCGCCGCCAGGTAGGGAGATAGGAAGGAGGGGGGAAGGGCTTAGAGAGCGTCGGCTGCGGCTCTGCGGGGAGCCGGGGGACAGGGGAGGGTCGGAGCCGGTTACGTAGAGGCGGGATGGAGTGGGGCCCCAGGAGCACGTCCGTTTGAGAGGCTGCGCGGGCCATCCAACTGCCTCTCCGAGGCTGGCCCTGGCCTTGCTCTGCCCTGCCTTGCCCTTAAACGACTGACTGCTTAGGCTGGGGGGCGTGGCGTGTTCAGCTGTGCTCTGGCTCGTGAGTGAGTGTGTGTATATGAATGTATGTGTGTTGGAGTGCGCGTGCGCCTTTGCCTGCTTTCCTTTGCTTCCTTTCCCTGTGGGTGGTGGGTACCTTCCTGTGTCCTGCATCCCTAGAACTCCCTCTCACAGCAAGGCTTCCAGAAGAAAGCTGGCTACAGTTGTTGCACCATTTTCTCGCCTCCCTCTCTCTTCTTATTCCCGTGTAATCTGATTTCCTCCTTCACACTTTACTGCAATCTGTCTCTCTTCCCTCTCACTGTCTCTAGCTCTCTTTCTATCGCTTGTCTGGCTCTCCCTCCTCTATCTTGGTATCTGTCTCTTTTCCCTCTTTTCCCCCTCCTATGTCTCTTGTCTGTTTCTCTACCCGTCTCCCTTCCCCCTTCTGTCTCTATATCTCTTGTCTTTTTCTATCTCGTCCGTCTCTTCCTCTTTTATCTTTCTCTCTCTGTTTCTCCTTCCTTCTCTGTTTCCTTGTCTCTCTCCCCCATCCTGTCTCTTTCTATTTTTTACGTGTCTCTCTCCCCCTCCGACTCTCTCTTTTTGTCTCGTGTGTCTATCCTTCCTTCTCTGTTTCTCTATCTTTTCTCCCGCCTTTTTCTGTTTCTCTCCTCCCCTCTTGCCTCTTTCCCGTCTCTCTGTGCAAGGTCACCAGTTATCTCTAATACAAATGCACTAAACTGTGTAATCCAGGGCAAGTCACCTTAACTTGTCAGTGATTCACTAAACATTAAGTACCTACTATGGGCCAGGCACCGCGCTAAATGAGGGGGATGCAAAGACAAAATTGAAACTGTCATAGCCCTCAAGGAATGTATGTTCTAATGGGGGAGGAATATCCACATCTAAATATATACATAATATATGTATACAAAGTGAATAGAAGATTATTTAGGAAGGAAGTTTCTACCAGCTTGGAGGATCAGGAAAGGCTTCATGTTTAAGGTAATATTTGAGCTGACAGGATTCAAAAAAATGCAGGTGAGGAGGGAATTCATATATAAGGCATAGAGGACAACTCACCTTTGCTTGTAAGCAAAGATACAGAAATAGGAGAAGATGAAAAATGGAACACCATGTGTGCAGAACAGTGAGTAGGCCAGCACAACTGGATTAGAATGCATGAAGGAATCCCAAAGGACTAGTGATAAAACATACTATCCACCTCCAAAGAAAGAACTGATATTGATGGAACAGATTGAAGCATGCTATTTTCACTTCCTTTCATTTTGTTTTCTTTTAATCAAGTTTGCTTGTACAAAATGACAAATATGGTAATGTTTTACATAATCATACATGTATAACCCATATCTGATTGTTTGCTGCCTCTAGGAAGGGAGGTGGGAGGGGAAGGAAAGAGATAAAAATTGGAACCCCAAATTATAAATAAAATGTTTATTATTTTTAAAAAAAGAAAAAGAATGCATGAAGGGGGGGCAGCTACATGGAGCAGTGGATAAAGCACTGGCCCTGGATTCAGGAGGACCTGAGTTCAAATCCAGCCTCACACATTTGACACTTACTAGCTGTGTGACCCTGGGCAAGTCACTTAACCCCAATTGCCTCACCAAAAGAAAAAAAAAGAATGCATGAAGGGCAGAAGGTTGTGATGAGATATGACTGCCAAACAGGAGTGATGTTTGATCCTTGAGGTTATACGGAACCACTGGAATTTAATTGATTAAGGGAATGTGGGGTGACATTGTCATACCTGTCTTTTGGTAGCTGCATGGAGGAGAGATTGAAATAGGGAAAGGCTTGAAGTAGGGAACCTAATTAGGTGAGGAGCCTTGAACTTGGGGGTGGGGGTGAGGGGAGAGAAGGAGAGTTCCATAGGAGTAATGTGGAGATAGAAGTAATAAGTTTTGGGAGCTGACTGGAGAGATATGATGAATAAAAGTGAGGAGTTGAAGATATCACTGAAGTCTTCAACCTAGGGGACTAGAAGGCTGGTGGTGCTCTCAACAATAATAGGGCAGTTTGTAAGAGAGTTAGGTTTAGGGAGAAAGAATGAATTCTATTTGGGGTATGTTGAATTTGAGATGCCTATGGGCATCTAATTTGAAATGGCAGTTTTCCTTGTATGTTTAGAGCTCTGGAGGAGACTAAACTTTGAAAGAATCACCTGCATAGAGATGGTAATTGAGCCCAGGGGAGCTGAATAGGTCTTCAAATGAGGGGGTATAGAGAGAAAAGAGGATTCTGGACTGAGCCTGATAAATCCAAAAAGGAAGCTGAGAGGGATAATTAAAAATTGAAATGATCCAAAACTTCTAAGAGTTGAAAAAATCATTCGTTGACCTAAATAAGTTATTGACAATTTTTAAAAAGCCCAGTGAGCACAGCTTTCATCTATTTCCCATAAAGTATAATTTTATTTACCAGTAGTTTTTAGGGTCATTGGGCAGCATTTATTGATTATAACCAAGGGTAGAGTACTGTCCTAAGTGGTGCTGAGGGTTGGAGATGAAAACAGTAGTGCAGTAAATATAATACATGCCTTTCAGGACTTGACTGGTGTCAAAGGGAATCTGATGGCTGTGTCTATAGCTTTCTCTTTTACTCTAGATTATTATAAAATTGTATTCAGCAGTGGAGCCATGACAGGGGAAGCTTTTAGGGTCAATTTTGTTTGACATGAAATTTAGAGCTAATCATTAAAAATGAATACATAAACATATAGTATATGTTTATAATGATTCATAAAGTTATATTCATTATTTTCTAGTATTTGTGGAACACAAGCAAAGAAAGCAATTTTACCAAAGTCAATTAGGAAGAAGTAGGTGACCTATGGTTTATGTTTTCTATCTGTTTAATTGTGGTATTTCTGATTCCACAGAATCAGAATCAGAAAGGGCGTCCTCCCACAAAACCACTCTAACTTCTGATTTCTTTATTTTTATTATTGGTTCTACCTTCTTCCCAGTCAGCTTCAAAGCTCAGACATCTTTGATTCCTCCCTTGAATTTGTTACTCAGTCCAGTACATTGTCAAATATTACTGATTGTTCACTTCTCCATTCCTTTTCTTCCTGTTTTTCTTGAATTCTTGTAGTAGCCTCCTAATTGATTTGTGTCTCTAGGCTCTCCCTTCCATCAGTCAAAAATTTATTAAGTGCTTACTATGTGCCAGGCACTGTGCTTTCCTTTCCAATCTGTCTTGCATACTCCTACCAGGGAAATAATCCTTTCAATATAGTTGCAATCATATATTCTGATCATTTGGTCAAAAAATGTAAATGGCTACCCATTACATACTGAATAAAAGTCCAGTTCAGTCTGTCCTTTAATATTCTCCACTATTAAAATCCAGCTGCCTTTTAAATTTTTATCTTTTATTACTTATTCTATATTTGGAGCATTAGTCAGACTTGCCTAGTCTCTCCCTTCCTTGACCATTCCTCTTGCCTACCCATTACCTTCCCTTTGATTATATTTAAGACTTTACTTTCCTCTCCCTCCTCATCTGTTCAAATTATACCTATACTTTGAGTCAAATCATTGCTGTCTTCCTCATAAAGTATTTCCTGATTCTCCCAGGTGGAAAAATCACTTCCACCTTTCAAATCCTACAGTACTTAGAGTCTAACAAATGCCACAAGAAAGGTACAAAAATTATCTTGTGAATAATCTTACTGTGTATAGAGCTGGGACTATTGAGTTTGTAACTGGTAGCATAGTACCTTGAATGTATTGTGTTAGGTGTTGAGTGTGTGGTTTGTTAAACAAATGTGTGTCTTGGACTACCGCCATTTTAGTAATTTAATGTTTTAGAAAATTAGACCCTTTTATTTACTTACTCTTTTAATTTTGTGTTTTATTTTTGAGAATTTTTTTCTGGTATTGAAGCACTATAAGTTTGATGTGGGATGGAATTAAAGTGATCAAATTGATCATGAATCATCTCAAAAGAATTACAAGACTTAGTGACTCAGTTTCCCAAGTTTTATTGAAAGACTGTTGACCACAGGGAGAGTACCAGAAAAATGGAAAGGTATTTCTTGAATAGGGAAAGAGAAGACAGTTATTTATAGTATGGATCAATTGATTAGATATCATGCAGCTTCTGTATGGGGAGCTCAACCTTTTGAGAGTTGTTGATGTACACACAGCAAGAGGTGTTCCGGAACATGCAGACCCCACCTTGCGCAGCTAATAAATAATCCAGTGCAATCCAGTTGTCCAGGACCACATTTGCCAATGAATTTAAAGACTCTTCCAATTCTTGTAACCCTAGTACAGTAGAATTAGAGATTTGTTCTATTGCCAGTTTTAAATTTGTAAGCGCAGCCTCATGTTCAAGATACTCAACAAAAGGAATAGTGAGGGTAGCCGTTTTCTGGACCCACCAAGTAAAATTATCTGTAAAGAATTAATTGTTAGGGATAGCTAGATGGTGCAGTGGTTAAAGCACCAGCCTTCGATTCAGGAGTACCTGAGTTCAAATCTGGCCTCAGATACTTGACACTTACTAGCTGTGTGACCCTGGGCAAGTCACTTAACCCCCATTGCCTGCAAAACAAACAAACAAACAAAAAAAGAATTAATTGTTATTTGAGTGTTTATTTTTTAAAATTCTAACCAAAAGATGGGGTCATAAAAACCTCAGTCAATTGGCTGGCCTCTCTGACAGTCACATGACTGCCCTCACTAGGCTTCCAATCATTTTAATTTTGCCAGGCTCATGTAGGTGTTTGCGAGTGGTGATGACATGAGGTGCCAGTGCCATGGCAATGGCTACAACCAGTGGGTGGAGCACCGTGCCATTTGAGGAGCCCCAGAGGCCAGTGCACACACTGAGGGTTGTTTTTTTTTTAATTCTAGCCAAAAGATGGGGGTCATAAAAACGTCAAATAACAATTAATTCTTTAGATATGCCAGGTTCCTCTTCTGACTCTAGAATGAGAAGAGGCACTAGGATTCTTACCCTGGGATCCAAATAGCCCAAGGCAACATATGGGTTTAAGCAGGTGGTAGTTAACACCAAAGATTTATAATCTCCTTGTTATAGGAAGGGGAGATACTTGGAGCACAGTAGGGTGCAAGGAGACCAGGGTTACAATAGACAGGTGAATGGACCTGGCAACTGATCTAACAGCAAGGTCTGCCCTGTGATTCCCTTGTGCTATGGAGTTGATAGCTTGGTGCCCTTGACAGTGCATAACAGAGATCTGACTGGGCAGATTTATGGTAAAACCTGAAATGCATAACTATGTTTCCTAGTTACCATCCTCTCTCTCATCTGCAATGGGGAGGAATTTCACTTTCTTCTAAACCAAAAAGATACCCAATTAATTTAATCTTATTATAGATACCTTATAAGCATAAGTAGGCAGATGGCAAACCTGAGTATACCTAGTTGTTTGGCATATCAAGTGACCACACATTTAGACTGAAAACAGTAAGATCTTACATACTTGCAGTGTGCTCATATCTTCTATTGACTACTTGCTCTGTTTATAGAAATCTGCTGTAAAAGAAAAATCAGAGGCATGATTATAGCGGCTAGGATAAAACATCCTTTAGCTCTGTTTGATTTCAGGTAAAAGTTACAAGTGACCACTAGTCAGTCATGCAGTACTAGCCAGATTCAGGGATAGCCAGGTGAGAAAACATTCCCTGTTCAGCAGGAACACAATGAGCCTGAAGGAGCCTACCTCAGATGAGACCCAGATCATCCTTTTGGCTTTTTCTCAGATACTTCCACCTTGTGGCATCGATTTGTGGCATTCTCTCCAGTACTTGATTACTGCCTTGATGATCCAGACTGCTATACCTGAATTCAAAACTCAAAACAATATAAAATACAGTCCCCAAAATATTTTATCTTAAATAGCAAACCTTTACTCTCATGAAGTTGCAGTGAGCAGAAGTGTTTACCAGGAAACACACACATGTTGTTTGGTTTTTCTTTCCTTCTTCTCAAGTTTAAACTTTATCCTGGTGTAAAGATCAGTCATTAAAAATTACTTCTATATAATCACAACCCAGAGATACCCTGTGGTCACCCACAGTATTGCAATAGAACTTGGGAAACTGAGTCACTGAATCTTGTAATTCTTTGGGATGCCTCATGATCAATCTGATCAATTCCATTCCACATCAAGTTGAAAAAAAGACTTAAGGAAAGCTTTACCACAACTAGAGGAAAGAGATTAATTTTCTCTGTTTAAAAGATAATTTAGGGGGCAGCTAGGTGGCACAGTGGATAAAGCACCGGCCCTGGATTCAGGAGGACCTGAGTTCAAATGTGGCCTCAGACACTTGACACTTACTAGCTGTGTGACCCTGGGCAAGTCACTTAACCCCCATTGCCCTACCAAAAAAAAAAAAATTTTTTTTAAATCTATCCAAAGTGGTATTTCACTTTTCCCTTTGTTATATATGATTCATCTCAAGTAGTAAGCAGGTCAGTGTTTTATTCTTATTATTCAGGTCACTCCCCTTCCTTCCTCAGTAAATTCTGTATAATTTTTTCCTCCCCAACTCCTGCCCTCATACTAGGGGATTTCAGCATACCTACTGACTCCTTCAAACAAGGTAACCATTCAATTCCTCAAATTACTAACTTTCTTGACCTATACTCCTCCACCCTACCTCATCTACACACAAAGATGGTCCATATCCTTGGTAGTTTCTAAATGGTATACGATCCAGGCTGTGGTTCTTAGTACTGAAATGCTTTTTGATTGTTTGCATCATTTTTTTCTTTGACCTGGAAATTCTGAATATAATGTTTCTGGGAGTTTTCATTTGGGGCCTTTCAGGAAGTAACTTGTGGATTCTATTTGCAATTTGCCCTCTGGTTTTAAGATATCTCTGTAGCTTTATGATTTCTTGAAACATTAATATCTCAACTCTGGTTTTTGTCATGACGTTCTTAAATTTTTTCCTTCTTAGTCTGTTTTCCAGGTGTCATTTTTACTATGAGATACTTTATATTTTCTAATGTCTTTGTCCTTTGTTTTAATATTTCCTGTTCTCTCATGGCTTCTGTTTGGCTTATTCTAATTTTCATGGAGTTTGTTGTTTGGGCAAGGTTTTATACCTCTTGTGCTATTGATTTCCTTTTCATTTCTTTCTTCCATATCTCTAATTTTTTTTTCAGTTTTTTTCCTCTAGCACTCTTATTTCGTTTATCATTTTAAGCTTAAAAAACAACAGCTCCTGCTTCATCTGTTCCAGGAATTATAGTTGAATTGTACCCAGGTTGTATTTACCTTTGAATCTTATAGATTTTTTTTTTTTTGGAGTAATTCTCTTTATTAGGGTTTGTATCTGGAGCATCCCTGTCACCATAATAACTTTTTATGGTGAGATTCTTTTTTTGCTCATTCTTCCAGCCTGTTTCCTGACATTGAACTTAACGGTAGGATCAGTCTCTACACACTTCTGGAGGGAAGGTCTGGGCTGGTCCTCAGGATATTTTCTTGGGATATTGAGCATTTTGTTATCCCAGGATCTCAGGACAGCTCAGATTGGGGACCTGAAACGTTCAGTGCTCTCAGAGTGGTTAGATCCACGGTAAAGTCTGTTTACTGCTCCCCCCCCCCCCAACTCTACAAGTTTCTAACCTGGATTTTGGTTAGTTGCCAGATGGTGAAGTGGATAGAGTGCTGGTCCTAGAATCAGGAAAACCTGAGTTCAAATTTGGCCTCTAACATTTGCTGTGTGACCCTATTCAAATCACTTAACCTCTATCTGCCTCAATTTCCTTATCTATATAATGGAAATAATAGATAATAATAGCAACCCCTTGTTCTTAGCACAGTATCTGGCATATAGTAGGTGCCATATAATTGTGTTTTTCCTTACCATTCCCTTTGGCTTGGAGCAATGATGGACTGTTGGGCTTAGCCACTCTCAGCCTGCTTGAGGACCTCTACCAGTTCAGAGTTAAAGAACTGTAGGCTCCCCATCCCTAACCTGGTTATTCCTCTAACATAATCATGAAGGTTGGGCTTGTTAATATGAATATATGGTTATTGAGTATTTGAATCAAGGGGATTTGATGGAACTGCTGCATTATCCAGGTAGATTCTGTGAGACCCTGGACTGATAGAAGGAAAATACCTTTTGGCAAAAACTTCAAAGTGGAACCAGACAATCCCTATTTATTTTCCCCCAAGAGAATAAGCAAATTCCAATGCCCCTTTGAAATTCCCATTTACTATCTTTCCCCAGGAAGTAAAGAGAGACCTCCTTGTCTCTGATAATACCCCTCCTGTTTCCACATAATCTAACAGTACCATCTGCTTTAAGTTGAGCTGTTAAACTGATTTGTATTGTTTAACTGATCCACATTTGTAATGGGTTGATCTGTACCATGCCAATGAAGTTATTAAAATCCTTAGAAAGAAGGGGAGCTTCCACATATGGTCATGTGTTATATATTTCTAATTGGGACAAAATATTAAATTGATATTATGCTTTTTCTGTCTGTCTCTGATCTGGTTTGTCTTGTAGGAGATATCATGTTCTCTGATCTGGTTTTGGTAGGAGATATAAGATATTATAATTTCTCTGATCTGTTTATTACTTTTGTAGGAGAGATTAAAGATTATTTCTCTGATTTGTTTGTAGGAGACAGGCAGATATAAAAGCTATATTTTAATATTCAACAGGCTAGAAGCTAGAACTAAGGCCCTGCTCTGCCCCTCTTTGGGAGCCACACTGCTGCTGCTTCCTTCTTTTAGAGCTTGCTAATTCTTTTCCTACTACTTAGGGTCTGTGGCTGTACCTTACTCCCAGAATGCTCTCTCTGGGCACATTCTACTCTGGAACTGAGCAGTAGGTATCAAAGCTGCCAAATAGCACCTGTTTCTGTCTGGATGCACCCATAGAGGTCTGTGACCTATTCTTGCATTGAGGCATAGCTTCTCCCTTGTGTTAGGGTGCTCTGTGCAGCATGTTTCTGGTAAGACCTAGCCCCTAGGGTCTGCAGACCTTGCTGTCAACTTTGGGTGGAAAAATGACTCACTGCTATTTTTTCTTAGATTTCTTCATCAAATTTTGGTCTGATGCATTTTCTAGATCTCTTTGGAGGAGTTTTATGGGGGAGCTGGTAGTCACTGTTCTTGCTACTCCGCAAACTTGATTCTTCCTCATGTCTTTGTTTGATGTATCACAAGTGAACACAATTTGATGAAGACTGTGCTGGATAATAAAGCTATTATTCTACAAAGTCTGGCTTATTTAAATAAGGGATTTTTTTTTTTCTCAGAGGAATGTTTGAGGGAAAGCAAGCTTGTTTTATTAAGTTGGTGTTGGTTTTTTCCCTAGTCCAGAAAAAATCAGATTCCCCTATTCTAAAAAGAGTTTGTCTATTATCATGGTAATATTGAGTTCTAGTGTTAGGAGAAATGGTAACAAAGTATAAATTAACTAACCTGTATCGCTTACTCTGTTTGCACAGAATGTCCTTGGCAACTTGTTGTATAATTTGTTGCAGAAGGATAGGAACCTCTACAACCCCTCCAAAAAGTGATCTGTCCTGGAAAGATATCCGTGAGTACAGTTATGAAAATGTAGTTATGCCGTTACAGCCAGTTCCCAACTTCTGAATGTTTGCTTTGTAAGCAAGTGGTTTAGAATTCCACATAGAAATAATACTGTGGGTTCAGCTGGGTGGCACAGTGGATAAAGTGCTGGACCTGGAATCAGGAGGACCTGAGTTCAAATCTGGCCTCAGACACTTGACACTTACTAGCTGTGTGACCTTGGGCAAGTCACTTAATCCTCATTGCCCCTCAAAAGAAAAAATAATAATACTGTGCAAAGTGATTAGAATTCTCACAAAAGCTCATTTAACTTTAATGTATCTGAGTAATACTATATATCCTAACCTTCATTTCTAATATTCTGTCTCTGGGGAAAATTCTTTTGCATTCAAGTTTGGGTGCTAGAAAACAGCTCTCCCCAATGCAACTCTGACACCCAAAAGGTTTTATGGTATGAGGGGATTGGAGAGAAGGAAGGAGGGTCCCAGGTTTTCCCTACCTACCTCTAATTGTCTTCTACCAGCCTATGCATCATTCCAAAGCTGCTTGGATATTTGCTAAACCATGCTTCTTCCCCTTTTGTTGGGGATGTTATTGAAGAGATTCCTTGTGTTGGGCAGGAGATTGGAATAGATGTCCTCTAAAGTTCCTTCTAATTCTGAGATTTTATAATTCTCATTTGAGTCTGTGAATCCAAGGGTATTTAGCAGTGGTAAAGGGAAGAGGAAGAATTGCTGTGTGGGTAAAATTAGAATCTGTAGACACACATAATATATACATATTTATATGCGTATACATATATGTATACAAACACATACATACATATATACACACACATACATATACACACACACACTCTGTGGAGCTATAAATTACACTGTGTAGATTCAAGATTAGGAGGCTGTGTGCTAATGATGTCAGTTCATCCTCCTAGGGGAAGATGACAGAAATCCTTACCCATTTAGATCTCATAATCATAGAAAGTCATACTTTTGTTTGTGTTCAGTCAAGTTTTTATAAGTGTTAATTATCTTTTTTTCTTCTTTTTAAAGGAAATATTATAAAATTTACTGGACCACTTATTCTAGGGTAGGTATTAACAACTACACATTGATTTTGCTTGTACTAGTATTTGAAATCATTATTTTCTATACAAGTAATTCACAGAAATAATGAGCTTTAACGTATTAAAGTTTTAGTTATACACATACTTGCTAAATATTTTAAATTTTACTTTATTAACTAATGTAACCACATATTTCTTACAAGCTGAAAGTAATGGAGACAAGAATTTTATATATGACTAAAATGCTTTCTTTTCTTATAGTTAGGAATGTGGCATGGAAATATAAGGCAAAAAGTTGACTTGCTATTTCCTTGCCTTATTCTGAGGGAAAGGACAGGACCGCTACATATTCTGTAGCATAATGTCTTTATATGGAAAGCTGTTATATTTAGAGGTGTAGCAAAAATAAATGGAATCACTTTGCTAAGCATCTTGTTTTCCTTGGGAGAAAATAAAAATAAGGCCACCTATTCAGTATTTTTAGTTGCCTAGTCAGGGACCCTAGCAGAACATAAAGCTCTTTTATGGATTCTTCACTGATTTGCTTTGATCCTAGAAAAGAGGATGTCAGCATAGCCCAGTGGAAAGAACACTGTGCCTAGAGTCTGAGCCTGTCTTCACACCTTACCTCTGATGTTACATATATCATCTGGGGCAGGCGACCTAACCTCCTTAGGTAGTGCTGAGACAGAATGACCACTGAGGTCCCTTTGCACTTTTGAGTTCTGATCCCCTGAAGCCAATTTATATGTCTTTGTGCTTTAAGGTAGACATAGACATTTAGGAGAAAGACTGAAGCAATAAAAGATGTGATTTAAATTCTAAGCCTATTCTAGTTAGGCTTTCAAGTAATTCTTGGAATGATTGTAGATCGTTCTAAACAGTGGATATACACTTAGTTCTTGGATGCATGACAAACTGAATGTTAAAGATTGATTTAAATGCCATCTCAAAAAGTATAGGGTTTTTTATGTTTAGATACCAAGTTTACATTAGATTTTTTTTGTTATCTTTTTAAGAGGTTCTTTATTTATTACATATGAAGTTCTGGCCTTGAAGAAGTCTATGACACTAGATACCCAAGTAGTTGAAAAGGAAAAATTGAAATCATATATATATTTAGATGCTGTTTCTTTGGATAAAAGAGAAAATCAAGGTAAGTTTATGGGAAAAGTATGTGTTTAAAGTACTTTTAAATCAGTATTATAATAACCTTTCTGGAAAGTTTAAGGTAGTTATTGAATTAAATTTAGAGACTATTTGAAGAATGATGTTATCATTAATAAATCCACTAGGATGAATTATCAGGGCTATCTAACCCTTGCTTTCAAAACCTTACATTCAGGGGCAGCTAGGTGGCGCAGTGGATGAAGCACCGGCCTTGGATTCAGGAGGACCTGAGTTCAAATTTGACCTCAGACACTTGACACTCAGACACAGAGCCGTGTGACTCTGGGCAAGTCACTTAACCCCAACTGCCTCACAAAATTAAATAAATAGATAAATAAACAAACCTTACATTCATATACTACAACTTGTTCAGTCATTCCTAAATGATTGGCATCCCCTCAATTTCCAATTCTTTGTCACCACAAAAAGAGCTGCTCTGGGTATTTTTGTACTAGTAGGTTGTCTCCCCCACCCCCTTTTAAAAATCTCTTTGGGATACAGATCTTTTTTGGGATAACTTTTGGGATATAAACCTAGTAATAGTATTGTTAGTTCAAAGGGTATGCACAGTTTTATAGCACTTTGAGCATAGTTCCAAATTGTTCTCCAGAATGGTTGGGTCTGTTCACAACTCCACCAATAATGCCTTAGTGTCTCAATCTCCCCACATTCCCTCCAACATCCAACATTTTCCTTTTCTGTCATGTTAGCTAATCTGATAGGTGTGAGGTGGTACCTCTGAGTTGTTTTAATTTGCATTTCCTTAAACAATGGTGATATAGAGCATTTTTTCATATGACTATAGTTAATTTTGATTTCTTTGTCTGAAAACTGCCTGTTCATATCCTTTGACCATTTATCGGTTGGGGAATGACTTGTATTCTTATAAATTTGACTCATTTCTCTGTATATTTGAGAAATGAGGCCTTTATCAGAGACATTTGCTGTAAGATTTTTTCCCTAGCTTTCTGCTTTCCTTCTAATCTTAGTTGCATTGGTTTTATTTGTACAAAAATGTTTAAATTTAATATATTCAAAATTATCCATTTTATATCTTTTAATGCTCTGTATCTTGTTTGATCTTAAGTTCTTCCCTTCTCCATAGATCTGGCAGGTAAACTATTCTTTGCTTTCCTAATTTGCTTATGGAATCACCCCTTCTGTCTAAATCATGTACACATTTTGACCTTATCTTCATATACAGTGTAAGATATTGGTCTATACCTAGTTTCTTCCTTACCATTTTACAGTTTTCCCAGCAGTTTTTATCAAATACTGAGTTCTTGTCCCAGAAACTTGGGTCTTTGGGTTTATCAAACGCTAGATTACTATGGTTATTTACTATTGTGTATTGTATACCTAATCTATTTTCCACTGACCCACCACTCTATTTCTTAGCTAGTACCAGATAGGTTTGATGATTATTGCTTTATAATATAGTTTGAGATCTGGTATGACTAGGCCACCTTCCTTCACATATTTTTGTCATTAATTCCCTTGCTATTCTTAACCTTTTGTTCTTCCAGATGAATTCCATTATTATTATTTTAGTTTATAAAATAAATTTTTTGGGGGTAGTTTGGTATGGCACTGAGTAAATTGATTTAGGTGAAAACATCATCTTTATCATATTGCCTTAGTCCATCCATGAGCAATTAATATCTTTCCAGTTGTTTAGATCTGACTTTACGAAAAATGTTCTGTAATTGTGTCCATATAGTTCCTCAGTTAATCTTGACCTGTAGATTTCCCAAGTATTTTATATTGTCTAGTTATTTTAAATAGGATTTCTCTTTCTATTTCTTGCTGCTGGACTTTCTTGGTTGTATATAGAAATGCTGATGATTTATGTGGATTAATTTTATACCCTGCAACTTTGCTAAAGTTGCTAATTATTTCTATTAGTTTTTTTGTTGATTCTCTAAGTATATCATCATATCATCTGCAAAGAGTAATAGTTTCATTTCCTCATTGCCTCTTCTAATGCCTTTAATTTCTTTTTCTTCTCTTATTGCTATAGTTAACATTCATAGTATAATATTGAATAATAGTGGTGATAATGGGCATCCTTGCTTCACCCCTCATCTTATTGGGAAGGCTTATCCCGATTACATGTAATGCTTGCTGATGGTTTTAGATAGATACTATTTATCATTTTAAAGAAAGCTCCATTTATTACTATGTTCTCTAGTGTTGGGTTTTTTTTTTTTTAAGTGAGGCAATTGGGGTTAAGTGACTTGCCTAGGGTCACACAGCTAGTAAGTGTTAAGTGTTTGAGGCCGGATTTGAACTCAGGTACTCCTGACTCCAGGGCCGGTGCTCTATCCACTGTGCCACCTAGCTGCCCCTCCACCTAGCTGCCCCTTCTAGTGTTTTTAATAAGAATGGTTGCTGTATTTTTGGATGAACTTCTTATTCTAAAGAAATATGGCTTATAGGACCATCTTCCTGGAAAATGGCTAAAATTAAAAATTTGAATCTTTTACCTCTACCCTAAATATGTGACTCCCTAATGCAAAATAAAGACAAATAAGATATGTTTGAGGCTGGATCCTGAGGTAAAGTCTGGAAATTTGATTTTGTCAGTTTACCCAATGATGATCAGGTTCTTGGAATTGGTTTACACTAACCAAATTTTCAGGAGACTGATTTCTAAATTAGAATGCTAATTTATTAGGCACAATGGAAGATACCAGTATCATGAAAATTAGAATACTATTGTCAACTGCTAAAGATTGGTGACCTTCCCAACATCAAGGTACTAGTAATCTTAATTTGGTAATCAGAAGGTTTCTTGGTAGATATAGAATGTTGGAATAAGAGAATGTAAGTGTTTTAGATTTAAAAAAAAAATTAAATAGCCTAGTGAATTACCTGTGTTAACTATAGGTCTGTGTCTGCCTCAGTAGACCATAATAGTCACTCCTGTTTGGTTATGTACTTACTTGCTTCTCTGCAATTTAGGGGATTGGATTGTTGCCCAGGACTGGAAGTTTAAGTGATTTGTCCAGGATCATGCACCATCACATTTGAGAGATAGGCTTGAATTTAGGGCTTCCTGACTGAGTCTTGCTTTCTACTTTGTCACATTGCCTTTCCGTGTTTTCCATACTAATATTAATTCTTGCTTAAGTTTTGTGTGTGTGTGTGTGTGTGTGTGTGTGTGTGTGTGTGTGTGTGTGAGGCAATTGGGGTTAAGTGATTTGCCCAGGGTCACACAGCTAGTAGGTGTCAAGTGTCTGAGGCTGGATTTGAACTCAGGTCCTCCTGAATCCAGGGCTAGTGCTCTATCCACTGTACCACCTAGCTGCCCCTGCTTAAGTTTTTAAATGTGTAACTTGCCCATTTGAGGATGTCTTTTGGGATATCTTCTGTTGTTTTCTTTTTCCATCTTTGGCATTTTAGCTGATTTCAATTGCTTTATAGTTTTTTTTTTTTAATTAGGACTCTGTTTTGTTAATTTCAAAAATTTGGGGTTTTTTTAGTCTTATTTTTGTAGCCATTTTTCTTCTCTTTGTGGCTTCCCAATGTGGGCTTTTTTTTGGAGGGTGTATGAGGAGACTGGCTTCCTTTTAATAACGTTCACTCCTTAATCTTTTTTAGAAAGCCCAAAAGATAAAAATTATTACGTTTAATTATGCATATAGTTAATTGTCTTCATTGAAAAAATATACAATCTAACAGTTTTTGAAATTAGAAATGGGATGTATGTTGACTTAACTGTAGTATAAATTGAAACAGGGCCATAGATTTAGAACTAGAAAGGACCTTAAAGGCCATTCAGTCCAGTTTTTTAATTTTACAATTGAAGAAGGTGATTCCAGAGAGATCAAGTCTCTTGCCAAAGGTGATGTACATAGGCAGTGAGTGACAGCAGGGATTCAGACTGGGGTTCTGTAACTCCCAAGTTCAGCATTTCTTCCTCTGTACTATGCTCCCTTAAACAATGTTGAATTAATCCTGAAAAATTACATCTCTGTTTCTTTCCTTTGTAGCTACCAGGTAGACTACTACCCTCCTGTTAAGACATAATGATATAAAATCCATTAGGTTATAGTTATTTTACGTTAGTTATATAATTTCATTTGATATCTCCTTAGACATTTAGAAAGGCAACATGACATAGTGGGTAGAATACTGGTTTGGGAGTCAAGAAGACCTGTGCTTTTTCCACTTAATAGTGTGACCTTGGAGAAGTTTATAAGATTTTAGGTTTATAGCCAGCCATGGTGATGTACTCCTAATATCAGCTACCTAGGAGAATTGGGGTTCTCTTGAGGTTGGGAGTTCTGAGTTACAGTGGGCTAGGCCCAGTAAGTTCAGCATTAATATGGTGAACCCCAGTGTTGGGCCACTAACTGCCTAAAAAGGGACAAACTGGCCTAGGTCAGAAATGGAGCAGGACTAAGTTCCCCTGACAATCAGTAGTGGAATTGGACTTGTGAATAACCCCCGTACTTCTACTATGGACAAGATGGGGAGACCCAGTCTTTTAAAAAAAACACCCCAAAACCAGGCTATAGATGGACTGGATTATGCAATGATGGAAGGAATTCCCACACTGAGCAAATCACAGGTCATTGATATATTGATATCCTCTTAATAAGTTTGTGAAACATCCTCATTTCATTGCTAAAATATTTATAAATTATCTATTTCTTAGGTTATTAGTTTCATCTCTTTTATATTGACTCTTTTGCCTGACACCAAATTCTGGCAGTGTATCCTATTTGTAGTTGACAGCCTCCTGTACTGACTGTGCTTAAATTTCATCAGTTACCTATCTATAAAGCACAGTGTAGAATGGCTTACTTCTGGGAAAGCAGTGAATACTGCCTTTGGTGTAGATATTCTCATTAACTTTTCTCTAGATTTTGGGAATCTATCTTACTTTTGAGCTGTAGCCCTGTGTCCTCTAACTGTGATTCCAGTTGGTATTAAGAATAGTTGTGTAAAAAGAATTAGACAATAAGCTCCTCGAGGATAGTGAATGTTTTATTTCTTCTATGTGTTGGTTAGGTATAGTGCTTTGCCTATAAAGGCATGTAATACATATTTATTGAATTAAAATAAAGTGAATAAAATAGAAAAACTATAGTCCATTATATTTTTATATGAAATGATATTTTAGAGTATAATTTGTATCTTTTTCTTTAATGTCTTATTAATTGTAATTAATAATAATGTCTTATTATTGGGCATACAATTTCAAAAGTGCTTACTTTTTATTAAATTTAAAATTAATTTTATTTAGGTGTCACATACCAGGCAAGAAAGGAGCTCCACAAAGCATTAAGAAAAGTATTGGCAACATCAGCCAGAATATTCCGGAATCCTTTTGATGGTATGTGCTTAATTTTTTTTTTTTTTTTGCGGGACAAATGGGGGTTAAGTGACTTGCCCAAGGTCACACAGCTAGTAAGTGGTATGTGCTTATTAATACTTAATTCTGTAATATTAACTTTGTTATTTATTTGTGGGGCAGGGCAGTGAGGGTTAAGTGACTTGCCCAGGGTCACATAGCTAGTAAGTGTCAAGTGTCTTAGACCGGATTTGAACTCACGTCTTCCTGAATCCAGGGCCAGTGTTTTATCCGGTCTTATTCTTTTTTATAGTAAAAGCATGAGCAGTACTATTGAAGAGAATGACAGTATGCCTTGCCAGCAGGATTCTAATGTTGGCTGAGTTGGGGTCCATGGTCTTATTTCCTGTATTTTGAGAAGGAGGAGTGAAAAGTATCTATTTTTGATAATTTTTTGTTTGTTTGTTTTTTGGGGTGTTTTTGGCAGGGCAGTGGGGGTTAAGTGACTTGCCCAGGGTCACACAGCTGGTAAGTGTCAAGTTTCTGAGGCCAGATTTGAACTCAGGTACTCCTGAATCCAGGGCCAGTGCTTTATCCACTACGCCACCTAGCTGCCCCAGAAAAGTATCTATTTTTAACCCTACAGAACACCTGACCACTTAGTGACTATACCACTAATTCAGTTCTTAGCGCTGTACTTTATATCTTCCTGATTTGGCTTTTGGGCTAAATGAATTATCTGGTTGTGAATATCAAGAACTGACAGATTGTGTGTGTGTGTGTGTGTGTGTGTGTGTGTGTGTGTGTGTGTGTGTGTGTATTATTGGATATGGATAAATATATACAAGTGGATTTTTAAATTACATTATCTTTATCTTGGCTACCCATATTGAGTTATCTTTAAGTCCTGTTTTTTTTCATGTGGCCCACTACAACCACTTACCAAATCCATTTTCTCTTTGGACATACCTGGTAAGGCCTAGATTATATATGCATATTAGACAAGAATCCCAGTATACCTATGAGCAAGCAACTTTGTATCAGGACCAGTATCATTTTGTTCAATTCTTCATCCTATACTCTGCCTACCTCTAATTGAATATCTGCATAGTTGTTTTCTTACAATGTTCATGTTCATTCTATGTCACCTTCCCTTGTTTTCCCTCTAAGCCTTCCTTCCTGTCTCTTTTTTCTATTTGAATCCCTCAATTTCTGATCACATCCATCATTTTCTTTAATATTTGACTAACATGCCATACCAGAACTCACTCTCCACCCCTAGCTAATCATTGATATCTTTGTAAGCACTTGAATGTGTCCTGAGACTTGTTTCTTCCTGCTATACCACTGGAAAAGAAAATTTCTCGATTTCATGTTTTCCTTAATAATTCCATTTTTACCAACCTGGTGGAGGTACTTAATGTCTCTTATCTGAATTTCCATGTCATTTACTTTGAAATTCTCTTATCACAGCTTATTATCATTCCATTTCTTTCTTTGCCTTATAATCCCAAACTCTGTTTTTTGTCCTCATTGTTATTTCCAAGCCCTTGAGTCCTCAGTTCCTTCCCAGACCATCACCATTTCACTGACTATACTCTACTTCCATTTCTCATCTTGATCTCTTGGTAAGACAGTTCAACTCTACACTATCCTCTTGAGACCGTTGGAGGCAGCTAGGTGGAGAAGTGGATAGAGCGCCAGCCCGGGAGTCAGGAAGACCTGAGTTCAAATGTGACCTCAGATACTTAACTAGCTGTGTGACCCTGTGCAAATCATTTAATGTTATTTGCCTCAGTTTCCTCATCTGTAAAATGAGATAGAGAAGGAAATGGCAAACCACTCCAGTATCATTGACAAGAAAACCCCAAACGAAGAGTCAGATATGACTGAAAAACAACTCGACGACAACACACATTAGGACTACTTGTAATTAAAAAGCATATTTATGTTCTTGCATTGAGAAAGAGTGCCTCAAAACCTTTCTTTTTTAATACTCAAAGATTAATTTTTTTTTAGCTAAAAAGAGTATGAAGGAAAATGTTTTCTGATTTTTAAACTCTTATTTCCATTTTGCAAAGACCACTTCAGTACATTTGATTTAGAAGATCATGAATATGGCTTGTGGCTGTTGCTAAAGAAGAGCAAATCAGATGACAAAATGGTTCGACTGCAAGCGGTGAAAGAAATGGCTGCAAACCATTACTGGCATGGTAATGTCTCCCTTTGAAAAGACAGTAGTGCTGTCATCTAGATTTTTACACAGCTGCTGCAAAAACAACAGGTTGGGGTTAATGGTTATGGAAGGAAAAAAATATGGGTGTTTTTTCTCATAAAAACATATACTTGGGGGGCAGTTAGGTGGCGTAGTGGATAAAGCACCAGCCCTGGATTCAGGAGGACCTGAGTTCAAATCCAGTCTCAGACACTCAACACTTACTAGCTGTGTGACCTTGGGCACGTCACTTAACTCTCATTGCCACACAAAAAGAAAAACAAAAAATCATTCACTTAAGTGTTAGCATTAAAAATAATAGAAAAGATGAGTCTTCACTCTTCGTTATAAATGCAACATTCTTAGACTGACTGTTTCCATGACAAAAACTCTTAATCTTGCTCATGAATACTTGATGCTGCTGTTTCCTTGTGGCTAAGGTCATTAACTCATTTCAATATAATAAGGTCTAGATTGTGTGGTTCAGTGTGTGTGTGTGTGTGTGTGTGTGTGTGTATGTGTGTGTGTGAAAGATGATTTAAATCTTCTTCATTGTGTAAAGTATGTGTTTTGTTTTGTTTTTAAAACTCCTTATAAACCAACATTGATTTACATAAAGAACTAATGGGAGGGTACAAAATAACTAAAAATGCTAAAGTCCCACTCTAGAGGGAATGGCACAGAATTTTGGGGCATATTGGGAATAGTGAGCAAATAATCCAAAGCTTTCTCTCTAATTAACTTGAATACTCTAGGCAAGGTAATTAGAATTACCTTTTTTTTTTTTTTAGTGAGGCAATTGGGGTTAAGTGACTTGCCCAGGGTCACACAGCTAGTAAGTGTTAAGTGTCCGAGGCCAGATTTGAACTCAGGTACTCCTGACTCCAGGGCCAGTGCTCTATCCACTGCGCCACCTAGCTGCCCCTAGAATTACCTTTGAGACAGGCTTGAGATAAGTATAGCCGACCTCTGTAATTTAGATACTGACCCTGAGCAATCCTGAAGGTTGATGACAGAGTACCAAGAAGTGTCATAGAATCATGAGCTTTTGACCTAGAAGAGATATTTGAGACCATTTTGTCCAACCCAACATTTTACAAGTGAATGACAGAGAGGTGATGTGACTTACCATACAGGCAGCAAAGGGCAGGCCTAGGGATTGGAACCCTAGGTCTCTGATTTGAAAACCTGTGTTCAACTTCAAGCCAAGTTGAAATTTGTTTGATTTTTTTTTAAATTGAGAATTGTTAGGAAAAGTACTGAATTGTATCCTAGGCATTTATTTCTTTTAAGAAGCTTCTCTAAAAGCTATTTCTACCTACTGTTTGATGTGGTTTTCAGTTGCTGGTTAAGATTTTTTATTCTCCCAGTGGTAAAACTCAAAGTGGTCAAATGAAGGTGGTAAAGTAAAAAAGTCACTATTTCTCACCTACTGAATTTTATATTCTAAGTTTAAAATATATTTCAGTGTATGCTGGTTAGGTAGATATTTGATAATAACTATGAAATCAATTATGTCATTCTTGAGGTCTTTGTATTATAGGAATAGATATATTTAAATAGTTTTAAGTGAATGTGTGTAGCATTTTGTAATTTCCTAAATGTTTTCACATACATAATTTTGTTAATCTGTACAACAACCATAAACTAATTTTGGGACACTTCATGTGCTTTTACCATAGATTACCAGTATAGGACACTTGCTCAAGCCTGTGATGTGAGGACTATCATTGGTTTGGCCCGAAGCAAAGAAACAGATCTTCGTTTTTTCCTACCACCACCTCATTTGCCAGCAATAAAAGAAGTAAGTTTTATTTTTATTTTATTTTATTTTTTTTTAGTGAGGCAATCGGGGTTAAGTGACTTGCCCAGGATCACACAGCTAGTAAGTGTTAAGTGTCTGAGGCTGAATTTGAACTCAGGTACTCCTGACTCCAGGGCCGGTGCTCTATCCACTGCGCCACCTAGCTGCCCCAAGAAGTAAGTTTTAAAAGAAACCTAGAACATGGAAAATTAGGTTAACATGTATAATTTTAACTTTGATTAATTATCAAATTAATTAATTGGATTAATTAATATGATGATGGGGTACAACCCAATGCATCAAATATTTGTTAATACTCACTATTCATACAAGACATTAGAGATACGAAGGCAGAACTTAAAACAAATTACATTTTTTTTGAGAGTGGAGATACAACTTATAAACAGTAAGTATAAAAGGGGCAGCTAGGTGGCGCAGTGGATAATCACCGGCCCTGGAGTCAGGGGTACCTGAGTTCAAATCCGGCCTCAGACACTTAACACTTACTAGCTGTGTGACCCTGGGCAAGTCACTTAACCCCAATTGCCTCACTAAAAAAAAAAAAAAAAGAAACAGTAAGTATAAAAGCAATACTCCCTCCTACAAAAAGACTCCTACTCCATTTGGTAGGTATTTTCTTTTCATATTATTTTATTCTTCTTTGGTGACTATGCCATTACTGTAGTCTTTTAAGGTAAACTTCAAGGAGGATCAGAATCTCCTTTGAAAATGATCTAACAGGGGGTGGCTAGGTGGCGCAGTGGATAAAGCACTCGCCCTGGACTCAGGAGTACCTGAGTTCGAATCCGGCCTCAGACACTTGATACTTACTAGCTGTGTGACCCTGGGCAAGTCACTTAACCCCCATTGCCCCCCACACACACAAAAAAAAGATCTAACATCTTTGTATTACTATGGGCAGCAAAGCAGTGTTTTAAACAAGTTTTATTATAAATATATTAACTTGTCAACAAAACAACTCAGATAAACATACTAATTAAGGAACAAAATCTTATATAAAACCCTTAGCATTTCATGAGGTAGAAGCAGAATTAACAAACAAGTTGATTGGTTCTGTGGCCTTTTTAAGATCTGTCTTAAATTCCGGTACCTCTACCTTTGTCTTCAAAGCAGTATTTTAAGACATTTTTCGTGATTTCCTGTCTTTTTCCAGGATATACTTGAAAAACTAGAAGACAGTTGAAAATCTTTAAATTCCACATTAGCTTGTTGGCATGTGAAATATATGAAGACAAATAGGATATATTGTAATTAATTGGGAAAATATGACATACTCATGACTGCTGGAAAGCAACAGCATTAGATAAGCTAACATCATTTATAAGTAGGGTAACTTACTTTGTTCCAAGGTAAAAGTTAAGTGCAAATGTAGAACTTCACTTAACAGCAGGTCTTACAAACGATGTGGCTGTGCGTTAAAATTTAGTATTCACATTAATGATATATGAAATGTCTTATTATCAGTCAGACTTACACAACAATAACAGTACGATGAAGAGGTGGCCCTTCTTGACAAGTTTAACCTCTCTATATGTACCATTGGTCTCATCCTCTTCAATAGATTTTCGTCATTGTCATCCTTTTTTTTTTAATATTCAGTCTCCCCTTATATAGAGTTCCTCCTCTGCTACCTACAAATATTTCTTTCTGTTTCACACTCTCACCACACGTATCCAATGTTACCAATTCTGTCAGTTCCACTGATTTTCCAGTCAGCTGTTATTTTTATGTTTGTAACATCTCTTGTATATATCCCCTTCTCTCCTCTGCCAAAAGCCTATAGAGGAACAGGATGGTCAGTAATATCAAAAACTGCAGGTAAGGGGCAGCTAGGTGGCGCAGTGGATAGAGCACCGGCCCTGGAGTCAGGAGGACTTGAGTTCAAATCCGGACTCAGACACTTGACACTTAACTAGCTGTGTGACCCCGGGCAAGTCACTTAACCCTCACTGTCCTGCCAAAAAAACCAAAAAAAAAAAAAAAAACTGCAGGTAAGGTCCAGGAGGAGGATGACTGAGAAAATACCATCAAATTAACAGTGGTGACCTTTGAAAGAACAGTTTCAATAGAGTGGTTGAAGCCAAATTTTAAGGGATTGAAAAGTGAGTGGGAAATGAAGAGAAGACAAAGTGGATGACTTTTTTTTCTGTTTAGAATTTCATTTTCCAAATCACATGTAAAAACAAATTTTGACATCACTTTTTTTAAAACTTTGTGTTCCAATTTCTCCTCCTCCCTCCCTTCCCATCCCCCACCCCCAAGAACTCAAGCAATTCAATATGTTATACATGAATAGTCATGGAAAACATCTCCACATTAGCTAGGTTTTAAGAGAAAACAAATAAAAACAAAACTTCAGATTAAGGAACTGTAAAAAAATATGCTTCAATCTGTTTTCAGATACCATCAGTTCTTTCTCTGTAGATGGATTGCAATTTTCATAAGTCCTTCAGAGTTATATTGGATCATTGCATTGCTGAAAATAACCATGTCCTTCACAGCAGATCATCTTACACTATTGCTGTTATTTTGTATACAGTACATTTCACTCGGCTTCAGTTCATGTAGGTCTTTCCAGGTTTTTCTGATAGTATCCTATTCATCATAACTTTTATATAGTACCTTAAACTTCACAAAGCATTTTCTTCACAATAGCCCAGCAAAGTAGGTACCATACATTTTGCCATTATAGTCAATCATCATAACTATTTCCCTCCATCCTATTCCCTTCCCATATTTACTCTTATATTCTATATTCTTTTACCCTATTCCTCCTCAAAAGTGTTTTACTTCTGACTGCCCCCTCCCCTGCTCTGCCCTCCCTTTCATCCTTCCCTCCTTATCCTCTTACCCTCCTACTTTTCCCTAGGGTTAAATAGATTATTCCTCCCAATTGGGTGTGTATGTTAGTCCCTTCTTGAGCCCACTCTGATGAGATTAAGGTCTTTGAGCTAATTCTGTGTTCCAAATTTTTCTTCCTCCCGCCTCAACCCTCCTTATGAAATCAAGCAATTCAATATGTCATACATGCGCAGTTATACAGAACATCTTCACCTTCCTCGAAAATGTTTTGCTTTTTACTGTTCCCTCCCCCAGTCTGCCCTTCCTTCCTTCTCCTCTTCTCTCCCCACCCCCTTATCTCCTTCCCTTCCTACTTTCCCTCAGGGCAAGATATATTACTATACCCACTTGAGTATGTATGTTATTCCCTCTTTGAGCCAATTCTGATGATAGTAAGGTTTACTCAGTCCTCCACTCCTTCTCCCTCTTCCCCTTCCCTCCATAAACTTTTTTCTTGTTTCCTTCATGTGAGCTACCTCTCCCCAGTCAACATTTCCCCTTCCCCCTCCCATAGTGCATTCCTCCTACCCCTCAACCCTATTTTAAAGATGTCATCATGGGTTAACTAGGTGGCACAGTGGATAAAGCACCAGCCCTGGACCCAGGAGGCCCTGAACCCAGATCCAGCCCCAGACATAAGTCACTCCATCCTGCTTGCCCCACAAAAAAAAGGATAAACAAAAAATAAATGTTTTACAAATATCCCTTCATATTCAGTTCAGACCCGTGCCCTCTGTCTAAGTGTATTCCTTTCAGCTACCCTAATACTGAGAAAGTTCTTATGAGTTAGAAGTATTATCTTCCCATGTAGGAATGCAAACAGTTTAATCTTTTAATATCCCTCATGATTTCTTTTTTCCTGTTTACCTTTTTATGCTTCTCTAGGTTGTGGATGACTTTTAAAAAAGAGTTTAGCTGTGGATGGGTAAAGGTGTATAGCACTTTTAATCTGAACAGGAGTAGTAGGGTCATGTGAATTTGTTTTTTCTTTAAGGAAAAGGGAGACCTAGGAAAGACTAAGGAACTATTGAAGGACTGAAAGTTTTAAAGTAAGAGTTGAAGGAAATGAATGAAGGGACAAGCTTCTAGAGAAGAGTGGAGGAATAGGATCAAGAACACAGGTAGAAGGGATTGTCTGTGGCAAGGATAAGGCACACTTCTTTCACAGAGGTTGTAGAAAAAGAAGAGAAAGTTGTTGGCAATTTAGAGGAGGTTTGTGTTGTGGAGGAGTGATTTTCAACCGATGACCTCAATTTTCTCAGTAATGTAGGAAAAAAATATCCTTTGCTGAGATGCAGAGGGAACATAGTAGGTAAAAGTTTAGAACAGTTTCTACCCAGAGGATTATAATATCAATTAGGGAAGAAAGTGATCACCATGCATCCATAAGGGATCTACTTGGATTAGATAATGTAAATTTGTAGTGGAACTATTAGAAGTAGGAGAGGAGAAGGCAGATTGAGGTTGGCAAAGCATGAGAGACCACTGAACAAAGATCCAAGGATTAGGTAAAAGACCAGTGTATAGCTGAAGAAGCCAAGTTCTTTGCTTTCCTTGTTTATATGTCTTTGTTTTTCCTTGTACCTATAAGATCGTTCTTCCCGAATTCTTACCTGTTGGATTTTTAATCATCCTTTAAAGCCTAATATAAATGCTTACTTTCTTCATGAAATATTCCGTGATTGCTATTATGAGTCAATTAACTTTCCCTCATGAAAATAATAGAGTACTTTTTTTTCACCTCTCCAATGCACTTACTATTTTTTTACTTTTGTTTTTACATCATTTGTTTCCAGACATCTTGGAGGTTTTTCTGTCATGGAGTTTCCCATTGCCACGAAATAAATCAATTAAGCAAAGCCAACGGAGATATTATGATTGTCTCTGCTACCTGTAAATAACATTCTGAATCTATAATCTCCAACCTTTCTAAAGAAAGAAGGTTGGTGCCTTTAATCACCTGATCTAGGACAAGATTGATCATTAAAATTAGTCAGTCTTGTGTTCGGTGTTTGTTTACATTATTGTAGCAATTGTGCATATTATTATCCTGATTTTACTTCCCTTACTTTGCCTCAATTCATATGTCTTCCCATGTCGCTCTATATTTTTCATATTCTTGGTTTCTTATTTCATTATAACATTCTATTACATTTATCTGCCACAGTTTGATCAGCCATTCCTCAATTGATAGGCCTGCATTTTGTTTCCAATTTTTTGCTATCACTAAAAATGTTGCTATTTGGTATGTATGATACCCTTCTTTTTTCTTTTTCTTTTTTTTGATACCCTTCTTTATTAAACTTTCTTGGGTTATGAATCTATATCTATATCTCTGTATCTATAGGCATAGATATATAGGAATAGGTATATCTATAGGTCTAGATATATATATATAGAGAGAGAGAGAGAGAGATACACACACATGCACACATACACATGCACATGTACACATACATACATGTGTGCGCTAAGAACAGTTTAGTATCTTTTCTCACATGATTCCAAACTGTTTTTTAAGAACTCTTCCAGGGGCAGCTAGGTGGTGCAGTGGATAGAGCACCGGCCCTGGAGTCAGGAGTACCTGGGTTCAAATCCGGCCTCAGACACTTAACACTTACTAGCTGTGTGACCCTGGGCAAGTCACTTAACCCCAATTGCCTCGCTAAAAAAAACAAAAACAAAACAAAAAAAACCCTCTTCCACTAATTCACAGCTCTATCAACAGTGAAAAGAGTATTAGTGTCTCTATTTTCCCACTGCGGTTCTGATATTGACTGTTTTGTTTCTTTGCTTGGTAAGAAATAAAACTTCAGTTTTGCTTTAACTTGCATTTCATTTTTTAGTAGAAATTTTAAGCCTTTTTTCATGTGATTGTTGATAGTTTGTAGTTCTTTTTTTGAAAACTGTTTATGTTCTTTGACTGCTTATCTATTAGGGAATAAGCTCTTGGTCCATGCTCTACATAAAACTTGGATATCAGACTTTGAGAGAAATAATTAAGGCAAAGGTCTCCCCCTCCCCCAAACTTGACAATTGCTCCTTTTATTCTAACTACATTAATTTTGTTCATGCAAAACTTTTTTTATTTTATGTAATTATAATTATCTAAGGCTTTCTCAGTGTTTTATCCTTCTATCTATTGCTGTCTGTTTTTTCATGTTTGGGCCATTAGGGCTAGATGACTTCCAATTACTTTCTTACCTTGAACCAGGATAGGGAGAAGGTGGTTCTGTTTGATCACTGCTTTGTGCAGACTTGATGAGATGTCTTCAGTTGCTTTATACTCTCTTTTTCTCTTGGTGTGAAGTCTCTTCTTCCCCTTGACTTTGTACTAGGTTGTCTGTATCATGGGATTGGGCTGATTCAAGACTCTCATGTTTGCCCCCTCCCAAGAAGGGAAAGAAGACAGAAATTACCATAGCCAAAGCTCAAAATGCAGGCAGGTCTCTTGGGATGGTAATTCTATGCAAGCTCAGTGATGGGCACAGTTAGGGACAGTGGGTTCTTGGTAAAGCCTTTTACTATATTTAAGAATTTAACTTTGGAGGCAAGGCATGTTGCCTATCTTTTTGATTTAAATTTTTTGGTGAGGCAATTGGGGTTAAGTGACTTGCCCAGAGTCACACAGCTAATAAGTGTTAAGTGTCTGATGCCGGATTTGAACTCAGGTCCTCCTGATTCCAGGGCTAGTGCTCTATCCACTGCGCCACCTAGCTGCCCCCTTGCCTATCTTTTTATTTATTTTATTTTATTTTTTTAATTGTGGTACTTTTTTTTTATGAGATATTTTATTTTTTCCGTTACATGTAAAGATAGTTCTCAACTTTTGTTTATACATGTTTTACAATTTCAGATTTTTCTCCCTCCCTCCCCTCCCTCCCCCCTCCCCTAGACAGCAGGTAATCTGATATAGGTTATATCTATATATCTCTATACATATACATATAGATATATATATATACACACACATATATATACACATAATAACATTAATCCTATTTCTGCATTAATCCTGTTACAAGAGAAAGAATCAGAGCAGTGATGCAAAACCTCAAAATAGAAAAAAAAAAACAACAGCACCCAAAACAAAAGAAATAATATGGTTCAATCAGCATCTATACTCCACAGTTCTTTCTTTCTTTTTTTTTCTTGGATTTGGAGATCCTCTTCTATCATGAGTTCCCTGGAACTCTTCTGTACCATTGCATTGGTGAGAAGAATATAGTCCATCACAGTAGGTCAACACTCAATGTTGATGATACTGTGTACAATGTTCTTCTGGTTCTGCTCATCTCATTCATCATCAGCTCACGTAAGACCCTCCAGGTTTCTCTGAACTCTTCCTGCTCATCATTTCTTACAGCACAATAGTATTCCATTGTATTCATATACCACAACTTGTCCAGCCATTCCCCAATTGATGGGCACCCCCTCAACTTCCAATTCCTTGCTACCACGTAAAGAGCAGCTATAAATATTTTTGTACATGTGGGTCCCTTTCCCCCTTCCATGATTTCTTTGGGCAAAAGACCTAAAAGTGGGATTGCTGGGTCAAAGGGTATGCACAGCTTTATCGCCCTTTGGGCATAATTCCAAATTGCTCTCCAGAATGGTTGGATCAGCTCACAGCTCCACCAACAATGCATTAGTGTTCCAATTTTCCCACAGCCTCTCCAACATTTATTATCTTCCTTTTTTGTCATTTTAGCCAATCTGATAGGTGTCAGGTGGTACCTCAGAGTTGTTTTAATTTGCATCTCTCTAATCATTAGAGATTTAGAGCATTTTTTCATATGGGAATAGATAGCTTTGGTTTCTTCATCAGAAAACTGCCTGTTCATATCCTTTGACCATTTCTCAATTGGGGAATGACTTGGATTCTTATAAATTTGATTTAATTCTCTAAAATATATAGGGAATTAAATCAAATTTATAAGAATCCTTGCCTATCTTTTTTTTTTTTTCTTATGAGATATTTTATTTTTTCCGTTACATGTAAAGATAGTTCTCAACTTTTGTTTATACATGCTTTACAATTTCAGATTTTTCTCCCTCCCTCCCCTCCCTCCCCCCTCCCCTAGACAGCAGGTAATCTGATATAGGTTATATCTATATATCTCTATACATATACATATAGATATATATATACACACACACATATATATATACACATAATAACATTAATCCTATTTCTGCATTAATCCTGTTACAAGAGAAAGAATCAGAGCAGTGATGCAAAACCTCAAATTAGAAAGAAAAAAAAAAACCAACAGCACCCAAAACAAAAGAAATAATATGGTTCAATCAGCATCTATACTCCACAGTTCTTTCTTTCTTTTTTTTTCTTGGATTTGGAGATCCTCTTCTATCATGAGTTCCCTGGAACTCTTCTGTACCATTGCATTGGTGAGAAGAATATAGTCCATCACAGTAGGTCAACACTCAATGTTGATGATACTGTGTACAATGTTCTTCTGGTTCTGCTCATCTCACTCATCATCAGCTCACGTAAGACCCTCCAGGTTTCTCTGAACTCTTCCTGCTCATCATTTCTTACAGCACAATAGTATTCCATTGTATTCATAAACCACAACTTGTCCAGCCATTCCCCAATTGATGGGCATCCCCTCAACTTCCAATTCCTTGCTACCATGTAAAGAGCAGCTATAAATATTTTTGTACATGTGGGTCCCTTTCCCCCTTCCATGATTTCTTTGGGCAAAAGACCTAAAAGTGGGATTGCTGGGTCAAAGGGTATGCACAGCTTTATCGCCCTTTGGGCATAATTCCAAATTGCTCTCCAGAATGGTTGGATCAGCTCACAGCTCCACCAACAATGCATTAGTGTTCCAATTTTCCCACAGCCTCTCCAACATTTATTATCTTCCTTTTTTGTCATTTTAGCCAATCTGATAGGTGTCAGGTGGTACCTCAGAGTTGTTTTAATTTGCATCTCTCTAATCATTAGAGATTTAGAGCATTTTTTCATATGGGAATAGATAGCTTTGGTTTCTTCATCAGAAAACTGCCTGTTCATATCCTTTGACCATTTCTCAATTGGGGAATGACTTGGATTCTTATAAATTTGATTTAATTCTCTAAAATATATAGGGAATTAAATCAAATTTATAAGAATCCTTGCCTATCTTTTTAAGAAAAATAAATGTTTATTTTTAGATCATTGTAACTTCCCAGTACACCTTCCAGTAGAATTCTCCCTCATGTCTTGTTTTAATTTAAAATGCTTTATTTCTTGAATTTCTTATTATATTTTGATTTTGAGGGTGAATTATGTTGAGATACAATAACTCACTCTACCATCTTGCACTTGGGTCCTGCCTTGAATGTTTGTTTTTAAGACTGGAAGCACTTATGTAGTTCTGATGTTTGTGTTTGTTTTAGTTCTTCATTGATTTCCTGAACCCTTTTGCTGTGCTGAACTGTTTAGTTATTGGAGAACTCCTTTCCGTTTTATTTCAGGATTACTCCATTGAAGAGGAGCTTCGACAACTGCTGGCATCTTTACCTCAGACTGAGATAGACCATTGTATCCAATATTTCACATCATTGGCTCTGAGGGAAAGTAGTCAGTCCCTAGCTGCTCAGAAGGTGAATGCATTCACACATTCATTCAACAACTATTTATTTGACACTTACTATTGGCAAGGCATAATTGTGATTTCTAGATGCTTAGTGCATATAGTAGAAAAGGTACAAAAAAATTTTAAGTCATTTTTAGAAGAAAGGAATTCTCTGGTATGAACTTCAGATGAGTTCAGTATAGGCATTCCTGATTCATGCAGTGTCCAATATATAGAGAAAATAAGTTAAATACTGCCCTTTCCTTCACTCACCTATCCCGAAGCAGCTTTGCTTTGAAGGATACTCTGTTCCTTGCCTTCCTTTATATGAGGTAGCACTGAGTTATCCTGGGTTAATGTCACTTTGTAACTAACAGTAGGGAATTATTTGACTCACTTGTATCATTTCCTTTCTTCTCTCTTGGGGTTATCATTCTGCACTTTCCTCTTATCTTTCATATTAAAAAAAATACCTCTTTAATAGGTAGATAGGAACATTGATAACCTAATTCCTCTTTCCCCTTTCCAAAATGAACCCAATTAGCCTAGTTGATAAGAATAAGAAAAGTTATATTTCTATGAGAGGAATAAGTAATCCATAAGTTTCAAAATTAAGTTAGAAACAATAGAGTATCAGTGTTACCAACCTTGGAAAAACTCCAGGGTGATCTTAAGACTTTTAACACATTTTTTATCTCTTTGTCATCCTCTAATTAGGCAGCTAGGTGTCACAGTGGATAGAGTGCTGGGTCTGGAGTCAGGAAAACTCATCATCCTGAGTTCAGATCTGTCCTCAGACTCTTTATCTGTAGCTGTGTGACCCTGAACAAGTCACTTAACCCTGTTTGCCTCAGATTCCTGATCTGTAAAATGAGCTGGAGAAGGAAATGGCAAACCACTTCAGTATCTCTGCCAAGAAAACTCCACATGGGGTCACGAAGAGTCAGATGTGACTGAAAAGCAACATCCTCTAAACTTGCTTTTTCTGAAACACCAGCATTCAAAGTATTTCTTAATCAATTTCGGTGTTTCCTTTTTTTTTTTTAAGATTGTTAGTATTACAAAAGTATTGTTTAAACTACATTATTAATTATATAGGTTTTTTGGGAGGGAGGGAGGCTAGCTTGTAAAGTTAGCCATCATTTCTATATCTATGTTTCTGTCTGAAAATCTGTAAATTAAGTTTCAGTAGATAACTTAGAGGTGAATTTTTGGAACACAAAAGTTATGAATCTCTTAAAATGGTATCTCAATAAAAAGATTTCACCCAACCCAATTTTTCATACATAAGAATACTTCTGCTTCATGAAGAATATGGATCATATTTTGTGTATTTTTGAGTCAAATGATTATTAGCATCCAGATGAACACAAGCAGAGTTGAGTATATTTCATTAACAAGTATTCATTTTCTGTGGCAGCTTGTAATCCTTAGGAAGATAAGAAAGGTAGTCTAGGGTTGCTAATATCCTGACTTTCTGTCAACAGTTGCTGCCATTTCTTATAGAATAGTAGTTGCCTGATGTGTCCCTGAGAGTGCCAAAGAAAGGTACTATTATTCATATTGATCATAGTTCTCTTCTCTAATCTTCCTAATGGCTTCCTTATGAGTCAAAGGCTGGGACATTGGGATATGTCTCTTTTTTTTTTTAATTTTTTACTTTGAGTTTTTTTTATTGATGTCTTTGTTTTTACTTTGTCTTCATTTCTCAATGTAGTCTTCTCTCTTTCCTTATCCACACTTATCCCTTGTAGCAAAGAATAAAAATAGAAGAAAAAAGAATCATTCAGCAAAACTATCGAACACATCAATTGAATCTGACAGTATATGCAATGTTCCCCACAGCTTCAAAGAGAGATACATTTTCTTGATTACTATAATTATAATGTCCACTTTCTTGTTTTATTTACATTACTGTAGTCAGAGTGTTTGTTTTCCTCATTCTGCTTACTCTACATCAGTTTGTATTAGTCTTCTCATACTTTTCTGAATTTTCTGTCAGTTAAAGTAGTGTTCTGTTAAATTTATGTACTCTGATCTGTTTAACCATTCCCCCAAAATGGGAATCTAGTTTGTTTCTAGTTCTTTGTTACTACAAAAAGTGCTACTATGAATATTTTAGTATATTTAAGACTTTTGTTTGTTTGAGTATATGCCTAGCTGTGGGATCTCTGGTTCAAAGGATATGGACGTTGTAGATATCTTAGTCATTTTTCAAGTATGATTCTAAAATATTATTCAGAATGTTTGGAGCAGTTCACACCTCCACCAACAGTGCTTTGATAGGACTGTTGAGGGAAAACTTCAGAGTTGTTTTGATCTGAATTTCTCTTATTATAGGAAATTTGGACCAGTCTTAAAAATGTACTTGAACTATTTGGAATCATGACTTTGCCTTTTCCATACTTTCGTGGAAGTTAAACTAAGGATATAACTAGTTTTTTTATCAAGAAGTTTTTTGTTCTGTCACTTTCCACTTTTCATCTTTTGTTTCAGAGAATGTGTGTACATGTTTGAATTATTTTGAAGTTAACTATGTTAATATTTTTTGTGGCCTCCTTTTTAGAAATGTGAGTCTGAAAACAGTTAAATAGCACAGTAGATAGAGTGCCAGGCATGGAACACTTACTAATTGTGTGATACTCAGCAAATCACTTAACCTCCCGAAGCCTCAATTTCCTCATCTATGAAACGAGCATAATAATAGCACCTGCCTCCCAGGATTGTTGTGAGAATCAAATGAGATAATAATTGTAAAGCACTTAGCACAGTGCCTGGCACATAATTAGTGTTACATACATGTTAGCTATCATCACCATCATTCATATCATTATTAAGAGGATAACGTCAGACAAAAATACCAGATTGTAATCTCTGACACCCAATTTTCAGACAAGTTGTGGGTATATTTTACAAAGGAAAACCTGTTGAAATGAATATACTGCATTTACTCATTCTATCAGCTCCTAACAAGCTGGAAAGATGTCAAATACATACTTAGAAGCAGACTGTGTCTGGATTTTGGGGTTCAGGCTACCTAAGATGGGAGAAGCTCTTTATCAGAAAGTTGTCCTCCAGGTGATTAATTCTTTTGGGCACAGCAAGTCACGTAGATTGCCTACTAACTATGGAGGGATTGTACTTTTATAGATGGAGAAGATTCTCTACCCTTAAAAAAACCTCCAGATTTTCTGAAATAACCCTGTGAAGCAGTTACTATGAAGCAGTTAATGCTTATTTCTTAAGTGCCTGCTGTGTTCTAGGCACCTTGCTAGGCCCTTGGGAATACAAAGACAAAAGGGAAACACATGGAGCTTATGTTTTCCTGGGAGATACAACAGGCACATAGATAAGAAAATACAGGATATATGTAAGATAAATAATATACTGAGGAGGGACTAACAACTGGGTGGGATAAGAAGAGACCTTCTGAAGGAAATGGTACTTGAGTTAAACTATGAAGGGAACTAAGAGTTCCCAGAAGTAGAAGTGAGAATGGAGAGTGTACTAATCATGGAGCTCGGAGATATAATGTCCTTTACAGGGAACAGGAGGCAGGCCAGAATGACTGGAACATAGAGCGTGGGAGTGGGAGTAATTTGCAGTCCTTTAGAAAGAAAACAAATCTTGTGTCTGTTGCTTTTCTGCTACTCTATCTGTGACTAAACATTTCTTCTCTATGATCAACCATATTTTTAAAGGTTGTGTTAAAAAAAAAAAAGGCGGAAACCAGATTGTGAAAGACTTTAAATGTTAAATGCAGGAGTGTGTATTTTAGCCAAAAGGCAGTGGAGAACCACTGAAGTTTCTTCAGCTGAGCAATGACATGGTCATACCTGTGTTTAGGAATATCAGTTCAGCATTTGTGTGGAGAAAAGGGTGGACTGGTTGTAGGGAAGACAGCTAAAAGACTGGGGGGGAGTGGCAGTGAAGGCTTAGACTATGGTGGTTGTTGTGTGGTGGGAACAAAGGTACACAGAATCAACAAAACTTGGCCTACTGGTTGGATGTAGGAGGCAGTATAGAGTGGAGGATGATTCCAAGGTAGTGATTATCATCATTGACTTTTGTTTTGTTTTGTTTTGCTGGGCAATGAGGGTTAAGTGACTTGCCCAGGGTCACACAGCTAGTAAATGTCAAGTGTCTGAGCCTGGATTTGAACTCAGGTCCTCCTGAATTCAGGGCTGGTGCTTTATCCACCGTACCACCTAGCTGCCCTATCTATCATCATTGACTATTACTGATGTTTTAGAAATGAGAAAACTGGCTCAAGGATGTTGTGACTTGCCTAAAGATCCACAGCTAGCAAGTCACAATCTTGGAATATGAGCCCAGCTATGCTGCTATCAAGATCATTAATCTTTGCACACATGCTTTCATAAAAGCAAACGTCCGTCAGATTATTTATTTCTAAAACTTACCTGATACCCTCAAAGACTTTCTGATTGTTTCTCTTAGCAAAATAGCTTCCTTTTCTGAAACAGGATTTCCCTCTATTTAAAGAAACTTGGATAGCAAAGATTCATGTACCTTAAGGCTAGAATTTGGATGGATGTTCCTCATTCAAACCTACAACTCTTGTTTTTGTGATCCAATTTTTTTTTTGTTTTTTTTTTTGTTTTTTTTTTTTTTGCGGGGCAATGGGGGTTAAGTGACTTGCCCAAGGTCACACAGCTAGTAAGTGTCTGAGGCCAGATTTGAACTCAGGTACTCCTGAATCCAGGGCCGGTGCTTTATCCACTGTGCTACCTAGCTGCCCCTGTGATCCAATTTTTAACTGGAAAATCAAACACATATAAGAACATCTCAAATGTTCTATTACCATGAATCATATCTCTTCATTTGAGGCCCACTTGACCTTTATAATTCTGTTACATTTACTTTTTTTTTTTTTTTTTTAGTGAGGCAATTGGGGTTAAGTGACTTGCCCAGGGTCACACAGCTAGTAAGTGTTAAGTGTCTGAGGCCGGATTTGAACTCAGGTCCTCCTGACTCCAGGGCCGGTGCTCTATCCACTGCGCCACCTAGCTGCCCCTACATTTACTTTTGATTTTTTTGTGTTATTTTTTCCACTTACATTGTTATAATTACTGTGTATATTGTGTTCTTTGTTCTTCTTACTTTATTAATTGTTTATATATCTTGGACACTCTGCCCTTATAAGAGAAATTTGATTCAAAGATTTTTTTCCCCCCATTTGACCACTTCCCTTCTTATCTAGATGACTCCTATATGCATTAATGTTATCTGTGCAGAAGCTTTTCAGTTTCAATTTCGTTTTTCTGTTGTAAATGCAATATTATGTTCCTTTATTTACTTTAAATTTTTTTAAGGTGTCTGTGTTCTCATAGGCTTTCTTTCCTCCACCCCCGATTCCTTCTTTTCATTTGATATTCTGCTTTCCTTCCCTCCCTTTTAGCTAGTCCTCTCCCTTAGTTTTTAAATTTCTTTTTTTGTGTGTGCTGCTTTCCAAAAGGATTTCTCTTTCTGTCTTCATTATCCATCTTCTCTGTCTGTTGACTCCAGAACCTCATTCTCTGATTGATAATCCCTTATAATAACCTAGTTTCTCTTTTCTTGGTATTCTTCATGTAATCAAAGCTTCCGTGCTTTCCATTCTAGACTCTCCCTTCACTCTAGGTGTTTTATTCCACTGCCTTGTAAGATTTACTCCATGGATTCTCCTTTTCCATTTGCCTCACTCCCAGAACAATATTAGTCACTAAAGGTGTCAGAGAGAACACCTTCCCATGGTGAGGCTCCTCTCTTACCATTGATCTATTGTTGACCTTTTTTCTACATTTGCCTGGAAACTCTTCCTTGAGTCCATGATCTTCCACTCTTCTAGGTGCCAGTTGCTCCCAGGATTCTAGCTCCCTTCCTCCCAGTACAGGTAGACTTGTGAAGCACCAAATCCCTCAGGCCTCCCTCTGATTCATCTCATTTATACATAAATTTCTTCTTTGTTTTAAAGATATTTGGTAGCCTATAGATGAAGTCTTACACTTCTATGGGTTATGTCTAGTTGTTGAATAAAAACCATGGGTAACATTTTTTCCCCAGTAAACTTTGTTCATTCTTTCTGATTATAGGGTGGCTTATGGTGTTTTGGAGGAAATGGACTTCCTTATGCTGAAAGTTTGGGCGAAGTTCCTTCGGCAACAGTAGAGATGTTTTGTTTGCAGGCCTTAGTGAAACATTCTGAGGTAACTAAACATTTAAAATTTCTTTTAAAATGTAAAAAATTCAAACTGACTGTATTCCTACATAAATGTATATCTTATAGCAATGATTTTAAAATTTTTTCAAGTTTGAGAGCTCCTAGCATTGCTTTTCATACATACTCAGGAATGCTAGTGAGCTGTTCAAAGAAGGGTGGGCTGGCAAGTCATCAAATGAACACATTAAACTTGCCAACTGGACCAGACTTTTTAAGGGAACTTATAAAATTGCTTTTTGGAACCCTGAAGTTGCATTTTGAAAATCATGTCTGTTTACTATAACCTGTGAGCACCTGGCATTGTGGTTCCCTTTTCTTTCTGTCATGGAGTTAGGGGCCCAGCACAGAGTAGAGCAGATGGGATGTTTTGGCACAAAAAGAAACTTAGAAAAGCTAGATTGGATTTTGGTGGTTTAAGAATAGGGCCTGAATTGATGATGTAGTGATGCCTGCGTTGTTCTCTTCCCAGGAATTTCTTATCTATGTGAGTTATTTAAGTTTCATGTACCAGCTTAATAAAATTTTAATATTGAAAATTAGAAGACATGCCTTGAAATTGTCATTCTGTAAAATTAGTAAGTAGTGGAGCTAGTTCAGGGTGTGGTGATAAACTACGAGAGATTGGGGAGCGTGGTCCAATGAACTGTAGCATGAAGCAGTTCTTGTGCAGTTGTGCCCCCTGTTTCCTTTTCTCTTTCATTCTTCTTTGTCCCTGGTCCTTTCTCTTTTGTTGCTTCTTCTCTCTTATTTTTTAATTTTTAATTTTAGTTTTTTATTTGTTTTAGTGAGGCAGTTGGGGTTAAGTGACTTGCCCAGGGTCACACATGTTAAGTGTCTGAGGCCGAATTTGAACTCAGGTACTCCTGACTCCAGGGCCAGTGCTTTATCCACTGTGCCACCTAGCTGCCCCTTCTCTCTTATTTTTAAACTTTCATCTACAATCCCAAACTCTTTATTTCTTTTTCTCTGATTTCATCTTCTTGATTTTTTTTCTTTTGCCATTTTCTTGGGCCAGTTAGTGGAAGCTGTAGACATTGCTTAACTCTGCTGATAGTTAGGTTCAAAGTTGTAGTTGACACCTGACCTACTGACTATGCTTGTGCAGAGAGATTGCCTTCTTCCGTAGCAGAGACTTCAGGAGTTAGATGAACTTTTGCTAAGGTTGGAAAAGGTCTTTAGACTTAATCAACTGTAGAAGTTAATTTGAAACAGGAAGTCAGTATCCTAGTTATATATTTGATCCAAAGAAAATGCATAATAGCATAATGAAGATAGAAGGTTTGTATATGACATTTTTGTGAGATTTTTTCTTAATTATTCTGGCAGTGAGAAGCACTTTTTTCCCCACTTAGGTATAGAATTTGATTTTTTTTTTAACTCAGGTCAACTAATCAATTAAATCTAGTGGTTTTGAATGATTTTAAAAATAGTTTTTCGGGGCAGCTGGGTGGCGCAGTGGATGAGGCGCTGACCTTGGATTCAGGAGTGCCTGGGTTCGGATCCGGCCTTGGACACTTGACACTTGCTAGCTGTGTGACCCTGGGCGGGTCACTTGGCCCCCATTGCCCCGCAAAAGGAAAAAAAAAATAGTTTTTCAAGTTTGGTGATGCTCCATCTGGCCCATTGCCTGTCCTTAAGTAAGATGTTTTTATATGTGTACTGAACCCTAAATACACAAGAGCTATATGATGTGGTATAGGTCTGCATATTTTTACAGCATCTAATTTTAATACATTTATTATGTTAGATTGCCACACATTGTGATAAAATTGAAGCAAATGGAGGCCTGCAACTACTCCAGAGGATATACCAACTTCATAAGGACTGCCCTAAAATACAAAGAAGTATAGTTCGTATCATTGGAAATATGGCATTGCATGAGCATCTTCATTCAGCCATTGTCCATTCAGGTAACAAGTTAATGTGTTTAAAGTACATTAGGTTTGGTGGGGGGTTTTATTGCCTTATGATTTTAAAAGATAATTAAAAGTGATGACAGGAGTTTAATTGTATACTTTGAAGTCCAAGACATGTACTTCTCAGGAAAAGAATAATACAGCTACTGGTAATTTGAATTTCTTAGGTAGACTTGAAGGTATAATTCTCTCTCAGGCTTATGTTCTTAATTTTATTATTTTGATTGCTATGAGCCTTTTGCTAAAGTTCTACCTTCTAATATCTCATGAGGGTGTGGAGATGGCCCTGGGTTCTTTTGAGCATGTACCCTTGATAGACTCTTGGTTTGTTGTTTGAGGACCATTCTTGCTAAGTTTATAGAGCCTCTTTTCATACAAAAAACTCCAAAAAGCCATATTTCCCTCTGCCAAAATTGAAACATTAGAAACATTCAATCAAAGCTGACGTGTCAATACATTTTGAAGTAGGTCCCTAATAATATCCAGTAATTTCTTATTTGAGCAAAGCAAAATTAATAAAACAGCAAAGCTTTTAAAGGATTGACTACTAGTCTGTGAATTATTTAGGGTACAGCAATGTGTCAAACTATCTACTAAAAGTAAGAGAGGATGAAGATTGTTTCAGCAGAAACACAAATGAAATCACTAATCCATGAAATGTGATTGACAGAGGAGCTATATTTCAACTCTCTAGGAAGCTATGCACTATGAATTGTGTTCTTTTTCTTTCCATTTCTGATTTAGTGGCTACTTTTTCAGTTCTTCCTTTTAAAGATTTATATGTAATTTTCAGAATTGCTAGTGTTGGTGTTGCTAAGGATTTGGAATATTGAAAGGTGTCCTTTCATTTTTTTTTCTTATTTGGCAAAATAAAAACTTTAATATTTCACTGTCTTTTCTGTTGGTTTCCCCTCATTAGATTTCCTGTGAGCTTACACACTATGATTTTAAATTTCTTTATTTTTCTATACATTTTTTACTTTCCTGCATAGGGAAGGTACTTTTGGGGTAATTCTAATAGATAACATAGTTAGTTGATAACATGCTGGTAGATAATATAGTTAACTCTACAGTATCCATAGCAATAAGGAGATTAACAACAGCTAATTAATAACAGTATTAATAACAGTAAAGAAAACACAGATAAGAACATTTTAAAGTAATAATCATTTGCCAACCTGTTTTGAGGACATTGTACCCACTACCTATAGATGGTGAATTAATGAGATTTTTAAAAAAAATTAATTAATTAATTTATTTTTCTGTTACATGTAAAGATAGTTCTCAACTTTTGTTTATACAGGCTTTCCAATTTCAGATTCTTCTCCCTCCCTCCCCTCCTTCCCCCCTCCCCTAGACAGCAGGTAATCTGATATAGGTTTTATATATATATATATATATATATATATATATATATATATATATACACACATAATAACATTAATCCTATTTCTGCATTAGTCATGTTATAAGAGAAAAAATCAGAGCAATGATGAGAAACCTCAAAATAGAAAAAACAACAGCACCAAAACCAAAAGAAATAGTATGGTTCATTCAGCATCTATACTCCACAGTTCTTTTTTTTTTTTTCTTGGATTTGGAGATCCTCTTCTATCATGAGTTCCCTGGAACTCTTCTGTACCATTGCATTGGTGAGAAGAATATAGTCCATCACAGTAGGTCAACACTGAATGTTGATGATACTGTGTACAATGTTCTTCTGGTTCTGCTCATCTCACTCATCATCAGTCCACGTAAGACCCTTCAGGTTTCTCTGAACTCTTCCTGCTCATCGTTTCTTACAGCACAATAGTATTCCATTGTATTCATATACCACAACTTGTCCAGCCATTCCCCAATTGATGGGCATCCCCTCAACTTCCAATTCCTTGCTACCACATAAAGAGCAGCTATAAATATTTTTTACATGTGGGTCCCTTTCCCCTTTCCATGATTTCTTTGGGAAAAAGACCCAAAAGTGGTATTGCTGGGTCAAAGGGTATGGACAGCTTTATCGCCCTTTGGGCATAATTCCAAATTGCTCTCCAGAATGGTTGGATCAGTTCACAGCTCCACCAACGATGCATTAGTGTTCCAATTTTCCCACAGCTTCTCCAACATTTATTATTTTCCTTTTTTGTCATTTTAACCAATCTGATAGGTGTCAGGTGGTACCTCAGAGTTGTTTTAATTTGCATTTCTCTAATCAATAGTGATTTAGAGCATTTTTTCATATGGGAATAGATAGCTTTGGTTTCTTCATCAGAAAACTGCCTGTTCATATCCTTTGACCATTTCTCAATTGGGGAATGACTTGGATTCTTATAAATTTGATTTAGTTCCCTATATATTTTAGAGATGAGGCCTTTATCAGAAGTACTGGCTTTAAAAATTGTTTCCCAGCTTTCTGTCTCCCTTCTAATTTTGGATGCATTGCTTCTGTTTATACAAAAATTTTTTAATTTAATGTAATCAAAATAATCCATTTTGCATTTTATAATATGCTCTATCTCTTGTTTGGTCATAAACTGTTTTCCTTTCCAAAGATCTGATAGGTAGACTATTCCTTTCTCTCCTAATTTATCTATGGTATCACCTCTTATGTCTAAATCGTGTATCCATTTTGACCTTATTTTAGTATAAGGTGTAAGATGTTGGTCTATGCCTAATTTCTGCCATACTATCTTCCAGTTTTCCCAGCAGTTTTTGTCAAATACTGAGTTCCTATCCCAGAAGCTGGAGTCTTTGGGTTTATCAAACACTACATTACTAGTGTCAATTAATGAGCATTTTTTTTTTTTAGTGAGGCAATTGGGGTTAAGTGACTTGCCCAGGGTCACACAGCTAGTTAAGTATTAAGTGTCTGAGGCCGGATTTGAACTCAGGTACTCCTGACTCCAGGGCCGGTGCTCTATCCACTGAGCCACCTAGCTGCCCCTAATGAGCATTTTTAAAGTACCAACTTTGTGCATTGGAAATAAAAAGAAAGTCAAAGGATAGATAACATATAAGCAAATATTTACATGCAAGCTAAATACAAGACGAATAGGAAACAATTAACAGAGGAACAAGGCACTAAAATTAAGAAGGACTAGAAAAGACCTGCTATCAAAGCTAGGGTTTTAGCTGAGACTTAGGAATCTATGGAAGATAGGAAGCAGGAATGAGAAAGGAAAGCATTCCAGGCATGAGGGACAGCAGAGAAAATGCCCAGAGCCAAGAGATGGAGTGTCTTGTTTAGGGAACAATAAGGAAGCCAGTAGAACTAGACTGAAGAGTATGGAAAGGGTGGAAGGGGTAGGAAGATTGGAAAGGGGAACCTGTTTTACGAAGATCACTTTGAGAGCTGAATGGGAGGATAGACTGGAATGAGGAGAGACTTGTGGCAGTCTAACCATCTATGAGGCTCTGCCTGTGGATATGAGGGCCTGCCAAGGTCGTTGCCGTGTCAAGGGAGAGAAGCCAGTGCATTCCAGAGATATTGCAACAGTGAAGTGAGTGGGTCTTAGCATCATATTGGATATGGGGGAGGTGGGGCAAGAAGTAGTGAGGAGTCCAGGATGACACTTGGTTTTCAGGCCTGGCGTAGTGGGAAGACAGTGATGCCTAGATAGTAACAGGGAAGTTTGGACGTGCGGTGGATTTAGGGGGAAAGATAATGACTTCAGTTTTGGACATGTTGAGTTTAAGATGTCCGCTGGACATCCAGTTCAAGATATCTGAAAGAAGATTTAAGACTGGAGGTCAGCAGAGGGGTTAGGAAGGGTGAGTAGATTTGAAAGGCATCAGCATAGACATAATCATTAAATCCATGGGAACTGATAATATCACTAAGTGAAATAGTACGGAGGGAGAAGAAGGTATAGGCAATCCTGTGGGATTGCCGCAGTTAGTGGCTATGGCCTAGATAAAGATCTAGCAAAGAACCATATAGTAGACAGATATTCAGTGCTTTTGAACTCAGATGGATGTTGCCATTTAGAGCTGATTTGTTTTTTTGAAGAGGGTTTTAATCTTCTGCAGCTACTATACTACCTACCTGGATTGGAATCAAGGCCTCAGATCTCTTTGGTGCAATTAGTTCATGAATATGGGAAATGGGTTTGTGACCCTGACTCAGCTGGGATATGAAAGGTGGGATGTCAGGGAAAAGGGAACAGCTCGAGATAAATCACTATCATCCTTACTGAAGGTAGTTGATGGGTGGATAATCAGGAAACGACTATGATTTTTTGCCAAGATTATTGTCCTTTTCTGTGTACAGTTTAAAAAATAATCTAGGACAATTTGCCTTAGTAAGAGGCTTATTCAGGCTAAAAATAGACCCCAGTTAAACCAATTATAATTTTTCCATGCTTATTTCTCCCTTATTTTCTCTCTACTTTAAGTCATTTGAAAGATTAATAGCAACCAAAGGGAAAAGAATAAATTATTTAAATCAGAAGACTAAAAATATAAAGGTTTAAAACCATAAAACAACAGTTAAAAAACAAGAGTGAGGTTCACTAATATTACGTCTCTCTGTCTCTCTCTCTTTTTTTTTTTTTGCTGGGCAATGAGGTTTAAGTGACTTGCGCAGGGTCACACAGCTAGTGTCAAGTGTCTGAGGCTGGATTTGAACTCAGGTCCTCCTGAATCCAGGGCCAGTGCTTTATCCACTGTGCCACCTAGCTGCTCCCTAGTCTAACTCTTCTTGATGATGGAGAAATCTTAGTTTTGATATTACCCCTTATAAATAGTGAAGCTGGAAAAATAAATAGTGAAGCTGAATAGAAGCCGATTAATTAAAAAATAATAATTCATTGATTAATGATCTTATAGTTTACCACCTCCAGTGGTGAAGATTGCTACCCAATTACTTTTTCTTACCATATGCATTTCTTATCCATATCCTTCCTACAATCAAAGAAAAAATATTAATACTATCCTATGCACTTTAGGACATAAATCTTGCAGAAATAATTTTATGTATTTTACTAAATTTAAGCTAATATTTAAGCCATTTGTGGTTTAGAGAGATGTCCAGACTTTCATAGTTCTTTCATGCCCTATGATATATTTCTCAATTGGGCAAGTCACTTAACCATGATCTGCCTTAGTTTCTTCATCTTTAAAATGGAATAATAATAACATCTACTTCCCAGGGTTACCATTAGGATGAGATAATATTTGTAAAGCACTATACAAACCTTAAAATTCTATGTAAATGCTCATTATTTTTTTTTCACTTTTTTTTTTTGGTGGGGCAATGAGGGTTAAGTGACTTGCCCAGGGTCACACAGCTAGTAAGTGTCAAGTGTTTGAGGCCAGATTTGAACTCAGGTCCTCCTGAATCCAGGGCTGGTGCTTTATCCACTGCACCATCTAGCTGCCCCTATTGTTATTATTATCATGAACATATCAGTAGCAGCAGCATTAGTACTCCAAGATTAATTTAGGCTACATTTATAGGAATCCTGAATAAGAAAAAGATCAGGGGCAGCTGGGTAGCTCAGTGGATAGAGCACTGGCCCTGGAGTCAGGAGGACTTCAGTTCAGATCCAGCCTCAGACTCTTGACAATTACTAGCTGTGTGACCCTAGGCAAGTCACTTAACCCCATTTGCCTCACCAAAAAAAAAAAAAAGAAAGAAAATGAAAAAGATCATAATATGTTAAAATACATTTTGGAGTCAATATGCCAAAGCAATAGTTACTTTGAATTTACTTCCTAGACCACTCCCCTCAGTTGTCTCCTGGAGTACTCAAAAGGACCTCCCTCTGATCAATAGCTTAATCATTTCTCTTTGGATTGTGACTATTAAAAAAGGTCTGAGACACATAATTTCTGGATAATTTAATCATTTTATTACTGACTAACACGTTTATTAATAATAGGATGGTTATTTCGCCATCTCTCTTAGACCAAAGACCCCTAATGGCAGTGGACTCACAGTTTATATACCTTTGGAAGAGTAGATGTTCCTCAGAGTGGCAGTCAACTTTGATTGGTTAGCAATTAGTGAGAAAATGAATATTACAATGAGAGAGTGGGCTATATTACAATGACGGTCTTGGGGCACATGACTTGGATCATCTAAATCTTGGTCAAAGAGACTTATCCATTTCTGTGTCACCTAACTTACAAAAAGGAGGATCCACATTTTCTCAGACCAGTCTGAGTAAACACAGTGAGCAGGAATGTACCCATTAGTCCAAACTTAGAATATCTTTTACTGTTTTTGATTAGATCTCAGACATTCTGGCTGGGTATGTCTTTGAGAAAGATTACCCACACCAATTGATTTCTAGATGAGGAAGTAGAAAAAGTGAAAAACCTTAGTCCTAATACAGTAATTAGTTATTAAATACAATCTCTCTTGTTTAAACAATCATTTTATTATTTTATAATTTTATAATTTTATTTAAACAATCATTTCTTACAGGATAAACTAAAATGGGATAGCCCTTAAATGCGACTTTTGGGGTAGGGAAGGTGACTAGCCTAGTTATTTGGTTATCACCTTTAATACATTTCCTTAAGAAAGACTTTACCTTTAGTTCTTCCTACATTCTTAAAGATAAAAGTTTGTAAAGTTTTTTAAGTTAGAGAAATTATTATTTCTTAATATTTTCACTTTTACTAAAAAAGAGATGTTTAATATGCTTTTATATAAATCTTCCATAGAGAAATCAACCCAAAACACTGGTGGCCTTTCTCTAGTTTGTTTGGGTTTTTTTTAAATGCGCTTTAATACTTAAATGTAAAATTCCTGAAATGTCTCTTAACTCTTATTATAATGGCAGGATACTTTTCTGAGCATACATTTCCTGGATGATCTCATTTATTCCACTTCTCTGTTGGAAGTCATCAGTGGGAATATATATCAGCTTACATATGCTTAGGAGACTACATGACAGAGGATATAGAGGTCTGAGCTGGAATTCAGAAATACCTTTCTTTAAGACTCATAATGACTCTGTAACTGTGGCCAAGTCCATTACTCCCTCTGTAACCTAGATAATTCTTAGGGATAATACATGGATGAGTTGCAGTCTTCATTATTGTAGCTTTTTTCCATACCAGTGGCTTTCCACATGAATGAAATATGGGGTTAATAGGCCAAAACAATAGTCACTATGATTCTCCTTCTTAGACTACTCCCTTCTGTTGTTCTCCTTGAGTAAGAAAAAGGGTGAGCAATACAAAAAAAGCAGTATTTATGCCCAACATGAACCTTTTTATTGCCCTTTGGCTCACCTGCTAGTTTGTTTCTTTAGAAATTTTGGGGGGGGCAGCTAGGTGGCCCAGTGGATAAAGCACCGGCCCTGGATTCAGGAGGACCTGAGTTCAAACCCGGCCTTAGACACTTACTAGCCGTGTGACTCTGGGCAAGTCACTTAACCCCAATTGCCTCACCAAAAAAAAAAAAAAAAATTTGGTGTTCCATCATATGTAGCCTTATAGCATCACTGAGAACATACTGCAGTGGATAGAGCACCAGCCCTGGAGTCAGGAGAACCTGAGTTTAAATCCGGACTCAGACACTTGACACTTACTAGCTGTGTGACCCTGGGCAAGTCAGTTAATCCCCATTGCCCCACAAAAAAAAAACAACAAAAAAAAAACAAAAAACGAAATTGTGGTATTAGAGAGGATTTTTGAGAGTTCCTTGGACAGCAAGGAGATAAAATCAGTTAATACTTAGACTACTAATTAAACTATTAGTTAGTTAGACTATTAGCTGGAGTGTAAATACTTTGGCTATGAAAAGACAAGACTCATTGGAAAAGACTTTGATGTTGGGAAAAATTGAAGACAAAAGGAAAAGGAGACAACAAAGAATGAAATGGATAGATCGGGTCATGGAAACAAGCATGAACTTGGATAAACTTTGAGAGATAGTGGGGGATAAAAGGGTCTGGCTTGCTGTGGTCCTTGGGGTCATGAAGAGTTAGACGTGACTGAATGACAGTAACAACTACAGCCATTTCATTTCTTGAATTGATGTTGGTTTAGTTGGGTTACCATGCTTTCTTTAGATTCCTTCTTTCCCCACTTTGTAGTATTGTAATATTTTGGGAATGGGTTTATATTCTAAACTGCTGTTAGTCTTAGTTGATGTGTCTCTCTTTGGCAAAGAGATCAAGTGTTTTCCAGTTGAGGTGATTTCTGTACTCTTTTGGCCTCCTCTTCATTGTGATAATTGGTTTACATTGATTAACCTCTGTAAGAAATGATGGCAGTCAATGTCTTCTGCTTTTTTCATGTCCTGTTTTCATCTTTAGAAACTTATTTCAACAGATCAGGATAGAGCTTTGTACTAGTACCAAGGTAAATCAGTGTCTTTTCTCATCTTTAGCCATTCTTTGGATTTGGTATTGATTGTGACTTGGGTTAATATACTGTAACTTGTATAGCCATTCATTTCTCAATTGATGGGCACCCCCTAAGTTTCCAATTTTTAACCACTTCAAAAAGATCTATATGTATCTTTGTACATTTTTTAATACTTTAGTGAAGTTTTGCTTAAGGTAAATTTCTCCTTTATTCTATTCTCTCTCATTCCTCCATCTCTCTTCTTCCTTTTTCTACCTTTTCCCAATTGAGTGAAATGTATTTTTGTACCCAACTTTGTGTGTATACATGCAAGTGAGTATTCTGCTGTCCTTTCACTAATTCAGATAAGAGTGGTGTTCAAGGTGGTTGGTCTTGGCTTTCAGACAGTTCATTGATTTTTTTTTGGTGGGGCAATGAGGGTTAAGTGATTAGCCCAGGGTCACACAGCTAGTGTCAAGTGTCTGAGGCTGGATTTGAACTCAGCTCCTTCTGAATCCAAGGCCAGTGCTTTATCCACTGTGCCACCTAGCTGCTCCAGTTCATTGATTCTTAAGTGATCTCTTTGATTTTTATCTAGGTCAATTATTTTTGCTATGTGATACCTTATATTTTCGTCTAGTTTTTTAAGTCTTTTGTCTTTGTTTTAATATTTCTTGTTGTCTCATATAATCATTATTTTCTACTTAATCTGTTTAGTCTATTTAGGCTGAAGACTATCTTGTAGTTTTCTTTTATGAGTTGCTGTGGCCAAAGATTTCATTACTTAGTGGTCACTTATGTTGGGTCCTTCCTTGCTTAGCTAGGTTTGTCCTTGGACCACAGATGCAGTCTTATGATAAAAGTCTTTCCTGCTTCTGTCAGAGTTTGCATTCTCCATGTAATACAGAAGAGTCCAGGTCATCTTTACACCCTGATGAGGTAGTAGATTAGTTCTTTTACTGAGGATTCTATGAAGGTAACTGACATTAAGTCACCAAGTGTTATTGTTTAGCATGAATAATATGTAGGGCAAAAAGATTGAATTATTCAAAATATTACTAAAATATGTAACTGGCCAAAACTTTGGGCTGCTCTAGTGGACTGAATAGCATATAATATGGATAATCCATATTTAAAACTTTATGAAGACAAAATTTATAGACCGGGCTAGGTAATCAGTAAGTCAACATTCAGTAAAATAGTTGGTAAACATCTACTATGAGCCAGGAACTATGTTCAATTCTGAGGACGCAAAGAAAAGCACAAGACAGTCCCTTCTCCAACAGAATTCACAATCAAATGGATTGAATTATCCAATCAATGGGCTTTTCATTAAAGCTTTTTACTATATAATGGTGATCTTCCATTGTCAGCATGTTTAGCAATGAATACATAGAGCAAACATCTGGAAATCTTTCCATTTGTAGATGGAGTACTGTAAAATGTAAGAGTTGTCAGAATGAAAATAGTTATTTTGATTTGACAGTAGCAAAATAAAGCAAACTTTGCCTTAGGTAGAAATTGGTTCTGTTGCTTTTCAGAATGATTTGTTGGGGCAGCTAGGTGGCGCAATGGATAGAGCACCGGCCCTGGAGTCAGGAGGACCTGAATTCAAATCCGACCTCAGACACTTAACACTTACTAGCTGTGTGACCTTAGGCAAATCACTTAACCCCAATTGCCTCACAAAACAAAACAAAACAAAAAAAAGAAAGAATGATTCGTTATTTTGCTTTGTATATTACAAATTATAGAACAATTGATATTTTCATTGTTTCTTTTCCTTTACAGTATGTGCATACTTTTTTCTTTAAAGGATTTTGTAATTTTTCACATTTGTATAGTTTTAGTTTTGCCATTTTTAGACAGTAGTATTATTAGTAGTAGCATTATAAGAAAATAATAGATTATTTCTTTTATTACTTTAACCTAAAAATTAGTGAACGAATAGCTGTTGTTTTCATAAAAGGAAGGCATTTAAATTTGATAAAGTGATTATTATGTTCCCACAGTTCAAAGATAATTAAATGACTTTTTAACTGGTTATGATGTCTATGTTTAACTATAAAATAATTCACGTAAGCATTCCAAAACTATGTGTTGATTTGGCTTGAGTAGGGTAATACTTTAATTTGTGATCTCATCAATGCGGTCATTCCCTCCATTGCTGCAGATAGCATTATATCCATGCCTTCTCAATTTGTGTGATGCTTATCTGTGCTTTTTTCTTAGATTTTCATAGCATGTGGAGGGTTTTTTCTAGATCTTTTAAAATTTGTGGATTTATTACATAGTCACTGTTATCTAAGAACAAACAATCATTATGCTTTTGTGACTTCAGCTTTTCTGAAAATTAAACTAGGTGAAGGGTGGGGAATATAATTTGTTTAGATTTTACACAGCATAAATTCATTATATTAAAATGGGAACTAACTTTAGTCCAGTATTCTCATTTTATAAGTGAATCCTAGAGAAGGGAAGTAACTTGTTGGAGGTCACATCATCAGTCAGTCCCCATACTAGATTATGAATCTTTTGACTTTCATTTGAATTCTCATTACTCTTATACCATTTTGACTCAGTGACAACAACAGATAATTAGGGTGCTCCTCTGATATGTATGCAAAGCATGCTGAGTGTTTGGGTAGTTAAAAAGCTTAGAGAATATACATTTCCTGCCCTTTCCAGGGTACAGTATTGGGGTGGGGGAGTGGCTAAGATACAAGAACAATACATGCACCATATTAGATGAGTGAACTAGAGAGGTACAAAATATAGTCTGATGTCCAGAGCTGTCATTATTAGTGAATCATGAAATATTTCTTAGAGGAAGTAGAATTCGATTGAACTTTGGAGGGTGGCTAGGACCAACAAGCTGGCAGAGAAGGAAGACTTTTCCACCGTAGCCAACAGCTTAACCAAGAGTGTGGAAATTTTAGGGCATGTTTGGTAGATGGAGAATGTAACCCAGTTCAGTTGAAGTGTACAGTACATGTAAAGAAGTAATATTAGATAAGGCAGGAAAGATAAGATTATGGAGAAGGACCATGAGTTCTAGGCAAAGGAGTAAGCACTTTATCAGCAGAAGTAGGAAGTCATTGTACTCCATGGAACAAAATAAAATTTTCATCACTTTGAAGGAGAGCCAGTTTTGATCTATCATATCTTTATTTTCACTCTTTATGGTATTTTGTTTTGATCCTCTTCCATACACACACACACACACACACACACACACACACACACACACACACACACACTTTTTTTTTTTTGGTGAGGCAGTTGGGGTTAAGTGACTTGCTCAGGGTCACACAGCTAATAAGTGTCAAGTGTCTGAGGCCAGATCTGAACTGAGGTCTTCCTGAATCTAGGGCTGGTGCTCTATCTACTGCATCACCTAGCTGTCCCCCTCTTCCATATTTCTACCAATTTCTATTAAATGAATCTCAATTTAACCCTTTTCTCAAACTTTATGTAAGCATAAAATAGCTACATGCAAATCTACGAGTGAAGATTAATTCTTTTGGAACATAGAGTCTTAGAGAGTTGTTGGGATCACAAAGTTAAGAGATTTGTCCTGAATCCTCTAGCCAGTAGGTATCAGAGGTGGGACTTGAACCCAAGTCTTCTTGACTCCAAGGCAGCTCTCTCAAAACTCAGGTGGTGACAGTGGGAACAGAAAGAAGGGACTAATGGGAGAGAGATTGCAGAGGTAGATGCTAGAGTACTGGTTAGCCAATGAAGGGGGAAGAGGACGCAATTAAAGAATGAATTTTTAAGCCTCAGTAACTTGGTAGTACCATCATCAGAAATAGAAAAATAAGGAGTGGTAGTTTTGAGGGGAAGAAGTTCAGTTTTGTGCATGTTGAATTTGAAGTGTTGATAGGACACCTAGGTAGTGTCATTCAGTTAGCATATAATATGGAATGCTGGACTAGTGACCATTCAAGCCATAGATGCAAAACTAGGAGAGTACATTGTCATGGAAGTCAAGGGAAGAAAAAAATTTCTATGTGGGTCCCCTCCCTTTCCTTCCCCTCCTCCCGTGTGTGTGTGTGTGTGTGTGTGTGTGTGTGTGTGTGTGTGTGCGCGCGCGTGCGTGCGTGCACATGTGTATTCGCTTTTTTGGTAAACAGTGATTATTGACCTTGGACTAAGTAACCCATTTCAGTAGATGGGGACAGAAGTCAGATTAGAGAATACAATTTCTAGAATTTTGGTACTGAAAGCTTGAGTCTTGAAGTAGGATCATGAGTGAATTTACTTTGAGAATAGCTATGTTAAAACTAGAGCATGTTTGTAGAAGAGAAGGAACCAGCAGAGGAGAGATTGAAAGGGGGCATAGAACCAGGAATAGAAATGGAAAGTTAGCTTGGCAAGTGCATATATTGAAACTGTTTTTCTTTTGGGATAATATTCCTTTGATCATTCTATCTTTAAGAAACACCAAGTAATAAATATTGATTGGAGCCAAGACACTCTGTTAAATGATTTTTTAAAGGTAAAAGGAACTAGGGTAAATGACAGTTTCGCTGCACAGTTTGATGTTTAAAATTTTACCTCAGATGAAGATTATTCTATATAAGTCTTAGTAAACCAAGGAAGAAGGTAAAATTTTCTTATATGAAATGATATCTCATTTTAGGCTTTTAAAACTGGGTCCTATATTCAGAGGCACCCACATAAGACAGGAATACATAATTGAAGGCTTTGAAAAAACCATTTATGATCGGTTTCTAAATTAGGTTTTTGACATTTTAGAATATTCAGGTGGCATCAAGGTCAAGACATTAAAAATGTATAGTAATAGTTAACATGCTTTTGAAATAGGAATATTTATTGGAAAAGGAAGGGCCATAATATGATGAGTATAATATTATTTCTCAGTAAACATTAAAGTCTAGTTTCTATACGTGAGAAATGAAAACATACTAAGGATGTCTCCGTTGTAAAAGATAAAGTAGATATGTACTTTTGAAAGAACTCTGTAAAATAATAAAGGGCTAATTCTTTGCTCCTGTTTTCCATGTCCTGAAAAAGTAATATAAGAGAACACTCCATAAAATTAAAGCCATACCATTTAGAATTAATAAATACTGTACTTCTCTGTTTAGACAGTAATTAACTTGTGGAATGTTGCTTTAGCTATGCTAGCTAGAATTTTTTTAAAGGGCTCTCAGTTTTTATACTTTTATCTATTCATAAGCTGATTTTTGAAGAGGAATTTTTTGTCAAGGGTGTACTAGTGAATAGTGAAAAATGATTTATAGATTTGCAACTTGTTTGGAAACATTTAGCATTAACCAACCACTGTCATAGGTGTCTCTAGACTCATTGGATCTTAGAAAATTAGAATAAACTGGTTTCATCAATTCAGAAAAACCTTTTCTCAGGAGAGAGGGATATTTATGGTTTGCTTTCATTATCCTTCAATTTAAAGTCTCTTCCTAGCTTAATTCTCAACAAATATGAGACTTGGTTATATAATAATTGAAGAGATTTTTTTTTTATACTAGGCTGGGTTTCCATACTGGCTGAAGCAGCGAAATCCCCACATGTCATTCAGGCTTCACATGCTGCTAGAACCCTGGCTAATCTGGACAGGGAAACTGTGCAAGAAAAGTACCAGGATGGAGTGTATGTGCTACATCCACAGTATCGCACTAGGTAAGAAAGCAGAATGGAATAGAATAACTTGTTTTTCTTGGGGCATATAAAATGTGTAGGACTGAGATTTTTAATCTTCCTTTCATTAGTTAAATACCATTAAGTTTAGGAAGAAAACCTGAATCAGTAGGAATTTCTTAAAATACTAATTTTACCTCTCTACTCAAGAACCTTCAGCAGGCTCACGGTTTCCTATGATGTGAAGGCCCTACTTTCCCATTTTCTAGACCTTTCATAATCTTGCCCCACCCAGTAGGTTTTTTTTGTTGTTTTTTGTTTTTTTTTTGGCTGCAGGGCAATGAGGGTTAAGTGACTTGCCTAGGGTCACACAGCTAGTAAATGTCAAGTGTCTGAGGCTGGATTTGAACTCAGATCTTCCTGAATCCAGGGCCAGTGCTTTATCCACTGCGCCACCTAACTGCCCCCCCACCCTGCAGTTCTAACCTTATTTCTCATTTCTCCCCAGCATGAACAATTTACTCCAGTCATATCTGTCTTCTTACAGTTATGCATTCTACATTCATTCCCCCATCTGCTTTTGCTCATTTTGTTCCCACTGCCCTTTTCTCTTCCCTTTTGTGTAAGTCATTCTACTCATTCTTCAAAACTAAGTTCAATTCCATTATCTATGAATTCATTTCTGTCTACTTCAGCTCATTTCAGTCTCCATTCGTAAAGTTTCTGTTGTCAGTTCCTTATAGTTTTGTACTTGATTTTTTCACATTTTCTCTTATAATCTCATGTATATCAGCTTTCCCCCCTATAGATTATGCTAGCCTTGGGGGGCAGGGTCTTCTATTTCATTGCTTCCCCTATAATGCTGGTTATATAATATTTTATTAAATAAAATTTTTGGGGGGGTCACTACTTCTACAATGATTGGCTCAATGGTTTGAAGAGAGTGATTGGAAAGCCAACACTTATTTAACTAAAATGATGCTTTATTTGACTTCATTGGAGGATGAGATGATTTGGTTGAGGCAATTTTATAGATAGCTGAAATTCCCCCTCCCATTGCTGAAATGTTTTTCTTCTAACTATTTTTGATGGAAAAGTTTTATTCTGAAATATATTACATAAATCCTTAACAGGACAGCTAGGTGGCATGGTGGATAGAATGCTAGGCCTGGAGTCAGGAAGACCTGAGTTCAAGTCTAGCCTCAAACTTACTAGTTGTGTGACCCTGGGCAAGTCAAGTAACCCTGTTTGCCTCAGTTTCCTCATCTGCTAAGTGAGCTGGAGAAGGAAATGGCAAACCACTCTAGTATCTTTGCCAAGAAAACACCAAATGGGATTATGAAGAGTCAGACACAACTGAAACTGAACAACAACAAATCCTTGACTTGGTGAACAAGAGTAGATAAGATATAATTTAATTTTTTCTGATAATTCGGTATCATCATGATGAACATCAGTTATCATTCTACCACTGTAGTACAGTGATACCTCACAAGTGATCAAGGCACATGTGGGGCAGTTTGCTTCTATGCTATATAAACCCTGGGTTGTCCATATTTTTTTAATTGGAGTTTCTCTTGTATTTTCCTTCACTGTTACTGGTCTCAGAATACGTGGCAACCTCTACTCCTCACCACTTATGATTTGTTTTCTGTTCTATCAGGTTGTTATAAAATAAGTACAATATAAGAAGTACAGAAAAGTTCCAAGAAAGAAAAGATGGTCAAAACTTACTTAATAAGCAATTTTAATTTTATAAAGATTATTAAGTTATGCTCTGCTGGTTGTACTTCTACAAACCCAAGAGAATGGACTTTGTGACAGCTATTTTCTTACTGCCTCAAGGCACTGTTTTCTGGCTTCATGACTATTTGAGATTTTTGTGGTTGACAGAAATCTGATCACTAGATTGCTACATATTTATCCAGTCAAAATGAACCCAGGAAACTAGGACCTGGAGGAAATTGTAATAATATAAAAGAAATTCAACAGTGACAAGAGTTTTTATACAATTTGAATACAATAACTTGTACTAGTTTTTTAAGTTATTGATCACCACCATCAGATGTATCATTGTTATGACAGTGAGTATAGAAAGGGCCATTGAGATTTTACCATCTGGTTAAATTTGGGGCAAGTTTTTTGTTTTGTTTTGTTTTTTAATCAGTGATTCATAAATATGTATGGATACCCAGGAAGCAATGGAGACAGCTTTTCAATAAGAAATCTTAACGATTTAAAAAATTTCACTTTGTAAACAAAAGTAATTTTTTTTTTTTAGTGAGGCAATTGGGGTCAAGTGACTTGCCTAAGGTCACACAGCTAGTAAGTGTTAAGTGTCTGAGGCCGGATTTGAACTCAGGTACTCCTGACTCCAGGGCCGGTGCTCTATCAACTGCGCCACCTAGCTGCCCCAACAAAAGTAATTTAACAATGTTTTATATGTGTAAACTTTGCCACTAAAATATCAGCAATAATTTCTCCTTAGTTTGCCTTCCCTCAGGAAGTATATAGAAATAAATTTGTTTTAAATCTTCCTTTATTTCTGATATAGATTAATTTCTACTCTGGATAAATATGATTTGCAAGGTTTTGTCTGTTCCCTTTCACATATAAAGACTATGGAATGACAACATATTTTGCTATTTTTTCATATTCTCTTACTAGTTTTTTGAAATATATAACTCCTGGTTTAAGATATGACAGTAATCTATTTGTGTTAGCTGTTACCCCATTCTTTAGGATGTTTGATTTGGCTGTTCTGAAGGGTTAGATTTGTATCCTAGCCATCACTCACCTTTTGGTATGCGTTCTGTGTGTATTCTAGGTCAACTTAGGACAACCTTCCCTGAAAATAAATAAATAAATAAGCAGGCAAGCAAATGAAGAAGTAGATGAGTAAGTGAACACACACACACACACACACACACAATACACATACACACATTTGTGTGTGTGTGTGTGTGTGTGCGCGTGTGTGTATGAAATATGTACTAAACAGGTTTCACTGTGTTTCAGATAGAATTGAGACATCACCAGGAAAATAAAGGACTTTAGAGATTCTCACTGGTGCAATAATGTACATATTCTGCTTCTTTTTTAACTTTTTCTCCTATTAGTCAGCCCATTAAAGCAGATGTCCTTTTTATTCATGGCCTTATGGGAGCAGCCTTCAAAACCTGGCGTCAACAGGACTGTGATAAGCTTGAAATTGAAAAGGCCTCAGATGAAGAATGCTATACACAGTGTTGGCCCAAGGTAAGGAAAACAGACTAATTCTTGGGAGGTTATTGTATTGAGGGAACACTGCGGAGAGAATATGATAACCAGTAAAGTTGTGGTATAGTCAAAAGAATGCTGTATTTGTCCTGAGTCCTCTTTTCTCTTCACTTTCTCTTCCTTGGTGATCTTATCAATATCCATGGATTGAATCATCACATCTTTGGTGATGATTCCCAAATCTGTATATTAAGCCCAAATCTTTCTCTTGAACTCCAGTTCTTGTTATCCTATAGACATCTAAAACTTCTCAATATGTCCAAAACAGAATTTATATTTTCTTCCAAACTTCAGCATTCTCATCTAGACTTCCTTATTTCCCTGTTGGAAACTTTGGTTTGTGGATTATCTTCCTTGACTCTTACTTTTTTCCCTCCCCCTTTTCCCCTAATCTTTTTTTTTTTTTTTTTTTGGTGAGGCAATTGGGGTTAAGTGACTTGCCCAGGGTCACACAGCTAGTAAGTGTTAAGTGTCTGAGGCCAGATTTGAACTCAGGTCCTCCTGACTCCAGGGCTGGTGCTCTATCCACTGCACCACCCAGCTGCCCCTCACCTAATCTATTAGCAATTTTATCTTCATAATGTCTCACATCTGTCCCCTTCTCTCCAATCACACAACCTAATTTAGTTCCTCGTCATTGCAATTGCTTCTCAATTTGTCTCCATGCTTCTAGTTCTTTTCCCTTCAAATCTAGTCCTCAAACAGTTGCCTAATTGATATTACCAAAGTATAAATCTGATTGTATCGTGCCCTTACAAAGCCAAACCAAACCTTCAATTTCATATCAGCTTTGGATAAAACTCAGAATTCTCAGGCCGACATTTAAAAAAACCCTTCATTTTTTGCCTTCATTTTTAGTTTTATTCCCCTTTATATATTCTATATTTCAGTCAAATAGGCTTCCTTGTACACAACATTCTTTTTTCATGCTTTTCCAAAGGTGTTTCCACATACTTGTAATGTATTCCCTTCTCACCTCTGCCTTATAAAATCTCTAGCTTCCTTCAAAATACAGCTCAGGTACCTTCTTCTACAAAAAGCCTCCCCTGATCACCTCCAACTCACCCACTTGTTATTGATCTCTCCTTCTTGAAATAGTTTGGTATATATTTTATGTTTATTTATCTGTGCATACATATTTCCATTCTTTCCAATAGAATGTAAGCTCCTTGGTGGCAGGAAATTGTATCCCCAGTACCTTGAACTTATTAGACATTTAATAAATGTTTATTGAAATGAAATAGTAAAGGACACTGTAAATGTTTTTCATCAGCAACTGTACATCCTAATAATTGTCATGTTTGTGCCATTAACATTCATTTCTTGCATACTTATTAACATGTATCATATATGTCTCACATTAGACTACTCTGGTTTGTGGAAAGTAAAAAGGAGAAAAAAATTTAGGCCTTTTATAGAAGTGAAACACTACTAATATAAATGAAAACTATTTCATTGGTAATATAATTAGATAATAATCATTAGTGTTCATTTATGGTTATATATTGCAACAATTCATTATCACAATATTAAATTTGTGAGTGCTTGAAATAGAAGTTTCTGTAGTATCTAAAATCAAGAGAACTGTCACATCATTATATTTATCTCACAGGATCCTTTTTACATAGCAATAGTGTTGTTTATACTTTGTTTACCAGGACACTGAGGCATGGAGATATTAGAACATGCCCCAAATCACACTGTTTCAGTACTGTATCTGTAAATATCATCTCTGGTATGCTACTATCATACTTTAATCACAAGGCTTATAGAATCACATTCATCCATTTAAATTCATCAAGTTTATCACATACACCAAAAAGTAGTTCTTTGGAATTCTATTTAAGCTGGTAGCATGGAAGAGTGCAGAGAAGCCTGTTGCTCTGAAATACCTTCTAGCAATGCTCTAAAAAGGACAGTACATTGCAAAATGATGAAGAAATGAAAAAGGAAGAATTAGTAAGCTTATTCATTCAGCTCAGGATGGCACAAAGTGATAGCCAGAAACCACAACACTAGAAAAGAGGTGTCACCAGGAAAGCCAGACAAACAATTGTAGCAGGGATTTGATGAGCAATGGTCCTAACCTTTAGGAGGTGATAGAAGACCAGAGCAATACCCCACAGGGGCAGTCTTAAGAGCCACGCTGAAGTCTGCCAGCACGCTGAGCCCATATGTACCAGAGGAGGCAGGAACTCAGGAAACTGAGGATAGAACAAAACAATGCCTGACAAGCTTTTTAGAAAACTAAAGCAAATAGTAATCGTCTAAAAATTTCATCTGGAATCAGAAAATAATATTCTTTTTGTAGAAAAGCATCAAACTTTTTTCAATATGAATGGGCTTTGTATGTAAAAATATTAATAAAACTTTGGTTTTCATTAGTTTGTTGACTGAGAAGTCAGTCAATAAACATTTATTAAACACCTTCTGTGTGCCAGGCACTGTGATAAACACCAGGGGTACAAAAGAAAGGCGAGATAACTAGGAAATAATCAACAGATGGAAGGCACTAGAATGAAGAGGAATTAGGAAAGGCTTCTTGCAGAAGGTAAGACTTTAGCTGGGAACTGAAGGAAACTTGGGAAGCCTGAAGAGGGAGACCATTCTAAGTGTAAAGGACAGCCAGTGAAAATACCTGGAGCTGAGAGATGAAGTGTGTTTGAAGAACATTAAGGAAAAGTGATTAATATCAGAAATGGACTTTTTGTCACATTAACTTTCATCTATAATCTATTCTTCATACTTTAATTAGCTGTTAAATATAGTAAGAGGCCACTGGTTGTGAATTTTTATGTGTCTGAACTAACGTAGTAAAAATTCATGTGTTCTCTTTTTGTTTTACTCGTTTTGTGTAGACATGGTTAGCAAGAGATTGTCCTGCTCTTCGAATTATATCTGTGGAGTATGACACCAACCTTAGTGACTGGAGAGCAAAGTGCCCTGTGGAAAGGTAATAGAAGAAAATTATGTAAATTGAGGAGGGAGAATAAGGGAAATCAAGACATACTGACCTCAGTGGGGTGATTAAGTGCTTGAGATGGGAAAATTTTGATCTCACCTTCCTTTCATTGATCATTAGATATATGAAAATAGTAAAATTGTTTAAAGTTTAATATGTTCTCATGTCAAGCTTTTGACATGGATATTTTTGTTTGATATATTAGGATTTTGTTGTAATGCAATCTCCTTTTCCTGTTAGAAGTTAAGTTATTAGATGTGTAACTTACAGTAAGTCCTAGGTGCCCCATTTTGGGAGGAACAATGACAAGCTAGAATGCTTCAGAGGAGAATGACTAGAATAGCAAGGATCAAAACCACATCACGTAAATAATAGTAGAAGAAACTAAGGATGTGTGACCTGGGGAAGGAAGAGATAGGAAAGATACTTATCTAGATGTCTTCAAATATTTGAAGGGACTGAGAATGGAACTAAGTGACAGAGTACTAAGTAGGAAGCAATACAGCTGAGCTCTGAGCCTCAACAAAATTCCAAATAGATGTAGAAAATTGCACCAGACTGAATTCTGATAGGGAAGTCCAGAAAAAGGAATAGCAAGTCATTTGTCCAGGCCAGCTAAGCATAGGGAGACAAAGAAGTCTGCAGATACTGGGGACCCATAGTGAGTGAACAATCAAAGAATGCCAAAAAGAAATTTATAGCATATATCCAATTAATAAAGTGTCTTTGAAAAATCTAGTCTTTTTTGCACATTCTCACACCTATATTCATATTGTTCAGGAAGTCTATTGCTTACAGAAGTCATGAACTTCTTAGGAAGCTCAGAGCTGCTGGTGTTGGAGATAGACCAATGATCTGGGTGTCACATAGCATGGGAGGTACGTATACTTCTATTTCTTTTTTCCTTTCTTTTTTTGAGCCATTTTTTTGGTTTCCTTTACTTAAAATTACAAATAAATAACCTGGACCTTTAAAACCAAGTGCTTACTGGCATTCTTCTTGATCAGACTTGTAAATTTGTTGTTGTCTTTATTGACATGTGAAAGCCAGTCTGACAGATCTTGTGATAGAAACAACAATTAACAATAAAAATAAAAACAATAATAAATGTCTGTGAGTGGCTTGATAAAGTTGTTTTCATTTTACTGGCATCAGTTGGTTGACTGAATCATGATGCTTTGCAAAACACATACTTTATTTTTTGGGGGTGTGTGTGAGGCAGTTGGGGTTAAGTGACTTGCCCAGGGTCACACAGCTAGTAAGTGTTAAGTGTCTGAGGCCGGATTTGAACTCAAGTCCTCCTGAATCCAGAGCTGGTGCTCTATCCACTGTGCCACCAAGCTGCCCCCGGTAGACATCTTAAACTCAATATGTCCAAAACTGAACTCATTATCTTTTTCCCCACCACCCCCTCAAATTTCTTTAGTATTGTAGAGGGCAATGCCATCTTCCCAGTTCCTAAGTCTTGTAACCTAGTAGTCATCCTAGATTCCTCACTCTCTCTCACTGCCTGACCCCCCCTCCTGCACCCACATCCAGTCTGTTGCCAGAGTCTGTCAATTTCACCTTTGCAAGATTCTCAGATACACCTCTTTCTTGTCTCTGACACTGCCATTACTCTGGTGCAGGCCTTCATCACCTTATGCCTGAACGATTTAGGTAGCCTGATAGTGGGTCTTCCCACCTCACGTCTTTCCCTACTCCAGTCCATTCTCCATTCAGCCACTAAAATGTTTTTCCCAAGTGGCAAATCCAGTCATGTCACCCCTCTTCCCCTATTCAATAAACTCTAGAGGCACTCTGTTGCTTTCAGGTTCAAATACAAAATGCTGTATTTGGCATTCGAAGTCCTTCATAGGCAAGCCCGCTCCTACCTTTCCAGTCTTCTTACAGCTTTACTCATTAAATCATGTTCTACATTTCAGTATACCGGCCTCCTAGCTGTTTCATGAATAAGATGTTCCATTTCTCGGCTCCAATACTCATTTTCTGTCATACTCAATTTCTCATGCCTATAATACTTTCCTTCCTCATCTCAGCCTACTGTTGGTTTCCCTGGCTTCCTTAACTAAAAATCTCATCTTTTACAGGAAGCCTTATTTTTAGTTGCCTTTCCCCTTTGTTGTTTCCAATTTATCCCATTTTTGCTTGTTTGTATGTGCTTGTCTGCTTGTTGTCTCCTGTGGATTGTAAACTCTTTGAGGGCAGGGATGGGCTTTTACTTTTTTTTGTATCCCCAGCACTTAGCAAAGTGTCTGGCATATAGAAGACCTTAATAAATGTTTATTGACTGACTAGTATTTTTTAAAAGCCAAAAAAGAGGGGGTATCTTCTCATGTCTCTTCATTTAAGTCATGCTTAAGCTGTATAATTTTGTTAGTATGGTTGTTCTTTCCATCATATTATTGTGTATATAGTTTTCTTGGCTCTGCTTATCTCATTCTATTGCATTCATGCATATCTTTGCTTGTTTCTCTGTATTTATATCACATACATAATTTCTTATAGCAAAATATTCTCCATTATATTCATGTACCATAATTTGGTCATTTCCTAATCAATGGGTAAATACTGTGTTTCTAATTTTTTGCTATCACAAAATGTGCTGCTATAAATGTTTTGGTGTATTTGGAAACTTTCTTCTTATTGATCTTTTTTGGACCAGTAATGGGGTCTGTAGTTCAAAGTTATTGATTTTTTTTTTTTTTGGTGAGGCAGTTGGGGTTAAGTGACTTGTCCCAGGTCACACAGATAGTAAGTGTCAAGTGTCTGAGGCCGGATTTGAACTCGGGTCCTCCTGATTCCAGGGCTGGTGCTCTATCCACTGTGCCACCTAGCTGCCCTAGTTATGGATATTTTAGTCACTTTATTTGCATAATTTAAGATTGCTTTCCAAAATGGATGTAACCATTTCACAATTTCATCAATAATATATTAGTCCTCTTATCATTCCACAACCCTTCAAACCTTGACTCTTTTTTTTTTTTTTTTTGGTGAGGCAATTGGGGTTAAGTGACTTGCCCAGGGTCACACAGCTAGTAAGTGTTAAAGTGTCTGAGGCCGGATTTGAACTCAGGTACTCCTGAATCCAGGGCTGGTGCTCTATCCACTGCACCACCTAGCTGCCCCCAAACCTTGACTCTTAACATTTTTTGTCATTTTGATTATTTTTCAGGGTATGAGATGAAACCTCAGAGTTGTTTTATTTGCATTTCTCTTATTTGTTATTTGTAGATGAGGTAGTTGTGAGTACTTTGTAGTTCTTCTTTTGGGAACCATTCTTATCCTTTGACTACTTATCTCCTAGGGAATGGCTATTAGTCTTTATAAGTATTTATTCATTGTTTACATATCTTGGATACCAAATCCTTATTAGAGAAATTTGATACAAAGATTTTTTTTCCCCATTCACTTGCTTTACCTTTTTTTGTTAGGTCCATTAATTTTGTCAGTGAAGCAGCTTTTCCATTTCATGTAATTAAAGTTATCTATTTTATCCCTTATAATTTCCTCTCTCTCTTGTTTGGCTAAAAATATATCTTACATGAGTAAGCTATGAAGCTGTGAGAGGTATATGATGTACATTTTTTCTAACATTGTTATAGTATGAGCTTAAATATTAAGGTTGCATAGCCATTTAGAATTATGGAATATGGTGTAAGATGATAGTCTTAAACCTAATTTCTTCCAGACTGCTTTTCAGTTTTTCATGCAGTTTTTTAATCAAATAAGGAATTTTTCTCTAGGTAATTTATATTTTCCATTTTATAAAACACTGAGTTATTGAGTTCCATTGTTTCTGATTCTCCCTTATCTGGTCTGTTCCATTGATCTCTCTGTGTTTTTCAACCATTTCCAGATGGTTTTCATGACTACTACTACTTTATAATATAGTTTCCATTTGAGCTTAGCACCACTGTTCTACATCTTTTGGTTTTCTGAATGAATTTTGTTATTATTTTATCAAGTTCCATAAAACATCCTTCTGTTAATTTGGTCAGTATTGCATTAAACACATGAATTAACTTTGGTATTTTTTTTTTATTATATTAGCACAGCCTAGCCATGAGCCCTGATTATTCTTTCAGCTATCTAGGTTGTCCTTTGTTTCTTTATGGAGCATTTTATAATTAAATCTATACAATTCTTTTGTGTGCTTTGGTAGAACTGTCCCTACATAGTTTATGCATATTGTAGTTATTTGGAATGAGATTTCCTTGTTATTGCTTTTTGAGATTTGTTATTTATTATATTAAAATGATGTTAATTTTTGAGGATTTCTTTTGTAGACTGCAACTTTGCCGAATGTATTATTTGTCTTGCTTTGTATCTTTGCTGATTCGTTAGGGTTTCTAAGTATACCTCAGAAGATAAGGGGTTGTATGATTTCTTTTTAACTATTTTTATGCCTTTAATTTCTTTCTTTTGTCTGATTATTGTTGCTAGTATTTCAAGAACTACGTCAAATAACAGTGTACTTCCAATTCTGCAGATTTCATCATTTTTCTTATACTACTGATTTTGACAAACTGCTGTCTCTGTTCCTTTAATCCATTTTCACTTTAGATCTAATATTTATTAAGCCCATATTATACGAAAGGCATTATGCTGGATGCTAGTTTTGTAAAGATAACATGAAACAGAATACTAATCTTCAACAAGCTTACAGTCTAGTAAGGGAGAAAACACATAAATAATTTTAATAGAAATTTGTATATAAAGTGATATGAGAGATTTAAGCAGGGAACTAATAGAATCAGGGAAAACTTCACGGAAAGGATGATGACAGGATTTGAACTAGACTTTGAAGGATGGGAAGAATTTCAACAGTTAACATTGGGATTCCATTCCAGGCATAGGGGACATTGTCAGTGAAAGTTTGGTTCTAGGTGGATGAAGGACAAGGTGAATAGTCAAGAACTTGAATTTTTCTCATATGTTTGTTGTATGAAGGAGTGCAGAGAAGGTTGCAAAGTAAAGTAGCTACAGTGTGGAGGGTCTTGAATATGTTTGTCTTAATGCGCTGTTCTTATATAGAAACTTTTAAATTACTATTACTGCCCTTCTGTGCTGTTTAATGTACTTTGTTATGGGAGGGAAGGTCTAATAACTACCAATATAAAGGGGAGCTGAATTGTTTTTCCTGGAAACATCTCTTTGGTGAATCATCAGAGGTTTTGTGAAAATAATTAGAGTGTAACTCTCCTTCTGTTAAGGATTACTTTTAAGTGTGATTTTGTTTGTTTGTTTGTTTTGTTTTTTTAGTGAGGCAATTGGGGTTAAGTGACTTGCCCAGGGTCACACAGCTAGTAAGTGTCAAGTGTCTGAGGCCGGATTTGAACTCAGGTCCTCCTGACTCCAGGGCCAGTGCTCTATCCACTGCGCCACCTAGCTGCCCCTGTTAAGGATTACTTTTATTAAACAACTACTCTGTGGAGGGCAATGTGCTAGGTGCTAGGCATGGAAAGAGTAAGTGGAAGAGTTCTTTCCCTTAGGATGTCATAATATAATAGGGGAGATAAAATATGTATGTAAGGGACAGCAGTTAGACTATAAGTAGGGAGGGTCTCTCTTCTCCTCTTTCCCATTTGCATTCTTCTTAACTCCTTCCCCAAGTAGTTCCCCCAAACACTACATATTTCTCATATGTCTCCATTATGGTGTTTTAGCTTTCAGGAGTGGACACAGTGAGTGAGAAAGAGAGAATAAACTCCACAACCATAGTTCTATTCTTCTGAGAGCTTCTATAGTTCTAGGTCAATTAATTTCTTCAAATACTTAAGATTATACTATAGATAAACCCAGCATACTGAGGGAGATATAAAATTTTATGGTATAGTCCTATGTGAGAACAAGGCACAAATAACTAGAATAGACAATATTCTAGACATAAGGGTACTGGAGAGCTGCAATTAAACGTACTAGATGAGTTCTGAGGGTGAATGATGTTTCTGAAATCATAAAAGGCTTCACAAAGAGTAAGCATTGAAGTTAGACTTTAAAGAATAGATAGGACAGTCCAGGCATAGGGATAGGGTCATGAAAGTACAAAATATATTCAAGGACAGAGTAATTCAGTTTGGTTGGAGCATAGAATTTGAGGAGAGTACTTATGGGAGATAAGGTATAGAAGGCAGGGTGATAATTTGAGGGCTTTAAATTCTAGTCAAAATAATTTTAATTTTAACCTGTTAGCTATTAGTGAACTACCCAAATACTTTTATTTCTTTCTTTTCTTTTCTTTTTGGTTTTAATTTAATTAATATATATTGTTTTTACATAGAATCATTGATTCCCATTTGATCTAATCTAATTTTCAGGGAGTCCATTTCTTTTTTAAAAATCATAATTGTATTATTTTCCAGTTACAGGCAAAGTAGTTTTCAACACTTTTTTAATGAGATTTTGAGTTCCAAATTTTTCTCCCTCCTTCCCTTCCCTCCCCCTTCCCCAAGTCAGAAAGCAATCTGAGATAGGTTACATATGTACAATCACCTTAAACATATTTCTGTATTAGCCATGTTGTGAAATAAGAATCAGAACAAAAGGGAAAAACCTCAAAAAAGAGAGGGGAAAAGCCCAAAAAAGTAGAAATAGTATGGTTCAATCTACATTCAGATTCCACAGTTATTTTTTTTTTCCTGGATGTGGAGAGCATTTTCTATCATGAGTCCTTTGGAATGTCTTACCCAAATACTTTTCACTAGAGGACTGATGAAAAGGAATGCATAAGGAATATTAGTATAACAGCATTTTTAAAGACTGGATTAGAGTATGGAGAAAATGGAAATGGAAAGCCCTAATGGGTCCACAGTAGGGTGGATATTAATGAATTTTATATGAGAAGCAAAGAAAAGAGACAGTTATCCCAAAGTTAAAAAAGGAAACTGGGGAAATGGTAGAGCCACTAAGAAATGTTAGAAGAACAGGTTAGGCAAGAGAACATTGTTCACGTAGACAACAATATTGTTTAATGAAGAACTGTGAATGACTTGACTATTCTCAACAGTACAGTGATTCAAGACAATCCCAAAGGACTATTGATGAAACATACTATCCACCTCCAAAGAAAGAACTGATATTGATGGAACAGACTGAAGCATTGCTATTTTTCACTTTCTTTCATTTTTTTTCCTTTTAATCAAGTTTGCTTGTACAAAATTACAAATATGGTAATGTTTTACATAATCATAAATGAATAACCTATATCTGATTGTTTGCTGCCTCAGGGAGGGGAAGGGGAGGGAGGGAAAGAGGAATAAAAATTGGAACCCACAACTATAAATTAAAAAGTTTATTATTTTTTTGTTTTTGTTTTTTGGTGAAAAAAGTTTATTATTAAAGAAAGAAAAGAGGGGCAGCTAGGTGGCACAGAGCACCGGCCCTGGAGTCAGGAGTACCTGAGTTCAAATCTGGTCTCAGACACTTAACATTTACTAGCTGTGTGACCCTGGGCAAGTCACTTAACCCCAGTTGCCTCACTTAAAAAAAAAACAGGTTAGGGAAAAGAGAAGAAGCTCAGTGCTGGACATAAGTTTTAGTTGCTGGTGGGAGATTCAGGTAGAAATGTTCTGTAGGCAGTTGGAGACATGGATATTTAACTTAGAAAAGAGGTCAGTACTGGGAACAAAAATTTGGGAGTTATCTGCATAGTAGTAGTAATTGAATCATTGAGAATATTTAGCAAGGATGAGTGCTTAGAGATAAGATATCAAGGAAAATACCTTGAGGATTACTTATCTTAAGGAGTCAGGAAGAAATTATGGTGTCAGTGAAAAACCTGAAATAACCAGGAGAAATCGGGGATCAATAGTGTTTATTGTAGAGGGGTGTGGTCAAGGAAGATGGTTTAGGACACGATGTATGATTTCATTGGTCTAGGGAATTCCCAGGTAAGGAAATTTCTCTCTACCAGTGTAGGTTGGTGCTTTCTTTGTAGCTTTATAGACATAGCTAGAACACAGAAAGATTAAATAGCTTTATTAAGGGTGATAAGGTAGTATATATTAGAGGTGATACTTGAACCCAGGTCTTCCAGTCTTCAGTGCCAGCTTCTACCTACTCTCTTCAATACCGGCTTCTACCTACTCTCTTCAATACCAGCTTCTACCTACTCTCTCCAGGCTGCCTCTCAATGAAAATTTTGTATTTCTGATATGCTGGTTGGCCAGGGTTTAAGGAAGAAGTGAGTAGTGAGCAAGTACCAGATGTTGACAGCTTTTTCCAGAAATTTTATAATAAAGGAAGGAGAAAGATGGGATCATAGCTGGTTGAAGTCTAAGAGCCAAGGGAAGCCTCTTTTTTTTTTTATTAGAGAGAGCCAAGCATATATTTGTAAGCAGATGGGAAAGAATGAATGGAGAGCTAGAGATTAAAAATGCATGCAAGAAGGAGACGGTAGAAGGTTGAGAAGACAGGGTCAAGAGACTAGCTTTAGTGAGGGAAAGAGACAGTAAAGATATCCTTTGTATGATCAAAAAAAAGGAGGGCCTTGAACATCATAGTGCCAGCTATGTGCCTGGCACTGTGCTGAACACTTTACAAACATGATCCCGCTTGATCCTGACAACAAACCCAGGAGGTAGAAATTATTGTTCTCATCTGGGCTCTACAATCCCAAAGAAAAATGTTTGAATTTTAATTAAGTAACCAATGAAGGTTTTTGAGCAGACGTATGACCTGATAATATTCATACATAAGAAAGATTCACCTGCCAATGGTATGAGGATGGTTTAGTAGTGGGAGAGAGTAAGAGAGAGAGCACTTAGAATGAGGCTCTTGCCATAGTCCATTTACTCACCATTTATTAAGCTCCTATTGTATGCCAGCAGGCACTGTTGTAAATGACATGGATGCAAAGCAGAAAAGCAAAACTAGGCTTTTTCTTCAAGCAGGAATAAAAGTGACAGATACAGGAAATGTTGAAGTACAATTAGTAGTTCACTTGGGTACTTTGATTATTTTTCTAGATTTAGATTGCTGCCTCAAAAGGAACACAGTACATTTAGCCTATTTGTCTACTTGCTTAACATGCATTTTCTTTTGTGTTTCTTAGGCCTTCTTGTCAAAAAGATGCTGGTGGATGCTTCCAAGAAACCAGAGCTTAATTCCCTAATAAACAATACCCGAGGAATGATTTTTTATAGTGTACCTCATCATGGGTCCCGTCTGGCTGAATATTCTGTTAACATCAGATATCTGCTGTTTCCTTCTGTTGAGGTCAAAGAACTCAGCAAGGGTAATGTTTATCTTGTTACTTCCTGACAACAAAGATTTGATTACTTTGTCAAATTAACAAGTTATATCAGAGAAGTTAACAGAAAAAACATGGTTTTCAATAAATGAGCAAAAAATTGAGTTTAAAGTATAACTCCTTCAGGTTATCTCATTTTATATAAACCATATAGCTCCTAGCCCCTGGTGACTTTCTAGGAGTTGATTATTTATTGCCTTTTTCAAGTTAAAGAAAATATGTTAGAAAATTATAACAATGCAGCTTCACCTACATTGAAGGTCTTTTGTAAAATTATAGAGTACCGGGTTGTTTTTTTTTTTTTGTTAATAGTGCTTCTTATCTATGTATCTGTGCCTGTCTAGTTAATTCTTGTTTACTTGTGTATGAATATAGTACTTTATTTGTGACAAAATCTTAGTTTTAGTAAGGTTTTCCCTTGTTATTTATTACATATCAAGCTACTGTTTGTTCAGGGAATAACAATTTTAATATCCTAAGCACAATTAGAAAATTAGAAGGGAAAAATTAAAGTGACATGCCTTAGCCACTTTTTTAGAGTACCTGTGTATTAGACTTCTATGAGTTTAGAGAATCCCAATTTCTAACATTCATAAACTGGATTTTGATATTTTAACATTTATTATATCAGTATCTAACATGTTACAATATCAGTAATATTCATTATATTTTAGTGCTTACAACAACCTTAGCTGGCAATTTTCCCAAGACTTATACTGTGCACTTCAATTGTGTAAGATAATTTTCTCCATTGCTCCTCTTCCTTTTTCTCCTCTACCTTTCTATTCTTCAGTATCATCAAAACATAACAACTCCCATGTCCTCTTTCTAAGTAGACTCCCTCTGTGGTGATAGGGTTTAGATGATACATCTATCATCTCCCCATGTAAGAATGAAAATAATTTATCTTTGTTTAGTCCCTTATGATTATTCACTTATCTGTATAGGGTTTTTTTTATTCCTGTGTTTGCACCTAATAATAATAATTAATATTTCTATCGAACTTACTGTATGCCAGTCACTATGCTAAATGCTTTACAATTATTTTTTCATTTAATCCTCACAACAATCCTGGGAGATAGGTGCTATTATTATCCTCATTTTACCGATGAAGAAACTGAGACAAACAGGTTAAGTAATTTGCCCAGAGTCACATTGCTAGTCAGTATCTGAGGTTGAATTTGAACTCAGATCTTCCTGACTTGTCTCAGTGCTTTATCCACTGAGTCACATGGCTACCCTACTTCAAAGTTTCTATGTAGTTTTGGTCTTTTCATCAGGAATGTTTAGAAGTCCTCTATTTCATTAAAGGTTCTTTTTTTTTACCCTATAAAACTATACTCAGTTTTTTGGGGGTAAGTTATTTTTGGCTGTACACCCATATCTTTTGCTTTCTGGAATACTGCATTCTCAGCTCCCTGTTTCTTTATAGCAGTGGCTGCTAAGTCCTATTTGATCCCAATAGTGATTTCTTGCTACATGAATTGTTTCTTTCTGGTTGCTTGCAGTATTTTTTTTCTTTGATTGAGAAGCTCTACATTTTGGTTATGATATTCCCAGGAGGTTTCATTTTGGGGTTTCTTTCAGGAGCTAACTGGTGGATTCTTTATATTTTTTTGTCTGGTTTTAAGAGATCTGGGCAGTTTTATATTTCTTGAAATATGAGGCTTTCAGGTAGTTCAGTGATTCTTAAATCTTTCCTTGAATATTTTCCAGGTTTTTCTATGAGTCTTTTGACTTTTCTTGTCTTAATGGAGTAATACATTTGGTTATCTTTTATTTGGTTCATTTTAATTTTGAGTTAGTATGTTACTTGGGTAACATTTTGTACTTCTTATTCCAAGCTGTTAATTCCCTTTACAATTATTTCTTTCTAAACTATGATTCTTTTTTCAGTTTTTCCTCTACCACTTTCATTTTTCACTTATAAAAAACAACAACTCTTATTGAACTTCTGTACAAACTGCATATTTTTTTGAAGTGTGACTTATAGATGTTTTGGAGTCATTCTTTTTGGGGATTGTATTTTGAGAGTTTAGCTTCCCTGTCCCCATAACTAGCTGTTTATACTGAATTCCATTTTTTGTTTGTTCACTCTTCCAGCCTACTTTGTTACTTTGGACTTTATATTAAGACTAGGGTCTGGATCCTTTTGAAGGAAATGGGCTGAATGTGTGTCTTCTAGGTTCCTACTTTTTCTTTCTTGGGTTATTGAGTGTTTTGTTCTTCCAGAATCTCAGGGACAGTTCAGGCTGAGGACCTGCAAGTTTTCAGTGCTCACAAAGTAGTCTGATCCAGGAAAAAGTATGATTGCTATACAGTTCTTCCCTCCATCCCACTCTCTAACCCTTTGGTCTGTGGACTTAACCTATTTGGAGTTCTGGTAGACTACTGTTGGACTCCCTACACTATCAACCAACTCTCTCCTCAGTGAATTAATAATAAGCTTTTATTAAATGCTTACTTGTATACCAGGCAATTTGCTAAGTTCTGGGAATACAAAGATAAAAGTAAAACCGTCCCTGTTCTCAGGGACTTTACAATTTAAAGGTTGGGACAGCTAGGTGGCACAATGAATATAGCATAGGCCTGAAGTTGGGAGAACTAGAGTTCAAATATGTCATTAGACACTTATTAGCTGTGTGACCCTGGGCAAGTCACTTAACCCCAATTGCCTTAAACATCCGGGGCCATCTCCAGTCATCCTGATATATGGATATACAGGTAGATATCTGTGTGTGTGTGTGTGTGTGTGTGTGTGTGTGTGTGTATCTATATCTAGCCATTGGACCCAGGTGGCTCTGGAGGAGAGAGTGAGGTTGGTGACTTTGCACAGCTCTCCCTCATTTAAATCCAATTCACTGCAAGTCATATCACCCCAATGTCATAGTTCTCTTTGAGAATGAAGGACAAAAAACAGTAATTAGGGCAGTATGGTTACATTGTAGAGGCTGGGAAGGGGAGTAATGCCTAGGAATATTATGACAAAGAAAGGCAGAAAGATCCCAGATTATAACTACCCAAAAGAAGAGGCATTCATATTTATGCCTAAAGGTGATACAAAACCATTGGAATTTACTGAGTAGGGAGGCAATTTGGTCAGACTCAAGTTTTAGAAAAATTAGGGTAAAGATGTAGGTTCCACAGACCTTAGAACCAAGTATTTATTTTGTATGCATCAGTGCTTATGAATTATAATTGATTTGAAAAAAATTCTCAGTATTTCCTATAGCACTGTAGTCCATTATTAATAGAAAGGACAAAAAAATGTTCATTATGACATGAATCTTTTTCTTTATCTGTTGGTAGGAAAGCACACTATTTAAAATGGAACCAAGTTTTCCTAATATAGTTTCTGTGATACAATAGTTGCAAGGGATACCACTTGTGCTAGATACTCTTATTTGCTAGGCCTGTTATAATCAGAGCCTAGAAAGCAAAGTGGAATTAGACCATCATTAAGGTATAATGGAAGTTATTGCAGTGGAGATACAGCCTGGGCTTCCAGAGCCCTTTTCTGTTACAGAAAAGATAGAGGGGATATAATGGCACCCACAGGGTCACCATAAGGAGTTGAATGGGGCTGTGATCTGAGATAGTCATCACTAGTGATTTGAATAACTTAATGGATACATATTTAATTTTTTTACTTAGAAGTCATTGAACTTAGAGTTTCAGGGCTTTTGGGGGGTTTATTTTTGGTGAGGCAGTTGGGGTTAAGTGACTTGCCCAGGGTCACACAGCTAGTAAGTGTCAAGTGTCTGAGGTTGGATTTGAACTCAGGTCCTCCTGAACCCAGGGCCAGTGCTCTAACCACTGCTCCACCTAGCTGCCCCATGCTTTTTACTTTTTAGAAATTTGTTTATTTTTAATATTTTTTTTTAAAAAATTATGTTCCAAATTCTTCCTTTAGCACTGTCCCACCCATTGAGAAGGCAACCAATATGATATCAGTTATGCATGTGAAATCATGCAAAGCATTTCCATATTAACCATGATGCCAAAAAAAGTGAGAAAAATAAAGTGAAAAAATTATATTTCAGCTTGCACTCAGAGTTTCTTGGTTCTCTTTGGAGGTGGAAGCATTTTTCATTATGAGTCCTTCAGAACTGTCTTGGATCATTGTATTGATCAAAGTAGCTTAGTCTTTCACAGTGGCTCATCATTGCAGTATTGATGTTACTGTGTACAATGGTCTTCTGCTTACTTCACTCTGCATCATGTGGTAACAAGTTTTTAACAGTCAGCGTTAAAGGAAATACACCAGTTTTTGAAGGACCACCCTTTGGGGAGGAGACTGATGAATGGCCACGCACTCCACCTCCATCTGCTAGGCACTCCACTTCCGGGGTGCAAGCTTAAAAGGCAAGGAGAGAACGGAAATGAGGTCTTTTCGGCTCTCCTTGTCCGCTGACTTGTGCTGCACACACAGAGACGCTGACGGAGGTTGAACTCGGCCCGGCTCACCGTAACAGCACGTGCTTAACGCGGCTCTCCCCCTCAAAGGTGGCCTTGGGTTTTTTAACTGGCAAAATGGGAGTATTGCATGGAGAGTGATGACATGGAATAATAATACCCTGGCTTTTCAAAGCCTCAATTATAGGGGTGATCCCTTCTCTTGCTTCCCTAGACAATGGATACTGTGGAATGGAGGGGGGTGGTCCCCCCTTAACTTTAAAGGTAACAGGCATGGCAGACTTAAGGAGCCCTACCTCGTTAGGGGATGAGGCCCATAAAGACTCAGGAATGTCAGAGGGAATTTTGGATACCTCCCCTACTGTTCCTTGAGCTTCTGTAAGTAAAATTGGTAATAAATGAACAGTATCCTCTGGCAATTGTAGGGAGACAGCCCCATCTGGAGCACAAGATATGGTTGCTCTAAGCTTGCAAAAGAGATCACGACCTAATAAATTTACAGGAGCATCAGGCATGAGTAAGAATGAATGTTCCACTGTTAAGGGCCCCATAGATACCATGTGAGGGTTCAATTTTGCCACTCTGGCTCTTTCCTGAGATTCCTACTACATTCAGAAATCCTACAGGTCTATACCCAGGGTCTGGTTTGCTTACTAATACTGATTTAGAAGCTCCTGTGTCTAGCAGACAATCGTAATAAGTCTCCCCCACTTTTAGGGTGACATGTGGGGAGGTGAATGGACTGGTACAAGGGCATTCAAAAAATCTGGATCTGGGAATATATGGCTTTCATTATCTATGTTCCATTCCTCCCCAAGACCCCATCATTCCTGTGCCCTCCTCTGAGAGGGACCTTGGTTACCATTATTCTGGTACTGCCTTTCTGTATTTCTCTGATAGGGTCTCTTACTGGTATTCTGATACTCTCCCTCTGTATTCCTCCGAAAAGATCTATTTCTGTTTTGATTTTGCCTGTAATTAGAATTTCTTCTCCAAGTCCTACATTCCCTCAATTCATGCCCCTCCTTATGACAGTAAGTTCATACAGGTTTTTTCTGGAACTATCCTGCTGGTCACTTCTTACAGCACAATAGTATTTCGTCATAATTATATACCACAACTTGAATGATTCCCTAATTGATGGCATCCTTTTCAGTTCTTCACTTTCCAATTCTTTGTCTTCACAAAAAGAACTGCTATATTTTTGTACATATAGGTCCTTAACCTTTTTCTTTTATCTCTTTGAGATAAAGACCTAGTAGTGGCAATGCTGGGTCAAAGGATAATAGCCATTTGTTTATAATTCCAAATTATTCTCCAGAATGGTTGGACCAGTTCACAATTCCATGCATTAGTGTTCCTATTTTTCCACATCTCCTCCAGCATTTGTCATTTTCCTTTTCGGTCATGTTAGACAATTAGATAGATATGAGGTTGTATACCTTACATTATTTTAATTTTCATTTCTCCGATCAAAAGTCATTTAGAAGGGGCAGCTAGGTGGTGCAGTGGATAGAGCACTGGCCTTGGATTCAGGAGGACCCGAGTTCAAATCCAGATTCAGACACTTAACACTTACTAGCTGTGTGACCCTGGGCAAGTCACTTAACCCCAACTGCCTCACCAAAAAAAAAAAAAGTCATTTAGAGCATTTTTTCCCACATAACTATTGATAGCTTTGATTTCTTCTTCTGAAAACTGCCTGTTTATATCCTTTGACCATTTATTAATTGGGGAATAGCTATTATTTCTTTTTCTTTTTTCTTTTTGGTGAAGCAATTGGGGTTAAGTGACTTGCCCAGGGTCACACAGCTAGTAAGTGTTAAGTGTCTGAGGCTGGATTTGAACTCAGGTACTCCTGACTCCTGGGCCAGCGCTCTATCCACTGTACCACCTAGTTGCCCTCTTCTTTTTTTTAAGGCTAATGGTATCTTTTTAAAAATATCAGTATATTCTATGTGTATGTCCTGTTTTCTGTGTTTTGTATTTATATAATTGCTATTGATTTTATTATTTATTTATTTTTTTTTTGGTGAGGCAGTTGGGGTTAAGTGACTTGCCCAGGGTCACACAGCTAGTCTGGATTTGAACTCAGGTCCTCCTGAATCCAGGGCTGGTGCTCTATCCACTGTGCCACCTAGCTGCCCCCTGCTATTAATTTTCCAAGCATACATCATATATATACTGCCAGCTAAATTTTATAAGGTAAGTGGTCTTTTTTGAGTGTGAGATTGAGCATAATGTTCTATTTTTATCTTGAATGTTTCTACAGATTGTCCTGCACTTAAAGAACTCCACGATGACTTCCTGACATTCGCTAAGGACAAGAATTTCCAGGTGTTGAATTTTGTAGAAACACTACCGACCTCCATAGGTAGCATGATTAAGTTACATGTGGTGCCAGTAGAATCAGCAGGTATGTATTCTTTTACAATCTAACAGATTTCTTGAGTTACTGTTTATGTGCTGGGGATACAAAGTCCCAGCCTTTGAAGAGGTTCTGTTTTAGCTGGGGAGACAAGCATGCATCTATATAAAAAGAGATGCTAGGAGAGTAAAAGGCTTCATGTTATTCATAATGGGACTACAGTTATTAAACCTACATTTGATGTCTTTCTGTTTAAAAGGGATATGAGGAAGATTCAAGAAAGCTGCACATCTTAGAAATAAGAGTTAAAGCCTTTTTTCTTGAACTTGAAATATAGAAACTAAGGTGGTTGGTGTCCATATCACCTTTTCCTGCTATCTGTTCCCATATTTTTATTTCTTTCAGTTCTGCTATCATTTATATTCCTTTTCCCTCTTGTCAAGGTAGCACTTCTCCTTCCCTGTATTAAATTATTTTCTTATTCTACCACTTCACCAAAAGTGGACTTGAAACAACCATCAAGAAGCTCTTCCTCCAAACCCAAGAAACATTCAAAAGATTTTGTGTGTGTGGTAGAGGGGAGAACAAGGAATGAGTCAAGTGAAAAGTTTGAGAAACCCTGCTTAAATTAAATTATAAATACTCCAGAGAAGCATTTAATTTAATTCAAGTCATGAAGACTGCAAAGATAGTGGCTTTTGAGCTACCACTAGTTACTAATTACGTTGCTAGAAGTGCAGTATGAGGGATATTAAGGAAAAAAATAATTCATGGAACCAAGATGGCACAGTAGTAGGAAACATGGCAAGCTCCATCTATTTCTCCTTCTCTCCCCCCATAATCTTCCAAACCAAATTCTCTTGGGGAAAATCTTAGAAAATAACCAGTGGGGACCAGCTAGGTGGTGCAGTGGATAAAGCTCTGGCCCTGGATTCATGAGGACCTGAATTCAAATCTGGCTTCAGACACTTGACACTTAGTAGCTGTGTGACCTTGGCCAAGTCCTTAACCCTCATTGCCCTGCCAAAGAAAAAGGGAAAATAACCAGTGAGTCATTTTTCTGATCTGAGTCAACATAAGGAGACAGAGGTATGTGGACACTGAGGAGAGGAGGATACCATTCAGAGCATGCCAGTAAAAGGAAAGCCTATATACCAAGACAAGAAGTCTCAGATTCAGAATCCAGGGTCCTAAACCTGGCTATGAGACAGAACCAAGGGCAACTCTATCATTCACTACCTAGTTCCAGGTACTGATCTAGATCTAACATTTGGAAGCCTAGAATTCTTTCGTGTGTGTGTGTGTTTTTTTGTTTTTTTTTTAAGTAAGGTAATTGAGGTTAAGTGACTTGCCCAGGGTCACACAGCTAGTAAGTATTAAGTGTCTGAGGCCGGATTTGAACTCAGGTACTCCTGACTCCAGGGCCGGTTCTCTATCCACTGCGCCACCTAGCTGCCCCTAGAATTCTTTCAATATGGTAATTCTTAAGTTAGCCTATTCCCCTAAAGTTGAAAGTATTTTCATTGTCCTGCTTTTCCTCAGATTTGGGCATTGGAGATCTAATTCCAGTAGCAGTTAATCATCTGAATATTTGCAAGCCAAAGAAGAAGGACACCTTCTTGTACCAACGTACCTTACAGTTCATTCGTGAAACATTAGCCAAGGACCTTGAAAACTAACAGGTCTTTATTCTTCTCTTCTGTTATGTGGACATGATGCTGGGCATTTTTTGAGATCTGTGAAACTGACAAGACCCAGTAGATAAGACACCAGGGCAGTCTGGATTATATTGAAGACAGCAGGATGCTACTCAGAAGTATATAAAAGGTAAAGCACAAGCATAGGTGACAGTAAAGACTGAGTAGCTAGACTCTCTTCCATTAAGGACATTTTTCTGTGCATCAGTTTATAGTCCACACTTTTAGTTGGTGGCATCTGAAAGGGAACTGAACTGTTTCTCATTTCTGCTGTGACAGGCCCTCTGATTCCCACTAGAAGAAACTTTAATGGACTTGGCAAGGGATTAAGTGCTATCATGCACTTCTTAACCAGAAAAATCTGCCACTTGGTGAATACTTGAAATGGGGAACAACTACCACTGAGGACCAAAATAGATTAGATATTGATTTTAGTCTGGGTCTCACAAATACAGTAGACTTTTGACAACCAATAAACTTCATTTAGGCTGGCTGCATTTCAAAGGTGGCTTTTTCACATCTGAGTGACAGAACTGGTATCACAGATACAAATGTATTGTATGCTTCTGTTGCTAAGGAGAAATAATTTTCTTGTGCATCAGCTTAGGCTAACCTTCTAAATAATGTACTGTTCTGCTATTAACATTCTCAGATAAGGAGTGAAGGTTGTTGATTAATCCAGTGTTTATGTATCAAATAAACCTATATTTTAAAAAAACCCCAAATCATACTTGAGCAACACTTAAAACTACTCAGTGATTATTGTATGATACCTAGTTTGGATTTGGCAGACATTTCCTTTCACAAAATAGGAAATTCTTTTTAAAGGGTGGAGGATATATATGTAAGAAACCGTGATTGTTGATCTTACTGTTTATCAAAGTAGAAATTAGGCTATCTGAAGGTGGATTGAAAGGCATATTGTTGCATCATATGTGACAGATGGTTGAAAGTTCAGCATATTTAGTTACCCAGTTGTTTGGGAAAGAATTAAGACTAGAGCTCACAAAGTAAACCTATAGGTTTTTCTGGCCCATAGCTCTTGTGACAGTGGGATGTTTTAGTATGGAATATTTCCTTTTTATCTTGTTGACTAATAACCCACAACTAAAACATGTGATTTCAAAAAGTACTTTTAATTAACTTGAAAGAATGGTATGCAACTGTTACTGGAAATCTTAATGCAGTAGGTATTCCTCTTATTGAGAATAAGGTCTGGGAAAGATGTCCAGCTTTGCTTTGAACTTACTATAAGTTTTCAGGCAAATCACCTTCCCTAGATAGGCATACTGAATGTTGATATCAATAAACATATCAGATGCTATGTAGCACTTTAAAATCTGCAACATATTTTAAATGCACTGTTTTATTTTGAGCATCACAATAGCTCTTTGAGGCCAAGAGTTGTACCTTGTGAAGGTGAAATGACAGTGTCTAGCTGCCATCGGCTTTTAAAAAATGAGGTACATAAATGATGCAAATAGATTTGAATCATTTCAGAAAACAGCCATGTTATTAATAGCTTAATTTCATTAATGGCTTGTTTTCAATGCAACCTCTGGAAAAGACTAATTTTACTTTTTCTCCTCTAAGTTAATCACCCAAGGTTCCTGACCACATTTTAACGTGGTTGTTTAAATGATTCTGAGGGTAGCCATAATCATGATCATGTGTAGGGGCATGCTAGGCAGTTGCCCGGTGCTATAGGTTCTACTTTTGAAAATATGCTCCAGTGAGACAGAAAGCTGCTGTTTATTATTAGAGACCTTGACCCATCTCTCTTCCCTTAAGAAACCACCAAGCACCTGCTTCACTGCACATATACCTTATGTCGAGGCAGAGCTCAAGTTCTCCATCCTTAGGTATCCTGGGTGGGAGTCAGAGGGAAAGGTAGAGTATCATAGTCCCTGTCTGTTTTTGACACTCGAGCAGATTGGCAGCCTCCCAGTTACACCCAAAAGGAGGGCTGAAGGTCTGTGTTTCTTTCTACCACATGGAGATAGACAGAAATGACAGATGCCAGCATGTCTCAACTGGACATAGAGCACAATAATACCACGATGTTTACAATGTCCGCCCCTTTGTGCTGTGTGCATACCTCATGGTGCCTCCCAAGTCCTTTGGAAATTACTGGCGTTGGAGGCACAAACCCCGACTTCTCATTTTTCTGTACTATTGGTACATCAGTGTATACTTTTGTCATTTTGTGTAATAGCAATTTTGTGCCTGTGGGAAATGTCTTTAATAAAAATTTAATTTAAAAGTACCTACAGAACTGATTGAGTCCTTATGTTGGATCTGAAAGCAAAGCCAATATCTGCTAAATTGAAAGCGCCTAAAAACCTGTTTTTAAAAAGGTGGTATAATATTACAAAAATGATCAAAATAAGGCTAACAGCATTAAAAGCCAAGCAGAATCTTCAGACTCAAGGACTGCCCAAACAAGTATGAGCTACTTTTATAAAAACTTAAATGAAAGCATTGTCTTTCCATAACAAAGTTACTAGTAATTCTGAGTGGGGGAAGGGCAATAGGATTAACCATAAATTTATTTTATCACTATAAAAATTCAGTATAATCAAAACTTCACCTCAGAGACTGCTTCACAGAGCAGGTGACAGTTAAATGGAAACACTGAGTCATAGAATGCACCTCCTTTAAATATGGCAATTTGATTTGAATAATCTTATTGGATCTAAGCATAAAGTACTTTCATCATAAATCCAAGTGAAATGCAAACATGTTAATATCAAAGTATCCCTTAATCTGCTGAAGCTAGGTGGCTCAGTGATAGAGCGCTAGGTCTGGCGTCAGGAAGACTTGAGTTCAAACGCGGGGTCAGACACTTACTTACTATGTGACCCTGAGCAAGTTGCTTTACCTGTTTGCTGTAATTCACTGGATAAGGAAGTGGAAAACCACTCCAGTATCTTAGCCAAGAAAACACCATGGACAGTGCAGTGGTCCAAAGGGTCATGAAGAGTTGGACGTGACTGAAACAACAATTTACAGAAGTATTTATTGTTATAGGCTACCCTTATGTATTGTTCAAGAGTCATCAGTTATGAAGATGCCAGGAACATCTTCACATTCCTGAAATACAAGGAGCATCACATATTTAGCCTGGGTTAATAGCATTAACTACATATAAACATAGAACAGAAAGACTCCCATAACAGTCTCTCTAGGCTGTAATACACTCAAACCATGTCTAGCCAAATGAGTTTATTTGGAAAGAATGTCCATCTTGCTCTACTTAACCAGTAACTGCTAATTTAAGTTCTCCTGCTGTAGTGTCTGTCCAGGTTTGTCAAGGCACAGTAGAAGTATTTGCTTTCTTTTATTATGAACCTATTTGCCATATAGTTTACAAATGGCTACAGTATCTGCTTGTTCAGGTTGGACTAGGACAGCCAAAGCTGACAGCTGAAGATTTCCAAAGGTTCTTTTTCTATCTAAAAGTATGAATTATTCAACTGTTAGTTTTGTTGTTTTTTAAAGAAACATTTAATAGACAATATTTACAATTTGAATACAAAAAAGTTCCACTTCAAATAAAACATCACAGGGTTTTCAGCTGCTAAGTGGTTACAATTTACTCAGTAAATCATTTTGTTAATTCCTTTCTCAACACGCTTGATGCATTATTATGGAGGAAATACTTTAATAAGTTACCTTGGCTTGGATGGACGTGCACACCTGGCAGTGCTTTTATTAACATAATGTTTCAGCAGCATCAAATATTCCAAAACCTTCATAGGGACAAATGGTCCTTATTTCAACCGTATTTATATGAATTTTAGGAGAACAAAGAAAAAAATATCATGCTGCACTATAGGAAGGACACTGAATTTTGATTTTGTGGACTTGGGTTTGAATTGAGGCTCTGCCCTTCCTTTGCCTCTTCTGAGACCTACCTTGACTTTCACTTGACCACTCTGGGCTTCCATTTCCTCACCTGAAAAATGAGGGGAAGGTTTGACTACATGTGCTCTAGTTCCTTGGAAGCTCTAAATGGATCCTGTGATATATTTCAGAAGACAGCACCATAACCCAGTAGGCATCAGAGAATATGGACAGGGGCAAAGCTCAATTTTCAAGGTACCTAAAAAACTCTGTAGTAACCTATTGCCATCTGTATTAAATGTAGCAGACTAGTAGTAGTTGTATTACAACAGACTATTTTAGTGGAAAAACTAAAAAGCAAAATTGCAGAAGTAAATTCACCAAACTGAATCAGGGATTTTAAACTGGGTTCATGAGTCTGGTAGAAAGAAACATTCCATCTTTATTTCAGTCTAATTCTTTTCCTTTGTAACCCTATGTAATATTATTGTAAGGTTTCACCAGACTGCCAGAGGGGTCCATGACATATGAAAGACCCAGAACCTAGATTATCTATCATTTTATAAACCCAAACTGCCGATTTTAAAAATAAAATCACAGTGTAGGAGAACTTATTGAATGTTCTATCAACTCAAAATCCATCTTCTGCTAACATGTGCACAATTTCTATTTTCCTTTCATCTGTCAGTTTCATCTGCTTTTCTAAAAATATATATTTTTTTAAGTTTTTCTCTGTTTACAGGTAACTTAAAAAACAAACCCAACCACATTATATTCAATTTCTTCCAAACTTTCTTTAATCCTTTGGCTTTTTCCTTCCCAGTTTTTCCTTAGCAGATTGCTGAACTGAAAGGTGATATATACCTTTTGGAAAGACTCAGAAGACTTGGATTCTGGTCCTGAGATGATTTAATTTCTTAGCCTCAATCTCCTGACTGGTAACAAATAGGAATAATTCATAGGTAGCCTGTCTGCTTCACAGCACAGGGAAAAGTCACATGAACAAATTCACAGTGCTTTCTCAGTTTCCATACAGATATCATTTGAGAAACTGGGGGCTCCTAACATGTCCATTTCTTCTAAAAACTGTCTCAAGATTACAAGAGAGGTTGTCTTTTTCAGGGAAGGCTAGTATTAATTTAATTAATTAATTAATTAATTAATTAAAAGAGAGCCATCTCAAAACCCAGAAGCTGGCTGTGGAAAGAAGTAAAAGGACAACATGGTTATAATTAGCCTAGTCCTAATCACCTTCACCACAACCAAGTATTTAAGAATGGGGGCAAAGGAAAGGGGAATGCCGTGTGTGTGTGTGTGTGTGTGTGTGTGTGTGTGTGTGTGTGTGTGTGTGTGTGTGTGAGAGAGAGAGAGAGAGAGAATGTGTAGAAGAGGACATGCTTGGCTATTCCTTGAATCTTGGTTCTGTAAATGACATAGGAGGCAGCTAGGTGGCATAGTGGACAGAGCGCCAGCCCTGGATTCAGGAGGACCTGAGTTCAAATCCGGCCTCAGACACTTAACACTTACTAGCTGTGTGACCCCGGGCAAGTCACTTAACCCCAATTGCCTCACCAAAAAAGAAAAAAAAAAAAGGAAGAAGAAGAATGAAATATTCAAGGTATCTCAAAGAACTAAAAAGCCAAAATCTCTGCAGGAAGATAAATAGGCTACTGTAGTATTTTTTGCTTTATCTTCTTGTCTTAACATATTACCTACCAGGCTCTGGGTGTCCTGGAACCAAAAACATTCAGACTTTTGAGGACTGTAACATATTGTCATTTTTTTATTTGAAGCTGCCCTCCCATAACTCCTAAAACTGGTATAACACCATGTTTATTATTTAAAAATTAAAGTGAATTAAAATTGAAGATCTAGGGAAACAATAGTAGAGAACCTGCTGCCCATTCTATACCATGTCTTTTTCCTGTACCATCTCCAAAGCTAGGTTTAACCTTATCTGTAAGGAAGTATTAGTCACTCAGGCTGAGCAGAGTAAACAAGTGGTATTCATTTGTGTTTCTGTGCAATTGCTTGAAGTTCTTCTGCTATTTTCCCTGAGTGACCAGTAGATTCCATGAGGAAAATCTGATCAGCTCCAAGTGAAAAGCAGAGTAACTCAGGGCTAACCATTTTAAAAACAACTCCTACCACCTTCAGTATTGTTTAGAGAGCCAGAAATCAATGTGATTTTAAAGCTGAAGGGACAAAAGCTCACCCAAAAGAATGAGATTTTGTCTGAAGGGGTTGGTTAAGGATGGGGTGTATGGTACTGCCCCTCGAGAAAGCTCTGGGTAGAAAGGCCAGAATAATGTGGACTCTAAATGGTGCACAATCACTGAACAAAGTTACTCATTTTGTGCTTATTCTGTGGAATACATAAGAAAAGTATTAGTGAGGTTTTATGTGGTATACTAGCTATGGAGTTTAAAAACATAATTTAAAAACATGCCAAAGATCTGCAGCAGTTTAAGAGAAATATCACATAGGACATGGTGCAGGAAAAAAAAAATATACACACACACACACATACACACACACACGCACACACACACACTTATATTTTTTTTTTAGTCAATTTGAGCTAGAGTTGAAACACTAGATATAGGCTCAATATAAATCCATGCTCTTATGCATGTGGACAAGAATCCTATGACACAGGATCAATGGAATGCACATTTGGGCATTTGGTTTACTTTTGCTTACCTCTTCCAACACTGTCTTCCACACGTTTTCAATCATTTTGGTCTCAGGGCTTTTCAGCAAATTAGCTGACTGAAAGCTGAGTTTTGTTTTTGTTTTTTTGAGGGGCAATGGGGGTTAAGTGACTTGCCCAGGGTCACACAGCTAGTAAGTGTCAAGTGTCTGAGGCCGGATTTGAACTCAGGTACTCCTGAATCCAGGGCCGGTGCTTTATCCACTGCACCACCTAGCTGCCCCGAAAGCTGACAGTTTTAAAGCAAGGCCAGTCTAAAAGTAATGGTGAGCAACATATGGTACCATTAATGGCTGTATGTCAGCTATTTTATACAGAAAGCACACAAGTATCTTGTGACTTGTAACATGCAGTCCAAATTCAAAGAAAGAAATCATATTCTGGGGCAAAATACCCACTAGGTTTGCAGCTTCTCTCCCTAAACACACATACAATGAAACATTTTTAAGGGGGTGCAGAAATCAAGGGTGAGAAAGGAGGAAGGTACACAAAGAGAAAAAGAACCCAACATGCCCAAACTTGCAACAAAGCATTTTCTCAGGGGCTAAGATGGAGGAATGACAATGGATCCTACTGATGAAAGATAAACTATTTTCAGAAAACTGCACAAGACCAAATAAACACTTCTATTTTCTCCAATGTGCTGCTTAAATGAGGGGAAAGTTCCCCCCTCGACATAGAGGGAGTTTCTTATTGATAGGATATACAGGATGTTGAGGGGAGAAAGGACACACAACTTTACAAGGCAGTGAGTCTTTGTAAAGGTCTCTGTCATGTTTTCGCCAGGGGATCAAACAGCTGCAATGCTGTCCTCCTGTCTTCATCATCACCGAATATAACCCAGTGTTCAAAGTCTTTGTGCCTTTGGGCCGGTAATGGTCCCACCCTAGCGGCTGGAGCACTCGTTTGTGCTGGGCTGGGGGATTCCCTTTCCAGATTTGGGGTCACTGGACCCAAAGACTCAGCACTCTTAGTAAACCAGCCAGTGTTCAACATCTTTGGGTGGTGGAGGAGGCTCAGGAAGGGATCCCGATGCTCACCAAGAATGGTGGCCGCCTCAGTCTTCACTACCTTGGTGTTGTCACCATGTAGACTGGGCCCTGGGGAAGTGCTAAGAAGGTCTGCTTGTGAAGCAAGTGGGCCTGAGTCAGGTTGGTTGACAGCCCGGGAGGGAAAGTAGTGGTTGTTATTGTTGTTACCGCTACAGCAAGTCACGTCCTGGAGAAGCAGATTGCTGCTCTGCAGAACCTGTAGGTGAAAAGCTGCCGGGGCTGACTTCTTCCTCCTGGGGGGGACCTTGGGAACAGGGGAAGCAGTTTCCAAAGGTGGTGGCACCACAGCATCTCCTTCCACAGGCACTTCTGCTGAAGCTTGTATTTCACTGCTCAGTCTTCTCTCAGCAGCTCTCCCAGGTTGTAATGTTCTTGGTTTGGGGACAGGAGCAACTCGAGGGGCCACCACCACAGTGGTGCTTTCAACACTAGGCTCTGGGGACCCGATTGTAAACTGGATGACTTGTTGCTCCAACTGCTCTTCTGGGGATAAAGGCTAAAATAACAACAACGATGGAGATTAGCAAGTAAATATGTAAATGACACTTGGAAATTCAGTCACAGGACACTCACAGGGAGAAGAGAACAAAGGTGGGAATGAACTAACATTCTAACAATCAAATGTTGAGAATGACTGGCATGCTGAAAATGGGGATGAGCCAAACAAGGAAGAATGGGGGGTGGGGTGGGGAGAGAACAAAAATGGCAGCTACCCGGGAGTAAGGGCAGGTTCATTTCATCTAGCAGGGATAGAAATGATGAAACCAAAGGTCATGCTGAATACACAGGGGCAAACTTTTCCAGTGTGCCACACTAGGGATTATAGATTTCTTGCTTAAAAATAAATGTCTCCAAAATCATTCCTCTTCTTTGGTGGATACTTCTTTACTCTGCCCAACATTAAGAATCTATTAGTGGTTTAATATTATAGCTGAGTGTTATGGCATTAAGCAGGCTGAAGGGCCACCTGAAGGATTTTGCTCATTTCACTGATGACGGCGATTTGAGTCATGCATGTGTTTAAAACAGATCACAAATATATAGACCTTACACATCAACTTTACTACCTGGCTTATGCTTCAAAATAAGCACCAAAAACCACATGCACTAAACAGGTTATCTGTACTAAAGAAGTCATTCTTTAGCACAGAGAATCCCTATATTCTCTCTCACACAGTTGTGTTGGCATTTCCTTTGGACCCTTAGGAGGAGAAAAAAACCAAATAAAACCCATAACCCACAACTCTTCTGAGTTTTTCTTTGCAACTCCCCTGTGGCAGCCTGGATATGTAGACATTCTGATGCTTGCTATGTGATTTTTTTTTTTTCTTAAGAGAACAGAGACATCTCAGGAAGAAGATGAGAAAGAAATGAAGACGAAAGGAAAAATGATGAGCAAAAGCACAGCAGAACCAGTGACCAAGGAAGGAAACAGCAAGCTAAAGTATGTAGCACTGAAATAATTTCTACTATCTACAAAAGTGGAGAGGTGGCAGAGGATCATGGATGGATGGATTCCAACAATGGCTAGGCCGGTGTTTACCAAATGTCCGGTTAACTAGCACATTCTGAGATCAAACGGGGGATCCAGATGACTCTATGGGTGCAAGTCTTTGTGCTGCTACTGTCCTTACAAATTCATTTCTCTGAAGCAGCAAGCAAGGTGGAGAAGCTCGAGAGTGAGAGCAAAAGACAATCTGCAAGAGAAGCAGCAATAAAAGCTGTCTAACCAACATCCCCAGGCCACAGCCCAGGGCAGTTCAAACATAGCTTACCCAGGAACATTTCTATTCATGATAAATCATTTTGCAATCAAGAAATAAAATTTGTGCTTGTCAAAATGCAGGCATGTGCATGTTAAGAAGAAATACAAGAAACTGAGGAATACTCAGGACCTGGTCACAACTTCCTCTGTTTTGAGGCTCCTAATGACCCTTGCGAAACATCTCATCATAGCTGTGATGATGTACTGAGCTGAGAGTACACTATTTGTTTTTTTCCTCATCTAGAGCAAAGATGGGTCAACGGGGACACCCAGGATAGAAACGATAATGTTGTGAAAGCTGTTTTCCTGGAGGTCTGTTTATATTATAGATTACTGAATTAGATAATGGAGAAAGACTCAAATTCAACTGATTTGTGATGGGAAAATATATCCACAACAAAAAACTCTCCTTCCCCCTACTTTCCACCCTCCGACAACTTAAGGGAAAGAGTAACAAGTTTCTTTTGTCAGCATCTTACTTTTCCTGTCCTCCGTAGGGCTGGCTTCTTAATCACAGGAACTCTGGGTGCAGGTCGATGGGGGAGGAGCTGAGTTGTCTGAGAAGATCCTGGCTTGGACACATTAGATAAGGGCTCTGGTTTGGTGGACACTTGGTTCCTTAAGAAAACTGCATTTAGTGCCTCCTCTTGTGTTCCTGAAACAGAACAACACGTGTTTGAACAAATGAAGGTTTCCTGAGCAATCAGGGACAGGAGATTTGACCAATTCCATTTCCAACCTGAGCCATGTGGCTCCTCCTCAAGTGGCATGGAGGTTCCCAACTTCTTGAGGCTTACCATCTTGGTCAAAGATTTAGTATAGTCAACTGTAACTCAGTACTTTGGAGATGCAGTAGCTTAAGCCTCCCTGGTAGAAAAGATTCTAAGCATTTGCCATTGGCCTAAAGCTTGGTGACCTTAGCTGTTCATACTGACCTCCTAGAATAGACGTAGAAATTAATATATTGGGAAGATTCCAATCTCGTGAATGGAATTTCTTCCACACAACAAACTTTTTAAAGGGGTTTTGGAGGGCAGCTAGGTGGCACAGTGGTTAGAACACCGGTCCTGGATTCAGGAAGACCTGAGTTAAAGTGCGGTCTCTGACACTTGACACTTACTAGCTATGTGACCTTGGGCAAGTCACTTAACCCTCATTACCCTGCCAAAAAAAAGGGGGAGGGGGGTTGTTTTACAACAAAATAAAAATTTCTTTGTGAAGTTGCAAACCTAGTAGGTAAGAAAAAACTGAATGTACAGGGAAGAATGAAATCAGACACCAAAGTAAAATGTTAGCCATTTCAGTCTGAAAATAACACAATACAATGAATGGGGAAAAGTGATGGTGGAACCCTGGGTGGGATTACAGACCTAGGAAAGAATGAGTCCATGTTGGCCAGTTAGTTCTCTTGGTAACTCAAAAGAGCAGCCTGATGTTTTAAATGCCCAATGGAGCCACCAATACCTGATGACCACAGAACCAATGGAATGAATTAACTGCCTGGCATCACCAACTCTTTTTATATTCATTGTTGTTTACTTCAGGCTCTCTCTCACATATTGCTATTATTCATTATTACTCTGAAGGGTTCATGCTATACACTGTGATTTTTGAGTACTGTGTATTCTTTTAAAGAGAGAAAGGGGACCTGAAAATGGCCAAATTACAAACTCACTAGTACCAAAAAGTGAAATCTCTTGAAGGGAATTTTAGAGAATAGCAAGGACATTAAGGAATACTTAATTTCCTATCTGAAACGGAAATGCAATTCTTTTTTAGGCTATAGTTTCTGATCGGAGCAAGAAAAAGGAAATGAAGACCTGTGGCTACTTAAGATGAAAAAGCCCAGCAGGCTGTTCAACTCACCTCCTCTTGCTTCCATGAGGCACCGAATGGCTTCCTCGGCTTCCTGAGCATTGGTAGTTTTGATCTGTTTGACATTATATGGTTTACTTATCCCAGTCCTGCCTTTAGGCTTCCGGATAAACAGAAAAAGAAAAGGAGAGAAGTAATTCTTGGAGACAAAATCTCCACAGCAGAATATAATGAGCATTGCCTGTTGAACCTGAACAAATTCAGTTACCATGTATAGAATAAGGGTTCCTCTCATAAGGGTCCTTTCAAGAAAAAATGTTCGTTACATATAAATCTGATCATGTTACATGTTACACCCCAACTTAAAATCCTTCACCTTCAACAGCTCCTTGATTGCTGATAGCCAGGCACTCAAGCCCTTCCACAATCTGGTGCCTCCTTTCCTTATCTCACACTATTTTCCATGTACCTTATGCACTAGCCAGACTGGCCTACTCACCCTCCCCCATGTACACCCCACTCTCTCCAACCCCTGTTCCATTGATCATATTGTTTCCTGTGCCAAGATTGCCCTGCCTACCCCCTCCTGACTACTGAAATCTTACTTAGCTGAAAACCCAGTTCAAATGCAACCTCCATGAAACATTCCAAGATAGCTCTACTCCACTGATAATCACCTTTCTCCACATTGGACCTCACATAGCCTTAGGTTTGTAATTTTTTTTTTTTTAATTTAACATATATTGGGGCAGCTAGGTGGCGCAGTGGATAGAGCACCGGCCCTGGAGTCAGGAGTTCCTGAGTTCAAATCTGGCCTCAGACACTTGACATTTACTAGCTGTGTGACCCTGGGTAAGTCACTTAACCCCAACTGCCTCACTAAAAAAAAAAAAACAAAACCAAACATGAATTTAACATATATTATAGTTATCTGAGTATGTATGCTAACCACTCCCCACTCCGCCCCCTCCATGACTTTCTAAGTTCCACAGGAACATGGATATATGTTATCTAATCTTTATGTCTTCCTTAGCACCTAGATAGCATGGTACTCTACACAGAATGGGCATTTAATGTTTATTGAATGAATACGAGAGAAAACCTTTGTCACATTTCTAGATTTTCCTATTGTTTGGCTTTGCTCTAAGCTGCCAGGCATCCACAAATAAAACAAGTGAAAGGGAGACAACTAGAGCTGATGCCACTATCTCCAAAATTTAGTGGATATGGGCTTTTAAAGCAATTAGCCTTCTACTTTTTTTTTTTTTTGGTTTGTTTTTTTGGTGAGGCCATTGGGGTTAAGTGATTTGCCTAGGGTCACACAGCTAGTAAGTGTAAAGTGTCTGAGGGCAGATTTGAACTCAGGTCCTCCTGAATCCAGGGCTGGTGCTCTATCCACTGTGCCACCTAGCTGCCCCCTCTACTTTTTATTTCAATTAGTAGAATAGAAGCAGCAATGGGTTTGCAAAAACTACAGAGCAATTATACAAATGGAAGCCTTGAATTAACTTAGCCTATTGTAGGGTGTATTTTTCTGTCACAAAGCAAAGAGCTTTCCATACTCTTAAAAATTTCTTAAGGCCCATATTAAAAAAAAGTTATTTGGAATATAGCACAATGGATTGGGGGGTTTTTTTGGAAGCAGGTAGGGGAGAAAAATCTATGTTTTTAAAATCTAGCACAGTACTTTGCATGAAGGAAGTATCTAACATGTTTAGTGAACTGAAAAGATAAGAATTTGAAACTTTCGTTAAGTAAAGATAATCTCATCTCAGAAGAGGAAAACGAGGTATAAGAACAACTCAAGGAATTGGGATTTTACCATTTCGGGCTAAGAAAAAGGAAAAACTCACTGGTTGCTGAGGTGCTCCTGGAAGAAGCTTAGCTGTCTGTAAGATGGAATACTGCCCATGAGTGCCACAGGAAATAGATGCATCAGAAGCAGACTTTTTCACCACTAAACCAGCTGGAAGGAAAAAGAAAAAAAAAAAAGCACAGCCTCAGACCTCAGCCACTGTCCCAGTAACTGATGAAAGGTCCAATGAGCCATCAGGAAAAGCTCCTAACAAGGCTGATGGTCTAGAAAGCTAGAAGCAAGACATTTTTTTTTTTTGGCAATATGACTTATTTGGCACTTAAAAAGCATTCATAGACAGAGAATATATCACAGTCATATGACAATGATTTCCCCCTTTTCATTCTGTAAAAGATTACTATAATTCAGCTAGAATGGATACTATAAGTACCTAGTAGAAAATTTAACTTCTCAGTGTGCGGTTAGAATTACTTTTAAAGAAAAGAAAAAAAGAAAAAGAAAAAAAATCTGTTGGTTTTGGTGATTTTTATATTATCATTTTGTATTTGTTGAATTGATGTTAAATTTAAATTTAAAACTTTATCTTTTTGAAAGTCCTGTACTCAGTTTCCTTTTGCAACTGAGATTGCTTTGGAGTAAACAAAGGCCAGTGGGAATCCAATAAGGAAGTCAGAGAAAATGAAAACCAATGCCTTATTAAAAAATAAATTTTTTTTTTTGCAGGGCAATGAGGGTTAAGTGACTTGCCCAGGGTCACACAGCTAGTTAAGTGTCAAGTGTCTGAAGCTGGATTTGAACTCAGGTCCTCCTGAATCCAAGGCCAGTGCTTTATCCACTGTGCCACCTAGCTGCCCCAAAATGCCTTTTTTTAAGAAATGACACTGCCTCCTTCAAAAAAAAAATCAGAAGAGGAGAAATATAAGACAAGCAAGTCAAAATTGTATTTTCAGAAAGCAAAAAAGCAGTATTATGGGTAAAGGACTCATTTTTAGAAAGCCAAAGAAGACCACCAGAGCCATTATCAAGTGACGTTTTTCTAGGCTAACTAGAGGATGTTAACAGCCATTACCATACTCAAACAATAGTGTTGGAGGACAATGACAATACCTGAATTATAGGCTGTCTTATCACAAGGGTGAGCATGTAAGCACTACTTCTATAAATGACATAGGCTCATACCTGAGTTGGACAGGATGTTAGAGGTTATCTAGTTAGTCCATTCCCTTCATCTAACAGATGAGGAAACAAGCTCAGAGAATTGCCCCATGTCACACAAATGTTATCAGGGCTGCGATGACCTGACCTATTTTACAATGAGACATTACTAAATGTGGACTTCTCAGGGTAATTTCATTCTTTACCAGGACTACTATATTTTAGTAAAGTGAGGAAAACACTTGGTGCCCATCAAACATAGGAAATAAGGGAGATAGACAAAGTCTGACCTTGAATAATGAGATGGGTGGGGAAAGATAATCCATTAGCTGTGACTTTAAAAATAAGGACATTCCCTGCTGGTCATGATTCCTACTTAAAAGTGTAATGATTGGAATGACGCCACCTGCTGGAGACTTACTGTAGAAGAGTTCCACCCATGAAGCGAAGGTCTTTGAGGGCAAGACCAGGAGTCTTTTCTTTGGCATCAGGAAGTGACGCGGGCTAGTGGGAGGAGGAAGGAAGAGACTGGCACTCGCTCTCACTCTCTTTCCTCTGGACTCTGGTGGAGAGCAGAGCTAGAAATGTGCTCTCCCTTTAATAGATAGGAATCTAGGCCTTTCTCTCTCTTCACCAAATTCTTATTCTCCTTAATAAATGCTTAAAAGTCTAACTCTTGCTAAAGCTTCTAATTTATTGGCGACCACTCATTAGATATTTTAGACAGTTTAGCTAGAATTTTAGCTCTTAACAAAAGTGAAAAGGGCTAGAATGAATAACAGTTCTGAAAAATCAATCACTTCAGTTACTCCTGAAAATGCCTTGTGCTATTCCAGAGGTAGCTGAAATGGCATTGGCTTCAACAGCAATACTCTTTAGTAGTTTCCAAACAGAGGAGGAAAAAGAAAATAAGCCAAGTGATTTTGCAGAAACACATGGTTCAAAAGATACCTGGATTCAGTAATTGTTTTTCAGTGGTAGCATGGAGGCAAGTATTCCCAGCAGGCATTGTGGCAAACTAAAAGCAAGTGAAGTCTTACTTGGAGGGGGGGGTCTCTGTGGTGGGTGAGGTGGCCGAGGCCTGTTGGGAACAGACAGAGACCTGCTTGGAGAACGATGGCGGAAGTCCCCAACAGCTTCCAGCTCCTGCTTTAACTCTGCCAGGTCGGCATCATCTGGAGGACATGGCGGAATACGAAGAAGATGGGTATTCAAAAACGCAAGAATGTCAGAAGGGCCAAAATGTTAGCTCCTTTTAAAAGCAGGGGTAGTAGAGGTTGGAGAATATGGAAAGTGGGGGTGAGGCCATTTTGACAAAAGGCTTAATCTGATGTATAGAAAGTCAGCATTCCTGTAGGATAATTGATTGGGAGAGGGGAGTGGGTAGAGAAGGGAGGGAAGGTGGCATGGGGATGGACGTCAATGCCTGCTTGGAACATTCAGTGAACTAAGGATGAAATTAGTTTGGCAAACATACCAGAGATTCAGAGTTTTGGAAATATAGGTGTTGCCATCTGAAAAGAACAATAGTTCACCTCAAAGAAGAGGACCTCGAATATTGCTGAAAACCAGGACTCCCAAGATGGTCACTTTCAAAATTCTAAAGAAATGCTCATTCATTTGCCAGGAGGAAATACTTCACGTATTATATGTTCTCTCTCTCTCTGTCTCTGTCTCTCTCTGTTGGATCTAAGCCAGTAACTAATAGTTTCCACCAGGGCTTGGTATCTAGGATTCAGACACTTACTTGACTGATCTAAAACAGTTTGGGAGAAACACCCCTTGTTCCTCATCACATAGGGCATAAAATCCAAAATGAATTTAAATCCCTTTCTTCCACACAGAGGAAGGGAATAAGAATTTATATAGTGCCTACAATATCTATGTGCCAGGTGCTTTACAAATACTATGTACATCCTCATAATAACACTGGGAGGTAGGGGGTTGTTATTAGCTTTGTTTTACAACTGAGGAAACTGAGGCAGGCAGAGGTTAAGTGACTTCTCCAGCGTCACATAGCTAGTAAGTCTGAGGTTGGGTTTGAACTCAGGTCTTCCTCACTCCAGGCCCAATGCTATAACCACTGAGCTGCTGAGCTGCCTCATATTGCCAGGCTCTTGAAAATGATAGCTTAATTTTGAATTCCATGTACCTCAGACTAAAGCTGGGGGAAGAAGCTCAATGTCTTAACCTAGATGAGGGGTGTAATTAGATGCACAAAAGTCCCTATTTTTCCACTAAACACTCAACAACACCAAAGAGATATTATATATATTTTTACCACATGGCAACTTTGCTAACAGTCCCCTCCACCTGAATATTTTTTGGGGGGCGGTGCAATGGGGGTTGAGTGACTTGCCAAGGGTCACACAGCTAGTAAGTGTCAAGTGTCTAAGGCCAGATTCAAACTCAGGTCCTCCTGAATCCAGGGCCGGTGCTTTATCCACTGCACTGCCCCCTTCTAAAACTGAATATTGTCCTCCATCTGAGACAGAGGCTTTCTTGGATGAGTAGTGTTAAATTGAGAAAAAAGCCTCTTTTTTGAGGAATATCGTTTTCAGTGATGTCTGTATCTCTAGGTAAGGGTGCAGAAGTCCTGAATGGAAAATGTGCAGAATCCCTTACAAGTTTATGAAAGCTCAAACAGTCCCCAAAAACCCTCTGCTGCAACTCTAGAAAGATGTGGACATCTCTTTACATCTACTGGGGAAACTTCCCTTAAGGAATAAATATCCCCTTGACCACAGCTCCTTCCACAAAGGGATTCTGGTACACAATGATCTCTAATAGCTGAAAGTATATAATCATGCTTTAAGGCTCCCCACTGTGTAAGCCCTTCTTACTGTGACAGCTGATGTGGTTTCTGGAATCATTTCAAATAGCCTGAACACTAAAATGGGGGCTTTATTAAATGATCTGATTTCTCTCTGCCTCATGTGTGTGTATGAACACCGAGATTACACATATATAATATGTATGTGTAAGGACAGCATAACAACATTTATCTCCCATGATTTCTACATTACGTATTAAGCGGGAAACGTTTTGGAAGTGTGATATTGGCATTTTACTCTGAAATTAAAGATGCCTGCCTGAGATAGGGAAACTCTAACCCAAGAAGAGTAGACTATCCCGAGAGCTGGACAGAGAGGTCCAAGCTACCTTTGTATGGGCGAGATTTCTTTTCGGTTAATGCTGGAGACTTGCTGGGAGGTGTCCCTGTTGTGGAAGAACCCAGGGATTCCAAATTATCATCTGCCGACAATTCTGCGTCAGTGAGAAAGGCAGGATGTTGCTCATCAATCAAATAGTCTTCATCCTCATCAAGAATGTCTCCTGCAAAGAGTAAACAAAATAATCTGTAAGATGAAAGAAGCTCATTTCTCTCTATGCTATGGAGGCCACTTCAGTGTTAATGCAGGTCTTCTATATGAATGCCATCTGAGGAAACCTCTAGAATATTCACTGCATTTGAAATTAGTACAGTGCTGATTGTTGGGACCATCTAATCATCATACACTCTTCCTACACCTCTAAACTAGAGGATCCCTACATAGCTTTTGGAATCCTCCAAGATGTGTCTATGCACATGACACAAGTACCTGTATCTATCACTAAGGATTCAAGAATGACCCCAAGAGGATACTTTTAAAAAACCTCTTTACTTCTCGACTCTATTCTAACCTCAAATTCTAGAATTGGAATGGTTTGCGTTGCCTTCCCCACCACTGTCCATGAGGAGGTCCACAGGATGGTCACTAACCTTCTGATTCATAGTCCAAACTGGAGATGTCAAAGTTTTCTTCTAACAGACAGGAGTTGGCAGTGGGGGACATGGACACGATGCTGTCCCGTTTCCGAACAATTTCTTCTTGAAAACCTTTTAGCCAGTCCTTTGTTTTTGGTCTGATCTTCACTGCCCTGCCTTTAACCTGAAAAGCAGAGAGATTTAAAACATGTTCCTTTATAGGGAAAGCAGGAAGGGAATAAGCATTTATTAAGAGCCTACTCTGTGCCAGGCACTATACTAAGTGTTTGGCAAATATCTCATTTTATCCTCAACAACCCTAAATGGAAGGACCTAAATTAGTCCCATTTTACAGCCGATAAAACTGAGGCAGATAGAAATTAAGTGATTTTATCACAAATGTGTCACATTAAATCAGGCATCTTTTTAAAAATTATTCCATTTAGTATTCCATTTTCCCAATTGCATGTAAAAACAATTTTAACCTTTTTAAAAAAATTTTGAGTTCTCTCTATGAACACAACTACCAAACACTCTTCACACAAATCAAATCAGATCTAAATAATTGGAAAGATATCAATTGCTCATGGATAGGCAGAGCTAATATAGCAAAAATGACAATACTGCCTAAATTAATTTACTTATTCAGTGCCATACCAATCAAACTACCTAAAAATTATTTTATAGAGCTAGAAAAATAATAACAAAATTCATCTGGAAAAACAAAAAATCAAGAATATCCAGGGAAATAATGAAAAAAAATTCACAGGAAGGTGGATTAGCGGTACCAAACCTGGAGCTTTACTATAAAGCGGTAGTCATCAAAACTATCTGGTACTGGCTAAAAAATAGAGTGGTAGATCAATGGAATAGGCTAGGCTCAGGAAATGCAGTAGTAAATGACACTAGTAATGTAGTGTTTGATAAACCCAAAGACTCCAGCTTCTGGGATAGGAACTCAGTATTTGACAAAAACTGCTGGGAAAACTGGAAGATAGTATGGCAGAAATTAGGCATAGACCAACATCTTACACCTTATACTAAAATAAGGTCAAAATGGATACACGATTTAGACATAAGAGATGATACCATAGGTAAATTAGGAGAGAAAGGAATAGTCTACCTATCAGATCTTTGGAAAGGAAAACAGTTTATGTCCAAACAAGAGATAGAGTATATTATAAAATGCAAAATGGATGATTTTGATTACATTAAATTAAAAAAATTTTTGTACAAACAGAAGCAATGCATCCAAAATTAGAAGGGAGGCAGAAAGCTGGGAAACAATTTTTGTGGCCAGTACTTCTGATAAAGGCCTCATCTCTAAAATATATAGGGAACTAAATCAAATTTATAAGAATCCAAGTCATTCCCCAATTGAGAAATGGTCAAAGGATATGAACAGGCAGTTTTCTGATGAAGAAACCAAAGCTATCTATTCCCATATGAAAAAATGGTCTAAATCACTAATGATTAGAGAAATGCAAATTAAAACAACTCTGAGGTACCACCTGACACCTATCAGATTGGCTAAAATGACAAAAAAGGAAGATAATAAATGTTGGAGAAGCTGTGGGAAAATTGGAACACTAATGCATTGTTGGTGGAGCTGTGAACTGATCCAACCATTCTGGAGAGCAATTTGGAATTATGCCCAAAGGGCGATAAAGCTGTGCATACCCTTTGACCCAGCAATACCACTTTTAGGTCTTTTTCCCAAAGAAATCATGGAAAAGGGAAAGGGACCCACATGTACAAAAATATTTATAGCTGCTCTTTATGTGGTGGCAAGGAATTGAAAGTTAAGGGGATGCCCATCAATTGGGGAATGGTTGGACAAGTTGTGGTATATGAATACAATGGAATACTATTGTGCTGTAAGAAATGATGAGCAGGAGGAGTTCAGAGAAACCTGGAGGGTCTTACGTGAGCTGATGATGAGTGAGATGAGCAGAACCAGAAGAACATTGTACACAGTATCATCAACATTGAGTGTTGACCTACTGTGATGGACTATATTCTTCTCACCAATGCAATGGTACAGAAGAGTTCCAGGGAACTCATGATAGAAGAGGATCTCCAAGTCCAAAAAAAAAAAAAAAAGAATTGTGGAGTATAGATGCTGAATGAAACATACTATTTCTTTTGTTTTTGGTGCTGTTGTTTTTTCTATTTTGAGGTTTTTCATCTTTGCTCTGATTCTTTTCTCATAACATGACTAATGCTGAAATAGGATTAATGTTATTATGTGTATGTATGTATATATATAAATAAAACCTATATCAGATTACCTGCTGTCTAGGGGAGGGGGGAGGGAGGGAGAAAAATCTGAAATTGGAAAGCCTGTAAAAACAAAAGTTGAGAACTATCTTTACATGTAACGGGAAAAAAATAAAATACTTTATTAATTTTTAAAAAAATTTTGAGTTCTCTCCCTCCCTATCCTCCCCCCTCATTGAGAGGGCAAGCAATTTAATAAAGGTTATACATATATAGTTATGCAAAACATATTTCCATATTAGTCATGTTGTGAAAGAAAACATGGACCAAAAAAACCCCCAAGGAAAATAAAGAGTAAAAAAAGGTATCGTTCGATCTCTATTCAGACTCCATCACTTCTTTCTCTAGGGATGGATAGCATTTTTCAGCATGTATCCTTCAGAGTTGTCTTGGGTTATATTGCCGCAAATTGCTAAGTCATTTACAATTGGTCATCGTACAGTATTACTGTTACTGTGTACAATGTTCTCCTGGTTCTGCTCATTTCACTTTGCTTCAGTTCACGTGTTTCCAGGTTTTTCTGAGAGCATCCTGCTCATCATTTCTCATAGTACAATAATATTCTGTTACAATCATATACCACAACTTGTTCAGCCAATCCCCAAAGGATAGGCATCACCTCAATTTCTAATTCTTTGCCACCAGAAAAGAGCTGCTATAAATATCATTGTACATATAGGGCCTTTTCCTTACACTTATCAGCTGTGTCATCCTGGGGAAGTCACTTAACCCTGTTTGCCTCAGTTTCCTTATCTGTCAAATAATCTGGAGAAGGGAATGGCAAATAATTCCAACATCTTTGCCCAGAAAACCCCAAATGGGGTCATGAGTCAGACATGATTGAAAACGACTGAATGACAACAACAGACTGCCGCTAGGAACTCTCATCCCCGATGTTAGATTTGGTTAGTTTATGGGGCAGCTAGGTGGCACAGTGGATAGAGCACCAGTCCTGGATTCAGGAGGACCTGAGTTCAAATCTGGCCTCGGACACTTGACACTTACTAGCTATGTGACCCTGGGCAAGTCACTTAACCCTCATTGCCCCATCAAAACAAAACAAAAAAAAAGATTTGGTTAGTTTATGAATGCTGCCATGACTCAGCATGGCCTCTTGTATTCCCTCTTGGGTCAAGAATTAACCACTTTGGGGCAGCTAGGTGGCGCAGTGGATAGAGCACCGGCCCTGGATTCAGGAGGACCTAAGTTCAAATCCGGCCTCAGACACTTAACACTTACTAGCTGTGTGACCCTGGGCAAGTCACTTAACCCCAATTGCCTCACTAAAAAAAAAAAAAAAAAAGAATTAACCACTTTAAGCTTTAGTTTCCTACCTTGTAAGATAGGGGCAATAAATGAGGAGAATAGACTAGATGCTATCTCTCCCATCTCTAACTCTATGATCACCTGACCTCAAAGGATTTTTGTGACAATTGAATGAGATAATGTATGGAAAGTTCTTTGCAAACCCTGAAGTACAAAATGGATGTGAGTTATTGCTGTTGTTGCCTGTCATTCCAGATGCACTAGTTCTCAAGCATGTGGAAGGGGAATTCTTTACTTCAACCCTATGTAACCTTGCCAGTCCACACAATAATAGAGAACTCTTATGCCAAAGGTCAGTAATGACTTCCTTATAGCCAAATGCCTGTTCTCAATCCTCACAATCTTTAACTTCTTCAGCACATGACAGTACTGACCACTCCCTTCTTCTGGCTTCTTTTTTTCATTTCAGAGATGCCAAACCTTTGGATCTTCTCCAGTCTCTCTATTTAACCACCCCTCTATCTCCACTGCCAGCTTCTCTTCCCCTCTAGACATGGCCTGAATTAAATGAGTCCACACGGTTTAGAGTTCTGTCCTGTTTTCTTCTCCTACTATAGTCTCCTTTCATAATCTCATTTATTCCCATATCTTGAAGCGACATCTCTGTGTAAGTGATTGCCAAATATTTATCTCCAGTCCTGGCCTCATCCCCAAGCTTCAGACCTGAAACTCAGACCGTATCCTAGACATCCCCCAACCTCCCCTTGGATATCCCATCAGTCAGTGGGTCAATGTGTCTAAAAATGGAAATTCTCTTTCCTCATAAACCTCCTTCCCCAATGCCTTTCCCATGTGTATCCATAGCACCACCATTCATTTTCCATGTTTGAAACTTAACATTAGCTTTCACTTTTCTCTCACCTAACATAGCCATGTGTTGTTGAATTTTATCATTTTTCACTTTGCCAGTTTTTCTAGCACCCTCCTCTATGTCCTCCCTACCCTACCTCCACTCTATCCAGATTCTCATGACCCCCTATTTAGACTATTGAAATACCCTCCTGTTTAGTCTCCCCTTCTTTAATCCCTTCTACATACAGCTGCCAAAATGCTCTTCCTGAAGCACAGGCCAGACACTGCTCAAAAAGCTTTAATGGTTGGTTCCCTGTTGCCTTTAAGATAAGATGCAAATTCCTCTGTTGGAGTTTAAAGCCCTTCACAATCTGGTTCCATACTGTCTTTCAAGATTTGTGATCTATTATTCCCCTTAGTCACTTAAAGGTCTAAGGTCCAGCCAAATGGGCCTCTGAGGTATCTATCACACATAACATTCCATCTTCCTTCTCCGTGCCTGGAATACATTCTCTCTTCCTCTGCTGGCCTCTTGGCATCCCTAGATTCCATCGATTCTCAGCTCAGCGGATGCCAGCATGAGGCCTCTGAACTTACATGAGATTCAAAGGAGGGTCAGCTACTAATACCCCATCCCTGAAATTGCCCTGTATCACCTCATCTGTGCACATGTTGTCTCCCCTGATAGAATGTGAAATGCTTGAGCAGAGCCCATTTCATTTCTCTTTGTATCCCCTGACTCTCATATGGTGCCTGTTACATGCTAAGTGCTGAATAAATGCTTATCAATTAGTCAACAGTTCTCAGTTGCCTGAGTAAATTTTAAGTTTCTAATCAGGGAGTGCAAGGCTCTCCAAAATGTAGGCACCACTACTTTGTCCAATATTCCCTCATATTGCTCCTCTATCAGTATGCTCCAGGCTGGCCAAACTGGAACTTTACATCCCCTCCATTTATCTGGCATGGCACATCCTTTTCATTCACACAGTTCCTTATATCTGGATCGTTCTGTCCCCTGTTCTTTCCTGCTGAATTCCTACCATTCCATATACTCCACTCCACATACACTCCTACCATTCCATATACACCACACCATATACACTCATCAAAAGTAACCTTGAGTAAAGCAGACTGATATGTGGAGAAATATAGGGGACTCGGTGGAAAATATGTTTTAGTAATCTAACCTGGGGGAAGTCATTAAACCTTGGCTAATAAGCCTTTGTTGAGTATTAGATATCAGATAGAAAGAATCAGGGCCATGGTTCATAATGAGATGAGGGAGCAGGTACCACTTACTCATGAACTCATGAGGTAGGAAGAATAGGAGGAAACAGCACATACAGAAAGCCAACATGGCTATAGAGTCTCCCCAGGGAGACTTACCTTCATTCCATCCACATCTAAGACATTCAGAGCTGAGCGGCTATCTGCAAAAGTCACCAGCATTTGTCCTTGATTGATCCTAGAAAGAAGATGGACAAACAGAAGTAGCCTCTAAGATGAATAAAGAAAAGACAGCACAACTGGCTGTTGAACCAGGTTCCAGACAGATCTCTGCCTTTATGAGGGGGGAGAATTTTCTATCAGTTTGTACCTAGAGGGAATCACATCATCTAGGGATTGTCTCACAAGAATGAAATCATAGATCTTCTGCAAGCCTGGATCCCAGAGGACCGCTTCTCTGGGACATGGACATGATGCATGGGAGGGTGGGGAGGAAAGGGAAAGAAAAGTAGTGAGAGGTGGTAGAGAAGGAAAACAGAAATGGGGAGAGGAGAAGGGAAGGGTAGTGGGGAGAATGGGGGAAAATGGAGAAAGCAACATGGAGAGAGAGGGAGCGGTCCAGGGAAAAGAGGAGGACGAGGGAAGGGAAAACAGAGGATGAGGGGTTCGAGAACAGCAAGAATACAAGAGGCAGAAAAGGAGAAATTCCAGGGATATTGAGGCTTCTAGAACAAGAACAGGATATGTACAAAGACCCAAAGCCTATGGAAGACATAACTTTAAAAGGTTAGAGAGGAAAGGATCTGTTTAATATGGTAACTAAGGCAGGGAAGGAGTTAGGGAATGGGAAGAAGGACCTATATGACTATAGGTCCATGGCAATTGAATCTGGCATGAGGGAGGCACAGAGCCTGAGGCCCACATTGACAAAAAGGTACTCCTTCCTATATCATAGGTTCCTATGCCAGATATAAGGACTAGGGGAAAAAGAAGATTATAGAAGGCAAATATACCAGATAGCCTTATTAGACAAAATCTTCCAGATAGAGTGAGAAAATAAAACAAATAAATAAACCTAAGGATAAGTAAGATCTGGCATAGGAGTTAAATCAAGAACAGAAGGTCTATACATGTCCCTACAGGTGGCATGTAGGGCCACCATTCATTCTTTTTTTTTTTTTCATAAAAGTATTTTATTATTTTCCAGTTACATGTAGAGATAGTTTGCAACATTTGTTTTAATAAGATTTCTAGTTTCGATTTTTTCTCTCCCTCCCCAAGACAGCAAGCAATCTGATATAGGTTATATGTACAATCACATTAAACATATTTCTGCATTATTCATGCTGTACAAGAAGAATCAGAGCAAAAAGGAAAAACCTCAAAAAAGAAAAAAATAGAGATAGTATGGTTCAATCTGCATCTAGATTCCAGCCACCATTCCTTCTTTTTTTTTTTTTTTTTTGTGGCAGGGCAATGGGGGGGGGGGGGTTAAGTGACTTTCCCAGGGTCACATAGCTATTGAGTGTTAAGTGTCTGAGGCCAGATTTGAACTCAGGTACTCCTGAATCCAGGGCTGGTGCTTTATCTACTGTGCCACCTAGCTGCCCCCGCCATTCATTCTTTAATTAATTAATTTTTTTTAGTGAGGCAATTGGGGTTAAGTGACTTGCCCAGGGTCACACAGCTAGTAAGTGTTAAGTGTCTGAGACCGGATTTGAACTCAGGTACTCCTGACTCCAGGGCTGGTGCTCTATTCACTGCGCCACCTAGCTGCCCCACCGCCATTCATTCTTAAAACCACAGTAAGTTTGTAAACATCCTATTCACATTGTAGTTAAACCCATTAATCTTGTTCCTTATGGTTTATAAGAATAAATCTTTTTTTAAGCTTCAAGAAGGGTCATATACTACTTTGGGGGGAGGGGAAATGGGAGAAAAGAAAACGGCCCCGTTTTCTCCTTTAATCCTAGCCTGAATGGCAAAGGAAGGCAGAAAACTAGAGAGATGGCAACAGGGAGATAAATCAATAGGAGGGGCCAGCACATCAAGTCCTGTGCTAGTCAAGAAGAGAAATGAGGGGCGGCTAGGTGATGCAGTGGATAAAGCACCAGCCTTGGATTCAGGAGTACCTGAGTTCAAATCCGGCCTCAGACACTTACTAGCTGTGTGACCCTGGGCAAGTCACTTAACCCCCATTGCCTGCAAAAAAACCAAAACAACAACAACAACAACAACAAAAAAAAGAGAAATGAGTGGTCCCCTACTGAGGCCCAAAATATTATGGCAACACACATAGATTTAGCCTGCATCAGTATTTACCTGACAAGAATTATGGTCCCATAATTCCCTAAGGTTTGCATAAGCTCAGCCCGCAGATCCTCAGGGAACTCATTTTTTTCTTCTAGGGTTGGTGACTGTAGGTTTACCACCACTGTAGCATCTAAGGGTCCCTGGAAAGATGACACTTCTTGGAAGACTCTCTCCCGGGCGTCGATGTCTACTTCTTGGACTTCCACTTCCACAACAGCCAACACAGGTCTATTAAACACACAGACAAGATAACAGAAAGGTAACTTCAAGGCAAGAAGCTCACTGAACTGAATACTGCTAACATTCCCATTTTTCCACTGTTTCTCTGGCTAATTTTTATGCCAACAATTTGTTCATGAGATAGGGGCACCACTTGCCCCATCTATTTTACAGATGAATAAAGTTTTTTCCTTTTCTTTTTCTGGTGAAAGAGGCCCTGGGAGAGGAATATTGGTACTCTTTAATTATTTTAGTCAGCACTTAGAAAATCATCAACTCGGCTGGATCTTAATGACTGTTTAATTATTGAGGATTAAAATTTAAGAGCTTTAAGTCGACCTAGTGTTTAGCAGCTTAGGAAGAAGGTGAGGGGATTTACATTTGAGTAGTGGAGAAAAGATAGACCCACTTGTTCTCAATTAAGAAATAAAGTGGTAATGATTAATGGAGAGATGACTGCAGGGTAGTGCAATGGATAGACCGCCCAACATTCCCATCTTGTAGATGCCCAGGGAGTATAAGGTACTTGCCCATATTCATCCAGACATGAAGCATCTGAGGCAGGATTTCAATCCATGTCCTTGGACTCTATGTCTGCAGCTCTTTTCACTATATTATTCTAGATCCACTTTAGCAGCACCCAAAAATTTACTACCTGTATCCTTTTATCAGAGCAGTCACAAACCCCTCAAGTATTAGTTTTAATTATGTAAAAGCAAGAAAACAACATTTCTTGTTAAAAAAAAAGGAGGGGGAAAAAATAAATCAAATAAAGTTAAGTATAAGTAGGCTAAGGTATATTTCAAAAGATGTCCTACATTCAGGAAGTGGTTTATGGGATATTGTCTAGAAAATGTATGACTAAAAAAGGATGTGTTAGTTATATAGTGAATACAAACTCTCTGTGTGTGTATGTATAAAACAGATGGCCTGAGTGTTGCCCTAATGCCTTCAAAATATAACTGAAGCATGCAACTTAAAAAAGTAGAAAAGAAACAAATTTTAAATTCTCAAAGACCAAATTGGAAATCCTAAAAATTTCAAAGGAGAGATTAATAAAACTGAAAGAAAACAATAAATAAAACTTTTTAAAAAACCCAACAAAATAGATAAACCAGGGGCAGCTAGGTGGCGCAGTGGATAGAGCGCTGGCCCTGGAGTCAGGAGGACCTGAGTTCAAATCCAGCCTCAGACACTTAACACTTACTAGCTGTGTGACCCTGGGCAAGTCACTTAACCCCAATGGCCTCACCAAAAAAAAAAAAAATATATATATATATATATATATAGATAGATAATATAGATAAACCATTGGTTAATTTGATTTTTTTTAAAAAGAAGAAAAACAATAGTATCGAAAATGAAAAAGATGAATTCATCACCAATGAAGAAGAAATTAAAGCAATAATTAAGAGCTAATTTACTTACTTATATGTCAATAAATCTGAAAATCTAAGCGAAATGGATATTTACAAAAATACAAATTGTCCAGATTAACAGAAGAGGAAATAGAATAAAAAATATAATTGAGCATATGCTATATGGAAGACTTATAGAAGATATGAACAGAATCTCATGGGTGAGAAGAGTCTGGATGGAGTGTGAACTATGCTCATGAAGGAAATACTCTCATTTATTTGATCACAGATCTCTTAAAGCACTGAGTATCCAATAATGAAACATTTTTCAATAATTCAGATTGTCCCTGTACCACATTAGCCTGAATTGCTGAAGCTTTAAAATATCTTCCAACTGAAAAAAAAATCATCCATTCTGGGAAACATGACAGGTTCCTTATCATAAATTTTAGGATCCAGCTTCTTTGCTCCTACAAACAATAAGCATCACTTTCTAAATTGTACCAGCACAGACAGACAAAGAAATCAAAGGAAAGTTCAAAGAATGTCGACTCAGCAGGCAACTGGAGATGGGGAAGAGACCATTACAGTCAAAGATACAAAGGGAATCACAACTGACAGAAGCAACCCTAAAAGCACAGGTATCAAAAGGCTTCCATTCTATTTCTTTTTTTTTTTTTTTTTTTTTTTTTTTAGTGAGGCAAGTGGGGTTAAGTGACTTGCCCAGGGTCACACAGCTAGTAAGTGTTAAGTGTCTGAGGCTGGATTTGAACTCAGGTATTCCTGACTCCAGGGCCGGTGCTCTATCCACTGCGCCACCTAGCTGCCCCTTCCATTCTATTTCAAGGCAGTTGAAATAACACATATGTGTCTTAGAAGGGTGGCCTCAGATTACTTAAACCCTACTGATGGCCAACACTTTTTTTTCTTAAATCACCAACTTCCTTGTCTTTTGGCTCCAGCCCTTATAGCAGGGGTTCTTAACTGGGGCCCTTCAACTTGTAGGGGGGAAAATTAATATCTTTATGTTTTCATAACCTCTAAATGACATTCATAATTTCCTTCAATTATGAGTGTGGACAATAAACCGTTATTTTGAGAAGGGGCCCATGACCTTCACCTTCACCTGGATGGCCAGAGGTGCCTAGGACACTAAGAACCCTTGGGATAGAGGGGTGAAGCTGCTCCAGGATAATGCAGTTTCTGTTACATTTCTAAGAATTTCCATTCTCCCTTTCCCATTTGCCTTCATCAACTATCTCCTTTGTACCAAAGACAAAAGACAAAAGAGTGTACAAAAGACACACTTTTCTTTGTAGCCCATCAGTCTCCTCACATGTCAAGCAGAGAACAACATCCCATTATCTTTGCAAAAGGCATCCAGCTGTGGGATGGCTGGCAAAGATGCAGGAGACCAGAACTGGAATTTTCAAATCATAGAAGAGACCACAAAGTCCAAGTTCAAGATATTAAAAACCCTGAAGGTAAAATATTTTGAGGCATCTGAGCCCCAGAAAGGACATTACCTGTGATCAGAAGCCTGAAGTTCTGCTCGGCCATAGTACATAAGCACACCAGGAGACCAGGTGTGTTTGATTTTGGTGTCAACGTTTAAATCGTGGTCTAGAAGGTTGAGCTCTCCCGCTAAGAGGAGATTCCATATGTGGGATACATGAATAAAAAAAAATGCACACGTTAAAATGTAATATTTAAAAATAAAAGTCCATAAAGAAGAAAAGTAAATTGTATTTATGAATCCCTTTATAGTTTCCAATATACTAGATGAGTTTCCTATTTAATCTTCACATAGGAAGTGAACCTATTATCATTCTCATTTTACAGGGCAGAAAACAAGCTTAGGATGCTTATATGACCGGATTTGCACTCAAATCTTCTGACTCCCCATGCCTTTTACACTCAATCGGAACTATTTCCCTTATTCTGGGAAGGTTCTTCCTACAACAGCAGTTCTCTTAGTATCCCCTACATTCCCCAGAAAGCTATATGTAACCCTACCCTGTCAAGCTATAGCTTTCTTTCTTTCTTTTTTCTTTATCATAAAAATATTTTATTATTTTCTAGTTACAAGCAGAGATAGTTTTCAACATTTTTTTTTTTAAGGAGAAATAAGGTCTTTAATCGGGGCAGAGGAACTATAGCTCATGGTATTGCAAAGCTTGGAAACTAGGAATACCCCTCAACATTTTTTTTTTTTTAGTGAGGCGATTGAGGTTAAGTGACTTGCCCAGGGTCACATAGCTAGTAAGTGTTAAGTGTCTGAGGTCAGATTTGAACTCAGGTACTTCTGACTCCAGGGCCAGTACTAGCTGTCCCAACATTTGTTTTTAAAAGATTTCTAGTTTCTTTCTTCCTTTCAATGTTACTGTTTCCACTTCTTTACCCATCTTCTGAGGTCTGGCTCAGAACCCTGAGATTCTTTCTTCAAAATCTCCATTGACTAAATTTCTAAATCACTAGAATATAAGCCCCCTGACATGTACGAAATGGATTAATTAAACTGCTGCTCCTCTTTTTAATTTTAATGATAGTGTCTCCATCCTCTTAGACACATAGGCTAGAAGGCTCATCATCGTCTCAATCATTCCTTCTCCCACACCCTCTATATCTCATTAGTCATTAAAACCTATTGATTCAGGGGGAAGCTAGGTGGCACAGTGGATAAAGCACTGACCCTGGATTCAGGAGGACCTGAGTTCAAATCTGACCTCAGACACTTGACACTTACTAGCTGTGTGACCCTGGGCAAGTCACTTAACTCTCATTGCCCTGGAAAAAACAAACAAAACCAAACCTATTGATTCCCCATTACCACCGACTTAATTCAAGCCCTTGCACCTCCTCTTGCCTGGACTACCACCTTACCAGTCTACTAAGTGCTCTCCCTTCTTCTTCCCAAATCCTCCCTAAACACAGCTGCCAAAATAATGAAAACACGGATTTAACATGACTTTCCTGCTTAAGAATTGTCAGTGGCTCTTGACTGTCTATGGGATGAGATACAAACTCTTGACGTCCAACACCAACTGCTGACATTTAAGACCTTCCACAGTCTGGCTCCAGCCTACTTTTACTGACACGTTGCTTCACTCCTCCCTTTCATGCACTCATTCAAACTGAACTACAGTCATCCCCTAATCTGCTCCTGTCTCTGCCTGAAGGCTGCTCTCATGGCCGGAAAGCATTCTCTCTACACCTCTGCCTACTGAAATCTTTCCCTTTCTTTAAGACCCAACTAAGAAGTCACCTTCTCCAAGCCTCCTTGTCTGATACCCTCAGCAGAAAGCCATCCTCGCCCTCCCTTCTAATGTCATTAATGTCATTAACTGCATTTTGCGGAAATCCTTACCCTCAGCAAAAATCACTTTCTTCCTTGTATGATAATTATTTCGTATTCATCCTCCTCCTTATTAGAGTAGTCTCCTAGAAGGGAGGGACTGTCACTTTTCAGATTTTGACTCACAGTGCCTGGCACAGCATCTTGTTTAATACATATTCGTTAAATTGAACACAGTAAAAACTAAGCTAATGCCACCTCAAATCATTCACCCTGGCATTCCACTTCAAGTGTGGGAGATGCTGGCTGCCATTGCTTTTATGGATTCACATCATAACAAAGGGCACTGTGAATTTCAGCAATGCCTGCATTGCTTTGTAGTATAAGTAGAATAAAATGCTTTCTGGGGCTATCAAGTTTATCATTCAAGTTTGATGGAACACTTCACCATATCAAAAGATTAAGCCTTTTACTAAGGGAATAAACTTGAGAATGAAATGGCCCCATGTGTCTGAGAATACTTATTCTGACAAGCCCCACTTAAAAGAACTGACATTTAACACGGAGCTGCTGAGTAAATATTAATGGGAAGAAAATGGCTATTTTTTTTTACCTGCCTGAGTGTGCACATTTCCTAGCCTTGAATTCTACCATATTTCCCCTGAGAGAAGCTTAGTTTGAGTATCTTGCTCATTGAAAAACATGTCCAGTTCTCACAATTTTTAGTCATCCTGAATGCCCAGCAGGGCAAACAAGAAGTATTGGTTAAGTGCTAAAATACTCTATCTAACCCAGCTAAGTCTTAACTTATGCTCATCTTTTCACTTCTGAATTAGCAGAGCTTAGCCAAATAGAATAAGATACCAGTAGAAGGCAAGTGATTTGAATGAACTAGATAACGGACACATGTGTAGGGGTAGAATTATAATGCCAAGAAGGGAGAAAGATGATAAGTCACATCTTTTGCAAATAGCATCCTTTTCCGTTGGGCAGAACTAAAAGGCGAAGATAGAATAGTAGGTCTAGGGTGGCAGCAAATCTCATGCCCTAAATATAGCCCAAGTGGAGATGGTCTGAAGAACATCATCTCCCAAAACTTAATGTTCAACTTGCAGGTTTTTGGTAGTTTAGGTATACCTATATATCTTTCACAACAAGAATCTGGTATGACTTCAGTATACAAGGTATGAGCATGGTGCTTATTACACAAGAGAAGGTGGTTGTTGTTGTTTTATAAAAACTGTACTCGTTCCAATTTGCCCAACATTTTCACTGACCTGTTTTATCAAGAGGATGTTTCTTCCTCCACCATAATACCCTGTCAGTCCAGGCTGGAGTTCGGCACTTATCACTTGTATCATAAGCTTCTGAGCCAACGTCATATTTGTATGTGGGTCCAAAATTAATGGTACCTTCATGAAAATCCTTAAAAATCTATCAAGAAAAATCAAATTACCAACTCAATTCTTCTGGATTTTCTGTGTCAAATGCAAAAATAAGTGCATTATTAAAATATTATATGTTTTTTATCATAAAAGTATTTTATTATTTTATCAGTGACATGTAAAGATAGTTTTCAGCATTTGTTTTTTTTTAGTCAATTACCAGTTTTTTTTATAATGTATAAGGTATTTTATTTTTTCCGTTACATGTAAAGATAGTTCTCAACTTTTGTTTATACAAGCTTTACAATTTCAGATTTTTCTCCCTCCCTCCCCTCCCTCCCCCCTCCCAATATTATATGTTAATACAATCTTTATGCTATGTTTATAAGTGCCTAAAACAGTTATGAAATTATAAATGGCTTCAAAAAATACAAAAGCAAAAAGTGTTGGCCAATGAGTTGAACATCTCAAGGTAAGCAGGCAGTATGATGCAGTAGAAGGAGTGTTGCTTTTGAAATCGGGATATGGGTTTGAATCCCAGCCCTGCCACTTTCTACCTAGGTAACCTTGGGAAAGTCACTGAATGTCTCTGCACCTCATTTTCCTCTTTTGTAAAATGAAGATATTATGCTGTGAATGACTTGGTTATTTTCAGCAATGCAATGATGCAAGACAACTCTGAAGGACTTATGAAAAATGCAATCCATCTACAGAGAAAGAACTGAGGGTATCTGAATACAGATTGAAGTATAATTTTTTTTGTTAGTTCCTTTATCTGTAGTTTTGTTTTTGTCTGTTTTCTTTCACAACCTGGCTAATGTGGAAATGTTTTGCATGACCATTCATATATAACTTATATTGAATTGCTTAAGTTCTTGGGGGACAGGGGAAGGAGGAAGGATGAGAATTTGGAAAACAAAGTCATAAAAAATGGATGTCAAAATTTGTTTTTACATGTAACTTGGGAAAATAAAAATTATAAATAAGAAAAAAAGTAAAATAAAGATATTAGACAGATCTATTAGATTTCTTCCAGTTCTAAATTCATGACCCTATGATTGTATTTGCTATTTCTCTGCCTTCCTTCAATGTATGAAGTTTCTAGTAACAATATCAATGTTACTTTTCAATTTTCATGCCCAGTAAATCCTGAAAGTCACAATGTCATCTCTCATCACATCCCAAACACTGATATAGATTTAGAGATAGAAGGGAAACTTGAGGTGTCCTACTCCAAATCCTTCATTTTATAGATGCACAAAGTAAGGTCCAGAGACATTAACTGACTTGGTAGTAAAATGGCAGAGCAAAGAGTCAAACTTTGGTCTTCTTACTTCTGGTCTAGTATTCTTTCCACCACACCACAATGAATCTTCTAAGTCAAATCTCCAGGTAAATATATTTTGAAAATCGTTAGAAATACAACCCAGCAATTTAAGTCCATGGGATAGAAACATCCTATCCCATCAATAAAATATCCTCTATGTTCAATGCATTATGAATGTACATAGGGTCGTAGTTATGAATGTATTCAGCCCCTGCACATGCACATGGTTGACAGACTTAATCAAGGCTCCCCAAACCACACTGTCTACTTTATGACCCCTACTAGCCCAACAGTCTTTGCCCAAGTACGGAAAAATCCCATAAGGTCATTTTGATAGTTACAAATGACTTTAATAAAGTAGAACAAAATACCATGCATACCATGCCTATTGGTGAGATTTGCAGGCATGATGAACTTTATTACATTAGCAGCCAAAGCTAGTTTCTACTTGGGCAAATCCTTCCCTGCTTAGCTAGAGTCAAAGGTAACTTTATACTTGTGTAATTGTCAACCCTTTTTCAAAGTTTTCCAGACTGTATCCCATCATGTGAAACTACTCTTTTTGATCTGAAAATGAACAAATTTTTGCCTATGAGCCATACTATAGTTAGGTAAGAAGGGGCAGGGTAGGGAAGGAATAGGTGTTTGTGTGAGTATATGTGTACACATAAACACACATACCATATATATATATATATTCTCTTGTTCAGTCGCATCCAACTCTTCATGACCCTATGGTTTTCTCGGCAAAAATACTGAAGTGGTTTGCCATTTCCTTCTCCTGCTTGTTTTACAGATGAGAAAACTGAGACAAACAGGGCTAAGTGACTTGTCTAGGGTCACACAGCTAGTAAGTGTCTGGGACTGGATTTGAACTCAGGAAGATGAATCTTCCTGACACCAGGGCCAGAGTTCTATCCCCTGCACCCTAGCTCCCCATATATACCCTCTATATGATTAGAAACACTTAGGAAAATAGGGTTTAGGGCCAGAGGGGTCATCATCTATTCTAACCTTCATTTTATAAGTGAGGAAGGTGAAATTCGAAGAGTCCAACATCACATTCCTTCATTGATCTCTAGGCTGCATTCTTTACTCTGCTGGTCCAGAATGCCTCCAGAAACCTCTTTACCCTGGAGGTTCCCTCTACTCCTGGACTTCATACCTTGGAAACAATGTCTTCCCCGAGGTCTCTCCCTCAGATTTTCTGGTCCCTTTCAAAGACTTACCCTACAATGCTCAGGAACAAGTACCTTCTTTTCTTTCCACCTCCACCCCCTTTTCAACTCCCTTTTATGTGTGGTCTTCTACCATTAGAATGTAAGCTTCTTGAGGGCAGAGACCCCAGGTATTTATATTACGAGAGCTTAACACAATGGCTGGCCCATAGTAAATTCTTGTTGGCTTGATATCACAGATATAATAAGTGGCAAATGTAGGATTTGAGCTCAGTTCCTCTAACTCCAAATCCAGCTTTATTCCAAGGTCATTTGAGGATGCAATCTCCTCTCTGTATACTTATTGCAATGAGCCAGTTCAGGAAAGAGTGGCCCAAAATGAAGCAGCTACCCTCAAAGTGGCTTACTTTTCCGCTTGATTTTTGCAGTTGTAGTTGATCAAATTCTAGAAGTTTCTTCCAGTCTTGTCGCTTAACAAAATAGAAGACTTCTTCATAAGTAAGATCAATTCGGTAATTGAAATCCCCACACCAGAATACATAGTCGTGAGAAAAGACACTTCTTCCCTGGTTGTGTGGAAACAAATAAGAAAAATAAACTATTAAGAAAAGTATATTTTATAAAGGTTGATAATGAAGGGAGGAGAGATGCAGGACCACATTATAAAATTGCTCAACCCAAATGCCACTCATGGGAACACAGAATCAGTCTTTTTAAAATCAAACGAAAACAAAAACTTAATTACTTCAAAAAACTAAACTTCCTTTTTAGTACACATTTCCAGTTCTGTTTTGTACTAGTTATTATCAAGTTTGGAAATGGGTTTCAGTTGCTAATGGAAAGTCTATCTACGGCACCAAAGAGACACAAATTAAACTTTGAGGTATTATTTGATAGCCCTCAAATTAACAAAAACATAACGAAACAATGAAACTGCATGCTGGCAAGGCTGTGGAGAAACAGGTACACTCTTTCATTAATGGGAGAATTATAAACGTGCTGAATTTTTTGGAGAGTAATTTTCAATACTCTGTATCAGCTCAAAGATTTTCAAAGTATCACTTTGTAACTGCAAAAAACTGGAAGCAACTTAAATCAACAGTAGAGGGATGGGTAAATAAACTGCAAAGGAGGGGCTGATAAGGGAGTACAGTGGATAGAGCACTAGGACTGGAATCAAAAAGGCCCGATTTTAAATCCAGCCTCAGACACTTAATAGCTGTGTGACCCTGGACAATTAACTCTGTCTCAGTTTCTTCATTAGTCAAATGAGCTGGAAAAGAAAATAGCACACCTCTCCAGTATCTTTGCCAGGAAAACCCCAAATGAAGTTATGAAGAACCAGATACAACTGAAAGAAATGAACAACAACAAAAAATGCAAAGGAATATAATGCAATTAAGATGAAGAAGTCTAAGGAATTTGCCAAGACTTATATGAACTAATGCAAAGTGAAAAAAGCAAAATCAAAAGATGATGAAGTAAAAGAGAATAAATGGGCAAAGAATCCTATGGGGACTTAAAGGTTGTGACTTAAATTCTATGGCATTTTATGAGCTAATATTAATTTACTTAAATGTAAATAGCTTCCTTAGTGGCAGCTAGGTGGCACAGTAGATAGAGCGCAGAGCCTAGAGTCAGGAAGACCCGAGTTCAAACCCAGCCTCAGACACATAGTAGCTGTGTGACCCTAGTATGTCACTTAACCCTGTCTGCCTCAGTTTCCTCATCTTTAAACATAAACTAGAGAAGGAATTGGCAAATCAATAGCATCTATGCCAGGAAAACCCAAAAAGGGATCACAAAAAGTCAAACATGACTGAACAACAATAACAACAAAGCTTCTTTCCAAGAGGCTCCCCTTCTTAGTGAATGGAGTACTGAACTTGGAATCTGGACAATCTGAATACGAATACAGTCTCAGGCTTCACTGTGTTCTCCTCTAACTTCAGTAATATGTTTTAAATCCTAAAATGACAGATTAACCCAAGCACTTAGCATTACTTAGTAAAATGAAGTTTAAGGAAATTGTTACAAATCTCTTGTTGTTGCCACTTGGTTCTTAAGCATTAGTCTCACCATTACCTACAGACATGCCATATTCCCCCCTATGGATATGTGCCTTCCTCCCAGTAGTGGACCAAGACAGTCTATCTAAACTTTCTCTCTCATGCAGCCTTTTGCAGTGCTCTGCACACACTATGCAATAAATGCTTACTGGATTAAATCCCTTGACCCTCTAGAATAGTGGTTTCCAACTTATAGGCTATAGAGTTGTTTTAAGGTGTTCCCAAGTCCATATGGGAACCAAGTAGGGTCATGTGGCTCTTTTGCCACTATAAATTTTCTCAATCCAAACAGTATATGAACTACTCTGAAAGATGTAACTGATTATCCCTTTCCCACCACCAAGTTTATTAGTGCCCCAAACAAAAGTAAGTCAATAGTTATTCTTAAATGTACATCCACATTACCTAAAACCAGTTTGTAATGCTCTGTAGGTCTATTCTCTGTGACCTTCTGCACTCTCTCCCCAGGGGGATCCCAACCTTAGTTTTTAAAAAAATCTAGTCAGGTAAGGCAGAACAAAAATAACCATATGAGATGTCTGCTTGAATGCATGTATGTGTAATATATTTTTATAATTATTTTTGTTATATAACTATATGCTATTACATTCAGCTATAATTAATTATAAACTTACATAAAATTCAATGGAGACCACCCAACTCAAAACTATATGTAGTTATGTATACATATATACACATAAATTATTCTGTTAAGAGAGAAACTATGCCATTGCTTCCTTGGGGGAGGGCTAGGTGGTTCAGTGGATAGAGTGCTGAACTTGAAAGTAAGGAAAATCTGACTTCAAATTCTATCTCAACCATTTACTATGTGACTGAGCAAGCCGCCTAACCTTTTCAGCCTCAGTTTTCTCATCTATAAAATGGGTATAATAATAGCACCTACTTTGTAGGCTTGTTGTGAGGACCAAATAAGATAAAATAAAGCAATTTGCAAACATTTAAACCACTACATAAATGCTAGTTATGGTAAAAAAAAAAATAGCATGCATTTATTTATGCCATTAATAACAATTGCTATAAACTCTATTATATATATAGTGTATATATTTACTAACCTATACACAACTTCAAATAAGTATTGTATGTATACAGTAAATATGACTGCATAATTATAAATAAACAAAAAACTTTTTAAAAAAGAATTTTTAAAAATCTGATATCTTAAGGTTTAAGATGGACCATTAAAGATAACTTCCCCCCCCCCAAAAGTTCATCAAGAAATAAAACTATGCATTAAAAAAAATAAACTGTGATGAAGAATTTGGAAAGTACAAAGTACATTCTAAACTATCTCCTAAATTAACTTGTATTTTTCCTTATCTAATGCATCCAATACAACCAAAGCACAAAATAATGAAGAGAAATTTCAGCACTGAAATTTCATATCCAACATACAACCCAGTTAAGAGTACAGACAGGAACAATAAAGTCACTGCCAGGGGCTCAATATCAACATAATTCAATTCCATGAACAGACTTCATCCATATAATTTGGTCACAAGATCCATCAGGGGAATATGTGGATAGATAAGTGTAAGACCTGGGAACAACCCAGGATTCTCATAAGGACAGTAATAGTACAATCCTAATTCAAATAGCACAATGTGCTTGCTTCCTTAGGAAAACACCATGACCCTCCATACCTACACTAGAGGGCAACATTGTGCACGTTATGGTCAGTTTCTCCCAGTTGTCTCCCCATTCGGCACTTCTGTATGGGGTGAGAGGATTCTTAAACATGAATTCAATCAACTTTTACAGCGGATGTTCCTCTCTGAGTCCTTCAGGAATAGCAGCCATACTAATAGATGCCGAGATGCATAAAAATTTTGATTCTTGGGGACAATTGTACTTTATCCTAATTAGACTCAAGGGTTCTTTGCAAAGAGGTACAAAATGTCAGCACAAACTGTTAAGGGCTAAAATTCTAGCTAAATTGTCTAAAATATCTAATGAGTGGTCGCCAATAAATTATAAGCTTTAGCAAGAGTTAGACTTTTAAGCATTTATTAAGGACAATAAGAATTTGATAAAGAGAGAGAGAAAGGCCTAGATTTCTATCTATTAAAGGGAGAGCGCATTTCTAGCTCCACTCTCCACCAGCGTCCTCAGGAAAGAGAGCGAGACTGAGCGCCAGTCTCTTCCTTCCTCCTCCCACTAGCCCGCATCACTTCCTGACGCCAAAGAAAAGACTCCTGGTCTTGCCCTCAAAGACTTTCGCTTCATGGGCGGAACTCTTCTACAGTAAGTCTCCAGCAGGTGGCGTCATTCCAATCGTTACAAAACTATTGATGTATTTTGGTTTGGGTTTTTTTTTTTTTTGGTGAGGCAATTGGGGTTAAGTGACTTGCCCAGGGTCACACAGATAGTAAGTGTTAAGTGTCTGAGGCTGGATTTGAGCTCAGGTCCTCCTGACTCCAGGGCTGGTGCTCTATCCACTGTGCCACCTAGCTGCCCCTATTGATGTATTTTGAAGGTAATTTCTTCCCATTCCAGCATTTTATCTCTCGAGAAGTAAAACAAATGATGTATAAGGCTTACAAAGGATAGAAAAGACAAAGGACAAACATACAAAGATAGAAGGAGCTCAGTGGACAGAAACAACCAGAAAGTCAAATAAAATGTATGCCACTCCCTCCCCTACTACCACCACCATTATCACACTCCACCAGGCACCAGATACCCCATGCCAGTTTCAAGGGTTCGCCCACCAAATTTCAATTTCTTGTACATGGAATTTCTTACCATGGGGAAACTGAGCTTCTGTGTAATCTCCTTATAGTCTTCATTCCTCTCTTTGACCTGTGACTGTCCAGCAGTCAAATGACTACATATAAAACAGAAGCTAGTGCTGTGGAATTGAAATCGGATGCCAACGGCGCCTTTGTTCCCAGCTTTTCCTCCCATGCCAGTCTTCACCGTGTCAATTGCTACATCCCTGGGACCCAAGAACAGCAAGGAAAAAAGTTAGTTTGATTTCTCTATGTACAGAAAGGAAAAACCCAAACCACCTACTTGGCACGGGGAATTTATTATAAAAGAGAGCATCCAAAACTTCCTTTGTAACATTTTCCCAATCACATCTTCAGTAACCAAGTAACATTTTACTATACCCTCGTGAAGACTTTCCATTTGGTATTATCCTATTATAAAGAAATGTCCTTTCTCCTGATGACTGGTTTCCATGCGGAAATGATAAAGTACCCTTTGGGACAGTAGGATTTCAGTTATCTTTAGATGAGGCTCACTTTTTTGAGGGAGAGGGGGCAGTAAGGGTTAAGTGACTTGCCCAAGGTCACACAGCTTATACGTGTCAAGTGTCTGAGGATAGACTTGAACTCAGGTGCTCCTGAATCCAGGACCAGTGCTTTATCCATTGCACCACCTAGCTGCCCCTGATGAGGCTCACTTTTAACCAAGGCCTGTGTCACAAAAGGTATTTCATAAAACTGAAGAAGCTAAGGATTCATTACTTCTTGTTTTGTACCTGCCTTTTATAACTTGATCCCACTCTATTCCACCTCCAGCAAAAAGATGAATTCATACTGCTGGGAGCACTTAATCAGAATGACATTATTTAGAGCGTCCATACAAAAATACGGCATATTCAGAGAACCAGGAAAATGACGGCTACTTGCAACGGTTTCCAGAGGTGGTTTCAAACCAACCTCTGTTGAGTGAGGGTTCTTGTCTTCAGTAATCTGAACATGCGAGACAGTGAGCAAATCTATGCCATTTCAAGTATGTTAGCTTCAAACATTTTAATGAGAGGAAGCCACTGACCGAGAGAGCCCCTGGTATAACAGAGTCAACTATCTGTCGCTTTGTGGTTATTACTCAGATGATAACTTGACGGTAACATCTGGGGGAACAGGTGTGCTCAACAAGCCTGAGGCCAAAGGGACTGTTTATTCACTGAGGGCACAGGTATCAGTGATCCTACACTATGTCTCTAAAACGCACAGCTGCTAATCATCTGTGCTTTGTGCTTTCTCACCAAGACCATTTGCTTTCAGATGAGAACATTAAAGCAGCCAGCTCAGTCACATTAAAAATTATCATCATCCCACAGGACATCCAGGTAGAGGGAAACACTCAAAGTTTAGTCTCTTGAAACCCTTTACCACGGAAAAGGATTAGAAAGTAGGCCTGTGGATGTTCAAGAATAAGCAATGCTGCTATTGGTTTGTGTCCTTAGGGTTCCCTAGGGATGTTGGCTGAGGTATTCAACAAGGTACAAACATATTTAATTAGGGAGGAAAAATCCTGAGTTCTAACCCTTTGGGGCCATCCATAAACCACTTTAACCAGGAAGAGTCAGGAGAAGATTCAGATGATGTGCCCGAGGCTAGGGCTCAATCACAAATGAGGTAGATGCCTTGAATGAAATCAAGAGTAGGTTCCTCAAATAAAGAACAATGAATGCTTCTGTGTAGAATAATTCAGCAAGCATCTGTTAAGTGAGTCTATTATGTGCTGGGCATTTGAGTTGCAAAAATAAAAAGATAATGATCCCTGTTTTCCAGGAGGTTGTAGTCTATGGGAATGGGGAGGTGATATAGTCTGCTGAGAAGAGAAACTTCCTAAAATTCCTATTTTTAGAAATTTAGATGATTTTCACTTTCAGGAAAAAATAATGGATGACAGCTGCAGAAGCTTTCCAACTGCCAAACATATTTTTGAACTCCTTTAAAGAGAGATGAAAGAATTGCCATTTCCTGCTCAGATAGGAACTCTCTTGGTCATAGAGTCTATGTTAAAAAAAAAAAATCAACAAGGGATCCCTTTCCTTTTTCCAAAATTAATGATGTGATTTTAAATACCAAGGACAATTTGTTATAATTCATTCCAAATCCAAGGTCAGCTGCCTGAGGAAGAGGAGTCTTGTTTTCCCCTCTAGCATCATGCAACCTAATCTTTCATTTATGGTGTGTGTATATATATATATATATCCCATATAAAAAAATAGTCAATCCTGGTGAAGGCTGTAATATGGAGCAAGCCATTGTTAACTAGAGAGTACAAATATCAGCAACCAGCCCCTGGTTCCTAAATACAAAAATGTCATTCTGTGGGTAAACCCAATTTTCTCACCTGATAAATGGGACATGGTAAGGACGTACAAAGATATAAAGGCAGACACCCACAAGCTGGGCTGAAGTCAACAGGATGTATCTATGAGACCTTGAGATAGCCTTCTGAAGCTGCTCTCCCCACATTTTTCTATTGGTAGTGCTAGAAGAAAAGAAAATACAAAAAAGAATAAGAACACTTTTCTCCCTCTGGTCTTCAAAATACACACTCTCTTTCTCTCTCACTACTGAGTTCATGCTGATTTATATTAAACTATGTAAGCACAAGGCTTATCTCCCCAGTTAGTCAAGTTCTTTAGGGCAAGGGATGGTAATTAAAACAACAACAATAACAAAACCCACAATGTTTTATTGAGCATGTAAAGTTCTTGATAACCTGGTTCCTTCCGAACTTTCCTTTTTAAATCATTTTCCCCCCTTGTATTCCCTCCCCTACCCAGAGAGCTGTCATATTCATCTCTATAGCTTCTTCCACCTCATCCTACCCTTACTACCACTTACAGCATGATAACTTGCAGAAAGCAGATGGGGGGGGGGGTGTTGTGGATTATAATAAATCTTTGCTGAATAAAGCAACTCACTCAGAAAATAGTCTGAAAACAAATATGACCACGAACATAAAATACAGATTTAGATTATATGGCTCTCCAATGTCCTCCAGAACTCTTCTCTTCTTCCAGCAGAAAAATCAATCCACCATTTTTGCATTAAGGCAAATTTATACAGGGCCAGCTTCCTGCTTCCCACTTTGGGTGTCTGGGTGTTAGAGTGAATTCTACCTCAATATGTGTTGTGTGCAATATGGTCTTTTAACACATGCAATGCTTCTCATCATCATTGTTCTCTTCCTTTTTCCCCTTCTCATCCCTTTGGGGGCAATTGCTTTGGTTTTGGGGAAGCTGAATCAGGTACAGCTATATCCCATCAGTTCAGAGACAGGGCCACTTTAGTTTATGGTGGTTTTTTAAAAAAAAACAATAAACTTTTTTATTTATAGTTTGGGGTTCCAATTTTTATCCCTCTTTCCCTCCCCCCCCCTCCCCCCCCTCCCTGAGACAACAAACTATCAGATATGGCTTATGATGTCAGTTTATGTTAAACAGGTTCCTTAAAAATTCTGATGAGCAACTTAAGAGGGAATGACTGAAACACTATGCTTTATGCACTAAAATTAACCAACCCAAATAATTAATAAAGAAATCTAAATTTAATCATCAAATTTTAAAATTTAAATTGAATTTTTAGTTTAAGAAATTTAAGCCTAATATTAAATTAAATAAATTAATGCTTGAATTAAATAATTAATTTAAAGGGTTACAGGTAAGTTTTGTTTGTTTGTATTTGGTTCATTTAATGGTGATAGCTTCTAGGTGATTCACATCACAGTCCCACCCACCCCACCACAGTACCTTGTTACTTACCTAGCATTGACAATATTTCCTGCGCTCAATTCCACCATCTCTTCGAATCCCACTGCAAATATGTCAGCTGGGCTGCTGTCATCTGGGAAGTGAAAGTTGAGGGAGAAAGACATGAAAGATAAAATGAGTGTAGGTTTGTGAACCCCAAATTACTTGGAATTGCAGGGTGTCAGAGCTGGAAGGAATATATAATAATAATAAGCTAACATTTAAAAAAAGTACTTACTGTATGCCAGCCAACTGTGCCAAGTGCTTTATAATTATTATTTCCTTTGATCCTCACAACAACCCTGGGAGGTAGGTGCTGTTATTACCCCCATTTTACAGATAAGGAAACTGAGGCAACCAAAGGTTAAGTGACCTGCCTAAGATCACTCAACACATTGGCCATGTCTGACAGTACATGCATCATTCTACCCCTTTAATAAGTCTCTAGTAAATATGCTAGGCTGGATTTGAACTCAGGACTTCCTGATTCCAGGTCTGATGCTGCATTTAGCGCAAGGTCTGATGACCCCTTAAGAGACCATCTCATCCAAACTCCTCTTTTTAATGGATGAGTAAACAAGATCACACAAATACTATTTTTTTTCTTTAATTGTTTCTTATATTCATTTCATTAACTAAATTAGCTCTTGGTGTCAAAGACTCTGGGTTTTTTATGGCCTTCAGGGGACTTGAGTGCTTAGCCTAGTATAGGTACAATGTGTGTCTAATAAATATTTAATTAATTTAGAAGACTTTCTCCTTTTCCTCCCTACTAAGCATAAGCCCAAGATAAATGTTATCAGGGTGGACAGAGAAAGACAAGTGATGCAACTAAAATCAGTCAATCGTGCCACTTCTGTGAAGCTTGGGCAAAAGAGACTCTATTGGAATTACTGTTTATCTCTCAGCAGTGTGGTAGTGGGTAACAGGGCTGGAATGATGTATGTACTGTCAGATACAGTCAAAATGTTGATTTGTCTCTCATTACTGTACTTATCTATCAAGAGGGCACGTAGTGGCAAAGTGGATAGAATATCGGGCCTGAAGTCAAGAAGACTCAACTTCTGGAGTTCAGATCTGGGCTTCTAACACTTACTAGTTGTTGGCCTCAGTTTTCTCATCTGTAAAATGATCTGGAGAAGGAAATGGTAAATCACTGCAGGATCTTTGCCAAGAAAATCCCAAATGGGGTTAAGAGAGATGGACACAACTGAATGATAACAATACTTCTCTATCAAGAGGCAGGATGGTATCATAGATACTGCTGGTCTCAGAGTCAGAAGGACCTGAGTTCAAGTTCTGCCTCTGAACATGGCTGTGTGTGACCCCAGGCAAGTCACTTAACTTTTCTCGCTATAGACAACTCTCTAAGACATGAGGTGGCAGACCAAGTACAGTCCTTCATTAGGACAGCATCCTCTACACACTCATTGGCAAGCTAAAAAGGCTTTAAACAAACAAAAAGAAACAAAACAGAAAATAAAATACCAAAAGCATTAATTAAAAATTTTATTAAAGAAGAAAAACAAAAACACATAAAGGAGGCCAATAACATCGAAATATAGTTACCAAGATAAAAAGTTCATGAACCTCAGGTTTGTGAGAGGAAGGAGAAAGGAAGGGAGAAGGGGGAGGGAGGGGGAGGAGAGGACAGTGAGATCTGGGGGCCCCATGGATTTATTTATCCACTCTATTCTTGTTCTCCAGAACCAAGAACAGTTAAGAAGAAATTACAAGCCCTTTGGCAATTTGCTGAACTTTAGCCAGCCTGGTCATGTCATTCCAACACCAGGCAGTTGGCTCCTGGTCTACAGGTAGAAAGCTTACCCACTCCCCTCCTCACTCCTAAGTGTGGAGTGGAGGCCTCTGCTAGAGTGATCTCAATCCTCCCCAACTGTATTTTTTTTTAAAGTGCTTACTCATCCAACAGGTCAGCCATGAAGTTAACTGGCTTAAAAGTTTCCACTTCTTTAGAGAGTAACTTGGCAGTAATAACCAACATTTCTTTCGTTTTCTTAAACCAAGGCTTCAGAGAAGGAAAACCAGAGAGCTTTTACTCACTTTAAACCAATTCCAATTCCATAAAAGGCAACGATTTTAGTATAACCTTAGAGGAGAATAAAGAGGGTCTATTTCATGGTATTGGGGAGGGAGTTTGTCAGTGAAAAGCTTACTAGTTTCATGGGCTTGATGATAGGGCTCTATTTTCATATGCATTCACAATTATTTACTGGTACACTATTTACTTCCAATAAACCCCCCATTTACATATTGTAGGAAAATAACTTCAACTTCCCGTGAATTTCAAGCTCAAACTATTCCCTTTTGCATGAAAAACAAAAAGAAAAGAAACAGCTTTGCACTGTGTATGTTCAAAAGTTCAAGAATGGGGTTTGTAATGCAGCCTTGAAAGACTGCCAAGGAAGCAGCTGTCTATAATGTAAATAATCACAGGGCAAGTATGTTAGTATGATCCACGATAGTACAGCAGAGTAATATTGCTAACCCCTTCTAGAACTATAAAGGCACTGAAAATGGACCTACTTATTAAGAGCAAGATCCAAGGAGGGGTTGGGGGAGGAAGGAGAAATGCATTCTTCCAATCCTAAATGGGTTCTGAGGTTATGGACTGGCATATTAAGGCAATTAGTCATAGGTTTAGAGCTGCAAAGTGCTGTTAGGGATCATCTAATCTAGGGATTTTTAATCTGGGGTTTGTGAAACTTATTGTTATTTTGATAACTGCATTTCCATGAAATTGATTTCCTTTATGTATTATTTTATGTATTTAAAAACATTATTTTGAGAAGAGTTTCTTCAGGGTTCAACAGACTCCCAAAGGCAGGTCTGCGACACCAGTAAAGTCAAAATTCAGGATGTAGTCTAACTCCCCTCATTTTACAGATGAGGGAACTGAGGCCCATAGAGGTCACGTGATTTGTCCAAGATCAAGTAAATAGAAAGTGGCAAGACCAGGACCTGAGCCCAGGTTCCCCTGATTCCAAATCCAATATTCTTTCCACAAGTTGGAACAACCAAAAAGACAAACTGTATATCAATTTAGAATTGCTTTAATTTTGGAGGAATGCAAATGCTTATTGCTCATTTTAACAAAAACCTGGTTTATTTGATTTGCCAGGGAAATATCGACCATCACCATAAGGTAATTTCGAGAAAGAGAGCAACATTTACTGTTCAACTATTATAGACAGATAGCAGAAGAGAGTGAAAAAAGGCAGGAGAAGGGAAAGTGAGAAACTTAAGATGACAACAAGGTTTTAAAAACATTCTGAAGAACCAAACTCTAGAGAAACAATAACTTCTCAAAAGAGGTCAGACCCAGGGGCTACGTTAGCAGATGAAGGGAACCCAACATGACAGGTCAGCTCTCTGTTATTACCTTGAAATTCAGTAGCCCCTGAAAGCTTGGGAGAATCCAGCAGCCAGTCAGTTAATTCTCCAGTGCCGAGAAGGTTGCTTCTGAATTGTTTTCCTCCATTTACATTCCAGGTTCCCATGGCAATGCGAATCCGTTTGAAATTGGTGAATTCTGACTGACGCTCAGACATAGCTTTTAAGATCCTTGGAGTCACTGTGAAGGATACCGGAGGAAAGAATGTTCTTGTGCGATTCAAAACCCCACAAAACATGAGAGGGAAATCAAGTCACCAAGTATTTACCCTGAACCAAAATGTGACTCTTGTGGAAATGATGGGAAAGGAAAGTTGCCTGAAACAATAATAATTTAAAAAAAATTTAATCCCTAAACTGTGCATACTTTTTGACTCCATGATATAACTACTAAGCTTCTACCACAAGAAAGGACCCACATATACCAAAATATTTATGGCAGCATTTGTTGTTGTTGTAGCAAAAAACTGGAAACAAAATGGGCATAAATTAAATGGAGAAGAGATGAACAAATTATGTATATGAATGTAAATGGAAAATTATTGGGCCATAAGGAACGATCAAAAGGATGGAATCAGAGAATTCTGGAACGACTTGTATGAGCTGAGTAGAATGAAGACACCAGAAGCAGGAGAATAGTTTATATGGTGATTACAGTAACTAACGTAAAGGAAAACAGCTTGGAAAGGCCTCAGAATTCTGATCAGTGCAATGACCAGTTGTGGCTTTACAGACTCATGATGCTGAGACATACATTTTCAAATGTGGCCAATGGGTCAATATGCTTTACTTGACTATGTATGTTACAGGAAAGGTCTTCTTGTGAGGAGGAAAGGGGAGGTTATACTGATTCCAAAAGTTAGAATAGAGAAAAAAGAACTATCAAGAAAGTCCTGCAAAATATACAGAAGAGAGCAGGGGACATTCAGAAGGGGTCACAGACAAATAAGGCAGTTTTGTTATTGAATATGTATTAAAAAGCCTATACATAACAGAAGCTCACAGCTCCATACATAATCCTCTTTTCTATTCTTTACACAGTGAAATGTTCATATTTGTTGATGTTTGCTTACACAAAAGAATTTTTTAAAAATGATGGGGAAGCTACCTTGAAAAGTAAAAAAGACTATTCTATTTTTCCCCATGTCGAGGGTACCAATAAGAATTTTCTCTCACAATGTCACATAATTTAAGATTAAAATATGATCCCACCCAGCAAAATCACCAGAGCTCAGTAAAAGTGAAGTGTGATTGTGATTGCGTGGGTATGTACTCGCACTCTTCCCAGAAATCTCTCTAGAGATTATCTAGCACACAGAACTGTGGTGTATTTTTTAAAAGGATTTTCTTAATATGGTCAGATATTAATTATCCACTTTTATTAACATTCACCATACTGAATAAAATGCTCTATTTGGAATCAGAAAGACTTGGCCATGAATCCTGACCCAGACACGCACTAGCTATGTGACCCTGGGCAAGTAACTGACTCTCTCTGTGCCTCAGTTTCCCCATCTGTAAAACAGGGATAATAGTAAACAACTTACAGAGTTGTTGATATGTGCAAAGCACTTTACTAATCTTAAGTGCTATATAAATGGCATAGCCACAGTAATTTTGCGGGGACCAGACTGGGGATTTCATGGGTATAGGGGAACTCCCTGTACCTAAGGCAGGTCAGCATATTCTCTGCAATTTACCTATGCCACAGAGAGGTTCATTAATTTGCCCAGAGTAACACAGCCAGGTATCAGTCTGAAAAGGAACTTGAACCCAGGTCTTTGTCTACAAAGTCAGCCCTCATTTGCCTATTCCACACCGCCCCTGATACCAGGCAGGCATTGGAAGATGGAGCCTCCCCCCGGCCTTGTGCTTCTGTGTCTCAAATACCAAAATTCTTATATTGTGTAAGAAGAGAACATATTCTTCATCGGCTGGAGAGAATTCAGAGAAGGAGCCTTCTTCAGGACTTTTCTTTTTTTCCCAGCTGTGCCAAATATTTAAGGGGTATGGGATATGTTAAGGAGGAAGTCGTTTATATTCATGACATAAGCACTTGAGGGTTCTCCAACAAGAAGCTGTTTTAATTTGAAGGGATATATATCACCAGAGGACCAATGACGGAACACGCTAACCACCTCCTGATAGAGAGGTGATGGAATCCAGATGCAGAATGAGACTTGGCCAATGTGGAAATTTGTTTTGTTTAACTATGCAGATTTGTTGCCAGGGTTTTCATTTTCTTTTCTTTTTTTTTCCCTCCCGGCATCAGAGGGGAGGGAGAAAAATAAATGCTTGTTACTTGAAAAAATAATAAATTCAAAAATTTTTACTGAAAAGATAATCTAAGGATAGTGATAGAATATTCATACAACTGAGTAGTTAAGTGGCTACAGTCTCCCCTCCCAATGGTAGCTATTGGAAATGAAGAAGAGGCATCGTTTCTATACTGAAATCTCTCTGGCCCTTGTCTTCTTTCACTTTTCTTTTCCCTTCTTTCCCTTAGGATATGGTGATCGAACTTCCTTGAAAAAGTTAAGTGATTTTCACGTTCCATCCTCTGAGACAAAGCTACAGAAATCTTGACTCAGTCCTATGTCTGATTTTAAAATCTGGGCTCTCTTTTCGCATGGTTTGGTAATTACACTGCATGCACCTGCTTGGGGTGGGGGCAAAGCAGAAAGGACAGCTCTTTTGGGTGCCTCCATATTGGATGGCTCCTCTGAGAACCTCCATTTGGTGAACTTGCATAGGCTGGCCATCTCTTTGTTTCTCACTAGGCCATGCTCTAGACTTCTCCATCATGGCCCCTAACCAGTGACCTTTGCCTCTTTATCCCTGCCTTTTCAGCATACTTTTATGTATTACCTTCCTATTTGAGGGCAGAAGCTATCTTTCTTTTAGCTTGTATTTGTATTCCCAGTGCTTAGCACAGTGCCTGGCATATAGCAGGTGTTTAGGAAATGCTCTCCGACTGACAATGAGACCCTGAAAGCTTCTCCATCCTGTCACTCTTCCTGAGAAAGGCTTTCCAGGGGCGGCTAGGTGGCGCAGTAGATAAAGCACCAGCCCTGGATTCAGGAAGACTTGAGTTCAAATCTGGCCTCAGACACTTGACACTTACTCACTGTATGACCCTAGGCAAGTCACTTAACCCTCACTGCCCCGCAAAACAAACAAACAAAAAAAACTAAGAAAGGTTTTCCATGGGAAATGCCTCCTAATTTTGCAGTCATTCATTCTAAGTCTCCATCAGAATCCTTTGTCCATTCACTTTTTTTTTTTTTTTTGGTAAGGCAATTAGGGTTAAGTGACTTGCCCAGCGTCACACAGCTAGTAAGTGTCAAGGGTCTGAGGCCGGATTTGAACTCAGGTCCTTCTGAATCCAGGGCCGGCGCTCTATGCACTGTGCCGCTTAGCTGCCCCTGTCCATTCACTTTTACCATTCCTCTCATTCAGTCCTGGTCAGTGGGTATTCTGTTCTCTGTTTTTCTAGTTCTGCCACTTTCCCTAGTCTGTGAATTCCTTTGGGGGAAGAAAAAAGGACATCTTTGCCTCTTTTTGTATAACCAGTGCTTAGCCCAGTGCCTGACACGTAGTAGGCACTTAAGAAATGCTACTTGACAGACTCTTTGGGTGGGTTGGTAATAGAGTCTGCATTTGATTATTCAATCCATAATCCTGGGCCTCTTTCTGATAAACCATATTGCTTTACATCTTTTTGCAGGGAGGCATGGGAAACTATTTGTGATTTCATTAGTACAGGGAATTCCTGATGATGAAATTTCCTCCTCCAATCCAGATCCATATCGATTCAGTAACTTCTAATCTGGGACATTGAGAAATTAAAGTGACCGGTCTGCCTCAATTTCCTCATCTACAAAATGATCTGGAGAAAGAAATCGTAAACTGCCCACACTGTATGGTAGAGAGATCATTATATTCTCTGTTTCGCTAGACTTGGGGTAGCTCCAGATCTCCCAATTGTATACCCTTGGCCATCAGGATCCTGACCTTCTCTATTGACTGGCTTCACTTTATCCCATACATATTGTGTTTATATATAGTTGTTTGCATGTTGCCTACCCTATTAAATTATGAGGTCATTGAGGGCAGGGATTGTCTTTTGCCTTTCTTTGTATCCCCAGTGATTACTTAGCACAGTGCCTGGCACACAGTTGGGGTTTAATAAATGTTCATTGACTGCTGACTTCCTTAGTTGAATGCTGAGTTCTTTGTATCCCCAGCACTTAATACAGTGCTTGTTAGTAGGTGCTTAATTAATAAATGCTTATTGACTGTTGTTGTTCAGTGATGTCTGACTCTTCATGACCTCTTGTGGGGTTTTCTGGGCAAAGATACTGGAGTGGTTTGCCATTGCCTTCTCCAACTCATTTTACAGATGAGAAAAAAGAAGCAAGCAGGGTGAAGTGACTTGCCCAGGGTCACATAGCTAGTAAGTGTCTAAGGCTAGATTTGAACTCAGGAAGACGAATCTTCCTGACTCCAGGCCCACACTCCATCTACTGTGCCACCTAATTGCCCTTCCTGACTGACAAATCTGTAAAATAAAGGAGTTAGCTGGTCACTAGATGATTAATTAAAGAGTTAGCTTAGTCACTGGATGATTTTTTAAGGCCCCTTCCAGCTCTCAAAAAATTCTTTGTTATTGTGATTTATTTTAATTGAATGGAAAGAGCCAAAACACATTCATAGCTCTTCCATTTATCCCATTTGTGAGAAATAAAACTGAGTTTCTCCCTACTCAAGGTGGTCTTTCTTTTTATAGGAAAACACAGTCCTGTTGGGGTCATAAATTAAACATGTGGTGAAATCATGACGCCAAATAATAAGGAATTATGAACACAAGATAGCAAAGGAAGCCTAGATCTTGGCCTTCACAACCGGATCCAAAAGATGCTGAGGGTGCCGGAAGAGAGATCAAATGACAAATCTTCAGTTAACCAGGAGAAAGAACACAGAAATACAGGCAACAAGTCACATTCTAGAAGGAGCACAAATTTCAGTCTCACTAAGAGAAAATTCCCCTTTAATTTTTTTCTCTACCCCATATCCTACATGCCTTTGACCCCAGCTTTAAAAGTCTTAAAAGATCAACTTCTATGGACTACAATGCTTCCTTTCTTCTATGACTAGGTTAGTCTAAAAACTAATTCATCTCTACTTTGTTAGTAAATAAACCTCAACAGACGTGCAATTACTTCGAGAGGCTTTCAAAACTTCCTTCACTGCATTGGGACTGTGTCCAGAGTAGAAATCAAATATTGTCTTGGCTACTTAAAAGCAAAGTAAAAATATACTAAGAAATGAGGTTAGGTGGGGGAAGGGGAAGGAAGAATGATTAAATCAAATTTTTTTTCAGGCAAAGATGAATTAAAGGAGAAGAGATGGACCTGTGATTTTATTTGTAGAGGGAACTCCTTCTACCAATGCAGGTTGGCACCTTCCCCCCCCCCCAATTTCTAAAGAGTCCCTTTAGGCACTGAGAGATTATATTATCTGCCCAGGGTCACACAGTATGTTTCAGAGGCAGGTTTTGAACTCAGATCAGTTAGTGGTAGAGTGGGAACTAGAACTCATCTTCCTGAGTTCAAATCTAACCTCAGACCCTTACTAGCTGTGTGACTGCAGGCAAGTGACTTAATCCTGTTTGTCTCAGTTTCCTCACCTATAAAATGGAGAAGGAAATGGCAAACCACTCCAGTATATTTGCCAAAAAAACCCCACAAGGGGCCATGAAGACTCAGACATGACTGAAAAATGACTGAACCAGCCCTGCCACCAACTGCTTGTGTGACATGGAGTAAATCACTCAACCTCTGTGTACCTCAATTTCCTTGCAATCAAAGTTTTGTTTTTCAGGCTCCCTGATAACTCTGATTCTAATGATCCTAGGATATTATTTAAAGCCCAGAAGTCCACATGTACTCAAAAAGTCACTAAACGAATAAAATCAGTTTACCAAGGGTGTCTGCCACTGCCTCTGAAAAAAAGGAATGTGTCACACCAAGGTGAATGAGCAATGGATGTGGAGTCAAAGACCTGGGGTTCCAATCTCTCCTCTGCTAAAACCCAGGCCCTGGGGAGAATTAACCCTCTCAGCTCTGGGACTCCCATCCTGGTGTCTGCCCTGTCTTGACTGGTGAATGTGTTGAATAGGCCGTTATATGCATTATGTATTATATCTTGAGAACAAGGATTGTCACTATCATATCCCTAGCAGTTAGCACAGTACAAAGTAAGGGCTAAATAAATGCTCATTCATTCATTCAATATTCTCTTTTCAGCTGAGCTATACTTTATCTTCCATCCTGGGTCACCTTTTTGCTATTTCCTCCTCCCCCCTCCCCCAATTCTTCAGCCCTGGAACAGAAGTCAAATCACTATTTCCATCATAGTGCCTGGCCCATTGCAGGTATTTAATACATAAATTTGGTTGATTAATATTGGATGAGAAGAGGCATAATGGAAGACTTGGGTGAGCAGAAGTAACCTAGTCCTGTAGGGAGCATGAAAGACAACAGATGGACAGTCCTCGTGGCTCTCTGGTACCTCCAGAATATGAAAAGGACAAGACAAAGACCTCTGGTGTGTTGAGTGAATCCTCTGGGAAGATTTACAGTGAACGTGTGGACAAGAATCACACAGAAAGAAAGCATAAGAGGGCTTCCAGAGCTTAACCCGTGAAACAATGGATTCACAGAAACATGAAAAGTTACATTTATATAACTGAACTTTTTTTTTAGTGAGGCAATTGGGGTCAAGTGACTTGCCTCGGGTCACACAGCTAGTAAGTGTCAAGTGTCTGAGGCTGGATCTGAACTCAGATCCTCCTGACTCCAGGGCCAGTGCTCCATCCACTGCACCACCTAGCTGCCCCTATAACTGAACTTTTTAAAACAAGTGAAAAAGAAAAAGCCTATTAGATGTTTTAGTCCCTATGGTATAACAAAGGAATCCAAAGCAGGTGAGTAGCAGTGAAGGGTGCTTCTCATGGGACCATCACTGAACGGATCAGGAGGCTGGTAATTATCCTAGTTAGAAGAATTCAGGATTCTAGAGGCCTCTTTATAGCCTTTTACTCATTTTGGGAGAAGCAGGGTGGTATAACAGGTACCAAGGCTGGCCTTGGAGTCAGAAAGACTTGGGTTCAAATCCTGGCTCTGAAACATCCTGGCTCTACGTGCAGTTGGGCAAGCCAATTAAACTCTCAGTGCCCCCAGACAATCTTCTAAGACAGTAAAAGCTGCAAGGAACTGATGGAGTCTGAATAAAGATCAAAGCATACTTTTTTTTTAAACTTCATTTTTCTTGGGTTTTTATTTTGGTCTGTGTTTTCTTTTACAAGATGACTAATATGGAAATAAGTTTTGCATGTCTAACCCATATCAAATTGCTTGCCTTCTCAATGAGGGGGTGGGGAGGGAAGGAGAGAATTTGGAACTGAAAATTTTTCAAACAAATGTTGAAAAATGTTTTTACATGTAATTGGGAGGAAATGAAATAGTTAATTTAAAAAAGACAGTAACCTACAGGGTTGCTGAGCTGTTTAAATAATGGTTGGTTGTTGGGGTTTTTCCCATTTAATCATCCATTGTTGTAGGAATTTTTCCTACTAGGAATTTCCTATAGAGATCACAGGTCTGGACCAAAAACAACCCCCAAACTTCAGTATATTATCTGGGGATTTAGGAGAGTCATTGTTGCAATTCAGTCTAATCTCCTGCTACTCAATTCCGGGCCAGCTTCCTATTCTATCCAATTATTAAGCTAATTAACTGAAGCTCTTACTCATGAGGCCTGGATCCTGGGTTTTATCCGTCAAGAAGCCTGATGGTTTTGTTCACTTTCTCCTTAGGGTGGGTCACCACCTGCATCTATGTAAGAAGGCCTGGGACTGGTTACCTAAAAGAGCCGTGCTGTCCATAAGCATCCTCCCTTTGTCAGCATACTCGTCCTTGTAGACATCCCCAACCAGCAGCAGCTTGATGGCTTCTTGCTTCACTCCATCAAAGAAATTGGACTGGATGGTTCGAGATACAGACCGGGCCCCATCCTTGAGTTTCCCCACCTAAAACAAACAAGTGCTCTAAGGAGGTACGCAAGGCATTCCCATCAGGCTTTGGACTCATGAAAAGCATGTTCTGGCTGAGCTGTGAGACCACTTCTTACCTTGGCCTTCCCTTCTAGTGCCCGGCTGCCTGTAAAGACTTTGCTCAGGTTGTGACCATTAAGAGACCACATGGCTTTGTATGATTCCACAAAGCGTTCAATGACTGGCTTTGAATTCAGTCCCAAGCGCTCTAGTTGTAAGTGAAGAACCTTAATAAGAAATGAATAAAAGGAGAGTGAAAGACTGGCTTTGATTCAATCAAGCAAATTTAGTAAGTGCCTATTATATGTAGAGTATTGATTATGGTGTTAGGGGATACAGAAATTTTAGATAAGAAAAGGTCCTTTCACTCAGAGTTTTCAGTCTAGTTGGATAATGCATGTATACAGATAACCATAACACAGGAAGGAAGAAGAGACTACTTCAGGAAGTAGAATCAACAGAATTTGTTATATAAGTCCCCCCCTCTCCCCCCTGCCCAGGGCAATGAGGGCTAAGTGACTTGCCCAGGGTCACACAGCTAGTAAGTGTCAAGTGTTTGAGGCCGATGTAATATAAGTTCTGAGCAGAACAGTCATTACTTACAGGATGGACTAAGGAAGCTTCATAGTGAAGGTAGCATTTGTGTTGAACTTTAAAGGACAGGTAGCTAAGTTGTGCAGTGGACAGAACGTTGGGCCTAGACTCAGGAAGATCTGAGTTCAAATCTGGCTTCAAACACTAACTTACATGTGTGACCCTGGGCAAATCACTTCATCTTGTTTGCCTCAGTTCCTTATCTGCAAAATTAACTGGAAAAGGAAACGTCAAGCCACTCCAGTATCTTTGCCAAGAAAATCCCAAATGGGATCACAGAGAGTTGGAGATTACTGAACCGACTCAACAATAACAATAAAAACAAGGAATTCAATGGGGAGAAAGGTATGGGTCAGTCACCAGTATAAAACAAAGACATGGAGGCAGGCAGGCATAAGGTGTATTTGTGAGACAGAATGGTTGGGTCTAGTTAGAACACAAAATACATGAAAGGGAGTAACATGAGACAAGGCTGTGAAGGTAGGGTGGTGCCAAACTGGGGAGTCTTTTGACTATCTGGTGATTTTGAAATTTAGTTGGCACGTGATAGGGAACCACTGATGATTCTTGAGCAATTTAAGTCTGACATGAGGGGCAGCTAGGTGGTGCAGTGGATAAAGCACCAGCCCTGGATTCACACCTGACACTAGCTGTGTGACCCTGGGTAAGTCACTTAACCCTCACAATTGCCCTGCGCAAAAGAAAGAAAAAAAAGCCTGACATGACCCAAGCTATCCATGAAGAAGGTAGGGAGATAGGAAAGAACAGTTACAAGGCTATCGAAACAGTTTGGTGGTGCAGTGGATGGAGCACCAGCCCTGGATTCAGGAGGACCTGAGTTCAAATCTGGCCTCAGACACTTAACACTTACTAGCTGTGTGACCTGGGCAAGTCACTTAAACCCAACTGCCCCGCAAAAAAAAAAAAAAAATTAAAAAATTGAGAAGGGCAGTAGATGCAACAGAGATTCAGCAAGTAGAATCAACAGGACTTGGTAAATAGAGCAGGTGAGGAAAAAGAAAGGTAATGATAAAATTTCAAACCTAGAAGACTAGTAAGTGTCAGTGCCATAAACAGGAAGTTTAGTCAGAAAGGAGAATGGGTTTGGAGGGAAAATAATAAGCTCTATTCTTGACAATTTGACCAAGGTCACATTTATGTGGGTGGAATGCAAAAGGCAGAAGATTCCAATTTTCTGGTTCCAAGATATTTGGTCAGCTCAGGCAGACACATTTCCTCTGCTTAACAGAACTTAGCAAAACAATAGCTTAACCAGAGTTATTGGTTCTCAAGTCCATTTGGAAGGGACTGCAAGTGAGAGGTGCCAGCTCAAAGTGTCGAATAAAACACGCATTTTCAGACACAGTGGATGTGGGAATTGGTTATGTTTGATCATGCATATGTTATAATGTATCTCTTTTCTTTTTCCTCAATGGGGGGCAGAGGGGGAGGAGGAGGAGGAGGAGGAAGGAGATAGGACAGAGATAGGGTAGTCAAAAGGAAAAGAAAAGAAAGAAAAATGTCAGTGAAACACTTTTTTTAAAAAATGCATAGAAGTGAACTGAAAAAAGACCAAAAGTAATCACAAATGAACAGGTTAGCTTTAAAAATTACATGCTGAATAGGTATATATTTTAAGACAAAAGCAAGTTGTATGTAACAGAGATTAATTTACAAACCTCTTTTTTATATCCTATAAGATATATGGAAATTCAGAAGGAAAGAAAGGAAGGAAGACAGAAAGATAAGAGACAGCAACAAAACCACAGACTGACATATGGACATACTTCCAAATCACAGATGATACTGAAATTAGTCTCTTTAAATATCTTCAGTCCCTTCCTGACCACTTACTACCATCCCCATTTCACCCTCTATCACCCCTTTACAGTTAGCCAAAGGACCGGATAAATCAGCTTATCTTTACTCTGGTCCCAAGGAATCCAACAATGGTTGCCTTTGGACTAGAAGCAAAATAACACATAGATAACACAAAATCTTGTAACAACAGGGGACTGACCTCAAGGGCTATAAAGCACTGTACAGTGTTTGTTCGATCCAAGCAGTCCAGACAATTCATTCGCAAGGTACCTTTTTGAAAACTGAACAAATGATGGAAAAAACAAAACACAATAGTTACAAAGTCCAGTTTATAGCAGCAGTTCACTTAGGAAAGGGTCTTAAATTTGAGAGGGGAGGAGAGGAAGACAACCTTCTGTAGCCCCATCATCCCAACCCAGACCCTTGGAATGCATGCTGGTAGGGCCTTAGTCACTACTGATTGCTTGAGTAATAGCCAAAGCATATGAATTAACAGCTTTCTAAATTCTACAGAACCCAGTCAAAACTTAAGTTTCTAGAAAGGAGGGTTTTCATTCCTCCCTGAACAATATGGTGCTGGATTCAGCCCTGTGCCTTAATCTCATGACCTGTGAGAAATAATTATTAATGACTAATATCATGGGGAACTTCAGATCCCCCCCCCTTTTTATTAAATGCCTTAAGTCAAACTTGATGTCCCTCTCAAGACCACACCCAGACAGAAGAAGCAAGCATGCTGGCTCAGTCTGTGTGGCATCTGAATTCCTTGAATTGATTACCTTATATAGGATTCTTAGTCCTTTAACCTGATGTTTTTTACACTAACCTTTAATTAGGTTAACCAGTTAGATCTAATTGATGTATAATAATCTGCCTTTTATCAAAAAGGGATAGAAACCAAAAAAAGTAGCCACTCAGCCTCTTTAGATGGACAGAGGTTAAGGAGCCACTTTGTCAATCCCTTACAAGATTGATAAATTGCTGATAAGCTTACCCCTAAACTGTGTCTCTTGAAATTATTTTAACCCATTACAGAACTCTCTTTCCTAAACCTGTTCTGCCAAATGTTAGAATTGGGGTCAGACAGTCTGTGGTTTGACACTTGCAAATCAAAATAACACATCTATCAAAAAGGTGGCCATATGCTATGCTATTAAATGTTATAGACTTTTAAAAAAAACCCACAAAGCTGTATGTAATAGAGACTCATGGTTTCATATCTAATTCTCTTTTTCTGTTCCTCTTTGAATATGGGTATAGTTCTATTTGTTATGTGTCAAAATTCATTATTTTTTAAAAGGTGTGTAACTCTTTATATTATATGTATTTCATATATTTATGTATATAATATCATTTATATACTTACACATATATAGCATCCATACACGTATAAATATATTTACACATGATAGCTGTCTTCTTTTATAAGTCATCCAGAGATGACTTAGAAACAATAAAAAACACAGAGATACCACCAAATTTTGTCAAGAGAAGACCAGAATCCAAAATGTGCAGGTGGTAGCACCCCAAATTCTAAGTGATACAATTGGTATGGAGAAGAAAACCATTTTGAAAAATGAATGGCCCAGAAGAACCAAAAAGCCCTACTATAAAGGGAACAGAATGTCAAACATCTCTTTCCCAACCTACAAAAAAGAAGCAAACATTGGGACACTCACCATGGACTTACATTCTCGCCCTTAGCAAAAACATCAAATTCATCCCAGTGTAACTTTAATTGGGGCCTCAACAGATTTTCCAATTTTTCTATCTTCCCTCCTTTGGCAAGTTGATGGAAGTCAAAATTTATCATAGGTGTGTCTTCAGCATGGAAAGAGGCCCAAAGCAACTTCTGAGGAAGGGAAGCAGGGTGAGAGGGGAGGAGAAAAAAGAGAGATGACTGCATATTTCCATTTACTGCTTGGGGTTTTCATGTGGCTTACCACATAATTGGTTAGATTAGGTTAGTCTTAAAGCTCATGATGGATAAAGTAATTTATCAGTCCAGCCCTTGAGAAGGAAGAACAGAAGGAAAATAGCAAAGAAAAAGACAACAGCACACAAAAAGCACGCTTCCTGAAAGGGCAAAAGGTTCACTTAAAGCAAGAGTGAAGCAAAGCTTCCCATGGTCACCATCTGTGGCCCACGCGCAGTAACAAACATCACGTCCTCCCCCAGATCTCTATGCCAACAAATAAAGTAAGCAAGGAAGGGTGCTATTGCTCTATTCTTCAAATAGCACAAGGGCTGCAGGTCCACCAAGTATTGAGATGTGTTGCCGCTCTATTCATAACAGCTGTTTCCCTGGGAACCATTCACATCTTGACTTAAGGAGGAAGTGTGATGAGCATCTCTGTACACTGAGAAGCTGCAAGTCCCACAGTTACCCTCTGGCTAGCCCCAGGTGTCCCACAGTGACGAACCAAGAGGGGAGGTCCAGCAGAGGCCAAACAGTAAGAGGTGGGACAGCAGGGCAGGTGGTGATAACAACAGGTCTGGTCCTTCAAGGCTCAAGTCCTGGTGCGCCTCATATACCATATCCCATCCCTGGCACAGCTCCTGCTACCCAAACACCCTGGCTCACAGCAAATGGATAGGCTGTGCTAAGTGGCCACAGAACCGGGATTACAAGAAGCTCGTGTATTACCCCTAGGCCAATGGGATCTTCCTCTAGACTTTCAGTGTCTTCACGATAGGTGGATATTTAGCATTTGTCCAGTCAAGAGTGGAAGTCAGAGTTAGAAGGAACATTAGAGAATTACTGACTCAATCCTTCATTTTACAGATGAGGCTTGGAGAGAGACACACTGACCGAGCTAAGGGGGCACACCTAATTATCAGCCAAGTGGGGACAAGAACCCAGGCCTCCTGACCCCCAGCCTAATGTTCTTTCCACAGGATTTCATCAGCACCTTCACTATCTGATAGCAAGCCCTCTACAACATTTCTAGCTCCTTCTCATTCATACTTTACCAAAAGGAGGGTTGATATCTGAAGAGGGCTGGTATCTGGACATCCTGGCATCTGAAGAATACTTACACCAGCTGAAAAATGCCCTCGGTCAAAAATACCACCACTTTCCATGTGGAAGGAAAAGAAAAAATGAGTTGGGCTTTTTTTTCTTCTTCTTCTATAAAAGTTGTATTGCCAATAAAAAAGGGCGGGGGGGGGGAGGAGAGAAAAAAAACAAAAACAAAAAACAGTTCATTTGTTGCTATTAGCAACAAACGAGACAGGAAAAGCAGGTCTGGCCAAATACAACTGTCCACCAGAAAGTCTCTACACCAGAATATTCACGGAACATTAGAGCTGTACGAAATCTTAGAAATCACTTAATCCACCCCCACCCCCATTTTACAGGTAAAGAAACTGAGGTTCAAAGAGATTAAGGAATTTGCCTTAGTCACACAGTTAGTAAACTTGAACTTGGGTTACCCGACTCCCAGGTTAGTGCTAATAAAACAGCCAGCCATCAGGCACAGAGTTTGCAAACAAAGCAGGGCGAGCATGCAGCCTGGACTCTGCTCCTGTTCACCAGATGTCATGATGCCTGTGGTTTCCTTAGAGCTCTATCTTTCTTCCGCTCCCTAATAGAGATTTGTTGTGTATCTTTTCACTTTGAAAAGCTCTTGGTCGGGGCAGCTAATGGCGCAGTGGATAGAGCATTGGCCTTGGAGTCAGGAGTACCTGAGTTCAAATCCGGCCTCAGACAACTTAACACTTACTAGCTGTGTGACCCTGGGCAAGTCACTTAACCCCAATTGCCTCACTAAAAAAAAAAAAAAAAGAAAAGCTCTTGGTCAACAGAGATTTGTCTTTGGTTTAAAATAAGCCCTGAATCCATGGTTGGTGGAGTTGTAAATGGACTGAACCATGCTGGAGACCAATTAGAACTGTGCTTACAGGGTTATAACACTGTGCACACCCTTTGATCCAGCAATCCAACTTCTCGGTCTATTATATCCCAAAGACATCCCCAAAAAGAGAAAAGGACCCATTTGTACAAAAATATTTATAGCGACTCTTTTTGTGGTGGCTAAGAATTGGAAATCAAAGGGATGCCCATCCATTGGGGAATGGCTAACCAAGCTGTGGTCTATGATTTTGAAGGAATGTTATTGTGCTATAAGTGAACTGATACATAGTGAAGTTAACCAAGGGAACTTTGAGCACAGTGACAGCAATATTGTTTGATGAAGAACTGTGAATGACTTAACTATTCTCAGCAATACAATGATCCAAGACAATCCCAAGAGACTATTGATGAAACATACTATCCACCTCCAAAGAAGGAACTGATATTGACTGAACATAGACTGAAGCATACTTTAAAAAAAAAATTAAAAGTCCTGGATTTTTCTTCTCTAGGGAAGAAATACCTACAAGTAGCAGCAGAGGAAACTGTGTGGTAGATTGAAAAGAGAACATTGTGTTGAAGGGTCTGGGTTCAAGTCCTAGCACGGCTACTTCCTGCTTGTGAGGACCTCAGTTTCTTCACCTGTAAAATGAGGTGGCAGAACTAGATGAATATAAGAGTCCCTTCCAACTCTTAAATCTCATGATCCTATAACATGATGGGAAGGTTGTAGGGCAATAACAGAAGGCTGGATTGTAACAACCTTTAGGCATTCATTTCTTTTCCTCGGAGGACCCCAACAGCCTCTCAAGGACGTAAGAGGCAAACAGTCTTGATCTTCATCTTACGCCAATGGAAAGCCAGGGGTAACGAGGAGGGAACTCATCTGTCATGGTCATGTAAAGTGGCTCACCCAAGGCTGCCTCCTCTCATCTTTCCTGAAAATTAAGCGTGAGCAGGGCAAGGCAGCTTTGCACAAGAGAAGCTCCACCATTCAAGAGACCAGTGACAAATGGATGTTCGTTAGGAGCAAGCTTAAGTGTGAAAGTTTTAGAGCTGCAGAGAGAGCAATAGACAAGGAAGTCATTTAACTTTATTGCATGGCCAAGCCAAGATGGACTGCCTCAAAGACACAAATACAGTCTTAGTAACTGTGCAGTAATCCTGGACCGGCCCAGGAAGGGAAAGGAAAGCAGCCATACTTTTGAAGGTGGGACACAAGTCACCTGACAGGAGGAAAGGAATAGAAGGCATTTTCTAACAAGGATTAGAGACAAGGGAAGAGAAGCCAATGTGCAGAGTGACATCTTCCTTTCCCACCCCCACCCCCTCTCTCTCTTGGGATTTTCATTTTGGAAAATGACTGTGAGAAAGCAGTAAGAAGGACACTGTCACCTCTAGCTGGGTGACCTGGATGAGGGTGAAGCTGGAGATAGGGAAAGGCTCTCTTGTGACATCAGCTCAGCCAAGTTTACTTTAAATACATCAGTTGACTGGAGGAAGAATCATTAAGAATACGTAGCAATGTATATTAGCAACTGCCTTGCATCTCATCTATGGAAACATAAAGTCAACTCGCATTTCACTAAACCTCTGGAAAAAAATTAAAGCTTGAAATTAGAGAGCCATTTATCATGTTCTAGAGAAAAACACCTTATAGAAAAACTCACCAAACAAAAGAATTCCCACCCTGAGTTCAGGATGGATTGTTTCATTGTTGTTTCTGCATATGGAGTGCCCATCTTTGCAAGGCAGAGTGCTTGGTAGCTTAATAGATGCTTGCTAAATGAATGGCTAGTTAGATAAGAGTTACCTCTCCCCAGAACCCATGGGAGAGAGGTAGAACCGGAGGGAACCACCTACCTTGTTGGAAGTCTCTTTCCCACCACTTGTACCGGAGGGCTGCCGCCAAATCCCTCTCCCTGTTCCACCCACCCACTGGAGCCCCGCGGTGTGGAGGAGCAGAAGGGGAGGCCTTGAGAAGCCAGCAGCTGAACAAAATGGTTTACCTTAAAGGCTCTGTTGAGCACCTCCTCTCCTCCTCTGCTTCCCAACAGGTTAACGATCACTTGCTTTCCATACTGCTCTTTCAGAAGCATCATATGCCTGTAACAGCAGCAGCATGATGATGCCATTTCACCAATGAAACAAGACCAGCTGCCCTGGTTGGGCACTGCTCTCCTAGGACAATGGATGTTATCCAAGCCCCAGGATGGGAAGAGAGGGTCTGATGAGGGCAAACAGGCTCCTCAAGTGCTTGTCAGCGGTATCGGGGTCCATGTCACTCTCAGACACAACAACACATGTGACATATTTGCAGAAAGTGCACCAAATATCAATCTATAAAAATACGACCCTGACCAAGACACCGCATGGTGGGGCAAGTGGGGATTAGGCTTGATATTAGTGGGCTGTTTTTTAACTGGTACTACTAATTTACTAACATGTTTCAAGTAAAGCAGGAGTAGCTGCCCTGAATCTCAATGACTAGGTAGCCATAAATGCCAAGCTCATACTTCCATACCCCATTATTGGCATTATGAACACAAAATTAGATCAGCATTGAAATCTTTTCAAATTAAACTCCAATGGTTGCTCTGTGTACACTGAAGAATATTTTTTACTATATTTCCTTGGTGTGTTTTGTCTGTGCTTTCTTTTGCAACATGGCTAATATGTAAATATGTTTAACATCAAATTGTTTACCTTCTCAAGGAAGAGGGAGGGATGACATAGAATTTTGAACTCAAGATTTTTAAAAAATGTTATATGTAATTGGAAAATATTTAATAAATTAAATTAAAATATATATTGGAGAAAAAAAAACAAATTAAACTCCAATCACTTATCCTGCCTGATGTCTGCATTCTTCTCAATTTAGAAAATGGAGAGGGGGGGGGGGGGAACGGCTATAATCCCTAAGTTTAAGAGAGGGGTCTAGAGAATGGGTTTTAACCTGGGGTCCACAGACCCTTGTATAGAGTCCTTGGATAGATTTTTGAGGGTCAGTGAATTTAGATTAGAAAAAAAAAATTACAGGGGCAGCTAGGTGGTGCAGTGGATAAAGCACCGGCCCTGGATTCAGGAGGACCTGAGTTCAAATCCGGCCTCAGACACTTGACACTTACTAGCTGAGTGACCCTGGGCAAGTCACTTAACCCTCATTGCCCTACAAACAAACAAATAGGTCTTTCTGAATACAGAATGAAGCATATTTTTTTTGTTAAAAAAATTACATCTTAATTTTCACTAACCTCTTACTGAAATTTAGCACTCCCTTCTATAATGAATGTAAGGCAAAACCCATTATTTTCAGAAGGGGTCCAGAGGCTTCAGCAGACTGCTAAAGAGGCCCCTGACACAAAAGAGGTGAAGAAGCCCTGGTAAAGATGACTGAGAGCTGGTTGTGAAGCTAGACCAATCCATGCTACGCAAGTGACACCAGGGCCAGTTACTTAACCTCTCCTCTCAGTGCTCAAGGCCGCATGTCTTTAAACTGTGAGTCAGAATAGGGTCACATAACTGAAGGTTGGGGTCATGAAAAGATTGGCAACAGTAAAAGGTTATGTATACCTATTTTATATGCCTATGTACCCGGGGTTGCATAAAAATTTCTTGGGCAAAAAGGGGTCATGAGGGGCAGCTAGGTGGTGCAGTGAATAGAGCACTGGCCCTGGATTCAGGAGGACCTGAGTTCAAATCCAGCCTCAGACACTTGGCACTTACTAGCTGTGTGACCCTGGGCAAGTCACTTAACCCCAATTGCCTCACCCAAAAAAAGAAAAGAAAAGAAAAAAGGGGTCATGAGTAGAAAAGGTTTAAGAAACCCTGCCCTAGGCAACCTTCTGCAGAGAAGGGCAAACTATGTTGGCTGAGGTAATCTCCTTACCTGGGAATTCCTTACCCCAACAGGAGTTCCCTAGACCAACGAATTCACAAAAGTCCAGGACCCTATTTCCATAATCTAGAAAAACACTGACTTCAGTCAAGAAAAGGTACCAGTGAAACTTCCAAACAGACAATGAAAATACAAGGCCTTAAAAAAAAAGAAAAAAAAGAAAAAAAAAAGAAAATACAAGGCCTTAAACACAAATATTTGTTCTTTACCATTGACTTTCTTTTGTTTAAAAAAAAAAGACAACTGAAATTTTCATAATAGTGTAAGGTATATTTTTATATCCATAGGGAAAAAATTAATTGAATCAGGATTAAATAGACCTACTCTTCTACGTTTCTTCTTTCCTTCCTTCCTTCTTTCCTTCCTTTTTTCTTCCTCTCTCCTTTCCTCACTTCCTGCAACCCTATTTCCTTCCTTCCTTTTTCATATATTCAATAGGATCAATAAGACAAAAGTTTTATTGCCTGGCCGGCTCTCCATTCATTGCTGACTCTAGAGCTGAAAGGATAGAGAAGCCTACGATTCCAGGCCCAGAGTGAATGAAAATGTATGTCCCTGGGGCAGCTAGGTGGCCCAGTGTATAGAGCACCGGCCCTGGATTCAGGAGGACCTGAGTTCAAATCCGGTCTCAGACACTTGACACTTACTAGCTGTGTGACCCTGGGCAAGTCACTTAACCCCAATTGCCTCACCAAAAAAACAAAACAAAAACCCAAACCCAAACCAAAACAAAACAAAAAAACAAACAAAAGAAAAAAAAAAAAGAAAGAAAATTTATGTCCCTGGCAAACAGCCTTAGTGGTCAGAATTTTCTCTTTGGGGAGCTGGGGGTGGGGCACTGTATATAACTTGATAACAAAGTTTTTTAGTGGACTTGGAGGTTTTAGGGAACACTCATCAGTGATATTTCTGTTCTATGCACTAGGGTATAATTAGCATGATCAATAACTAAATACATACTCTAGTATCCAGGCCTGAAAGACATCAAGACAATGGCTTCCAAAACATTTTCACTTATAAACGCCTCTTCTGATCCTTATCACATCTGTTTGAGGCAACCAAGGCAGATGATCTCATTCCCATTTTACAGATGAAAAAACCCAGGCTCCAAGAGATGGGTAATAAAGTACAGATGAGGAACTTGAAAGCTCATATGCCTATGTATTATTTTTCCTACTAGGCAATGCTTGTTGCCTTTCAACTGAGGAGTTACAATCAAAGGGATAAAATGGGCTAAAGAGAATAAAGGCAAGGTTCAGCCCTTTCAGAAATCATACCAAACTTTAGTAACAACCTTTCTCCTCCATCAAAAAAAAAAAAAAACCACAACAGATTTCAGTAACACTGGTGGCCTTGCCTTAGCAAAACATTCCCCCCACCTCCACTACTCCATTTAAAAGGGGGGGGGGCAATGTAGGCCTATTTTCATAGCCTTGACAAGCTGGCAAGAAACAAATATCAATATACATGCAACACCAAAAAGCCTAAGAATTTGATCATGTGAACTTCAAAAGAGAATTTTAAAAAGCACTCCCCAAATCAGCCCAGATTTTTAAAAATTCTGTTCTCAGCACTAAAAACATCAAAAGATGAAAAATTAACAGCTCCTGGTCACCCTATACCCAAGACCAGATTTGGGGACATCTTGTCACAATATGCTTAGGAAGGTCTGTACCATTCCAAATGAAAGACGAAGACATAAGGAACAATACTCCTCCTCCAGAAATTTATGAGAAGATCTTAGATTTAGAGCCCGAAGGGGCCTTAGAGGGTACTGAGTCAAACCTCCTCAATTTACAGATAGGGAAACTGAGATCCAGGGAGGCTAAGTGATTTTCCCAGAGTCACAAAGGTAATACATGTCTGCAGTGGGATTTGAACCCACCTAGGTCTTCATGACTCCAAGTTCAATGCTTATAGGATGCAATGTCTCATATTAAGTCTATGCTTCCCTGTAAGAATGGTGAAATTTGTTTAGCTCTCTTCAAAAAATTATGAGGCTTTTGTTTAACTGTTTACATGAAATCTGTACTAATCTGTTACCAAAGGGATCAATTAAGCCAAATTCCTCATTACTCTGCTTTAAAATGTTAATTTAAAAAAGAGGAACACCTTAATACAGCAAGGATTCAAATGAAAAGTGCTATAAATTGCTTCCATAAAGAAAATAACAATCTTACATTTCATACCCTAAAGGGAAAAAAGGGACGTTTAGAAAACTCATTATGAGGTATATTTCCAATAGCAACTGCTAACAAATAAAGAGAGTCATGAATGAGGGAAGGTTGATTACCATTCACAAGTATACCCCTGAATGTCAATGGCAGAGGAAAGATTGTTTGTTCTTGCTGAAGTCTCCACACACCTTTGTCATAGCAGTACCATGAAGTGGAGAATTTAAAAGGTCACAAAAATATAAAATGCTGATCCTTAAGCAGGCTTTTTGAAATAGGCCTCTTCCTCTTAAGCACAATGTCTTACACAGAGGCACTAAATGTGTGGGTTTTGTTAGATACTTTACCACATAACTACCTCTTAAACTCCATTTCCTTAAAGTGTAATTCCTACAATTTAGATAGTGTTTTTCTTTAGTCTATATCAGTAAGATTTTTTTTTTTTGTTGTTTTGTTTTGTTTTGTTTTGTTTTTTAGTGAGGCAATTGGGGTTAAGTGACTTGCCCAGGGTCACACAGCTAGTAAGTGTTAAGTGTCTGAGGCCGGATTTGAACCCAGGTACTCCTGACTCCAGGGCCGGTGCTCTATCCACTGCGCCACCTAGCTGCCCCTATATCAGTAAGATTTTAGAAAGCATATACTACTTATATAGTTATACAACCCATTGGAACGTATATACTAGTTATTTGCAAAGTACTGCTTTATCATTATCACTTGCCTTCTGGGCAATCCTTTGACAAATAAAATAGTCATTTCACAAAAAATGAAAACTGAGTCACAGAATATTGACCCACTCAAAGTGTCCCTCTGACTCAGTGATAAATGCTGATCCAGGGCACAGAGTCCAATGTTTTGTTCCCTGAGTCATTGTCTTTCTGAATGAAGAGGCTGATTATGCTAAAATGCAATGCTTAAAATAAACAAAAACAAAAATTCCTACCTGTCAAAAGCAGGGGCATTTGCTTCTAAACCTCGGTTAAGTTTCAGATGATGAGAGCCAACCTAAAGGAGAAAAAAAAAGCAAACATGAGTCCCAAAGACAATATATTCTTGGCAAGCCTTCTTTCTGAGCGTTTCAATTAAATATTCTGTAAAATTCAAGTCTGAGAAGCAACAGCACTTATCCCCACATCTGTCTGCCAAAGATATGAATTTAGCAGCTCCCCTAGATGTGCCCAGTAGGGGAAGAAGGGTGGAGGGTGTGTCGAGTGCTTGATTCATTCTATGTATATAGTGCCTTAAGTGTTAAAAGTACTTCAAACTCAAGTCCTGGTATCCCTTTTGCTGTAGCTATATCAGCACACACAAAGAGCCTACTTGCATCTCATGAGATGTATTATGTCAAAGGGCAAGGAGAGGGGGCAGCTAGGTGGCCCAGTGGATAAAGCACAGGCCCTGGATTCAGGAGGACCTGAGTTCAAATCTGACCTCAGACACTTGACACTAGCTGTGTGACCCTGGGTAAGTCACTTAACCCCCATTGCCCTAAAAAAAAAAAAAGGTAAGGATAATTAAATGAAAATTGCAACATTTACAATTTCCAACTATATTATCTCTTCCTTAGGGGCAGGACAAAAATTACAGGACAATAATCTTATAGCCAGGTCCCCAAATGTGGGAATTTCCAGTCCATTACATAAGGAGATGCTGTGGTCAACAAGGTAATCACTTGAAACTAATGCCAAAAAGAACTGGAAATTGAAGGAATGCCTATCAGCTGGGGAATGGCTGAACAAGTTGTGGTATATGAATGCAATGGAATACTATTGTGCTATAAGAAATGATGAACAGGCAGATTTCAGAAAAACCTGCAAAGACTTAAATGGACCGATGCTGAGTGAAGTGATTAGAACCAGGAGAACATTGTACACAGTGGCAACAATACTGTTTGACTATCAACTGTGATGGACTTGGCTCCTCTCAGCAATTCAGTGGTCCAAGACGATTCCAGGGGATTCATCCAGAAAAAAGAACTGTGGAATCCGAATGCAGATTGAACCATACTATTTCTACTTTGTTTTGTTTTTTTTCTTTTTTGAGGTTTTCCCCTTTTGTTTTGATTCTTCTTTCACAACATGACTAGTGCAGAAATATGTTTAATGTGACTGTACATATGTAATCTATATCAGATGGTTTCTGTCTTGGGGAAGGAGAGAAATTTGGAACTCAAAATCTTATAAAAACAGATGTTGAAAACTATCTTTACATATAACGGGAAAATAATAAAACAACTTTTAAGATTAAAAAATAAGAAGAAACTAATGCCAAGCAATCCAGCCTAGGGAAAGACAAAGTGTTTATGGAAGTTAGTTGCCTACTTTCGTTCTAATAAGGATGGCAAATGTTCCTTGGAAGTGCTAATTAGCATAATTTATTCAACCAATTACTGAGTACCCACAGTGTGCAAAGCATAGAGTTGAGTGCTGTGGGGGATGCAAAGCTATTCCTTGCTGTTCACAAGGAACTTGTGAAAGTTTATAACTTAGTAGAAATGAATCAATCACTATTATAAAAGTTCAATAAGAATGTAAATTCCTTGAGAAAGAGGGTCTTTTTATTTTTCTTTGTATCCCTGGTGCTAGTATAGTGTCTGGCACAGGGTAAGTGCTCATTAAATGGTTTTTGACCGACTACTTAAAAAAAATCCTATGACAGTCCAGAGAGGAGAAAGATTTCTTCTAGTGTGGGCAGGTGGATGGATGTAGGGGTGGTGATTGGAGAGATTATCCCAAGAAGAAGGGAAAGCAGGAGCAAAAGCATGGAATAAGGAAAACTCACAGTTGTGGTTGGGGGAGGGTGGAACCAGAAAGTGGTCTGGTTTGTCTGAAAGACAATGAGGAAGGAAGGTTGGAGAGGCAGATTAGGGACCAAAATCATGTAAGATTTCAGTGACAGGCTAAGTTATTTAAACATTATTTAATCCTTTGTAGCTAAGAACTGAAGGTTTTGAACAAAAGGGGTTGATATGACCAGGGTTGTACTTTAGAAGGATTAATCTGAAAATTTCAACATAAATGGCAGGAAGGAAAGAACTAGAGGTAGGGGAAAACCATTTATGAGTTTACTTCAATAGCCCAGGTACTTGGCAGTGATGGCAACAGGAAACAAGTGGAAGGGTCAGATGAAAAATAAAATCTTGTTCCCATCAGTGGGGTAATGGCCCAACAAAATTAGGGTCTATAAATGTGATGGAATACTATTGTGCCAGAAGAAATAATGAATCAATAAATCAACCAATAAACATTTGGGGGGGGGGCGGTAATGAGGGTTAAGTGATTTGCTCAGGGTCACACAGCTAGTAAGTGTCAAGTGTTTGAGGCTGGATTTGAACTCAGATCCTCCTAAATCCAGGGCCACTATACCACCTAGCTGCCCCCATAAACATTTATTAAATGTCTCCTGGATCCCAGGTACTGTGCTAAGCACTGGTGGTACAAAAAGAAGCAAAAAACAGTCCCTGCCCTCAAAGATCTTACAGCCTAATGGGGATGGTTTCAGAGAAGCCCGAGAAGACCTGTATGAACTAATGCAAACGGAAGTGAGCAGAACCAGAACAACTTATACGATAATGACAACTCTGTAAAAAACAATGATTAGTCATTAAGTATGTTACCTCCTAACAGAAAGGTGACAGACTCAGGGTGAAGAATGAGAGAAATATTTTTGGAGAGAGCTAATTCAGGCACTTGCTTTGTTTGACTAAACATATTTGTTAAAAAGGGCTTTGTTTTCCTAACGGTGAGAGAGGTGAGAAAGCAAATTCATTTCTTAATTTTAAAAAATTGATTTAGGGACAATTAGGTGGTGCAGTGAATGGAGCACTGGTCCTAGAGTCAGGAGGACCCCAATTCAAATACGGCCTCAGAAACTTACTACCTGTGTGACCCTGGGCAAGTCATTTAACACCGATTGCCTCAAAAATTTGATTTAAAAAGATATTGTAAAGATAGAATTTTATAAGGCTTAGTAACCAACTGGACGAGAAAGAGTGAAGGAAATGAAGAAGTTAAGGCAACCACTAAGGTTTCAAGCCTGTTGTGAATAGAGAAAAATAGAAATGATAATCTTTTTTTTTTAATTTTTTAAAATTTTTTTATTTTTTTATTTTTTTAAATGTATGAGGTATTTTATTTTTTCCATTACATGTAAAGATAGTTCTCAACTTTTGTTTATACATGCTTTACAATTTCAGATTTTTCTCCCTCCCACCCCTCCCTCCCCCCTCCCCTAGACAGCAGGTAATCTGATATAGGTTATATCTATATATCTCTATACATATACATATATATATATACACATAATAACATTAATCCTATTTCTGCATTAATCCTGTTACAAGAGAAAGAATCAGAGCAGTGATGCAAAACCTCAAAATAGAAAGGAAAAAAAAAAAACCAACAGCACCCAAAACAAAAGAAATAATATGGTTCAATCAGCATCTATACTCCACAGTTCTTTCTTTCTTTTTTTTTCTTGGATTTGGAGATCCTCTTCTATCATGAGTTCCCTGGAACTCTTCTGTACCATTGCATTGGTGAGAAGAATATAGTCCATCACAGTAGGTCAACACTCAATGTTGATGATACTGTGTACAATGTTCTTCTGGTTCTGCTCATCTCACTCATCAGAAATGATAATCTTTTATCCGTGACTTTACCTAAAAGAATCCTTACCAAACAAAACAAAACACATAATAGACCTATCTCTTCTATGCTTTTGGAAAACACCAACCTGGAAAATTATTTTCTGGTCAATAGATTTTATTGAGGGAAGTTCTACATGTTCCCTGTTCATAAAGGCCCCAAAACTCACCATTCCCAGAGAGCCACTGAGTAGAAAGGTAGAAGATGGTGGCTATGGAAACTGGCCTGTGAAAAGAGATATTTCTGGGACAAAGGTGAGAAGTTGAAGACCTAGGCCAAAATTATCCAATTGCCTATAACTATCATGTTTTTGTTTTCTGAATACCAACAATACCTGGCTGAGGAAATGAACTAATGGCTATCACCAAATCCAAGTATTTAATTTCAAAGTCTTTTATGGTTAACGTAGAAAAAAGAAATCCTGTTCCATTATGCAATCCAAGGAGTTGCTTCATGTCTCTAGAGCTTAGAGTAAAAAAAAATCCTATTGGTATGTTAGGCCAAAGCCTTCTCCCTCCTCCCTCCCTTTCCTTCCCTCCACCCTCTTCTTCCCCCCCACCCCATCTCCTGCCTTAGAGGGACACTGCAAGATATCATATTCACAGAGCATTCAAAGAAAAGAACTGGACATTTCATGTTAGTCTGTCAAATCTCTAGTTCCCTCTCTGAGGATGGAGTATTATAAACAGCTTTTCTGCCTGTTACTTTAAAATGTTTAGTTTGGGCATAGTTAGAAATGAGTGTTTTAAAACTAATTAGAGTTTATGGGATTGGGATGTGTTAAGTATTAGTATGATAGAATGTATATATACATGTGAGTCTGTGTGCACACACACATATATAACATATACAAACTACATGTAGAGAGATAGATCACTATCACCATATATACATACATAATATACAAACATACATACACACATCTGTGAATTTCACTGTTAGATTTCTTTTTGCCTGAATCAGGCCACCTATTAAACAGTCAGTAATGAGCACCACAGATGTAAACTTCTCATTATCTTTATCCAATCTGCAAGCAACAACTAAGCCTGGAGTCCTATTGTTATAATCATATACAGTGCCAAGCACTGTACCAAATATTGTGGGGAGAAGCTAAACAAATAAACAAACAAGCATTTATTAAGTGCCAGGTACTATGCAAGCCACACAAAGGGATATAAAGAAAGGCAAAAAACACCCCAAAACCAAGCCAAAACAAAAAAACCCAGTCAAGGAACTCACAGTCGCAACATATAAACAACTATGTACCAACCACACATACAGGATAAACTGGAGATAAGTTCAAAGGGAAGGCTGAGACTTGAAGGGAACTAGGGCAGCTAAGAGGTGGCGGGTGAGAAGGGAAAGTTCCAAGAACAGGGTACTATCAATAATAATGCCTGCAGTCGGGAGATGGAGTATTATGTATGAGGTACATCAGAGACCAGTGTCACTGGATCAAGGGGCATATAGAGAGGAATAAGGTGTAACGAGTCTGGGAAAGGAGGAGGGGGGGCAGGCTGAGAGGGGCTTGGAACACCACAAGGAATGTCACCTTGATCTTGGGGGCCACTGGAGTTGGTTGAAGAGGTGGGTGACACATAGTCAGAACTGTGCCTCAGGAAGATCAATTTAATGGCTGAGTGGAGGATGAACTGGCGTGGGAAGAGACTTGAGATAGGAAGCGTATTGCCTTTTATGCTTGTCTGCCTTTGCATGCTTTCACCACCCCTACCCTTGGAGTGAACTCAGGAAGGGAAGTCTCTAACCACATCCACGTGGACAAGTCAACAGCAGAACTTATCACTCAAGGCTCAAACAACAAAGATGGAAACCAGGGAGCAGAAGTGATAGGGGAAACAAAGGTCCAATCTAGATGTATTTGCCTTCCCCTGCATCCCAAACAAAGGACCAGAAGATCATAGATGTAAAGCTGGATGACACCTCAGAGGCCAAATGGGTCATTTTATAGATGAAGAAACTGAGGTTAAGTGATTTGCCCAAGACAAGAGGTAGTAAGCACAGAGACAGGATATCAGCCCAGATCCTCTGATTCCATAGTCACATTGCCTCACTGCTGATGAAGCAAATCCTGAGGTCAGACCAACAAAGCTTAGGGAAGGTAGGATGACCTCATCTTGTGATATCCAGAAAGCAGAGAAAATTCGGCACCCTGGCAGGGAACAAAGCGCCTATATCCCTGAACCAGATGGCATGAGGTTACTCTCACCTATGTCCCTAAGGTGCGAGGGACTGGAGTCAAAGCATCATTAGGCCAAGAGGAAGCAGAAACTAAGAAAGCACAGGTGTTGGAGCTGAACTCTGGACAGTAGAAATAGGCAAGACCTCCAGTGAAACAAAAGACCGCTCAGATGTGTATAGCACATTTTAGTTTATAAAAAGTGTTTTTACATCTATAATCTCAGGTTCTCATTTATTTGGTGCTCAGTCCCACGTCTCTGGCTCCCACATGCCGTCTTTTCTCAGGCACACACCTCTGAGTCCAGCCCCAGTCCCAGTCTGTCCCTGCCATCCTAGTCTCTGTCCCATTTCAACACAGAATATGAACGCTCCGTGCTCTCAAGTCACCTTTTCTTAAGGTCCCTGCTGTCCCCTCACTCCATCTCATGTGACCTCAAGCCTGGGGTTTCAGCGTATATCCTGGGATCAAGTTACTGCTGGCACACACCTAAGGGAACAGTGACTGGTACTTCTTTTTTAGTGTCCTTTCTCTCTCTTCCCTTCCCTCCCACCGCCTACTCCCCTTTCTATGGAGCCAATTTTATACATGGCCTATTAGTCATTTCTCAAGCCCTGAAGAGATTACTTCAGCAAGAAGCTCAGTCCCTATAAGCTCCCAACAAAGCGGCATGTTAGACAAAGTAGATTTCTTACACATAAACTCCCAGGCACATCAAAAAATCTTTTGGTTCTGTTGGCACAATCTATCACAGGATCATAAATTTAGAGCAGGAAGAGACTTTAGAAGTCATCAAGTCCAGCCCCTCTCATTTTACAGAGAAGTTTAATGACTTCCCAAGATAATACAACCAGTCAATTTCTGAGGCAAGATTTGAATTCAGGTCTTCCAAATCCAATCCACACTATCAGAGTCAGCAAATCTGGCCCACTGCCCATTTTTGTACAGCCCCTCCAGCTAAGAATGGTTTTTACCTTTGTAAATACAACACAGCCCATGCAATAGTGGTTTGGGGACCCTTAAAGTTTTTTTTTTTTTTTGTGAGGTGATTGGGGTTAAGTGACTTGCCCAGGGTCACATATCTAGTAAGTGTCAAGTATCAGAGGCCGAATTTGAACTCACCTGACTCCAGGGCTGGTGCTCTATCCACTGTGCTACCTAGCTGTCCCAGAGCCTTATACTCTTACCACACTGCCCAAAGTCACAGAGAGAATCAATGGCATGGCTGGCATTTGAACTCGGATCCCTTGGCTCCATATCCAGTCCTTTTCTCATAGCACTTCACTGTTTCTAGCTCCATTTCTGAATTATTTTCTTGTAGTAGTCTCAGCTCTGTTTTGGTACTCCTAAACTTCCCCCGCTATTTTCCTTCTACCTCCCTACTTTGCTATCATAATGGATAGTTTTGGGAGAAAGGAATCTGAAAAGATATTTAAAACCAAATGTGTCCCTATCTCTGAGGTTGCACTGGATAAGGTGTCATTCCTATTCTTGCTTGTCACTTTAAGTGATACATCTTTAACTACAGGTGCCAAATCTTTTTTCATTTCAGACTACTTTAGTCCAATGGTTCTCAAAGCTGGTCTAGGGACCCTTGGAGATCATCAAAATACTTTCAAGGCATCTGCACTCGAAACGATTTCCATAATAACACTGTTAATTTCTAATATGGCAGATATTGGTGGATATAACCCACCTAAATAAGAGCTCTTTGGGGTCCTGAATAATTTTTAAGAGTGTAAAGGGGTCCTGGGACCAAAAAGTTTGAGAACGGCTGCTCTAAGTCAATGTTATACAGCAGTCAGAGGAATTAAAAAACAAAACAAAACCATGGACCAAAATGAAGAAAGAAAATGTAGGCAACTAAAGGAGGCGGCAATGATGATATAATCACCCACACCCACCATGTTTAATCCATATTCCATTTGCTCCAACCCTGTTTTCACTTGAACTCGTGACACATATACTTAGTCACCAATAGGGTTTCTATAATGACAAGAAAGGTAATGATTTCTTTGACTAATCTATAGATTAGTCTATAGACAGCAACACACAACACAATACACAAGCAAGCAACCCAAACCAAGATAGGGATGGATTTCTGAAAGCAAAATTCTTCTGAGGCTATTTATAACCTGAAAAATCCATTCACACGTACATAGCTACTTTTCCTTCTAGCTTTCATGGTTCAGATGCAGTTATTAAAAGCCCATGACTACTAGACGGGGATGGCATAAGCATAGTTTGAAAATTGTGCTTTGAAAGTACAACTCCTAAGGCAGAATATATAGAAATACACCTACATACAATGGCAAGACAATCAGTGTTTCTTTAAAGTATATCTCTGCACAGACTCAGAACTGTAAGCTAAGTTCCGAGGTCCAATCCACTGCCTGGCCTCTCATCACCCCGTCTGAGGGCAGGGTTTGCCCATTAAAGAATGAAAAAGGCAAAACTGACTTTCAGACCTAAAATTTCAGATGGCCTCATCATCCTTTGAATATGCATCATAATTAGGAATTAGGACAAAGTAAGGTTTCTTCTTTCTTTTAAGTTCTACTGATGCCTTTGGTTTTTGTATTGCAGTCGTTCTCAGATAGACCTCCTCCCTCCTCCAGCCTCTCCCCTGAGGAAGCACCCTGCCACAAGAATGAAAAACAGTGAAGCAAAACCAAGTGAATACAGCTACCACAGACAGCATGAGCAAACCATAATTCTCTTTTCTCCAGAGTCAAGGCTGACCAATACATTGACACAACATATGAGAACAAGGACTCTTCATTTCTTTCTTTTTTTTTAGTGAGGCAATTGGGGTTAAGTGACTTGCCCAAGGTCACACAGCTAGTAAGTGTTAAGTTTCTGAGGGTGGATTTGAACTCAGGTACTCCTGACTCCAGGGCTGGTGCTCTATCCACTGCGACACCTAGCTGCCCTCATTTATTTCTAATGTAAAACTGATTCATTGGGTGTCTATTACCCCAATCTGCTACAGCAAGCCTTTTCTAAGCTCCCTTTATTCTGGTGCCTTCTCTCTATACATTATTTCCTTTTTTTATCCTCCATATGGCTTATTTGTATATAGCTGTTTACATGATGTCTCTATTAGGATGGCGAGTTCCCCAAAGGCAGGTACTGTAAGCTAATTGACTATTATGTTCCAGTCACTTCAGGACCAGCCCCCAAGAAGCTTAATCTTGACAAGCAAGTTCTTACCTGGTTGTCCCTTTGATTTTAATTACATTACCAAAAGGATCAATCAGATAAATGCCACAAGCGTCACATACACCTGAATTTCAATGAGGCAGATTCAACCAGGTATTTCATAATATAATATCCCTGTACCCAAGATGGAGGTGTGGACTGAAAGACAGTGCAGCTAGTACCTACTTGCACTGGAATTAACAAGGCCAATGATGGTTTGATATCCACCTGAAGGGAGGTCTCCAGGAACATGCGGAAAGACTTGTCTAACATTTTTATCAATTATTTGAAGACAGGTAGTTGTTGTTGTTTTTTTTTTTTTTTTTTTGCAGGGCAATGGGGGTTAAGTGACTTGCCCAGGGTCACACAGCTAATAAGTGTCAAGTGTATCAGGCCGGATTTGAACTCAGGTACTCCTGAATCCAGGGCTGGTGCTTTATCCACTGCTCCACCTAGCTGCCCCCAGGTAGTTTTTTTTAAATCAAACAATTTGATGACACTAAGATGGGAGAGATAGCTAATGAATTACATTACAGAATCAGAATCCAAAAAGATATCGACAGACTAGAATGAGGAGCTAAATCAAATACAGTGAAATCTTTACTAATTTCACTTCTTCTTTTTTTTTTTTTTTGCAGGGCACTGACTTGCCCGGGGTCACATAGCTGGTAAGTGTCAAGTGTCAGAGGCCGGATTTGAACTCAGGTACTCCTGAATCCAGGGCTGGTGCTTTATCCACTGCACCACCTAGCTGCCCCCACTTTTTTTTTTTTTAAAGGAGAATGAGTCTCCCTATCTCACCTGCACTCAAAAGCAGTGGCCACTCATAAGCTCATACATACCCTTTCTTGATTGGCATGGAAGCTTTGACATGTTCCATTTCTGACCTGAGCCAATTTGTACCTCCATAGGCACCATCCTTCTGCCTTGGAGGCTCACCATATCAATTCCTGACTTTGTATTAATACCCAATCAGCCCTAACCCTACCACAATTCATATCTCTTAGAGCTTAAGTGACTCCCCAGCCTCAGCTTCCCCAAACAGTAGCAATTACAGGCTAGTGATTTCACGACTTCAAAGACCAGAGATGGGTTATATCCCCTTTACCTAAGCAGATGACAACATTTTTACACCTTAGAAGATAAGCTGCTATGGCTAAAAAAGAAAAAAATGTTATCACCTGTTGACCAACCTTCCAGCAATGAGCCTCCCTGAATTTAGCTAAGAGGGTCCTTGGGTGACAAGTGTATCACTGAGCCTGTTCTCAGAGCCTTTTCAACTTGATAAGACCTGCTGGAGTTTATGTTCCACTGGCATGGCTGGCAAGAACCCAAGGTCACCTTCACGCCATGACACTGAATGGCATTTTAGTAGAGAAAGGGGAAATACCACAAAGATGAATGTTAAGTTTATCCCTATTACAAGCTGAAGTGAGAGGCAGCATGGCATCAGGAAGATCTGGGTTCAAGGCCAGACTTTGATAGATACTAACAGCATGGCTCTGACCAAGTTATTTAGCATCTCAGTGCCCCAGACAACTCTCCAGGGCAACAGCTTGCAGTGCTCAAATGTACTGGTAGAAGGCATTTACTTACTAGATGTTTCTGATATGGATATAATCCCAAGTCCAGTCTCCATCACAAATGGTAAATATTACACTTCCAAATCCAATTCCACAAAGACAAAATGGGGGAACGTGTCCCCATGTTCCCAAAACCTCTGGGTTATGGTACCTGGCCCATAGTAAGCTCTTGATAAATGTTTGTTGAGTGACTACTATGTGTAACTGTAAGCTCAGTTACCAATCACATGGCAAGGCCATCACACAAGCTGATGTAGTCTCAAGAAACATTAAGTATTAAACACAGTGCCTTGTAAAATTAAAAGTTCACTGTGAGATTGTAGGTTCCTTGAAAATAAGGACTGTCTCAATTTTAAATTCATGTTCCTGGCATCTAGCATAAAGCTTGACACATAGTCGGTGTTTAATAAATGCTGATTGACCAATTGAATGAAGGCAGAAACATGTTAAGAGATGGAAGCACTGGGGCACTAGATGAGGGAAGAGAGATATGGATTCTTTTTGCAGTTCTGGTCATTGGAGAAACAATTGAGTGCAACTGCATTTCTGTAGAGGGGATAGGGGGTCTCAGGAGTTAGGAGTGGGACTGGTGCATGAAAGATGATGGAATACAAAGTCTGAACATTATTCACAGAGGAGAGTAGATGAACAAAATGTTGTAAACGTGATAGCTGGGGAACAGACTGGGGATATATGAGGTACAGTCATCATCTGTAGGGTATGCTCTTGGGTAAACATCATCATCCTCTCAATGATTAGCGATGATGTTATCTGACATTTATGTAGCACTTTAAGGGTTGCTAAGTATTTTAAATGCACGATCTCATTCAAACTAGACAAGGGCCTGGTGAGGTTGATATTATGGGTATAATGAGGAAGCTGAGATGTAGAGAGACATTTTCTTCATGGTCAGACTATGGTCACATGACTATTAAGAAGAAAGTGAGATTTGAATGTGTACTGACCCCAACTCCAGCAATTTTTTTCCACTGGTTCTTCCCTTGGACGCCGTATCTTCAATGGAACCTACAAGGGGTGTTTGCAGGTACTGAGGTCTGGGAGGGTGCTGGGGATGAGGTGGGATGGGTGTGAGATGTCCTTTGAATTAAACAGAGCATGTACCAGTTCAGGGAATGAGAAGGAATGAAGGTATTATATCAGATCTAGGCTACTATTATCCATCTGTATTGTATCCCATTTGAAGAGCAGGGTGTTGCCTCCTGCCATCACTGTGAGGCATTTATAACTCATGCTACCCAATGTTCTCTGTCCTGACTGCTGCAGTATTGTGATTGGAGTGCCACATTTTAGGCAGGCTATTGACAAGCTAGAACAAATCCAAAAGAGGATAGCCGGAGTAATGACCATTTTCAAAACGATGCTTTTGAAAAATAGGTTAAAGAGGGGCAGCTAGGTGGCACAGTGGATAGAGCACAGGCCCTGGATTCAGGAGGACCTGAGTTCAAATCCTGCCTCAAACACTTAACACTTACTAGCTGTGCGACCCTGGGCAAGTCACTTAACCCCAACTGCCTCAGCAGAAAAAAAAAAAAAGGTTAAAGATATTGGGGTTATTATTAGACTGTGAGCTTCTTGAGAGCAAGGACTTTTTTTTTTTGGCCTTTCTTTGTATCTTCTGTGTTGCAAACAGTGCCTGGCACATCGTAGATGCTTACTTAATGTTTATTAACTGAATAACTGATATTTAATTTGGAAAAGTCTTGTGGGCTGAAGGGTGAGGAGAGGGAGAGAAAGGGTAGCAGTGGTACATGTTAATTATCTTTGGGTATATAAAGGACTTTCATATAAGAACAGGCAGATTTTGATTCAATGTAAGAAATAACTTAGTCATTAGGGTTGTATAGAAATGGAATGGCTTCTCTCAAGAGAGAATGAGTTTGTTAGACAAGCTTTTTGTATCAGATGTTTTTGTCACATGGGAGGGTTAAATATGGGAGTGGGTGAATTGGAAATGATCTTGCTATAAAGACAAATAGGATGAATTCTTAAAAACGAAAAGATGGTGACTTCCCACAAGGGAAGAATTCTTAACCAAACAAGGGATAGGTTATAAAAAGTAACAGACAATTTTAACTATATAAAATTAAAATGTTTTTGCGCAAATAAAAATCAGTGAAGACAAATTAGAAAAGAGGTGGCATGGAAAAACATTTGCATAAAATATTACTGATAAAAGTCTGATATCCAAAATATGTAAGGAATTAACACTATATAGGGGATATAACAGCAAGAGCTACTTTTCAATGAATATATGTCAAAGGATATAGAGTTTTCAAAAGAAGATCTGCTAACTACAAATGTTCACCTAAAAACAAATTCCAATTACTTTAAAACAAAACAGCTTTGAAGTTTTCCTCCTTGCATAATGACAACAATGAAAAAAAGAATGGAAACAGTCAACATCAGAGGGGCTGTACAAGAACATTCACACAAGACTGGTGGAACTATTAAGCGGTTGAATCTATTTTGGATTTCAATTTGGAATTATTCAAGAAAAGGAATGAAAACGTACCATAACCTTTGACCCAGAAATGCCACTACCAGACATGGATGCTAAAGATAGAAATAAAGGTTCCATACATACACAAAACATAATCTTAGCATTCATTAAAGCAGCAAAGAACTAGAAACAAAGTAGGCATCCCCAACAATTGGGGGAATGGTAGAAAAAACTATGTATGATATATGAAAGTAATGTATTATTACTGTGCTAAAGGTAATATGAGGAATTCAGAGAAATATGGAAAGGTCTGTTTGAACTGGTACAGAGCAAATGAGCAGAACCAAGAGAAAACACTATAGAGAATGACTACAGTTATGTAAGTAAATAGATCACTGAAAGGAAACTGAACTCCGTGAAATGGAAAAACCAATGAAGGTCCTAGAAGAGAGATAATGAAACCGAGGTGGCTGAATTCTAGGACAGTATTTTTTCCTACAAGGTCAGTCAGTATTTATATTGCTCGTTTGTAGGGTGAGAGTGAGAAATGAAAGCTATAAAGCTAAAAGGCATGAATGAAATGTTTTTATTTTTGTTTTGTTTTAAAGAGAAAGTCAATGAGGGCCACTGAAAGTGTTTAAGGGAAGGCTGGATGGTCACTTGCCAGCGACGTTGTATCAAGATTCAGGCTAGGGTCAGACTTGACCAGCCTTCTAAATTCTCTTTCAATTCTAGAATTCTATGAAACCTTCAGAAGTTATTTTGTAGACTCATGGGAGGAGGAGGGGAGGGGTATTAGTCAACATCCAAGCTTAATGAATCAAAGTTATAAGTTGTCTGCTTACAATGTTTACATCAAGGAAGAGCACAGTCCATTTTACTCTGAGCTGGTCAACCTACATTTGGACTATTGTGTTCAAGTCTGAACACCACATTTTTAAAGTAACATTGATAAACTAGTGAGGGACCAGAAAGGCAAAGGGTCTGAAAATAGCACCATAGTATAGCTAAAGGTGCTAAAGATATTTAGTCTGGAAAAGGCAATAAATAAATAAACAAACAAATGAACGAATAAATGAATAAACAAACAAATAAATAAATGATGCAGAAGAAAGGGGTACTTAAAAAAATTCTTAAAGATTTTAAAGGCTTTAATGCAAAAGACTGAATATTCTGTGTAGCTCTGGAGAACAAAATTGGATCAACACATGAAAGTTATAGGGAAGCAAATTGCCCTTTAATTATAAGGAAAATTGCATAATGATTATAGCTAACAATGAACTAGACTGTCTCACAAAGTAGTAAGTTTCCTGTCACTAGAAAGTCTTCAAGATTAAGTCTTTAAACAGAGCATGGATGACCATGAGTTAGGGACACTGCTTCTATAGATATTCCTACAGTATATAGGAGACTGCATTAGAAGAAATCTTCCAACTAGAAAATTTCACAATAACCACTCCCCAAATTTTTCAACCTAGTTTCCACAAGGAATACAGTCTTTACATTGATCATTTCCCCTTCCTGCTGAGATCTCGAACTAGTATGATTCAGAATCTACTTCAATGGAGAGCTCAATGGACAAGTCAGTATGTCATTTCATCGATGACAAAAGTGTTCTTGGAACCTACCACCACACACACTGATCTCTTCCAGGGAGACAGACATAACTGAAATATCTCTGGCATCGGTCAGTGGCCAATGTTTCAAATGACAGTGTATATTTTTAGTAATCATAGGAAAGATCAGTATGAAATTCTCACACAGCTCTGAAAGCCCCCTAACCTCAAACCCACTGTAGGTCAGCCTGAGACCCACAAGAAGTGGGTAAAAGAGATCTCTCACTCTTGCTCTGGATAATGTTATAACCATTAAGGAAAGCAAAAGTCTGATTGTTGTTTTGGAAAAGCTAGAATTTAAGATTGTCTCACATTATAAGCTACCCCATAACATCCAACACAAAATGTATGATTGTTCGCTTACATAGCAGAAAAGGCATTTCAATGTTATCCTGGCCATCCCCAAAGAAAGCACATTCTTTAATAAATTGAGTTTTGTAATAGGGCAACAGAGCAATTTCACACAGATTTTTTTATATGCATAGACCACATAAATTTTTATCTATGCAGTCTTTTAAAGACCCAAGAAAAATTTAGTTCAATAAACTTGACCCAGAGAAAAGTCAGAAATGATGCTACTAAAATGTTTTTTTTTTTAAGAGAAGGCAGGTTAGGTGAAAGGATAAAATGAAATGTCAAGAAATTTCCTCATTACTTACCTGAAGCCCTGGCTGCTCCCAAAACAGTGGAACTGAGCCTCTGATCTGGACAAAAGACGACACACCACCATCCATGTAAATCGTCTGTAGCCACAAGAAAAGAGAAAGGGAAAGATATTCTTCAATGAAACTGAAGGTCCCAGGGCTCCGCAACCAGATACTTGGGCTTGAGACATGAAACCTGAGAGACGAACCAGCAGCTGATTTCAGCACAGTCTAGTCTGACAGAGCTCGGCTGATTTCTCACCCTAATGCGCCTCACAGAGAGGGGCAAAGGGTAGCATGCTTGCTTTCAATTTGCCTCCCAGTAGAGCCTCTCTCAAGAGCAGGACTCCAAACTCTGACTAAGAAACAGCCTCTCTTTGACTTCAGAGGAAGGATCTAGTTTGTGTCCAGGCTCTCAACACCATCACTCCCTGCTTTTTAGCCACATTGACTCTGCTGATTATATTCTGAATGACTCCCATGAAAATTGCAGTAATACTTCCCTCATTGTTTTAGAAATGGAAGCAATATTTGTTCCATTTTGTAGTTAAATAAATTCCTTTTCAACCTTTATTTTTACCCTGGCAAGATCTTCATGGTACTATGGGCAAATAGCTATTTCCTCACCTGCAAAAAAAAAGGGGGTTACCTTAGATGTCTTTTTTTTTAAATTATATTTTTTATTTATGGAAGAAAACAAGCAACTCTATAACAGTATAATAAAAAAAGATGATTGTAGGTAAAACTGCAAATCTAGGGGGCAGCTAGGTGGCCCAGTGGATAAAACACCAGCCCTGGATTCAGGAGGACCTGAGTTCAAATCCAGCCTTGGACACTTGATACTTAGTAGCTGTGTGACCCTGGGCAAGTCACTTAACCCTCACTGCCCTACCAACCCCCTCCCCGCCCAGAAACCAAAAACAACCCTGTAAATCTATACACACACCTTTCTAATCCTTTCAAATATACAACAAAATTATCCTGTAAATTTCTTTTTTTTCTTTTTTTCCCTACCCAACCCTTAGAGATAGATGGCTACCACTAAACACAAATAGGTATGAATATATGTATATATATTTATATAAATGTATGTAAAATTAAGATGTTTTTTGAGAATCCTTCCAATTCTTGAAGTCTTGACCTTAACAAAGGGATGTTTTAAAAAAAGGGACCAAATAAAATTTTTTTTGTTGTTTTTTTTTGTTTTTTAAGTGAGGCAATTGGGGTTAAGTGACTTGCCCAGGGTCACACAGCTAGTAAGTGTTAAGTGTCTGAGGCCGGATTTGAACTCAGGTACTCCTGACTCCAGGGCCGGTGCTCTATCCACTGCGCCACCTAGCTGCCCCTCAAATAAAATATTTTTAAAACGAGCCATATCCAAAAAGCAGAGGTCAAGATCAGGGGTTCTTAACCTGGTGTTTGTTGAACTTGTTTTTTAAAAACATTTTGATAACTTTATTTCAATAAATGGTTTGCTTTATAATCTAAATATTTTATTTGATCAATTTAAAAAACATTTTTCTGATTAGGGGTTCATAGGCTTCATCACACTGCTGACAAGGGTCCACAACTCAAAGAAGGTTAAGAGAGCCTGCTCTAGATGAGCACAGGAAAGCCATTGGGTGTGGGGTTATTTGTCGTGACTCTTTTCCAGCTATAATATTATACATAATATGCATATTATATTTCTATTGTATGTATATATTATAATATAGACATTAATATTTATAACACACATGATATGTACATATTGCATATATTATATAATATTACAGATGGAAAGGAGCCATACAAATAGCCCCACATACTTACTGTAGCCTTATTTCCCCTCCCACTTTAAGTAGTCCTATCCTTAAATATGTGATACCTATATCATAGACATCACAAATATACACAATATTTATCACATGTAACACACGATGTATATTATATGTAATGTTATCTATATTATGTACAAATGTACATATATAAAAATATAAAGATTATAGATGAAAAATGACCACAACAAATATAGGGATGTGTGTATATACGTATGTATGTATATGTATTATGTGTATCTCTCTCTCTCTGGAAAAGGGCCATGACAAACAGCCCCACATATTATATATACATACATAATATTATAGATAGAAAAATATATGTGTGCATATATGTGAGCAGCTAGGTAGCACAATGGATTGAGTGCCAGGCATAGAGTCAGGAAGATATGGGTTCAAATCTTACCCCAGGCACTAACTAGCTGTGTGACCCTGGGCGAGTCACTTCACCTTGTTTACCTCAGTTTCCTCATCTGTCAAATGAGCTGGAGAAGGAAATGGCAAACCACTCCAGTATCTTTGCCAAGAATTCTCCAAATGGGGTCACAAAGAGTTGGTTACAACTGAACAACAACAAATTTGTATGTTTACACACATGTATTTTTGGATATGTGTGTGTTTATATACACACACACACATATACATATACATATATAAATTTATAGCTATCTCCATATTTACACAGATATACCAGTTAATATTCCTGTCACAGTGAGATTTCCAGAAGGTACCACTAGGCTAATACCTGAAAGTCGGATACTTTCCCACCACATGACCATTCCACAACACATCAACTCCCAGTTTACATGGAATAGGATGAGATTAAGAACAGAAAGTACAGCCCTGAAAAGTACAAGGGAGAAGGTTGCCTGGCTCTGTCAGAAGCTCTGCCTTTTATCTAGGTAACTGGAGCCTTCCTTGGCAGGGCACTGGTCTGGGTAATTTGGTGAGTCTTTTCCATTCCTTACCCCACTGTGCTACTGTACCCGGGAGCTTTCCATGGAGAGCTAGGCCATGCTCAGATCACCCATGCATTAGTAATCGATTTCAGTGGAAGACTTGCAAATTAGACGGTATAGTTTCCCTGGACTATGGGAATCATACGCACCTGCTCTCTGGGTCCTTCTACGGACGCTTCTGTCTTTTTACCTCAGGTAAGAGGTACTTTGGTTAAAGCGAACAGGGAGAACTCGTGGCAACTTTATTAGTTAGCCTCTTATTTGCATTTTTATTGTTGATGGGGAAAGCTGGGATTTCTTTAGGTGGTGGTGGAAAGAGGACTGCATTTGGAATCAGAAGACCCTGGCTTAAATCCTAACTTTGCCAGTTAGGATACCTGTGGGAGCCTGGGAGAGCGACAAACTCTTTAGGCTTCAATTGTCTCATATGTAAAATGGGCTGAACTCCGTAACCTTTAAGGTCCCTTCCACTTCTGGACTTATGAGCATAGCATGTATACACACACACACACACACACACACACACACAATTTGAAGTTGGGAACTCTCAGGCAGCTAAGTGGTGCAGTGGATAGAGTGTCAGGCCTGGAGTCAAGAGTCATCTTCCTGGCCTCGGACACTTACTAGCTTAGCTGTGTGACCCTGGGTAAGTGACTTAACTGTCTCCATTTCCTCATCTGTCAAATGATCTAGGGAAGGAAATGGCAAACCACCCCAGTACCTTTCCCCAAATAGGGTCAAGAAGAGTCAGGCACAACTGAAACAACTTAGCATGGGAATTTTCAGTAGGGAAACTTCTACCAATGAGGATCTCTGAGCCACACATTCATCTGGCATCTGAAGTGGAATTTGAATCCAGATCTTCCTTATTCTGAGGCCAGCTCTCTATCTATTATGCCACACTGCCTTTCCTTATGATGTTAGTAATTGCTTAAACTTCTCAAGGAATTATAGGCCCTATATTTCTTGGGAAAGCCTCTTCTAGGCAACATTTTTACACCATGACAGGTCTCCTGAAGCACAGGGTCTTATTATGCTAATCAACTATCACCCTTCTCAAGGGGAAAACAATCCAGGCTCTAATGAAATTTGCTAACAGTCATTCTCTGCCTCCAACATTAACCTAAGTTCCTCCTTAGCCAAGACAAACAGACTTAGTAAAACTGTGAAGTAGTTTGAAAAATATACTACCAAAAGTTTAATGCTTCCTCCTGGCTGACCACAGGGCCTACCCAGAGTAAGGTGGGCTCATTTTCATAGCCAGTCTCATTCCAGGGAAGCCTTTCATATTAACTTTCAAGAGCACTCTCATTTAATCAACTGATGGGTCACTGCTTACTGGGGTACTTTTAATTGCTAATTCATTTGTAATTTAATAAGGCACTCCAGAAGGAGAAAATGTCTTCACCCATAGGTGATTCCTAAAGGGAAAAAGATTTATAGCTAAGTGCACCTTCCCAGAGCCTTCAATTCATATCATAGTATCTCATTTGTGGGAATGACTTCTATCATACATGTGTATGCAAAATTTGAACTATTTCAGGGTGATATTGACTGATGAACACCAGCCAAAAAGCAGGCAGTACAGATAAAAAAAAAATTTTTAGTCCTCCCCAAGTAGATCCTTGTTGACAGCACATGCAAAAATATTCCCTTAAATTTCGATATAATTAGAACAAAAAGATTTTTACTTAGATTAAAATTTGAAAGAGTTTCAAAATGCTTTCATCACCTTCATAATTTATTTGCACTTACTTTTTTTTTTTTAAGTGAGGCAATTGGTGTTAAGTGACTTGCCCAGGGTCACACAGCTAGTAAGTGTTAAGTGTCTGAGGCCGGATTTGAACTCAGGTACTCCTGACTCCAGGGCCGGTGCTCTATCCACTGCGCCACCTAGCTGCCCCTGCACTTACTTTTAATTTATATTTATTGTTATAGACAAGAATATCTGCACACAAGGCTTTTTTGTTTTTTGGGGTTTTTTTGGGGGGGGTGGTTGTGAGGTAATTGGGCTTAAGTGACTTGCCCAGGGTCACACAGCTAGTAAGTGTTAATTGTCTGAGGCCGAATTTGAACTCAGGTCCTTCTGAATCCAGGGCCAGCGCTCTATCCACTGTGCCACCTAGCTGCTCCCACACAAGGTTTTAAAGAGCATATTCATAAAAATTTCAGAAGCTAAAGGGAAGGAATAAACTGAGGGCCCAATATTATAGTCAGTTACCTCCCTTACAGGTGCCATAGTCTATGGAAATACTATTTGATACTATTTGCTAAAGAGTAGAATCAGGAATAAAAAGGAGCTGCTACCCCTCCCTGGCTCATAAATTAAGGTACATAACTTTGACTTCCCCAGCTAATGAAGTCTTAGAAACAATGAGCTCTTTTCTGGTTGGCAGTTCTTAAGATAACACAATGACCCTTGAGCACCTAAGATTAATCAGGACCTTTATCTTAAAAACCCAAACAAGCCAAACGTTTGGCCTTTGTCTATTTTTTTTTTTTGGTAGGCTGAGGTTTCTTCTTCCATTTTATGTCTACAGGATGAGTCAGAACTGCAAACCAGCCCACCAGATATGATTCACTTCAGATCTGAAAAGTTGTACCTAACTCTGAAGGAAACATGTTAACCTATGAAATACCTCATCCTCCTTTAAAAAAGAAACCGAAAAAGCAAACATATCCCCCTTTATTCAGTCCTTGGATCCAAAGATTACCTCACAAGCAATTAGTCAGCCAGCTACTAGGAGTTTACTACAGGAATTACACTTCCAAATGATTAATGAAGGTTGGTCTGAACAGGGCCTGCATGGGTCTATCAGTTCATAAGCTTTCATTTTGTCCCTTAGAATAGCCCCAAGAGGGAAAGGGCAAAAATACTTCTTTCCTCAAATTCCTCTAGGCCTGAGGCGTTTCCTTTCCACCTTATCTCTATTCAATAATTATGATACAGCATTGGTGTGCCAGGAGCTCATAAATGCTAGGAAGAGGTCAGAGAAAAAGGGACGCTGCGCACACAAACACATGTGACACAGGCAGAGTATAGGAGAGGCACAAAGAATGGACATACAACATGCCACAAGGGTGGAGAGATGACTTTCGCCTGGGGGTAGGGTGAGGTTGAGATGTGAAATCAGGAAAGCCTTGAGGGCAGGATGAGATGGAGCACTAAGAGAATTTCAGTTACTGTGATGCAAATCTGGAAGGGAAGGCTGGAGTCATACAGTAAAAGGCTTCATTCACCATGGGTTAGGAGTTGTTATTTTATTCTTTTTTTTTCCTCCCCAGTGAGGCAATTGGGGTTAAGTGACTTGCCCAGGGTCACACAGCTAGTAAATGTTAAGTGTCTGAGGCTGGATTTGAACTCAGGTCCTCCTGACTCCAGGGCTGGTGCTCTATCCACTGTGCCACCTAGCTGCCCCTGTTATTTTATTCTAGAGAAAAGGGGGAGCCACTAGAGATGTTTGAGCAAGGGAGTGACCCATGCTTTAAGATTATTTTGGCAGCTCTGTGAAGAACGGATTGAAAAGGAGACACTGGAAGCAGAGAGACAAGTTAGGAAGAAGCTATAGCAGTAATAATACAAGAGGTAATAAGGGCCTGGACTAGGGTGGAGGCTTTAAGTAGAGAGAAGAGGACAGGGTGAGAGACAGTGGAAGAAGAATTGACAAGACTTAGCCACTGTTTAAATGCACAGAGAAAAAGAGGGGAAAATGGAAAATGACTTTGAGGTTTTGAGTCAGCATGTTAGAAAATAGACTGAGTATGAAATACGCATCCTAATTATTGTTATAATTGGCTCTTGAATGAATGAATGAACGAACTGCCACCCATTAGTCCTAATGGTAAGCTTGGAGAAGCCTTCAGGGGAGAGTCATCTGAAGCCAGACTCTGTATGTGAACCCACTGTGACTCAGGCAGAGTTTGGGTAACTTCTAGGAGATTATGGTCCACAAGTATTTCAGAGGATTTCCACAGGGGGATATTTATTAAACAAGCCAGTCATCCAAAAAGTCTCACACCTGGATTTTAAAAAAATCAACTTTACCACCACAATCCAGGGGAGGCACTGCTCAGGGAGGAATCAAATCTGACTCCAGATTTCCAGCCTGGGGGACTGGGAGGCACCAGCTCCTGCAGAGGAAGCTGAGATTGCAATCCTCCCTCCCACCACAGGCTCAGCATTGGTCCTCACACTCAGACAGCTGCTTTCAACCTGCTGGCTTGGCTGGCTGCCCCCACAATCCTAGCAAGCTTCACAACCTGACATTTCTCCCACTTAAAAATGTCAAGAATCATCGAGATGGTGGGGACTTAATTACCTGGAAAAGCCAAGCTCAGTTGTGTATATGCATTTTCAAGCAATCTCATTTGAAAAGAGTGGAGATGCTAGGAACTAGAAAACACTTTATTATTCCACTCTCGGCAAAACCAATGCTTCTATATGACACAGGACATAAACAGACCCATGTATTTGTTTCCCTGGCCAAGACTATCCTCCTTCACAATACATAGGAGGTGGAGAATGCCAATCATTTATTGTAGAATTCTCCAGAAACATGGCTCTAAAGAAATGCAGAAAACATAACAATAGAGATTTGGTCCTATACTTACTATATAAATCTAGCCTCATCTCTCTTTGTTCTTGCTAAGTGTAGCCTGGGAAAAGACTGGCCACAAAACTACCACCTTGCTTCTGCTGCTCAAACAGCTGCTAATGGGCAGAAGAATGAGAGTCCCCAATTCACTGCCAAAAGAACCTCTTAGGAGGATAGGAGAAACTTAACTGGTAAGTACAGCTCCAATGGGTACATGTTCTAATTTTTGAAAAGGTAGGGTTTTGGTGGTGGTTGTTTAAAAACATAAAAGGGGGCGGCTAGGTGGTGCAATGGGTAAAGCACCGGCCCTGGATTCAGGAGGACCTGACTTGAGTGAGAATATTTATCCCCTGCTGAGAGTGCATGGGTTGACCTTTCTAAAGTTGATTCAGTGTCCAGAAGTTACCTCATATCAACATGAGACCATCCTCAACCAATCAGCTTGAAGCAGTTTGTAAGGCTGTTCATTTTGTCAGTTGGTGGTTGGAACTTTGTGGTGGTGGCAGAACAACCAGGCCAGGTTGAACTCTGATCTCTCCTCTAGGGTAGATGGGTTCTCCTATTCTTTCAGAGACACTTGTTCTCTCTTTGCTAACCTCTAATATACTTTAATAAATGCTTAATGCCTGAATTGTTGCTGAAGCTTCTAATTTATAAGTAAATCATAGCTAGCTTTCCCCACACTGGGGACAGGTAAGGTGACCACACACATTTAGTTTTACCCATCACAGTTCAAATCCAGCCTCAGACACTTGACACTAGCTGTGTGACCTTGGGCAAGTCACTTAACCCTCACTGCCTGGCAAAAAACCAAACAAAAACAAAAACAAAAAAACCCGTAAAAGGCCAAATGAAGAGCTGAAATACACTGGTGATGTGGTGTGCTATCGAGGAAAATGTCCTGAAGTGGAGAGGTCAAAAGACCTGGGATGGAGTCCCAGTTCTATCACTCACTAAATGTATGACCTTAAGGCAAATATAGATATGGGGGGGGAGGTGTCTTTCAATTTCCTCCTTTCTTATCAATCAACAAGCTCTTATTAAACCTTTACTAATAGTGAAGATTTGGAGCTTCAGGAAAAAGGAGCCCATAAAAATGAAGTGACTCACCCAAGGTCACAAGGCAGAGCTGAGATTTGAACCCAAGTTCTCTTGACTCTATATGCTGTGCTTTTTGTTCTATACCATGCTGCCTAGTTTAGGCACCAAATCTTACAGCACCTAGGCTGGACATTTAGGGTGTAACACTATAATGATATTAATTGGATAAAAATGCTTGTGCTACCTACTTGTAGGGCTTGATAGGAGAGCCAAATTGGCTATAATGTAAATATGTAATGTGTATAAAGCATTGAGTAAGCATAAAGTGCTACATAAGCAAGAACTGTCATTCCCCTTTAATATACAGAACGAGTATCCTCTGGCAACAGGAATTTTCAGCTATTCCTGGGAGAATCATCTCTCTTCATCTTGCCTTCTCCCTCTACAGTTTTTTTTTAGACAAAGATGACCATGACCCACATATCTATTTACATTCCAAGGAAACAAAAAAAAAATTTAATCTGAAGTTAGCCAAGAAAATTGGAAGTTTGTCTGGCAAATATTTAGGATGGGTAGCTACATAATTATTTAATAAGAGTCCCTAGGGATAAAGATTTCCAGAGATAGGAAGTTGACCAGACATTGGAATGGAAAAGATCATCTCATCTCACTGACTTGCAAAGAAAGAGGAGAGGGAAGAGAACTTCCCCCCAACTGTTTGAAAACAACAGAGGATTACAAGACTCAAGTAACACTATTGTTGGGAAAAACAGCCTTCCAAGAACTCATAAGATCTTAAAGACGATATAGGCTCCTAGAGCCTAATATTTGACAAAGGAAGCTGGTACAAGTGAGATAGATAGCATGTTCTCAAGAACAAAATTCAGATGATACAAAGAGCAATAATTCCAGAGGGGAAGAAAAGGGAGAAATGTGAAATCACTGATCAAGTGTGATTTGTAGAAGCCACATGCAGAGGATGGAAGGAAGGCAGGTAACAGAGGATGAATAACAATAGTGTCAAGAATGCTACCTAGCTTAGCATCCTGCCAAAGAAATCTAAAGATGACAAAAGGAACTTTTTTTTTTTAAGATCTAGGTAGGGAGTAAGAGGAAGATGGAAGAAGGGCTAGAAATTCTGCTTAGGGTAGATAATAAAGGATAACCACAAAAGGAGGTAGAACTATTCAACTCTCATTTCTGTTTTCTCTACAAGGAGAATGACCTTTTGACTGCGAAGCTATTTATAAGAAAAAATTGGTCAAAGGAACTGAGACACAAGAGAAGAGAGACACTGAAACCGTACCTAGCTGCTCTCAATGAGTTTATGTCATCAGGCCTGGACCAACTTATATTCTAAGAGAGTGGTGTCAAATTCAAATAGAAATGAGGACCAATAAACTGCACATAAGGACAGAAATGAGGACTACTAAGCTGCCCCTAAGGTTCCCTGTGGGTCACATATTAACCTCAAAATCACATATTAACATTATCTATATTTTATTGTATTTTTATTAATTTTGTTAAATATTTGCTAATTAACATTTTAATCTGGATTGTACCTCACTCCAGAATGTTGCAAGCTAAGTATGTTTGAAACCTCTGTTCCAAAATACTGAATGAGTGTGAAGAATGGAAGAGATGCTACAGGACTGGAGATGAGCAAACATAGTTACACTTGTCTCAAATCCTAATTTTTTTCTAAAAGGGAAAATGATGGAGTTTCCAGATTATAGTCCTGTAAGCATGACTTCAATTCCTGGCAAGATTTCTAAAACATATTATTAATAGTTTGTAAGCATCTGGAATGGGAAGCGCCAGTACTATGAGCCAGAATGTCATTCAAGACACATCATATCGGACTAACTTCATTTTCTTTTTTGACAGGGTTAGATTGGTACATCAGGAGAATTCAATTTAATTCAATAAGCACATATTAAGTGCCAACTATGTGTCAGAAAATGGATATAAAAATACAGAATGACACCAGTCCCTGCTCTCAAAGAACTTACATTCTATATATCAGGGGGTGGAGTAGGGATATAGCACTTCTATGGATAAACAAATATAATGTGAAATGGCACAAAACACTAACAACTAGGGGAAATGAGTTGAGTCTCGAAGGAAACTAAGTATTCTAAGAGTCAGAAGTAAGGAGTGAAAGCTTAGAAATTGGAATGTGAATTTGGGGAGAACTTTTTGGCTGATTCATAGAGTGTATGAAAGAAGAGATAGATGGAGAGGGAGAACTGACAAAACCTTGCAACATATTAAACATGAAGGGAGGAAGAGGAAAGAGTCAAGGATAGCTTACAAGTTTCCAAACCTGACTCATGAAGGATAGTACCTTCAACAGAAATAGGGGAGTTTGAAGATGGATGAGTTGGCGAGGGGTGGGGGATGGGGGGGGGAATAATGTTTTTTGAACTTCTTTGAATCTGACATATAAGGACAACCATTTGGAAATGTCCAGTTGGCTGTAGCATCTGGATCTCAGGAGAGACAATAGAGTCAGACAAATAAATATGCCAAGAAGCAGCATGGCACTGTGGATGGAGAAGCAGAGTCAGGAAGTCCTGGGTTTAAGTCCTACCTCAGGCATTTATTAGCAAACATTAGGTACTATATAAATGTTGTCGTTCAGTCATTTTCCAGTCATGTCTGACTCTTCATGACTCCCCATTTGGGGCTTTCTTGGCAAAGACAGTAGAGGGGTTTGCCATCTCCTTCTCCAGATCATTTGATAGATGAGGAAAATGAGGTAAACAGGGTTAAATGACTTGAGCCTATGGTCACACAACTAGAAAGTGTCTGAGGTCAGCTTTGAACTTAGGAAAATTAATCTTCCTAACTCCAGGTCCAGCACTCTATTCATTGTGCCACCTAGCTACCACCATATAAATGGTAGCTATTTTAAAAATTATTAATTATTTAACCTCCTGGTGTCTTGGGCAATTTTCTAGATCACAACTCAGGTGTTGAGCTACATTGGTAGAGGGAGTCTTCTAAGCTCCCTATACTGCCAATGAAATCACAGGTCTGGTTAAAATACATACACACACACACACACACACACACACACACACACCTTTCCCTGCACAGTGACACCTAAACAGGAAGTTGATTAAATAAATGAGAAATAAGAGAAAAAAAAAGAGAAGAGAGCCCAGGACAAAGCCCTGAGGGACCCATGGTTAGAGGTCAAGACATGGAATGAGCACAGGCAAACAGGCAGGCAGACAGAAAGATAAAGAAGGAGCCACATCACAAAAAACCAAGAGAATAGCTTGCCTGGGAGAAGGAGTGATCAATAGCATCAAAAAGCTGCCCGCCCCCCCCAAAAAAGGACAAGAACTAAAAGACCATAGGATTTAGCAATTAAGAGACCATTGGTAGGGGTGGCTAGGTGGTGCAGTGGATAAAGCACTGGTCCTGGAGTCAGGAGTACCTGAGTTCAAATCTGGCCTCTGACACTTAACACTTACTAGCTGTGTGACCCTGGGGAAGTCACTTAACCCTAATTGCCTCACTAAAAAAAAAAAAAGAGAGAGAGAGAGAGAATTATAAAAAAAAAAAAGAGACCATTGGTAACCATGGAGACAGGCGTTTGAGTAAAGTGGTGGGATCAGAAGCCAGACTGAAAGCAGATTAAAAGCTGGCTAAGGAGCAAACACATGGAAATGACATTTCCTAGGAATTTGACAATTAAGGGAAGGAGATATAGGCCATGAAGGTTAAGAATGGGGAGAAATAGGGGTAGGTAGGTGGAGCAGTGAATAAAGCACTGGCCCTGGATTCAGGAGAGTTCAAAATCCTGAGTTCAAATCCAGCCTCAGACACTTAATACTTACTAGCTATGTGACTGTGGGCAACTTAACCCTCATTGCCCCCCAAAAATTGAAAAAAGAATGGGGAGAAATGGGCAGCAGGGATGGAATCAGATAATAGAAGAAAGCAGGTAGAAAAAAAGATGTTCGAAGGGGCAAGCTCCCAGAAGGCATGAGGTGATTCTTGGCAAAGAGTACTCTTTCTCCAAGACTAGAGCAAAGGAGGAGAGAATAGGGGACAATTTAGAGTAGTTGTGAGGTACTGAATGGGAAGGAGAACTCATGACAGATGGTCACTATTTTCTCAGTAAAGTAGGAGCTAAGGTCTTATGATGAGAGGGAAGCTAAATGGTGTAGGAAGCTTGAGGAAAAAAAAGGAAAGATTTGGAACAGCATCTGTGGGAAGTGTAGTTAGGAATCAGAGAAAAAGAAAAGGATTATCATATAGCAGCAAGGGCCCAGGTAAGACTGCTTAACTGGGGCCAGAGACCCCAGTCCAGTTAGGCTGAGCTAAGACACAGTAAATTTGGGTTTCAGCAATGTATTGGACAAAATCCCTCATAGAAATGATGGAGAGATATGGGGGGGAATGAGAATACTGATAAGATACATTCCGAACTGATAGAACAACTGAGCTGAAAGAATTAATGGAATAAATATCGACCTAAGAGGAACTAAACCCTGCCAGTCTAGAATTTAATAAAGGTCAGATTTAATAAGACCAGACAGATCCAGATCTTCCTGGCTCCAGGAGCAGCTCTCTATCCACATGATGCTGCATTGCTTCTCTTTTGCTTCTACAGTGAGAGCATACATCTCTTCTTGAGACCCCATCTTTTTCCAACATGGCTGCCACTGCCCAAAAATCTGTTCAGAATCCCTCGGTCAGAAAAGCTCTGTAGTCTTCTTGTGCAGTAATCAAATCATTTTCCCTTTTATAGACCTTGTTCTCACACTCTCCAAAGTCTTCATAAGAAGTGGCTCAATCACAGATACGAGAGGAAGAAGCTGACAAAAACGCCTACAGGCACAAAATAAATATAGGGTGTTTGGATACTGTCACCCATGGCCATGTTCCACCTGTGAATTTTATCAGAGCTTTCCTGTCTTAAGTTTACCACTGCCTTATATTCTCTTCTCAAGATTTACCCTGCAGACTTCAAGCTAAAGACAAGAGTTGTAAACAGCATCCCTGGGAATGAGAACAGAATTTAAAAAAGAAAGATCAATGGAAGATTAAACAGATGGTTCCATTCCATGGGCACTGAAAGCAACTGCTCCCTTACTCTCAGATTCCACAACTCCCAACTGCCATAATTTGCTTCCAGGATGAAGCTTTTTTTTAAAAAAAAAAAATCAATTTAGAATAAAAAATGAGAGAAACTGGTTGTTGTTTTTTTCTTGCAGTGTATTGATCTACCCATTGTTGCTCAAAAAACAGCACCAAACCAAATTGGTTCATGTCTCCTTCCAACAGGAGTCATAACTACTATTTGCTGAGAATCAAGAGTAGCAGTTCTGTATGTACCACACTTGAAAAGAAAAGAGAAGGAACAACATTTGGCACCTAAGGGATGCATTCGCCATCTTGAGAGAAGAACCAGAAAGCTAAATGAAAAGTAACACAATATAAGTCACAGGCATCAGCCCTTCACAAGGAACCTCAATTACAGAAGGATGAAGCAGAGTAGGGGGGGAAGCATTAAGATAAAGAACTCCTTCATGCAGGGAACAAGATCTGGAAAGAGCCTTTGGGTGAGTCATGTCCATCATTACTCAAAAAGCCCCAAATCATCTGGCACCTCAAGAAGGGTTTGGTCACTTACCTGTTCTGTCTCGACAAAATTAGACACGTGTCCATCATCATTCACCCCCCTGATGTGAAATCGGGCACCAGCTCGTTCGCAGCTGATCCGGGAGATGAGGCAAGCCTTGGCCTGTTTATGTGAGGCATAGACAGTGCGGATGGTCACCACTCCACAGATCACCTTGAGCAGCCAATCAGAGCAGTTCACCTGGTAGTGTTTCAAGGGCACATGCAAGAGCTGATTCCTGCAAAATTTTACCAGGTGTGGATTAACTGGATGACAAAGACACTGGAAGAAGAGAGTAGATTTGCATCCAAATCAAGGGGAATGCACTTTCTGAGCATCACATTAAGGACCTGACATTAATTTATGGCGAAGACTCAAATAATTTCCATTCAATAAGCATTTACTTCATGTCTCCCCAGGCATGAGCACTGGGCTGAGTGAAGAGGATCAGAACAACAAAAACAAAATAATCCCGGTCCTCAAAATTTCCATTTTACTGGGTGATGATAGGCTTATACTACACCTCTTCATCAACCAGCCAACCCATTCCTCCCCATGTGGCAGGATGAGTGCATTGTCTCCTCGTCTATACAATGGAGATAATAATAGCACCTATTTCATAGGATTGCTATAAAAAGCCTTAAAACTTTATATAATGTCTAGCCATTATTACTATCTATTTTATTTTGAAGAGACAAGAAATAATATAACTGACCCCAAAGGGAAAAAAACCCAAAAAATGGTGAGGAAGAGCATTGCAACCAAGAGGCAGGCAAATCAAGCTTTAAGATGGGCAAGAGAAAAAAATTCCCAAGTAACCTGGCAACATATGATAAGAGTTAAAAGTGTTATCTCATATTAAAACCCTGGGATCCCATTGTTGGGGCTACAGCCCTAAGTATGTTATTAAGAGGTAAAAATGGATCCCTTGGTATGAAAATATTGACAGAGACTTCTTATGTAATATCGAAATAAAAACAGAAACCATGAAAATTCCCCAGTGGGGAATTTAGGGATTGGAGTGGCTAAATAAGTTGTGGAATATCAATGTTAACAGAATATGCCACAGAAATGATAAATTTGAAGAATACATACTTATCTGTGGGGATGTGTAGTAAAGAAAATAACAAAAGATATACTTTTTTTAAAAAATAAAAAATATATATATACTACCCAGCTGAAGGAAGATTGAAAGCAAACACAAGGAAATAAGGCCTTTTTTGTTATTATGTCATTAAATGTAATATGTCCTTTTAAAAAACAAAATAGTTTGAGTATTTGTGACTTTATGTATGATTTAACTTATTTTCCAAGTACTCACCTAGTATACCTGTCACTCACTGACTTCACTTTCCTTGCTTCCCAAACTTGACCCAGTTAGGTCAACACAACACTTTCCTCTCCTCTTGAACCCTTAGCCTTCTTGTCAAGACTCATGTCTTGCCAAACCCTAACCCTAGGGCAGTGAGGTGCATCCAGTCTGAAGTCAAGAAGACTTATCTTCCTGTGTTCAAATCTGGCCCAGATATTTACTAGCTGTATGACCCTGGGCTAGTCATTTAACCTTGTTTGTCTATTGAATGAGCTGGAGAAGGAAATGGCAAACCACTTCAGTGTCTTTGCCAAGAAAACTCAAAATGGAATCACAAAGACTCTGAAAAAAACTGAAAAAAAATGACTAAAGAACCACAACAACCCTAGATTACTCCCCCTATCTCTTTCTTTTGTTGAACAGAATTGGGAAGAATTCATGAAATCAGATTACCTGGATCCACTATAAATGTATACAATCCAATCTCATCTGGGCCCTCACTGCAGCAAGCAAACCTTTTACTCCTTTTTTTTGTTGTTGTTTTTGTGGGGCAATGAGGGTTAAGTGACTTGCCCAGGGTCACACAGCTAGTAAGTGTCAAGTGTCTGAAGCTGGATTTGAACTCAGGTCCTTCTGAATCCAGAGCTGGTGCTTTATCCACTGCGCCACCTAGCTGCCCCCTAAACCTTTTATTCCTAATTGATTCACGATCACACTTTCCTCCCCACAGATGCTGTTCCATAGCTTCTTTTTTCTCCATAGGCCTCTTGCATCTGTTCAGCAGAAGACTTCACCTCGTATCTTACTAAGAACAGTCAAGACCATTTGTCATGAGCTCCTTCTTCTCCCCTAATCTACATCATCCCCTATTTCTTCCCCCTTCATAACACATCTGACCATGTCACTCCCCTGGCTCAACAAATTCCAGGCACTCCCAGGGACCTCTAGGACCAAATACAAATGACTGAGTTAATGCCCTTGAGAAGCTAGCTCCAACCAAACTTTCGAGTCTTTGGAAGCACCACTGCCCTCCATGCTCTCTATGGTCCAGTCAAGCTGACCTTGCCATTTTCCACAAACTATATTCCATCTCCCCTCTCTATACCTTGCTCTAAGGTGCCCCACATGTCTGGGATGCATTTGCTCCTTACTTCCCAGTTCCTTTCAAAGCTAAGCTTAAATGCCTTTACTGATTACCCAGCTGCAGTATTCTCCCCTATGCCCATGCAATCAATTACCCTGTATTTATTCTACATATGCTTGTATGTGCACATATGCTGTTTCCCCCAATAAAATAAATGTTCCCTAATGTTCAGTCATTTTTAGTTGTGTCTGACTCTACATGACCCTATTTGGGGTTTCTTGGCAAAAACACTGGAATGATTTGATATTTCCTTCTCCAGTTCATTTTTTACAGATGAGGAAACTGAAGCAAACAGGGTTAAGTGACTTGCCCAGAGTCACACAGCTAGTTATTGTCCAAGGCCAGCTTTGAACTCAGGAAGATGAGTCTTCCTGACTCCAGGTCCTATACTCTAGCCACTGTACCATCTAGCTGCCCTACACTCCCCAAGATCAAGGTCTATTAAATCTATATCTTAATAAATACTTATTTGCTTAAATCAGACAAATCAAATTTCCTAGTAAATATACTACTCCCCAGGGAAGGGAAATCAGGCATTAAGAATGCTACTCATCGGGGCAGCTAGGTGGTACAGTGGATAGAGCACTGTCCGTGGATTCGGGAGGACCTGAGTTCAAATCTGGCCTCAGACACTTAACACTTAATAGCTGTGTGACTCTAGGCAAGTCACTTAACCCCAATTGCCTCACCAAAAAAAAAAAAAAAAAAGAATGCTACTCATCAGGGGCAGCTAGGTGGCGCCGTGGATAAAGCACCCGCCCTGGATTCAGGAGGACCTGAGTTCAAATCCGGTTTCAGACACTTGACACTTACTAGCTGTGTGACTTTGGGCAAGTCATTTAACCCCCATTGCCCTGAAAAAAAAACAAAAAACAAAACCAAAAAAAAAGAATGCTCCTCATACTGATCCTGAAAACTGCTTCTAACTCCTCCCTTGTGGGGAGACCACACTCTACCACCAGGTGACAATTGGTCAATAACTACTTCAGCCTGCCAGGTAGGAGTCACCCATCTAAAACCTCTAACTCATTGACCAGGAGTAAGGCTCTTCCTGGGGAATGGCTGCATAGAGTATAATAACCCAGATCACAATGGCCTACTTGTTTTAAAACAGCAATGAATGACGTCATTGCTCCTTGGCTTTCTCGAACAATACTCTCTCTCCTACTGGTGAGAACAAGTACTCAACCCCTAGGTCCTAAAATTAGGTAAGTGCTTCCTAACAGGATGGGCAAGAAATCTCTTTTGTGGTAGCACCCCACCTACACCATAGGAATACCTCACAAAACCAGGAGATCTTGACAGCCCAGATGGCTCCTCCCAAACAATATTTGTTTTGGAGAGTAGTGTAGAAACATTTCCTTTTTCCTCTTAACTCAGTCTCCTTCCAATGGTCAGGGGATTCAACTAGCATTCTGGCAAGATTCTTCCTTCCTCAGGTAATTTTTTTGAGGAGAGCAAACTTGTGATTTCATTGGAGTAGGGGACTGCCAATGAAGAAACTCCCACTGCCTATACAGACAAACACTTTCTCTACCATTTATAATCTTGGGGATTGTAACTGAGGGCAGACATTTTCAATGACTCAACTAAGGTCACAAAGCTACTAGATGTCAAAGTCAGGGTATAAACCTAGGTCTTCTTGACTCAAGGATGGCTCTCTCCACTGCTCTGCATACCCCTCAAGACACCAAAACAAAATCGGGTATAATCTAATCCATTGCTAAAAATTTACTTGAGGTATGTATGCCTTAGCATGTGTAGCAATAAGGGGGCGGGGGTGGGGGTGGGGAAGAATCACTTTTTAATTCAGATTATAAGAATTTCCTAGTAATAAAAAACTGAAAATGGAATGTTACCTTATGAGGTGATTAAATCCCCTGTCACTGGAGATATTTAATGAATGACTCATTAGAAATTGTAGAAGGGGGGCAGCTAGGTGGTGCAGTGGATAGAGCAATGGCCCTGAATTCAGGAGGACCTGAGTTCAAATCCAGCCTCAGACACTTGACACTAGCTGTGTGACCTTGGGCAAGTCACTTAACCCTCAATGCCCAACCCCCCAAAAAGACAAAAAACACAAAGAAATTGTAGAAGATATTTATGCTTTAGTTATGAACTAGATAAATTTTAAGGGCCTTTTCCCCATCTCGAATCCTCTGAAATGACAATGTTAAGCTGATCTGACCCACTCACTAGAAAGATTCCCTGCTTTCCTACTTCAATATGTAGTGATGGGGATGGAGTGGATGGCAATGGCAAAGCACCCTGGGTTCAAAGGATAGATGAATTTATAGGATTAAGGATGCTATAGGACCAAGATAGGCAGCTCCCACCCTGAAGAAAAGGTACTATGTGCTGTGAGAAGTTCTCTCTTTATACTTTCTCTCTTGCTGATCTCAACAGTTCCCATGGGTTCAATTATCATCTTTATGCAGATGATTCCCAGATGTACGTCCAGCCCTAACTCCTCTCCTGAGTGCCAAGATTGCATTAGCCAGTGTCTTTTGCAAACTTCAAACTAGATGTCCTGTAGACATCTTTTTTTTGTTTTGTTTGTTTGTTTGTTTGTTTTTTGGTTGGGCAATGAGGGTTAAGTGACTTGCCCAAGGTCACACAGCTAGTAAGTGTCAAGTGTCTGAGGCTGGATTTGAACTCAGGTCCTCCTGACTCCAGGGCCAGTGCTCTATCCACTGCGCCACCTAGCTGCCCCTCCTGTAGACATCTTAAACTCAACATGTCCAAAACAAAACTCATTATCTTTCCCTCTGAAATCATCGCCTCTTCCCAACTTCCCTATTACCATTAAGTACACCACCACTGTCAAAGTCACCTTGGCTGGTAACCTTGGTGTCAAAATTTCAGTCTCAAATTTCAAAATCAAAATTCAAAGGGGCAGCTAGGTGGCACAGTGGATAGAGCACTGCCCCTGGATTCAGAAGGACCTGAGTTCAAATCTGACCTCAGACACTTAACACTTACTAGCTGTGTGACCCTGGGCAAGTCACTTAACCCCAATTACCTCACCAAAAAAAAAAAATTCAAAAGTCAAATCTTCAAATTTCAAACATCAGAATTCAATTCACACAGCCACTCCGGTGCTCCTGACTCCAGTCCCAGCATTCTATCCATTGTATTGCCTAGCTGCCCAGCTCAGATAAGTATGCCTAAGACAAAAAAGGATTCTGGCTTCTTGTTGACCATGGACAGACTAATACTCTACCTGTAGATTTAAAGCTAGCAGCTTAAATATTACTTAGTCCAACCTTTTCTTTTTACAAATGAGGAAACTGAGGTCTAATGAGGGTGAAGTGTCATCCAACTGGAAAAATTGCACTATAACAGACTGCCTCCCAGAACACTTTATCTCATGAGTAGCAATGTAATTTCTGTTGAACAGGATACTGAGACAGCACACATAATGGGCTGGGATTGGTTTACTTAGTAGCCAGTTATAAAGATGTTCACACTAAATTCTTACAATCTGGTCTAAGCAACTAAAGGATATATTTTTTTTAGTAACAGCACTAAGGTGCAGGTTACTATCAACAGTGAGCAAGCAAGGATATGCTGGGTGTGTACTTTAAATATCTACCCTGATTCACCCATTTCTTGGCAAAGAACACTAACGGTAAGAGGGCAAGGCCTCCAGAAAACCGAGTTCCATCAGCCCAGCCGTGACTGATGACAGCTGTTATCACTCAGCCTTATTTCATAACTTCTCATTTGCAAATGGGCCAGGGAAAAGAGTAACCTTTTGCCAAATGTATGATCCTTGTAGTATAATATCTTAGTCACATCTGTTGGCATTCTGTAGGAACACACACCATTTTCTTTAGGGGGAAGAAACACAGATTTATTAAAGGAAATTAAGTTTTGAATATCCCTCTAGGACTTGATTATTGACAAAGTGCCTTACAAATGTCATCATATTTCATCCTCATAATAATAGGTCATATAAATATATATGTATATACATATATACGTATATGTTTTGAAGAAGAGAATTTTAATGCAATCAGTTTTCTTAGAGGAGGATAACAGAATATTTTGTGTCCCACCGATGAGTCAATTTCATTTGAGTTTATGTGTTAATGTGGAAATAACAATAGGTGCTATTTTTAACCTCATTTTACAGATGAGGAGACTGAGGTAGACAGGTGAAGTCTGAGGCTGGATTTTAACTTGGTTCTTCCTGACTCCAGGTCCAGTGTTCCATCTATGTGCCTCATATCAGGTTGATAATTATCAGGTACCATGGAGTCTGTAAAGTCAAAACTATTTTCATAATACTACTAAGACATTTTAATTTTCATGATAAATATCAAGAGATATAACCCACATTAAAAAAAGCTCTTGGGGCAGCTAGGTGGAGCAGTGGATAGAGCACTGGCCCTGGAGTCAGGAGTACCTGAGTTCAAATCCAGCCTCAGACACTTAACACTTACTAGCTGTGTGACCCTGGGCAAGTCACTTAACCCCAATTGCCTCACTAAAAATTTTTTTTAAAAAAGCTCTTTGGGATCTTCAATAATTTTTAAGGGAATAAAGGAGTCCTGAGACCAAAAAGTGTGAGCACTACTGCCCTAGATAATTTTCTGTATACATGTAATATATTCATGACTACATGTTTATTGCTATCGTCAGTGATAAGATGCAGGACAGGTGTTGATCTACATTTGTAGAGAGGGTTTCCAGGAGTTCACTTAGGTCTGGTTAAAAACAAAAATAGTTTCCAAGTAAAAAAATCTGTTAAATGAAATCCATTCTCTTCCATGAAGCTTCCCTAGCACTTAATATTTCATTTTGATGAGAAATTATATTATTTTGTATTATTATTTATATGTATGTAGACTTTTCTAAGCAGCTAGATGGCTTAGTGGATAGAGCACTGAGTTTGGAGTCAGGAAGACCCAAGTTCAAATCCAGTTTCAGGCAGCAGTGTGACTTTGGGCAAGTCACTAAACCAAGTGTTCGCCTAGGAGATAGCTAGGTGATTCAGTGGATAGAGTACTTAGTATCAGGAAGACCTGAATTCAAATCTGACCTCAAAGACTTACTTGGTGTGTGACCCTGGGCAAGTCGCTTAACCTCTATTTGTCTTAATCCACTGGAGAAGAAAATGGAAAACCACTCCAGTATCTTTGCCAAGAAAACCCCAAATGAGGTCATGAAGAGTCTGACACAACTGAAACAGTATGGTCCACAGGGTCACGAAGAGTCAGCTACAACTGAACAATAACACCCTTTTCTACTAATCACAATGTTGGCACATGGTAGGTATTCAATCCAATAATTGACCCAAAAAAAATGGTGACATTGAGTTGTAAAAGTTGTGATGACATCTTACAACCTTTCTCATTCCCAAAGGGCTTATATAGATGTTTTCAAGAATTGTTCCATCTCTCAAGATCCCTTGGCCCCATCTGCTTGAGATGGTAACAATTTGAAGGCCATTGCCTTTAGCCCTCAGGCCCAAGATCTAAAGTTCTCTCTTCCCAACAAACCCTAGGGACTGCCTTCTGGGACTTTAAAACTGGCGATTCAAAGTTGTTCCATATCAACAAATATTTTCCAAATCAAAGAAATATTTCTTGAACATTATTAGAAAATAGCTATGAATATTCTGGATTATCACACAAAATTTCCCTACATCATGCCTAACAGAGAGTAGGGATGTATAGAGGCCCAAGGCAAAGTCATTTACGTACTAAGGATAGAAAGTCTAACTCCTTTTCCTTTATTTTTTAATACAAACCCCAGGAAAATGAAGAACAAGTTCTATGACTGAACTGCATCCTACACCACATGGATTATATCTACTCATATCAGAGGAAATAACCCACAAAAGCAAGAATGGGTGCTCCAAAACAAGCAACGTCTCTCTGAGAGTCTAAACAAAGAGTCAGTCCCTCACAGGAGTATGTGTATTTATTTAATGCCCTTTGCAGACCTTAAAGTACCTTATAAATGTCAGATAATCATTTTTTGAGGGCTTATTGTGGGCTAGGCACTATGCTAAAAGCTGGGAACAGAAAGACCTCTTTAATTTCTACTCTGAAAAGCTAAATGTAAATAAAAATAAAATAATCAATTTTCAAATAACTGAACTAATGGATGAAAGCAGTACCCCTTGAGGCCACGAGGCACATTTTATTTATCTTTGTATCTTTTCAAAACCTAAAATGGCATTTTGTGCATCATCGGCATTTAAAGAAATCTTTTTTGAATTGATTGAGTATGCTGAGCAGTGGGAGGAATACAGACCTGGTTTCAGCATTCCTCCATGAATATTCCATAAAATAGGTATTTCCAAAGCAAAAAACTAAGATCTGCCTTCCAAAATAGCTGCCATTTGTGCTATTTGCAAAAGCTTACAGCTGAAATGTAACACAAGGTACTAACCAGAAGAAGGAATTTCCCAACTCATAATTGTCATCACCCTGCTTTTGGGCTCGGACAGTCAAGTCAAAGTTGGACCCAGCATTTGGCCAGGAGAAATAGAACATCCCTGAGTTGAGAATTTTTTTCAGGGCAATGAGACGGTCTTCTTCCTTGACATCTTCCTGGAGTGGACAGAAGTCTATTGTAGTGATTTTATAGATCTCCGCATCCAGAATTCTTCCCACTGATGTACAGCCTGTCACCAAGACCAGGAAGCTCAGTTGTGTGCCACCTAGAAAGTTAATCAGAAAAGGAAGAATTATCTATTATTGCTCCCATGGAAGCAGAGGAGACCCGATAAATACAGACATGATAACCATAAAAATATGGTCATACTATTACCATGGCAACATTGACACCATTCCCTCCCCCCATCCCTTTTGGAGTAGGTAAAACATGATATATCCCCCCAAGTGAACAAAAATTTTAGAGCAAGGCCAGTTTCATTTTGTCTTTGCATCTTCAGTAGAGTGGGTTCTTAAATAAATGTGTGTTGAAAAGTGAGTGTGCCTTATTTGTTACAAAGGAGGACATCTATTTAGGAGTTGGTGATGGAGATATTTCTGTGATAAGCCAAAGAGAGAGAGAGAGAGATAAAACATTTGAAAATACAAAACCAAAACAAAACCCTGAGTGTCCATTGATTGGGGAACAACTGAAAAAATATGGCATAGGAACGTAACAGAATGTTGCTTCACCATAAGAAATGGCAAACATGACAAACTCAGAGACACAGATGACGAGATTGTTTGAACTAAGAGAGATGAAAGCAGAATGATATTACACACATAAAATACACAATGGTTATAATACTGGAAATGAAAACACCAAACGATGGCTAAAACCAAATTAAATGAAATGACTAATATTTTTTCCAGGGGACGGGTGATGAAATACATCTCCTTCCTCTCCTGGATGGAAAGGGAAAAGGGAGAGATTACAGATGATGAGTGTTGCATATGCTGACAGACATGCTCCCAATGTCAGTTGTTTTCAACTAATTTTTTCTGTGTTATAAGGAAGAAGATGTTTTGGGGAGGGGGTGGTGGCAGAAATTAATTGGGAAGTAGCTATAAAACAAAAAGTATCAATAAAACATTTCAAATAGAGAAATACTGAACAGACCTGACAGCAGACCCCTGTGCTCATGGCTATCTGACATGATAACACAAAGCATGATGGGGCAGGTAGCCAGGTGAAATCCAAATGCAGACAGCATATAGAAAAAGAGAGCCCAGAGAACAGAAGCACCCTTCATGGTTGAAAGAAACACAAGAGGGGGCAGCTAGGTGTAGCAGTGGATAAAGCACTGGCCCTGAATTCAGGAGGACCTGAGTTCAAATCCAACCTTAGACACTTGACACTTACTAGCTGTATAACCCTGGGCAAGTCACTTAACCCTCATTGCCACTTACAAAAAAAGAAAGAAAAACAAGAGAAAAGTCCAGCTAGAAAAGAGGTTCCCCCTTAAGGAAGAAGTCTCCAGAGATGAGAGGAAAACCAGAAAGGATTCTGAGATATCCTGAAACCATAGAAGAGAGTGGTGATAGCTCAGCTGAGTGGCTGTATACCAGGGTCCAGTCTGGGAGGCGTACCTTGTAAACCTCGGAGACCCCAGTGGCCTTGGAAGAACTGTATTCTGAGAGGTCCTCAGCTAGAACTAGAAAGAGGAATCCAGGAAGCACTCTTTTAATGACTGAGTTGACTTTCTATAATATTAACCAATTTACAGTTTCCTTGGTTCTTTTTTGCACTGTTTTCGCATTTGTTTGTGTAACAAGGTTATACTTGATATTGCAGTTAATATGCCTGCACAGGCACAGTTGGGTTGCCCAGTACAGAGATTCTCCCAGGATTCTGAGTTGGGGCTCTGAGATCAGGGAAAGAAATATCTTCCATGGATGACTTTCAGCTCTTGCAAGATAATTGAACATATAAAAAAGAAGGGGAAGACAAATGGGCCTTAAACAAAGCTGTCTGGATTTGAAATCAGAGGACATGGGTTTTAAATCTTGCTTCTGCCACTTTTTCCACTTATGATCTTGGACAAATCACTTAACCTCACAGGCTCTTAGTCTTTTCATTGTAAAAGAAGGGAGTTGAACCAGATGACCTTTAGGGTGCCCTACCAATTCTAAATATATGATCCCATGATCCTTCATCTACCCCCAGGAGTTGATATATGTCTGCTCTATCAAGAGTTGGGCTTCAGAGCAGGTAGGTGGCGCAGTAGATAAAGCACTGGCCCTGAATTCAGAAGGACCTGAGTTCAAATCTGGTCTCAGACACTTGACACTAGGTGTGTGACCCTGGGCAAGTCACTTAACCCTCATTGCCCTGCAAAAAAAACCCAAACAAAAAACAAAACACAAAAAAAAGAGTTGGGTTTCAGCCTAATCTATATTCAAAAGTTCATTTCTGGTGAGAGAGACTGCAGGTTATTAGTACATTTATTACTGTATACTTTTATCTCATGTGGTCGTTTGCTTGCTTGTTTGTTTGTTTTAGCCATGTTGGTCATGTTGTGAAAGAAGACACAGGTCCAAAGGAAAACAAAAACCATTTAAAAAAATACAGAAAGTGAAAAATAGTATGCTTCAATCTACATTCAGATGCCATCAGTTCTTTCTCTGGAGATGGATAGCATTTTTCATCATGAGTCCTTTATAATTGTCTTGGATCATTGCATTGCTGAGAATTGCTAAGTCATCAAACAGTTTTGTTGTTACTGTGTACAATGTCCTCCTGGTTCTGCTCACTTCACTTTGCATCACTTCATGTGAGTCTTCCCAGGTTTTTCTGATTCATTCTGCTTGTCATTTCTTCTTGCATAATAGTTTTCTATCACAATCATATACCACAACTTGTTCAGCCAATCCCCAACCGATGACATCCTCTCAGTTTCTAAATTTTTGCCACTCCAAAAGATCTGCTGTAAATATTTTTGTACAAATAGCTCCACCCCCTCTTTTTTTTCTCTTTGGCATTCAGACCTGATAGTGGTTGTCATTTTAAATCAAAGGGAATGCACAGTCTTATAGCCCTTTGGACATTGCTCCAAATTGCTCTCCAGGATGGTAGAATCAGTTCCCATGTGGTTGTTTTGTTTTTGGTTTTTTAGGATCAATAGAACCCTTTGTCAGGACAAAAGAATCTAAGGACCACCCGTTCATACACAACTATGCAATAGAATTAATAAGAAAAAAATGCTACTTTTTGTGAGATACTAATGAGACAATGTCCAGCTTGTATTCATTCAACAAACTAATAAACGGTGCCCACTATGTACACCATAAAGACTGGCAGAAGATACCAGAGAAAGAAGACAATGTCTACCACCCTCGAGGACCTCACACTGCACGTAATCAACAAGACAATCTATATCTTCTGATATATACTGATATTAGATATTTTGATACATAGTTATAGTTTGATATTAAAATGAATGTTTTCAATTAACAAACATCTATTTTCTCTCTTTTCCACCTCCCCCCACCATTAAAAACAACAACACTACCCTTGTAACAAATATTCATAGTCAAACAAAACAAATTCCTGCATTGGCATGTTAGAAAAAAAAAGAGAGAATTCTTATCTATGTAAAACAGTTAATTATCAATATAAGGCAGTATAATAAAAGCCAAAGTGAGCAATATGGACAAGAAGAGGTCAGAAAAAGAAACTATCATTCTGTGGGCCAAAGTCATCTAAAAAGGCTCCATGCCCAAGTTGGACTGTGATAATAATGCATTCAATTTGAATGAACAGACAGGAGGACAATAATGGCCAAAGTATAGAGCAGAAAATAAGAATAGCACGTTTCCTAGACTGAGATAATAAAGCAGAGGATGCACTCTGGAAAATAAGGGGAAATAGGTTGGGGAGGTAGGATAGGGCTCAAGAACAAAAGAGGTGAACATTTAAATGTCTGCCAGAAATAAATAACAGTAGCTTGTATCTACATGTTGCTTTACAATTTACAAAGGACTTTCCTTATATACTGTGAGGTTGTGCCAGTTTCTCTACTTTACAAAAGAGGAAACTGAAGTGGAGAGGTAAAGAATGTAAGGGACTTGTCCAAGGTCATAAAGCTAACATAACATACCTAATAAATAAGCCTGAATAGTGAAAAAAATCACAAGACCAGGCTAACAATAATAAATAATACTAGTAGGATAATGTAATGCTTGTTGTGTTAACAATAAAGCTAAGAGCACTTGGCACAGTGCTTGGAACATAGTAGGCACTTAGTTTATTGATTCCCAAACTGAAACTGCTATTTCTCTTATTATATCCATAAGATGTTAAAAGACTGATGTTCTGATTGTACATAGTAACAGCAACATTGTGTGATGATCAACTGTGCTAGACTTAGCTCTTGTCAGCAGTGCAATGATCCAAAACAATTCCAAAGAACTCAGGATGGAAAATGTTTTCCACATCCAGAAAAAAAGAACTGTGGATTCTGAATGCAGATTGAACCATACTGTGTCTACTTTTGTTTTTGTTTTTACTTTTTTGAGGATTTTCCCTTTTGTTCGGATTCTTCTTTCACAACATGACCAGTGAAGAAATATGTTTAATGTGATTGTATATATATATAACCTATATCAGGTTGCTTTGTCTTGGGGAGGGGAGAGAGAAAGGAGGAAGGGAGAAAAATTTGGAACTAAAAATCTTATGAAAACAAATGCTGAAAACTATCTTTACATGTAACTGGAAAATAATAAAATATTTTTATGATTAAAAAAAAAAAAAGACTGACGTTTTCGAGTCAAAGAACCCAGGTTCAAATCCTGCCTCCAACACTTGTTACCTGTGACCTTGGGTAAGTCACTTAACTTCCTTGGGCATCAGGGAGGTTAAAACAAGAGTTGTTTCTGAGAGCTTTTGAAGTCGAATCCAGCTCTAAATGGCCCAAGGATTCACCTGGGCAGGTCTTTTGCAGATGAGAAAACCCAGATCAGAATCTAGCTGATGTTCCTCTACATATAGGACTGATTGTTCTTAACTGAACTAACTCGATCCAAGCCCCTTCTTCCATATCCTAAATGGAGCAGACAAAATCCCTTAGAACTCCCACATAGTACATGCAGAAATGAATTTTAAAACTATCAACCAATCAAACATTTATTAAGTGCCGGGTACTGAGCTAAGTGCTGGGGATATAGAGAGACAAAAAACAGTCCCTGCCCCAGTGAGCTTGCAGTCTAATGGGGGAGACAACATGTAAATATATACATAGCAAGCCATATGGAGGATAAATAGGAAATTACTATTAGAGGGGAGGCACTAGAATTCAGAGAGCTTAGAGAAGGTTTCCTATAGAAGGTGGGATTTTAATTGAGACTTAAATGAAGTCATAGGGTTCAGTAGTCCGAGTGAAGGGAAAGCATTCCAGGCATGGGGAATGGCTAGGGAGAATGTACAGAGGGGCAGCTAGGTGGCACAGTGGATAGAGCACTAGTCCTGGATTCAGGAGGACCTGATTTTAAATCCAGCCTCAGACACTTAACACTTACTAGCTGTGTGACCCTAGGCAGGTCACTTGACCCCAATTGCCTCACCAAAAAAAGAGAGAGAGAGAGAGAGAGAGAGAGAGAGAGAGAGAGAGAGAGAGAGAGAGAATGTACAGAGCATAACAGGGAGATGAGATGAGGAAAAGGGCAGGATCATAAAGTCTATAGTGAAGTCCAAGAGCTTTGAGCCATACCTGGTCTAGGGTCTGAGTCACACCCACTTCTTCAGGATTCAGAAATTTCCCCTCAAAACAAAGACTCTCAGAGGTGCTTTAACTTTACTCCCGGAAAAACAAGGTGGGGCAGGAGAAGTCTCAGGGAGTGAAAGAAAACAGTCCAGGAGGCAGATGTTAATATGAATTTTAAATGAGCCCCAGTTGAGAGCTTAACACTATTACAGAAAAAGTAGAACAGACTTCATACTAGAAAACAGGTAGGGGTTTTCCACAGAGGCTAGTCTCCAAATTAAAATATTAATGATTATTAGGAAGCAAATATTTTAATTGTCTTGCCTAGGGAGAAATTCCTGTTTATTCTGATTGAATCAGGAAGGCTATGTCTGCATAGGTGAAGAGGGCAGTTTTTAGGGGGAAAAATGTTCTAGATAATCAGGCTCTTGGAGCAGCTAGGTGGCGCAGTGGATAGAGCACTGGCCCTGGAGTCAGGAGTACCTGAGTTCAGACACTTAACATTTACTAGCTGTGTGACCCTAGGCAAGTCACTTAACCCCAATTGCCACACACACACACACACACACACACACACACACACACACACACACAAAATTAGATAATCAGGCTCTGTCCTAGCATGCTGGAGAAAAGATTAGATACTAGTAAGAGCAATCCTCTTTCATAAGAGAAAGGCAACCCAGGAAAGAGAACTGTGTGTGTCACTAGGGCCTAGTATCTTCATCTGGAAAATAAGAGCATTAAGCTGGGTAACTGCCAAGGTCTCTTTCAGTTCTAGTGATCTAGGATTCTTGGGGTCTAAAGAAACCTAATTTGAGTTCCCCAACAACCCTGAGCCCCAGAGGAGAGCTCATTATTCTTAGAGCTGGAAGGAACTTTAGTGATCATTTGTTCAACCTCCTTCTGTGGCAAGTAGGGAAACTGAGGCTTAGAGAGAAGCAATTTACCCAATGCTACCAGACTTAATAAGCAGCAAAATCAAGATCCTAAATCAGGTGTTTTGACTCCACCAGCTGTATAATTCTCTTTTTCCATATTGCTGCTTTTGCCAAAGGTGGGTGTTTACAGATTCAGAAACTGAATGACTAGAACCACTCCCTAAATAGCTTTAGTGCGGGAGGAACCTCAGTCCCCCTCCCCTGACAGTTCCACTTGTATATTTTAAACACATTTCCTGGCAGCAGGCCAGATGGGAGAAGCATCCAGAACCTAATGGGTGCTGCAAAGCCAGAGGTTTGAAAGATAATGTGAACAGCCCACAGTATAGGAAAAATTGGGTACCTTCCGGTCATTGGTGAAGTAATTCTATCCACTATTTCTTGAAAGGCTCGCAGATGGTAATGGGTCAGAAGCCAAGAAGTCAGACAAGAACGAGACTGACCCCAATAGAGGGCACAGCCAAGGTGGGAGGAAGTGCCAAAGTCTAGGAAAATAGTCGGTAACTAGAATAACTGTACAAATTGAAAGGGCAGGGCAAAGGAAGAAGAAAACCAGACTCTGGTAACAAGAAAACACCTCAATAACCTGGTCAACCCTTTGTCTCTGTCATCATCGTCGTCGTCGTCGGGGAAAAAAAAGGAAAAAGCATTTATTAAGGACTTCATTTGATCCTAGCAACAACCCAAGGAAGGTAGGTGCTGACATTATTCCCATGAGAAATTAAGACAGACTTGTCCAGGACCACATAGTTCAGAAAGTGTCCGGGTTCAGATTGGGCCTCAGACACTTGCCACTTACTACTTGTGTGACTGTGGGCAAGTCACTTTACCCTCATTGCCCTGCCAAAAAAAAAAAAAAGCAAGTGTCTGAAGCTAAATTTTAATTTAGATTTTCCCGACTCCAGACCCAGGCCTCTATTCATTGCTCCACCTAGCTGCTGCTATCCAATTTCCCCAGAGCTCCTTTGAAAATGTTCTGTATGTTAAGATAGGAGAATGACTAAACAAACTGTGGTACATGAATACAATGGAATATCTCTATCCTATAAGAAATGATCAATGTGATCAATAGAGAAGCAAAGAAGTAGAAACAAGAATACAAAATATACAATGACTACAACAATGTAAATGGAAAGAAAAACAAACCAACTAAAACTGAATTCTGTTAAATTAATGATCACGCTTGGTTTCAAAGAAGAGGTATGACAAGGCACCTACCTCCCTACCCTCTTTACAGAAACTGGGGGACTTGGGTGTAAAGCACTGAATACAATATCAGACTTTTTCAAAGTGTGGGTTAGCTTTTTTAACTGTTTTTTTTTCCTCTTTTTTTTTTGTAGGGGATGACTACATTGGGATATGTGGGTGATGTGACAACAAAAGATATAAATAAAACTTATTTTTTTAAACAGAGAGAAATGGTCCCTCTGGATTTGAACTGACCTCTCAATGATCATTTGTCATTTCCACTACTGGGATGGGGGTTGGTGATACCAGCAGGCACAACACAGGCTTTGTTTATTCAAAAACAATGTTGTGTTTTGCATAGCTATACCCTCCTACCTTCTACCAGTGGTCACACAGCCTTACATACTGATGATGATAACCATTTAGGCTATTTTCCAAATTGCTTTGGTGTGTCCAAGGACCACATCATTCCCTTCGTCGACAGTTCAACTACAAGGTTTAAACAAAAGATTCTCACAGGCTACTAATTTTGTTGTTGTTCAATTGTTTTCTTCTTGTAACCCCATTTGGGTTTTGCTTGGCAAAGATACTGGAGTGGTTTGCCATGCCCTTCTCCAGCTCATTCTATAGATGAGAAAACTGAGGAAATGCAATGACTTGCACCCAGCTAGAGTCTGAGGCCAGATTTGAACTCAGACTCCAAGCCTGCACCACCTCTAACTAATGTCAGAAAGGAGGGAAAGAAGGGAAGGAAGGGAGGAAAGGAAGGGAGGGAAGGGAGGGAAGGGAAGGAAGGGAAGGAAGGGAAGGAAGGGAAGGAAGGGAAGGAAGGGAAGGAAGGGAAGAAAGAAAGGTCATAGTTTTCTTCCTTTCTATTGCAGAATCATTATGTAATTATCCACTTAACACCCAAGATTTATAGGGGTTATTCATTTCAAGATACTCTAGATAGCCTACTTTTATTTGATTCTAAAAATTGATATATCAGAGACAAGAATTTTCATTCTAAGGTGACTTTCCCACTAGGGTCTGCCCTAAAATCTCTGAATGTTAAATAACCCATGTATCACCAGAGCTGATCAGTGTCCCTCTGCCTTACTCAGTTTGCCTGAGGTGGCTTTTTTGCAACCCTACCACTCTCTCTCACCTATTTTCAGGAAGATTTCCCCCCTATCCAGTTGGTCTCTGGCCCATCCCTTCCCCTGCAACTCCTGAGCATTCTGGGAAATACCCTTCTTTCAGCCATCCACACTCAAGGTGGGTCATGATGTCCAAACTATTCTATAGCTTTGTCCTGCCATTAGCACACACAATTGAGATCTGCAATTTGGTGATAGAGTAGTTCTACAAATCTGTTCTATCAATAATACCACCCTACATGTGAATGGCTGTTTATACTTTTCGGTGTTTTCACCTGAGAGCGAACTTTCAGATCAATAAGATAAATATCCTTCTCATTTTACAGATGGGAAAACACTCAGTAAAGTGAAGTGACTTGCCCAAATGAATGGTGAAGATTTAAATACCCGGTTTTAATTCCTAAGCATTTATTTTCTCCTTTACATTCACCCTGCCACTAGAAAAGAAAAAAAAAATTCTATAACAAATAAACAGAGTAAAGCAATATAAATTCCAATATTGGCCAAGTCCAAAAATGTATGGTTTTTTTTCTGCAAATTAATCTATCAGTTGCCTGTCAGGAGAATTCCTGTACAATTAGAATTCTTCACCACTGGCCCTCTTAAATCATGGTAGATCATTGTATTGATCAGAGTTCTCATCTCCCCCAAAAATGGTTCATTTTTACAATGCTGATATGTTACAGCATAAATTGTTTTTTGGTTCTATACTCATTTAACTCAGCCTTAGTTTATGATTATTCTTAGGTTTCTCTGAAACCATCTTTTCTTCATTTCTTATGGCATCAATATTCCATTGTTGTTTGTCCTTTCATTCTCAAAGAGGACCATAACAGATGTCATGACTGGCACTGTATTGGATTTAAGTGAGAGAGGGGTATGCAAGGTCACCAGCCTCACTCTCTTCTCCAGAGCCATCTGGGTCCAATGACGAGACATAGGTTAGGATGCCTGGAGATGGCCCCATATGCAGTAGGAGACCTTGCTTGGCCTTTTAAGCTAAAGCCTTTTTCACAGATCTCAGTTTGCTGAGGCAATTCCCATTTAGTTATTAAGGCTAGGTAAGGAATGAAGCAAAGAAAGAAAGGCTTTTTTTACCTGCTCAAAAAAAAAAAAAAGATGGGGGAGGGAAGTGGAAGCCCCCAAGGTTTCTGGCCAAAAGAGATACAATTGCTATTTGGGCCCACCCTGAGCCATCATTACATTCATATAAGCTAATGTGTTCACTCTAAGGCACTCCTTTAGTTTCTAGCTCTTTGCTACTACAAAAAAGAGAGGGCTGCTATAAATATTTGTGTTTCTATAGGACCTTTCTCTCTTTTTGTTTTTCTTGGGATACAGGCCAAGTCTCACTCTCACTTTCATTGTTTGTTCTTTATAGGTCATACTTCACAGCTCACAAAGCCCAGCCTGGTTGGTTTCTTGGAAGCTTTGAGGGATCAGACAAGTCAAGTAAGCAGGCTGCCTTCAAATTGAGATACTCAGCCTAGAAGGCCTAGAAGGCTGAGTGACCTTCCAAGCCTCTCTGGCTATCATTCTTGACCTAATGATAATTCCCTTTCTCTCTGAAATCCTATACACACTCAACAAAATAACCCATCACTAAAGAAGTGGGCCCTCCGCAGATGGCAGAGGAAAGACATTAAACACACAGAGGTCCCGACACAATTATCCCCAAAACCAGCAATAAAACAACCCCTGGAGCAGCAAAACTCACAAAAAGATGAGCTGAGATAATTTTCCAGCCAAAGACAGTTTAGATGGGGCTGTGCTGGGCTGTAAGTAGAGTCAACACAGTCCCCAGGGCAGGCTGCACCAGAGAAACTTTCCCCCAAGCCTCCAAATCAGCTGCAGCACCAGTCTTCTGGAACTAAGCTTACAGCTTGGTGAGAGGGCTGAATGACTGGCCGGGAGAAAAACCAGGGGTGTCTGGGGGACCTAAGGAGGAATTCTACTACCCCACCCCAGCAGGGAACCAGGATGAAATCTTGAGCGGCGGGAGGCCCAGGTGAGGGAGGGGCACAGGCTCGTCCAGAGCTAAGTCCCACAGCACAAAAAGTTTTGCTGGCTGGTTAATTAGCAAGTTGGCTTGAGGTTCTCTTCAGACCAGAGAACAGACCAGGCAAGAGAAAAACCTGCCCTCCCTCAAACCAAAACACCTGGGACCCTCTGAAGCTTGGGACAATACAACTTGGAAGTTGGGCCCTACTGTTAGAGGGAGTTAAAAGTCAAGTAAAAGATGGCTAGATGAGCAAGCAAAGAAAGTTGAGAACTATAGAAAGTTTCTTTAGTGACAAGGAAGATCGAGGTGCACCCTTAGAAGAGGATAACAACCTTAGAAGCCCCTACATCCAAAGCTTCCAAGAAAAATATGAACTGGTCTCAGGCCATGGAAGCACTCAAAAGGGACTTTGAAGAAAAAGTAGGAGAGATAGAAGGAAGAGTTAGAAAAGTGGAGGAAAGAATGGAAAGAGAAACGAGAGTGATGCAGGAAAGTCATGAGAAAAAAGTCAACAGCTTGAAAAGCCAAATGGAAAAGGAGATACAAAAGCTCTCAGAAGAAAATAATTGCCTAAGAATTAGGAAGAAGTGGGGCCCCTAATGTATGATACAAAGATTTCCTCTCCCAGACACGGTGAGTTTGAAATTATATTGGAACAACTAGGTAGCAATACCCAGCAGGTAGGTGGGGATACAGCACTGATATATTTCTTTGGGTCTTCTGTTCAGAGAAGATAACCAAAGCCATGGGAGTGGATGAGTTCACCAAATGACTGAGTCTAGAGAGAGAAGAGGTAGACCAGTACATTCAGTCATTTTTATTTGTGTCCAAATCTTTGTGACCCCATTTTGGGGTTTTCTTGGCAAAGATACTGGAGTGGTTTGCCATTGCCTTCTCCAACTCACTTTGCAGATGAGGAAACTGAGACAAACAGGGTTAAGTGACTTATCCAGGGTCACACAGCTAGTAAATGTCTGAGGCCAGATTTAAACTCAGGAAGAGGAGTCTTCCTGACTCTAGGTCTGGCACTCTATCCACTGAGCCATCCAGCTGCCCATATTTTCCATTAGGGAAAGAAAAGACAACTATTAATCAGACAAGAAGGGATGTCCTGCAGATAAAGTGAACCAGAAAACAACATTATAGAAGCCAAAGGAAAATAATATCAAGAAAAAAGGAATGGTGAGCAGCATCAAATTCACTAGGTTGAGGATGAAAAGTGAGAGAAATCCATTTAGAAGTCATTTATGATCTTAGAGAGAGGTTTCAATAAAGTCTGATTGGAAGACAAATTTCAAGGGGATTTAGAGTAAGTATCAGCAATGAATATGTAGACCACTCCTTTGGGGAGTTTACCAATGCCATCTCTCTCTGTCTCTCTCTCTCTCTCTCTGTCTCTCTGTCTCTGTCTCTCTCTCTGTCTCTGTCTCTCTCTCTGTCTCTCTCTCTCTCTCTCTCTCTGTCTCTCTCTCTCTCTCTCTCTCTCTCTCTCGTGTGTGTGTGTGTGTGTGTGTGTGTGTGTGTGTGTGACACTGAGAAATACGTAAGATAACTTGTGGGGATAGCAAGGTAGAGACATGATTTGTTTTTTAGGATAAGGGAGACCCGAGTATATTTGTATGCAGCAAGGAAGAAGCCAATGAGAAGGAAAAGATAAAAAATAAGAGCAAGAATGACCAACAGAACAAGATTCTAAAAGAGATGACAGTAGCATTCTTTTGGGGTTTTTTGTTTTTGGGCAAGGCAATGAGGGTTAAGTGACTTGTCCAAGGTCACACAACTAGTAAGTATCAAGTGTCTGAGGCCAGATTTGAACTCAGGTCCTCCTGAATCCAGGACCGGTGCTTTATCCACTGCACCACCTGGCTGCCCCGACAGTAGCATTCTTGGCAAAAAGGACCACCATCTAATCCCATGAGATAAAAGCAATGGAGGAGGGGAAAGGTGAGAACAAAGAGGTTTTTGAGGTACAAGAGTGCTGGATTGAAGGAGTTATGTCTGGTGACCTCAACTCCTTCCTAAAGTAGGAGGTAAGGTCATCTGCCAAGAGAAAGGGAGTGGGATGAAACTGGAAGCTTGAAGAAAGAGAAAACTTGGAACAGTCTCTGAGGGAAGGGTTCAAGTTGAAGAATAATTATCCTGTGTCAGCAAAACCTCCAAAAATGTAGCAAAAAACATAATAAAGGTAGTTGAGGGTTTTTTTAAGCCATTCATTTTAAAAACATGTCCTGAAACTTCTGAGATATGGAATGGGGAGAAAGAGGAGAAATCCTTAAGCCTGTGGGGGAAAATGTCCCATTTTTATTTAATCATAATTCCTGAAATGTCAACTGAGAGTAAGTGAAATAAACTAGTAGCCTAGAAATAGGTCTGGGTCATGTGAAAGGAATCTGCAGGCCAGGAAAAGATAATGGGTGGGGCCATGTTGGTGGCATAGGGCATTGACCCTGGAGTCAGGAGGACCTGAGTTCAAACTCAACTTCAGAAATTTACTGGCTGTGTGACCCTGAGCAAGTCACTTAACCCTGATTGCCTAAAAAAAAAAAAAAAAAAGATAATGGGTAAAAAGTGGGTGGATTCCAGATAAAAAAACAGGACCTATTTCTTAAGCAGAGAGTGAATCTGTGGTACAATTGGACCCTGAAGGATCAGTAATCTGTGGTGCAGACACACCAGAACCAAATTGTTCTATACTAGAAGCTAAGACATCTTGAACTACACAGCTTATGACCAGATTACTCCCCAAAAGCAGTATGCTTGAAACACTAGTTTATAACAACAATAACAACAACAATAATGACATTTGTATAACAATTTACCTATGTTATTACATTTGAGCTTCAAAGCAGTCCTATAACAGAAGTCCCATTTTGTAGATGAAGAAACTGAGGTTCAGAAATATTTAAGTGCCCTTCTCCTGGCCACACAGCTGTCAAAGGCAGGGTGGTTTGAACCCAGTTCTTCCAGCCTGTCTGATGCTATTTCCCAACATTTTTATACCTTCTAGGATCAGATAAAATTATAAACCCCCATTCCCACCTCCCCACCCCAGCTCTAAACCAGCATTTCTTTACCTTCCTTCGGTAAATTTGCATTTTTGCTCTTCACCTCCTGCCACGTCTATAATCCTTACACCACCCCCATCTCAGCTCCTGTGCCCTCCAAGTGAGACTTTTAGCAGTCCTGCCCATCCACCCTGTCTTTCACCCGCATCCCCCTGGCAGCATCTTCTCATCCTACAGAAGCCATTCAAAAAGACCAAAAGACTAAAAATTGCCCAGGCTGCCCAGACCTGGCTTTTATTTGGGTGGAGGATGGAAGGAAGTTCAGTTCTCCACCATGCCAGTCTCGTCTGGCACCAGCCTAAAGCTGTTAGCTGCCTGTGGTCCACAGAATAAATAGAGATGATCCAGATGCAGCCGTTAGCCCCTTGCCCCCTTTCAACTGCACTAAGATGTGAGTTTGGTTTTCTAAAGAAATGCTGAAGGGGTTCGATTACAGATGCAAAATCAAACAGCTGGACCCCTGGAGTCTTTCAGACCTGACGCAGGGGTGCTATTTGCCAGCTATTTGTGGAGCACGCTAACGCACATCCCAACTCCCGTCATTTTTAACCTGAATGGGCACTTACCAGATATTAACCTGAGCTCGCCCAAGCAGCCATAAGCGTCTATGAGTTTCCCATACTGGCCTCTGATTACCTCCTTTTCTTCTGGAGCTGAGGAAGAAACGGAACAAGCATCCACGTTAGTCTGTCGTTGTTCAGGGTTCATTCAGACTGCAGCGTGTTCCATCTGGCTTCCCTCCCACTCTAAAAGGGGGGGCTGGGGGTGGGAAGGAAAAGGGAAAAAGGAGAAAGCAGACAATAGCACAAAACGGGTGGGGGTTTTTATGATGGTAAATTATAACCTGCAAAATGACAGGAAATCCTCCCCAATCAGCTGGATGTTTAGAAACCCAGACCTGCTTCTAAGGAAAGAGAGAGGTAAATCCCAATATGGCCTGCTCCCTAGATGACTCTTTCTTCAAAACCAAGAGAGCAGACTCGTCCCGGGCCTCATACTGTGGGCTCCCACTATAACATAAGCACACACCATATGGTCATAAAACAGGGCTGATTCATTATTAACCACTTTGGGCCCTCCTTCAGAAAGAAATAAGGGCTGGTGATTCAATCCTTGAAATAACCAATTCAGTTTTAATTTACCCCCAATGTATCAGGGGAGAAAATAGGTACTCTGCAGATAAGAATGGAGACCTGTACAATCCTTCCCTTCTCCCTCCTCCCCATTTCAACCTTCTTCCCCCCTCCCCCCAATTCTGGGGGAGATTGTAATCCTAGGTTCAGTTACTCAAATCCTAGACAAACTGGCTTTCTCAGAATAGGCCCCTGCTGGGACCATTAACAATTGCTGCCCGCCTCCCCCCACCCCCACCAACCCAAAGAAATCACCTAGCTTAAAACCAGAAATAAGCAACAACAAAAGAACAGAAAAACCAACTTTGGTGTCAGTGGGGCAAATGAAAAACATCACACATCAAGTCCTATCAAGTACAAGGATGGTAACCTCAAAGAATACTAAATCTCAAAAGGTGAAAGACTTTCCAGTAAAAGCTAAGAACCAAAGGCTAGATAAAAAGTAAATGAGGAAAAAAAATTGTTTTTTAAATGCATAGCCTTAGTGAAAAGTCATCCAGAATGACAAGCAACAGAATCACTTTTTATTCTTCCCCCTACCCCACCCCAGCATATTCAAATGCCAATTCGCATAGATTCTACCTTTACATTTCTCTCACAGGTCTTTTCTTCAGATCTCCATCCAAGATTCTTACCTAGATTATTACAATGGCTTCCTAACTATTCTTGCATTGAGTCTCTCCCTTCTCCAATCCACCCTCCCCCAAACCTGCCCCAAACCTAGCGATATTCTTGGAACATAGATTTAGAGTTGGAAGGACTTCTGGGGCCATCTACTCTAACCTCTCACTTTACAGATGAAGAAATTGAGGCCCAAGGAGTTTAACTGACTTGCACCTGAGCTGGGATGCTCCCTAGCTATGTGTGTGCCTGGACAAATGACTAGACTTCAGTTTCTTCATGTATAAAATGAAGGAATTAAAACTAGGTATGTAGGGGGCAGCTAGGTGGCGCAGTGGATAGAGCACCGGCCCTGGATTCAGGAGGACCTGAGTTCAAATACGGCCTCAGACACTTAACACTTACTAGCTGTGTGACCCTGGACAAGTCACTTAACCCCAATTGCCTCACTTAAAAAAAAAAAACAACAACAACAAAAACCTAGGTATGTAGTTTCTGAGGGCTCTTCTGGACCTAATCTTGAGATCCCAAATAAAAGCACAGTCTGATGAGTCACTGTGAATCTCAGTAAACTTCAATAGCTCACTAGGCACAAACTCTGTTGCATGGCATGGAAAAGCCCTTCAGAACCTTGCTTCAACCTATCTTTCCAGTCTTCTTACACATTTCTCCACTCCCCTCTGAGTATTCCATTGTCCAGTGAAAGTGGCTTTCTTGCAGTTTATCACACATGACTTTCCACCTTTCACATACATGCTTTAGCACTGTCTATCACAGTCCCCTATGCCAGGAAGGCCCTCCCTCCCTCCTCTTCACTTCCAGTTTTTAGAATTCAAAACTGGGCTCAGGCAACAGCTGCTTGAAGAGAACTTTCCTGATCATCTAAACTGCTAGTGCTCTCCCCAACCCTGAAATTACCTAGTATCTACTCTGTATTTACTTCTTTATCTACAGAATGTGAGGTTCTCTCTCCCCCTGCCCCAAAACAACTTAAACTCCTTGAGGGGGGCAGTTAGGTGGCACAGTGGATAGAGCATCGGCCCTGGAGTCAGGAGTACCTGAGTTCAAATCTGGCCTCAAACACTTGACACTTACTAGCTGTGTGACCCTGGGCAAGTTACTTAACCCCAACTGCCTCACCAAAAAAAAAAAAATAAACTCCTTGAGGGTAGGAGCTAGCTAGTTTTTAGTAGCAAGCACAGGGCCTGGCACACAATGGGTGCTTAAGCTTACTTTATTGATTTGACTACCAAGGAATAAAGACTCATACCCCTAAATTAAGGATCTCTGTGCTTTCCAGAATGCCTAGCATTCCTTGCTCCCTTGGCAAAGGTGAGGGGGACGGTCAAAAGGAAAACTGTGAAGGAGGTAATTTTGGATTGGAGAATTGGAAGAACTCACGTTCCCTTCAAAGTCCTCCCAAAGCCAAGGGACCAATCTTGTGCTATAGTATCTAAAAGAATCCAGGAGCACTCAGAGAATAATGGCTAGCCCAGATTCCTGAAGCTCCCTCTCCTCAGATTGATAGGGACATTCTCTCCTCCAGGCACTGGGAGTCAGAGTCCCTAAGAGAGGCCAGTCTTTGGTATCAATTTATTTGGGGATAAGGCCTGGAAAGATGAAGAAGCTCTTTCATTCACATATTTATATAAATTAGTTTAACGAATTAATTTTCGCCCCAACCCTATGCTGTGGGATTTAGAATGGAGACAAAGTAGAAGACAAACTGGCATGGGTGAGACCTTAAGAAAATGTCAGAAAAGGGGCAGCTAGATGGCACAGTGGATAGAGCACTGGCCCTGGAGTCAGGAGTACCCGGCCTCAGACACTTGACACTTACTAGCTGCGTGACCCTGGGCAAGTCACTTAACCCCAATTGCCTCACCCCCCAAAAAAATGTCAGAAGGAAACAGAAAATAGTAATTGTGAGTATTTGTATAGTAACTTAAGGTTTGCAAAGCATTTTATAAATGTCATTTTCTCCTCACATCTAACTACCCTGGCAGGTGGGTGCTATCATTATCCTCATTTTGCAAATGAGGAAACTGAGGCAAACAGATGTTAAGTGAATTGCCCAGGGTCATATAGCTTAGAAAGCTTCTAAGGCCATATTTGAACTTAGGTCTTCCTAACTCCAGGTCTAGCACTCTATCCACCGTACCACTCAGCTATCTCTAGACAAAGAAAGGAAGTGCAAAGACACTCAAATCAAAACATGCCAACTTGGACATTTTTCCATAGTACCACACTGTCAGTTTCCTTTCCCATCTCCGAGAGGCCTGATGGTGAGTCAAGCCACATTCTGAAGTCAGAGAACTCTGGACAAAAGAAATACCTTTATCCAAGAGAGGGAAATTCCACATATTCATTAGGCAAAATACCTATATAGAGGACCAGGAAATTCTTTATAGTCGTCTTATTGTCCTGCAAAGCTGATGCGGTTTGCTTGGGGTACAGTGGGTCAAATGGATCCACAGACAGGGGAGCTATGGAAGCCCACTCTAGGAATCAGACAACAGACTCCAGGTACAGACTGTTCCTTTAATTTGTTTGCTATTATCTCCACATATTTTAAGCTGGAAAATGTCTCTCAAAGCCTCACAATTCACAAGTGATATGGTTGCTAAGTCTTTCCTGGTTTTGCTTTAAACAAGTACAAAGTCTTTGCAATTTTGTTAAGGATTATTTTACTGCTAGGAGTTTCTAGGGAACTGATAGGGCATGAAATAAAATGTTAATTGTTTTTTTTTTTCCACCATACTCTAGCAAAACTAAACACATCCTCTTTAACATCAACCGAGTCATACTAGAAGAATTCCTTAGAGAAGATAGCCAAAGCATAAGGAAGTTTTAAATAGATTAAAGGCTTACTCAAGGTTCATCTGCATTATACTAGCTTGGCCAGAAAGCCCAAACCTCAGAAACGAGAAGGGGAAAGAGAGGCCCCTCTAGTCCAGGAGGTAGTATGTGACTCTATTGGAGGTATGTGAATCTGTTTTACTTAGTTATGAATATTTCTTCAGGATTTAAAATTATTTTAAATAGAGGGAGAAAAAATAAATGTTTATTAATTTTTAAATTAAAAAAAAAAAAGCTCTTCTTTTAGGTTACAATACAAAGTCCTCAACTTGACATTTAAAGCCCTTCAGGAGGGGTCAGCTAGGTGGCTCAGTGGATAAAGCATAGGCACTGAATTCAGGAGGACCTGAGTTCAAATCCTACCTCAGACACTTGACACTAGCTGTGTGACCCTGGGCAAGTCACTTAACCCTCATTGCCCCAGGGGGGAAAAAATCACACCCTCTCAGCACACAAATCCAATTAGAATAAAGAACTTCAGGATCTGGTTCCAAAAACAAATCTTTCTAGGATTATTTCACATTATTGCCCCATATCAACTCTATAAGGAAGTTCCATTTTCTACTTCTGGGATTTTGCATAGATTGTGCCTCACACTCTACATGCAAGAATCTTTTCCCTCCTGCCTTTTGCCCCTGGAATACCCCATTCCCTTTAAAATTCAACTTGTGTGCCACTTCCTACATGAGTCAATGGTACTCCTTTTTCCCCTTCTGAAATATTTTGTATCTCTTCTGCATTTGTTTATCTGTGGACGTGACACATTTTCCCCCAGTAAAGCAGAAGTTTTTTAAGGGCAGAAAATATTTTATTTTTTTCTTTGTATCTTCAGCCTTGCACATCACAGGCATTTAGTGAATGCTTATTAAAATGAATTGTCTTATCTCATATCTTTGCAACAGTTCAAGGTAGGTACTACAGGTATTATTACTGTATTTCCATGATCAGAGATTTTAAATGCTTTCCCAAGAATCTCACGGCTAGTTAAGTCTTGAAAGCCAGATTGGAACCATGGTCTCTTCTGACTCTTTCCACTATGCCCTAATTCCCAAACACCAATAATATCCTAACAAATGTGTAAAGCCCAGTTGGACCAAGTCTCCCTTCAAGCAGTCACCCAACCTAGAGCAATACTCAGATGAAACAAATGTATTTTTGTCTTTAATAAGGTTGATTGCAATAAGATGCTCTGATGGCTTCTCCTTTCTAAAGCAGACAAATGCTGGCTGTGCCCAGCCCAAAGGTGGCAACACATAATAAAGCAGGTTGGGTCTGCAAAAGAACAGAAGAAAAGAGACTGTGGGAAACGATTTGCAAGGACCTTCTCACACAGAACTTTAGACTATCTTCTTGCATTTCACTCTCTCTAGAGAAGACTCCAAAAGATAAAGGTAACAGCCTCCTCAAGTGCTACTTTGGAAGTATGTCAGAGTAGCAAGTGGATGGATACTCAATGAACATTGATTAGTTGGGAGCAGAAAGAGCTCTTCAAAGAGACAACTCTTTTTCACAGGGATAGCAAAGGTTGCTACACAAAACGCAAAGCAAAAATTAGTTGTGGAACAGAAGCCAGGACAATCAACTCCCAAACCAACAAACAGCTTCTGTGAAGCCTTATATGAAGGTGTGCCCTCCCATATGCCTAGCTGTGCAAAACCCACAAACCACAAAAATCATCCTGTGGGAAATAGCGAATGAAAAACCACCATGTTGGACAAACGATGTAAAGTATACACAGAAATGAGTATGGTCCAGAAACCGGTGATGTTCTAAGAGTGAAAGGAAATTTATACTCTTCATATAATCAGAGCCAATAAATGCCAACCACAAGAGAATGACACTTTTCTGCACAAGTCGAGCTCATACAAAGAATTGATGAAGTCTATTAATATAATATAAATATAAAATTGTTTACTGTCTTAGGGAGGAAGGAAGGGGATAAGGAGAAAATCTGGAACTCAAAATTTTATTAAAAATGAATGTTGGGGCAGCAAGATGGCGCAGTGGATAGAGCACTGGCCCTGGAGTCAGGAGTACCTGAGTTCAAATCTGGCCTCAGACACTTAACACTTACTAGCTGTGTGACCCTAGGCAAGTCACTTAACCCCAATTGCTTCACTAAAAACAAAACAAAACAAAAAAAAACTTAAAAAAAAAAAGGGCAGCTAGATGGCGCAGTGGATAGAGCACCGGCCCTTGAGTCAAGACTACCTGGGTTCAAATCCGGCCTCAGACACTTAACACTTACTAGCTGTGTGACCCTGGGCAAGTCACTTAACCCCAATTGCCTCACTAAAAAAAAAAAAAAAAAAAGTTAAAAAAAAATTAATGTTAAGGGCAGCTAGGTGACGCAGTGGATAGAGCAGCAGTGGATAGAGCACTGGCCCTGGAGTCAGGAATACCTGAGTTCAAAACCAGCCTCAGACACTTGACACTTACTAGCTGTGTGACCCTGGGCAATTCACTTAACCCCTGCTGCCTCACAAAAAACAAAAACAAAAACAAAACAAAACCTTATGTGGGGGGCAGCTAGGTGGTGCAGTGGATAAAGCACCAGCTGTAGATTCAGGAAGACTTGAATTCAAATCCAGGACTCATACATTTGATACTTACTAGTTATGTGACCCTGAGCAAGTCACTTAACCCTCATTGCCCCGCCCCCCCATGAATGTTAAAGGGAGCAGCTAGGTGGCGCAGTGGATAAAGCACTGGCCCTGGATTCACGAGGACCTGAGTTCGAATCCAGTCTCAGACACTTGACATTCACTAGCTGAGTGACCCTGGGCAAGTCACTTAACCCTCATTGACCCACAAAAGGAAAAAAAAAAAAGAATGTTAAAAATTATCTTTACATGTAATTGGAAAAAATAAAATACCATTAAAAAAAAAAAAGTTGGACTCACATTCCCAAAAACAAAACCTTTGGTTTTGGTGTATGATTTAAAGGAAATTAAGTCAGAGGTAAAGAGATATAATGGAGAAAGCATCAGCTATAGAGCCCTGGTTCTATCATTAATTAGTTTTTGATCCCTTTTGACATTGCCAATCTGTTGCTTTACAACATCTCCCATACAAATCTCCATCTCTCCACTCACACAACTGCCATCCAGGTACAAGTCCTCATCACCTCATGCCTTGATTATTGCAATGCCTTCTGGTTGCTCTCCCAGCCTCAACTCTCTCCCCATTCCACTCAGGAGTCAAAGTGATCTTCCCAAAATACAGGTCTGTCCATGACATCACCCCACTACCCGATTTCCAAGGACAAATATAAAATCCTCTTTTTGGCCTTCACAACCTGGCCCCGTCTTACTTTTCCACTACTTCTTATGCTTTACTTCCCTCCACATACTCTACTATTTATGGACCTTGGCCTTTTTACTGCACTTCACACATGATGCATCACCTCCCAATTTCTAATGTCTAGAATTCTCTCCCTCCTCAGCTCCACCTCTTGTCTTCTCTCAAGACTCAGCCTAAATCTTATGTCTTGTGGGAGGCCTTCCTTGGTCATTACCAACCCCAGCCCTACTAGTGTCTTCCCTCTGAAATTACCTTCTACTTATGCTCTCTCTAAATATCATAGATGTACAATTTTTTTTTGCATATTGCCTCCCCCCATAAAATATGAATTCTACAAAACTGTCTCTGGGGACTTGTTTTTGCCTTTCTTTTTATTCCCAGTGCTCAACAGAGTACCTGGGTGATAAGAAGTGCTTAAATAATGATTGCTGACTGACTGAATAAGGAAGGGGCTGGCTTAGATAATCTCTTAGATCCCTTTCTTCTAGTCCTCAATCTTCTGACTAGAATAGAACTCAGCACATCTAGCTATGCATCTAGGAAGGCTATAAGACATGTGATAGTCCTGAGCTAGGTAGTTTTGCTGCTCAGTCCTTTCAGTCATGTCCAACTCTTTGTGTCCCTATTTGGGGTTTCTTGGCAAAGATACTGAAGTAGTTTGCCATTTCCTTCTCCAGCTCATTTTACAAATGAGGAAAATGAGGCAAACAGGGTTAAGTTACTTGCCCAGGGTCACACAGCTACTATGTGTCTGAGGCCAGATTCAAACTCAGGAAGGTGAGTCTTTCTGACTCCAGGCCTGACACTATCCACTGCACTACCTGGCTGATCCCTGGGCTATATGTGTGTGTGTGTGTGTGTGTGTGTGTGTGTGTGTGTGTGTATAGTACAAGGAAGTTAAAGGTTTGTCATTCTTTCACTGGCAAAAATAAAATTGGTTTTACAAGCTATTCCTGAACTCTAAGAACAGCAAAGGTAACTCCTGAGTCTCAGTTGAAAAAGGGCACCATTACCTAATCAATCAAAATCAATCTCTGTCTAAGCCCAATGGTAATAGTTAATTTTTTAAAAAGCACATAGCTTTTCTATTTCCTTATTCTCACCATCCTTTCTTTGTACCAGCTCAGCTATTGCAAAAGAAATTAGACAGCACTTTTTTTCCCATCAAAAGGAACAATGTCAAAATAAGGAACAAGAATGAGAGCGAAAAATTAATCTGAGCTGCTGACAGCTGGACAGATGTACCCAAAGGGGACTCCTGAAATAAACAGGCTTGTGGCTCGTGGCAAAAGATGACTGCAAAGAAATTCAAAGCTCCAGCAACAATACATAAAAAATCAATATGAGGCAGCAGCAGAACAAGTGAGCCAACAATGAAAAAAAAATAATAAAAAGCCCGATCAAAATGCCTTACAGAGGGACAGCTAGGTGGCGCAGTGGATAAAGCACCAGCCCTGGATTCAGGAGGACCCGAGTTCAAATTTGACCTCAGACACTTGACACTTACTAGCTGTGTGACCCTGGGCAAGTCACTTAATCCTCATTCCCCCCCCCCCCCCCAAAGAACCCTACACCAGAAAAATCACACTGACTCAGGAGACTGAGGACCAGGCTTTACATCCATCCATCCATCCATCCAAAATGCCTTACAGATTTTAAAAGAAATCCTTTGGAACTGTTATTTTAAGATTATGCCAATATACCTTCTTTGGAAATAAACAGTCATTTGAATTATACCTCAAATGTTTTTTTAATTGCTAAATATTTTAATTTGTTTTAATAATGTGTTGAAAGAAAGCCAGTGTTGTGTTCCATCTTCAATTGTGGAACCAGAGAAGTAGAAAATGGGGGGAAACCCACTTATTCAATTAACTATTTATTCAATTCAAAGCACTAGATTATCTCATAACATTCCTAGGAAAGGAGAGGGAATAAACATTTATTTAGCATCTACTGTGTGCCAGGAACTGTTAAGCATTTTTTTGGGGGGGTGAGGCAATTGGGTTTAAGTGACTTGCCCAGAGTCACATAGCTAGTGTTAAATGTCTGAGGCTGGATTTGAAATCAGGTCCTTCTGAATCCAGGGCCAGTGCTCTATCCACTGCACCACCTAGCTGCCCCCAGCATTTTTAAACAAATATTATTATGCTCTTTTTACAGTAAAAAAACAAAAAACTGAGGCAGAGTGACTTGCCTGGGGTCACACAGCTAGTAAGTGTTAAATGTCTGAGGCTGAATTTGAACTCTGGTCTTCCTAACTATCCATAATACCTCTATCCATCTCATAGTTATAGAATGTCAGAATGTCAGAACTGAAGAGGATTTTGAACAACAATAAAGCATAACTTTATTTTACAGAGGAAGCAAGTGAGCCTCAGAACGGTCAAGTCTGTGACCAAGATCACCAAACCTGTAGAAGTCTGAACCCAGATTTGCTGAACCCCCAATTCAGGGCTTTCTCCATTATGCCACACTGCCCCTCAGATGCATCAATCACAAAACAGCTAAATGGTTTACTCCAAGCGAATGGAAATGAGATTTTAGGAGGCAACCTGCCAAAAACCTATTTATGCCCCACATTTCAACCAGGAAACAGGCTAAAGTGTATTTTTCCTGGCTCACCCCAGAGTAGGTTCCAGCTTCAGAAATCAAACATCTAATTGCTTCTGCAACTGTGTGAAGGGCCACACAGATAAAATTACATAAGATGGAGTCTGTACTAGGAGAGTTCAAAGAGCCACGGGATCCCTAATGGAATAAAAGAATTAAACAGTTCAGCCTACAGACTGCTGTCAAAGTCATTTTTCTTAAACTCTGATCTGACCATGTGATTTCCCTAAGTCAATCAATTCCAGTGGCTTCCTACTCACCTCTAGAATAAAATATAAACTCCTCCCTTTAGCTTTAAAATTTTTATATAACCTGATTCCAATGCATCCTTCCAGCCTCAGTGAACATTATTGCTCTTCCCGCCCTCTTTGATCCAGGCAAACTGGCCTTCCCTCTATTTCTCACACAAGAGACTCCATTTCCCATTTCTGTGCCTCTTCCTTAACCATCTCACCTGCCTGGAAAGCTTGCCCCCCCCCCTTACCTCTACCTCAGAGTCCCTACTTTCCTTTAAGATGCAGCTTCATTTGCCATTGCCCTTCCTCCCAAACTACCCTGTATTTTGTGTATAGTTTGTATATATTAGTATTTATTAACTTATATGTGTCATGTATGCATATAGTCGTGGTTTCCCCTATTTGAATGTAAACTCTTTGCAAGTAGGGATAGTTTCACTATTTGCACTAGGTGTACCTAGTATACTGCCCAGCAAATTGTTGTTGTCATGTCTGATGATTCTTCATGAGCCCACTTGAGCCTTTCTTGGCAAAGATACAGGAGTGGCTTACCATTTCCTTCTTCAGCTCATTTTATAGGTGAGGAATCGAGGCAAACAAGGTTGAGTGACTTGCTCAGGGTCACACAGTTAGTAAGTGTCAGAGGCCAGATTCAAACTCAGGAAGATAAGTCTTCCTGACTTCAGGCTGGGCACTCTATCCACTGTGCCACCTAGCTGCCCCTTGGCACACAATAGGTGCTAAATAAATACTTGTTGAAGAGATAAAAGAATAGTACTTGGTTGTATCTATTTGAGCATTTATATCTACATTTCGAAGCAAGTTAGTATAATTAGTGTTATGATCTATTTGTGGGAAGCTAACAGTGTTGTAAAGAATACTGGACACTTAGAAGATTGAGATTCAAGTCTCAGTTATACCAATATCTAAATAAAAACCCTTTACCTTCAATAAACCTCATTTTTATCATCTGTAAAATGGGAACAATAAATCTTAATATCTCACAGGGTTATTTATGTACAATGTCTTTTATAAACCAGTGTCATGTGTTCTATTGTCACTTGCTTGGTGCTGTCCAAAAATCAGGGGAAAACATATCCACATTTGGATCGCCTATCAGCAAATAGACAAAAGCAGCTTGTTCAAATGCAACATAATTCCCACTGTTTCTCTTTGTTGGTTTCTGAAACAGAGACACCCAGTCTCATCTCTTATACGCTCTCCCCTTTGAGCAACACGTTCCCTGGGACTAGGTTCTGCTCTAGCTGTGGGAGTCCTGTAGAGAAGCTTCTGGCTGAGCTCTGAGGTGTGCAGCAGTATCAGGTTCGATTCAGTACCACTGCTGGTGCCCTGGATTACTTTTTCATTCTGTCTGTCCTAGATTCCTGACCTGCTGCCTGTTCCAGCTTTTTTTTTTTTTTTGTGCTGCTTAAGCCCACATTGCCAGCCTTGACTCTCAGCAATTAAGTGCCTGCTGCAACCTCTGAGCACCGAACATGACCTTACTGTGGCCAAGTCCTCCTGGTCACACTACTTGGTGGTCCATGCTCACAAATTCCCTGATGGCCATTAGCAGTTTCACTGCCATCTATGTAAAATTGTCTTAAAAAGGAAAGGAGAGGGCAGCTAGGTGGCGCAGTGGATAGAGCACCGGCCCTGGAGTCAGGAGTACCCGAGTTCAAATCCAGTCTCAGACACTTAACACTTACTAGCTGTGTGACCCTGGGCAAGTCACTTAACCCCAATTGCCTCACTAAAAAAAAAAAATTAAAAAAAAAAAAGGAAAGGAGAGGGGCAGCTAGGTGGACCTGAGTTCAAATTCGACCTCAGACACTTGACACTTACTAGCTGTGTGACCCTGGGCAAGTCACTTAACCCTCATTGCCCCACCCCCAAAAAAAAAAAAAAAAGGAAAGGAGAAGGAGGCTCCTTTGTTAATTCATTCTTTATTAAGTACCTACTATGTACCAGGCACAGTGCTAGGCTCTTGAAATATAAAGATAATTTACAAGTCATTAACCTCAAGGATTTGACATTTTATTGGAGGGAAATGATACATAGCCAGAAAAGTAAATACAAAATGTATGCCAATTAAGTAACAAAGTAATTTCTGGGAGGGAGACATCTGTAACTGGAACATCAAGAAAAGACTAATGTAGAAGGTAGTGCTCTGGGGCCAGCCTTAAAGAAGCTAGGGATTCTGAGAGACAGAAGTGAGGAGGAGTGCATTCCAAGTCCAAGGAGCTGTCTGTGCGAAGATATGGACATGAGAAAAGAATATTGTAAATAGGGAATAGCAAATAGGCCAGGGTGGCTGGACTACACAGCTCACAAAGGGGAGTGATGTGGAATGAGTCTGGGGAAGAAAGCAGGCTAGAAATAGATTATTCAGGCTTTAAATATCAAACAACATTATTTGTACTGTTTCCTAGAGGCAATAGGAAAACATTGGAGCTTCCGGGAGCCTGATTGCCTGTGTGAAGGTGTTGGGCAGGTTATTTTTCAATAAAAGTTCAAAGATTGAAATTGGTTTTCAGTCTTCAAACTTTGATTGAAAAATTGGTTGTCATAGCTCCTCTTTATTGAGAGGTCAGGAGAAGAAAGAAGACGGGGATGGGAATGCTTACTCTGGTAAACTGGCTTCAAAAGCTTGGGTCCATTCCACCTGGCCACTTCCCTCCTCAAAGAGTGCCAAATTTCAGATGGGCCTTTGAAATAGACAATAGCTAGAAATTAGTAAGGGTTAAGTAGAATTTCAAGATAGGAAGGGTATGTGAAGTGGACAGAGCTTGCACATGCTTCCACTGGAGCATAGAAGGGTGTTTTTTTGTAGACCACATAGGTTTCCTGTGTAGGAAAAAATAAGATGTTTACCCCAACCAAAACCATCTGTCAGGCCAAAGAGTCTTGACTCATCAACCTTTAGCACAACAGATAATGACATTGCCATGCCTACTAACAGACACTCATGGAAACCAAGAGGGAAAAGAGCCCAAACTGAAATTCTCTTTTGATAGTTCAACTAAATGCCTGTATGACCAGAACTCAGTGGAAATTAAGACTGCCAAAAAGAAAATGTGAACATCAAGCCCAAGATCACCAAATAACGATGATTTTAAAGGCCATGTCCTGAGTTCACTCTTAGTTTTAACCAATAAGCATCAATTAAGCACCTATTAAGTGTGTGAGGAGCTGGTGATATAAAGAAAAGCAAAATAGTTTATTCTTACCACCATGGGAGAGAATATGTACCTATTTAAATGTGTAAAAAAATAAATAATAAACCTGGTATATGTGCAAAATATATAATATATAAAAATAAATAATAAAAGAAAACAATTACAGGAAAATACCCCCCCCCCCCGAAATTGAAATCACTGGCAGGAGGAGGAATGTATCAGAAAAGGCTGCTCATATAGGCTTTGAAGAAATCGAGGGATTTTAAGAAGTGGAGATGAAGAAGTTCATTCCAGACATGGGGAGATAGCCTGTGCTAAGGCAAAGAGATTGGAGATGGCATATCTTGTGTGAATAATGGCCAAGGCCAGTTTGACCTTGAATATATAGTCAACTTGGACATGCAGAATGAAGCTAGGTTGTGATAGGATTGAAATACCAAGCGGAAAAATTTGTATTTGATGTGATAAGTAATAGGGAACCACTGGACTCTGTTTGGCAGCTGTTTGGAGGATAGACTGAATAAGAGAGAATCTCAAGGAAGGGAGACCAGTTAGGAGGCTACTGCAATAGTTCAGAGGCAAGAAGTGATGACTAGACAGTGACCGTGTGAAGCAGAGAAGGGGACAAATGTGAGAGGTGTGGTGAAAATAGAATTCATTTGATATGTGGAGAGAGCAACTGAGGAATCGAAGATGACTCCAAGGTTGCAGATTTAGGTGACTGAAAAGATTAGTGGTACCCTCAACACATCTGTAAAAAAAGAGGTGAAGAAAGGGTGGTTATAGCTGATGTTTATATCGTCTCTTATACTTTACAAAGCACGTTAAAGACCTTATATCATCTCATTTGATCTCCACAATAACTGTTAGGTAGGTATGCCAGTAATCTATACCCATTTTACAAACAAACCAGAACTCACTGGGCCAAAGTCACAGGAGTTAATAACTGGCAGAGTTATTAAGTGGTTCTAATAATGCTCTATCCACTACTATAGAGCAGCCTCTTATTGTTTTCTTCTAATTTTGTCTCTTCAAACTAAGCCTTTTTATGGAAGTATTTTGTTTCTAAATAAAAATGAGAATTGGCTTCATTTCCTCTCCTAGTCGCTTTTAAGGCAAAAGATTTTGAAGATTGGGGAAAGACACAAAGATACATCAAGAAATCTCTGATTTGGAGCAGCTAGGTGGCACAGTGGATGGAGCACCGGCTCTAGAGTCAGGAGTACCTGAGTTCAAATCCGGCCTCAGACACTTAACACTTACTAGCTGTGTGACCCTAGGCAAGTCACTTAACCCTGATTGCCTCAATTAAAAAAAAAAAAGAAATTTCTGATTTTCTAAAGCGTACTTGTGATAATTAGAGAATGAAAACAAAAAGTTTTATGGCAATATGTCTTCCCTTCTCCAAGCCATTCTCCAATCACTTAATTCCTTGTATCCATGCCCTAACCTGTCTTATTTTTCTTCCCTCAGCACTTCAGAGAAGAAATGTCTGCCTCTCTATCCTTCATGCAAAAAGGACTGTTGAAGTGTTATGTGCCACCAAGTCCAAGGAGGCTTGAATTCCAAGTTCACAGATGGTGTCTAAGGAATGATTTTGAGCAATGGCTTTGTGGTAATGAGGGATCCAAATACCAAGCATTGCTCAGGGTTGGGTTTTGTTACCTGTGCCACATCAGAAGAAGCAGATGTACCCATGAATACAAGAACTCACAGAGTTGATGACAGGGTTGTTGAAATGGAGCTGATTCTGAAGAGGCTTCTCAGAGAACAAGTGTCCATTTAACTGAGAAAAAGATCTTTGTGGGTGGTATGAAGAAGACAGTGAGGAATATCACTTCAGAGACCACTTTGAACAGTGTGTAAAGGTTAAAGTGATTAAAATCATGGAGACAGGAGCAAGAAGAGCTCTGTATTTATGTCTTTTGATGACCATGACCCTGTAAGATTATCATTAAATACCACACTGTGAATGGTCACAACTGTGAAGTGAGGAAGGTCTTGCCTAAGCAAGAAATAGCCAGCGTTCATCTAATCGAAGAGACAAATGGTACTGGGAACTTGGCAGTGACCCTGGAGAAAGCTTTGGAAGAAATAACTTCTTAGGTCATGGTGTGATCACACTGGTTTTAACGGCAGGTGTGACGGTGGAGGATATGGAAGAAGTAGAGATGCCTACAGTGGATTGGGTAATGATGGAAGCACCCTGGAAAATGGTGAAAGCTACTATGCCCTTAGCAACTACAATTGATTTTCAAACTTCGGTCCCATGATCAGAGAGAACTTTAGAAGCAAGAGCTCTGGTCCTTATGGGGACCAAAATTTTGCCAAACCATGTAACTGAAGTGGCTATGGTGGTTCCAGTATTGGCAGTAGTTCTAGCAGTGGCAAAAGATTTTAATTACTGTTAGGAAAGAAAGCTTAGTAGAAAAGGAAGCTACAGGTTACAACAGATTTGTGAATTTAGCCAAATACAACGGCAGGAGAGCCTAGTTGCTACTATAACAACATGGTTTCAACAAGACGTTTTATATATGAGGGGGGAAATCATCAGAACTGTATTTGTGACTAATTGTATAACAGGTTATTTTAGTTTCTGTTCTGTGGAAAATGTAAAGCATTCCAACAGTTTTAATATAGATTTTTTTTGGTATCAATCTTTTTGATCATTAAATGCAATAATGCCATCATGATACTAAATACCTTTTGTTTCTTTGTAAAAATTAAAATGCTAGGGGGCAGCTAGGTAGTGCAGTGGATAAAGCACTGGCCCTGGATTCAGGAGGACCTGAGTTCAATCAGACACTTGACAGTTACTAGCTGTGTGACCCTGGGTTAAGTCACTTGACCCTCACTGCCCCGCAAAAAAACCCCAAATAAATAAATTAAAGTGCTATATGCACTTTATTTATTTAATTAACATTTTTATTTAAAGTACCAAGTTTCAAATTCTATCCCTCCCTTTTTCCTCCCCTCCCCTCCCTGAAGGGGTGAACAATCAGACATATAGGTTATACGTGTATAATTATGTAAAACATTTCCATACTTGTCATTTTGTATAAGAAGACTCAAATAGAAGAAAAATGAAAGAAAAAGTGAAAAACAACATGCTTCAGTCTGTATTCAATCAGTATCAGTTTTCTTTGGAGGCAGATAGTATACTTCATCATTAGTCTTCTGAGATTGTCTTGGATCATTGCATTGCTGAAAATAGCTAAATCATTCACACTTCTTCATTGAACAATATTGCTGTTACTGTGTACAGTATTCTCCTGGTTCTGTTCACTTCACTATACATCTATTCATGGAAGTCTTTCCAGGTTTTTCTGAAATCATCCTGCTTGTAATTTCTTTCTTTCTTTTAAAGTGAGGCAATTGGGGTTAAGTGACTTGCCCAGGGTCACACAGCTAGTAAGTGTTAAGTGTCTGAGGTCAAATTTGAACTCAGGTCCTCCTGACTCCAGGGCTGGTACTCTATCCACTGCACCACCTAGCTGCCCCTTGTCATTTCTTATAGCACAATAATATTCCATTACCATCACAGTTTGTTTAGCAATTCCCCAATTGATGGGCATTCCTTTGATTTCTAATTCTTGGCCACCCCAAAAAGAACTGCTATAAATATTTTTGTACAAATAGGACTTTTTCTCCTTTTTGGGATGTCTTTGGGATATGAACCTAACAGTGATATTGCAGGGTCAAAGGAAATGCAGTTTTATAGTCCTTTCGGCATAGTTCCAAATTGCTCTCCAGAATGGTTGGATCAGTTCACATCTCCACCAACAGCAGACTAGTGTCTCAGTTTTCCCACATTTCCTCTAACATCCAACATTTTCCTTTTTTATCATATTAGCCCCTTTGATAGGTGTGAGGTGATATCTCAGAGTTGTTTTAATTTGCATTTCTCTGACCTATAGTGATTTACAGCATTTTTTCATATGACTATAGATAACTTTGATTTCTTTGTCTGAAAACTATCTGTTCATATCCTTTAACCATTTCTCAATTGAGGAATGAGTTGTATTCCTTTTGGGGTTTCCTTTTTTACTTGTATTCTTATAAATTTGACTTTGTTCTCTATATTTTTCAGAAATGAGGCCTTTAGCAAAGATACCTGTTACAAAAATTCTTTCCAAGTTTTCTGCTTCCTTATAATCCTGTTTGCATTGGCTTTGTGCAAAAGCTTTTTAATTTTATATTTTGTAATGCTATCTATATCTTCTTTGGTTCTAAATTCTTCCCGTCTATAAATCTGACAGATAAACTATTCCATGCTCCTAAATATCTTTTTTTAAAAAAGAGAAAATGTCTGTTGAATTGAATTGACCCACTGAAACTAAGCAAACCCCTTTTCTCTATAGAAAATCATGAATCTTGCCAAAGAGATCTAATCATTGCTGTGTGGGATAAGGATCGATCGATTGATCGAGCTCTCTTTCTTTCTCTCTCTCTCTCTCTCTGTATATATATCTATATATATCTATATCTGTCTCTATCTATATGTGTGTGTGTGCTTCCAATAAATCTCAAGGATAAGCCACATATACATTTCACCCTGCATTAGATTAAAACAAGTTACCAGCTCACAAAACTTTTGGTCAGGTATTCTCTATATAAACTATAAAAGTAGCACACCACAGGGAAATAAACATTCTTCAATCATAATAAATAGTCGCTCTGAACAAATAGGAGGACAAGTAGGTGTCACTTTGAAACAGGAGACTCCAGGTTGTTTGCATATTTGCCTATTTTGGAGGCACACAACAGTTACCCTCCACAGAGCTCTGCTGAAAATGTTCCCGTGTTACTGAGGCAAATGCTATCAAACAGGTGCAACTGACCTTTTGGATACTCTCTCTCCTCTAGCTGAAAGAAACCCCCGAGTCACTACAGGTACACCAGTGTAGGGCTGGATGCCACAGGCAGGCACGCCAGGGGAGGAGGCAGTCACTTTCAATCTGTACTTTTCAGGAGTCCTTAACTTTATTTACCCTTTAAACAAAAAGGTTTAAGATAATTCTTATTGCTTCAATAGATCCCAATCCAGTAAATGGGACTGAAAGCCGAGCTGGCTCATATAAAATCCTCTGCCCAGACCCAGGAGCACTGACTGGTGCTTATCTGATATGATTCTGATCTTTTGTCCCATAGAAGGGAGCCTAGCTGTTCCACTTGACGTAAATTTCCCCCTCAATAGAGATATTGTAGAAGATACTGAGAGGTGTCTCTTCTCTTTAAGGAAATACACATTTTTCCAGTATTAAATATTTAATTGACCTTGTTAGGAATTATATATTATGGCAGCCTTCCCAGTCTAACCCCAGCTAAACCACAGGAAAGGGAAGCAACTAGACCACATGAATAGCAACTGAACCAGTGGCAACCCAAATGAATTTTTTTTTAAAGTTGAGGGGGAGGAAACCCCAGTGCAATGAAAGGAAATTTGAGTCCAAGAACTTAAAAGGGTATTAACAGGTACTTGGAGCAGCTTTAAAAGATGCTAAGGCATCTCTTGAATTGGCATGGCTCAAGACATTTTAATAAATACCTTCTTCCCTGTTTCTAATTTTTGGCTTAAACTGCTATTGCATTTACTAAGCAATTAGTATTAAAGTGGTGAAATGAGGAAAAGACCTCTCTCTCTCTCTCTCTCTGTATTTTTATAAATTTATAAAACTGATCACACACACATATATGCTTCCAACAAATCTCACGGATATGCTAATTATACATTCAATCCTGCATGATATTAAAATAAGTTTTTAAAAGTTAAAAAAAATTAAAATTAAAAAAAAAATAAGTTACAGGGGCAGCTAGGTGGCACAGTGGATACAGCACTGGCCCTGGAGTCAGGAGGACCTCAGTTCAAATCCAGCCTCAGACACTTAACACTTGCTAGCTGTGTGACCCTGGGCAAGTCACTTAACCCCAATTGCTTCACCAAAAACAAAAACAAAAAAGTTACCAGCTCACAAAACTTTTAGTCAGTTATTCTCTATATAAATTAAGCACATCACAGGGAAAGGGCAGGGAGATGGTCTAGTTTCTGGACCAATGGTAGCAGTCAGCTCCTACTGCATCCCATTCTTAACAAAGCTCTGCACTAATAGTATCTGGCAAGAGAAAGGCAATCTCAGGACCTGAAAAGCAGCTTCCACAACCTACTGTTAGAATATTTTTGAATGACTAACTTAATTTGGGGGGCTAATCTGACTGGAGGACTAATCTGGGGACTTTTGACTATTTGGCTATCTGACTTCATTAATTTAATATGGGCCGTTTATAAAATTCCACCACACTGCTCCCAAACTGATAGACTAAAGGCTCTTAACTAAATAATCCAAGCAGAGTTTATTTATGAGATACTATTTCAAATTAGGAATACAGGGAAATAAAGTGTACAACCTGACTGCTTTCCTGCGGTCTCTTCCGCACCTGCTGCGCTTCGAACTTCTTGAATACAATAAGGGCCTTAGCCGCCTCCGGCCTCAGGGCACGTTACACTTTCCCTGGTTTGTATTAAGGCCTGTAACCTTGTCAGACCCGTCCTTGTCCAGGCTCCCCTCTAGTCAGCCTCTCTCCTAGTCTGTCCTCGAGTCTCCTCTAGTCTGTCCTCTTCTAGTCAGCCCCCTTTCTTTCTAGTCCGTCCTTGCTCCTTTTCTATCTAGTCCGTCTCCCACCCCCTCCTGTCTCACTCCCAGGTCTATATATACCTTTTCTTCTCTCCACTCAAATCTCGGGGCTTCCTTCGCCCCCACAGACCAAGCTAATCCGCCAGCCAGAGCTGGGGGGGGGGGGGGCCGGTGTGCTCTCGAGCCTCATGCCTCAGCACAGGCTATCTTTCAGATAGCTCTGCTCAGGTCCGAGGGAGCTGGGGGCTTTTTTTCCCCCCAGCTGTCTGACCTGGGGTCTTGTATAGCCCACGGGCTTTTTCACTCAGCTGAAGCTGAGGAGGAGGGGGAGAGAGACCCTGAGGGCCTAAGGCTTTCTAATCTCAGCCTAAAGGTAGGGTCCCCAAATCAAAATAAATTTCCACACTACCCTCAACTTTTTGCTGCTTCCAAAGTCCAGGCCACAAGTGATCAGGGGAAGGAAAAATGTCAATGTCAGGAGGGTATGGTATCATCAGGCCTCTAGTGAAAAGGGAAAGAAATCCAGGGATGGACAACTGGATTATAGAGGTGGCACCAAGAATCAAGCAATTTCAAACCCTCAAATCAAGCAGTCCTAGTCTCTGGCTAAATAGACATTCAAAACAGATAAAAGGAAAAAGGAAGTTAGGAAAAGGCAGAATGCACAATATTCATTTCTAATAATATGTTATGGAAGGATTATCATTAATATATTGATCTTTTATTATTTATTGAGTAAACACCCAGCATTGCTCTAGGCTTGGGTATTCTTCAGTTGTGGGGAAAAAAAACCCTTAAGAGAACCCAATTCACTAAAAATCAAATCCTTTATATGAAAAGTAAATGAAATGAAATCAGCTGGTGGAGCTCCTTCCTACTCTGAATGTCCTCAGAGAGTTCTTGCACTAATCTCAAGGGTGATTCAAAAGCATCTGGGGAGAGGGAGAGGGAGAGAGAGGGGTAGGTGGGGGGGGGCAGACAATTTGGAACTCAAAATGTTGTCAAAAATGAATGCTAAAAATTGTCTTTACATACAGTTGGAAAAAGAGAAAACACTATTTAAAAAATGAAACAAAGAGCTCAGTGATCTTTTTTGTTTGTTTGTTTGCTGCCCCCCCAAGCTCAGTGATCTTAGAAAAACATGGATATGAAATAATGAAGAGTGAAATGAGCAGAACCTAGAGAACATTGTAACAGTAACAGCAATATTGTTTTAAGAACAACTTTGAGCAATGAAGTCATTTTGACTATTATAAATACCTAGATTAACTACAAAGGACCTATGAAGGAAGATGCTATCTGCATCCAGAGAAAGAACTGATAAATAGAAGTATGTACAGAATGATTTTACATACATATACATATTTGTGTCTAATTGCAGCCATGGTGGGGGAGAGTTAAAAAAAGGGGAAAATCTACATGATAATTTTATTATATAGTTAAAAAGGACTGGCAAGTTGTATGTAATAGATTTGCAGTTTCATGTGCAATCATCTTTTTTTTAAAATTGTACTATCTGATGAAAATTGTATTCCATAAATTAAAAATAAAATAAATAAAACATTTTAAAAGCATTTTTGGAACATCTACTATGCACCTAACACTGTGCCTGGTACTTCAGATGGATAGGAAAAAAATAACCTAAACTCTTTCAGGGGCCTTACAATTCCTCCACTACTCAATTAGTAACCATTTTTTAAGTGCCTACAGTGTGAAGAACATTATATATCAGTGCTAGTTGAGGAAAGAAGACTGATGCACCTGAAGCATTGGCTGAAATAGCGTATAATTAACTAGTAATTGTGTGCTACTACAGTTCAGTTGTTATAGGAGTTCAGAGGAAAGGGTGATCAAGTGTTTATTAAGTGCCTACTGTATGCCAAACAGTGTGCTAAATCCTGGAAATATAAATGAAGCCCCTCCCCTGAGGGAGCTAACAGTCTAATGGAGGAGACAACATATAGACAACTATGTACAAATGAGAAATATGCAGGATAAATTGCACACAATTCTGAGAGAAGGCAGTAATATTAAGGAGGATGGGGAAATGTTTCATGCAAAAGATGGGATTGTAATAGATCAAAAAGGGTGAGCATACTATCCCACACACTCTAAGAGCCTGGGATGTGCAGCAACAGAATGCAAAGCTATATAAAATGATCCAAGGCAATTCCAAAAGACTCATGATGGAAGATGCTCTCCACACGCAGATAAAGAACTGATGGAGTCTGAATGCAGAGCAAGGAATACTTTTTTCACTTTTTTTTGCTGTTGTTTTTTCATATCTTTTTCCTTTTGTTCTGTTTCTTATTTCACAAGACTAATGTAGAAATATTTTTACATGATTGTACATATATAACCTATATCAGATTACTTACCATCTTGAGCACAGAGGAGAGGGGAGGGAGGAAGGGAGAAAATTTTGGAACTAAAAATCTTTTTTAAAATGAATGTTGGGGGTAGCTCGGTGGCACAGTGAATAAAACACCAGCCCTGGATTCAGGAGGACCTGAGTTCAAATCCGACCTCAGACACTTGGCATTTACTAGTTGTGTAACCCTGGGCAAGTCACTTAACCCTCATTGCCCTGCAAAAAATTAAAATAAAAGTTGAAAATTGCCTTTACATGTAATTGGAAAAAATAAAATACTGTTAAATATTTTAAAAATTTAAAAATTAAAAGGAAAGCACTCTCTTTGAGCCAACCACCATAAGGATAGAGCCTCTCCTAGATCTCCTTCCTATCTTATCCCCCCCAGAGCAGCAATAAAGGCTGCAGATCCCCCAGCAGCTGAGGTCAGTTAGCCACAGGACAGCTCTAAAACCTACATAGCTACTGCAGGAACAAAGGACCAAAAGTATCTTTTAACCAGAATGAGACACCTAGAGGAGATGTACCTATCTGCTGTAAATTACCCCGCAGAGAGATTCTGACAGCCAACATTTCCCTTTGTAATTGTCATCACTTAGCAAGACACCAAATCAGAACTCTATTGGTAAGAAGCAAAGCCTAGTTTTTTCTCTTCCATATAGGGGGACAATTACCCATGCCATATCAAAAAACATTAATACAAGTTAAACTTAATTTAGTTCATCCAGGTCTTCCTTCTGTTAAATCACAATAAGGTCTTTTTTAGACCAACCCCAAAGGTATACACATTCTATCTTCTCCTTATATCATCATCAATAGGGGTCTATGCATCCACTACTAGCACAGAGTATGGCATCAGACATTGCACTCAGCAGAAAGATTACTGGGGAGCCTATCCAGAGAAGAGTGGGCAGACTTCAGAAAACTTTGATCTGGTAGATATTCATGTCTGCTTCTTCTCACAACTAAACAAGAAAAAAGGCATTCTGTCTGTTCATATATGTTACCTTTATCCTGGCTCTGACACTTTCTATCTTTGGCCACGAGCAAATCAATTTCTTTGCTGGGCCTCAGTTTACTCACTTAACAGATTTTTTTTTCCCTTTCCATCTGGACCTAGCATTTCAATGGCCTAGAGAACTCCTGGGGAGAGGAATCTTTCACCAATGAAGATTCTACACAATTCTGCAACTTATAGTCTTGTGCCTAGGGACATTGAGAATTTGAATGACTTGCATGGGTTCACATGGATAGTAAAAGAGGGTTTGAACCCGATTTTGAAGTTGGCTCTCTAACCACTATACACATTGCCTTTTTTCCATTTTAAAGATGAGAAGCATCTGTAAAATAATAACAACACCTGAACTACCTAGCCCCACAAAATTGTTAAAGAAGCATTGTGAAATCCTTAAAACACTAGATAAATGAAAGGTAATCCAGGAAATTTTCAAAAGGAGAATAATTGGGGGGGGGTGGGGATGGCCACCAGTGGCTCATAAATTCAAAATCAATTCTTTGGACAACCTGATATCAGATTTTCTCCAGGTTAAGTATCTTGAAAGGTTGATGCATTTCCATCGTTAGTGGAAAAACAAAGCTGCTTGTGCTATCAAATGGAATATTTCCACAGAGCACTTATTAAGTGTTTACTGTTAGCAAAATTATACCTTTTGAAAAGATATCAGACTAATTCATATACACTTGAATTATTTTTATTAATATTCTTTCCATTGATCTGGATATTCTGTACAATGATATAGATTTCAAACCACTCATGCCTGCCCATATCATCTGTGACTTTTGTTCATGTCTTAGCATAAGTTTATCACAGAGATCCAACCCAATGTTCCAGAAACCACCCTTGGTTTCTCCCAACATCAAGAGTATTCACCAGTCATCCCTCATCCTTGTTACCTGCCTACCCTTTTCTTCCTATCCCAGATGACATCTTTTATTTCTATTCTCTGAAATTCCTTATTTGGCTATAAATTAGAGCTTGTTCTCACCCATCATAGGTGAGCTTTTATTAATACTACTTATGAATAACCTCCTAGCAAAAACAAATAACTTGTCTTCAGTAAACATACATGATGCAATAAATATTAGGTGTGGTTCAAAGTTCCAGTTCTGCCATTTACTAGCAAGGGAATTAACCCCACTGAGCCTCAGTTTCCTCATCTGTAAAATGAAATTTGTTATACTCATGGAGTTGTTGTATAGAAACTACTTTGCAAATAATAAAACACATATATAAATAAGCTAGCTTAAAAAATAAAATGAGCATAGAGGCAAGGAGAGAGATAAAAAATTATGAAATCAAATGGGCATAGTGGTTTTGTTTATTTTGTTTATTTTTTTGAGCAAACAGGTATGTCTCCCTTTAAACAGAAAAGCCAGTTCTGAAAAATTGCATCTAAAACCAACCATATGTTAAGTTCTTTACATTATTTAAAGGAATCCTTCAGTGACTGACTGCAGGCCCCACCTCAGAGGGGCTGCTGAGAAGAGAGGACTTTGTACAGTAACTTGTCAAGGACTATGCAACTATGAGTTGTTATTGCTGTGCCTTTTAAAACATCAAAATGAATCCTGGTGCCTCTCTGTTCTAAAGCTACAAAGAGCAGGTCTGATCAAAGTTAGGCAGCTATACACGCAGATGGAGAGTGGGCTGCTCTCTCCTCAGCTCTTGTTTCTCTACACTTGTCCATCAAGCTTATGAAGGAGAGATGGTAAGCACTGGTTTGCACGCCTCCACTCTCACCCTTCTTTGCTCCGATCTTTTTCCTTAGTTCACCTGCAGCCAAACAAGGAGAATCATGGATGCCTCTTTGGAGGTTTGTTTTTCTTGCTCATCTTCATGAGCTGCAGATGCCATCATCAGCACAGACTTATCATGTCTTGGCCCAATGGAGATTGAGAAAACAAGGCTAATTCCTCTCTTGTTTAGTGGCCACACTCCTAAGGACCCTGCCAAGGAACCCTTAGAGACACCATGCTAAAGGCCTGGAGCTCATGGTTTCCAGGTCCAGGACTCAGAGGAATTAACAACGTATTGAGGAGTACAGTAACAGTAACTTATTCCTCTTCCTGCACTATCCCAAGTAGGAAGGATACAATTACTCCAGCAGCAGCAGCCCTCCTCAGGGGGAAATCAAGACAGTCAAAAGTCACAGCTAAAACCTCAGGACCTTGGGGAGTTATTTTGGAGGTGGAGCACAAACTCAGAGAAAACCTGGGACAACTTATCTCCACCCTGAGAACCTCAGGCCTTGTCTTGAACCCCTAAGAAATGTTCTCCGGAAGGCTATGGGAAGACTCTATAAAGCAGGAGATGCTCCGTCTACCCCGCTGTGATTATGTCCTTCTATAGTATTTTCTTAGTTTTGAAAAGGCTGGGAAAAGTTCCTTGGGCTCATGGAAATAGTGAAATGGTTCAAACCAAATTCAGACGCAACCTCCCGTCAAAGCCATTGGACCAAAAGATCCGAGTGATGCTCTATGCCTCGAGGATCTAGAATATAAAAACTAACTAAAATTACACATTTTTTCCAAATGTTTAAAAAAAAAGGATAACATGTCTAGATGCTTAGCACAAATTTACGCCACTCTTTCTGCTTTGGGCCACACTTCAATTTGTTGAGCAAACTTCGGACTCACACATATGAACAATGTAGACCAAATCTTACTTAGTGCCAAACAAACTGATTTTAAAAGGAGTTAATCCAAAGAAATTATTTTTGAACAACCCTGAGCCAAAATTGAGGGCCTACTGAGGCTTGCAGCATTCTCTAACAGGTGAGTTTCATACAAAAGAGACCTGGAAAAACTAACCCAGTTTGGGTATATAACTCAACAAGCATTTATCAAGTGTCTTCTATGTGCCGGGCACTGTGCTAAGGGTTTAGGGATACAAAGAAAAGCAGAAAAACAGTCTCTGCTCTGAAGTAATTCACAGTGTAATTGGAAAGACAAGAGGCAAACAACCGTGTGTGTGTGTGTGTGTGTGTGTGTGTGTGTGTGTGTGTGTGTGACTTCTGACTCTTCATGATCCTATTTGGGGTTTACTTTGCAAAGATACTGGAGTGGTTTGCATTTCCTTCTCCAGCTCATTTTGCAAATGAGGAAACTGAGACAGAGTTAAGTGACTTGCCTGGGGTCACACAGCTAATAAGTGTCTGAGGCCAGATTTGAACCCAGGAAGATGGGTATTCCTGACTCCAGGCCTGGCACTCTATCCAACTGCATCATCTAGCTGCCAGATAATCTCAGAGGGGAACACTAATATTAAGGAGGACTAGGAAAGACTTCTTGTAGAAAGTGGCACTTTAACTGAGATGGAATGAAGCCTGGGAATCCAGGAGCTGGAAATGGGGAAGGAAAGATTTAGAGGCATCAGGAAAAGCCAGTGAGAATGTACAGAATTGGGAGATGGAGCAGATTACAAATAACTAAGCTAACCATTCTGGAGAGCAATTTGGAACCCTGCCCAAAAGGCTATAAAACTGTGTACAACCCTTTGACCCAGCAACACCACTACTAGGTCTATATCCCAAAGAGATCATAAAAAAGGGAAAAGGACCCACATGTACAAAAATATTTATAGCTACTTTTCTGTGTTGGCAAAGAATTGGAAATTGAGGGGATGCCCATCAGTTGGGGAATGGCTGAACAAGTTGTGGTATATGAATGTAATGGAATACTGTAAGAAACAATGAGCAAGATGACTTCAGAGAAACATGAAAAGACTTACATGAACAAAGTGAAGTGAACAGAACCAGGAGAACATTCATTGTACACAGTATCAACAACATTGCATGATGATCAACTGTGACAGACTTTGTTCTTCTCAGCAATACAATGATCCAATACAATGCCAAAAGACTCATTGTAGAAAATGCTCTCCACATTCAGAAAAAGAACTATGGAGTCTGAATGCATATTGAAGCATATTATTTTCACTTTTGTTGTTTCTTTTTTGTTGCTATTGCTTATTCTTTCTTGTGTTTTCCCCCCTTTTGTTCCGATTTCCCTCTTACAACATGACTAATATGGAAATACATTTAACATGACTGTAATGTATAACCTATATCAGATTGTTTGCTGGCTTTGGGAGGGGGGAGGAAAAGAGAGAGTGGGACAAAAAGTTTGGAACTCAAACAAATATCTTTACATATAATTGTTAAAACAATTTTTTGAAAATTTAAAAATTTGGGGGCAGCTAGGTGGTGCAGTGGATAAAGCACCAGCCCTGGCTTCAAGAGGACCTGAGTTCAAATCCAACCTCAGACACTTGACACTTACTAGCTGTGTGACCCTAGGCAAGTCACTTAACCCTCATTGCCCCACCAAAAAAAAAAAATTACATGCAAGGAGGCCAGTGTCACTGGAGAGGGGAGGGAGGGGATTTAGGTGTAAGAAGACTGGAAAGGTAGGAAGGGAATCAAAGTATAAAGGGTTTTAACCATTATGGGATTTTATATTTCAATCTGGGGAAATAGGGAGCCACAGGAGTTGATTGCCTTAACCAGGGCTCAGGGCCAGGGGAGTGGGGGTGGGGGTGGAGAGACACTCATATTGAGATAAGGGTAAGCCACACAGAGATTGTAAAGTGAATGGTTAAAGAAGAGAGGCAGGGGGCAGCAAGGTGGCGCAGTGGATAGAGCAATGGCCCTGGATTCAGGAGGACCTGAGTTCAAATCCGGCCTCAGACACTTGACACTTACTAGCTGGGTGACCCTGGGCAAGTCACTTAACCCTCATTGCTCTGAATGAATGAATGAATGAATAAACAAACAAAGAAAAGAAAAGAAAAGAAAAGAAAAGAAAAGAAAAGAAAAGAAAAGAAAAGAAAAGAAAAGAAAAGAAAAGAAAAGAAAAGAAAAGAAAAGAAAAGAAAAGAAAAGAAAAGAAAAGAAAAGACACAGTTCTCTCTGTGGCTACAATTCAGTTTCTCCTGGGAACTGAAATAGATCTATTCCACCCTGTTCACCTTATTTTCCAATCTTTACAACAGGAATGATACACTGGGAACTCCAGGAAACTCTAAGCTGGTCAAACTTCAAGGCATTGACCTGCTGAACACTTGGTCATAAACTCCAGGAAGATGGCAAAAGCCATCTAGACAAAGCCTTTTCCCTTCCAACTTTATAACCATTTTGTTCATTCAAACGAAGTCTGACTTGGTAGCCTTAGTCCAAACAGAGCAGTAGGATTTTTTTTTAAAAGCACCCTGCATGTTTACACAGAACCTTTCTTCCCAGAAGCTCAAAAGTAATTTGGGGACATTCTCTCATTAACCTAACTGAACAGCCCAAGGCCCCTCCCTCTGTGGACAGATTTAATACCAAATCTGGGAGGCACAAACACTCCCACACAGACAGAGTTGGAGAACTCCTGGGGGGAAAAGGGCGGGGGGGGGGAGGGGGAAATGAGTTTCAGGGAGAAAGTTGCTCGGTCACTGATAAAATCCGAAAAGGTGACAGTCCTAAACAAATCAGTCCCACAGTCAGTCTCCCTGGGGCAGTTGGGTTTTGCTGCCCAAGGCCAGAAATGCACATTATCCTAACCTAACAAATTCAAATGGACTGCAGAGAAAGAGATTAACCCTAAATAGCTTTTTCCTTCCAGTTCACGCAGAGATAAAAAAAACTGTGTGGGTATTCCCTGCCCCAAACTCTACCATGTACAAATAAGAGAATCTACATGTTATTCACAGATTTAGGGGAAAGTGAGTCACCAGATGTGGTTTTTCACTCACCTACATTGCCCAATACACTAAGAAAAAAATTTTCTTAAAGAGTTACTGAATTCAACACCTGATGTTTATGTAACCTAGCGTTTACAAAGCGTCTTTAATATTTATGTGTGTGTGTATGTGTGTGTGTCCGCCCGCGCACACAGCCAAAAGTCAGTGTCATTTTAATGAAATGGCACTAAGACTTTTGTCTACCCCTCAGAGGTGGATCCTACTATTATGAATCTCAGTTGTACAGTTGAGAAACTGGATGCTTACAGATGTTAAATGATTGTCCGTGATCATGCAGGTAATAATTATCACAGTCAGGATTTGAAACCACATTTTTGAGTTCAACATAGGATCCCAGAATTAGAGGTGGAATGTATCTAGTCCAGTCCCTTCATTTATAGATGAAGAAACTGAGGCCCAGAGAAGCTGTGACTTACCTAAGTGGAGACAGGTAACATGTGATAGAGCTGAGCCTCGAACCCAGGTCCTTTGATTTTAAATGCAGTGCTGCCTTTCTCCATATTCTATTTGCTACTTCTGTATTTGGAGTTTCCACTATTTCTTTCTACATAAAAGGCTTTATTTTTGGCCCCAATCTTTAGATGAAGGAATTTGGAAACTACCCTCTAACAATCATGCTCTGCTAGTTGGCTTAGTCAGGGCTTCTTAAAAATTTGTCCGGCGAAAAGGAATCTCCAGTGGGAAAAGTTTATGTGGCTTCCAGGCATGTAGGTAAATAAATAGGTAAAGTTGCCAAATTTTTTGTGACACCCCCGCCCCATGCAGTTACATGGCCCTATATGGAGTCCAGACCCACAGTTAGGTGATCCATGGCAAATGTCTTTACAGATTTCTCAAGTCGTAATAGGAGAGACTGACCATCTTATTAGAACATCTTCTTAAAACCACAAGTCAATTCAAAGTCCCTAATCATGGCTGAGCCCTGGCTGAAAATCCTTTGGAAAATGCCCTGGAGGTGATAGAATCGTATAATATTAAAGCAGGAAGAAAGATCATTCAGTCCAACTCCCCCCCATACTAACAGATAAGGAAACATACAAAAAAGTTCAATGAATTGGTCATCATCACATGGTAAGTGACAGAGCAAAGATTCACGCTCAAATCTTTTGATTCCAAGTCCACAGTTCTCTGCACTAAACAATATTGTCTTTTCTTTGTGCAGCCTGGCCCTCCATAAAGCCAAAGACGATGCTACTTACTAATTTGCTGTCTGGGAGGGCCTGTAATCGAAACCAGTCCTTCAGTGAGATTAGATGGATTTAAGATGATTCATTCAACTCACAGCTGGTCTCCATATAACCAACAGGTTGCATGTGCAAGATAGCTACTCAGGATTAGGCATCTACTCTGTGGTTATAGAAGAGAGAAATGAGCTCACAGGAGAATCTAATCAATGCCAGTGGTTTAATTAGTCCTGTACTAAAACTGAGCTAACCAGCTACAAACCACATGGGACAAAGAACACAGAAAAACAAAATGGAGATGCCCCAAAGCTTTGCCAGTTGAATCCGAAAAATACATTGCTCTGAAACTTGAAAGTACCCGAAGGCAGTGGGACAAAGCAGATTCTTCCAGCACAATCTTCTACCTCAACTTTCTTTTTAAAAATGGGAGCATTCTATGGGACTTTTCTTTTGCCCAAATATGCAGAAAGTTACAAGAGTTTTGTCCTTTATTCGCCCTTCCCCCTCCATGGGGATGTGAGAGAAAAAAAAGTTTTAGTCATTTAAGAAAATTAAATTAAATAATAAAAGTGGGACCATTCTAGCTTTGCTTGGAAAGGAGAAGTCAAAGAAAACTCTCAACCAATAAGCTGTATGGATGGATACTTTTAGTGGGAAGAAATCATTATTTGAAACATTCCTGTGTCTACTCAATCTGTACTTTAAAAAAAAAAAGATTAAAGAGTCAACTTCCCTAGGAAAAGAATGTTCCTATCCTTAGCAAGGAAGTATGAAGAAATGACTTTTTTGGAGCCAGTATTACCAATTAAATGCTATGGAGGCTTCTTAAAATAGCTTAACTCAATTTAGTTTAAGAAAAAAAGATAAAAATGTACCATAAGTACTTAGCCCAAGATTTCCAGGGAAAAACAAACAATGCTAGCTTAAGCGGCAAATGTGGAAGACGGAAAAAAAAACCCATGACTTGGTTAGATGGTTATGACAATTCCTTTATCATAAGAAATATTCTGGTATCCGATGTACCCATATGAAAGCACTTCAGAATGCATGATTCACATGCAATTAGTACAAAATTAATTTCCTAATGAAAAATATGCCTACTATTGCTTCAACACTGAGCTTTTCACGTTTGAGGTAATGAAATCTTAAGTGGTTGATGTTTCTCTCTGAATCTTTTAACTTTGTGGTAAAAGCAACTCCCCCCCCCCCATTATTCCAAAAGGATGTCAACATTTTAAATTTAAACACAATTTGTACATGTTTTCAGAAGTCACTTTATGTAATCCTTTAGGTAAATGCGCAAGAGAGAGAGAGAGAGAGAGAGAGATCATCTAAAATGTTCACAGGAGTCAAACTTGGAATGGAAATTTCTATTGTATCTCTTTTTAGATACTACCAAATAGCCAAATTTAGGCTTCCATAGAGGAACAAGGAGGTTTCAGAGCAGAACTGAGATATGGAGAACCTGACTTGAGATCTTTACAAGTATTTCTCAATTAAACAAATATTTACTAAGTACCTACCTAGTGAACCGCACAGTCCTAGGCAACAGGAAGATAAAAAACAAACAAACCAACCATTACCATCAACAGATTAACTCTCCCTGCCTTCAATGAGCTTGTATTCCATTGGGGGTAAAACCAATTGCATAGTTTACATTTAGAGAACAAAGGAAACAAAAACTTGTGCATACAAAAATCCTCAAAACAACAGCAACAACCAAGATTGCGCCTACACCTTGAATGATATTTTGGGGGAGGAAGAGAGTAACTAAAGAAATGGTTACCTTCACGCAGTTTATAGTTTAGTTGGATAATAGCTCAAACATGAAAGGGTTTATAAACTAATATTGTTTACATAACCATCTACAAAATGCATACTAGTCAAATGAGCATGCCAGATAAATTGCAAAAGAATATAGGAAAAACGTCAACCTCTCTCCATTCATCATATAGCAAGTTATATATGCACAAGTTGGGCAGACTTTTACAGTCTCTGACTTATCTACACTTGGGGAAAAAACAAGTTTTTAAAAATTTCCACAATTCCGACTGATTTAGCACACTTGGAAGTACTGCCTGAATCCTTCACACAGATGCTAGTGACAAATGCAACCTTGGTGGTGTTAGCTGAATGACACTTATCACAGTATTTAGAGATCAAGGTCAAGCTCACTGCCATCAAGAACCCAAGAAGTGCGTGCATCGAACTGCCCTGGTAAGGATCTAGCCCTTACAGCCCAGTTATGTACTTAAGTGTGTTGAGTTTTCTTCACCATCTATTTGTTGACTTGGAGCAACAGGGCTTCCCTAAGTTTCCATCACCTCTGTCCCAATGTACCTATTACCCAAGCGGCTCACAACATTTCCTACTGTAATCATTTGTTCCAAAAACAGGTGTAGCAAAGAAAGATCCACACACGCAGCTGGCATAGCTGCTCAGTCTCCATAGAAGCCAAATCCTTCACACCCATAGTTAATATTTCTTGGTTTCCGGCACCAAAGACACAAAGGGCTCACGTCCGGCTAAAAACTGCTTTCTGGGGCGCTCGCGGTGCCTCCCACCTCCTACTCCCGCCTTCCCGTCCCCGTAAACCACAGGGGCTACCTTTAATCCAGCGGGCAAACTCAAACCCAGGCTGGGCGGAGGTAGCACGGGGAGAAGTCACTTTAGGTGAGGGTCTGGCCCGGCGCTTGTCCCCATACTACCACCCCAAACGCCCTCCAACCCACACCTCCACAAGTCACTCGAAGAAGCCTCATCCATGCTTGGACTTTTCAAGAAGCTTACTTATTTCTAGTGTCAATCCCGCACTAGGCTGGGCTGCTCTTGGCACTGGGCGCAGTCACCTCGGAGAAAGCCGCGGGAGGGAAGAGGGGAGGAGGGCCACACTGCCCCGGACCCCAGACATGGGGTAACCAGCCTCAGGATGCAGCCCCGCAGCAGGCTGGGGAAGAGCTTTCGGGGCTCCGCTGCTGTGCCCCTCGCCCCCCACCCCCAGCTCCTGGCAGTGACCTCCCTCCCCCAGAGGCGGTGACCGCGCGCAACCCCGGGTCTCTCGGGACACGCGCCAGCCGGGACTGGGGAAGGTCCCATGCGCCGCCCTGCGCTCCGGCAGCCCGAGCGCCCCGGGAAGGAAGGAGGGCACTTACTGAGCGTGGCCACCGTGCCGGCCTCGAAGAGCAGACAGTCGTGGCGGCTGCGGGCCTCCAGCAGGATGCTGCTCTCCCCTGGGGGCTCCAGCCTCCGGAGCAGCCGCAGCCCTTTGCTCAGAGCCATGGGGAGCTCTGGTCATGGGCTAGGAGGGGGCCGCGAGGCACCGGCCGGGAGGCAGGAGAGGAGCGCCACAGCTCCCCGGGCTCCTCCAGCTTCCCCGGGTGCTGCCAGCCGGCCGGCCCGAGCGCCGGGATCGGAGCCCCCGAGCTGGCCAGTCTCGGGATCTGCCCCCGCTTGCTCCCCTAGGAGGAAGCCGCTGGCAGCAGCCCAGCTGGCCCGGCGCTCAGAAGGCAGGGAGCTGCAGAGGAAAACCGCCAAATTCTCCTCCCAGGGCCGGCCCTTCCACGCTTTGAGTAACTTTCGGGAGTTTCACTTTGTCTCCCTTCCCCCCAGCCCGGCCCACTGCTGGCTCCTCCTTCTCCTCCCTCTCTCTTCTTCCCTTCGCCGCCCTCTCGCCCCGGGGCAGGTGAGAGCTGTGGGCACCCTCCCTAGCGCACTCTCGGCTGTCTTCCTTTCCTCGGGTTCAAAAAGCTTAGTGCTCCCCCCAGAGGTCTAGGTAGCAGCGCTTTCCTCCTCAGTTAGCCTGGGGGTTAGCTAGCTGGCTGACTGTAGAAGGGCTGGGTACAAGAGTCAAACGAAGGTTTCTACGCGCTGCTCCCGAGAGTTCGCCTGCATCTGGGCCTCCCTCAGCAGGTCGTGGGACCTACTTTGGTCAAGGGTCCTCCGAAGCCCAGTCAGTGGGGAGAATTCTCAAACCCTCCTGTGGAAGTTCCAGGGTCTTCTCCAGGTTATGGTAGATAAGGAGGGACATTCCACACATTCCACACAGCTCTGAGGGGATGAAATCCAGCAGTTCTACAATTACCATTAAAAACAAAAAGCCAAAGCAAAGAGAGCCCGTATAAGGTAGAGGTCATAGGAATTACGACTCGAAGGAACTTGCTTTGCCTCACTCACCTCATTAAACTGTGATGAGCCTCAGTTTCCTTTTCTATAAATGGAGGTAATAATCTCTGCCTCCTCTATCTCACGGGATTGTTGACCCAAGCAAACAAAACCTCGGAAGCACGCTGAAAAACACTACGATTGTTTAAATTTACTCACATTTAGTAAATGTGCTCTGGGAGAGTGAGCCCAGAGCAAGGCAGGCTCTCCCTCTCCCCAGATGCTTTTGGATCACCCTTGAAATTAGCACAAGAGCTCTCCTTTCTCCTCCCACCCCCTTTTCAGCTTCCCTTTATCTGCTGTCTTCCTCCATTGGAATGTAAGCTTCCAGAGGGCAGGGATTCTCTAATTTATTTATTTATTCATCTATTTATTTAATTAATTAATTTTATTTACCTATTTACTCATTCATTCATTCATTTGTTTATTTATTTATTTCTTCTATTTGTATTTCCTGTGCTTAGCACAGTGCCTGGCACATAGTATGCACTTAATCCATCTTTCATGGAGACACATGTTGGTTTATGACAAGGAGAAGGCCTGAGGCTTCTCCCCTTTCAGCATGTCTATTACCAGATATCATCAGGTGGAAAGAAGGGAACCAAGCCAAAAAGGCCTTTTTCAATGCCCCGCCCCTTCTGTTCCAGCTCTGAAGCTGAAACCAATCAAAGAAACTGCTGATCAATAACACATGATTAGTAGACCAGACCCAGTTATAGAATGAATGTGAATACTCCCAGAAGCAACCTCCCAAATTTCTTTCATTTGGGTGTTTGCATCAACAGCACTGATCGTATGCTTGTAGAAACCTGACTTACTGGCCAGACCCTTGTTACATTAATAAAAGTAATAAAAATCATGAAGAAGAAATTCAGTTGTCCCTTACCAAATACATGGTCAATGTGTCAGTCTCCCAAACAAAATATATTCAATTAAAGACCAAAAAAAACCCCCCAACTGTCCCTGCCCTCAGTGAACTCATATTCTTCTAGAAAGGAGAAATAAATGGATAAGTAAATGCAAATGTAGCACCCCTTTTGAGTTTACTCCTTTGTCTTGCACTTGCTCTGGTAAGTTGTAGCCCCAGAAAGATAGTGCTAACAACTTCTGGGTGGTATCTCTATGGATAGCTATCTTTCTGACACTTTAGTTCTTCATCTCCAACAGATCTTACCCATAACAATCAATCAGTAGACTGTTAGCTTTTAGAAAAGCACCTATGAGGGGCAGCTATGATAGAGCACAGGCCTTGCAGTCAGAAGGACCTGAGTCTAAATCTAGTTTCAGACAGGTACTAGCTGTATGAGCTGGGCAAGTCACTTAGCCCTATTGCCTCCAAAAGAGCGAGAGAGCGAGAGAGTTATGTTTTTTTGTTTTGTTTTGTTTTTGTTTTTGGTGGGGCAATGAGGGTTAAGTGACTTGCCCAAGGTCACACAGCTAGTAAGTATCAAGTGCCTGAGGTCGGATTTGAACTCAGGTCCTCCTGAATCCAGGGCCCATGCTTTATCCAATGCCATCTAGCTGCCCCCAGGATTTATGTAAATGACATAACAACAATAGTAATTGCAAGGCATCTCCCCTCCAAACAAACCTGAGGTATACTCCCACAAATACACAGAGTCTATTGGGAAGGGAGAGAAGAGTGGGTAGTTAGCATGCAATGATAGTGAGTCAGAAATAGGGAACACAGGTGCCCAAGACAACTTATAACTCCAGAACAACAGGCCTTGATGTCCTTTCTTTCTTTGGGAAGTCATCACTAAGTCGACCATGGGGTCAAAGAAAGTAATTTGGCTGGGAACATTAATAGCTGGAGGGATCATGAAAGGCATTCTGTAGGAGATGGCCTTGACACTAGAGCTGACCTTTGGAACCAAGGGACAAAGGTAAGGAGTATACCGATTGGAATGGCGCCACTTGCTAGAGAGCTACTGTAGGAAAGCTCCAGCATGAGGAGAAGGCATCTGAGGGCAAGCCATGTGGTCAAGGTCCTTGGTGTCTGGAAGTGACGTTTGCTCGTGGGTACTGTCTATCAAGGCTACCAGCCAATCAACTTGAGGAGCCTCCCATTTCTGGGAGGAGGACACCAAGTAGGAAGCAGATGCTGGCGGAGGGGTTCTTCCTCTTTTGGTTCCTGACTTTGCCATGGCAGGTTGGATGATGGGGTCTCTTAGAAATAGTTAGATTTTTACCTTTCTCTCTGATTGTAATGCTCTTTAATAAATACTTAAATACTCTTGCTACAGCTTATAAATTATTGGCGATCACTCATTTGCATGGGGTCCAACATTAGATTTTTAAATAGTATAGCTAGAATTTTAGCTCCTTATAGGAGGAAAAGTCAGATTCAGCCTGTGCAAAGACACGGGGCAAGAGATAGAATATTTGTGTATGAGGAACCGCAAGCAGACCAATTTGGAGAGTAGAGTCTCAGAGAAAGTGTAAAATGAAGTCTGGAAACAGGCTGGAGAGAAACCATGAAGGCATTTAAATGGCAAAGGAGATCGTATTTTATTCTTAAGACCAGGAAGTCATGGAAACTTCCTGAGCAAGGAAGTCACATAGTTAGACCTGAACTTTAGGAGTTTGGGGGATGGTTAGAATAGGGGAGAGAGAATGGAGGCATGGGAACCAATTAGAAGGCTATTACAGTAGTCCAACCTGGAGGGTGATGAATGCAAAAGAGATTGGAGATGGATGTGAGAGATGGTATGGAAGCAGAATTAACAAAACTTAGCAATTGATTGGATATGGAAGATGAGGGAGCGCTCATCTTGTGAAAAATAGATACTAAAATAAGTCACTTCAGGCTTAAAGGGACACCTACACATATTCACCCATTCAATATAAAAGTAGAATAGGCTTTAGGAAGAACAGCTATGGAATAAAATCATAAGGATCTTTGTTTCTAACAGAGCCTTTGGGAGTATCTTTGATCTTTTAGAGGCAGAGGACTTAGAATCAAAAAGACCTGAGTTTTAATTTTGTCTCAACCACTCACTAGCTGAGGGACCCCCAGGCAAGTTGTCTAACTCTGCCTCAGTTTCTTCATCTGTGAAATGGGGATAACAATAGCCCCTACTTCACAGGATTATTGAAAGGCTCAAATTAGATGACATATGTAAAGTTTTATGCAAATTTTACCCTGGAAGAAAGCAGTTTAAAAACCCAGGTTTAAAAGCTGAATTTAAAGGAGATGGATTGACAGACAGAGAGAGAGAGAGAGAAAGGAGAAGAAGAAAATGAAGAAGATAGGAACAGATGCATTTTGATGAGGAAAATTTTACATAGAAAGGTCCAAAAACAGGACCCCAAAAAGCTGTGGGGAAGGGAGTGGGGCAGATGGAAGATGATAAACATTTTAGCTTGACTACTCTAATAACTAATATTCTCAGAGCAGAACTTGGTTTGTTTTGATGATGATGATCATAACAGCCTATCATAGGAGTTACTTAAGTTGATTCTTTGCTTTTGCTTTTTCTATTTTTGAAAAAAATCTCGATAAACTCTAACTCTTGTCAACTGGGTTTCAGTGGCTTCATTTACTGTTGGAAATGTTCATCAAATAAACACTAGCAACAACCTGCAAAACAAAAGTTAGCCATGTCTAGGCAATATTCTCTTTAAGGATTTATTTTTATGTGTATGATTAAAATCACAAAAGAAGAAACAGTATTACATGGCAACTGGGAGAGGGGGGTTGGGGAAGAGTGAGGAAGTTTCCTCTATGACCACAATGGGAAGTGGATGAGAACCTTCTTTCTCAGTTTTGCCTCACCCTATAATTAGTGTCTGAAAATTAAAGTGAAAGTGAAATTGCTACATGGTAATTTGCTATACGGCAAAACTGACTCAGCAACTTTGGGTCGTTTCTGTAAATAGTCAGCAGCTCTGACCAATATGATTGTTTCTTTCAGATCTCTCTGGCCTGTCAGCTTCCTTGGAAACTTAGTTAACTAAGTTTTAAAATAAACACTTCTCCTTATTGATGCTTCTGCTGCTGCTGCTGATGGCAAAGATGATACCCAGTATTTGCTTGATAGCACTTTTAATTTTATCATAGTACTTTCATATTTTCTCACTTTATCCTCCTAACGAACCTGGGAGGTAGGTAGGTAGAACAGGTACTTTCCATTTTAGGGTTGAGGATCATGAAATCTAGGCAGAGAAGGTGGCGTGGTAGGTAGAGTAGCAGACTGGAGTCAGGAAGACTCAGCTTCCTGAGTTCAAATCTGGCCTCAGACCCTTACTAGCTGTGTGACCCTGGGCAAGTCACTTCACCCTGTTTGCCTCAGTTTCCTCATCTGTAAAATGGGCTGGAGAAGGAAGTGGCGAGCCAAACCAGTATCTTTGCCAAGAAAACCCCAAATGGGGTCACAAAGATTCAGACAAGACTGAAAAATGACCAAACAACAGCACATCGTGACATCTTAGACTTAGGGCTGGAAGGGACATTAGAGATCAGAAAGCTCGACTCTTTTACAGTTGAGGAAACTGAGGCCCAGAGAGGTTAAGTGACTTGTCAAAGACGACCCAAGTTGTAAGTCACAGAGCCAGGTCCAAAGGCAGAGACATTATGGTAAAATGGAAAAAAACCAAAAACAACCCGAGGGATTTTGAGTCAAATAGCAAGGGTTCCAATCCCAGCTCGGGCACTTTAGGCAGGTCCTTTTTACTTTGTGGCCTCAGTTTCCTTTTCTGGATGATGATATCGCTATAACCCATACCTCACAGAACTAGTGTAAAGATAGAATGCAACAATGGATGTTAAGGCATTTTTAAAGCCATTAAGTTTCATATAATTGCCAGCTGCCTTACAGAGAGACCAAAAGAAAAAAAAATACAGTGGAAAAAGCACTGAACTTGGAGGCCAAAAACTGGGTTTGAATCCTGGATAAATACTTAACAGTCATGTGACATTAGGCAAGTCAGTTAGTTACAGAATCTCTGATTTTCAATTTTCTCTTCTAAAATAGGGATACGCTAACATTTTCACTTCCGTCTCCACAAGGATACTGTGAAGATCACTCAATGTAAGCTGAATATTGACCTAGAAATGAGAATGAATTATTTAAGATTATGCAGTTAGTCAGTAGCAGAACCAGAACCAGCCCAGTATATTTTCCACTCAACTAGTGGTTTCTAAATCAAAGCTCCTGTTTGCTTTAAGTTTATGACACTCATCTATTTGTATTACTAATAAATATTTGTTTCTCTTTGAGGACTTGTTGAACAAAGGGACACAGGACTGCATCTAGGGTAGATGGTTTGTGATAAATGGTAAATGTTTAACAACTGTCTCTTTGAGGGGGAAAATGGCCTGTCACACTTTCAGGTATCTTATTCTCTATAATTTTCTTAAATCTAAACAATCAACAAAACAAGAAATCAAGTTCTGCTCTGTAGCATTTGCTGATTTCTGAGGTAAAAATTCTAGTAGTTACAGTAGATAGAATGCTGGGCCGGGAGTCAGGAAGTATTCATAGCAGCTTTCTTTATGACAAAAAAACCAACAATAAAAATATTGTAAATAACCTACATATCCAATGATTGTTTTTCTTTTTTTTTTTCTTTTTTTTTTTCTTCTTTTTAGTGAGGCAATTGGGGTTAAATGACTTGCCCAGGGTCACACAGCTAGTAAGTGTTAAGTGTCTGAGGCCGGATTTGAACTCAGGTACTCCTGACTCCAGGGCCGGTGCTCTATCCACTGCACCACCTAGCTGCCCCCAATGATTGTTAATGATACAACTAATTATGATTCATTAAGATGATGGAATATTATCATAAGAAATGTTGAATATGAAGAAAAGAAAGAATATAAGATGATGCAGCATGAAAAAGTAGCCAGAAAAATAATAGGCGCACTTAAAATTACATAAAATAGCAACAACAAAATCAGAAAAACAAATTGACAAAACATCTAAGTTTAAATGAATTGTGTGTGTATGTGTGTGTGAGAGAGAGGCATTTGGGGTTAAGTGATTTGTCCTGGGTCACAAAGCTAGTAAGTGTCAAGTATCTGAGGCTGGATTTAAATTCAGGTCCTCCTGAATCCGGGGCCCATGCCTTATCCACTGCGCCACCTAGCGGCCCCTAAATTAATTTTTTTTTTAAGTGAGGCAATTGGGGTTAAGTGACTTGTCCAGGGTCACACAGCTAGTAAGTGTTAAGTGTCTGAGGCTGGATTTGAACTCAGGTACTCCTGACTCCAGGGCCAGTGCTCTATCCACTGTGCCACCTAACTGCCCCCCCCCCAAATTAATTTTTAAAAACTTTTGTTGTTCAGTTATTTTCAGTCCTATTTGATTCTTTGGGACCCCATTAGGGATTTTCTTGACAAAGATACTGGAATGCTTTGCCATTTCCTTCTCCAGCTCATTTGACAGATGAGGAAACTGAGGCAAACAGGATTAAGTGACTTGCCCAGGGCCACACAACTAGTAAGTGTTTCAGTTTAGAACTCAGGAAGATGAGTTTTCCTGACTCTAGGTCCAGCACTCTCACTGCTGCGCCACCTAGCTGTCCTTTTAAAAACTAAGACAACCAAAATATTTTTAAATAAAAAAAAAAAGAAAGAAAACCCAAACAAGATAACCGCAACCAAAACAAAACAAAAAAATCTTTGAAGAAAGAAAATCATATGCAGGCCAAGTTCTTTAATTGCGCATCAATGCTCAGTAAGTTTCTCTGACTATGCAATGGGGGCTGATCATATTCTTTTTTTTGTGGGCCAGTGAGGGTTAAGTGACACAGCTAGTATGTGTCAAATGTCTGAGGCTGGGTTTGAACTCTGGTCCTCCTGAATCTGGGGCCAGTGCTTTATCCACTGTGCCACCTAGCTGCCCCGGGATGATCATATTCTTGAGCTAGGAACTGAGGTACAACTCATTTTACTATTCTTCTCAAAAACCTTTGGTAATTTCCCATTGCCTCTAAAATAAAATACAAACTCTTTAGCCTGGTCCTTAAGTCTCCCCACAATTTACTTCCAACCTCCTTTTCCAACTTTATTTCATATGACTCATCTTTAACTACTCTACTCTCCAATCAAATTGGATTTCTAGGTGTTCCTGATCTTGTTCTGCCCTCTTGTTCCTCCAAGCATTTGAATGGGGTCCAACATATCCCATATATATATAAACTTTATTTTTGCCCATTTCCAAAAATTAAACTCTTTCTCTTCTTTGGATTTCATCAAGGTATTTGACAGTATCTCATAATATATTTTTGGACAAGATGGAGAAATGTGAAGGTGGGTTCAGAGCTAGCTGAAGGGTAGAAGCCAAAAAAATGGTGATTGGCAGATTGATGTCAACATGGAAGGAGTCACTAATGGAGTTCCTCAGGTTCCTATCTTTTACCCGTTTACTTTGACATTTTTATCAATTACCTGGATGATGGAATACTTGGATAAGACATGCTTATCAATTTTTTGGTTGATGTGTACTTAGGAGAAATAGGTTAATAACAAATGATAAGTTAGTTTCAGAAACTTGGAAGTCTTATATGAACTGATGCAAAGTGAAGTGAGCTGAACCAGGAGAACATTGTACACAGAAACAGCAATACTGTACAATGATCAACTGTGGAAAAACTTAGTTACTCTGCTCAATACAATGATCCAAGACAATTCCAAAGGACCCATGATGAGAAATGCTATCTACCTGTGGAAAGAGAACTGATAAACTCTGAGTGCATATTGAAGCATACCTTTTTTTGAGACAGAGAGCAACAGAGACAGAGAGAGATAGCTAACATGTTGGATAACACAACTGACAGCTAAAAGAATCCCAACAGATATACTGAATCAAATAAAGTTAAATTTAATAGGAGTAAACATAAAGCCATATGCTTACGTTCAAAAGCTCAACTATACTAGTATAATATAGTAGAAGTTTGATTAGACAACTAGTCAGATGAAATAGACCCAGGGATTTAGTGGACTGCAAACTTACTATTAGTCAACAGTACAACTTGTCAACTAAAAAAGGTCATGGGATCTCAGACTGTATTAATAGTCACCGTGTCCAGAGTAAGGAAGATTATAATTCTATTTTACTTGGGACGATTGCTCCCAAAAAATCCAAATATTTTACTTGGGATTAGAGAGCTGGTGCTGGAAGTGATTTCCAAGGCTGTATGGTCCAACCCTCTCCTTTTACAGATTAGGTCTAGTGACTTGCTCATGATCATACAGCTAAATATCCCAGGTAGGATTTGAACCCAGATTCTCTGATTCCTATGGTAGTGTTCTTTCCATTGTACTATGCCACCTCCCTCAGGCAAAACCAACATCGTGTCATCTTTGGAGCTGCATTTTTTGAAAGTACATTGATAATTTGGAGTGAGCCCAGAAGATACCTATGGAGATGATGAGGACCCAAGAAACTATGACAATGATAATCAGCAGTTAAAGGAACTGAGTCATTTATCCCAGAAAAGACTTAAGGGGGACAAGTTGGTTGTTTTTAAATATTTGAAGTACAAGGCTTGTTTTATGTGGCCCTAGAGAGCAGATTTGGAAACAATAAGCAGAAGTTGCAGAAAGACAGATTTCAACTTAATAGAAGAAAAAATTCCTAAAATCAAAGTGGAATGGACCATCTCAAGAGGTCCCAGGTTCCTTATCCTTGGAGATCTACATATAGTAGCAGGATAACAGATTGTTGGGGATTTTATAGAGTAAAGGAAAGAAAGGAAGGAAACAAACATTTATTAGGCATCTACTATGTGCCAGGCACTGTACTAAATATTTTTAAAATATTATCTCAGGCAGCTAGGTGGTGCAGTGGATAAAGCACCAGCCCTGGATTCAGGAGGACCTGAGTTCAAACCCGGCCTCAGACACTTGACACTTACTAGTTGTGTCACCTTGGGCAAGTCACTTAACCCTCAGTGCCCCGCAAAAATAAATAAATAAAAATAAAATATTATCTCATTTAATCTTCATGATCATCCTAGGAGATGGACTCTCAGATCTGTTTCTAACTCTGAGATTCTATAGTCTTTCACTGAAGGACCATAAACAAAACTTAAGTGATGTCCCAAATCAGTTGACAATTTTATATTTGAATATCTTACAAATCACTGATGTTTCTGATTATTAGCTTCTAAATTTTTATCGTAAGAATATCTTTAAAATGCTTAAGGATGAGAGTTTTTGCACATTAAAAATGATCCATCCATATGCTTGCAATTTTAGCCATATTTGTAAATCAATTCTAAGTTCAGAAAAGCTCATTCACCAGAAGACTGCCTCCACAATGTGTATACATATATGTGTATATATGTATATACACGTATATGTATATATTCTTTTTTAAATTTTCAATTAATTTTTTTTTAGATTTTTGGCCACAGGAACTCATGAAACCATCTCCCGAGGTGTGGAAGAGTTGGAATCTGGCCTGCTAGCAGGAGTACCATGCTCATGAAATCACACCTCTTTTGAAGTTGAAGTTGTAAATTAAATATGAGATGCTTCAGCTGCCCCACACTGTGCCTGGCTTTAAAACATTCTGCTGCTAGCAAAGTATTTTCAGTAACAGCAGCTGTTTTAAAAGTTGATTGTCTTCATTCTCAAACCATGTGCAAGCAGATTCCCCTTAGCCAAATACATTTATTTGGACAGTAATATTGACCAGACAACCGAATTCTTTTCTCCCTTGTCATTGTCCAGACTGGTTTGCAGATGAAATTACGACAAGAAGTTTATACTATCTCAAGATTCAACCAGTCAAGATGGCCCAATCAGAAGTGAGGACATATTTTCTCTCTCTCCCTTGCCATATTTTCCATAGACTTTCATGCAAAAACCAAAAACCTAGTTCCAAATAAAATAGGGAGGCTACTTTTGGAATGAACCACATTCCCTTCTGGGTAGGGACTTTCCATCATCCATATTCCTTTCACTTAGGGCTTGGCCCTCTTTCATTTTCCCCCTCCTTTGGCTGAAGGGAGAAGATCTTGTTTCTTGAGCTGCTATCACCCACCTGCTCATAGCTGTTCTGGGATTCAAAGTAACATGACTCCTTTGGAGTTATGTGGTCAATTAAGCTGCCTTGTGTGCTAAGACGAATGAATGACTTCAGTCTGGCAATTGTTGAGAACTAAATGGGGCTTGGGGTCATGATGATCCCCTGTGAAATAAACATGTGGATTATAGGATCAAAGACTTGAAGTTAGAATTTAGAGACAGAAGAGCCTTTAAGAAGAGCCATTTTACCAATTAGGAAACTGAGGCCAAGTGGCTAAATGACTTGCCCAAGGTCCCCCAGTGAGTAAATGTCTGAGGCAGGATTTGAATCCAGGTCTTCCTGACTCCAATTTCCTCATCCATAAAATAAGCTGAAGGAGGAAATGGCAAACCATTCTAAAATCTTTTCCAAGAAAACCCCAAATGGGGTTGCAAAGAGTAGGACCTGAGTGAACAACAACAATTTCCTGCCTCCAAGTACAGTACTCTATCTACTACTACTCTATGTAAAATAGAGACAACCTACTGATTGAAGAAGCCATTTTCATTGCTTCCTCTTCTTGGAGTGCTTCTCAACGAACATTTTATATATTATAAGAACAATGAAGAAAGACAGATATAGTGAACAGAGTAGTGGACAATGAGTCCAAAAGATCTGGGTTAAAATCCTACCTCTGCTACTTAATAGCTGTATGATTTGGGGGGGAAAGTCACATCACCTCGTTGGCCTCAGTTTTCTCATGTGTAAAATGAGAGGGTCGGACTAGGTGGTTTCTGATATTCCTTGATTCCAGGATCTAAGGTGACACAATGCCTGCAATGTCATATTATGCTCTGTGAGGTTGTGACAACTTTCTCCTTAAAGCCTCTTAAAAAGGTGCAGCTAGGTGTGCAGCTAGGTGGCGCAGTGGATAAAGCACCAGCCCTAGATTCAGGAGGACCTGAGTTCAAATCTGGCCTCAGACACTTGACACTTACTAGCTGTGTGACGTTGGACAAGTCACTTAACCCTCATTGCCCTGCAGAAAAAAAAAAGGAGGAGAGTAGGGTCATATCTTTCCCCCCTAAACCCTCTCCCAATTTCCATATAACAGTGGAGGGCAACAACCATCCTCTCAGTCCTTTAGGGTAGCAACCTCCAGGTCATCCTCAATCCCTCACCATCACTCCTCTACCATTCCCAATGTGTCTGTTGATTTAACCTTCTCAATCTCTCTCCCAAAGGCCTCCTTCTCTCTTCTGATACCCCCACCCACCTGGGGCAGGCTCTCAGCGTTTCATGCTTAGGCTACTGCAATAGCCTGCTGGTAGGTCTTGTTTGCCTCAAGTCCATCCGTACTCCAATTCATCTTCCATTTTGCCATCAAAGTGATTTTCCTGAAGTGTGGGTCTGACTCCTCACCACTCCCTTTCCTCTCCAGGATCGAATACAAAATCCTGTTTGGCATTCAAAGCTCTTTATTTTTTTATTATTATTATTAATTTTTTTTGGTGAGGCAATTGTGGTTAAGTGACTTGCCCAGGGTCACACAGCTAGTAAGTGTCTTAGATCTTTCTCCCCGACAAGTTCTCTTTGATCCAGGAACACTAGACTCCTTGCTGGTCCAGGAAAAGAACATTCCATCTCTGGCTGTCCCCCATATCTGGAATGCTCTCCCTCCTCATCTCTCCCTACTGGCTTCCTTGATTTCCACAAGTCCTAACTAAAATATCATCTTTTTTGGGGGGGGGGGGTGAGGCAGTTGGGGTTAAGTGACTTGCCCAGGGTCACACAGCTAGTAAGTGTTAAGTGTCTGAGGCTGGATTTGAACTCAGGTCCTCCTGAATCCAGGGCCAGTGCTTTATCCACTGTGCCACCTAGCTGTCCCTAAAATCCCAACTTCTACCTAAAGCTTTTCCCAACCCCACTTAATTCTAGTGTCTTCCCTGTTTTAATTATTTCCTTTTTCCCCTCTATATAGTGTGTCTGTACATATTTGTTTGCTTGTTGTCTCCCCAACTAGACTGTGGGTTCCTAGAGGGCAGGGACTGTCTCTTTCCTCTTTTTGTATTCCTGGTGCTTAACAGACTGCCTGACACATAGGAGGGGCTTAATAAATGTTTATGGACTAGCAGGGAGTCATTTTCCTGAGTTCAGATCTAGCTTTATCTAGCCTCATATGCTAGCTGGATGACCCTGGGTAAGTCACTTCATCCTGCTTGCCTCAGTTTCCTAATTTATAAAATGAGAAGGAAAGGACAAACCACTCCAGTATCTTTTTTAAGAAAACCCCCAATGGGGTCATGAAGAGTCAGACATGATTGAAATGACTCAACAACAAAAATGGACTGCCACTTCCCCTCAGCAAAGAGCCTTTTGAGGGATGTCTGCTACATTCAGGAAGTGATTTGGGAGGTAGGGGGTGGGTATGTAAGGGCACAGGGTGGATTTTCCCAATGACAGCAGCTGTTGAGGGTGACCAGTTTGTTTATGACTGCCCTTAGAGTCCTACATTCAGCTCAGAAGGGGAGCTTGGAAACTTGAACAATAATAGAAGGGGCAGATCTTGAAAGAATTATTGGGGATTTGGGTAAATGTGGTTGTGTTGGAGGCAAGTTTCACAATTGGGTATTATAGGGAGGATGGGATGAAACCCATCTCCCCACCTTCTGATTGGATGATTATGCACATCTCTTGTATTATATTGTACTACATATTATTATATTGTATTATATACTTACTCGCCATGTGACCCTGAGCAAGACACAACCCTGTTGGCCTCAGTTTTCCTCATCTGTCAAAATAAGCTGGAGAAAGAAATGGCCAACCACTCCAGTATCTTTGCCAAGAAAACCCCCAAGAGGAGTCACAAAGAGATGGGCAAAACTGAACAAGAACAACAACGCATCTCTTGAAGGTTCCCTTTGTAGAGACTATTGTGATAGACAATCAGCTATCATAAATCCTACTTTGCATAAAATTCATGGGAATGTATTCTCCACTGAATGCAAATGTATGTCATGGGAACATATATCTAGCCCAATTTAGAAAAATTCGTGTTCCTTGCCAAAGCAATAACTCGCAGAAGTTTTTGCTCCATGGCACTGCGTTGGGGTGGGATGGGTGCTGGGTTATTTATTTGACTTAACCTAGGTAAGTAAAGGCAGAACTAGGACTCAAATCCAGGACCTTTGGCTACAAATTCATTGCTCCTTCCCTTGCACCATAATGCTATTACTGGTTTGTTCTAAGCCAAGTCACCTCAATGAAAAAATGGACAGACAGACGTATAAAAGGTCAGGAGTGGCAACAAAAGTGTCTGATCTTGTAAACAGTCATTTTGCAGGTTTGGCTATGTCTGGATAATGTTTGAAAGGCATAGTGGAATCAAAAGACTTGCATCTACTTCTGGGATTCTCCTCTTACTAGCTATTTGACCTTGGACAAATAATTTCATCTTTTAGAGCCTCTATAAAGTGATCCCTGCTTTCACTCACCTCACAGAGCTGTTATTAGTATCTGATGAAAATATGGGCATGAAGCATTTTTTAAAACTTAAGATGCTACTCAAGGGGCAGCTAGGTGGCACAGTGGATGGACTGCTATGCCTCGGGTCAGGAAGACTCCTCATCCTGAGTTCAAATATGACCTCAGACACTCATTAGTTGTGTGACCCTGGGAAAGTCACTTAACCCTGTTTGCCTCAGTTTCCTCATCTGTAAAATGAGCTAGAAATGGCAAACCCAAGAAAACTCCAAATGGGGTCATGAAAAGTTGAATATGACTGAAAAAACAACAACAACAAAAATCAAATTACTGAATAACTTATTTGCCTCTAGGACCATGAATAAAAAAGACTTATCACTCTTTATCAAAATGCTTGTTCGTCAAAATGCCTATCATTTCAGGCCTCCATGTGGCTAGCTAGATGAGGTACAAACCTTTTGGAAAAGCATATAAAACACTGCTTGAGGTAAAAATATGAAAACCTACATTTTAAGCAAAAAATGAGATTCCCAATGTGCAGAAGAAAGGTGGTTAGATTCAGGACTCAGTTTGAAGGGCTTACTTAGCTTCAGGAGTCCAGAAGGCTCATGGCAACATGCATGGTAGTGATATGTACAAATATGGTGCTGATCTAGTTCTGACTTGGACAAATGTTTTTTCATTTAGCAATGTCTCTGTGGTATAGCAATTAATCCCATTAGCAAGCTTGTCTATGATCTTATCATACCGGATATATACCCTATATTTGTAAAGGTATGATAATCTATCTAGTATCTCTCTCTCTCTCTCTCTTTCTCTGGGCAGATCTCCGATGAGAGTAGGTTACTACTCCCTCTGAAGTACTGAGCTTTTACTTATCTAGATATGTTTATTACTATAAAGTATTTGAAAAAAAATTTCCTATAACTGCTCTTTGGGAGAAAAAAAATAACCTTCATGAAGGTTTAAAAAAAAACAACATTGAGAGAACAGAATTGTACAGTGGAATAAGCATTGGATCTGCAATCAGAAAGACATAGGCTCAAGCTCCAGTTCTGCTTCCAAACAAGTGACTTTACCTCTCAGCCCCAGTTTCCATGAACACAGAAAGACAACTGAATTCCATGACCAATGATGGTCTCACAGGACAAGTGACAAAACACAATTCCCTCCTCTTGGTAGACAGGTGGAAAACTACAGGGGTGGAATGTTACATATTCTATCAGAGGTGGTCATTTTCTTGGTAGGTTTTACCCAGGGATGGATCTGTGGGTGGTGGTAGGTACTCTATGTTGGGCAATAATTTGGGTGCAAAAAACAAAAGGCATTAGTAAAACTTAAAATAAAATGAGCGGGTTGGCCTAGGTGATTTTCCAGGGCAATGAGCTACTGAGAAATAATTTTAAATTTGTGTCTAAAAACAAAACAGAGAAAGCCTTATTTTGAACCCCGGGGTGCCAATTGGAGTCTAGAATAAATTAGAATCACAATCTAAAATAGTAAAATAAGGCACTAACACTTGGGGAGGAGTAGACTAGAGTTCAGATAAGGAAGAAGGTGACTAGAAAAGGGTTCACTGTAATCTCTTTTCAATTGGCCTTCTTTTCCTTTCCTCTGAAAAGTCTGGTTCTTTTTTTTTTTTTTTTTTGATGGAGCAATGAAGGTTAAGTGACTTTCCCAGGGTCACGTAGCTAGTAAGTGTCAAGTATCTGAGGCTGGATTTGAACTCAGGTCCTTCTGAATCCAGGGCCAATGCTCTATCCACTGTGCCACCTAGCCACTCCCAAGTCTGGTCCTTTTAACTAAGATCTTAACTATAATTATGAGCAACTGCTTCTCGATTTGTTTGTTTCCTGGACAAAACTCTTCCTTAGGTTTATTATAGAATTATGCTAATTAATTATATTAATTAATTAATTATAGTGTAGGTTTAGTATATACTGTCTTAGGTTTAGTATAGAAGACTGTTAATCTGCACTACTGAGAATGCTTTTTTGGTAAGGCTGCAGAAACACTTTCTGCCTGTCTTGCCAAAAAGCTAAGGATAACTATAAATTAGTAAAGCAGCATTTGGAAGGAGAGGCCTGGCCAGCTGTCCACTGGGATGCAGACGGGTCTACGAGGCAGTCTGGTTGTTTACCACCATTCATCATTTTGGGCAGGAGCGTTTATTGAGACAAATCAAATCAACAAAAGTTTGTTGAACTCTTTCTATGTGCAAGTTGATGTGTGTGCTTGGTGCTGTGGAACCAAAGCCTTCTCTTAACCTGGCCACATTACATTTTGCCAGGAGTAGGAGAACTCACCTCCCTATGGATCAGTTTCCTCATTTATGAAATAGTGAGGATGATTATTTGAGAAATAAAAGGAAGGAAAGGAGGAAAGGAAAGAGAAAAAATAAAGGAAGAGGGAAAGAAAGGATGAAAGGAGAAAGAGGGAGTGATCTAGCTAGGCAGGCATGCAGGAAGAAGGGAGGCAGAGAAAGAAAAAAGAATGGGAGAAGGAAATAAATAAAAAGGAAAGGAAGGAGAGAGAGGAGAAAGAAAGAGGGAAGGATGAGGGACAGAGAGGAAAAGAAGAGGGAGAGAGGAAGGAGGAGGGAGGAGGAGGGAAATAGGGAGATAGAAAGACAGAGAGACAGAGAGGGACACACAGACAGACAGAGACAGAAAGGCAGAGAGACATAGAGAAACAATTGGCAACATCACTACAGGTGCTCAGATTTAATTAGTGCCTACAAGTTACTTTGAGATAGAAAGATGCTCTGTACACACATAAAGTTTTCCTACACCATTGCATCCCCCTTTTGGCTTCTACTCATAATTGCACTTGCTAGAAGAAGTCTATGCACAGGAAAGCTGATGTGACCTGGTGCCCTGTTGTCATTTCCGAGTTGGCAACCTGCCCTGCCTGAGGCTAAGAGAGCAGTCTGGAGAGTGACACTTCTATTGACTCTTTCTGTACACACTCTGCCCAGCTCAGCTCTGCCCTGCCCTACCTTGCCCTGCCCTTTGAATGTGTTGCAACTCTGAACTCAGAGGAAACTCTCTTAGTTACTGTTTGAACTTAAGTTTCTTTAGAAGGGATTCAGAAAACAGCCTCCTATAGATTGGGGAGAGGGCACATCATTATCCCTGAACCCACACATACTGATAGGATAGGTTCCTTTAGATCATGAACTGTGTTTTTTACTTCCTTTGGGTTCCCCAGTGCTTAGCACAGTGTCTAGCACATAGTAGGCTCTATTTAGCATCTGACTGACTGATATAGTTGTTGCCCTTGTGGGTCTTTTTTTTTGTTCTCTCCAGGCAATGAGGGTTAAGTGACTTGCCCAGGGTCACACAGCTAGTAAGTATCAAGTGTCTGAGGCCAAATTTGAACTTAGGTCCTCCTGAATCCAGGGCTAGTGTGCTTTATCCACTGCATCACTTTGGTGCTCCCTTGTGGGTGGGTCTTAAACACACAGGTTCTGGTTTAATTTTCTATAGGTAAAAAGGGTTAAGAAAGGGTTCTTAACCTTTGTTTCTTTTGGGGGGGGTCAGTCTAGTGAATCCTACAGAAAGCCTCCTCAGAATAATGTTTTTAAATGCATAAACAAATTAAATAAGATCACAAAGGATTATACTAAAATACAATTTTGGAAAGGTTAAGAATTGCTGCTCTAAGGAAAGGTAACATTTAAGGTTCATCTCCAAAGAGTGAATACGCTTTTTCCTTCTTCAAAATTTTATTGATGGGGCAGTTAGGTGGTGCAGTGGATGGAGCACCAGCCCTGGAGTCAGGAGGACCTGAGTTCAGATCTAGCCTCAGACACTTAATACTTAACTAGCTGTGTGACCCTGGGCAAGTCACTTAACCCCAATTGCCTCACCAAAAAAAAATATTGCTATATTTTTTGCTTTTATACCACCTTCATTTCTGAATATATGCCCCTGCCTCCCAGACTGGAGAGATGGATTTTCTGATCGCTATTTTCTTTTTTTCTTTTTTTGGCAGGGTAATGGGGGTTAAGTGACTTGCCCAGGGTCACACAGCTAGTAAGTGTCAAGTATCTGAGGCTGGATTTGAACTCAGGTACTTCTGAATCCAGGGCTGGTGCTTTATCCACTGCACCACCTAGCCACCCCCCTAATCACTATTTTCTAACATGGAAATGGTTGCATTGTCTAGGGGGATGGGAGTAAAGGAAGCCCTTGGATAAGTGAGAAAAAATAAAAGTCTTATTATAGGGTGTGACGTTTAAAATCTAAATGTGTGGTCACCTTAAATTAGAAGCTTTAGCACCAGTCTTTGGGCATTAAGCATTTATTAAAGCATACCAGGTATTAGTAAAAAGAGAACATGTGGAGTTCAGAAAGTTAAGAAAAGGCCTATCTAGCATAGAGCTCCAGCCTGGTCTGGTTCTTCCTCAAGTCTTCCACCCACAAGCCTGCTTCAGCCACAAACTGCATGAGGAAGCTTTTTATAGATCCGGAGGAGAGGCGATCCTTACACACTGCTTCAAGCTGATTGATTAGTGTCATTCAAATCTATGGTTCACAGGACTTGAGGGTGGTCTGTGTTGAGTTCAAAGTCCTTAGCTTCTGAGAATAATACCCTTTTAAGGGCCAGCCAGGTGTGCTTACAATCTAACTTTAAGTAGGCTAATCAGCAAATTCAACCACTCTTAATCAGTCTCACTTAATTCAATCAGTTTAGATTAATTTCCTCTGGTTGGGGTCTTTGGGTGTTGACAAGAAAAACCCATTATTTCTTATAAGGGCCATAGATTTAGATCTGGAAGATACCTTAGACATCAACTGGTGTCATCTCTTTATTTACACAGGAGCAGACAGAGGTCCCAAGATGTTAGGTGACTAGTCCAAATATTTGAGCCCAAATTCTCTGACTCCAAATGCAGAGCTGTCTCCACTACACTCTATCATCTTCAACACTAATGAGAAATAAACTAACCATGTGACATTGGGGAAATTAACTCAAAGCATTTTGTGCCTCAGTTTCTCTCTGCTCTCTTTCAATCTTAAATGAATTCCTATTTTCACATTATTTTTTTCATCATTTTTTTCCTTTTGATCTGTTTTTCCTTTTAAAACATGACTATTATGGAAATGTTTTACATGATTGCATACATATAACCTAATCAAACTGCTTACCATTTTAGGAAGGGGGAGGGGGCGGCTAGGTGGCGCAGTGGATAAAGTGCTGGCCCTGGATTCAGGAGGACCTGAGTTCAAATCTACTTCAGACACTTGACACTTACTAGCTGTGTGACCTTCAGCAAGTCATTTAACCTTCATTGCCCTGCCTAAAAATTAATTAATTAAAAGTTAAAGAGAAGCTTATAAAAATTGTCTTTACATGTAATTATAAAAAATGAAATACTGTTCTTTAAAAAATCTTAATGTTACCAAAAAATTCTGTGATATAATATGGCACTAGGAAAATATAACTAATTATAAACATTAAAATAATATTTATTAGAACAAAAAGTACCGTTGTTGTTTGTCCTTTGAGCCTGAAGAGAACCATGACATTGGGATGATGTTATGACTTGCACTGAATTGGATTTAAGTGAAGGAGGGTTGTGCAAGGTCACCAACCTCACTCTCCTCTAGAGCCATCTGGGTCCAGTGGCAAGATGCATATCAGGATGACTGGAGATGGCCTGGGATTTTTTTTTTTTAAGGCAACTGGGGTTAAGTGACTTGCCCAGGGTCACACAGCTAGTAAGTGTCTGAGGTGAGATTTGAACTCAGGTCCTCTTGACTCCGGGGCCAGTGTACTATCCACTGAGCCACCTAGCTACCCCTAATAAATACTGTACTCAACATAACTCAGCAGGAATACAATGTCATGGACTAGTTCAATACCCAATCTGGTATGTGAATCTTATGTCATCCCTGACAGACCTCTGCTTGTCAATTCCATAATTAAGTATACATTTAAAAATGTGTTTTGTTCTTCATAAAACATATATATTTAAGTGATGGGAAAGCACTGCTTGACCAGGCAGCCCATTCCAATGTTGGCCATCTCTAGTTATCAGGATCTCAGAATCACATACTCTCCTAGGTAGAAGAGACCCTCAAGACCAGTTAGCCTGACTCATGCCTGAAGGACAATCCCCTGTACATCCTTTTCTTATGAGGGGGTCATCTTCCCTTTACCTGAAAATCTCTAGGGAAAGGGAGGCTACTACCTCCTGAGAAAGCTGATCCTGCTTTTAGGGGAGCTCTAATTGTTAGAAATTTTTCTCCTACATCAGAGCTACATCAGCCTCCTTAAACTCCCTCCCACCATATTCCTTGCTCTACCCATTTTTGTTCTTGTTGTTTAGTCATTTTTCAGTCATGCCTGACATTTGGTGACCCCATTTGGGGTTTTCTTGGAAAAGATATTGGAGTGGTTTGCTATTTCCTTCTCCAGCTCGTTTTACAGTTGAGGAAACTGAGGAAAATCGGGTTAATCGACTTGCCCAGGATCACACAGCTAATAAGTGTCTGAGGCTGGATTTGAACTCAGGAAGAGGAGTCTTCCTGACTTTAGGCTTGGCACTGTTACATAAGATTTAAAGATGAGCACAATTTAGCCATTGGCATTGAATATCACAGGAATATCGATCTACAACCAGAGGGGACTCTAGAGGCCATAAGTCCAATCCCCTCATTCTATAGATGGGAAAACAGGTCTAGAGAAGCTAAGTGATTTCCTCCAAGGTTACACAGAAAGTGGCAGAAGTAGGATTTGAAGCTTGGTCCTCTGATTTCATAACTAGTGGTCTTCCTACTATCTAAGGATGCCTTTACTCCAACTAATTCCCCATTTATTTCTAATAGAAATGTTTATAGTTTTATATGTTTATGTACATATATTTATATATAGATATGGACATATCTATATCTATAACTATTTAGGCTTTGTGAATATCTTGGTAAGTTAATGCTCGAGTATTTTATGTTTTGTTTGGATTTTGTTAGTAACATGAAGAAATACAGTGATATGTATAAGTTTTATTTCTTCCTTTATTTCCCACAGTGTAAAAATTACCTACATTGATATGTCTTGAAATAGTTCCATCTTCATTTCTGGGAACATTGTTGGTGTTCATATAACATTATTATTATTATTATTTTTAACTTCTAATGACTTCACTTGGGTTTCTTTAAATTCATATTATTTGATTTGTTGGAGCTTTTCTGTTTGTTCAATTCTTTTGATTGCTCCTTTTCTTCTTTTTGGAAGTAATTTTCCTTTGAGCTTTTTTGGTGTGTGTGTATGGGAGGGTGTGTGTGTGTGTGTGTAGGGGGCGGAGCAAGTTTCTGCTGTTATTCTGCCATCAATGACACATCAACGTAGGTAACTTACACTCTGAGAAAGAAAGGAGGAAAAAAGACTTCTACATATGACTATCTTTCTTCATATTACTAACAAAACACAAAATACTTGAGCATTAACTTAGCAAGACACTGTTCCATCTTCCTCGAAGTCCCTTACGATCCTCTTTTAACAGATGAGGAAACCCAGCTATGTTTCCAGGAGGTTGCCTAGCCTGGAACCCTGACCGGTCTGCTGACTTCAGTTTCCATTACATCACATTGCATCCCTGGACCAGTTAATCGGGAAGCAGTGCTCCAGCTCAGCTGCCTGGGCGCACATGGCCATAAAAGGAAAAGGAAAACAAAACCTTGACCTTGGGCTTGGATTTGTCCAAGCACATTTGTATAGGCACTAAGGGAAATTTCCAAGCGAATGGTTTCTTTAGCAGTCCTAGCCTACGCTTTGCTTTCTGTTACCACCTTCCCTACCCCCAGAGGGAAAAACAAATCAGGCTAAGTGACGTGTCACAGTGATGGCCAAGGGGCTGAAGCAGCAAGCACTTTAATCTAGGTTGGGGGGGGGGGGTGTGGAGTGGAGTGGAAGGAGGGAGAGACAGACAGGAAGAGAGAGAAGAAAATCCCTGAACAGGATGTCAGATCTGCAAAGGCTTTCCTCAAAGAAGATGCAGGTCTGGCATATGCTGTATGTATCTGTATGCTAGATGTTGGTTTTCATGAAGTCTGAGAAGAGGATGCCTTTCTTTTTTCACGTTTTGTTCAGGGACTATCGTGATAAACTGTCCTCTGCCTGGGCAGATGATTGCTGGGAATAGGACCTCAGGTGAGCATAGCTAAGACAAAAAAAGGAGGCTAAAGAAAGAGGTCAACAGAACAAATGGAAAGAACAACCCATGGGGCTGCAGAGTTTTTTTTCTAGGGACTGCATGCTCTGCATTTTTGGTCATAGCCTGATAGTATTGAGTATTAAGGGCCTTAGAGACCACCTGATTCAGTGGCTCCTAACAGGTGTATCAAGGGCCCCTTTGGGGAGCTATGGAGTGATTTCAGGTCTGCAAATCCATGAACAAGGACACACCTTATGTACACAGTGTTGAACACATATTGTATTACTATTTTGCAAAAATAAAAGATGCTACTATGACTAACAAAAATACCAATTTACTTCCAAGTGTTACTGAATTCACAGTAACTCTTCATTATATAGTTTCTCAATAGTATTAATAACATGATTACTATCATGTTGGGGTTCTCAAATTCTTTTGACATTAAGGGTCCTCATAAAGTTCTTAACCTAGGGTCCATTAACCTTTTCTTCCTTCCTTCCATCCATCCATCCATCCATCCATCCATCCATCTCAATATAATTGTTTTCCCTTGTCATCCCATACATTTCATTTTATGAATTTAAAAACAATATTCTGAGAATAGATCCCTGGGTTAAAAAGGTCCATGACATAAGAACTATAGTCTAATACTCTCATTTTGTATCAGGGAACTGAGGACTTGAGAGAGGTTATGACTTGAGCAAGGTCACACAGCTAGGTAATTATTTTGTCAGAGGCAAGACTAGAAATTTTGCCTATTGCTTTTATCTTGCTGCTTCTATATCTAATCCTATATAAACTGGATTAGGGATCAATTTGAATTTAGTGATAATGCATATCCCCACAGATTTACTAGTATATGACCCTTCTAACACAAATATAGTCATGGCCTACAAAGTTAAAAAATGAATAGGATAGATTTAAAAAAAAAACTAAATATTTTTTCTCTCTCAAGTCTTATGTGGTCCATTATATCACTGTACTCCCCCCTCCCATCACACACTGGGTCCATCATCTGGCTAGCCAGGATACTATATATTGTGCAAGTTAAAATAATTTCCAAACCATAGCTCATGAGGCCAGACCAATGCATTTTACTTTTTAATCACCAAGTGGCATCTTCGTTTTATAACAAGGGTATTTTTATTAGCGATGACATTCCCCATTACCCCCTAAACCTTGATTTCATTCTCCCCCCAATACATACACGCTCTGTGGAAGAGTAGACCTTCATAGGGATTATCTGTGGGGAAAAAAGTGGCCAGGGCATCTTCATGAAGGGATATCTAAATGGAGAACCTATGTAACTGGGGCATAAATATGGAAATACAATGCACCTCCCACACCACAAATTCTGATCTTTTCTACTGAGGTCCCCAGCTTGGAAGGAAGGAAACTTATTCCATCACATCTCCACCATTCCCCTGCCTGGGTTTTGGTACCTCCCTTTACCTCCTCCATACCCATTCCTAGTCAACTTTCTAGCTACATATTGCTGATTTCTAAAGCCCTGAGAAGTCTTGATTCTGAGGCCAAAAACCTAGAAATGTTAATAACCTACCTGAACTCATTCTTTTCCTTTTCTTACTTGTCTCATCTTCTGATTCCTACTGAGACCAGGTTCCCTCCTGACCTATAGCCTTTCTGGCCGGTCTTTTTTAGGGATGGTCACATTCTCATTCAGGTGTTTCCACTTCTCCCCTCACTCTTTTTAACTCTTTACAGCCTGGTTTCCAACCTATCAATCAACTGAAACCCTTCTGGATATCCAATACTAATGTCTTCCCTCTATTGATCATCCCAATTTATCTGTATATATCTTGTTGGTATGTAGTTTGTAGTTGTTTGCATGTTGTCTCCTCCATTAGACTGTGACCTCCAACCATTCTTGAAAGCAATTTATAACTATGCCCAAAGGACTATGGGACTGCATACCCTTTGACCCAGCGGTACCACTGCTAGGTCTGTATCCCAAAGAGGCCATAGAAAAGGGAAAAGGACCCACATATACAAAAATATTTATAGCAGCTCTCTTTGTGGTGGCAAAGTAGAAATCGAGAGAATGCCCATCAATATGGGAATGGCTAAACAAGTTGTGGTGTATGAATGTAATGGAATACTATTGTGCTGTAAGAAACGATGAGCAGGAGGAGTTCAGAGAAACCTGGAAGGACTTACATGAATTGATGCTGAGAGGAGCCAAACCAGGAGAACATTGTACGCAGTAACAGCAACATTGTCTGATGAACAATGGAGATAGACTTGGCTCTTCTCAGCAGTGTAATGATCCAAAACAGTTTCAAAGAACTCATGATAGAAAATGTTCAAAATCTAGAAAAAAGAACTGTGAATTATGAATATGGATTGAACCATACTGTTTCTTCTTTTGGACTGTTTTTTCCCTCTTGTTAGAGGTTTTTCCTTTATGCTGATTCTTCTTTCGCAAAATGACTAATGTAGAAATGTTTAATGTGATTGTAATACAACCTATATCAGATTGCTTTCTGTCTTGGGGAGGAGGGAGGGAATGTGGGGGTTGAAAAAAATTTGGAACTAAAAATCCAGTGAAAACAAATGTCGAAAACTATCCTTATATGTAATATGTAACTGGAAAAAGACTGACCTCCTTGAGAGCAGGGACTGTTTTTGCCCTTTTTATATCTCCGCAGCTTAGTCCAATGGCTGACACAAATGCCTGTTGACTCACTGACTTTATTACACTGCTTCCTGCTACACTCTGCTTTAGATGGTTATCAACTCTGGTTATTATCAGAGGTTCCTAATACCATGAAATAACATCCACTGGGAAGGCTGCTGTGGTTAATGAGCCTCTATCCTTCAGAAAAGAGGCTTCCCTTCTTCCATTTGTTCTGTCGGCCACTTTATTTTTTTTTAATAAACATCTTTATTCATAGTTTTGAGTTCCAAATTTCATCCCTTCCCCCTCCCTGATGCAGTAAGCAATCAGATGTGGGTTTTACATGTGCAATTATGCAAAACATTACCATATTAGTCATATTGTATAAGAAAACTTGAATAAAAGAAAAAAAGAAAGTGAAAAACAGCATGTTTCAGTCTGTGTTCCATCAATATCAGTTTTTTCTTTGGAGGTGGACAATAGCATTCAGTCTCTTTCTTTAGCCTCCTTTTTTATGTTAGGTGTGCTCATCTGAGGTCCTGTTCTTAGCAATCCTCTGACCAGGCAGAGAGAATGAGTTTACAGGCAAATAGAGGATTTGCTGGTTCATTGGAAAGAAGGCTACATTTGGAGTGTTAAAAGTACCTGGGCAGGGCAGTTTGGTGGCGCAGTGGAGAGAGGACTGGCCCTGGAGTCAGGAGTACCCGAGTTCAAATCTGGCCTCAGACACTTAACACTTACTAGCTGTGTGACCCTGGGCAAGTTGCTTAACCCCAATTGCCTCACTAAAAAAAAAAAAAGTACCTGTGCTCAAATCTCTGCCCTATAAATATTTCTCTGGGCCTCACCTATGATCCTTCAGTTTGCTTCAGTTCTCTGTCAAAGGTCATTAGTCTTCTCAGCTAAGATTTGCGAGTTTTGCTTGAGTCTTCTTGGGCTACCTAGCCATGGGCTGGGAACATTTCTGGAATTTTCCCAGTGAGGGTTCTCTCAGCCAAAGCTACTTAGCCTTGTTGTCCCCAGATGGTTACACCAGAAGTCATAGTAGCTTGGACTGAGGTCAAGTAAAGCCCTTCAACATCTTTATAGAATTCTTAACTGCTTCTCTTCCTCCTCAGCTCTGTTCAACATTCCTTGGCTATTTAACTTTTTGTTGTTGTGTGATGCAGTGATGTATGACTCTTCATGATCCCATAGAGTTTTCCTGGAAAAGATAGGGGAATTCTCCAGGGGATTAAGGCAAATGGAGATCAAGTGAGTTGCCCGGGGTCACACAAATAGTGTCTAAAGGTAGATTTAACTCTTAACACAGTTGAAATTAAATTAGCCTCCCCTTGGTCTCTTGGTTTGACTGTTACCTGATTTAATGTCAGAAACTCATTATAGGGTTAAAGTAAAACTCCTCAGGGATGCATTTCTTCAAATGTAAAAGGATAATTAAGAGATACTATGGTGGGAGGGATACAGAGGGAAATGTAGGTGATATAAAAACAAAAGATATGAATAAAATTTGCTTTAAAAAAGACTCTAGTATAGAAACTTCTATACTCTATATACTATATCTAACTCTGGCTAGTAGTTTCTAAAAGGTTATTCTATGCACACTTCAACTATTTCATGGCTAAAGAATTATGGGACCTTGACCTTTCTCTCCTATGTAAGTTGAAGGCACCACCAATCTCCCATCACCCCAGGATTTTCTTGCTTTCTCAATTGGGCATAGAGGAGGGAGAGAAGGTGGGTTTTAATTTGAAAAAGAAAGTAAAACTTAATGGAAAAATTCCTGCCCCATCCTGGTTTTCAGAAACATACATCAAACAATTAAAGTGGAAAAAAACCCAAAACCAAATGCTGAAGTATTGTTTTGAAAAAGTGCTTTGAGAATTTACTGTACAGTTTTTTTTAAACAATTTATTTTATAAGTTGCTTCTACATGCATTTGGTGTAAAATATTTATACACATTCTTTACAATTTGTACATATATTAAATGGCTATATCATAAACATGGCTCTATGGAATTTTATAAAAGGAAAACTCGGGGGGAAAATTATTTATAAATTATTAACAAAAACTCCTGACACTGAAGTGTAAGATGTTTTCACATACTCACCCTCATTTTATCTATTTTTGGTTTCATCTTATTCTGGCCTCTATTTTTCCTTTTCTCTAACCATTAATACGGAAAAATGAAAGTATTTTAAGGACAGTAGAAGTAAAACAGCCCCCAGAGCTAGGAAAATATCCCCTGCCCCTCTATGGTATATAATTCGGCTTCCTGGTGTGTCAGCCTCAGGGTTAAGTTACTTGACTTGTTGAGGCTACGTGTGTCAATAACTGAAGTATAGGCAGCTGGAATAATTCTGTCTGAAGTAAGGCTGAGCATAGGGCACAACCAGTGGGAAAAGTATCCTCTCACCTCCTCCTGAATCACAAGAATTACCGTCCATTGCTCAGGCTTCACACTATCACCTGAAAGGCAGTCTCCAAACTTTTCCACTGTAGTGGCAGGAGGATGGGGGAGGGAGGTGGTGGGATAGTGGAGGGCCATCTTCCTCTTTTGCTGTTAAATTGATTGAACTGTGTTTTTACACCCCCCCCCCCCAAGAAAATATCCAATGGGGGCACAATGCTATAACAAAGATTCTGTATCTGGTTGGGGGTGGGGGGTGGTATGCCATCACCAGCACTCTGTATTATCTGGGTGAGGGTTGAACAACAAAAGGAAAAAAAAGGTTGCAAACACTTGGGGGGGGGCCCAGTTTACTCCTCCCCTCCACCCCCAAGTGCCCTCTATACCTACGACACCAACTATCATCAGGCTGCCTCATCAGTGGAGGGGAGAAAACCAACACTAAAGATGTTCCTGACAGATGACGTTTATTAGTGTTTATTACCCTGACTCCATTTTTTTTTTGGGGGGGGCAGGGCAATGAAGGTTAAGTGACTTGCCCAGGGTCACACAGCTAGTTAGTGTCAAGTGTCTGAGGTCAGATTTGAACTCAGATCCTTCTGAATCCAGGGCCGGGGCTCTATCCACTGTGCCACCTAGCTGCCCCTGACTCCAATTTGAAAAGAGAAATGAGCAATAACCAATAGAAGCACAAACGTGGGCCACCAGGAGGGTGCAGCAGAGATTACTTTGAAGACAGTGGATAGGTGAGGAAATGGAACCCACCTGTGCCTTTTGTAGCTTGTTTTGTGAGGTCTGAATCCTTTTAAAGAGGTAAGGGTGAAATACCTTTAGAATGTGACAGACCTAAAAATCCCAGGGGTTCCCTTTTCACCTCCCTCCTGACCCCCCCCCCCCAAATATAAGCAGTTGTGTTTCAAATATGTAAATGAAATGTATGCAGATTTTGCTAAATAGCAGACAGGAATCCCCCAAAGACGTTAGAGTTATAAAAATATACAAACATATATTTTTTTTATTCTGGCATATTTCATATTTTTAAAGAAATTAGTAATGATCTGACATTGGGTAAGAACTAGAAGATTTTATGTGACTTAGAGATTAGGAATCTATATAAAAATCAATGGGAAAAACTTCTAATTTTTCATTAACAAATCCCAGCAATCTGAAATGCTTTCCAAAAATAGAGACAAATTCTTGTTTTTTTAAAATAATGGATATGAAAAATGAACTAAAAAAGGGGACACTGCTGAATAAATGATGCATTTAGGCTGGTTAACAAAGTAAATATCTTAATTTTGTGGGTTCTTTAAAAAAAAAATTCAGTTATTTTTCGGATTTTTTTTTTTGGATGGTGAAAGGAGAAAAAGAATAGAAGATAAACTTTAAATTGCATTGCCCCAAGTCAGAAAGAAGCACTTCGGAGTTTTCTTCATGTACTTTCTTTGTTCTGGCCTACATCACCGGAAAGCGACTGAGGGCCTGCCTCAGCTTTTCTGCAATCTGGAAGAAAAGTTAACATGTTAAAACAAATTACATACAGAAGTCACACCCCCCTGCTTACCCCCCTCCCCCTGGACTTTACCCTTTTATTCTGTATAATTATTATGAGTTAAACATTTTAAGAATATTTGTGAACTTTGCTGAAAATAGACATTTAAGTTTTTAAGGGGATACTTTATTAGGTACCCAAGTTGAAAATTTGAAATGTTGTCTATTGGCCATTGTCAGTGCTATAAAAATATTTCAATACATCGAAAAAATGGTCCTGTGAAATAAACAGCAGCCAGTATGGCCACAATTTAGAAATGAAAACTAGATGGGGACCATCACCATGTGCAGTGGCTCCCTCAGCCTTAGAGAGAACCCTCAGAACTTACTGAGCAAACCAAAGACCTTTCTCCAGATCACACACGCAACGGTGCCATTCTAATGTCCACACACACAGAATGAATCATGGTTAGTGCCAAATATATGACCTTTATTGCATAAAGGGAGACCGCTGCTTAAATTCTCTCATAACTTCTGTTAAACTTTTAAAAAATAAATAAAACAAACTTATTTTTAAAAGGCTGTTTGATACTTTTTTCTGTAAATACTCCACTTCTCAAGATTGAACCTTCTTTAAATCAGAAGTTCTTAACCTGGGGTCAAAGAACTAGGCCTCAGTTTCCTTTATTTGAGTGAGGGTAAGACAGGGAGTATAATAGTATCTATTTCCCAGGATTTTGTGAGGCTCAAATGAGAGGTCTAAATAAAGTAAGTAAATTTACACATATAATTATAACACATATTATATTTACATGTTTTATGTATATATTTACACATCACATGCAAATAATATGTAAATATAAAACAAAAATATAAGCATAATATATTTACATATATGTAAAATTTTAAAAAATCTGATAAATATATTTCAATATAATTAGTTTCCTTTGTAATCCCTATGTATTTTTTAATACATTTTAAAACACTGAGAAGATAAGCATAGATTTCACCTTATTGGCAAAGGTGTCCACTACACAAACAAGATTAAGAACCTCTGATTTAAACAAAGTAAAAGAACCAAGCAAAAACACCCAATATAGTGACTGCATCTTATAATTTATAAAGATATTCTACATTCAACTTCAGTAGTCCTCAGCATTTCTAATAAGAGGAGGGAGATTGATTCCCTTATCTGTTTCCCAGGACAATACATTCACAAAGATACACAGATGAGGCACATCAGACAAGGGTTGGCTGCCTGTATGTATGTATGTATACTAATACATTTGGTATGTAAACTAATTTTTGAGGCACATGTGTTCGGCACTATGTCTACTTCAGAGCTTGTGGGTGGGTACAGTGAATTTTTTGATCTGGTTAAAACCTTGGTGGAAAGAAGATACTCAACCTTTGTGGATCAGTTACTAGTCACCTTGGCTTTCATGGGGGTGGAACGTTCCTAGGATAATGGACATAGCTCCACTGTTTCCATGGAATTAAAAATGGGCAGGAGAGCAGCTGTTCAACTATATGCAATACAGAGCTGATTGGATGCCTAAGTAGATGCCTAGGAGAATTCTGAACAAAAGCTTTGCTTTTCGTTAGCTCTTCAGGTTTATGTATTTGCTTTATAAAGAGCCTGGTGATATGGAATATTAGCTTTCTTATGTATTATATTGTGTGTGTGTGTGTGTGTGTGTGTGTGTGCGTGTGCGAGAGAGAGAGAGAGAGAGAGAGAGAGAGAGAGAGAGAGAGAGAGAGAGAGAGAGAGAGAGAGAGGCGCTTTGCTTTTTAGATCTGCTGGTACACAAAATGCTTGCTGACTGTGAAACCCCTCTTTCACAAAAAGAAATAAAGGCTCTGGGTTTCATCTCGGTGCCAGTCTCCTTTCCCTGCTGAGGAGTGACTGTGAAGCCTACTATAGTGGTGGGATGATCTCATCTCATTTACTAGTGTTCCTGGTACCCAGAGAAATGGATGATTCATATGCGGCCCACTGGCTATTAAGTAGGGCGGAAGGTGGGAACAAAATAGGGAATTCTTAGGGTTTTAAGAATCCAAGATTTCTTTCTCCTTCAAAAGAGAACAGAATGTTTTTCTGGCACCAAGGGAGAAAAATCAAAGGCATAAACAAAGATCTTTCAAAAGTAGTCGATATATTCACCTCCTCTCCCAATCACTTGTAATAAGAAGTTAAAATTGAAATGACTTTGAGGTTTCACCTCACACTTAGCAAAACTGGCAAAGATGTCAAAAACTGGAGGAAAGATAGGCACACTAATGCACTGCTAGGGGAGCTGAGAATTGGTCTAAACATTCTGAAATGCAATTTGGAATGATACTAAGAAAGTGACTGAGATATACATATTCCAGAGATGCCACTGCTAACTCATATACCCCAAGGAGCTCAAAGATAAAAGAAAGCTCCAATATACACCAAAATCATCATATCAGCACTTTTAGCCATGCAAAGATTTTGCAGCACAGGAAGCCTTAAAAAGGGATAAGAGTGAAGCAAGCAGAAAGAAACAGGATAACAACATAAAAGAACAAAAACCTGAAACAGGCCACTGTATCATTTTAATGACCAAGCTTGGCCACAGGCTGACAAAAGCTTCATTCTTTGCAGATGTGGGCCTATGGGTGTGGAACCCTGCATATACTTTCAGACTCTGGATAGTGTTGGTCAGTTGAGCTGAACTACTTCTTCTTTTTTGTTGTTAAGAGATGGTTCACTGAGAAGTCAGGGGAGGATAGATTTGGATATGATGGTGATATATATTAAATTTATATTATATTTATATAGATATCTGTATGTGTATGTATGTATGTATATATATATATATATAAATTTTAAAAATCACCTCTTTTAACTCAATTAAAAAAAAAAGCAACACTTTACTTCCAAAATTGCAAGTAATACATACAGTTGAAGGGATTGAATGAACTTCAATATAGTGACATTACATCTTAATTTAAGCTCACCACTGCAAATGTTTGAAAGAAGAATGCCAACTTACCGTTTCATAAAACTGTACCTGCTGCTCCAGATACAGGCGGATGACACTGTTATAGTCATATATCCGGTTACTGTGAAAGTGATTCATCTCCGCTGCAACCAAACCCAAGACATAAATCAGTTTAAGATTTCCCAAAGTAAATGACTCTCTTCCTGGGTGATGATTACTCATCCAAAGGAATTTAACCTTGCTGCCTTCAGAGCACACTCAAGCCCTCATCAGTGTATTTTACAAGAGATTGGGTAAAGAATGATAAAACTAAATTAAGCCAACGGCATACAAACATTTCTTGAGGAATGTAATTAATGTAAATTAGTGACTATCACAGAGAGAAGGCCTATGGGAGGCAGCTAAATGGCGAAGTAGATAGGTCATCTTCCTGACTCTAGGTTTTGCTCTGAGGGCAAAAGAGGTCAGGACCTGCCCATTGCCACAGCCAGCAAGTTTCTACAGGAGGATTCACACTCAGTTCTTCCTGGCTCTAAGGCTGGCACAATATCTACTACATGGCTTAGGTACCTTTCATTTTAGGTATTACTATGTTAAAAATGGGACAGAATCACATGAAGCTTGTAGAGAGGGATTCCTGCACGGGGCAGAAGAAAGTTGTAGAAGTTGTCAGTGTTTTCCGAGATAGGAAACTGACCACCCTGACAAACTGTTCTCTCTAGTTACCAATGCTCTCTTTGGGACTTTTTTTTTTTGGTGAGGCAATTGGGGTTAAGTGACTTGCCTAGGGTCACAAAGCTAGTTAAGTGTCAAGTGTCTGAGGCTGGATTTGAACTTAGGTCCTCCTGACTCCAGGGCTGGTGCTTTATCCACTGCACCACCTAGCTTCCCCTCCAATGCTCTCTTAGTTGCCAAATCTAACAGCCTTTTCTCAAGCCTTTCCTGACCTCCTGAAGTTATCTGACACTGCTGACTATTCCAGACACTCTATTCGCTGGGTTTCCATGACATGGCTCTCTCTTCATTATCCTCCTGCCTATGTGACTGCTGCTTCTCTGTCTTCTTGGCTGGATTGTTCCCCCTAACTGTGTGTATGCCTCAAAACCCCATCCGAGATTCTCTTTTCTCTCTATACCTTCTGGTAATCTCATTAGCTCTCACAGGTTCAATTAGCATCACTAAGCAGATGACTGAGGCTTAGGCCCCAGCTCATTCTTCTGAGTTCCAGAGCCACATCACCAATTACTTCCAGATATTTTGAACTGGCATCTCCAGCTCAATATGCCCCAAAGAGAACTCATTATCTTTTCTTTCAAACTGATCCCTCCCCTGAACTTCCCTACTGTTTAAGGGACCAGTCACCCAAGTTCACTACCTTGGGTCCATCCCCAGCTCTTCATTTTCTATTTTGTGTGTGTGTGTGTGTGTGTGTGTGTGTGTGTGTGTGTGTGTGAGAATGTTAAGTGACTTGCCCAGGGTCACACAGCTAGTAAATGTCAAGTATCTGAGGCCGGATTTGAACTAAGGTCCTCCTGAATCCAGGGCCGGTGCTTTATCCACTGCACCACCTAGCTGCCCCTCCCCAACTCTTCATTTTCAGCCAATGTATCCCATCCATCAAATCTTGTTCATATCTCTACGTTCTGTCACATATGACCCTATCTGTGCTCTCATATATTTCCCTAGTTCATAGGTTCTCATCACCTTTTGCTTGAATTACTGCAATAGCCTAATTGGTTTCCTGCCTCGAAAGTCTCTCTTCACTTTAATGCATCTATCCATAGCTAATAAAGTGATTTTCCTAAAGTGTAAAGGTCTGGTGGCTCAGTGGATAGAGGTGTCTGGCCTGGAGTCAGGAAGACTCACTTTCCTGAGTTCAAGTCTGGCCTTAGACACACTCTAGCTGTGTGACCCTGGGGGCAAGTCACTTAACCCTGTTTTCCTTAGTTTCTTCATGTGTAAACATGAGCTGGAAAAGGAAAAGCCAAATTACTTCAGCATCTTTGCTAAGAAGATCCCAGATGGAGTCATGAAGAGTTGGACACAAATGAACAACAAAGAGGTCTGACCGTACAAGCAACCTGCTCAAAACTCCACTGGAAGCCTATTACCTCTCAAACATTTCTGTCTGGCATCCAAAGCCCCTTCCTGCCTTTCTAGTTTTCTCCTCCATTAATGCCTTGCACACGCTCTACAATGACCCTATTGGACTTCTTGCTGTTCCTCACCCATGATGCTTCATTCCCCATCTCCATGCCTTAATACTGGCTCTCCCCCATGCCAGGAATGGTCTGTATCCTCACTTCTGAAACTTCCTGGAAGACCTGATTTTGCTCAAGAGCCAGCTCAAACGTCCCCACTGAAGGAAGGCTGTCCCTCATGTAGACACACTAGTGCCTCCCCCTCCAAGGTTATCTCGTCTCTCCTTTGTAGGTGTCTTCTCCATACCTATGCATGTCCATGTTGTCTGCCCTGGTAGAATATGGGCTTCCCCCTCCCTGGCACATACAAGAGGTGGCAACAGCTACTAACGTTCATATGGAGCTTTAAGGTTTGCTTTACAAGTATCACCTCGTTTGATCCTCCCAACAACCCTGGGAGGGCTTATCATTCAGTCATTTCAGGTGTGTCAACTCCTTGTGATGCGTTTCGGTTTTCTTGGCAAAGTTACTCTTATTTGTTACAAGGATTTTTCTTGGGGGGGGGGGAGGGAATGAATGCTTGATAGTCAAAATAAATAAAATTTAATTGAAAAATATGAACACCAGCACCAAGAGAGTGCTCAAATGCTTTGCCGTTTCCTTCTCCAGCTGATCAGATGGATGAGGAAAAATGAGAAAAATAGGGGTAAGTGGTTTGCCCAAGGTCACACAGCTAGTAAGTGTCTGAAGCCAGATTTGAACTCAGATCTTCCTGACTCTGGGCTGGGTGCTCTATTCACTGCACCACATAGTTTCACCATTTATTTATTTTTTGGTGGGGCAACTGGGTTTAAGTGACTTTGCCCAGGGTCACATAGCTAGTAAGTGTCAAGTGTATGAAGCTGGATTTGAATTCAGGTCCTCCTGACTCCAGGGAAGGTGCTCTAACCACTGCACCACCTAGCTGCCCTTTATTATTATTATTATTAGGTGGGGTTTTTTTGTGGTAAAGCAATTGGGGTTAAGTGACTTGCCCAGGGTCACACAGCTAGTAAGTGTTATGTTTCTGAGGACAGATTTGAACTCAGGTCCTCCTGAATCCAGGGCCAGTGCTCTATCCATTGTGCTACCTAGCTGCCCCCCTCATTTACAATCCTAAAAAAGAATAAAATTTAAAATATTGTACTGACTCTTTCTATAGGAAATACCAAACAAACTGGTCTTTATCTGCTGGGAAAACCAGCCCTGGTTTGCTTTAGCCCTCACAGCTTAACTAAGCTTCCGAGCAGCTCAAAATCTATTTCACAGGACAAAAGGGCTGGAACTTGAAGAACTGAGATGGGAAGTGGGGGTTCCAGACTATGGTGGCAACAGGATCTTCCAAACTTAACTCAGATGTGAAAAGCTAAAGCTAAAAGTGTTGGCAATGAGAACTAAAGAGGTGATGTCCACTAGCTATAAAGAATCAAGTACTTGGGGCAGCTAGGTAGTACAATGTATAAAGCACCGGACCTGGATGTAGGAGAACTTGAGTTCAACTCCAGCCTCAGACACTTGACACTCATTAGCTGTGTGACCCTGGGCAAGTCACTTAACCTCCATTACCCCACCAAAAAAAAGAACCAAGTACTAAAAAAAGTTTATGTTCAAGTAAACTGCCCATTGTGGCTGAACAGCCAAGTGTGATTAAATGTGATAAAGAGTCTGACTATGCTTGTGATCATAGGAAACACAGAAGCTTCTCAGGTAAAGATAAACTCACATTTTGGATTCAGCGGTCAATGTTCTTCAAAGTCATTCAGCTCACTACTATTTATATTTTAATTTCACTGCTATCCAACAGGGAGTTTCCACATTAAAAACAATTCCCTTGAGTACCAGCTGGTGATGATAAACCACAACTAGACAAAGAGTTTTCATATTTACCTTGTAGTGCATACGACATTACGCCCACACGCTTCACCATGTTTTGTTTGTCCTGGGGGGTGATCTTACTGGTTGCCACCAATTTATCACTTTCTTTCACCTTTTCTATTGCTCCCTGTCGAATACAAAATCGGACATCATTAGCTAAGTCAAGAAAAAACAAAAGGTTTCTATATGTCACCATTTCAATGAGAAAGAGGCTTCCATGTTCTAAAATACAGTGAAGCAGAGACTTGGGATTTCCACACTGTTCTGCCAAGTAACCAAACAGTTGGCAGCTTATCAAATAATGGGGAAGTCAACCAATGGCTTCTGAGAAGTGGAGTGATGTGATTAGAACTCTATATTATGAAGATCCATCTGGTAGTGGTGTATTGCATGGATCAGAGGGTGAAAAGAATGGAGGTGGGGGAAATCCATTAGGAGTCTACAGCAATGGTCAACTTGAGAGGAAATGAGGGACTGAACCACAGAGAGGCATTATATATAAATAGAAAAGAAGGCCAGATTGAAGAGACAGTGTGGAGCAATCCCAGGTGACTGATCAACACACAAACATGCTACTCACCTGCTTCACAGAGGTGATGTACTCATTAAGAATGAAACATACATTTTTTGGATATAACCAATGTGGGAATTTGTTTTGCTTGACAATTCATATTTATAAAATAAATTTTATTTATTTTGACTATCAAGCATTCATTTTCTCCCCACCCCAAAATCCTTATAACAAATAAAAGTCAAATAAAACAAATTCCCATGCTGGCCATGTCCCAAACTGTGTATCATTCTGCATGACAGGCTACCACCACTGATTATGTGTATTTATTACAAAGGTTTTGTGGTTCTATTTTTTCTTCAATGGAGAGGAGAAAATGTTTGATAATTAAAAAAAATTAAAAAGATGATGTGGTAGCTTGCTGATATGTATGTTCTGTTGGGGGTGAGAGTAGAGGTAGAGAAGGAATCATTCGGGATGGCATTAAAAAGATGGCATTAAAGTTTTGGGCTTAGGTATCTGGGAAGAACGACATTAACAAAACCAGAAAAGTCAGGAAGGGAATTTGATATTCTGCAATGTGTTGTTCCACAGACAAAGCAAACTTCTTACTCTGATAATAGAAATTCTTACTAAAAGCCAAATCATTCCAAGTTTTACAGTATGCCCTTCAAAACTGGGCAAAACTATGCATTCATACGGGCTTCTCTTCCCTCCATGCTATTTCAATTATTTAGAACCATGCCAAAATTGCCAAGCTGGGTTACAGGCAAACAATTAAAGCCTTTGACTGCCATACTGTTGAAACTCTGCTAATCAACATTAAAAACAAAAATGCCCCAAACCGACCCTAAACCACCATGACAAACTAAAATTCTAAAATAGTTAGGCTATGATAGCAGGTACAGGAAGAGAGAAACTAAATGAGCAACTGGAGATGGAAGAAGAATGAAGACAGGTCTATTGTAGGGAAGTGGTAAGTGAGCTGAGTCTGGAAGGAAGTTAGGGATTCTATGAAGACATAAAGAGGAAATGAACTGTAGGCATCAGGGGTGGGGGCACAGTATGTGCAAAGGCATGGAGACAGGAAATTGATTGTCACGGATAGGGAATAGTGAGTAGACTATTGTAGCTGCGATGTAGAGTTCATGAAAATGAATGTGTAATTAGTCAATTTTCTGAGATGGAACGAGGTTATGAAAGGTTTTAAATACCAAAAAGGCAAGTGTGTATTTGATCCTAGAGACAACAGGGAATCAGTCACTGGAACTTATTGAGAAGGGGAGTAACAAAATCAATCCTGTGCTTTAGGAATATTAATTTGGCAGCTGTGTGGAGGATGGTTTGGAGAGGGAAGAGACTGGAGACAAGAATACCAATTAGAAAGCAGCTGCATTAATCTCAATAGAGGTGATGAGGCTCTGAACTAGGGCTGTGGCTATGTGAGTGGAGAAAGGAATAGATAGGAGTTGTTTTTATTTAAAAATGCTTAAGAGTGGGGAGATTTATGGGAAAGTTAACCATCAAAGTTCTACTCATAAAACTTCTCTCATTAATTTCAGAGACAAACCAATATTGCTTTTATTTTGAGAGGAAGCACTCTGAGAACCAACAACTCAGGTAGTTTATGTGTTCCTATGAGCACAGGGTTATTGGGTTCATTCTCTTCCTATTGGGTAATTGGTTTTTATTAATGGCCTATATTTTTGTCTTTGAGACTTGTCTTAAGTTCATTAGGAAAAGAAAATGGTTTTGACTATTCCAAGACTATAAATGGGATTTTTAACTGAATAAAAGAATCACAAAAGCCATTAACAAATTGTCCATTATAGCACCATAATCATCACTACTGCAGAGACAGAAAAGTTTCAGGCAATGTCAGGTTACTTCAAAAGGAACACACACAGACACAGACACAGACACAGACACAGACACAGACACAGACACACACAGTCTCTCTCATTCCCACTCATTATAAAAGAATGTTAAACCAAGAAGACTAGTTGTTGATCTTCCACTCATTATCTTTGAAAAAATTTGTAGCAATGTTTTGTCAACTCCAGACCAAGATACCTTGTGAGCACCAATGATGTCAGGGAAGCAGCCAAGGAATCCTTTGTATTCATGATTACATTCCATCAGGAAATGGAGATCTTTCTTTGGCTAAAATATATATATGTTGGTTATTAGTGACAGATAAAATAAGAAAAAAATCATTTTTACCCATAGCCTACAAAACAATTAAGTCTGAGGTGTTGTGTTTTAAATGTTCAACTAGATTTTTTTACAAGAATAACTGAAGCAAATCTATTTTTATAGACTATTTCACAAAAATTAAAAATAAAACATTTAAAGTAGCCTCTAAAATGAGCAACTTTAGAGTGACACAAAATGAAAAAGGACTACTATTTATGGTTTAAATAAAAGTAAATATTTCAATTCTTTTTATGTCTCAGATATGTATTTTCAGGGACCTTAAGAGCTGTTCTCAGAGGAATACTGATGATAATCACTAGGACAAGTACTTTAAAAAGTAGGAAGAAAAGAAGCAAACAAGGATTTAGTAAGTGCCTACTAAGCTAACAAAGTGATTTTTCTAAAGGGTAGAGGTCTGGTGGGGTTCAGTGGATCTGAGTGCTGGGCCTAACGTCAGAAGACTCATCTTCCTGAGTTCAAATCTAGCCTTAGACACTAGCTCTGTGATCCTGGGCAAGTCACTTAACCCTTTTTGCCTCAGTTTTCTTATCTGTCAAATGAGCTGGAGAAGGAAATGGCAAACCACCCCCCAGAATCTTTGCCAAGAAAACCCCAAATGGGGCCACAGAGAGGTCAAACATGACTGAAAAATGACTGAACAACAAGAAGTTAACTTATAAAAAAAGCAGTTACTGTGCATGTTAGGATGTGTCATATGTATTTTTAATAATAAAGCAATTTCCCATTTTTCTAAGTCATCTGAAAATACTTTCGTGAACCTAGAAAGTAAAAGCTAAAACTGAAAAAGCAGCACACTTGAAAAGATGCTCCTGTACAGGGTTTTCTTCAAAAAACAAGCAGAAACTGAGGCTACTGAGGATTAAATTATATGAAATGGGATTACGCAAATTCTCTCAAAGGGGGAAGGAACTGATTTGTAATTATTAGTGAAAATTATCCACGTCCTTTAACTCAGACCAGCACAATCACTGCTCTAGACTATTACACGAAATAGGACCATAATGATGTTACTGAAAACCAGGAAGCCAAATTTAAGAAAGTCTGATTTCTTAAAATTAACTTTTTGCTTTTGGTTTTCATAAGAACAGAATATCTTTTTGTTTGTTTGTTTTGGGGGGCAATGATGGTTAAAAGTGACTTGCCCAGGGTCACACAGCTAGTGTCAAGTGTCTGAGGCTGGATTTGAACTCAGGTCCTCCTGAATCCAGGGTCAGTGCTTTATCCACTGTGGCACCTAGCTGCCCCAAGAACGGAAATATCTGAAAAGAGGAAACTTTCTTCCTGTAAACCACACACCAAGGAACCGTGTCCTGGGCCTTCTTTTTGCTTAGAATTATGCTGTGATGTGAACAAGCAAGCCACATTCATACCTGCTCTGCCACAAGATTAGCAATTTCTTCATAAGTTTTTCCTGCTTCTGTAATTGCATCATTGAGGTCTGTTTCACCTGAAAAGACAATTGCATTTACTTCAATGATACATCAGGACTAAAAGCAACAAAAAGAACTAAGAAAAGATAAAGGATTCTGATCTCTATTGTTAAGATTGTTAGATATCTGCAGAAATAAATATAAAAGAATTTGAGCAAAGTGTTTGATGTTGGGGACTTCCGACTTGGCTACCTGAATAGCTTTTTGAACAATACTTCTATGTTGAATGACTTAAATGATATAATGCACATCAACACAATATACTTCATAATTAATGTCTGAGGCAATTTTATAACATCGAATAGTGTCACACATATTTTAGACATTTGATAATGACTGATTAGTAATTATGAACATAGATAAGACTTAATGTTGAGGCAGTAAGGCAATGGAACAGAATCTCCCATAGGAAGCTGAGAAAAAACTGACAGGACAGTAACTTTGCTATGATTCATTAGGACGGCATTATGCTGGTGACCATGTAAACAGTATTAGCAGAGTCAACTTTTCCCTCATCTCCATCTATTAGCTAGTCTGCTTTCCACTTGTCTGCTCTTCCTCCCTCCCTCCCTCCCAACCCTGTGCAAATCTTTACAAAAGCTTAAGAATGGGAAGGGGGGCAGCTAGGTGGCGCAGTGGATAAAGCACCGGTCCTGGATTCAGGAGGACCTGAGTTCAAATCCAGCCTCAGACACTTGACACTAGCTGTGTGACCCTGGGCAAGTCACTTAACCCCCTTTGCCCCATTAAAAAAAAAATGGGAAGGAATCTGAGAATGCATCTAGTCTAACCTGTACCTGAATAAATGTTCTTATGCTGAGAAATGGTTATTCAAATTCAATCTAAAGACTTCTAGTGAGGGGCATACAGAAAAGGCTTCTCACAGGAGGTGTCTGAGCCTTGAAAGAAGCTAGAGATTCTGAGGTGAGTGGGTTAGGCATCACACAGTCAGCCTGTGTCAAAGGCAAAGAAGTGCTGAGTTTGGAGAACTGCAAGTAGGCCAGTGACTTGGAGACAGGGTGGGTAGATATAATTAGATTTCTGCTTGAGGATCATCTCTGTTAACTGTTATCTGTATTAGGCCGTGACAGGAACGTGCTAACTGCCAATTAAGGTCAGCTGAACAGATTGTGCCACCCTGCCCCCCCCATCACCTGAGATAAAATAATTTCCTGTCCAGTTTTTCCATAACTCCTCCACACTTAAAGGTCCACTTTCTAAAAGCCCCATTTCTTTTTTTTTTTTTAATGTATGAGGTATTTTATTTTTTCCGTTACATGTAAAGATAGTTCTCAACTTTTGTTTATACATGCTTTACAATTTCAGATTTTTCTCCCTCCCTCCCCTCCCTCCCCCCTCCCCTAGACAGCAGGTAATCTGATATAGGTTATATCTATATATCTCTATACATATACATATAGATATATATATACACACATATATATACACATAATAACATTACTCCTATTTCTGCATTAATCCTGTTACAAGAGAAAAAATCAGAGCAGTGATGCAAAACCTCAAAATAGAAAGAAAAAAAGAACAGCACCCAAAACAAAAGAAATAATATGGTTCAATCAGCATCTATACTCCACAGTTCTTTCTTTCTTTTTTTTCCTTGGATTTGGAGATCCTCTTCTATCATGAGTTCCCTGGAGCTCTTCTGTACCATTGCATTGGTGAGAAGAATATAGTCCATCACAGTAGGTCAACACTCAATGTTGATGATACTGTGTACAATGTTCTTCTGGTTCTGCTCATCTCACTCATCATCAGCTCACGTAAGACCCTCCAGGTTTCTCTGAACTCTTCCTGCTCATCATTTCTTACAGCACAATAGTATTCCATTGTATTCATATACCACAACTTGTCCAGCCATTCCCCAATTGATGGGCACCCCCTCAACTTCCAATTCCTTGCTACCACGTAACAAATATTGTTGTACATGTAGGTCCCTTTCCCCCTTCCATGATTTCTTTGGGCAAAAGACCTAAAAGTGGTATTGCTGGGTCAAAGGGTATGCACAGCTTTATTGCCCTTTGTAAAAGCCCCATTTCTTGCTCTCCTTTTGTCATCCCCATCCCCAGTATAAGTTCCCTAAAGGAAGGGACTATGGAAGACATCTGATCCAACACCTTCATTTTCTAGATGAGGAAACCAGGTTTTAGAACATGTCCAACATCAAACAGGTGGGAAGGCAAAGTCAAGAAACCAACCCAAGTCACTGGACTTCCAAATCACCTCTGAGCCTGGCACAGAGGGCACAAACACACTGGCTGAACTTAACTGAATTTTGGTAGGTCCTAAGAGGTGGAGATTAGAATCTGTAAGCCCAGCTAAGTGCTCCCATGACTCACTTTCTAAATGTTCAGAAATCTGACACAGCTGGATAGTAGAAAGAAAATGTTATTTATACCAGACATTTATATATTTAAACAGATCGATTTTTAGTATTTGTCTCTTGTATCAGAGGCAGCATGGTACACTGGCTAAAGAGCTAAGATGCTGGTTTAGGAAGACCTGGTTTGCCACTGGCTATGTGATCTGTCAAATCACTGAACTGTCAGTGGCCCTGGCCACTCTCTAGACTATATATTACAGAGAAGGTGGCAATCTGTATTGGGGTAAGGGACATTTCTCACTGGGAGTTCACAGCCCTCATAAAATCAGTCAAAGAACAAAACAAATATGTTCCATAGCATAAAACGAAAAGGAACAAAATGAAGTAAATATGCAATGAAAAGCAGTAACTTATTTGCAGAGACAAAGCACTTATTAGCTCCAATACAATCTATCAACCTCAGTCTCCCTCGGAAGCAAAGATTATAGTTGTGTTCTACCATGCCAAGTGCCATGGACTTAATTCAACAAAACACAAAAGAGATGGATCCAGGAGCAACTAAAGGAAGGTAAACTAGCAGAGCACAAATTACACCCCCTTTCAAACTGCTCTCCTCCCTCCAATCTTTCATCATTTAGATTCTCCATGTCTCTATTTTTCATAAAACACAATGAAATAGGATGCTGATATTTTCAAAGATTCTTACTGTGACTATGTTAGCCAGTTTAAGCCGTAGTCACAAAGACGTTCAAGGATAAGATTCTTGTTTGAGGTCCAGATCCTGTGGAAAGTTTTATAACAAAGATGCTAGGTATTGGACAAGCAACTGAAGACTTGCTGGAGATACTAGAGGGGAGTTCTGGTTTATAGACTACACCAGTGGAGAGGGGCAGAGCTTTTAATCGACGTCACTCTCCCAGAGCACAGCGCCTACTCTTTGGTCCGAGGCATGCCTGTCATAGTTATCAAGTGATTGAGGTCAGGGGATGGGTATGAAAATTTTGCTAATAGTATCTGTGCAGATGCCCCACCCATAGGTATCCAGGTGCCCTGCCAACACCCAATTCAAAAGGGGGTAAGGTTGGGACCTTGCACAACAGATGTGTGGGGGGTGGGACACTATAGATTAGGAATTTTGAGGGATAAAAGTAGATGTGGTTGTACTGGGAACAAAGCCCTAACTAGCTGTCAGGAGGAGGGCAGGACAGGACCCATTCCCCCACCCCTTGATCAGCTGATCACAAACTCCTTGGGACTAGACCACGGCTTCCCCTTCGGAGAATACTGGATTAGATGATGGTCTGAGGTCCCAATTTAGATTCTATGATACCACATATGTCTCCGTTTATACACAAATACATTAAAAGATGTACCTTGGTAGCCACTAGAACTGAATACAGTTGCTAAACACTGCAAGGCTTTTCCTATCTTCTGATATTCCTTGGGCAATGCTAAGAAAAGAAAAGAAATAATGATTAGTTAATCTTCTGCAGATAAAAACTTATCCCAACTATGATCTATATTCAAAGCAACTTATGTTAGTCAATATAACACCCATATCTTTTTTCTGTTTAATAATTTTCTCACTCTTTAGCTATTACATTTACCTACAATGGGTTGCTGTTTGTATTTTAATATTGCCACTGCATGGCAGATTAGTTGCTGGGAAGGCACAAGGAATGTATCATGGCACACTAAAGTGGTTTGGTAGAAAGACAATGGACAAGAAAAGCCACAAGAATTGGAACAGCACTTCAGGGTTTGCAAAGCATTTTAACTATTTTTTTCTGATTTGGGCCTGAATAGAACCACATCATGGAACCACAACTTCTCACTCCCTAGCAGTGTGACCTTGATCAGGCCACCTTGCCTAGTGAAGTTTGCATGGCTAGTTCATAGTGTGCCAGGCTTGGAGGCAGGAAGACCTTTATTTAAGTCCTGCCTCTGACACTGATTACCTGTGTAACCTGGGCAAGTCTCTGACTTCTTCGGGGTTTGACTTTCTCTATTAAGTGAGAAAGTTGGACTCTGATCTCCAAGGCACTTTCCTGTTCTCAAACTCCTATGCTCTGATTGCAACAGATCTGAAAATTCAAAGTTCTTTCAAATTCAATAGATTTGAAAGAACTCAGTGCAAAACAACATTTAATGGACTTTCCCATTTATCTGCATATTCCCACAGTTGATCTCTTGCCTCAGAGAAGAAAAACAACAACAGTATTCACATTTGAAAATTCACGTTAATACTTATTAATAGCTAGTTAGCTTTTGGAGCAGCTAGGAGGCTCAATGGACAGAGTGAGTGCTTGGCCTGGAGTCAGGAAGACCTGAGCTCAAATCTGATCTCAGACACTTAGTAGCAAATTATTTACTCTTAATCTACTGGAGAAGGAAACAGCAAACCAATCCAGTATCTTTGCCAAAAAAACCCCCCAAAACCAAAAAAAACAAAAACCCACCCATGGACAGTACTATGCTATGGTCCACATGGTCACAATGAATCAGACACGACAGACACGACAGAATAAGAACAACAAAAGTTAGCATTTATATAGTACTTAAAGGCTTGCAAAGCATTTAACTATAATTTTACCCTTATAACTACCCTGGGAAATGTTTGCTATTATTATCTCCATTTTATAGGTTAGAATACTGAGGTGAACAGACAATAAACAACCTGACCAGCTAGTAAGTGTCTGAGGCTGGATTTGAACACAGGGTTTCCTGACTCTAGGGCCAGAACTCTCTCTTATGGGCCACCTCTAACACAGTCAAATACTTGGCAAAACTATGAGATGGACAAACCAGACTAAAAAGTGTAGACTGTAGCAATCAGGGGATCTGGGTTGCAACTAAATAAATCTGATTAGATGCATCACATTTTCTTTTTAGGACTCTGGTTCCACCATCTGGAACTGAGCATGATATTGGCCATGTATTTCACAAGCATGGCATGGCTTCAGTGTGGGTCTTGTATTTATCACCAAAGAAATAAATATCTTAAATACAAGCTTGTTAGGCTGCCATACATATAAGCATCTACATCTACATACACATATATAGATGATTACATCAGATTTGGCCAATGAAATGGTATATTTTTACCTTTTCTCTCTCGTCATTCATTTCCCAAATCTGATGCAATCATTCACATACCATACTCTTTTTCAGAAGAGGACACAAAAGGGTTTATAAAGGACAAATTAGAATTCAATAGTTTAACTGGACCTTTGATGTCACTGCCTAAGCAATTAGTGTTGGCCATTCCAAGTACGGGGTGTCTCAAAAAGTCTATGTAGTTTTAAGCTTTAATGGTCTAAAAGTTCACTAAGATTCTTGGGTTGCCCTTTACTTCCTTTACAAGAACACAGAATTCTGAATTCTGTCCAGGCAAGTGGGAGTGCAGGGTGGGGAGGATGGATGGAGGAGAGAAGGAGCAATACCCGAATAGACAAAATACTTGGGAGAAATGGCAGGTAAGAGGGGGTGCTATTCTGCTTCCAGTCTCTCCATCTGTGTGCTTGTGTGTGCATGTGTATTTTGACTGTTTCACCACAAATAAAATTCTCAGAATCCCTGATATCCACAGATATTGCTGCCTGCAGACTTTGGTGGGTGACTCACAGACCTTTTGTCTAATTTGTTTCAGGAGTAGGGGAATGATGGGGCTAAGAGCTGAACCCCAGGGAGTAGCGAGATACCTACTACTTTCCTTCAGCTGTGCAACCCTAGACAAGTCAACTAATCTCTCTAAACCTCGGCTTTGTTGTCATCTATATAAAATGGGATATACTTGTACTACCTGCCTCAAACAAGGATGGGCTTTTATGGTTCAGGGAACGGTGGGTGCACTGCCACACAGTAGTTTTTTTTTGTAAAAATATTTTCTTTTGTCTATAAGTTATTTATTATGGCCAAAAGCATGGATGTTGTTATTGTTTTTTTTTTAGATTTTAACACTTGCTGACACGACTTTTCAGACTTAACTTCTATATTCAGAATACATCATTAGATTCTCTTTGCCATGGGACAGAAGCAAAGCTGTCATTACTTCTGACAGATGTCCCTCCGGCAGGGGCAGCTGGCTTGTCAGCAAATCCTAAGTGATTTTTTCTTTCTGATAAAATGTGACTATTTGAAAGAGCCTTGAAATAGCAGTAAGTACACCACAAATGCAATGTGTTACCTCTTTTCAATATTAAAAAAAGATCTCATTTGTGCTATTATTAGCCATCAGTCAGTCAGAAAACATTTAATAAGTGCCTACTATGAGGGGCAGCTAGGTGGTGCAGTGGATAGGGCACCGGACCTGGAGTCAGGAGTACCTGAGTTCAAATCCGGCCTCAGACACTTAACACTTACTAGCTGTGTGACCCTGGGCAAGTCACTTAACCCCAATTGCCTCACTAAAAAACAAAAACAAAAACAAAAAACAAAAATAAGTGCCTACTATGTGCCAGGAACTGTGCTTAGAGCAGAGTATACAAATATGAAAAAGAAAGACATTCCCTGCCCTCAAGAAGTTTCCAATCTAATAGGAGAAGACAACACACAAAAGCAAGCTGAAAATATATAATTTAATTTAATAATATATAATCTATAACATTCCATAGTATCTACTTTTTTGGGGAATATTTCTCTGATTTATCTTAGTTTTGGAAAGAACCCACATCTACAAACCTTTTAATTTTTTAAAAAATTTCTTTCTCTTTTAATAAAAACAGACAAAAGATGACCCAACTTGGTCTTGTGTTGAGTACCAAAGTAACAACAAATTATCAATATACTCATCTAGTTAAGAATACAACCGGTATTCCTTTACAATACATGCCTTTGTAACACACAATCTATGTTAGCCTTACTGCATCAGTCTGCTGCACTGGAAGCTGCATTTCCAGTTTTACCTTTAAACCTTGGGAGGCCCATGTCAATAGGTCAGCCTAAATATTGGGGAGAAAGGTCAACTTTCCTCTAAGGAGGCCAAGCTAATGGTCTGATCTGGCCGCCATTGTTCCCAGCTTGGTGGTAGCTGACAAGAGCTCATTTTCAATGGGGTGACTTGCATATAAATCTAGGCCTGAGGTAGTAATTAGACTACATGGTTATTATTACTAGAGCTGCCTATTTTCTCACTGCCCTTCCCCTCCTTGAGTCGTTTCCTCTGGTTGGGGAAAAGAGGAGGGACATCTAGCTTCTTCTAGAATTATGCTCATACTTATCTACTTTATATGCAAAGTACCAGTGCAGAAGTTTTATTACTGCTAGCTATTATTATTAGTAGTAATATTACCTTTTCAGGCTATTTCTAGAAATTGCAGAAATAGAGCCAAGCACATGCAGGGAGATCCAGGGGGAAAAAATGCATTGTGTAAATTCTCTCATTTATCTAAAATCACTTGATTAAAAACCAAACACACACCACAAAAAGCAGAGAGGGCATGGTCATAATAAATAGATGTGTCAGGGGGGCAGCTAGGTGGTACAGTGGATAAAGCACTGGCCCTGGATTCAGGAAGACCTGAGTTCAAATCCGGTCTCAGATACTTGACACTAGCTATGTGACCCTGGGCAAGTCAGTTAACCCCCATTGCCCTGCCAAAAAAAAAATTAAATTTAAATAAATAGATGTGTCAGTTTTTAAAGAAATACAGGATATTGGGGGCGGCTAGGTGGCGCAGTGGATAAAGCACCGGCCTGGATTCAAGACTGCCTGAGTTCAAATCCGGCCTCAGACACTTGACACTTACTAGTTGTGTGACCCTGGGCAAGTCACTTAACCCCCATTGCCCTGCAAAAAAACCCCAAAAAAACCAACAAGAAATACAGGATATTAAGAATCCATTTAGGGGCAGCTAGGCGGTGCAGTGGATAAAGCACCGGCCCAGGATTCAGGAGGACCTGAGTTCAAATCCAGCCTCAGACACTTAACACTTACTAGCTGTGTAACCCTGGGCAAGTCACTTAACCCCAATTGCCTCACCACACACAAAAAAAAGAGAATCCATTTACTACCCTAAAAACAATTATATATTTCTTTGGTGGTTCAGAATTTTAAAATGTCTGAGGTTTAGTTTTCCAGTTTTCACAAAATTGCTCCTTCAGTATTTTGTGGGTTAGATTAAAAAAAAAAGTATACAATGCAACAATTACTTGTCATAAAGGGCATCAGCAATTTAAATTGTCTGTCTATACCACCCAAAGTTAGAGTAGGTAATTTTTAAGTTATTCTGGGCATTCTGAGCAAATCCTATTGTTACACATGTAAAAAAGAGTCCCCCCAACCCTGTTCTCAAGGAGTGTCTAGCCAGTCTTAGGTGTTAAACTGTAACAATAGATGTAATTTTTTGCAAGTTTTGCTTTATATATGTTTATCTCCTTTGGACCTCAAAGCAAGCCTATGAGAGAGCCGTGCTATTCCCATTTTACACTTAAGAAGAAATAACCCTGTTTTAGAGTTACTGACTACAATTTTAATTGTCTGCTGCTGGGAAAGGCTCTAAGTTGTCAGGTTAACCACCACCACCACCACCACCACCACCACCACCTACTATTTTGGACACTGTGTGAGACACTTTTATAGATCTCATTTGATTTACAAATATTCTCATTTTAGCCTCACAATAACTCTGGGAGATAGATGCTATTATCCCCATTTTACAGACAAGGAAACCAAGGTAGACAGAGGTTAAGTGACTTGCACAGGGTCACACAGGTCGCAAGTGTCTGGAGCAGGATTTGAATTAGGGTCTTTGTGACTCCAGGTTATTCAATGCACCACCATTTCAAACTTTAACTACTCGTGAGTTGACTTACCTAACTTTTTAGGCATAATGAGTTCATTAATGTGGCAAAAATTCAAGACAACAACAACAACAATAACAAATTAATGGTCAATAAATGCCCAGAGGGAGACCTACGTCCTGTACACCGCTTCCAATGTTCTTGTCCCACTGTTAGCAGCTCCTTCACACCATCATCCATGGCTTTGGTGAACTTGCCAACAGCCTCGCATTTCTGTTCTCTGTGAAGCAAAGACAACCACTCAAAGTTTGATTAGACGGGAAGGCTCCTGGTTGTGTTTAAACAATGACTGACACCTGCTAATTGTGCCAAACAGCTGGACAAATTAGTGGAAAAATATCCACTAACTTTCTGTTTGGGGTCTGATAGCCTCTCTCTAATGGGGAATAAATATTTATTACCCATCATCCAGTCTACCCCTTCACCAAAGCCAAGAGTCCCCTCTCAATTATTCACTATAACAGCAACATATATGTATAACAAAAGATATACATTGGTCATTCATTCAATGCATTTATTAAAATTCTTCAATTGCTCATTCTAGTAGTAATTTCCTAAGATATCAATCCCTACTAAGTAAGTGATTATCTACTATTTGCAGATGTAGCTGCTGGTGGGCATATACACTGTTTACTGAATTATACAACAGAAATAATACAGAGTCAGAAAAAGACTTGTTTTTTTTGAAGTGGTCAAAAGAAGAACCTAATCAGTTTCAGTGCTGATGGGGAAGTGATATCATAATCTAGAATCACTATCTTAAATGGAAAAATTTGAATCTTTGTTTTCTATCTTCTGCAGAAATGTAGTGGAGTGGGGAATTAGCAGACATTGAGAGGAAGGGACCAATCCACAAAGCAGATGATTGAACTCCAATGATGGGAACTTGGCCGTCCATAATCTTTGCCTCCTGACATGGCAAGCCCAGATGTCATCTCCAAACTCACTTGCAGTCAAGGTTATACACATTGCAGTCTTCAGTATGATTTAGCACAAAGTTGAAGCTCAAATATTTGTGAATTTAGGAATGTATATATAGGCAATGATTTTTAGATGATGACATAAATCTGGGCTTTCATCCATTCAACCATGTGACCCTACCTTAGCCATTTTTCTGCTGTGCATTCCCTATCTGAAAATGAGAACTTCTGAAGAAGCTGGAAAGATGAACAAGGTAGGTCAATTCTAGGCTGCTTCCAAAAAAAGCATCATGTAAATTTAAGGCACATTAAAAAAAATCACCTTATTAAAGCATTGCTTACCACTTAGGCTTACATATGGCATAAAGTACATAAAAAATATATCACTGGGGCAGCTAGGTGGCACAGTGGATAGAGCACTGGCCCTGGAATCAGGAGTACCTGAGTTCAAATCCTGCCTCAGACACTGAACACTTACTAGCTGTGTGACCCTGGGCAAGTCACTTAACTCCAACTGCCTCACTAAAAAAACCAAAACAAACAAAATATTACTACTTTAAAATTGAATGTAAGACCTAGTTTCACAAGAGGCACACGTGATTTTTGCTTTAATGGTATGAAGAAAACATTAAGGGTTAAATTCCCAAAGAAATCTATCTGCATCTTTAGCTCACTTAGCCAAATCATAACATTCCCACTTTTTATTCAGATCTTGTTCTTTCCATCACCTATAAATTTGATAGCTAAGGCTAACCCAGAGGTAAGATGGTTTAATGTTTCTTTAAGATGAAATTCTATGAAATCAACACAACCCAATCTGTCATAACTGTAAATGAGTCATATCTTGTGGCTGGTTTAAGTTATTGTCAAAAGAGAACAATTCTGAATAGACCACTCACTGTCCCCTGAGAGTGTAACACTCAAGACTCTAAGATTTCTTTGCTTTTTTCATACAAAACAGATAGTGTTGAACCTCAGGGTCACGAAGACCTGAGCTCAAATCTAGCCTCAGACATTTCCTAGCTGTGTGACCCTGGGCAAGTCACTTAACCTCAGTCTTCTCATCTGTAAAATGGGGATACCAACACCCACCTCTCAGGGTTGTTGTAGGGATAAATATTTGTAAAGCCCTTTACAAACCTGAATGTACTATATAAATACTAGCTATTATATTTTCTAGAGGAGATAAGGTACTTTTTACAAGCTCTTATAAAGTATAAGGGAAGAAAAAGAGCTTCAGGGTTGCTTCTTTTAAAGCAAATATGCCAACAGGTTTTGGTACTGGTGAAGATAAAGCAACTGTCTGTTGGTTCTATAATACTTTGTTTCATCATTTTTATTTTTATTTTTCCTTTCCTTTTTTTGGCGGGGTTATGAGGGTTAAGTGACTTGACCAGGGTCACACATTTTTATAATCCTTTTAGAAAACCAGTCATTTAAGCATCAAACTTTAAAGAGGAAAATGACAGAGTGATGGTGACAGATCAGAGATAGGAACAAAGTCAGCTTGTCTTTTCCCTGTAAAATTTACCATGATCATGAAATTCTGTGGTAGAGGACAGACTAGACCTCACACCTAGTCCAACCCCTTCATTTTACAAATGAAAAAACTGAGCCTCAAGAAGTTAAATGACTTGCCCAGGGTCACACAATAAGTGGCAAAACCCAGATTTGAAGCCCTATTCCCGCCTCAAATTCAGTCCCCCTCCCCAACCCCAAACCTAAGGTGATCTCTTTATACTTTAAGATCTACCTTAGCTTGGTAATTTAGACCAAGTTGATGTTGACATGAATTCAAACTATGTATATATAACCTTTGTGAAAGGAGTCAGGAATTTGGTTCACATGGGGTCATGAGATTTTAGAGCTGAGAGACACACCAAAATATTACCACCACCACCTCTCTCCTGATAACTAATTTGTATACAGAGCTTCAAGGTTTTCAACCTTATGGTTCCAAATATTATTTTTGTTTGTTTGTTTTTGAGGCAATTGTGGTTAAGTGACTTGCCCAGGGTCACACAGCTAATACGTGGCTGAGGCTAGAATTGAACTCAAGTCCTCTTGACTCCAGGGACAGTGCTCTATTCACTGTGTCACCTAGCTACCTTATTTACTTATATAATTTCATTTAATTAATTTAGTCCAATTTCCCCTTTTTTACACATAAGGAAACTGAAGTCTATGTTGCCTCTGTAGACTCAAGTCATAATTATAAGAACCCTTGGGGAAAAAAGAACCCTTGAAGTGGTGATGTGCAGGTGTAAATTGTTTAACACCTTGCTATCACAAAAAAGGGTATATATTACAAGCTTTTATTTATTTTTATTTTCTTTTTTTGGAGGGGAACTGGGTGCCCAGTGTCACACAGCTAGTAAGTGTCAAGTGTTTGAGGCCCGATTTGAACTCGGGTCTTCCTGAATTCAGGGCTGGTGCTTTATCCACTGGGCTACCTAGCTGCTCCACATTACACACTTTTAAATTTAATTGGAATTATTAACATTTTCTTCATCACTTAAATGCTCCATCATTTTAAAGTCCAGACCACAAGGCAGACCTGTTTTTGTATTAGTGAGCTAAGTTTTTACATTTCTAAAGACAGTAAAATTTTATTTATAGGTTTATGAATTTACAGAACACTTTCATTTACATTCTTAGCTCACTGGCCTGCTGACCACAGTTTGTTGCCCTCCAGTCTAGACAACCAATGAGAACATAATCAAGTCCTGATTTAAAGCACTTGTCCATTTTTAAGGTGTAAATGCTCATGCTGAAAATTTAACAACGGGGTTCAGGTTTTAGCTGGCTCTAGCACACTCTGAGGTCAACTGGGCCAAGCCCTTCAGGTATATGAAGAGAGAACATTGCATTTGGAGTCCGAATACCTGGATTTACTTTCTAGGCCCTGCCACTCACCACCACCACCACCATTATTACTGGATTTAAAATGAGTACGGGAGGATGACATGGGACATATAAGTCTCAGTTTCCTTATATGTATTAAAAACCAAAAAAAAGGGGGAGGAAAATGGATCAAATGAGAAGTGCCGTGTCACTCTTAAAGAACTATACAAATGTCAGTTATGACCATGTCCCTCCTAACTGATTAAATATGGACTAATTTCCTAACCCATTTCACAGAAGCTCTTCACCCAGTTTGAATTCAGGTCTTTATCAACTTGGTCTAGATTGCCATCCCATGGGAAGGGAAAAAGGAGACAGAGATGGAAACTAAGATAGTGTGGCTTACATTTCTATCAAGTCCAGGTCTGGGGCTTCTGGTTCCATGGTTGAAAATATCATAACACCCACCAGCTCGTCTTTCTCAGCCTTCCTTTTCCCGGTTTTCCATTCCTAGAAATAAGAACATTATAATGTAAAGGAGTAATTGCAAAGACTTTGTCCTGTTTGTTCCCAGGGCATCCATTTAGCCAGTGGTAGCAACAGCACAGAGGGATATAGATTTGACCATTCTGCATCTTTAGCCTCTTCACTTAAAAGTTAATGTTGGCAGGGCACCTAGGTGGGTGCAGTGGATAAAGCACCAGCCTTGGATTCAGGAGGACCTGAGTTCAAATCTAGCCTCAGACACTTGACACTTACTAGCTGTGTGACCCTGGGCAAGTCGCTTAACTCTCATTGCCCCGCCAAAAAAAGAAAAAAAAAAGTTAATGGTGATAACATTCCTTCAAATGTAAACTATAATATGACCTAAAAAGTCTCCAGTATATTACTAAACAGATGGCTTGTAAGCAGTGTGGCATAGTATAGGGTGCTGGACTTAGGAATCAAGAAGACTTGGGTTTAAATCCTGCCACAGACACTCACTAGCTATATGATCCTGATGACCTTTAAAGATCTCTTTCTAGCTCTTAATCTATGATCCTATGTGGGTCCTCACTGAAACCTGCTTAGAAAAGCAGATTGTACTCATTTAGGGCCAACAAATACTTTCCTTCCTCTGTGCCTTTGCTACTGCCACACCCCATGCCCGCCCCCAACATTTTCACCAGCTAAAAACCTAAATGCAAACAATACCCTCCTAGGCTGAATTCAAATGCCATTTCTTCCTATGAAGTCTTCCCTCATCTCCCCAGCCTAAAGTTGATCTTCTCCCTTTTTTCAAACTCTTAAATATCTCCTTTATTTCTCTTTCATTCACTTTCGCTTTATTTATCGTTGGATATATATTTTATCCCAGGTAATTAGATCACGGGGGCATGAAGAATCAGACACTGCTGAAAGATGACTGAACAACAATTAGATCATATGCATCTTGGCAATGGAATCTTATTCATTTTTGTATGAGGCGGCTAGATGGTGTAGTGGAAAAAAGCCCCGGGTCTGGAATCAGGGAAGGCCTGAATTTAAATCCAACTTCAGACACTTATTAGCTGTGTGACCATGGGAAAGTCATTTAACTTTAGTCTGCCTCAGTTTCCTTATCTGTAAAATGGGAATAATAGTACTGACATCTGAGGGCTGTTGTGAGGATAAAATGAAGGGTTATACTGACATTAGCTATTATTACTGTATCCTAAGGGCTTAGAATGGTTTCTTGCGTGTTAATAGGTATGCCACAAATTCAACAGAACCCAATTCTTTTTTTCCCACTGAGTTAATGACTGGTATGTATATGCAGCATATCTGGATTTCAGCCAGAAAAATGACAGAGTCTCTTAGGATACTTTTGTAGAAAAGAAGGAGAAATGAGGGTTGAATGATTATAGTGAGGTATATTTCTAGATGACTGAATTGCTATACCAAAAGGGTGTTGATTAATGAACCAATGCTAAGATGGGGTGGGGGCATCTAGTGCTCTCTGCTACAATTCTATCACTTTTAGCAGTTTAGTCATTTTTAGTGGTTTCTGTCTTTTCATGACTCCATTGGGGGTTTTCTTGGCAGAGATACTGGAGTGGTTTGCCATTTCCTTCTCCAGCTCATTTGACAGATGAGGAAACTGAGGCAAACAGGATTGATTAAGTGACTTGCCCAGGGTCACACAGCTAGTGTGTGGGGCCAGATTCAAACTCAAAAAGATAAGTCTTCCTGACTCTTGGTCTGGTCCTCTCTATTAACTGTGCCATTTAGCTGCCTGGGTTAGCAGTTGGCATCTTATTTAAACTGGAAGATGACAAAAGCTGAGACAGTTCTTATGTTGGATGATAGAATAGGTATCCAAAAGAATCTTGAGAAGCTTGAAGAGTAGACAAGAAATCCCTGATGAACCTCAGAGCTGTCCAAAGTTGGGATACCATTTCAAGCTGAGATGTGACACCTGCTTTTCAGAGATGCTTTAGAAAGGAGTCCTGCACAGGACAATCTCTAATACCTCTTTTAATTCTACCATCCTACACTTCCAAGGGTCTGTAATGTTGTCCAGGTTAGGAAATTTCTGCAACTTATACAGGTCAGAACTCCGTCACTGTGAAGGATTTAACTGATAAATTCTCACCTCTGGGTTCATCAGGCACTCAAAGATGAAGTGACTTACAAAGGGTCACACCTAAAGGCTACATCTGAACTCCAGTCCCATTCCCAAGCCCAGCACTCCATCTAGGTATACCATACTGCCTACCCCTCCATAAGATCCCTCCCAGTTCTAAATATATGATTCTACATGATATGATTGTAAAATTATGAAATTGTTACAAGCCGCACAAGAAAATCATCACATTGCTTTAAGCATTCCATTAAGATTTTCTGTAGCAATCTTGCAGACAACACTTATAATATGTAGATACACAAACAAGTGTGAAGGACCCCATTGTTTCCTTGTTCTCTCACAGTATGCACACATACACAGACCAGTGAGAGAAGGTAGAATGCTTAATTTGACTTCATAATTATATTTTGTAATCAAGTGTTCACCTAACAAGAAATGCATCTTAAGAAGTCAGCTAGAATATGGGGGCCAAAACAAAGACTCAAGGAGGGTTACCTGCTACTGAAATTTCTGCACTTATATTCTAAAATGGCCCAAATAATTTGATTCATTTCATAGGATTTATATGCTTCATCCATATTTTGTTGCTTCTGACAGAACTCCCACTTTCTCTTTGCAAAATGATGCCTTTTAAAAAATTGATCAACCCCACTACCCACAACTCTCCTTTCCCTTCCTACAAAGAGTTGAACAAAAACAATTGATACAATGTCCACTCCTGAAAACCTATACAATATTCTGTTTTTGCATAAATTCCCTGTTCTCTGGGACTAAGACTATTTTCATACTTACTCAAAGGTACAGCTTGCTTTTTAGTGGTTTTAAAATTTACACTATTGTAAGTAAAATTCATAGTAATGGCTGTGCTTATTTCAATATGCATCAGTTTATACATATTTTTGTGTTTCTCCAAATTCCTCATTTTTGTCATTATTGCAAAATAACACTCCACTAATGGACAGAATGGATGGTCTTACCATCTACTGTAAGGATGTCCACTCTAAATACTGCCATCTACCCCTCTAGCTGAACCCTTCTATAGGTGTCATGTGTCCCTGATAGAAGGTGAAATTCTTCAAAGTAAAGACTGTTTTGCTTTTCTATTTGTATCCCTTGAATTTATTAGCAGTGGTTGAAAATACAAGCAATGCTTAAAAAAAGGTTTTTATTTATTCATTCTATCATGTCAGTTTGCTATTTCTTAGTCAGTGGGCAATCATTTTACTTCCAGTTCTTTACTACCATAACAAAGTGTTGCTTGACTACATTTATGTAAAATGTACATTTTCTTTATAATAGCGTAAACTTTGATGAAGGGTAGGTGGCCGCTGACAAAAGATGGTTGCCTACTAGGAACACAGGGATCAAGACACATTTTTCTGTTCACCACAAAAGTCAAGTCACCCATTAGAAAGCCAGTTAAGTCTATAAAATCTATTTTCTCTTCTATTTAATTTTGTCCTAAGGGCAGAAGGTTGGAAGTTACTGTAAGATGTCAACCGGCCAGTCCATTTCCTTGGCTTTACAACCTAGACGATCCAAATGTGTTCAGTATCTGGCCTATTTTAAAAAATCCTTAGGGAGACACTAATCTTCCAATTCTTTCTGATCTACGGCATCTTTCTGATCTTCCAACTACAGGTTCATGTGGATTTCCTCTTACCCTGTTTTAAAGGATGACCAGAGGGGGCAGCTAGCTGGCACAGTGGATAGAGCACTGGCCCTGGATTCAGGAGGACCTGAGTTCAAGTCCAGTCTCAGACACTTAACTAGCTGTGTGACCCTGGGCAAGTCACAACCCTCATTGCCCCACCAAAAAAAAAAAAAAAAAAAAAAAAAAAAGGATGACCAGAAGAAAAGTTCCCATTGCATTTAATAAAAGCAACTATTAAAATTGTGGTTTTTTGGTTTCTGTTGATCTTGGCCATTCAGTATCAGGAAAACCATTATGAAGTCATTTCCTACCTTTTCATCCCGGAAGTTCAAGAACTGCTGGAAAACTTCACTTTCTGAGATGACAGGATGACGACACATTCTAGTCATCCATGCCTGAAGTCTTTCCATTCGCATTTTTATAAATTCTTCTTCGAAGCGGCCTAGAAGAATCACATTAGGATAAATAATGTAGTTTTGCCACAAGGCATAGTTAGTTATTATGGAGAACAGAAAGGCCATTTATATAGCTGGTTTTTAATAAACGCAAAACCTATAAGATGACAGCACTCCCCCAAAGGAATTTCTAACTAATCTAAAAAACTACTACTGGAGTACTCAAAGCCCATCCTGGAAGAATGAGAAAGGCTCTTTTTTTAGTTTCTGAAAATGGAATGCATTCACTAACACTAATACATTCAGCAACACAAAATGCCATTTTGTTGTATCTGACAGTATCAATAATCACAGCCTGAGTGCTATTTTCTTGAAGGACCTCCAAAGCACTCAGCTACTTCAGACTAAACTGTAATTGAATCTAATGGGCCACCTTGTTTGCCACTAACATTATGCTAGTTCCTGGGTAACAGTAAATAACAGAACATGACTGACCTCCCTTCTCCCCTCACTCAAACACACACTAAAAGTAAAAATAAATGCAAAGTTACAGAAGCGGAAAACAAATTTAAAATAGGATTCAGCAAGCAATTCTTACAATTTGCATGAAATGTTTATATTTGTAGAAATCGACCTGTCAAAAATGCTGCATGTGTTCATTTTCTATAAATACAGGAATTGTGCAAACACCACAAGAACCAATGCAGAAAATGCACCATTTTTCTCCTTTTGCCTTTTAGAAATTGCCTTGAAAACAAAAAATACCTAACTATGGAACAAATGCACTGCTGGGAAATACTTCTTTCAAATTCATGAGCAATGACTCCAAAACAGAGCCCTTAAAAAGGATGACTTCTTGCCTATAAATGCAGGTGTAATTCAGGACACCTCAATATTCAACACAGCTTGAGACAATTGTAAAGCAAGGTTAATCAGTCAAAAAGCAATGAACAGAGGGAATGATGAAACTTGATGTAGTATTAAAAGGAAATAGTGTGAAAATCAAGAGCTATTTTGTAAAAACTATTTTAACAGAAGACAGCAATCCACATAGAACTGAAATATGTCTGCCACTGCATTATTCACAACTGAATAATTATTGTGGCTGTGAAAGGCCAAAGAGGGGTAAGAAGTGAGGTAGTTAACAAGTTCATCTCTAGGTTACTACATTCCCTAGGGCTTTGCTAGCAATTGACACAATGATTTTGGACAGTTCTGTGCAGAAGTTTTCTACTAGAGAAATTCAGTCTTTAGTATCTCACAGATTCTTCAAAACTTGACTTCCTCTCAGGCTGTTTCTTCAAATGGTAAAATGAAGTGACTGGATTTAGATGACTTTAAATAACACATACAGTAGCATTGCTGTGAGGCTCATATTAGATAATGAATGTAAAATGTTCAAAAGCCCTTTATAAACTTCAGCTTTTATTAACACTAATGTCCCCTTTTAAATATTACATTCTTTGTGATTCAAGGATTAATATTAATATAAGGGGGAAAATGTCATACAATGTTCATTTTTAGTCCAAATCTTTCATTCTGTGTCTAAAGATTTTTTTCCTTGTAAAGAATAACTGTTAAAAATGGAATTTTCAGTTGGGTAAGCAATCTATTTAATATAAGATGTTTTGGGTATAGTTCATTTAACTAGACATTAAATGAATTTCTTGAGCATTTTGAACTTCTTAAAGGTAGGCATTACACAAATAAGAAGACTAAGAAAATACAATATTAAAATTAAAGTTTTTTTTAAGTGATATAAATATGTTATCTCATTAACCATCATCCTTGTCTCTACAAAAATAAAAACAAAATGGCAGCTTGGAATTTTGCTTTGAAAATATAGCTCAAACCATCTTTTAAAAAATATGGCCTCCAGAGGGGCAGCTAGGTGGTGTAGTAGATAAAGTATCGGCCCTGGATTCAGGAGGACCTGAGTTCAAATCCAACCTCAGACACTAACTTAACACTTACTAGCTGTGTGACCCTGGGCAAGTCACTTAACCCTCATTGCCCTACCCCCCCCCCAAAAGATAATATAAAAAAACTTGATTGGGATGCTAGCTGTGTGACCCTGGGCAAGTAAGTCACTTAACCCCCTTTGCCCTGGGAAAAAAAAGAGGCCCTTTAAGATTCCTTGACCTCAAAGGGGTTCCTTTTAGATATAAGACAGCCCCTGAAATTCATGCCATCAGATTATAATGACTTACATACAGCAATGTCTATGGACCTTCCTTTAGTAACCTGCACAAAATATTTCATGATATTCCTCATCGCCTAGGGGAGGGTACAAAAAAAATGCCAAGTCAGTGTAAATCTCACAAAAACAAAATAAAACCACTAAAAGAACAGCAAAAGGATCTCTCCCTTGGAGAAAGATTTAGGGAAGCAATACCACTTTTTTTTTTTTTTTGCAATGCCACTTTCTTAAAGGTTTTAAATAATCAACTTTGGAATTCAACATAGAGTTACATTGCCTCAAATTCCACATTAGGATGGAAAGCACACTAAAGAAATACTCCATTTACCTAATCACTAGCAGTAGAGTAATGTCCATTTTCTACCAAAAATTTGCCCTGCCCAGAATCATTTTGCTGGCAGAGTAAATATGTCTCAATTATGACCTCTTTGTCCAGCAGCATTTTAAAGTAAGACCTAGAGAGTTCATCGAAAGGTAACTTCCATTTCTCTATTTTCAAAGAGCTTCATTTAATCATCTCACAAAACAAATGAACACTTGGCACAACCAAGGAACAAAAATGCCTCATTCATAATATCTCATAAAGAACTCAATCTCAAAACAAGCAAAAAATTAATTCAGATTACTATCAGTGGAATTCTTTGTGGATTAATTCTGAAGTGTACAGAAAGGCCACTTCATCATCTCCTTGCCACTCTTTGTATGTTCAAGTGTTTAAGTGATAGGAATATTTTCATATAATAATGCTAGGGGGATTCTGGGCAGGAGTCTAACAGTGGAGGAGGGGGAAGAGAAAGACACTTCCGGGCTTTTCAGTTTCCTCGGCCTGTATCCCGGTCAGTGAATCAATGGCTCATCTTTCTTCAGACAGAGGGACTGTTGCTTTCAAGTGGCACACTGCTGGCTGGCTGGCTGGCTGCCTTAAAAAAAAAATACTGAGTCACAGCATTGGGACTGTTGGGATGGAGGAACGCACCCTGCTTTAAAAATACCATTCACTGTACATGAAATAACTGTTCTACATTAAGCATTTGATTCCTGATAAACCCTGAATTACATTAAAAAACAAACAACCACCTTACACACAAAAGTTAGCTCAGTAAATACTCCTAACTTTGGCAGGCGTGTGTGTGTGTGTGTGTGTGTGTGAGAGAGAGAGAGAGAGAGAGAGAGAGAGATATCTAGAAGAGACAAAGGAATTCAAACAAATCTGTATATAAAAATGAAATTAATGTAAGAAAATGAAGGACGATATAAACTAGCTTTGATTGAAAAAAACCTAAGGTGGGCATTATTTGTGTGTGGGATAAGGAATAAAAGTCTGGATTCGACTTAGACTCAAAAGAAGCTAAAATGTCTTTTTTTGTTGTTGGTTTGGTTTTTTTGCAGGGCAATGGGGGTTAAGTGACTTGCCCAGGGTCACACAGCTAGTAAGTGTCAAGTGTCTGAGGCCGGATTTGAACTCAGGTCCTCCTGAATCCAGGGCCAGTGCTCTATCTACTGCGCCACCTAGCTGCCCCCTAAAATGTGTTTTTAAAGTTGAGCACAACTATTACCATTTCAGAGAGTGTCAGTTTTCTACTCGGGTGAATTCTTGACTAGTTGAAAAAATGTTTATATGAGTAGTTAAAATGTTTTTTTTTTCATGTACTTCTATAACTAGTTAATGAAAGATATAATAGAGAATCACTACTACAACTATTACATTTGCTACACTTATATTTTACACTGATATCTATCTGCCTATCTTATTATATGTGAAAAGATACCATAAAGATAGTCTTTATAAAATTAAAGATATATAATTGTAAAAATTTAAAGAGTATTTTTCTTTTTTGAGATACTGGTGTCCCTTCCAACCCTCCTCCTGATTTCCACCTCTACTTCTCTTTTGCTGAGAGGCAATATGGTGTTGTGGAAACCCAAGGCATCTGGGTTCAAATCTAGACTGACAGTTATCAGTTAGTACCATATAACCACGGAGAGGTCACCTGACCTCTCTAGGCCTCAGTTTCCTCCTCAGTAAATGAATTAATTACTTGCCCTACCCATCACCTTACCAGGTGGTAAGAGAAAGTCCTCTGTAAACCTTAAGGCCCTCTATAAATGTGAGCCTTTTTATTATTTTTTCTTTTTTAAGGAGAAATGGCAATTACCCACACATAATAAAAGCTATATAATTATAAGAACAACTTCTCTTTATTAATAAATATGTGTTAACATTAAGCTCATCTGCTAGGCCTCTGCATCTTAAAGATATGGTTATACTTCTGTTTCAGTATAATTCTCTGAAAGTCCCTGTGAAAGATAGGAAGAGAAACTCAGAGCTTTCAGGAGGATTAAAAATAATAATTTTAAAAAAGATAATGATGATAATAAACTTCCCACCAAAAATTTCCTCCAAACCACAGACTCTGCTCCTCTAGACTGGAAGCCATTTCCACTCCTAAGTCACAGGAGTAGGGAAGAGCCAAATAACAGTAAGAACAATGATAATAGCTATTTATACACCAGGCACTGTGCTAAGTACTTGACAAGTATTTAATTTTATCCTACAATAGCCCTGGGAGGGAGGTGCTATTGACACTAGCTGTGTGACCCTGGGCAAGTCACTTAACTCTCATTGCCCTGCAAAAAAAAAAGTTGCCCTTCCTAATGAAGGTAAACTAGTAAAACTTAAAACGCTTTCTAAATTAAACTTATATGGCACTCAGAGAAAAAACAAAATTTTATTCCTAAATGAAACTTTTTTTTTGCTACAGTACATAATGAGGAAAAAAGATCAGACCCAAGAAGTGTGTGTGGTTTGGAGGAAATTTTTGGTGGGAAGTTTATTATCATCTATTACTATCACTCCCTTTTTAAAGATAAGGAAACTGAATCAAACAGGTCAAGTGAATTGTCCAGAGTCACCCAGCTAGTAAAGGCTGGATTTGAACTAGGGTCTTCCCAACTCCCGGCGCAGGGCTCTTTGCACTGTGGCACCACTTAGCTGCTCCAGACAATTTCATGATTCACCAGATGCCCTTTTCAAATCAAAGACTGGTCATGCAACAGGATCAGCCCTCCTTTCTCCAAGCCATTCCATAATCTCTGCAATATACTCACCTGTAACCTGCTTGTCTGGGAGGGAAGGGATTGGAATGGCTGACCCAAACTTAACCAGAAGCCGCTCATAGAGCCAGTCAAAGTGCTTATACCTGTGGTTGACAGATCGATTAGTGTTCTGCAAAATAAGGACAGAGAAAGAGAAAACAAATAGATTAACATCATGTGTAATAAAATAAGTGGATTTGGAAGATGCCCAGGAGCCCCCACCTGAAGACTGATTTAGAATTGATTGAATTGGGTGAGACTGGGAGTGACTGAGAACCTACTTAAGGTTGATTAAATTGTGACCACACCTGGCTGGCCCTGAGTGGGCTGTTGTTCTCAGAGGCTGTGGACTAAGACATCAACAGGAGACCACCTTCAATCAATCAGCTTGAAGGACCTCCCCTTTTGGGGAGGGAGATAGGAAGAAGGAAGGTGAGGCTTGCTCACCCAATTGGGCCTTTTTGTCCGAGACTTCGGTTTGGTGGCAGACAGAAAAAAAGAGGGACCTCATGTGTTGTCTTTACTTTAATAAATACTTAAAAGCCTAAACTCTTTTTTTTTTTATAATTTTTTTTTTTTTGCAGGCAATGGGGGTAAAGTGACTTGCCCACGGTCACACAGCTAGTAAGTGTCAAGTGTCTGAGGCCGGACTTGAACTCAGGTACTCCTGAATCCAGGGCCGGTGCTTAACCACTGCGCCATCTAGCTGCCCCCCAAAGCCTAAACTCTTGCTGAATTTATCAGTAAATCTTAGCTAGTTTCCTCCCAAAATGGGGTGGGGGCGGAGGACAGGTAAGGACCCACATTAGATTTTAAACATTGCACATGTAAAGAGAGAGTTGGAAAAGTGAATTGGAAGTGTTAACAGAAACACAGTTCTAGCTCTGACAACAAGCATTCAAGGTACTTACAGTGGCTGTCAATTGATATTCGATGTAACTCTTCAAACCATACATCTTGGAGCCTTTCCTGGGATCTGCTACAACACAGTCAAATGTAGAGGTGGGGTAAACCCACATTGGGCCATAATCTCCAACCTGAATGCAAAACATCCCGTAAAAAAATTATTTTAATTACAGAGAAGCACAGATATCCTAATTGGTATAATCAGCCAGTGGTTAAAGATTCTCTTTTTAGGACATAAGCCCCTTCTTCCAAGGGGAAATCTCCTTGCTACATTTCATGGAAGTAACACACACTTCTTGGGTCCGATCTTTTTTCCTCATTATGTACTGTAGCAAAAAAAAAGTTTCATTTAGGAATAAAATTTTGTTTTTTCTCTGAGTGCCATATAAGTTTAATTTAGAAAGTGTTTTAAGTTTTACTAGTTTACCTTCATTAGGAAGGGCAACTTTTTTTTTGCAGGGCAATGAGAGTTAAGTGACTTGCCCAGGGTCACACAGCTAGTGTCAAGTGTCTGAGGGTGGATTTGAACTCAGGTCCTCCTGAATCCAAGGCCAATGCTTTATCCACTGAGCCACCTAGCTGCCTCTGGGGAAGGGCAACTTTAAAATACATTTTCCTATGTTGAACTTCTACCAAATGATTAGGGATTCTGGCCTTTGGCAAACCATCGGAGATAGTGATTGATGGGGAGTCTTTGGTAGGTTATCTGTTCCCAACGTGGTTTTAGGAATAGCAGACTACTGAGGAATCCTAGCCTTATTTTCCCACTTTGGAAGTTCACAGAACCTCAAAGCTTACCAAAAGATTGTGGGTGCAAGTAATGAAAAATACATGTTTTATAACTTTTCCTCCTCCACCAAGATCTTGTGACAAAGGATGAAATAAGGTAGAGGGTATTTTCTAATTTCATTTGGGGCGTGTGGTTATTGTTATTAGCATAAATCCACAGCTCCAATTCCTGAAATACATTTATTTTGGGACACACAGCTGGGGTGTCCTGAACTGTTTGGCATTCTTATCTGTCATCATAATCTGTGGATGAAATCCAAATGCTTTTTATGTGAGTTATGTTAAGATGAAGTGAAGGGCACAATTCTGCTAAGACTAATATCCTCAATGGTACTTTAAATACCAGTTTCTTAATTTGTTCGTTCCTTATCTTCATGTTACAGATGGCTCACAGGTAAAAAGCCTGAGTACTATGGACATTGGGAGTAGGTGCTGTGTTCTGATACTGCATGCTTATTTTTTCTAGGCTATAAACTCAAGCATAAAAATTGAGCTTAACTTATCTCAAAGGTCTGGTAAAAAGGATTTTCCAAAGTGATCTACAGCTATGCAATACTGGTGGTGATGATATTCTTACTACTAATAGTCTTAAAAAGAGAAAGAAAAAGATGTGAACAGCATGGATGAAGACTGCTAATATCCTAATTATCTCTAGAATTCTTAAATAGTTAAAGATAATGTCAGTTTTTTGGGGCATGTATATCTTAAAACATTCACAAAGGAAAGTACTAAAGTTATCATTAAAACAGCTTATTTAGGAAGAAAAAAAATAAGCAAAAACTTACAATGATGGAAATTTTCTCTTTGGGTTTTGCTAGCTGCTTTGACAATAAGTACTGCTCCATTCCAGGTTTTGCAAATCCAGGAAATCTAATTACAGAAATAAATGCTTGTGTTTAAAAAAAATTAATTAAAATTGTTTAAATAATTGCTACTGCTATAGAGATCAGTTTTGGTTAAGCATATTAATATAATATATATCAGTAAAGAATTGACGGAGTGGCATTTAGCAGAGAAAAGTTCCAAAAGACCCATGCTGTCTCTCAGAGAGACAGCTTTGTGGTCTCAAGGAGAGTTCAGAAGACCTACAAAACTTACCCCATTTGGAGAGCGAGTCCAGGAGCGGGGGTGGGGGTGGGGTCATGGGGAGAGAGATCAAGAGAGCCCAGTGCCAGCCAAGAGTGAGTTCCTGGCATGTCTAATGGTTTTATCCTCTTCTGATAGAGGCAGGTCATTATACATTGATCAAAGCTAATTGGTTAGTATCATTTAATTCCATTGGTTGACATGACTTGAGGGTGGTCTAAATTAAAATGAACTTAATGGAAGACCCTCACTCAAGTTCCTTAAGACAAAGTCCATTATCTATTTGATCCCATCAATTTCCATTTCTTTTGTTTCCTTAAGTTTGACCCAAATAAGATCAATGAGAACAGTTCTGGAGTGGGGGTGGGGGGGAAAGGAAAGGACTGGTCTCTGGGTGCCCTAAGAAATCCATTATTAATAATTATTTTCTCACATGCAATTGAGTTTAAATCCTCCCATTCCTATCTGCTTTTTTAGAAACAATTTTCACCTTGTTTTGGCTTTCAGATGCATGTACTAGAAACAGAAGTAAGTGAAACCTAGTCTAATCAGATTGCTCAATGGCCAATTAGTCATTTAATCAAGCTTTAGCAACTAAGAAAATAGTTTTTGTTCCATAGGGTACTATATTTATAGGAACATTGTTTATCTTAAATCTATAAAATTCTACCATCTAATAAAGGGTTATCGGACAACTTGGAAAATTTCATTCAGGTTACATGAGGAAATATCTAGAAGCCTGAGGTGGCCCACAAATTGAAGTGTGATTAATAGGAAATGAGACTGATTAATTTATTTAAACCAGCATTCATGGATTTACGAATTTCAATGACTGTTCTTAAAATTGTCATTTAGGGACAGGGTAGGGGTATATAATTAAATTAATCCAAAGATAATGCCATTACTCAAAACATCTTTGGAAAGCCTCTTTGGGAACTGCCCTATTCAGAACCAGTTGCAGAAGAAAATCAGTCTTCTCACCTCATAATTTCATCTTTGACCAAAACAGTATCATTTAGTTCAATTACCTACCTTACTGACCAACTCTGCCTCTAAGTGACACTTGGCTTCTTTCAAAAATCAAAATTACCTTTGGTAGTTTTGCCTCCATTGAGGATATTCAACAGAAAGTATAGGCTTGAAAAGCTATTCCAAGGGTGTTTTCAGCAATTTTAACAGCCATGACACAAATATGTAATCTTCCAAAGGTGACTATTAAGAAGGTGATGCCATTTATTTGGGTGTTTAGGTTTTGGTGGGTTTTTTGGGGAGGGGAGGGAAGGGGAGAGGAGAGAGGGGGTAGTAATTTTCCAAGTAAGTCATATTATAGAGTAGGTGTCATCTCCATAAAAGCATGCTAACCTGGAACGTTCTTATTACAATGGCCATGTTTAAGATGGAAAAAAATCTGCCTTTTAGCAATACAGGCATCTTTGATTCTTTGACCAAAATAATACAATTCAGCGCAATCACCACCAGCCCCAAGACATTCACATGAACAAGGTCCCTTTCCCTTTATTGTAATTGCTTTGGCAGTGCCTGGAAAGCTTTGCAATCACTTTCCTAGCCTGCAACACATTCTTTGCAATATTTTGTTAGATCTTTGAGAGCAGGGTCCTTGTCTACTACTTATTCTGTATCCTCACCAACCAACTACTGGGATATAATATGTATTCAAATACTCGGATCAACCGAAATGCCATTTTATGGCTTCACCAAAAATCATCAAGTTCTATTCTTAGAAGTAGTAGCTATGTTTAGAAAACTGTGACATTTTCCTAAAATGAGCTCAACTTTATGCTAATCTGTACCAATCAGTACAGATGCAACAGCAAGTTGGTTCAAATCTGGAAAGCAAATGTTAATACAGAGTTAAAATGTTTAGTGTTAAACAATATTAAGTATAGACACTGCTCATTGGTAGTACATTAATAGATCAAAAATTGATTTATATAATATCAGATGGTTTAAAACTTTCTTAACTCTCTAAAAAAGGGGTCAGTTCTCAAGTTGTGGTATATGAATACAATGGAATACTATTGTGCTGTAAGAAATGATGAGCAGGAAGAGTTCAGAGAAACCTGGAGGGTCTTACGTGAGCTGATGATGAGTGAGATGAGCAGAACCAGAAGAACATTGTACACAGTATCATCAACATTGAGTGTTGACCTACTGTGATGGACTATATTCTTCTCACCAATGCAATGGTACAGAAGAGTTCCAGGGAACTCATGATAGAAGAGGATCTCCAAATCCAAGAAAAAAAAAGAAAGAAAGAACTGTGGAGTATAGATGCTGATTGAACCATATTATTTCTTTTGTTTTGGGTGCTGTTGTTTTTTTTTTCTATTTTGAGGTTTTGCATCACTGCTCTGATTCTTTCTCTTGTAACAGGATTAATGCAGAAATAGGATTAATGTTATTATGTGTATATATATGTGTGTGTATATATATATCTATATGTATATGTATAGATATATATATAGATATAACCTATATCAGATTACCTGCTGTCTAGGGGAGGGGGGAGGGAGAAAAATCTGAAATTGTAAAGCATGTATAAACAAAAGTTGAGAACTATCTTTACATGTAACGGAAAAAATAAAATATCTCAAAAAAAAAAAAAAAAAAAAAGGGGTCAGTTCTAAGTCCAAGGATTAAGGTTACAACTGAGAACCAGGAGTAAAGGTTTACTTTGGAAAGGACCTGGAAGATGCATTGATGTACTGGGCTGTATCCTCTCTAGCCTAAAGTCAAATCTCAAGCTGGGAAAAAGAACCTGCATGCCTGGGGGACTTGCAAATTAGTTTTAATATTTCCTTTGCCCCTAAGTATACATTAGCTCTAACAAGTTCCTAGAGAGTTCTGCTTATTCTTCTTCCCTGTCTTCAGTCCAAACCTATAACCTGAATTAGCCATCAATGTACAAGGCCCCTCTACATACAGAACTGGGATGCTTTTCCTTCAACTCTTTATGGCCCACACCCAAAGAGCTCCACCAAATTCACATACTACCAGGGCTAACTGCTGGTCACTGGTATGCTAAGTGAGATTGGTTTTCCCCCAGGGAGTACTAGGTTATCATGTTAACTTAATAAATTAAAATATTAAGTTACAGAAGAAGAGTTCTCAGAGCCAAAAAGAATTTTAGAGCTAGAAGAGACTTCAGATATCACAGAGTTCAACACTCTAATTTTACAAATGAGGAAACTGAGCCTCACAGAGAGAGAGAGAGAGAGAGCGCTACCCAAAGTCACTGCTATTCCCCAAATTCAGATCTTTTTAGCGCCTTCATTAAGTTGCTTTTTGTAATTACAAGTTCTTAACTCTTTTTTATCCTGGTATCTTTCCCTCTTTTCCAGTTACTTTAATTTTAAAGAAACTACATAACCTTGAAGTATTTTAATGACTAGCAAGTTAGTAGTTCATCCAACTTCAAACACAGCTACTTGGGGAATACTATAGTACTTTTTTCTGCCTTCTGAGCAACTAGTAAAACCTTTACTTTGGTGAGGGACGGCTTTTATTTTCCTTTTATACGATGCATTTCTTTTTTCTTTTTTTTGGTGGGGCAATGAGCGTTAAGTGACTTGCCCCAGGTCACACAGCTAGTAAGTGTCGAGTGTCTGAGGCTAGATTTGAACTCAGGTTCTCCTGAATCCAAGGCTAGTGCTTTATCCACTGCACCACCTAGCTGCCTCAGACTGCATTTCTCTACTAAAAATAACAGCACTTTTAAATCTGCAAAGCACTTTTATATGTGTTATCACATATGATCTTTATACCAACTCTGTGAGAGGTTCTATTGTTCTCACCATTTTACAGATGAAGAAACTGAGGCTTATAGAGGTTAAGTGACTTGCCCAGGGTCACACAGCAGTTAGTAAGTGTCTGAGGCAGGATTTGAACTGGTGTCTTCCAGTCTCTGATTTCAGCACTCTTTCCACTACACTACACTAGCTGCCTCCTAATAATTCACAAAAGAAATAAAATTAATGCCAGTTTTAATAGAGAATCACTACAAATGAAGGCTTTCAAACTATTGGAAAATTTAAACTTTTCTTTTTCCACATGTAAAAATTCACTTAGGATCAGAAAAACATCACATATTACTGCCTCTTTCCATTGACAAAATTAAATTTTAACCCTAATCTTTAGTAGTCTTTTAAGACATATTTAAACTTGCTGGGACTTTAAATAGTCCTTATTTTCAGCTTAATATGCCAAAAAAAAAAAAAAAAGCCAGACTATCAATAATAACATTTCAATAAAAATTATTGACTATATCTACTACTTTTAAAATGCATTTTCAGAACAAGTTGTCCCCGAATGGCTATATATATATATGTGATGAAACAACGTCACAAATGGAAGAGGACAATTGTTTTTTAAAGTATGGCACTGGTCTACCTTTCCAGGCTTATTACATGTTTATTCCCTTCCCATGAATTTTACATTGCAGTTCAACTGGCTGTTTCCTTTATGCACCATCCTATTTCTTGTCTCCATTCCTTTGCCCAGGCTGTATCTCTAATGCCCGCAATGTTCTCAGAGAAGGTTCTACTTCCCATACAAGACCTTCTCTGATTCTCTTATTTGCCAGAACTTCCTCCTCCCCAAAATGACTTTGTACATTTTTTGGTATTTATTTAATCTGTGTGCATATTCTGACTTGAGGGTAGAGACTGTTTCACTTTGGTCTGGTTCAGAACAGGAGCTTAAGAAATGCTTTTTGGAATTTAATTATGTAATAAAAATATGCCAATTTAAACAACAAGGTAACAAACAGGCTGAAGTCTAAATAAGAGTCACTAAATTTCTGTGTTTTATTTGTTTTGTTGTTCAGTTAGTTTTAAGTTGTGTCCAACTCTGTGACCCCATTTGTAGTTTTCTTGGCAAAGATACCGAATTGGTTTGCCAGGAAACCGAGGCAGAGGGCTAGGCCCAGGGTCACATGGCTAGCAAGTGTCTGAGGTCAGATTTGAACTCAAGAAGATGGGTCTTTCTGACTCCAGGCGTGGTACTCTATTCATTATGCCACCCAATCTCTCCAGGTTTTATTTATTAACAACACAATATATTGTGCTGTTTTTAATGATTTTCAGACATAGGATGACTTTATGACATCTGCAATGAAAAATGGACTGTGAATACTAAGATGAAAATGAATGGAAAATCAATGAGGTTTTTGTAAATATCAGTTACAAAGTTGTTCATCAGAGAAATAAAGTTTGCTACATCTCAAAATAGTCATAAATTATATTTCTCCTAAGCCATAGTGCTGCTACAATATAGTATAGAATGTTTCTTACCATAAAATCCTACTATGATAAAAATGCACTATGTTACCACATCTTCCCACTAAGGAATGGTTCTCAAAATAATTTTATTTAAAAAGTAAACTACCAGGTAAAAAGGTTAATTATACAGCAACAACAAAAGAAAGCAGTAACTTTTGATGGTTGTTTACCTTCAAAAGTATCAGTAGAATGGAAGAAAACTAATTAAGCTTGATGTAGTTTTTTTTTCATTTGACATCATGAGGAACTTAGTATTTAATGAGTTTCTTGCAATAATATCTCTGAAAATTCTAGTGATTCAGATGACAGGATTATAGAATAGGATAGGATTTAGAGCTTAAAGGAACCTCAGAAGTCATAACTCTGTCACTGTACCAAGAAAGGAACTCAAGTTCATAGACATTAAATGACTTGCTCTGGGTTACTGCACTAGTGTCTGAAGGAGGATTTGAACTCAGATCATCCTGACTCCAAACCCAGCACTCTATACATTAAGGTAGGCTGCCTCTCTAATGTCATTCAGTTCAATATAAAGAGACTGTTGAAGAAATGATCTTCCTTACAAAATAAAAGCTGGTATACTGTGAGTGGTGTTAAGGGCTAAAATTCTAGCTAAACTGTCTAAAATATCTAATGAGTGGTCGCCAATAAATTATAAGCTTTAGCAAGAGTTAGACTTTTAAGCATTTATTAAGGAGAATAAGAATTTGGTAAAGAGAGAGAAAGGCCTAGATTCCTATCTATTAAAGGGAGAGCACATTTCTAGCTCCCTTCTCCGCCAGCGTCCTCAGGAAAGAGACCCAGAGTCAGCGCCAGTCTCTTCCTTCCTCCTCCCACTAGCCCGCGTCACTTCCTGACACCAAAGAAAAGACTCCTGGTCTTGCCCTCAAAGACCTTCGCTTCATGGGCAGAACTCTTCTACAGTAAGTCTCCAGCAGTTGGCGTCATTCCAATCGTTACAGTGGTTAAAAACTTTCAAGTTGATATTCAAGACTAAAAGAGCCAAGATTTTTTTTTTGACTTTACTTGTTAAGTGGAATCTTCATAGAAGCGCCACCAACTCGAGCATTGCCTCGATGACCCCCTCCGCCATCTGTAGACTCTACATCCTTAAAATAAGTAGGAGGTGATGACTTAGAGTCATCCCAGTCTTCATCCCAGTCATCCTCATCCCCGGCAGCTGCTGTGGACAGAAGAGAAAGAAAAGAGATCATCCTCCTCCTGGTGTCCACAGGCAATCAAGAAGATGGAGTAGAAGGATGGTGAATACAGAGTCACATTATCAGGTACCAAGAGTCCTTTCACCCTCATCAAACAGCATGACCTGGCAGGGAAGATCTGAGGCAAAACTGTGAAACGGGAAGCTTGTCTCCCATGTTCCTTCCATCCTCTTCTCCCACAATATTCTATTATCCATTTCCATAGGAAATTGGAGAAGTATCTGCACGGCTAATTTTTGTTGAGGTATTAAGACATTATGGGCTTTAAAAGATGTTCAAGAACTCAAGGGGGAGGAGAGGCTATCTCAAATATAAGGAACCTGATGTATGGAGGTACCCATTTGGCTGAAGTAAAGGACATGTGGAAGGAGACAGTATGAGACAAAAGCTTGAAAAGTAAGATAGTGCTGGGTGTGGATGAAAGCCTATGATTCCTGTTGCTGGGAGAGGCTGAGGCTGGAGGATCACTTGAACTCCAGAGCTCTGAGTGATAGTAGGGCTAAAGCCAACTGGGTACTTGAATTAAGTCATGCCCTAATATAGTGAGACTTGGGGAGCAAAGGGTCATCAGGTTGACCAAAGAGAGGCATCAGACCCAGTTTTGAAAAACCAAGGTCCATGACTACACATGTGTAACATACTGAATTGCTTGCCTTCTTAAGGGGATTTTGGGGGTGGGTGGGGAGTGAGAAAGGAAGAGAATTTGTAACACAAAGTTTTAAAAATGGATGTTAAAAATTGCTTTTACATGTAATTGGGGGAAAATAAAATTATAACTCAACTGGGAAAAAAAAAGCTTCTGTGCCAATCAGGAGTGTGAATGGGCTTGGAATGAATGGCTGCTCTACTTCCAGCCTGGGGAGAGGAAGAGGGAGAAGGGGGATAATATTAGCTGGTGGAATGCCTTCATGCCACGTTGTGGGACTGCGAGGAACAGACTGGAGCAGGGGAGAAGGTAGAGGGAGGAAAACATGTGAGGGGGCTATAGCCCAGACAGGTGGTAATGGAGGCCTATACTAACATGCTAATGGTGGGAACTAAGAGGAGGGGATGGATTTGAGAGATTACTGAGGAAGATGCTAACAGGATTTCACTGGATATGAGAGATGAAGAAGAAACAAAGTAAAGATGAACACCAAGGTGTTCTGAACAAAGGAAGACAGGGTTTTAGTTGACTATAAGCTTGGTAATGAGCCAATATGTAATATGGTTTTCAGAGAGACTAATGATGATGATGTTGCTGCCTTTTATATAATGTTTTAAGGTTTACAAGGTGCTTTGTGTACATCATGTCATTTAATCTTTCCCACAGCCCTGTCAGGTAGCTATTACAGGTTTTATTATCCTCATGAGGAAATGATCTGAGATATGTAGCCATGGTAACATGGTAAGTACCTGAGATGGGACTTGAACCGAGGCCTTACCTGAGCCCAAATCTTGTGTTCTTTCCACTGTACCACAAAGTTCAATATAATCTTGTTTTTGTAGGGCAGTGGGGGTTAAGTGACTTGCCCAGGGTCACATAGCTAGTAAGTGGCAAGTTTCTCAGGCTGGATTTGAACTCAGGTCCTCCTGAATCTAGGGCCAATGCTCAATTCCACTGCGCCACCTAGCTGCCCCCAAAGTTCAATATAATTTTATGCTCCATCATTAGAAGTACAATAGTCACAATTAGGAAGGTTGGACCCAGAAGAGGTTGGACCACACCTACTTTGTTCAATTCTGGGTACCAGAATATAAAAGACATTGACAAAAAAACAAACAAAAAAACCACACAAAAACCTATTCCAGAGGAGGGTGACCAGGATGGTGGGGAGATCTGAAACTGCCATGTGATCTGAAACTACCACTGGGTGAAGAAACTTGGGATAATTAGCTTACAGAAGACAAAACTCAGAGGGACATGACAGCTATTACCAAATATCTGAAGACTAGATATCATGTGGAAGATGACAGATGTGCAGCTAGAAGAGAGCACAGAGACATCTAGTCCAACCTCCTCATTTTAGAAGCTGCTGGGCTGCTCTGCAGATAGATCATCAGATGCCTCCTAGTTGTGTGACCTTGGGCAAGTCATTTAACCTGTTTGCCTCAGTTTCCTCAACTGTAAGATGGGGATAATAACAGGACCTATATCACAGTTGTGGAGGGCTTAGCACAGTGCCTGACACATAGCAGGTTATTATATTGCTTATTCCCTTCCCCTCCCCTCATTTTACAGATGAACTGAGGCTTGGAGAGGTTATTTGCCGAAGGTCACAGAGGTGGTAAGTAGGAAAGCCCTGACTAAATTAAAGTTAGTGTTTGCACAGTATGATAGGATGACACTTACTCTATGTAACTCTAAGGGAAGCAGAAATAAGACCAGTGGAGTGGATCTTTTTGACTCAATGAAGGAAGAATTTTCTCACAAACGGGGCTGCCCCAAGTCAATGGGTTGCCTAGTGAGCTAGTGAGATCTTTCTTTCTTTTTTTTTTGTTTGTTTTTTTGCGGGGCAATGGGGGTTAAGTGACTTGCCCAGGGTCACACAGCTAGTGTCAAGTGTCTGAGGCCAGATTTGAACTCAGGTACTCCTGAATCCAGGGCCGGTGCTTTATCCACTGCGCCACCTAGCCGCCCCGAGATCTTTCTTTATCCTTGGCTGGCATGGGAGTGGAGTGCCTGAACAACCACCTGTCCATATACTGAGGAGAAGAGTACATTCCTGCCCAGGTCTGGAGGTTTTACTAAATGACTTCTCATGCTTAGATTCTCTGAGCAAATAGTGGTGCCCCTGACAGATATAGCTCCCTCCCTTTTCCCCAATTTCAATGTTGAGTCTATGCCTCTGTCCCAGCCAGTCTGTTTCTATATGGAAAGGATGGGGACTTTAGGCACTCAGCCTCACTATGCAGAAACTAAGAAATTTACAGAAGCAAAGGAAAAAGAAGAGAACAAAGAATTCTAGAAAAGGAGTTCTCAGAATCAGCCAGTAGTCTGGATTTCTTGGCACTCTCAACTACAGTATTTCTGCTTTGACTCAGAAGGCCACCTGCATGTCGTGCCCACGAAACCTATTGCATGTGCCCAGTTACAGTTCCTGAAGGGAAGTTTCTTGTCGTACAATCAGTTCTCAATTCCCTCTGCTAACCCAGGGCTTACACTGCCACAAATGTCAGTCAATAGCCAAGGAAACACTTGTAAAGACAAGCTTTTACATTTAGATTTGGGGCACAAAAAGAGCCGGCATCCTTCTCTACCATAGTCCTAGAGCCCAAAAGGGCCTCGCTGCTCCCATTTGTCTGTTTTTTGAAAAAAAAAAAAGTCAACCATCAGCATCTGGTGACAGCAGAACAAAAAATGGCTTGTTGATTCTCTCAGTAAAATAACCACGAGTGACAGTTTAATATACATAAGACTTGGCATCTAATGCGAATGACTCTGCTCCTTTAAGGCTCAGGAGAGCCTCCTCTCACCTGGTCCATGGTAAGCCTGTGGATGATCAAAGGCAGTATCCCAGTTGTTGGAAGTGTTTTTCTGTGCAGAGGCACCTTCTGGCTTGGTTCCCCAGCCTTCTGAGCTATCCCAGTTCCCAGATTTTCCAGCATTCCAGTTTGACCAAGGGTCATTAGCATTGTTGACCTGCATTGTGAAGGGCAAGGAAAGAAAAGGAATGTTCATGACTCTAAGTGGAAAACTCTTAAGGCTTTAGTGTAGCAAGTGCAGTATTAGAACACACAAAGAGGCACTAAAAAAAAAATCACAGACATTAACCTTTTTTTTTGGGGGGGGGCAGGGCAATGAGGGTTAAGTGACTTGCTAATAAGTGTCAAGTGTCCGAGGCCGTATTTGAACTCAAGTCCTCCTGAACCCAGGGCCGGTGCTTTATCCACTGTGCCACCTAGCTGCCCCCTAGATATTAACTTTTTATTTAAAAAGAGAGGGTTGCAAGAAAATGGTGGATGGAACTGATATCTAATCCACTGTTCTTTCACACACTCAGGGTCTTTTGTATTTCAATCATATAGAAATGGAGAACTAGGATCAAATGACCATTTTTAAAAGGATAAAATTTTACATCTGAATGCACAATTCAATTCTAATATTTTTATGTATTAAAAAACTCCAGCAAAACTAATGCCTGTGTTTCTCTTTTTTATATATATAAATGTACAATTTTATTATAACTTGATGACTTTGTTTCTTTTTTAAGGACAAAATTTTACATTGAATGTACAATTTTATTCTAATATTTTTAGGTAAGTATTAAAAGACCCAGCAAACCCAACTACCTTTTAACAAACTCCCTAGTGATTTTACTGTAAGTTAAATATTTTATTTTATTTTATTTTTTTAGTGAAACAATTGGGGTTAAGTGACTTGCCCAGGGTCACACAGCTAGTAAGTGTTAAGTGTCTGAGGCTGGATTTGAACTCAGGTACTCCTGATTCCAGGGCTGGTGCTCTATCCACTGCACCAGCTAGCTGCCCCTGTAAGTTAAATATTAATAATAGAAAGACCTCATCCACATGAGCTCACCAGAAGACACTTATCTGATACTAGGGTTCCAACAACCTGCTAAACATTTATCAGTAGAGTGATCAGGCTAAAGGTCTAACAACACACAGCTCATTTAGGAGTGAAAGCAGGCCATACTTAAAAAAACAAAACATCCTTATTCTGGGACACAGCCTAGGTGCCTAGGTGAGGAAGGCATTGTGTGCTCTTTCCAACTGGGTGGAATAATCCATTTAATCTGGGCAGTAAATGAGCCTAACACTCATCAGAATTGGCTCAAAGACCTCAATCTCATTAGAATTGGCTCTGGAAGGGAATAATGTACACACTCAATTGGATGAAGTAATCTCTAACCCTGCAGGAAAATAGGAGGGGAAGGGGATAAAGAGAGAGGGGCAAAAGAAGGAAGGGCAGAGTGGGGGAGGGGACAGACAGAAGCAAATCCTTTTGAAGATTGATAGGATGAAAGAAGATGGATAATAGAATAAATATCATGGGGAAGAGAATAGGATGGAAGGGAAACAGTTAACAATAGTAATCATGAAAAAGAGAAAAGGGGGAAAATTGTACAAAAAATATTTACAGCAACTCAGTTGAGAATCAAGGGAATGTCCATAAACTGAGGAATGATGGAGGAAGCTGTGCTATATGATTGTGGTAGAATGGTCTTGTGCTATAGGAAATGACAAACAGGATGATCCCAGAAAAACCTGGAAAGACTAATGAACATTGATGTATAGTGAAGTGAGCAGAGCTGGGGGGGACATTGTGCATAGTGACAGTAGTATTGCTCAATGAGCAATTGTGAATGACTTAACTACTCTCAGCAATGCAAGGATCCAAGACAATCCCAAGGGACTAATGAGGAAGTTTATTATCCACACCCCATAGAAAGAACTGATAAAAAGAACACTTGTGGATTGTACATATATAACCTGGTTGCGATCTTGTGGAGGGGGGAGGAAAGGAGAAAAAATCAGAACGCTAAATCTTATGAAAATGAATGTTGAAAAAACCAAACCAAACCAAACCCAGTCTTGTGAAGCTGAGTAAAATTCACTCTGGGAACCATCAAATGGCTCCTGGACACCAGCTGAAATCCTCTCCCCATCTCAAGGCTAAGTGTAAGTGGGACCTCCCCCCTTCCCTTGAAGATCTTGATTGTTCTTAGATGTTTCCATCCCCCTCCCCCCATGATATATCTCCTTTCTTTCCTCTTGAGAGTTCTCAAAGGACTTTGCACCTCTCCCTATAACCATATCACTTTCTCTTTTCAAAAAAAATTATTTATTTTTAGCTTATCACTTTCTATAACAATAAATAAAGGAACAAATGTTAGCAGTAGTAAAAATCAGCTATCAGTGATATCAAGGAATAATCTAGTGGGAACTTGTCCAGGCACATCTCTGGAACTAGTACAAATCTTGAAAAACAATGGGGAGAGGAGAGAATGGTCTAACAAGGATACAGACATCTTTAACAGGAGGCATATGTCTTCCAAAATGGTTCATTTTTTAATCACTTACAACCCTGTATTGTTAGTCATTTATTCAAGTGCTTATGTCATCCCAAGGGGACTAAGATCCCTGTGGAGGAGCAACCCACTTCTCTTTGTGTACCCCTTGGCTCCTAGAAAAGCTCAGCCCTTCTCTCTGTGTTGGCATTCAAACCAAGACAAATAGTTCTTGACTTGTTATTCAATTTATAGTGGTTCACACTTGTCAAGACTTTGGCAATCACATCCATGTTATTAGCTAAGGCACTTAGGGGAGGAAGTGCAGAGCTGTTCTACTTCCTGGCCCCAAGACACCATTTTCTCCTTTGCTCAGGACCCTGCAACTCCCCTCTGCCTAATTCACTCCCTTTCCCAGAGGACTTTGGCTCTTTTCCCCTTTGGTTCCTCTCCTTTTCTATATGGTCTTTTCTTTTCTTTCTTTCTTTCTTTTTTTTTTTGGTGGGGCAGTGGGGGTTAAGTGACTTGCCCAGGGTCACACAGCTAGTGTCAAGTGTCTGAGGCCAGATTTGAACTCAGGAACTCCTGAATCCAGGGCCAGTGCTTTATCCACTGCACCACCTAGCCGCCCCCTATATGGTCTTTTCCCTAGAGACCTCAAATAGCTTAATTAAATTTTATGTGATTACTCTATTGCCTTACTTGATTGATATAAACAGGATTCAAGTGTATAATTTATATTTTATCAAATGCTTGGAAGGTATCAAGGCTGGGGAATACCAAGTTCAAATCGAATCTCTGACACTGGATGACCACTGCCAAGGTATTGAACGTCTGTGAGCTTTATGCAGCACTCTGAAATTAAAGGTTTCAAGAAGGATTGGGATCTATAGTGGTCAGGATGAACCAAGGGTCATATAAATGACTAAATATAGTAGTTTCTGTCGTTCCATAAAGACACCTATGTTGGGGCAGCTAGGTGGCACAGAGGATAAAGCATGGGTCCTGGATTCAGGAGTACCTGGGTTCAAATCTGGCCTCAGGTACTTGACACTTACTAGCTGTGTGACCCTGGGCAAGTCACTTAACCCTCACTGCCCCATGCAAAAAAAAAAAAAATTAAAAAACCCACCTATGTTGAAAGGACCATAACCCTTTATGACAGTTGTATTTCTTGATTTCCATTTATAGTGCCTTTGGTCACATGAAAAGTAAGCATCCAAGGTGGACTATGAACCCAGGCTTTCTAGGACTGCCAATCATTCTTGATTATGATATTAACATCGTGGCCTAGAAGCTGGCTCTATTAATCACTATAGAAAAGTAACCCTAAATTTAGTATTACTTTGCCTTTAGAACTGTTGTTGTGTCTCCAACTCTCTGTGACCCCACTGTGGGTTTTCTTGGCAAAGATATTAGAGTTGTTTGACATTTCCTTCTCCAGGTCATTTTACAGATGAGGAAACTGAGGCAAACAGGATTAAGTGATTTGCCCAAGGTCATATAGCTATTAAGTGGCTGAGGTCAGATTTGAACTCATGAAGATGTGCTATCCAGCTGTCTTGCCTTTAACAAACCTGAAGTTAACTAATATTTTTTTTTTTGCAGGGCAATGAGGGTTAAATGACTTGCCCAGGGTCACACAGCTAGTTAAGTGTCAAGTGTCTGAGGCTGGATTTGAACTCAGGCCCTCCTGAATCCAGGGCCAGCACTTTTTCCACTGCACCACCTAGCTGCCCCCAAAGTTAACTAATATTTAAAAAAAAAATCCCACAGGATTTTTATTATGACCAGTTTGGGACTCTGAGGACAACTTATGAAACACAATTTCCCTCTTCTTAGTAGTAGATTTGGGAAGTTCAAATCCCCGCTCTGTCACTGTGTGACCTTGGACAAGTTACTCAGCCTATGTCTCACCTCATTTGTAAAATCAAAAGGTTGGACTAGATAACCTCTGAGGTTTTTTCTCATTTAAAATACTGTGTGGTGGTGGTGGTAGGGAAGAGATAGAGATGGAGGGGATGACAAGAAATTGCAAAGGTGTAAAAAAAAGGCATCAATAAATCCTTTTTTGGTTTTTGTTTTTTTGCAGGGCAATGAGGATTAAGTGACTTGCGCAGGGTCACACAGCTAGTAAATGTCAAGCATCTGAGGCTGGAGTTGAACTCAGGTCCTCCTGAATCCAGGGCCAATGCTTTATCCACTACGGCACCTAGCTGCCTCCAATAAACCTTTATTTAAAGGTAGTAATCAACCCCTCAGCCCCACCCCAAACCCATTTTCTCCTAAGAATCTAGCCAGGAAGACGATGTGAGGCTTTTAACTAAAACAAGAAATCCTAATTTGATAACTACATGGTTGACTGTTTTTGTGTGTCTACAAGCTAAGTAAAAGGTAATCAATGAGACCAAATTACCAAGAACTTCACCCAAAGGGCAATGAGCATGTGTACCCACACATATATCTGTTTAGCATAGAATGGATTGTATTTACTGTCAGAGTCTACCATCTGTATATGTAAGTGATGACTGTGTAGCCAATCTTTGTACCATTAGTAAAGATCTCATCTAAGTTTGGAGAAATCAGTTTTGTGATTATTCTTGGGAAAATGCCTTTAATAACTCATGTCTTGGCTTCTTGAACCAAAGAACTGGGGAACACATTTGAAAAGGGCTTTTCAACTAATTAGCCACTACAAAACATTCTGAAACCCTAATTGCAATATAACAACGGTAGCATTTCCATCACATTTAAAGGACAACTGGGGCTCCTTTCTTTTAACTAATTTAACATTTATAGATCGAGCTTCTCCAGCTCTATACCCAAACAGTAGCTGATTTCAAGTTTGCTGACTTCAAATTCAATTAAGGCACACTTCTATTATAATTCCCATTAACCTTTTCCTTCTGAGCATAAAAGTGGTAGATTAATATTCTTGCTACATTATCTTGAAGTGACTTTTGACTCAAAACCTTTGTTTTTATTTTTTTGAGGCCTCTTAATGAGCAATTATCTACTTTAAACCGCTCCCTTTCATAATGAGTTATTTATGAATGATCCCCAAAGTAGAAGCAAAGTGTTAGGAATGAAAACTTAATCTTCTTTCCCAAGTCTAGTTTAATAATTCACAAAACTTCCTTGGTGGTGGGGCAAGAGGTTATAAAAGAGAAAAATTCCAACATAAAAATGGTTTTCTTTATTAAATTCATTTAAAGATAATACTTTGTTTTTTATTGACATCTCCTAATTATCAACTCCACAAAATTATACTTATTACTTGGAGCACTATATTTTATAGTTAAACCCCAGACACTGAGAATTTTGTAATGAATAGCTTCTTTATGTAAGAAGTGAAGTTTTCTCTTTTGGTAGAGGATAAGGATATTTGAAATGAAAACTTGTATAGCATCTGCATCTTGTAGTTGAATAAAGATTTGTTGAATGAATGAATGAATCATTGAGTTAGTTCTGTAATCTTGGGCGAGTAATTTAACTTCTCTGGCTATTGGGCCCTTACAGTTTCCTTATTTAGACAAATGGTATTGAACTAGATGCTCTTTAAGGTCTCTTAGAGCATTAACATTTGACTCCATGAAAATTGTTATCTAGAAAGTTCTAAACTACTTTGTAGTGAAGTTTAGAAAACCCACATAAAAACTTCTTGCTAGTTTATACTTAGAGATATTAGCAAACAGCCCACTTTCGCTTCCAACTTAAAAGGAGGATGACTTATTGTACACAGAGAGCTTTCCAAGAAGATTTTGAAAAATAAAGTGTAATGAATCATTGAACATTAAGGATGTGAAGACCTTAGAGGTCATCTCTTTATCTGTAACAGGAGAGAATTGGATTAAGAGATCTAGGGAGGTTAATTAATTTGCTCAAAGTCACTTAATAGCAGAGCAGAGCCTGTAACTCAGAGGGTTTTTTAATCTAGCTCTACCATTCAGTGGACTAGAGATGTGTTCTTGAGTTCAAGTTCTGAAGGAGATGACTTCTAAACTGTTCATGCCTCTTGTCATGGTAACTTGCCTGAATTCCACTAGTAAAAACAGAGAACGTGTTTGTTATTAATCTCTGTATCCTCCATTGCACTTATTCCAGTACTTTACACAGAGTAGACTTTCAAAGATTATAAAAGGAAGAAAATGGCAAGACAAGGAATTAAAAGAGCAAGAAATGGAAGGAAGGGAAAAGAAAGCAAAAGGAAAAGAAGGAAAGGTAGGTTTGCATGGAAGTAGGGCTTCAAATAGGTTTAAAAAAAACCAAACTGGCCTTATATCAATGAAAAGTCCTAATGGATTATATTAGAAAAGAGAGGTCCTTTAATAATAAAACATTGATATTTTAACTTGGAAGAAAATGTTACAGCTGATTCAATTTCAGAGCACCCTACTTCCTAGCCCAGCAGAAACAAGCTTTCTGTCACTGAAAAACTTGTAGAATTCATTATTCAGAAACACTACTTTAGGCTAAGAAAACTCTTTTTTCATTCCTTTTTTTTTTAAAGTGAGGCAATTGGGGTTAAGTGACTTGCCCAGGGTCACACAGCTAGTAAGTGTTAAGTGTCTGAGGCCGGATTTGAACTCAGGTCCTCCTGAATCCAGGGCCGGTGCTCTATCCACTGCACCACCTAGATTCCCCATTTCATTCCCTTTTACTTCACCAGGAAAAATCCTAACTAGATATCACCTGATCTCTAGAAGTACTAACCTAATTCTACATCTTAAGAAATTTATTTTTGAGAGGTGAAAGATCCAAATCGGCCTGCAATTGAATACCCCAAGTTTTTAAGTCTCCCTTCTCTTCATGATCTTCATGAGGAAAAGTAAAAAAAATTAAAAATTAGTCTATTTTATGATTTCTGTAGTGTTAATCTTACTGGTCCCATTAGAATGGCAAAGAGACAGTTGGAGAGTTCAGAGCTGTGGGGAAGAAAGGCGTGTGTGTGTGTGTGTGTGTGTGTGTGTGTGTGTGTGTGTGTGTGTGTGTGTGTGTGTGAGAGAGAGAGAGAGAGAGAGAGAGAGAGAGAGAGAGAGAGATCATGTTACCAAAATACAGAAGGGGAATACAATTTAAAAATGATGTCTTAAAAATGCTATGCAATTTTCAAATGACATTTAACTTTTACTAGTACTCCGATTCCTTTTGCAGCAAAGAAACTAGTCTGCAAGAATAATGAGTTACATCAAGAAGTGCTAACATAAGGCATGATTCCTCCCTGTATTTCCTCTCTAGAAAGGCCCACTAGGTGACCTCCTCCCATGTCTAGGATCTTCCTGGCTGTGGCCTTGGAGCATCAAGGATATCTCTTCCCACATGGTCCAAAGGATCTCTGCCTCCACTGGTGATCTGAGAGTGTTTCCTAGTGCTTGCTACTGAAACTGTGAGGTGTGGCTATGGTGCTAATGACTAGTGCAAACAGTGATTGTCCTAGAGGTGCTTTCAGGGAAAGAGCAGGGTTAAGGGTTCTGTTATATGGAGCACTGGATGGTACAGATTTAGACATCGGGTTTTCAGTTCAAATGATTCCCATGTGAGACTGAACCTAAATAATGGGGAAAAGTTAAAATCTCTAATTCCCTGACTTAGGCAAATCTCCTTCATTTGGGTTAGGAAACTTTTTATATAGATGATGAAAAGGGTGGGTTTAGAGGATTTTTTACTTCCTCTGGACAGCCTTTTTTCAGGCCTGGGTCAGATACAGATGATAGTGAAAATAGTAATCTTTCCCCTTCCAAACAAGTCTTACATGGCAACTTTTTTGTTAACACTGTTTCATGCCAGTAATATAATGTTAACTACCCACTTAGGAAAGACAATAGGATTTTCAATCAGAGAAACTGAGTGCAAATCCTGGCTCTACTGTGATCCTAAAAAAGTCACTTATCCTCTCTGAGACTCAGTTTCCTTATACGTAAGAAGAAGAGGTTGGATGAGACAGCCGCATAGGCTCCTTTTAGCTCTCCAAGTCAATGTTTCAACGCTTGCAACCCTACCAGGTTTAAAAGTCATACTCCTTATCTTCCTCTTCCATTAAAAATTCAATCCACTTTTGCATGACCTCTAAGCATATAAAACTTGCAAGCAGTTTGTTTACAGAATGCTCATGAAAGACACTGTTCAATCATTTCAGTCGTGTCTGACTCAATTTGGGGTTTTCTTGGCAGAGATATTGAAGAGGTTTGCCATTTCCTTCTCCAGCTCATGTGATAGATGAGAAAATCGAGGCAAAAAGGGTGAAGTGACTTGCCCAGGGCCACACAGTTAGGAAATATCAGAGGCTAGATTTGAACTCACAAAGATGAGTCTTCCTTATTCCAGGCCTGGCACTCTATCCACTTCACCATCTGGCTGCCCTAAGTCAGACATACTGAAGACCTAATAGTGATGCTGAATCAATCCAAAGAGGAGATATAGGAGCTGTGGGAAAGATTGAGAAGCACTGTGAAACCCTCAATGTTTTCTTCTCTTGAGAGAGGGCATCCTCTACCAGCTGACTGGAGGCCTGATTCTTACATCACTCAGGGAGCATGAAGAAATACTGCAGGAATTAGGAAATAAGATGGCGCAGTGGGAAGAACCCTGACCTTGGAGACACAGGGCCCCAGTCACAGTGGCGTCTGCTCTGCCACTTGCTGTGGGGTGTCTCTTTGCATCTCCAGGCTACTTCAATAACATCAGCAAGATGAAGAGGTTACAATAGACAGGCTCTAAGGTCCCTTCTGACACTCAATTTAAGACCTGACAGTTCTGGGAACAAACTTTATCCAGAAATAGAAGAAACAAGGACCAGAAGAGCCCTGCAAGATCTGTAATTTCCAGACCAAAATTTGGCAGAGTACTTTTTGACAGGAGGTCCACACAGGGATTCCCCTCACCTCCCTTCCTCTGCAAATTAGGCTGGCCCTTGAAGGAGATCCCTTAGAGAAGTGTTTGTTTTATACTGCTGTTTGGTGCAACTAGCATGTCTATTAAGAAACTTATTTCTGAAAACAAACTGAAAAAAGTTATGTTAGAATGAAAACATATAAAACATCCCTACTGGAGGAAAATGAAGAATGCCAATGATATCTATCTATCTTCCCAGGGACTCTTTCACGGCAAATGGAGGCCACTTTCATTTCTAAATGTACTAAAAACAATATTCTGCCCATGTATATTTTCTTCCCCCTCACAAATCTTCGCTCAGTTCTTCTCCCTTCTGCCTATGTCTTCTCTCCCTGACTATGGTGTTTCTGAGATTTACTATTAGAAGTTGTTAAAAGCTGAATTCCTAAGGTTATCTTTGTGAGCCAATTCTCAATCTGATGAACACTGATTTGAAAACCTGGATGTGGGCAAACATTTCCTGATTATGATCAATGTATGTTTGAATTTCCTTTGCTTAATACATTTACAAGACTATTTTCAAAGAAAGACCTGTGGTAGTTGTTGGGTACCATCTGTCAAGATTGCACTACTGTCAAATGTAACAGATCCCCCAGTTGATAATGTTATTAGATTAAGATTATTAGATTCCCCCTAGGCCCTCAAAGAAGCACATTTCCATGAGGGCACAATCAAACCACACTAAAAAGATTTATAAGCTACTCTGCATCCTATATTCCCTCATGTTATAAATAGCAATGCTCAGTTACTTTCCAGGGGAGAATGACTTTATTTTGGGAAAAGGGGTCTATTTAAATTGTAGCTTTTCCTTGCATTCAAGATTTTCTTTTACCTCGTTTATAGAAGAAGGAGAAGGAGAAGAAGATGAAGGTGGTGACTGCTTGAGGCTTTCGATGCAGCCAATCTGAGTCAAAATATCCCCCTTAAAATAAAAAGTGCTCTGTGAACAAAAATTAAAAGCATACCATCGCTATTAGCAGGAAAGAGCAAATTCATGGCAGAGAGAGCCAAAGGAGGTGACTCCAGCATGCATTTGTCCACAAACATGCAAGAAAAACTAGCTAGTTTCCAATGTACTGGCATAATATCATTTTTCAAAATCGCAGCCCCACACCACAATGCAGTCACAGAAGCCCCCAAAACAAGATAAACGGCAGAGGAAAAGGGCAAGTTTCATGCAAGTGATACAAACAAAGTACTCTGCAGGAAGAAACGAAGCTAGACTGAGAGCACCAGGTCCTGAACTTTCTGGTCTAGGAGGTGAGAGAAAATTTCAGCATGGCAAGTGTACCTTGCTCTGTATGACAATGATCCTTATGTAAGAAAATGTAGATTTCCACAAAAGAAGGGAAACGATTTACTTTTTTCCAAAGGACTCTTTTCTTGAAAGAATTATCACATATGTCTCTAAATGCTACGGCCCTCTAGAACGTTTAAATACGACACAATTCATTTATTTAATGGAAACAACTCAAACTTGATTTCTTTAAACAAAGGGCTAGTACAAAAAAAAAAAGAAGTGGCCAACAAGCAAAAGGGCAGACATCCACATTGATGATGGCTATTTCCTGAAGTTTATCCAATGTAAAATCAGTCACTACAGCAAGTGGTCTAGAAACTGCCCCAGACTGCAGACATTAGATCTTCCGGCCAAGTGGGAAGGTACAGCAGCCAAGAGCAATACTGGATTAGAGCATAATGATTCGTAAACTCTTACCCAGGGAGATGCTCCATACTGAGAGTGAGGAGCAGTGGAGGGAATGAGTTAGGAGGTCCGGAAGGGTGTTGCGGGATTTGGATTGGCAGTCCCAGGTTCGAATCTGTAGCTCGGTCATTTACTTACTAGCTGTAAGACTTTAGGCAAATGACTTTACATCTTGTCTTTTCATTTGTAAAATGAAGGAGCTGGGGGCGGCTAGGTGGCGCAGTGGATAAAGCACCGGCCCTGGATTCAGGAGGACCCGAGTTCAAATCCGGCCTCAGACACTTGACACTTACTAGCTGTGTGACCCTGGGCAAGTCACTTAACCCCCATTGCCCCGCAAAAAAAAAAAAAAGAATCTTCTACAAAATGAAGGGGCTGAATTAGATAACTTCACAAAGACCTTCCAGCTCTAGTCTAGGATTATGAAATCCAGATATATAAAAACAGTCATCTCAGGATGGACAGAGCATTAACAACTGAAGGGAAAAGAGGATCAAGAAGGGCTTCCTCTGTTTTCTCCTTCCTCAATTCATCGTGTGTGTGTGTGTGTGTGTGTGTGTGTACACACACACACACACACACACACACACTCCTCTATTCACTTAGCCACACTTTCTCCTAGTAGAATATAAGCTCACTGAAGGCAGGGAGTTTTTCTTTTTGTCTTTGTATCTCCAATGCCTAGGATGGTCCCTTGTTGGTTCATTCTGGATTGGGCTTAAACCTGAAGGAAGCTCGGCACTCTAAGAGGTAGAAGTAAAGGCGGGGGGGGGGGGGGGGGGAGAGGCAGAAATGGAAGGAAAGGTGAGAGATGGGAGACAGCATGTTGAAATTGGCATGTAATATTTTAGGTCATCCTGGCTGGAACAAACACTGAGTAGAGAGAAGTAAAATAAAATACTCTGGAAAATAAATAAAAAAAAAAGTCTGGAAAGTTAGGTAGAGGCAAAATTATAGAGGATTTTTTTTTGGGTGGGGCAATGAGGGTTAAAAGTGATTTGCCTAGGGTCGCACAGCTAGTAAGTGGCAAGTGTTTGAGGCCAGATTTGAACTCAGGATCTCCTGAATCCAGGGCCAGTGCTTTATTCACTGCGCCACCTACCTGCCCCTATAGAAGCTTTTGAACTACAGACTGAGGAGTTTATATTTTATCAGAGAGGCAATAGGAAACCACTGACTTATTTTAGGAATATTAATTTGCAGCTGCATGGAAGACTGATTGGACAGAGTGGAAGCTATTAGCATAATCCATGACAAGAGATGATAAAGGAATGGATGTATGAATGGATGAAAGGAAATTAATTCAGAGATACTGCAAAGATAGACTAGATACAAAAGCTAGCTATGGGAGATAAAGGAGAAAGTCAAAAGTGACTCCAAGGTTTACTGGTAGGATGATGGTTCCCTGGACAGAAATAGGTAAGACTAGAGGAGGGAAAGATTTAGGGAATAATATAGTAAGTTATGTTTTAGACACATTGAGTTCAGCAAGCAGTTGGTAATGTGGGACTAGAGGCAAGTGCTGGATATTAGATTTGGGCTTCTTCATGGATATGACTGATCCCATGGTAGCTAATGAGATCAAGAGAGAGGGTGGTATCCACTCCAAATAAATATTAATTAGAAAAATGAAAATTAAACCAACTCTGAGGTTCTACTTCACACCCAACAAGATGACCAAGATGATGAGAGGAAAATGACAAATGGGGGAGGCACACTAATGCACTGCTGGTATTACTGTGAATGGCTTCAGCCATTTGGGAAAAAAGGTCAATTTGACAAAATGACCAGAGCAATGAGGACTATTCCTTCTCCTCCCCCAGACCCAGCCGCCATGCACATTCAGGGCCTGAGAGACAGAGAGAGTAAGGGCAGAAATATCTCTTGGGTGAGAAGAATAGAATAAAAGTGAATAAAAGAGAGAGAAAAGGGGGGAGAGAAGAGAAAAAATTGGCAACGTCACTACAAGTGCTGAGTGTTAATTTGAGCCCGGATGTTACTTTTTTTTTTTTTAAGTCAGGCAATTGGGGTTAAGTGACTTGCCCAGGGTCACACAGCTAGTAAGTGTTAAGTGTCTGAGGCCGGACTCCAAGGCCGGTGCTTATCCACTGCGCCACCTAGCTGCCCCGCCTGGATGTTACTTTGAGGGAAGTCCATTTTAATAGGAGGATGATACAGCCAAGGAGACTGAGGAGTGGTCAGGCAGGCTGAATAAGACAGAATAGTGATGAAGAAGCCAAGAGAGGTCAGTGTATGGGAGGAAGGGGTGGTCAACAGTGTCAAAAGCTGCAGGAAGTTTGAGTAGGATGATTGATGACTAAGAAAAAAGTCATCAGATTTAGCAGTTTCCTTCCTTGGAAGGTCAGTTAATCTTGAAAGAAGCAGTTTCAGTAGAGTGGTTGGGCTAAAGGGGAGAGAACTGCATATGAACCCAGGGCAAGGAACAAAGGTGTCTCCTCCTGGAACTCTGGTCCTGACAGGGAGGAGAGCTTTGTAAAAGCAATGAAAGAGAAAGGTATTACGAGCTTCTATAATGACTGATTAAAAATGAAGACAGGAGGCAGGTAGGTGGTGCAGTGGATAAAGCACCAGCCCTGGATTCAGGAGGACCTGAGTTCAAATTTGGCCTCAGACACTTGACACTTACTAGCTGTATGACCCTGGGCAAGTCACTTAACCCTCCACTGCCCTGCCAAAAAAAATTAAAAGAAAAAGAAAAAAAGACAAAACTCCTCCAGAATGACAATATTAGTTCAATGATTCCATTTTCAAAAAATTAATTTACAATTCTTTCCCCAGAGTTACAAAGATTGGGTGAAATGAGGGTCATGCATAGTGTACGTCAGCCATTTTCAGAGAATTACCTAAAAATAAAAGCTGGCTTTTAAAAAGTTTTGAATGAGTCTGAAAATATTTTTAAAGTGAGTTTTAGTATTCTTTTTAGCATTTTTTGTTGGGAAGTTGGGAATAAAGGAGATACTTGCTCTGGCAAAGTGGTTAGGAATTTCCTTTTTTGTTATAGTTCCTAGGGAACATGGAGGCTCTAAGCATAAATGCTTGATTTTAGGAGCACTTTCTTGTATGTATATATATATATATGTGAGTATTGATCTGACTGAAGAATTTAAAAGCCAGAGGGCTGCCAGTTCAAAATCACAAAGGGCTTAGTTATCCTCCACCCCCTATTCCGACTTCTAATTACAGAAATTGTAAAACCCTTCAGGTAAAACCAGAGTTGTATAGATTAAAGACAGAACAGTCTGAGTATCTAACTCTACAATAATAACAAAACATCTGTATACACAAACTTCCTTGTTTGATCTTTTTGGCCTCTGGGTCAAATTACTTTTATCTCTTTTGTGAAATAACGGAAGAAAATGTGGAAGCTCGTTGAAGGTGTTTGGAAGCTGATAATGTGGACAAAAGCAAGACAAGCTGATTTTGAGTTGAGGAACAGGATGCAAAAGTCTCTAAGAAGGATGGAAGGATAGGCAGGGTGAGAAGATATATTTGGATTGTTTTCATAAGCATCTGTACTGACTGCTTAGACTTGGGCTTTTTTTGTCTTTTAAACATTTTTCATTTATTCATTGAATTGTAAAGACTGGCTTTCCCTATCTATCTGGCCCAGGCTTAAAGTACAGGGGCTGCTTACAGGCCTTGTGCCCCTCTGAATGGCATGGGGAGCTCAGACCTGTTCCATTTCCACATGAGGCTGGTTATCCTCTACTTAGGAAACCTAATGCCCTTCCCTTGGGGGCTTTGCTGTATTAATTTTTTAAAAATAACATTTTTATTGATAACTTTTCTCACATCACCTACATTTCCTACTGCATTCCTCCCAGAAGGCTATTACTTATATATAAAAAAGAGGAAGAAACAAGTTCAGCAAAACGAACCAACATCTGCTTAAAGCCTTGCCAAGATAGGATGTAGTAAACAGATGTGAAACTTCCTTGTGATAGACAACTTTAAAAATATATACACACTCAAGTGGCAATAAAAGCCCCCAAACTTTCCCTGCATTTGCACCCATCCCCCACCATCCCTACAGGGGCCTCTTAGCATAGGCTCAAGCTGGTACCTGTAAATAACGAATAAAATAGAGTGAGTAATTCATCTAAATGGATGCTCAATCTCCAGGCCAAAAAATTCTTCAGAGATGATACAGCCTCTGATTCCCAGATTATTCCTAGCTGTAACCTCGCATGGTTTTGGAATAAGCTCTTTTCTTTCTTTCTTTCTTCTTCTTCTTTTTTTTTTTTTGCGGAGCAATGAGGGTTAAGTGACTTGTCCAGGGTCACACAGCTAGTCACTGTCAAGTGTCTGAGGCTGGATTTGAACTCAGGTCCTCCTGAATCCAGGGCTGCTGCTTTATCCACTGTACTACCTAGCTGCCCCATGGAATAGGGTCTTAAACCTGTTTCCTACAATCAGAGAATCTCAGAACCAAAAAACAAGGCCTTAAGATCTTTTTAAAAATTTTTAAATGGATAGGTATTATTTGGGTAACCTTAAAAAGAGAGCTAGATCTTACTAGAATGGTATAAATCTGTAACAAGGTATACCAACCCTACCTGCCAGGAATCTTAAGAATGGCCCAACAATAGCTGTACATGAAATCCTTTTGACAATTCAGACTCTATGAATGTCCAACTACCTTAATTAAGGGTAGTTCTTTATCCAAAACAAGGAAAAACCATAGTGCACAGTTACATAACAATAGCTTTGTAAGCTTATTCATTTTGATGCAAAATATCTTAAGCAGGTTATTATCTGTTTGTTTGTACAAGCAGACTAGGATGCCAAGACAATCAGTGAAAAGTAATGTGGCCTCAGAGATCCTTCCCTGGAAGTAATAATGCCTTTGGAAGGGCCTTTATGGGTATACATTGCTGCTAATGATGGGGTTGTGTATAATGGAGATGCTGAATGCCCCTTTATCCTAACAGCCTTCCTGCTAGAAATTTTACCTTCTTTTCATCACTGCTTTCTAGTGGAACAGAAAAACATCAAAACAAAATCGAGTATGACTAGCTTATACTCTGAATGACACCAAAGATCAACAGCGTTCTCATGAAGAAAGCTCTCTGTCACACAAATAACAAAGCACGAGGAGCTGGTATTGATGGACTGATATCTGCTTGGAATGCAAAAGCTAAACTCAAAATGAGCTTACATTTCTTATGAACAGCTGGACCCAAGGAAACTACCAAAACCCAAACAAACAAACTGCATACAAATCCCAAAAGGGTAAAATGAAGAACAAAAAATGTCTTTATCAGAAATAGTTTCAGGACAGGATATCTCTATAAGCAACTACCATAAGTCTATGTGTTTTGTAAGGATCATAGAATCTGAAACCTTGAGAAAGGATTTTTTTTTTCGCTATGTTAATATCAACGTCAGCCCTTCGATTACAAAAGGGGAGTTCTTTTGATAAATCAAGTAAGGAAGTAGTCAGTTCTCTTCTAAAGAATGCTATTTTTCTTTCTTTTTTAAAAAAGGCCTTTTGCCTTTAGTAATATTTATGGGTAAACTAGAAGGAAGGAAAGGAATATGATATTTTAGCAACCCATATTTGGTACCACAAACTATCAGAACAACAAAAGAAGCAGTTCAATTTCTGGGGAATAGCTCCAACAAGACTTAGTTAGCATTAAAAACAAAACAAAAAACCAAAAGACGTTTCTTTTTTTTAAACATGCTGAGTAACTTGTGTTGGTAAAGGGCTCAACTAGTGGTATGATAAATCCCATAATCCTAAAATGTCAGATAATAAGCTTTTTACAGATAGGGATTCCAGTTTACAAACTACAAATCTTGTAATAGGTAATATACTAATCTTCAGACAAGTTTGAAATAAATGAGTGTTGATGACAATAATGGAAAAAAAGAATGTATTTCTCACAACTCTTAGAAGGGAAAAGAGGTAAGGATGTGGTAAGGAAAAAGGATGTGGATATAATCTCTCTTGCTCAGTAGAAAGAGGCAGAAAATATCTCAGACTAACATGAATGGCCTTCTAAGGAATGACTGTATGCTCACCATGATGAAGCATAATGCTTATGGACTATAGCTCCTCTTCCTAAACTATTCCTTTGATAATATTTCCCAAAGAAGGCCCTTTAAAGAAGCAACCTACTAAAACTTTTCTTTAAGTTTATGCCCAGCAACCTTCTTAGGTATGGGCTTGTCATCCAATTTAAAAAAACTGCACTGAAGAATTGCATGAGATGAAAGAGAAGAGAAATTGGCCAAAATAAATACTATCAATTCATTTGTCCCTCTCTTGAAAATATTTAACTAACTGGTCAATTCATTCCACTGAACAGTATATATCCCCAATACACCTGGGAATATACAAAGTCCAATTAGGTCATAAGTGGTAAAATTTTCTTAAGTCTTTAAAAGCTATGCTTCTTAAGAGTAAGGCCATTCGGGGGCAGCTAGATGGCACAGTGGTAAAGCACCGGCCCTGGATTCAGGAGTACCTGAGTTCAAATCCGGCCTCAGACACTTGACACTTACTAGCTGTGTGACCCTGGGCAAGTCACTTAACCCTCATCGCCCTGCAAAAAAAAAAAAAAGGTGAAAAAAAAGAGTAAGGCCATTCACTCATAGAAAATTAGAGAATGTAAAAGGTCTTTAAAATCGACTATACTAAGATCGAGATCTCTATTCTCCATCTATATAGGCACAAAGACTGTTGTTATAGCCTCCTCAGAGAGGTCATGAAGTATACAGAAGAATTAGTTAACATAACTGGGTTCATCAAAAATTATAAAACCAATCTCACTGGTTATGGGGTAGGTTTTAGGAGGTGGAAGGGATGACGGGTAAAATTAGGCTCATGCTTTCTTTTTTAAAAAATACATTTTTAGTGGCATCTCTTGTTTTTGCATATCGTTAATTTGTTTCTGTATCCTTCTCCCTCCCAGAGAACCGTCCTTAATAATAGAGAATTTCTTTTATAGAGAAAAATAATTAACAAAACCTTTATACACAACAACAACAACAACAACAACAAAAATCTGTATTCAACGAATCCATCTCTGAGGACTCCAATATCTGCAAAGGAGCAGGGGTAGGTTTCTGCTCATATCACTTTTTTGGAGGCCAAGCTTGTTCTTTATAATTTTGCCATATTCAGTTCTCATCATTTTGTGGTGGTTGTTCTTTCTGCTTACCTTGTTGCAGTCATTGTATATTTTGATTCCTGGCTCTGTTTCTTTCATTTCATATCAGCTCATGTCTTTCCACCCTTCTCTGTACTGATCACACCAATAATTTTGTAGAGCACAATAATATCCCGGGATATTCACGTACCACAATTTGTTTAGGTATTCCCCAACAAAAGTGGAATTTTTTTGCAGCTCTTTGTTAAAACAAAACATGCTGGGGCAGCTAGGTGGCGCAGTGGATAGAGCACCGGACCTGGAGTCAGGAGTACCTGGGTTCAAATCCGGCCTCAGACACTTAACACTTACTAGCTGTGTGACCCTGGGCAAGTCACTTGACCCCAATTGCCTCACTAAAAAAAAACCCAAAAAACCAAAAAAACAAAACATGCTGATTTAATTTTTTGGTGTATATAGAGCCTTTGCTTTTGTCAATGACCCTGTTGAAAGATATCTTCATAGTTTCTTTATAAAACACAGATATGACCCTCAGTCCTGTGTGGTTTTCTCCTGAGCTTCTGTGTTAACTGAGGCAAAGTGATAGGAAGGTGGACAAAATATGCTAAGAATCATGGTGTTTTTTTTTTATCTTCTGCAAACACTAAACAGTTAGTGGTACTCTGAAAGTGAAAACCTTGTCCAATCATAAACAAATGGTCATAGCTATTGTATGTTGTTCAACCATGTCTGACTTTTTGGGACCCTATAGACCAAGACCATACTGTCCATGGGGTTTTCTTGGCAAAGACACTGGAATAATTTGCCATTTCTTTCTCCAGTGGATTAAGGTAAACAGGTTAAGTGACTTGCTCAGGGTGACACAGTTAGTAGCTGTCTGAGGCTGGATTTGAATTCAGGATTTCCTGACTCCAAGTCTACCACTCTATTCACTGAGCCATCTAGCTGCCTCTACACTATTAGAGAAATTGAATAATATCAATTCTGACTTCTGTTACTATCTATGAAACAAAAAAACAAGAGGAAGTTTAAACTAAATAGAAGATATGGTTCACAGGTGTACTTTGGAAAGGCAGATAAAGCGAATCATTCTTATTCAGTGGCTAAGGGCAAAAAGAAACAGCATCTCATAAGAAAGGTAATTTCCAAGAAAGCCACTATATAAATTACAGATCATGCCTCAAAATCTGTTGCAAAGAATGAGAAAACAGAAATAACTTTTATGAAAAACTGGTTAAGACCCTTTCAAATAGGGTGGAGCCAAGATGGCAGAAGCCAGGAAGTTGCCTGAGCTCTCCCAAATTTCCCTCAGAAACAACATTAAATCAAGCCTCTAAACAGATTCTGAAGCTACAGAACCTACAAAAAGATGGAGTGAAACAATCTTCCTGCTTCAGATAACTTAGAAGGACTTCAGGAAAAGCCTGTCTTACTTGGGTAAAAGGAGAGTGCCACACAGTGTGGAGGGTGTCTGGGCAAGCCAGTGGGAGCCTCTTAGCCACAGAACAGATGAGCTTCTGAGGAGCCTTGGTCCTGGCTCAGCAGGACAGTTGTGAGGTCGTTAGCCCCAATAAAGAAGGCAATCTGTCAGCTGGGTTATCCACTACACAAGAGGCACAACTAGGCTGAGCCATCCCAGTGCAGGGAGCAAGCCACGAGCTGCTCAGTGATCGGGTTCCTGGCCCCCAGCAAAAGCATCTTGGGACAGTGCCCTCTCTGCCCCAGGAACAGAGCTCAACTTTAAAAGGCACAAAATAGGCTAAAATATGAGTAAGAAACAGAAAAGTACCCTCACCATTAAAAGTTACTATGGTGACAGGGAAGACCAAAACAAACTCAGAAGAGGATAACACTGTTAAAATTGCCTACATGTGAAGCCTCAAAGGGGAAGATGAATTGATCTCAAGACCAAAAAGCCATCTTGGAAGAGCTTAAAAAGAATTTAAAAAATCAAATAAGAGAAGTAAAAGAAAAACTGGGAAAAGACCCTCTCAAATTTTTATTTTTATTTTTTTTGTGGGGCAATGAGAGTTAAGTGACTTGCCCAGGGTCACACAACTAGTAAGTGTCAAGTGTCTGAGGCTGGATTTGAACTCAGTTCCTCCTGAATCCAGGGCCAGTGCTTTATCTACTGCACCACCTAGCTGCCCCCTCCTCAAATAAATTAACACACACACACTTCAATATCTAGTGACTTCAATGCAAAGGTGGGCATAGGATAGAATAATAAAAACTCTTGGAAAACATGATCTAGGAGTAAGAAATAAAAAGAGGGCAAAAAGGTTTGTAGACTGTACAGAAACTTTATACCTATATAGTTATATATCCCTATATATTGAATACGTTTTTTGTACTGAAAGATGACAAGTACCCAACATGGTAAACACTAAATAGCATCATTAAAAAAATCAATTGATGGGGCAGCTAGATGGCGCAGTGGATAAAGCACCAGCCCTGGAGTCAGGAGGACCTGAGTTCAAATGTGGCCTCAGACACTTGACACTAACTGTGTGACCCTAGGCAAGTCACTTAACCCTCATTGCCCTGTCCCCCCCCAAAACCAAACCAAACCAAAATTAAATTGATTATATTTTGGCAAGAAAAGACTGAGTTATAATGGGCAAATAATTTATGACTCAGATGTCTTTGTATATAGTTGGACTGCTGACTTGCTAGAGCCAAAACCAAAATCAACATCAAAGAAAAATAAAAATAAGATGTGGTAGCAACTGAAGTGACTCTCACCTATTTAAACAAGTTGACACCAAAAAGGGAAAAGAGATAAAAAGATTAGATATCGAGTAAACAGACCATTACCATTTCCTAAGGAAGTTTAACCAATGTAAACTGCCACAACAAAGAGACCTAAAAAGTTCAGAAACCACCTAAGACAGTAAAAATTGACATCTTTCTCAAGTGGAAAGATATGACAGTCAGGGCCAATACCAAGATAAATTTATTGAAAAGCTCTCACAGAAAGGATGGTGGAAGGATTATGGCCTAGATTTATTCATAAAATAGTGAGGTGCAATAGGGAGATATTTTCTGAAAGCTTGGCAAGAGATCCAACTAAGGAAAGTCACTCCAATACATTTAAAGATGGGAATAAGAAGAGGACAAAAGATAAAAAGATGGAAAAGATCTGTATCTGTTTTCTTTGGTGGGGCAATGAGGGTTAAGCTCAGGATCACACAGCTAGTAAGTGTTAAGTGTCTGAGGCCAGATTTGAACTCAGGTACTCCTGACTCCAGGGCCGGTGCTCTATCCACTGCACCACCTAGCTGGCCCCTGTATACAGACAGCTACCACCTTAACTCAAGCCCTCCTCACCTTTCCTCTACCTGCCCCCAAGCTCTCTTTCTAGCCTCACTAAACATTACTCCTACTCCCAGCTTTTGTGTTCCAGACAAATCCCCCTCCCCCCATTTCTCACTCCACTTCCCATCTCTGTGTCTTTGTCCTAGCAATCTCCCATACCTGGAATGCTCTCCCTTCTCACCTAAGCTTCAAAGAATCCTTTCCTTGAAGACACAGTTCAAGCATCATCTTCTACAAGAAGCCTATCCAGATCCCTCCAACTGCCCTCTGGATTGAAAAGAGGTGGCATAAAAGTTCATATTAGAGAGATGTGTTATTGGAAAAGGAGAGAGGCTACTTAGACAACGAGGCCAAAGGATAACCAATAGAAAGTCTGATCATTTGGCATCCACACAATCCCAAGAGAACAAAAGGCTCTCTAGCACACAGGAAAGAACCCCAGTGGAAGATTTACAGGAGCACATGGACAAGAGTCTAACAGGATGAGAAAACATGGGTGGGTTGCACTATGTATTATTGAAGGGAATGCCCACATTGATTAGACTACAGATCTATTGAAGAAACTTGGAAATTTAGCTAGAATATTAATATACTTTAAAAAAAAGAAACACAACATCCCAAAGCCGCAACTGGTAAAAATAACCACCACTCTGTACTAGGCCTCTCAAAATGATTCTCAATTTTAAGAAAAATGGTTTTGATTTCCTCAAAATTGTATCAACTACCCACTGAGATTTTGTGCTATGTTCATCTTATTGACAGCAGACATTTTTGAGGCTTCACTACTTGTTAATCTACCTTTTCAATCTAATCAGGGATAGAAAATGAGAGTTGGAAGGGGAACTAATTTAATCTATTTAATCTCACCTCAAAAGCGAAGGCAATACAGTATACAAGTAAAATCAGACTCTTTTGTGGCTCTGACTATTCACACCCAACTGAATAATTTATATTAGAAAAGATACTTCTTGAATATGAAAATAAAGGAATCACTACAGCCTTTTGCCTCTAAGAGTTTAATCATACTCACTCACCCAGACAGCCCACTAGAATGTCTCATCATATTATAAATTTCTACTGATAAGTTTATTCAGAGTACCAAAATTACTATTTTCAAAATGGTCACACACTCTTTATTTCTCCAAATATTTGGCTGGTCAGTTCACTTCCCTCCAACCAAAGTCTACAAATAAAATCTGTACAACACAGCTTAGCAAGGAAATTACTATCTCCTTAATATTTTTAGGACATAAAATATATCTTAGAGGGTTGAAATAGGAGCATCATGACTACAGTTATAGAAGGGAGCCCTTTTCCATACTACATCATCCTCTGTGGATAGAGCATGGGACTGAGTCAGGAAGACTTGAGTGCAAATCCAGTTTCAGATACTAACTAGTTGAGTGACCCTGATAAAATCATTTAACTTTTGTCTGCATCAGGATAATAACACCTACCTCTCAGGGTTATTGTGAAGAGCAAATGAAACAGAATTTGTAAAACACCTTGCAAACCTTACAGGGTTATATAAATGCTAGCTATTAATTGTTGTTAACTGAGGCTTAGAAAGATTCTGCCATTTTCCTAGGTCACAAACCTAGTTAGTGTCAGTCTAGCTAGAAATGGAAGCCTATTCAATGAACTAACCACAGCTTTGGGTTTTTTAATTTTGAAAATTGTAATAAAAAATAAATATTTTAAATTGATGCTTTATATGTTTTACACTGCTGTCATTTTCCAATCCAACACTCTTTCCATTAAGAAATGCAAAAAATAGAGGTTAAAGAAGGCTTTCATAAATTTCACTCATGACAGATCCATAACAGGTTATTAAAGAAAACCTAGGGATATTTTAAAGTGTATCTTTAATTTTTGGAGCAGTTTTTAAAAAGTTAAACAAGTTTTGCAGACATACATAATAAGGACTAAAATCCCCCCAATATTCTTTTTTCTTTCTTTCTTTTTTTTTTTTTGGTGGGGCAATTGGGGTTAAGTGACTTGCCCAGGGTCACACAGCTAGTAATTGTTAAGTATCTGAGGCCGGATTTGAACTCAGGCCCTCCTGAATCCAGGGCTGGTGCTCTATCCACTGTACCACCTAGCTGCCCCCCCCCCCAATATTCTTAATGTAATCCTAGGTAAAAGGAAGGTAGTAAAATGAAATCAACTGTCTCAATTTCTTAGCATAACTTGTTGCTCACATTGCATGACTAGAAGACCAGGCTAAGCTCAATTCACTTAAACCAATCAAAGGTCAATAGCTTCTATAATAATTCTGTATTGCTTCACTGCAGTTTTAAAAATTTGTCACAGTGCATTCACTTTCCTTGGTAGGCAATAATTGTTTTGTTGTTTTTTTCCTGGGGTAGATGCCTTGTCAGTTGAAACTTTAAGCATCAAGTGGTCTTTTTCTCTCTCATGTCCCTTTTTTCTCTATTTCTACAGCTACAACAGGAGACCCTCATAGTTGAATTCAAAGCACTGTGCCAGAATTCTTTTATAGTCACTAACACTTTACTTCCCCTGTTAGTCTCAAAAACAGCCTCTAGTGATGCCAAATGTGTGATTTCTTTGCTAATAACACTCAACAGAAATGCAGCACATTACACAAACAGCAACTTTCTTTTGTGCTTTTAGAGAATGACAACTGTAAGGCACCACAGCTCTCACAGTAAGTTTTGCACTCGGCAAAGCCTGTCACTTTCAGTAAGACAGGTGAACACATACCTGGTTATTACTGTTGGCTGTTGAAGAGTTAACTTGGACTGCACTTGAAAGAGAATCCAGGAAGGCTTGGTCAGCAACTGAATTTCCACAAGAAAACTGATCTTTTCCACCATTAGTCAAAATCTGAAGAGTAAAGGAGTTCTTATTATTTTTAGGCAATGCATAGTTCACTTGGGGTTAAGGTTACCATAGGCGAGCAGAGCCAACCACCAGTGGGAAAATGGTGCTTGAGATCCTATTTACTAGACCATATGTAAAGTCCTTTGAGGGCATGGGCCATGTTTTACCTCTCTTTGTAGCTCCCTCAGCACCTACCGGGGTGTTTCACATATAATATGAAATTAGGAAATGTTTGCTTAAATAACGATGAACCGTAAGTTACTTGTTGAAGACATCAAACAGGATACATAAGTGCTTTTGGTAAAACTAGAAAATTTGCAAGTTTGTGATGAGCTTCATTGCCAGTTATTCCTCAGAATCCCCTCAATCTCAAGAGATTTTTAGGCCTCAAATGAAAAGCAGAGACCCTCTTCACAAACTTCAGTAGTTGATTTCCTCCTGTTAGGCACACATGAATTATGTCATTATGACATGATCCCTATACTTAGTGAGTCAGAGATCTAGATGAGAGAAAGGTTTTTCTGTCAAAGGGATCCCAAGAGACTTAGCCACATCATCTTCTTTTCTCCCCAAAGACAATATTCCTCTTCCAGAGTGAGTATCCTCTCTTCCCTTAACCACTACATTAAAAAACAAAAGTAAACAAAACACCACCATATTTCAGCATAGGACCTCAATTCTTCTACCATCAGCCAAACTTGACTGATCACAGCATTTTACCTCCATTTTATACATGATATAGAACAACAAACCAGCAGAGGGAGCCAGCTGGTTGGCTCAGAAATGTTTTGTTGTTGGTTGGTTTTTAACTGAACTGTTTGGATATTGTATCTAACCATGGATGGCCAATTCAAGGAATTTAATGCTACAGTGATGGACACCAAAGCTAAGAGCTGAAATTGGGCAGCATCTCATAATTTCAATGAACAACTTTTTTTTTTTAAACAGGATATGGAGAAAAGGAATTGGGAAATTCTTATTGTGGTATAGTCAACATTGGATTTGGAGTGAGAAAATATGGGTTCAAAGGTTAGCTCCCTTTGAGTGACTCTGGGCAACACACCTGGCCTCTCTGGATCCTAATTTCCTCTTCAGTATAATGAAAGGGATAGCCTCTGTGGTCTAAGTAAGCTTTAACTCCGCTGAACCCAAGATTGAGATTTATGCCTTGGCCCTGCCTCTTACTAGGCAGGTGGAAGAACAAGTCATTTAATCTCAGTTTTCTCATCTGGAAAATAGGGAAAATATTTGCATCACCTACCTCACAGGATTACTGTGGGGGGGGGGGGGGAGAAAGTACTTTGTAACTGTCAAGTGTTACGTAAAGGTAAGAAATTATAGTGTAATGCTACTAACAAACAACAACTAGAACAGAGATAAATGAGCTATTATCTTGTTTACTTTAACATACAATTTATTATTCACTAAAATCAATAAGATGGCTTCCAAGTTTTTCAGGGCAGCTATTGAACAATACCATTTATGCCATTTTAACCACTACTGATCACATCAAGGAAGGGAATGCACTGGGTAGGAATAGCTGTTGCTTTCTTTTAAGTTCTGTCCCTCAAGACTGTTTATCCAAAATAAGTTAGAGAGTAATCAGTTATAACTGTTGTAATTAAATGACTGAAAATTCTTACTTCGACGTAGTCTGTGGGAACGAGCCCTCGTTCTCCTTTATTATTTTTTCCTTCTAGCCATCCACCACCTACATCCTAAAAAACACACAAAAAGAAATTTCGTATATTTGGAAAACTTGTGTGAAGAATCACAACAAAGGGTAACAAAACAAAAACAACTTAAATACTAGGCATATCATCTCTGCAAAACTCATTGTTCATAAATTACATCCCACCCCACACCCTGACTACTAGCATCACCCAGACGTCCAAAAAGTCTCAGACCTTAGCTACCAGAAAATAAGTTAAACCCAGACTACAATTAATCAAAGATTGATGAATAATTGGTGCTGGTTCCAAATAGTGCCCATATTAGTCTATGCAAAGCATGCTCTATTTTGATAAACACGTTTTCTTCATTCATCATTTAAACCATGACTCAACTGGAGAAAATTACTAATTTCATGAGATGTGTTGGATACAATGGAAAAAGCACTGAGTGTCAAGACCAGAAAAAATGAGTCTGAGTCTGAGCTATGCCACTTACTTGCTATGTATTCTTGGGCACCTCTTTTTCCTTATCTGGTAAACAGGGGTGCCCCCATGTGCAACCTACTTCATAGGGCTGTTTGAGGATCAAATAATGGAACTATGTACCTGTAAGTTAACGAGGGGTCAGGTCATCTGGGCTAGGGAAAATAATTTTTCTCTTCTTTTCTCTCTACTGTTCTATAGTGTCTCTTATGGCTGAATAAGACTATCTTAAGGCAAAATTAAAATAAACTAACATTCCCTATTCTAATTTTTCCCTAAACAATACTTCTAAAAGAGTTTCATTGAATGCTAAATACCTCCAGAGAGAGAATTGATGAGCTTCAGTACAGATTGAAGCCTATTTTTTTTAAACTTTATTTTTCTTGCGGCTTTTTCTTTTTTTTTGCAAAATGGCTAATATGGAAATGCTTTGCTTGACTTCACATGTGTGATTGATATTATATTGCTTGCCTTATATGGGTAGGGGAGTAGTAGGAGGGAAGGAGAGAATTTGGAACTCAAAATTTAAAAAATAAATGCTAAAAAGTTTTACATGTAATAAGAAAATATTTAACAAAATATTTTCTTAAAAAGAGCTTCCTTGAACTCCTAATATCCTCATGTCCAAAGTTAGCTGAATTTGGATAACCACATTTTCTTTACAAGTCATTTAAGCCATAACTGTCAATTTCGGAGTACAACGGGGGTAAGCCCATGGCATCAATCACTACTTCATTATACCCTAAAATTTAAATCCAAGGTTTTCACATCCTGAGAGAGAGGTGCTGAACTAAGTATGTAGAATAAGAAACATGTTTTTTGGAGCAGGCCAAAATGGGGATTTATTTTGCTTGACTATGTATATTGGTATCAATGGTTTTCTTTCTTTCTTTTCTTTTTCCCCAGAGGAAAGGGAAGAGAAAAAAGTACTGGGTAATAGAAAAAAAAATTAATTAAAAAATTCAATCATTTAGCCTTAGACATTTTCTTAAAAATAAGACAAATTTGCTTGATTTCTAAGTGCAAAGTAGATGACCATATGCTAAAGGATATTTAGAAGATGCCTGATGATGTTTAGTAAATGAACAACCATCAGTTTTTGCTCCAGTAATCCCACTTGGAAATTTGGCCAGAAAATTTGGGTTAAAAAATAACTAAGCAATTTTCAAGGATATACATCATGATTTTTCCTTAGTCCTCATCCTTCTGGCCTCTGACACTCTTTCCCATCCCTTTCCATTTGTGAAATGCTCTCTTCATGTAGTTTCTTACATCTTAGCTCTTCCTCTATTTCCTTGGCTCTTAGCCATCATTAAAAGCAATTCAAGTGCCCCCCTTCTCCAGTAAGTCTTCCCAGATTTCCCTTCCCTTTCCAAACCTCACATAGGTAGCACTTTGTTTTGTAACTCAAATGTACTTAGCTAACATTGTTTATTACTACTGTCTGTCTCTGTACTCTATCTCCAGTAAACTCTGGGAAAGTAGGGGCCATGTCTTATTTAAACTTTGTATCTTTTTTGTGTGATTACCAACTCATCAATTTACATATCTTTTTGGTTTGTTTGTTTTCAATTTACACTTCAGCAGACGCTGGGCTTGTGTGCAGAGAACCTGCGCTACACAAATGTCTGTTGGTTAGATGGATCCTTTAACAGAGAAATCTCAGATTTGGAAGTGATTTCAGAAACCAACTACTCCAACCCATCCCTCGTTCTTTGTTCTTGCAGGTAAAGGCTTCTCGACTCCCCTCCCTTCTGAGTAAGGGAGGGAGGAAGGGTTAATAATGAGTGGAGAATTCTTTAAGCTCCTACCTCCACTGGAGCACTGATTTGGAGAATGGCTACCTTAAGTGTCCCTCTCCTCACCTTGTTGTCACCTTGACAAAATTTTTGGCCTCCCTTTCCCAAATTTCCCTATCTGGCCTTCTTCAATACTTTTGTTGTTCAGTCATTTCAGCCAGTCTTCATAACCCTTTACCATAGTTGAACTCAAGTCTTCCTGATTCCAAGCTCAGTGCTCTCTATACACTGGACCACTTAGCTGCTTCTCACTACAAAACCCTTCAAATCTCTCTCATGATTCTTTCTCCTTCAATTCCAGTCTTCCTTCTCTCTCTTCTGTTTTCACTTTCTCCTGATTTCTTCCTTCAGCTCTCTAAATGTGTTTCCTTAAACTCTGTTCTCAGTCATCTTTTCTATGCTTTCTCACAGTGATCTTGCCCACTCCAAAGGCTTTAACTATGTAGAGGCCCACCACATTTACATCTGCCAGATGGATATCTCCAACTCAACACATACAAAATTAGACTCAATTCTCTTATAATTTAACTCCCCTTTCCTTCCTTACCCACCCTCATATCAGCTCTTCCTTCTGAGTTCTTGCTTTTGATAATGACCTCACTATGATCTCATTCACTTTAGTAATCTTTATATAATCAATATGGCCAAGGAGCATATGTAATACTACTTTTGTTTCACCCAAAGCACTTAGTGGTACTAGGAACACAGTGGTCACTTAATGAATATATGACTGATACAACATGACAAAAATCTATGTAGGATACACATTTATTTTGCCATTTCTGAATAAGAGAACCAAAGATAATAGGCATATAGAAGGTCTAGGAAGAGTGAGGTTTTATGTCAGAGGTCAGCTAGTTTTTCCATAGGAGCAAGACCAAGATCTGATTCCACTTTGCCTAACTACAAAATTTGGTTAACTGATTCCCTGTCATCAATATAAATCTAAAGATTAAAAATAAATGAAATGCCAGTCTTTTTTTTTTTTTTTTTGCAGGGCAATTGGGGCTAAGTGACTTGCCCAGGGTCACACAGCTAGTAAGTGTTAAGTATCTGAGGCTGGATTTGAACTCAGGTCCTCCTGATTCCAGGGCTGGTGCTCTATCCACTAAGCCAACTAGCTGCCCCTACCAGTCATTATTAAGATATATTTTCTTTTACCTGCTACTTCCATTTTTATGTGAGGGGCATTTTATAATGGTACTGAGTAATTCCCTTAGGAAAATAAGTCAATAAATTTATAAGCACCATCTTTTATCATAAAGACATGACATCGTGTTGTATGAGCAGGAGAAAACATCACTCCGAAAGTCATGAATTCAGCGGTAGTCCCAGCTGTCTTTAGCAGAGTTACAATCCTGCCTTAAGATGTAGGGAAAGATTTTACTTTTGGTCCATTTACCATTACTCAGATCAGAGAGCGAAAAAATCTTTTGTGGTCTTGAATCAATTCTGTTCTACGATGAATCCTATGAAAAGAGCTATAGCCAAGTGACCCCAATTGATATTTTTCTTACCGGATTTGTAATTGTGATGATCTCCCCTTCAATAACTGTCAATTCATTATTTCCAGGTTCAGCATCAAAATTATACATAACCCGAGCCTGTTAAGATGAGGGTGGGAAAAGGTGGAGGAAAAAGAAAGGAGAAAGGACACATTAATTTAGCTTTGAAATACGCCACAGTGTATTCTACAAAATGATCTGTATAACCAATGATTCAGAACTAAGAGATGATTGGATTGAAGGAAAGTTGGAAGGTGCCTCATTAATTCCATTCCAAGATGCAGTGGTGAAAATGGAGATTACGGTACTAAATCAGAAGGAACACCTTTGTTCTTGATGTTTCCCAAGCTTTGAATGCCACTGTCCTTCATCACTGAGTTCCTACTTATCCTTTAAAGACCAACTTAAATTTAACTTCTTCGAAGAAACCTTCCTTGGTCTCTCCCCATGGACCTTACAATAAAACTGGCTTTGTACAATTTTGGTAGACTTTTTTGGCAGAGCAATGATGGTTAAGTGATTTGCTCAGGGTCACACAGTGAGCAAGTGTCAAATGTCTGAGGCCAGATTTGAACTCAGGTCCTCCTGAATCCAGGGCCAGAGCTTTATCCACTGTGCCACCTAGCTGCCCCAATTTTGGTAGACTTTTAAAAAATAAAAACAACCTTTTAAGATGTGCCACCTTCTGGCATTAGACTGTTAGCTTTTTTCCTTTCCTTTTTTTTGGGGGGGTGGGGCAATGATGGTTAGGTGACTTGGCCAGGGTCACATAGCTAGTATGTGTCGAGTGTCTGAAGCCTGATTTGAACTCAGGTCTCCCTGAATCCAGGGCCGATGCTTTATCCACTGCACCACTTAGCTGCCCCCAGACTGTTAGCTTCTTGAGGGAAGGTACTGTCTTCCTTAATTATACTGGTATCTAGCTCAGTGTCTGGCATATAGAAAGAGTTTAACAAGTATTCTTTCTTTCTACTTATTTTCCTAGTTTTGCTTATTTCAATTTGCATCAGTTCAAATTAGTCTTCCAATGTTTCATTTTAATCACCCAATACACATTTAAAAATTATTTTTTACTAATCATTTGTGTCATTATTGCCTAGCTGAACAGTAAGAGGCCAAACCTTAGACAACTTGCAACTGGCTCCCTGAGATAGATAGATGTAGGCATCTAGGCCTCTTTCTCTCTCTTCACCAAATTCTTATGCTCTTTAATAAATGCTTAAAAGTCTAAACTCTTGCTAAAGCTTCTAATTTATTGGCGACCACTCATTAGATTTTTAGACAGACTAGTTAGAATTTACAGTCAGCAACCATATCTTGTGCTCCAGATGGGGCTGTCTCTCTGCAGATGCCAGAGGATACTGTTCATTTATTACCAATTTTGATTGCAGACACTCAAGGGGCAGTAGGGGATACATCCAAAATCCCCTCTGACATTCCTGAGTCCCTATGGGCCTCATCCTCTACTGAAGTGGGGCTCCTTAAATCTGCTATGCTAGTTACTATTAAAGTTAAAGGGGGACCCCCTCCATCCATTCCACAGCATCCATTGTCTAAAGAAGCTATAGAAGGGATCACCCCTATAATTGAGGTTCTGAAAAGTCAGGGTATTATTGTCCCATGCCATCATTCTCCATGTAATACTCCCCAAATAAAAATTGGTCCCCATACCTTTTATCATTTCTCTAGCACAACACTTAAGAAATGTTTGTTAAGCTGAAATTAGAAGTAAAGAATTTTTACATGGAACATATTATTTCCACATGGCTATAAATACCAAATTGAATACAGCCATACAAAAAGTACCCAAAACTCCACCAACTTGCAGCTTAAAAAAGAAACCCTTCATCTCAGAAAATGTATTTTAAAAAAATAACCTATAAATTTAATCTCCCATTTACACTAATGAATGACCCACATCAGATTTATTTTTCACCTCCTTTCTGCATTGTAAGAGAAAAAGAATCAGGGTGAACTACTCATATACTTTTAAATTATAATCACTTTAAAAATATAATAAAAAGTATGCATCTTGAAAACTAAAAATTAGGGTTCTTTGCAACAGAGAAATAGTAAATGTTTTCCTGATAAGTACAAGTTTATTTTACATAGTTCTAGAAATGCTAGTGATAGTAGTGAGACAAGAACAAGAAATCAAATGGCTAAACATCGACCAAGAAAAAACTACCATGGAGTATAGTTATTTTCTACAGCTGGACCAAAAAAACCCAAAACCTCACTTGCACACAGATAATAATCTCAAGGGAATAATGAGGGAAAGTTAAAAAGGAGTACAGTCCTTCCAGACCTCAAATTATATTATACAGTAATAATCATTAAAATGTTCTGCTATTGATTAAAAGAAAAAGGAAAATAAACCAGTGGAACAGTATATAGCAATGATCAAAAACTGAGATTAGTAGCCAAGTTTTTTTTTTTTTAAATAAAGCCAAGAACAAAAACTCCTGGGAAAATAAAAAAGCAGTTTATCAGAAAATAGATTTAGACAAGTATTTAAACTAATTAACAAGCATAATTAATCAACAAAACCTTATTAAGCACCTACTTTATGCCAGAGACACTTCTGAGGTATATAAAGACAAAAATGAACCTATTTGTTCCCTCATGGAGCCTGCGCTCTATTAGGGGAGACAACACGAACATAAATAAGGATATGTTAAATAAATATGAGGTAAATTTGGCAAGGAGAGAGCACAGGACAGTGGGAAGATCAAGAAAGGCTTCCTGAACAAAATGTTGCCTGAGCAGAATTTTAAAGGAAAAAAAGGTATTCTAAGAGGTGGAGATGAGATGGGGAGTATGTTCCCATTCCATAAGCAGCATGGTCAAAGGCAAGGAGATGGGAGCTGGAGTAGCAAGAAAGCTAGTTTGACTGGGTCAAAAAAAAAGTGGGATGGGGAATGAGGATGAAAAGGTAGTTTGGGACCAAGTTCTGGACAGTCTTAAAAGCTAAACAGAGGAGCCAGAGGTAATAGAGACAATATATTGAGTAGGAAAGTGACCTGGTGAGACCTACACTTTTAGGAAAAGTCACTTTGGTGGAGATATATAAAAGATGATTTGGAGAGACGTAAGGTACAGAGATGAATTAGGAGACCATTCAACTGCTCAGGCAAGAAGTGCTATGTAAGAAATAGATATGTAACCTAAAAATAAAGATTACATCATGAAAAATTCTCTTTATAATTATGGACACAGGAGAATTAACTTTACTCAAACCTTTCTGTCACCTCCTTTTGCCCTGAAAGTCCCAGAAGATACTTTTTTGTTTCCTTGAATAGCAGATATTTTAGTTAGCATGTATCATTTTTCTAGGTATACAATAGATAGAATGCTTGAGTTTGCAGTCACTTTGACCTGGGTTCAAATTATACCTTTTAAATAAAGTCCTTTTCTATCATTTCTTTCTCTACTTATGAAGTTCCTGACAAAGAAGCACGCTTTTGGAACACATCCCCTTAACAGAAAAATTGTTAATTGTCCAATTAAGTTGTATATTCTGGACCTACACTGATTAATGTGGGGCTTTAACTAAGTAAATTTGTGTGCGTGTGTGTATGTATTGGGGGAGCTTTAAAATTTTTCCATTTCTTTTTACAAACATTTAGTATATCTCATTCTCATTGTCTCCTCCCCAAAGAACAATTAAAAAAAACTCAAAACTTTTATTCCCACATTTGCCTGCCTTCTGGATTTTAAGTCCTTTATAATCTCTGGCAAGAAGGGGAAGATGTGATTCATCTTCAGTCTTTTGGACTCCCGGTTTATCATTACATTAATCAGATCTCAAGCACTTCAAAGTTATTCTTCTCAATGATGATGTTACTCTGAAAATTGTTCTCCTACTTCTGCCCAGATCACTCTGTATCATACCACAACATCTTCACAGTTTCCTCCAAGAATCTCATCATGGCACCATACTATTCCATTACGTCCATATACTACAGTTTGTTTATTCGTCCTTCTGTGTAGGTAGATATCTCCTTTCCCCCTTGGTTTCCATTATGGAGATACTATGGAAAAGGGGTGCTAGAAATGTATGTATGTGTTTAATATATAGGTCCTTTTTCTATTTCTTTGATTTCTTTGAGGCATGGACTTAGTAAATGTCCATTTTGGTTATAGGTTTAGAATAAGGGGACCTCAGGCAACTAAAAGCCATCATTCTAAAGGAAGCAGGGAACCTTTTTTTTTTCATGCTTGCTCATCCTTAAATTTTCCTAAAAGGTCTAATTCCCATAGTCACTGGCTAGACAGATAACATTTATTATTATCTCAGCAGCTTCTTTTTAATAGCTTTTCTTTAATAAGCAGGAGCTTCTGTCTATCAACACTCCCTAAACTCTACTTATTTATTGATAATCTAAAATTTGTAAAACAAACAATAGCCAAGAAATATTTATTAAAGGCATACTATGTATGTGCTAAGAGGAATACTAAGGCTGCTCATACCAATAAGAAAAAGAGAGTCACCCTCAAGGAACTTAAAGTCAAATGTTTTTCATTTGTGCCCAACTCTGTGACTTCCTATGGGATTTTCTTGGCAACGATACTGAAGTGGTTTGCCATTTCCTCCTCCAACTCATTTTATAGATGAAGAAACGGAGACAAACAGGATCAGGTGACTTGCCCAGGGTCTTTCTGACTCCAGGCCCAGCACTGAGCCACCCAGCTGCCCATGATGGTCAAATGGGAGAAGACAACACATAAAAGGAGGCTGAAAAAAGGAGGTACATCCTCCGAAACCATCTACCTAGTTTGAGAGTTTATTTCTCTGTCCTTCAGAGGGGAGAAGGTGCTGAGTATCAAAGTTGAAAAACATGACAAGATTTCAGTTGATGACTTTACCTTGGGGAAAGCATAGTAAAAAGAACAAAAAATAAAACTTTTTCATTCCACAATTTGAGATTGCCTTCTGTTAATTGAAACCTGGCTTCTTCAGGAGGCATTCCTTTTCTTGAAGGCTGTCCCTCCCACATCCTCTAAGTCCCAGGGGGCAGTGGGAGAAGGGCTCAAGGATGGTCCTCTCCACTCACTTAACTTCTCTGGGGCTTCAGTTTCCAAGGGGCTAGACTAGGTAAATCACTTCTGAGGTCTCTTCCAGCTCAAAATCTATGATCTATGTTCCTCTGCTCTTAGAATTCAGGGGAGAAGCAGATTCACTAGGGTGGATGCTCACTCCCTCCACAGGCAGAGAGCACCACCTTCCTACACTTAGGCTTGAAGAATCTTTCTATCTTAGTAGGAGAAGCTGACGGAGCTTGGGTACTAATGGAGGAAGTTTAAGGGAACTCCGATCACTCTCATGGCACAGACACTGGAGGTCAACCTCAGTCGAAGTTACCTGATTAAAAGGGTTTAAGATTCTGCTCAAGAGGCAAGAGTCAATTACAGATAAAGATATGCTCACTAATTTTCCCCCCCTTTTCCAATCTAACAACAGATTGCCGAGGATTATTTCCAGCTATCAATAAATATTGGCCCATGGAATAAATGCTACCCGTTATTACAGGACACACAGTCACAAGAGGAGTACTGTAACTCAGCAGTGAGACATAGCTGCCAAAATATGTGACTGCTGGCTTCACTGAGACACAGACAGAGCTTCCAGGAATAAAGGAGGACGTAGGTCCACTGTACTTTGCCCTGGTCATATCACACTCAAGTATTCCATGCTGAGTACCATGTTTGGGGAGGGACAGTGAAAAGCTTAAGAGCCCACAGAGGATTGCAACAACAATGGTAAAAGGCTCTTTATTTCACGCTGTGTTTTTCCAGACTCACTTCATATCACCCCTCCTTCTCTCAAAGTCCTCTCTCATATGACATTCCACCTCCTGTCTTTGGTACAGGCTGTCCGCCATTCTTGGAACACTCTCTCTGTTTCTTGAACTTACTAGTTATTTTCAAAACCCACCTCACTGCTACATCCTGTCCATGGCCTTTTCCATACTGTCGACCACCCTGCCTCCCCCCCCCCACCGGGTTATTAGTGTTCTCTCCCTGGAAATGATTATGTATTTCCTTTTTAATACATTTATATTTCTTCATCTGTGTATGTTTTCACAACCACCTTCCCTTACAATTTAAGCTTAATGAATCTTTTAAACCCTGGTGCCTGGCATTGCATCTGACATAAAACAGGTGTCAAATAAAAGTTTGTTGAACCAAATTTGAATACAGAGAAAATGTTACATTAAAATTAGTCCTCTACCTCCATTATATGGCTCACAATCAAACAAAACACCAATCTGTCAAATTTCTAAACAAAATTAATTTAGCTAACTACAATGTGCTAGCAAAAAGATATTATTAAGCATTAGTAGTGTGGAAATTTATTTTGATTTGGGGGCCCTACCTTTAGGCTGAGATTAGAAAACCGTAGGCCCTCAGGGTCTCTTCTGTGTGGGAGGTGCTGGTGCCCCCCTTCCCCTCTGCTTCAGCTGAGCCAAAAAGCCCCATGGGCTGGATAAGATGCCAGGTCAGACATCTGGGGGGAAAAAGCCCCCAGCTCCCTCCGACCTGAGCGGAGGTATCTGAGAGATCCTGGACTTGTCCAGGCTGGGCTCTGGCGTAGCACATGAGGCTGGAGCGCACCCCCCCCCCCTACTAGCCGCAGCCCTGGCTGGCAGATTAGTTTGGTTTGTGGAGGTGCAGGAAGCCCTGAGATTTGAGTGGAGAGAAGAAAAGGTATCTATAGACCTGGGAGTTAGATGAGAGGGGTCGGTCAAGGAGACAAGAGGAGGCGGGGCTGAGAAGAGGACTGGAGACTGGCTGACAAGATTAGAGGGGCGGCAAAGGCGGCAGACTGACCAGGAGGCAGCAGAGAGCACAGAAGCGGTCAGCACAGGGTAGAGGTTGGAGAAAGTGAAGATTAAGAGGAGTTAGAAAAAAGTAGCTGAGCAGGGAAAGTGTAGCATGCCCTGAGGCAGGAGGCAGCTAAGGCCCTTATTGTATTAAAGAAGGTCCAGGCCCAGCAGGTGGGAAAGAGACGAGAGACGAACCACAATGCAGTCAGGTTGTACATTTTATTTCCCTGTATTCTTAATTTTCAATAGTATCTCATAAATAAACTCTGTTTTGATTATTTAGTTAAGAGGCGTCTTAATATTTTGCTTATCAATTTGCGAGTGGAGCAGTGTGGTGGAACTTTATAAATGGCCCATATTAAGTTAAAAGCAGTCAGGTAGCTAAAGAGTCAAAAGTCCCCAGATTAGTCCTCCATAGATTAGGCCCCCCCAAATTAGGCTAATCATCAGAAATATTTTCACAGTAGGCAATGAAACATTTATTAAGTCCCTACTATGTGCCAGGCACTGTGCTAAGTACCAAAGATACAAAGAAATCCAAAAGACAGTCCCTATCATCAAGGAGCATCCAGTTTATCGGGAGAGACAAGAGGCAAACAATATATACAGGATAAATTGTAGATAATCAACGGAGAGGAGCTGTTAGCATTAAGGGGGCTCAGGAAACGCTTCTTATAGAAGGTAGGATTTTAGTTGGGACTTGAAGGAAGCCAGGGAAGGCTGGAGGCAAAAATGAGGATGTAGAACATTGCAGGCATGGCAGACAGTCATTGAAAATGTCCACAATTGTCACATGGAAGAAGTAGTGGGAAGGCCAATGGGACTGAACTGCAGAGTTCAAAGGGGGTGAGTAAGGTTGAAGAGGACCAGAAAGACATAGGGGTAAGGGCGCAGATTATGAAGGACCTTGAATGTCAAACAGAGGATTTTATATTTGATTCTGGAGGGCCACATTCAAATGGAATTACTTGCAAAGGTGAAGAGTGATAAACAACAGGAAGAAAAACCATGACATGGAATGGAAAATGAATGACTATGTGGCCAATATCAATCAAGCCACCTAGCTCAAGCTGCTCTATTTCTTGATATTGTCAAAAGATGCACATGCCAGGTAGTTAATCAATATTTAATGGAGACAGAGAGCTCCCCTTGATAGTCAAGCTAAATTCTGCATTAATATAACTTGTTTACCTAGAACCAACACAATTTATTATTATCATCCCCATTTTACAACCCAGAAAACTAAGGCTTAACAAGTTTGAGTGAATTATTGCAGGATCACATGGCTGGTTAAGCTGGAGGTAGACCTCAAACCCAAATCTTCTGCTTAAAAGATTAGTGTTTTTCATAATTTGCCTGAAGAAACTGGGAAGGGTGGTAAGACAACAAAGCCAAATTTTAAAAAAGCAAGTTAGGGAGCAGCTAGGTGGCACAGTGGATAGAGCACTGGCCCTGGATTCAGGAGGACCTGAGTTCAAACCTGGCCTCAGACACCTAACACTTACTAGTTGTGGGACCCTGGGCAAGTCACATAACCCCAATTGCCCAGCCAAAAAAACCCCCAACAAAGCAAGTTAGAAGGAAGAAAAAAGTTGCAGTCAATATGTGAACAAATGGACTCCTATAAATAAGTTTTCACAGGAGGATGACTGAAAAAAAAAATAGTTTAAACAGTCGATTCTCTGGCTAAATTCTAATGGAAAATAATTTAGTTTAGGCTTCAACCCCTCCCACCCCCAAATAACAGAACCATAGGAAAATTAGTTACTTTCTTGGTCTTTCAGTTACCTTCTCTGTAAAATGGAGATTATACTATGGCCCTTCCCCAAATTCAAGGCAGCCAGTGAATGAATGCCCATTGTTGAAGAGAAAGAAAGACCACTTTTGGGGGGAGATGTTTAAAAGGGCTGGGGCAGCTAGGTGGCACAGTAGATAGAGGGCTGGTACTGGAGTCAGAAAGACTCCTCTCTTTCTGAGTTCAAATTCATCCTCAGATAACTTATTAGCTGTGTGACCCTGGGCAAGTCACTTAACCCGGTTTGCCTTAGTTCCTCATCTGTGACATGAGCTGGAGAAGGAAATGGCAAACCACAAACCACCTCTTTTCCAACTCCAATTCTACAAATATTGTAGGCATTACATATTCAAAGCACTAGAGTACCTGCCTCTTACTACATACCATCCTCTGGGAATAAGCTATTATGTACAAAATAATGTTCTAAATAGTTAAAACTTGCCACCTTAAGCACCAAAACTTTTCCTCATTGGGCCATTTAGGATAGAAATCTGTCTAAAACATATCACACTCTTCCATGCCTTCTTAAGCAGATACTCTATATTGAACATACTTTTAACCTTTCCTTGATGAATCCCAAGGTCATCATTATGAACTCAGAATCATCAAAGGTTAGAACTTTATGGGACCTTAGAGACCATCTAAGTCCATCCAGCTCTTTCATTTTTACAGATGAAGACCCTGAGGTCCATGCGATTACTATTCAAATTCACTTGTTTAGAACTGCCTCATCCTAGAAGATAAAGAATAAGTAAACGCGGGGCGGCTAGGTGGCACAGTGGATAAAGCACCGGCCCTGGAGTCAGGAGTACCTGAGTTCAAATCCGGCCTCAGACACTTAACACTTACTACCTGTGTGACCCTGGGCAAGTCACTTAACCCCAATTGCCTCACTTAAAAAAAAAAAAAGAATAGGTAAATGAATGTCTTACATTTCTGTAACTTCCAAGGAGTTAATGATGGCATTCCTTGGGACTGAGGTATGTTGTGTTGTTTATTTCCCACTTTACCAAAAAGGCATCAAGGTGCCAAGCTTCTTGACTTTTATATGGTTTGTTTGTTTTTTTAAATCAACACTTCTTTGACACAACAGCTATACCCCAAACAATCCCCCTTCCAAAGTACATTCAATGAAGTTTATCAGTAGTTAAAAGAAAAAAGGGGTGTGTTCTTTGACAGACCATAAGGATACCAATACTGACCTTTGTAACTGAACAGAATGGCTTAGCTTACGTGTCCTTTTCTTAATCTTATCTCCTCCCTCTTGTGACAAATGGAATTACTACCAGAGTCAAGGGAACCAGAAAGACATCAAGTCACCAACCCATATGCCTACTTTCTCGCTATACAATCTTCAAGAGAATGGTATGCATATATGACTTTCACACACTCCTTCCAGAGAACGTATTATAAGGAACACAGTACTAGCCTAGACTAGGGAGGTGACACTCTGGTTGTGTTCTTTTCTGAGCCAGACACAACTAAAATGTGTGGTGCTGTGGGTCAGACCACAACTGGAGCACTCATAGTGTCCGGTTCAGGGCATCACATTTTATTATTTTTTTAATTTTAATTTTCAGTTCCAAAATCTCTTTCCACCCCTGCCCCACTCATTGAGAAGGTAACAAATATGATAGACATTACTCATATGAAGTCATGCAAAATATTTCTAACTAGTCATGTTGAGGGTGGGGAAAGCAATAAAAATGAAGAAAAAAAAAATGTTTCAATCTCGAGTCTCCCTTGATTCTCCTTCTGGAGGTGGGCAGCACTTTTTATTATGAGGCCTCTGGATTTGTCATGGATCACTGTACTGATCAGTCCTTAACGCTTTCACAGTTGATTATTGTTACAATATCACTGTTACTGTGTACACTGTTCTCCTAGTTCTGCTCACTTTGCATCACTTCATAGAAGTCCTCCCAAGTTTTTCTGAAACCATCCTCTTCGTCATTTCTGACAGCATAACAGTATTCCATCACAATCATATACTATACTGGTTCAGCCATTCCCCAGTGGATGGGCATCCCTTCAGTTCCCAATTCTTTACAACCACAAAAGAGGGCTGCTATAAATAGAGGTTATTTTCCCTTTTTCTACTTTGAGGACACCAGATTTTATGAAGGACAGTATTATAAGCTAGAAAGCATATGAGGGAAGGAAAGTAGGATGATAAAGGGTCTTGAAGTCATTCTAAATCAGAATGATGGAGAGAAGACTTAGGAGAGACATCAAAGTGGTCTTCGAGGCTATATGGAAGAGAGATTATGTTTTCTTGTTTGATCAGAATTAGCAACAATAGGCAGAAGAGGCAAACTGTCAAATTTAGGTTTGATGTAAAGGGAAAAAAGCCATCTTTTAACAATTAGAGCTTCCACAGAGCAGAAGAGGCAGCCTTGAGGGGCAGCTAGGTGGCGCAGTGGATAGAGCACTGGCCCTGGAGTCAGGAGTACCTGAGTTCAAATCTGAGCTCAGACACTTAACACTTACTAGCTGTGTGACCCTGGGTAAGTCACCTAACCCCAACTGCCTCACTAAAAAAAAAAAAAAAGAAGAAGAAGAGGCAGCCTTGGAAGGTAGGATGTCCCTACTGCAGATTTTCAGGCCAAGGCTGACTATGTGTTGCAAATGCCACTGAAGAGGTCCTTGTTTGGGGTATGGGTTGGATTTGATAGCTTCTGAGATTCCTTCACACTCAGATTCTGTGATGCCCTAACGTGGCATCTCCCATGTATATTTTAATTTTAATTTGTCTTGAAAAGGTTCACCACAGAGATAAACTCTATTCAAGAATCCTCTGATTATCGCCAGCAAGTGAAGCAATGCCTAAAAGTACTGTTAATAAGTAATAACCTAAAACCACATTATAATGTAAATATGAGTCATGACAAATACTCTTTTGACATATGTCACTGTCATTATCCCAAGACCATAGAATTATTGACTTAGAACTGGAAGGAACCTTGGACTCCATTGAGATCAACCTCCTTATTTTACAAATGAGGAGCTGAGGCCAAGAGTGGTTAATTGACTTGCCCAGGGATCTAAGAAGTGTCTGAGGCAGGATATGAAACCGTCTTCCTGACGTCAAGTGCCGAACTCTATCCACTATTTTATGCTGACTCATTTTAGTTAGAACATTGTTTTACTGCAAACTATTGCTTCATGTTCTGGGTCAGAGCACTAGGAGAACCCCAGGGCAGCCTGCCCACCCTGACACCACCAATCAGAGCTGCTGGGAGCCAGGAAGTTCTGGAACAGATACAGGGCAGTCTGGAATATTTCCGATCCCTGCCCCTGCTGACCTAAAACTCCCTTTGGGAAAAGAGTCCATGAGGGCCAAACCTACATGGTTTGAGTGAGGAGCTTTGGATATCTTCAAAGAACCTCCTATCTTCTTGGGGCCTGCTTCTATCTAGTAAATTTTTTTTTTTCTGAATCCCTAGGTTCTAAATGGTCTACTGCAGAAACCCTTCCAAGGTCCCCCCAGAACTAGATAATCTTGGGACAATAGAAATTGTGGTTATTGAATGTTGCATGCTGATTTTCTAGGACAAAATCACAGAAATCATCGTGACAATATGGCCAGTGAAAGAAAATAGTCTACCTAACAGGGGGCTTCCATATTCTATTTGAAACATGATGAACAGGGGCACTGAAAAACTAGTCAAGTCTTCAATATACAGTCTAAAATACATGAATATTAAAAAAAATTTTTTTTTAAATGTTAGCCACGACATTTCCTCAGCTGAAGAGGCTCTATGTATAGCAGTCCACTGTGATCTTAATTATTCTCACATAAAACATGTGTAATAATTTTTAAATCTAAGTGTAAAAGTCAGCAATGATTTGATCCAGAGGAAAATTTATACTTCACAAATGAAGTTTCAAGAAAGTTCCTGGGATGCAATACAACAGATGATAACAAACTACCCATTTTCAGTCCATTTTCCTCATACAGCTAGGGACTTTTTGCAATCAAACCATCTAGTACTATACTTGTTTAATCTAACAGTGGATACTTACTAATAAGTTTCCTATAAATCATCTTACGGGCAGCTAGATGGTGCAGTGGATAGAGTGCTGGGCCTGGAGTCAGGAAATCTTATCTTTCTGAATTCAAATCAGGCTTCAAACACTTACTAGCTATGTGACCTTGGGCAAGTCACCTAACCTCTTTGACTCCGTTTCTTCATCTATAAAAAAATGAGCTCTAGTATCTTTGCCAAGAAAACCCCAAATGGGGTCAGAAAGTCAGACACGACTGAACAACAACAAAATAAATCACGTGGATGACTTTTGCCAATCCCATCTCAAGTCTAGAAAACTTCCCAAAAGGAAACTAAAATCTATAAAGATAACAATTTAAAAAAATCAAACATATTTTCCTTTGTGCCCTATAGTGTCCACATAGCACTATGCACATTGTCGTTCAGTTGTGTCCAACTCTTGGGGGGCCCCATTTGGGGTTTTCTTGGCAAAGATACTGGAGCGGTTTGCCATTTCCTTTTCTGGCTTATTTGACAGATGAGGAAACTGAGGCAAATAGGATGAAGTGACTTGCCCAGAGTCCCATAGCTAGTAAGGGACTAAGGTCTGATTTGAACTAAGGTCTTCCTGACTCCAGGACCAGCAGTCTATCCACATTGCTACTTAAATTGATGTTAAGTTAATGTAGGTGATTTTAAAATGAGATAAATCAAAAGTTCACTTTAGGTTTTATGACGATAATTGTGTAGTCAGTTTTTAATATCACAGAACCTTTTACATAAAAGTGCTCTAAAAATCCACACAAAATTTTCTGATATGCTGTATTACATTATTATAAATTTAAAAACACTGCTTGGTTCACACTGAAAATCTTACATTTTTCACATGCAACCCTTTCTTACTACAGCTCATCTGTTTCTTTGAATAAGAGATAACACAACAGTGGAAAGAGCTCTGAGTCTGCAGTCAGAAGACTGATTACATGACCTCAGACAAGCCAGTTAACTCTGAATTTGTTTTCTCATCTGAAAAATGGGGATGGTGTGTGTACAATTTACCAACCAAGAGGATTGTGGGGAAAGTGCTTTGTAAATCATAATGCACTACCTGAAATGTGAGCTGACTTGTTTGATCATCACTTTGTTGAAGGAGAAGATGCTAGGAAAATAATTGCCAAAGTAACTGAAAACATTCAGGAAACAAAAGGTAAGATGAGACTTGCACGTCTCACTAAGGTACAACTTAATTTTATGGGTACTGTAAGGAAGGATAGCTGCTACAGAGATACTTTCAATGGTTCAACCAATGTGGCCCCAAGGAAGTCACTATGTAACTTTTAAAACTACCAAAATTGTGTTTTTATATGTGTAGGCAGGGGAAAAAAAGCAATGTCCCTTTAATGGGTCCAGGAATTATTAAACTGATTAAGTTCTGCATTCCATGAATCATGCTTTGAAAATGACTCATTTTTTTGTATGTGCTCTGTAGATGCAGAAAAAGAAAGAGTCCTATGTACAAAAACTAGCCTAATCGCTTTTTCTACACCTGACGTGCAGACACAGTACAAAAACACAAGAGGAAGGAAATCCGAATAGTGAGTTGGAAAACAAGTAACTGTGGTTGCTATGGGTAACCTCTTCCTGAACTGAATGAGAACATCACAGGGAGAAATACGTATAGAAGTTTGAATCACAAGGTCAAAGAGTACAGAGGAATTTTTCTGCTCCGACCACCAAGAAAGCATACTGGCAGAGACCTAAAAGCTCTAGAATTTCCTTGCTCCCACAAAGGTTACTAAAAACCAGGGACCTTTTTAACATAAAACCACATCAAGGCCAGAATCAAGTCAGAATCAACATAGTTTAGCAGGCTTCCCATAGGAGGGAGTTGAGGTTAAGTTTGCAAGTGAGGCCTAAGAGAATACCAAAGTTTGGATAAGCAGTGGTCAAATCAGTTTACTCAACAGTAAGGTAACTATTTCTTTAACTTTTGTTCTATGGAATAACCTCAAACCGGACAAACCTCTTTGGTACCAGCACCCAGAGTTACCTTAACCTTTGAATAATTGTTCACTGCTCTAAATTTGGTTACAAAGTCAAGGCAAGGAGGTTTGTGTGGAAAGAACAAAGAAAATAAAAGATACGATAGGTATCTGGCAAGCTGTGGAATCCAGAATTCCCCTAAAGCTTCACCATTCGTAAAGTCTACAATTGATGTGAAGGCAGAGCCAGTGTTATGGCTTTTTATTAAAAGCATCTGATCTTGGAAGCTGATCAAATAACTTAAGCCAGTGAGTGCTAGACTTGAGAGTCAGGAGGCGAGGATTCTACTTCTATTTCTGCCACTAGCTTCCTAAGTAGCCTTTGACATTTGACCTCTCTAAGCCTCCACTTCCTGGTCTCAATGTGGTAGCTGAATCACATGTGTCTCTTTCAGCTCTAATATGCTGATTCAATGTTTATCTTTGTTTATCTTTCCTTCAGTTGTTTTTAAAATCTTCCTAGCAAACTTAGAAGAAGGTGAGCCCTCAGCTGGACGGACTATCCTGGAAAGTTACTACTGAAGGTAACCAAAAATAGTTAGCTGAGAGTATGTCAGGAAAGGAAAGACAGCTATTTCATCAAAGGCATTTCCGGACAGAGTCTGCTTATGACTATTCAGTTACCTCCCCCATCCCCATCCCAAAGACTCGGCAAAATAAAAGCAGGGACCACCTAATGCTCCTGAAAGGGGATTCTAATGACTGCTGAAACAGCCAAACTAACAGATGGATTACTTAAGTATTTAAAACAGAACCATTTTAGACTGAGCAACAAAAGAATCATGATAGACTCTGTACTGAAAGGGACCCTGGAGGCCAACTAGTCCGATCCTTTCCTTTTATAGTTGAGGGAAATGAGGCTCAGAGAAGCAGGGACTTGCTCAGGATGCACACAAGCTACAAAGAGCAGAGCTGGGATGTGGACTTAGTTTGTCTCACTTCAAAACCTGAATGTTTCCTCCCATCCCACCCTTAAGACATAATTAAGAAAAAGGGAAAGGTTTGTATTTAATGTGAGCTTTTTTAAAAAGGCCTTTTAAAAAATGTCTGTTTTTATAAGAAGCCTCTGAATAAGTTATGGGCTAGGTTTCTTCACAGAGAAAAGTTTTCTTTCCACTTACAAGGGTGAAGGCACATTTCCAATTATCTGATATGCTTCCAAGCTCCTAGTTTATTTTTGAAATATTTCTGGCTTTATTTCCTTTACCTTGTGCCAAGACACAGGTGAGCAACTACTTCTCATCTTTGCATTAATTACAGTTCATCTCAGTTATTAATCTCAGATTTAACATTTTACAAAACATATAGGCTTAATTATCTGAATTATGACTTTGATTTAAGACAAGGTTAATTCATGGGTAGAGATTCTTCAGTTACTAAATTGAATTGAAAAGAAAAACTGGAGACTTTAACAAACAAAATCTTTATCAGCGGAAAGTAAAGAGCTAGGCCAAATTACCTTAAGAGTTCCTTTCACCTCTAGGATCCTGTGAAATTCCCTCCAGGAAAGCTGATAATCTACCTTATTTTTGAAAAAAATTCAACAGTCAATCTTTATAGCCATAGGTTCATAGATTTTAGAGCTGGAAAGAAACTCTGAGATCAGAGTCCAATAGCCTCATTTTATAGATGAGGAGAGCTGAGTGACTTGTCCAAGGTCTCACAGGGAATATGTAGCAGAGCCAACCCAAGGCTCTTTCCACTGCCTCATATACTCTAATGTAGTCATGGATGAAGGGAGCAGAACTAGAAAAACCATTTATGCAAGAACTACAATATTGTACTTGGGACTTAGGAACTTCGATCAACACAATGGCCAAACATAATTCCAGAGGGATTCGTGATGAAACGTGATCTCTAATTCCAGATAGAGAATTGAATCCTATCTGCACTCAGAGTGAACACTGGGGCATATATGTGTTTGTATTTATTTTGGATATGGCTAATATCAGAATTTTAACTATACATGTTTGTAACAGGGGTTTTGCTTTTCTAACTTTTCTAAGGCTGATAGGTAGCGGGGACTGTTAAGGTTAGAAGGAGAGAATGTAGGGACAGCTAGGTGGCACAGTGGATAAAGTACCGGCTCTGGATTCAGTTGGACCTGAGTTCAAATCTAGCCTCAAACACTTGACACGTACTAGCTGTGTGACCTTGGGCAAGTCATTTAACCCCCATTTCCCTGAAAAAAAAGTTGAGAATGCAGGCTAAAAATAAAATAAAAGTGAACACACATACACACACACACGTATTCATGGATAGAAAAAGGGATATGTATTTAATGTTCATTAGGGAATAAAATCAATTGTCTAAATTATTTTAATTATACCCTTAAAATATATTTTTTAAAGTTTTCTAAGTAAACATTTTAGTAGAAATAGGGCAGGAATCAAAGGTACCTAAACATTTTGCCTACAGCATGAAACCATCTGCTACTCTTCTCCCCATCTGTATCCCCCACCATTACCTGACTTTTATAATCTGTATATCTTTTTCACAGGCAAAGTTCCTTAAGGGATTATATATCAAATGCTCCACTGGTTTTTCACTTATAAAGATGGTGCCCAAGTTAAGGAATAACCACTGTGTTACATCAATCCACAAACTATACAGAGATAAATATCAGCAGAATAAGCTTTAGAAGAAAACCATAAATATAGGAGGTCATACCATGGAAGAAGTTTTCTTAAGATAAAGCTTCTTTATCACCTGCTTTAACTAAACTGACCAAACACTTTTGGATCTATTTGAATCTGGCACATCAGTAAAATATTTGGTTGGACCACCTTTATTTTGATTCATTTTCGAATATTATGAATAGTTTCTTCTTGTACATATGTGACTTACATTCTAAACAAATGCCAAAAAAGGCCCCTAAAACGGTTTTAAAAATAGTTCCTTGTAAAAAAAAGAGACAATACTTTAATGTGTCTTACTTTTTTTGAATCGACTATTCAGAACTGTAGAAAAATAGTTGTTGTTTTTTTTTGGGGGGGGGGAGCAATGAGGGTTAAGTGATTTGTCCAGGTTCACATAGTTAGTGTCAAGTGTCTGAGACCACATTTGAACTCAGGTCCTCCTGAATCCATGGCTGGTGTTTTATCCACTGAGCCACATAGCTACCCCTGAAAAATGGGTTTCTTAAAAGAATAAAATCTAAGTTATCCATTTTCAGTAAGAAATTAAGTATGAGATTGCATGTTAGCCTGAATCACTATTTCCTCAAAATAGAGCCAAATGCCCTCTGCATGCTGGGAAATATTTCCCATATGCTATAAACCAGAAAGGTTCTTAAAGGAAGAATCTATTTCTTACTGTTTGGAAGACTGGGCTGTCCTCAAAAGACTGGGGATATATTCTAGACTGTTTTTCAAAAAGAAAAGTACTTCAGAGTGAGATCAACACAGAAATGTTTTTTAAATAAGCATCTGTGGCATGATTTTCCATCAGTTACAGCTGTTCAAATGTTCTGAAATAAGAGGCTATGGTATAATCTGTTCAAAACAAATACATGGAAAATGGTCAACGACACACAGAACTAGAAATTTTCTCTGATCCTCATAAGCTCTTGAGCCTCTCCAAAACAGAAACTACGCACCAAACTTTAAGTAACTTCAATGGTCTAGAACATGACCTAGGACAACAGGGACCCCAAAGAAGGGAAAAACTTAACTTGTGTTCAGGAAGTAGCCCTCCCCCCACAGCCCACCATGCTCCAGGCAGGGAGGTGGCAGAAGCTGCCTACACCATGGGCTTGCCACAAAACCTGCCTCTCCTGCACCAGTTATGGTGATAATAAGAACTGTATTACCTACTTCACAGGATTTGTGTGTGGATCAAATGTGATAAAGTATTAAAGTTCCTTTAAACTGTAAAATACCATATAAATGTTGGCTACTATTTGTTATGAGTAAAAATTATGTTTGGGGGATCGCTACTTAAGAAAAATGTGATCTTACTTATCGACCACCAGCTGCAATAACTGTTGAATTTTCTAAGACTTTTTTCAGTGTCTCCTATATTTCTCAGTGGGCAGTTCTATTAAATTTTGGGACCGGGGCAGCTAGGTGACACAGTGGATAAAGCACTGGCCCTGGATTCAGGAGGACCTGAGTTCAAAGCCGGCCTCAGACACTTAGCACTTACTAGCTGTGTGACCCTGGGAAAGTCACTTAACCCCCATTGCCTCTCAAAAACAAAACAAAACAAAACAAATTTTGGGACCAAACCAGTCATCACCTGGTGGCTAATCCTCCTGTGAAGAGATTTTCAGTTTAACCAGGCGGGTTCTCCAAGGGGCAGCGGTTTGCCGTCAGGAATAAATATATGTATAGAAAACCAGGGTGAAGTATGATAAACTGAAGATTTTCTAGGTATGGAGGAAATTTCGTTTCTTCCTAAAGTGTAGATTTGAGCACATTGTCCCACCTATTCACCAGACTCCAGTATAGGATAAATAATAAGATCAATAAGCAATGAACAATGAGTATTAATAAATTAATACTTGATAAATGCTGGTTGGCTGGCTGTGTAACGATTGGAATGACGCCACCTGCTGGAGACTTACTGTAGAAGAGTTCCGCCCGTGAAGCGGAGGTCTTTGAGGGCAAGACCAGGAGTCTTTTCTTTGGCGTCAGGAAGTGATGCGGGCGAGTGGGAGGAGGAAGGAAGAGACTGGCGCTCGCTCTCGGTCGGCTGGCTGACTAGTTTGAACTAGATTTTGAAGACCAGGAAAAATTATCTAATATACGAGAAAGATAAAAACTGTTCCAAGTATAGTGGATGGTTTGGGTGAACATTCAAGAAATAGACTATCACCAAGTCTTGTCTCCTCCTCTAATTCACTTTAAGTATTGCCTAAACAAGGTAACCAAATCGTCTAAGGCACAACTTTGATTATATCAGCCCCTCCCCACCATACTTGCAATGACTCCCTACTACCTATAGAATTGAACTTAAGCTTCTTAGTTTGGCATCAAATCTATTCTCTTTATAGAGGTAATCCCAATCTACCTCTCTCTAGCCTTATCCCATACTATTCTCTTAACATATATCCAGCACTCAGCCAACATGAATTACCTACCATTTCCTAAACAGCAGCACCCTACATTTTCTCATCTTTCATATGTCTAGAATTCCCATCTTGACACTGTTCAAATCCAATCCTCACTTCTATTCATATAGCATTTACCTTATACCTTGCATAGTACATACTTCTACATCATATTATATAGACCTAAATTCTTCATGCCAGTCTCCTGGTATTTACAAATATAGGTAATTTGTGTTTCAGTCCTATCTTTTCTATTACACAGTTCTTTAAGGGTTAGGACCATGTCTTATTTAATTCTGTATCTTTCATAGCACCTTGCAGTCTCTCCCCACTGTACAAACTAGGTCTGCAAGAAATATTACCCGAGCAAACCAACTTAACTTGAATCTGGAGAGCCAAAAAATTAAGTGGATGATGGCAGAATCAGACAGCAATCAATATGGTTAGATTAAATAGAAGGGGAAAAAAAAGCCCTCCTCAGAATCCCCCCAAACTTGGCCACTAAAATAGTGCACACAATTTCTAATACAGTGTGAGGAAAATTTAGGGTAAAAATCTAATACAATAAATATAAAGCATAGGTGGTCTCACAATATCCAGCCTACCACAGATTTAAAGCCCTTGGCCTTGGTAGATATTGCCACGTGTCACTGATCACTGCTCTTAATTAATTCTGGAATTTCAGGAAGGAAAAAGCCTCATTAAGCCATTCATCTAGGTCAATCTGTACTTAAATAGAAATCCACTCCACAACATTCCCAACAAGTGTCCATCATCAAGCATTCTAGACATAGGGGAAGAACCAGTGAAAAGGTACATAATTAGGAGATGGTGTGGTATGAGGGACATCAAGAAAGTCATAGTGTATATACACTTGAAAATTTCTAAGGTAGCTTCTTTCCCTTTTGTGGTGGTGTTCAATCATCTTCAGTTGTGCTCAACTCTTCGGGCCCCATTTGGGTTTTCTTGTCAAAGATCCTGGAGTGGTTTGCCATTTCCTTCTCCAGCTAATTTTACAAATGCGAAAACTTGAGGCAAATAGGGTTAAGTAACTTGCTCAGGCTCATGTAGTTAGAATCTAAGTCTAAATTTGAACTCAGGTCCACTTTCTAATTGTTAGGAAATTTTTTTCCCTTTTATTGAATTGAAATTTGTATCTTGGCAAGTTTCATTCATTCATTCCTCTTTTTGTTTTTTTTTGCACGGGACAATGAGGGTTAAGTGACTTGCCCAGGGTCACACAGCCAGTTAAGTGTCAAGGTCTGAGGCTGGATTTGAACTCAGGTCTTCCTGAATCTAGGGCTTTATCCACTGAGCCACCTACCTGCCCCCCACTCATTCATTCCTAATTCTACTTTCTGTACACAAGCCCTTCATGTACTAGAAGATGGCTATTATGTCCTCAAAAACATGCTCTTCTCTAGGCTAATACATCCTCAGTTCCTTCACATTATCTTTATTTTGTATCAGGTGGTCTCCCATTCCTTCACCATCCTGAGCTGACCTGCTCTAGCTAGCTAATGTCCTTAATAAAATATAGAAGTACTGTATTGATATGGAGTGACCAGGCCAAGGTATATTGCTGGACTATCTAATCCCCCCCCAGGCTGTGTACTAGGATTCCATTAAGGTAGTATAGGAAAGGCAGCCCAAGTCCTGAGGCTTAATGACTAAAAAGGGATGGTCCCGGAGCAGACAAAGGGCATTCTGTGGGTTTTTGTCAAAAGTTAAGCCATAGGCATTCACACTTTAAGTTCTTGCAGTTTTGCAGTTTCCAAAAAGGAAGTCACTTTTGTTACCCCCCCCCCAAAAAAAAGCTACTTTAAAAAAGTAACCACCTACACAAACAAATCTAATACAGTAAGGCAACTTACTTTACTATATATGTGGGCTAAGTTTCAACTTGACAAAAAATATGCTAGTTCTAAAACCACTGAAAAGTTGGGTAAAAATGTAGTTCATTCCTGTAGCATTTTCTCGATTATTCAGATGAGCAGAGTAGGGACTACATGGAAAAAATGATCAAAATCATTTCCAAAAAGCATATAAGTGCCTGCCTTCACAGAGTAGTACCTAAATACCACACCTGATAGTACCAAAACAAGTCGATTTTGTTACTTCTTTTCATACAATCTTTTTTTTGTGTGTGTGAGGCAATTGGGGTTAAGTAACTTGCCCAGGGTCACACAGCTAGTATCAAGTGTCTGAGGCCGGATTTGAACTCATGTCCTTCTGAATCCAGGGCCAGTGTTCTATCCACTGCGCCACCTAGCTACCCCTACTTCTTTTCTTAATTTTGGGGTCCAGGGCAGTTTGGAGGTACAGAATTGGCTGAAAATCAGTACGAGAGAGAAGGAAATGAAGTAAATAAAGGTCTAGATAAACATACAAGCTGGATAACCAACTACAGTAAACAAGTTTTCTAAAGAAAGAAAATGATTCTTTTGAGAGAGAAAGCAGAAAAAAACTCCAAACATTATTTGAAGTTACTAAGGGATATTATGAGTTCAACTAGTGGTAGTCTTTAGGTTATAGTAATATTTATATATTTAACTACTCACCAGAGACTGTGATTAATTTTTTATATATGCTTATACATGAAATCCACCCCCAGGTCTAACTCCTAGAGAGGACCTAAAACATCTCTTGACTGACTCTTTGTGACCCCATGGACCTCTGTCCATGGCTAAGATACTGAAATGGTTTGCCATTTGCTTCTCCAGTGGCAAACATAGGTTAAGTGACTTGCCCAAGGTCACATAGCTAGGAAGTTTCTGAGGCTGTATTTGAACTCAGGTCTTCCTCACTCCAAATCTAGTGCTCTATCTACTCTGCCACCTAACTGCCTCTTCAACCTTGGGACCTGGAGAACAGCAAAGATTATTCCAGCAAAATAGCTTTCAGGCTGCAAAAGATAAATAATTCATCCTTGGCCAGGTAAGAAAGGTTTAACAGCATTTTCATCTACATTTTTATCACAAATCCAATACAATTTCCCTTTGCAGACAAATATGTTTTACCTTAAAATATTAGCATAATTTCATCAATTTGAGATTCTGCAGACTAACCAGATCTTTAAAAATAAATCATTATGTTAACCTATCCCAAAGAGCAATGCTAATAATCTCCTCTAAATTCTGCTGAGTATGATACAACTTGGATAAAATAAAGCAAGTGCTTTTAAAGAGAAACACACACACACATATTAAAGGAAAAGAAAATGAGACACCTACTTTAAAACTAGAATCAATGAAAATAAAACTCTCAGAAGCTATCAAAACAAATGTGCCACTGTTTACTATCTATAAGATGATGTTCTTGTAAAGATCTCATTAAATATTTTCTATTGTTGTTCTAAATGTTGTTTTAAATTGTGTCCAACTCTTTGTGACCCCATTTGGAGTTTTCTTGAAAAAGTGGTTTGTCACTCATTTTCCTGCTCATTTTACAGATGAGGAAATGAGGCAAACAAGGTTAAGTGACTTGCCAAGGGTCATATAGTTAAGTGTCAGGTTGGATTTGAACTCAGGAAGATGAGTCTTCCTGACTCCAAGTCTGGCACACTATCTACTGAACCACCAGGCTACCCCTCACAGGATCACATATTTTTAGCCGGAAGGGACCTTAGATGCCACTGAAATCAACCCCTATCATTTTATAGATGATGAAACTGAGGCCCAGAGATGTCAGGCAACTTGTCCACGTAGTAAATACTTTGGTTTTAGTTTTTCCTAGGTTTCTATATTGTAAAAAGTTTTTATTCCTTAGCAGTTTGAAGACTGAGTATTTAATGGTAGACATGCTTTAAAAACTCATTATCATCATACTGGTTTTGTCACTTACTCCTAAGGCTCTGAACAAGTCACTTAAATTTCTTGGATTTCAGTTTCCTCGTCTGTAATCTGGAAGGGGAGAAGATGGGGGAGCTGGATTAGATGACTTCTAAGGTCCCTTTCCTTCCAGCTCTATTTCTAAATTTATAAACCTATGATCAACACTGGTTAAACAACAAAACCCAAAAAACCAACTTCTACCCCCATCAAAAAAAAAAACAAAAACCAAACCCACCCAGCATCACATAATGACTCTAGTGATAAATCTCTGATTTTATGAAACCTGTTACTTGGACAACAGATGTACAGTCTGTCACCATGTCTACATTCACAGCTTTTGTACCTTGGTAGGAGGGCACACAAATAACTGTAGAACCTAGGAGTCAGTCGGAACCTTCAAGGCCTCAGAGCACAACTGTATCTGTTTTTTGGGTTTTTTTGTTTGTTTTTGGCAGGGCAATGGGGGTTAAGTGACTTGCCCAGGGTCACACAGCTAGCAAGTGTCTGAGGCCGAATTTGAACTCAGGTCCTCCTGAATTCAGGGCCAGTGCTTTATCCACTGCGCCACCTGGCTGCCCCCCCTCCTTTTTTTTTTTTTTTGCACAACTGTATCTGAACAATCCACTCCACAACATCCTTGACAACTTCCAGCTTTCCCTTGAAGACCTTGAGGGAGGAGGAATCCATAATCTCCCCAGATCACATATTCTACTTCTGAAAAGTTGTTAGGAAGTTTTACCTTAGATCAAATCTCTTAGCTACTTCCACACACTGATCCTATTTCTACTCTTTGTGGCTAAGCAGAACAAGCCTAATTAATCCTTCTTACATATTCGAATACATACACAGCTACAAAAAGCTTGCTAATAAGTCTTTTCTTCTTCGGGCTAAACATCAACTGATGATCATATGACAGACGTGGTCTTAAGGCTCTTCCCCATACTAGTCATCCTTTCCTTTTCTTTTTCTTTTTTTTTTTTTTGGTGAGGCAACTGGGGTTAAGTGACTTGCCCAGGGTCACACAGCTAGTAAGTGTTAAGTGTCTGAGGCCGAATTTGAACTCAGGTCCTCCTGAATCCAGGGCCAGTGCTCTATCCACTGCGTCACCTAGCTGCCCCCATCCTTTTCTACATGCTAATTTTTCAATTTTTCCCTAAAGCTTGGCTCCAAATATGGTCTGATCAGGATACAACACCTCAACTCTTAAATCTTTTTCTGAATAAGTGCTATCCAGCCATGCCACTCTCATCTTACCATTGTGAAAATGGCTTCTGAAACCCAAGGAGAAGACTTTCCCCCATCCCTAATAAATGTCAACTTACTAGACTCATTCCAACCTTGTTGCCTGTGAAGATCTTTTTGGATCCTAATTCAGTCATCCAATATATTTGCTACTGTTCCTTGCTTTTAAAAATCGGCATATCTAGGGGCAGCTAGGTGGCGCAGTGGATAGAGAACCGGCCCTGGAGTCAGGAGTACCTGAGTTCAAATCCGGCCTCAGACACTTAACACTTACTAGCTGTGTGACCCTGGGCAAGTCACTTAACCCCAAGTGCCTCACTTAAAAACAAAAAATCGGCATATCTGTCAATCATGCAATCAAGTCAACTGTGAGAATATTCAATAATCAATTGAAAATGTACTTTCCAGGGTTGCCACTGATCTCTTGATTAAAAAAATCCAATGGTTTTTCTTTTTTATTCCTTATCCTTGAGGTGTCTGTATCATTTAATGCTGATGACTACCCTTCTCCTCCTGAATGTTCTCTTCCCTTCTGCTTTTTTTTTTGTTTGTTTTTTGCAGGGCAGTGGGGGTTAAGTGACTTGCCCAGGGTCACACAGCTAGTAAGTGTCAAGTGTTTGAGGCCAGGTTTGAACTCAGGTACTCCTGAATCCAGGGCTGGTGTTTATCCACTGCGCCACCTAGCTGCCCCCTTCTCTTCCCTTCTGAGTTGTTGTTACCCTACTCCCACTGGCTCCTCCCTTATCTCTATGACCACTCCCCTTCTCAGTCACCTTTCTTGGAGGGCCCATCATCTCTATCATGCCCCCTAACTATTGGTATTCCCCAAGCTTCTGTTCCAGGTGCTTTTCTCTATGGTACCCCTCTTAGTAAGCTCATCAGCTTTAGTTCCCATGGATAAGAGCATCAGGCCAGAAAGCTGGATGGCTCTTTGGTGAGCTTCCGTAGGCTTTAAGAAGCATCCATCCTCCTAAGGTAAACAAGTTATCTTCCCAAAGTTTTGAAGCCAGTGGCTATGGGGCTAGAAGACTTTAGGGATGATCTACTCATGAATAAAATGTGCTGCCTGGTTAAACATTTAAAAGGATTTTATGCTCATGCCATCTGTCTGGTATACTTTATTTTTATTTATTTATTTATTTTTGCTGAGGCAATTGGGATTAAGTGACTTGCCAAGGGTCACACAGCTAGTAAGTGTTAAGTGTCTGAGGCTGGATTTGAACTCAGGTACTCCTGACTCCAGGGCCGGTGCTCTATCCACTGCGCCACCTAGCTGCCCCTATCTGGTATACTTTTTCAAGATGCTTCATTTCCTGTCTCAATGATTCTGCCCTGGCTTTTCCTACATTCTTCACCTGCACTTCGTAGAATGCTTGGTGATCTTTAAGACTTACACTAAGTGATCCCTTTTCACATAATCTTTTCTGATATCTCCTAGTTCTAGAGTTCTCATTTCCCAAACTATTTTGTATTTATTTGGTTTGTATTATGTATACACTAATAAACGCATGAGTTGTCTCCCCCATCTTGTATATATTACATATACACCAACATGTGCTCCCCCAATATTATATTAGCTCCTTGAAAGCAGGGAGTATTTTCTTTTTCTCTTTGTGTTTCCAGAGCTCACAGTGCCCAGCACACACAAAAAAGCAATTAATAAATGTTTATTTCATTGAATTTCCAAAAATGAAGTAATTTGTCTCAAGCCAAAACCTTTTCTTCCTACTCATTTTACAGATCAAGAAATCGAGAATAAAATGCAGGAAGGTTAAGTGACTTGCCCCAGAATACAAATTAGTAAACAGAGTCAAAATATGGTTTGGTTTTGTTTTTTTTGCAGGGCAAGGAGGGCTAAGTGACCTGCCCAGGGTCATACAGCTAGTAAGTGTCAAGTGTCTGAAGCTGGATCCAAACTCAGGTCCTCCTGAATTCAGGGCCGGTGCTTTATTCACTGTGCCACCTAGCTGCCCCAACAGAATATGAACCCAGTTCCTCTGACTTTAAATCCTGTATTCCTTCCACTCCAATCCCATACACTAGCACCCCTGACAAATCTGCAGGTCACAGAACCACGGCTAGTGAATGTATGTTACTTCACATCTGCTGCCTCTTTTTATTTGGTGAAGACAAACAAACATGGGTGAGGTGGAGAGTCCATCCTTAAGAGCAAGCAGGCAGGGCAGCTAGGTGGCGCAGTGGATAAAGCACCAGCCCTGGATTCAGGAGGACCTGAGTTCAAATTCGGCCTCAGACACTTAACACTTACTAGCTGTGTGACTCTAGGCAAGTCACTTAACCCCCATTGCCCTGAAAAAAAAAAGAAGGGGGCAGCTAGGTGGCACAGTGGATAAAGCACCAGCCCTGGATTCAGGAGTACCTGAGTTCATATCCAACCTCAGACACTTGACACTTACTAGCTGTGTGACTCTGGGCAAGTCACTTAACCCCCACTGCCCCGTGCAAAAAAAAAAAAAAAGTAAGCAGGCCTTTATGATTAATGCACTAGTACTAAAACTGGTGGTTTTAAAGGATGTTTCATCTGGAGAACAAACAGCTCTCAGTACAGTTTATTCATGGAGAAGATACAAAGACATTCGTGACTCTAAGGTGCTACTTAGTGATCGCTAAACAATACAGGCTTGATAATTGCTTGTAGAATGAACTGCATTTCAAACTATCTGGTATACTTTTGAGATTTAGAATTTACATGGAAATAGGCAGTTCACAACATCTAGCTTAGGAAAAACATTTCCCTGGGACAATCACCTTCAAAGAGTCAGAGACACAACATCTCCCCAGTTCAAATCTTTCAAGTTTCTCTCACGTTGACATAGATCCTCACTAAAGAAAAGGATGATTGGCATAAAGGTGCCTAACAAGACAGGCAGGAGAAACTTTACCAAAAGATATAGAAAATGGTCACATCAGAAATGAAGTTCTTGGTAGTGTTTTTTTTTTCTTCTTTTTTAGTGAGGCAATTGGGGTTAAGTGACTTGCCCAGGGTCACAGAGCTAGTAAGTGTTAAGTGTCTGAGGCTGGATTTGAACTCAGGTCCTCCTGACTCCAGGGCTGGTACTCTATCCACTGTGCCATCTAGCTGTCCTGAAGTGGTAATTTATTGTTATTATCATCATTTATTTATTTATTCATTCATTCATTCATCCATTTATTTATCTTGCAGGGCAATGGGGGTTAAGTGACTTGCCCAGGGTCACACAGCTAGTAAGTGTCAAGTGTCTGAGGCTGGATTTGAACTCAGGTACTCCTGAATCCAGGGCCGATGCTTTATCCACTGTGCCACCTAGCCGCCCCTTTGGTAGTGTTTTGAATTGGATATAGGCCAGAATTTTAAACTATAACATATTTTAAAAACTGTAATATAATAATAACATATTTATTTCTATCAGTAGGCTCCTCCTTAAAGGTCACTTCCCCATTAGATTCATGCTGCTAAAGTGGCAGGCACTACCGAATCAGGTTTGCAGCTGGGTGGCCCAGCATAACAGCTGTAAGGTTATATGAACCACAAAATGAGACAAATATAAACTGAAGAAGTTACAGAAAACAGAAATAAAACCTGAATGGTTAATTTGTAAAGTTACCCTACCAAAGATAGATATAATCAATGTTGAAGCCATGAAGAAAAATGATATTAAAAATAAAGATTCAGGGGCAGCTAGGTGACACAGTGGATAGAGCACCAGCCCGGGATTCAGAAGGACCTGAGTTCAAATCGGGCCTCAGACACTTAATACTTACTAGCTGTGTGACCCTGGGCAAGTCACTTAACCCCAACTGCCTCACCCCCCCCCCCAAAAAAAAAGATTCATCTGATATAAAGTGGGAGAGGCCCACTCACTGGACAAGGATACATTAACCCAATAAACTCCCTCCCTTTGTATGGATTCCATGTTTGGAAGGGGTGGGTAGAGGTTGTTATATATACAATAGAAAGTTGACTTTCCAATTACTTTTGGAGTCTTAGCACACCCCTTCTTCACCTCCTGGTTTCTCTGTCTCTAGTCTCCTCTAGTTTAAACTATCGTGTATAATGCTGCCAGACAATTTTTATGGTGGTAGGGAGGGCCTGGTGAGCGTGCATGGCATTCCTGGTTTCAGAAAGACAACAAATAGTATGTACAATGAAAAGGGCCCTACTTCCCAATTTGGAAAAGGCACAGACGTTCCATAACTTACTCTAGTTCACCAATCTTGTGGTAAAGGTGGCTGGCCAGAAGTCCTCAAAACTAACAACCAAAACCAATTTCCTGAGTAAATTAATCTGCTTTTCTTGAATCTGTGAACTAGCCTGACAACAATTCACTTTTTGGTAAAAGTATTAGATTCACACTTTTTTGGTTAATTCTCAAGAGCAAAGGACAAAGCAACAATGTACACAAATATCTGTTCCAAATTGTATTCAAAGCTAGATTTCCTCAGAGCCACAGGGCTCAAGCACCACAGCCTAAATTTGGTATCAATAAATACCTGTGTTTAAACCTCAAAAACTCATGAGAGATTTTGTACTCCACAGATCTATAAAGAGAGAGTAACTATTTCGAGGACAGGAAAGCTTTGTTCTCAAGTATTCTGACTCAAAGCAAAATTTAATAGACAAAGTGCACAAAAGTCAGGTATGAACTTACACTGGCTCAAAACTTCAAGATCTGAAGCTATTATTGTTCTAATATTGTTCTAAGTATTGGGGCAGCTAGGTGGCAAAGTGGATAGAGCACCGGCCCTAGATTCAGAAGAACCTGAGTTCAAATACAGCCTTAGACCCTTGACACTTACTAGCTGTGTGACCCTGGGCAAGTCACTTAAGCCCAACCACCTCACCAAAAAAAAAAAAATCCTAAGTATTGTTTATCCTCTATCACATTTGATTTCATTGTCATTTATAAAATCAATTTGCATATTTTATTGATAAACAATTTTTTGGGGGGACGGGGCAGGGCAATGAGGGTTAAGTGACTTGCCCAGGGTCATGCAGCTAGTTAAGTGTCATGTGTCTGAGGCTGCATTTGAACTCAGGTTCTCCTGAATCCAGGGCCGGTGCTTTATCCACAGCACCACCTAAACAATCTTTTAAAATGAAAACAAATATAAACAAACAAAAATTTATTCCCTGAAAATTTAAACAAACCACAAGAGATTTCAACAGCTAATGTCTACAAACACCTTTACAACTTAATTTCTGTTAAAAGGAAGCCTATCAACTTAAACATGAAATAGCACCAATATCATCCATCATGTTTAGTGTAAATTTTGTTGCCTTCAAATTTACATAGTTACACTCAGTGTACATGCTGTTCATTAGGATTCTCCTTTTTACAGTGTATACTTTCATAAATCTTTCTAAATTTCTTTAACTTCTTCCTATCTATTGTTCCTAACAAGGTAATAACATTCTAATACATTCATAGCTATAATTTATTCAGCCATTCCCCAATCACTGGTAACAAAGATTGCTTATGACTTCTTGCTTTTATAGTGCTATTATGACTATATATTTTAAACAAAGAGGGTTTTTATTCCTGTTTATTCCTCTTTGAATTAGAGACCTTTGGGCCAAAAAGGTATACACAATTCTGTCATTTTTCTTCTATAATTCTATACTGCTTTCCAAAATAGTGGACTAGTTCATCATCCCATCAGCAGTGAATTATTGTGCTTCTTCTTATCCCTTTGTTTTTCATTTTACACCATTTTTGCCAATTTAGTGGGTGTAATGATTTCTTTTAATTCATCTCATTGTTTTATTTTTGCATTTCATGCTTATTTTAATTTGTTTATCTCTGATTATTGGTAATTTTCAACACTTTTTAGCAGTTACTGATAGTTTGTATTTCTTCTTTTAACTAATTGTATAAATTCCCTATAGATTCTGAAGGTCAGACTTTTATCAGATGTTTAAAGATAACTTCCTGAATCTTTGAATCTTGCTCTTGCTGCACCATTTACTGTGCAAAAGCATTTTATTTTTATATCATCAAGAGTCTTATTAGTCTTCTGTGACTTCCTCTATATTATATATGGTTAAAATGTTTTCCCCTACTCAGAATTGTGGAAGATATAATCTTCCATTCTCAAAAGGGCCTTTTTTAATCAAAAAAATTTAAATGCTTACTGCCCAACTGTGTTAACTGTATTACTGTGTAATAAGCATGCTGAAAAAAGGCTGGAAGAGGGAGCAGCTAGGTGGCACAGTGAAAAAGCACTGGCCCTGGATTCAGGAGGACCTGAGTTCAAATCCAGCCTCAGACACTTGATACTTACTAGGTGTGTGTGACCCTGGGCAAGTCACTTAACCCTCATTGCCTTGGGGGGGGGGGAGGAAAAAAAGGGTGGAAGAGTTTCCATGGCAAAGGAAGAGTTTACAGGTAGCATGGCAAAAAGTGCATAGAGTCCTGGACTTGGGCATCAGTAAGACCTTGGTTCAAATCCTGCCTCAGACCCCTGTTTGTTACATGAGGATGTCAGTCCCCCATTCACTAAATTTCAATGGCTCCCTATTACCTGTAGGATCAAATATAAAACCTCCTGTTTAGTGTTCAAAGCTCTTCAGAACCTGGCACCTTCCTATCTTTGTAACTTGGTTTTTTGTTTTTTGCGGAGCAACTGGGGTTAAGTGACTTGCCCAGGGTAACACAGTTAGTAAGTGTCAAGTGTCTGAAGCCACATTTGAACTCAGGTACTCCTGAATCCAAGGCCAGTGCTTTATCCACTGTGCCACCTAGCTGCCCCCTTTTAAAAATTTTTTTTAAATGTTTTAGTGAGGCAATTGGGGTTAAGTGACTTGCCCAGGGTCACACAGCTAGTAAGTGTTAAGTGTCTGAGGCCAGATTTGAACTCAGGTACTCCTGACTCCAGGGCCGGTTCTCTATCCACTGTGCCACCTAGCTGCCTCAGCACCTTCCTATCTTGACAATCTTTTTTAACACCTCACTTAATCTCCATTTACTTACTCTGAGAGCTGGTGACGCTGGCCTTCTTGTTCCTTGCACAAGACACTCCATCTCTTGGCTTCAGGCATTTTCTCTAGTTGTCCTCCATGCCTGGAATGTCCTCCCTCCTCACTCCCGCCTCCTGGTTCCCCTCAAGTCCCAGCTAAAAGCCTACCTTCTACAAGAAGCCCTTATCTTATTTCAGGCTAGTGCCCTCCCTCTGTGGATTCTCTCCAACTTATCCTGTCTCTATCTTGTATATACAGAGCTGTTTGCATGCCCTCTCCCCGCCCCAGACAGGGAGCTCCCTCACAGCAAGGGTTATTTCTTTGCCTGTACTTATCTGAACAGCACTTAGTATGGTATTTGGCACAGCACTGGGCACAGATTAGGTGCTTAATAATGGCTTGCTGACTAATTTGTTATGGGCCAGACACTTTTACCCTCCTCTGGGCCACAAATCCTCATCTGTAAAGTAAGGGAGTCGAACTAAGTGACGTCTGAGGTCCCATATTGCTCTGCTCCACATCTAGGACCCTCTCTATAGGCCTCTTTCTCTTACAGCATGTTTCCGTTCAGTCTGTACAGCTGTCAGATATTGCTGCTATACTCACACTCACCCCAATAGAAACCTATTGCGAAGCAGCGGATATTTCCAATAGTTCCAACCATAGCACTTTCCCGAGAGTCCATGCTATAGGGTGACTTTTGGTACTTGGGTAAATAAACCTCTTTGGCTGTGAGACAGATAATAACAATAATGTCAGCAATTGTTATTTATATAACTTTAAGGTTGACAAAGCAATTGCCATGCATTATCTCATTTGAACAGCTTGACACCCCTAGGAGATAGGAATATACTCTAATAATGAATCCTTCTAAAACGAATAATGTGCCCACCTTTCAATGTAACTGGCTGAGGAATTAAGAACAGTATTCTCCCGCAGCTTCCCAGAAAGTTAGTGATGCCATCCAAACATCTCAGAAAGAGCAGAGGGTGAACCCAGAGTTAGGAAACCTGAGTTGGATTTTCACCTTAGACACTTATAATGGGCAATGTGTGACAATGAGCAAGACACTGAATTTTGCAGAACCTCAAGTTTCCTCACATATAAAATGGGGCTTAATAAGACTTGTCCTGTCTACCTTCCAGGGATGTTGTAAGGAAAAACTCTGCAAATTTTAAAGTACTTTATACATATGAAAGATTATTATTGATGTGAACAATTTGAAATATACAATTTTACTGAGCCAAATTTACCCAGGATGTTGGGTTCTATTTGGGAAGATATGAAAGGATTTGGAGACACATCCTTAATTCTTTTGGGTCATTAACATTAAGTTACTAATTCAGTTAATAGAACTCTGTTGACCACGAAAATCTACAACTTCTAAAAACTTCTACCAGTAACCTGTTCCAAGAAAATACCTCATGTTCTGAGATACCTCACATTCTGAGATAAATATATGACACCAAATCACAGAATTTCAGATTTTAAAAGGGAGTCTATGTCCATCTAAGTCCCCTCTACAACACACCTAACAAGTGGTCCCTCCAGCTGTTGTCTGAAGACCTCCAATGAGGGAAAACCCACCACCTTCCAAGGAAGTCCATTCTACTTTGGGAAAGCTTTCATTGCTATGGAATTTTTCTTTACTTCGAGCCTAAAGTTGCCACATGAAGTTTTTACCTCTTTTCCACATTTTTGCTCTCTGGAACCAAGGGAGAATTGTCTCCCTTCCACAAAATAATCCTTTGGATACTTGAACACACTTATCATGGGAGCCCTTGATCTTCTCTTTTTCTTGGCTAAACATTCCCAGTTTCTTAATAAGCCGTTCCTTATAAGTAGGCAGCTGGATGATGCAGTAGAACACCAAACCTGAAGTAAAAAAGACCCAAGCTGGTCTCCACTCCTGTCTCAGCACAGCAGCTCCCTCCTTCTAACCTTCCAAGCCATTCTTGGTTAGAGCCCAACCCCACAGTCACCCTGACACAGATCCAGTTCCAGGAAGGCCTCACCAGAGAAGGAGACCCCCAGAGCCTCTGAATCAGCTTAAGTGCCAGTGTCATCTGGAACTAAGCTCACAGTCTGGTGAGAAGGCTGAGCCCTGGGCAGGGGGGGAGGCTACAGGGGTCTATGCTGGTGCTGAGGCAGAACTTGGATTTTTCACCCTGCTGAGAACCAGGAGGTAGTCTTCAGTAGCAGTGGCCCAGATAGGGGAGGGGTGCAGGCTCTCCCGGGCTGACAACCACAATACAGAAAGCTGGTTGATTAGCAAGTTGGCCTGGGGTCATCAACAGGCCAGGTGAGTGAAGAACCTGATCCTCCTTAAATCATACCACCTGGGACTTCTTAAGCTTGGGATACTGCAGCATGGAAACAGTGCCCCACTTTAAGGAGTCAAGTAAAAGAAAGGCAAGATGAGCAGACAGAGAAAGGTGAGCACCACAGAAAGTTTCTTCAGTAACAAGGAAGACTGAGGGGCACCCTCAGAGGAAGATGTCAACATCAGGGCCCCTATATCTAAAGTTTCCAAGAAAAATATGAATTGGTCTTAGGCCATAGAGGTGCTCAAAAAGGACTTTGAAGATAAAGTTAGAGAGGTAGAGGAAAAAATGGAAAGAGAAATGAGGGTGATGCAGGAAAGACTTGAGAAAAAAAGCCAACAGCTTGAAAAGTCAAATTGGCCCAATGGAATAGGAGGTACAAAAGTTCTCTGATGAAAATAAATGCCTAAGAATTAGGATTGAACAAGTGGAAGCCAGTGACTTTATGAGAAACCAAGACACAATAAAGCAAATCCAAAATGAATAAAAAAATAGAGGGCAATGTGTCCAGGGGAGATAATTTGAAAATTAGTGGTCTACCTGAAAACCATAATCAAGGAAAGAGCTTAGGCATCATCTTCCAAGATATTCTCAGGGAAAATTGCCCTGAAATTCTAGAAGAAGAAGCTAAAATAGAAATTGAAAGAATCCACCTATCACCTCCAAAAAGAGATCCCAAAAGAAAAACTCCTAGGAATATTATAGCCAAATTTCAGAGCTCTCAGGTGAAGGAGAAAATATTGCAAGCTGCCAAAAAGAAAGAATTCAAGTACTGTGGAGCCCCAGTCAGGATAGCACAAGATCCAGCAGCTTCTACATTAAAGGACCAGAGGGCATGGAATATGATATTCCAGAGGGCAAAGGAAATGGCATTACAACCAAGAATCACATACCCAGCAAAACTAAACATAATCTTTCAGCAGAAAAAAATGGGACTTTAATGAAAAAGAAGACTTTCAGATATTTGTGATGAAAAGACCTGAACTGAATGGCAAATTTGACTTTCAAATATAAGACCCTAGAGAACCATAAAAAATTGGAGCTGGGGGACATACCTGGGGTTGTACAGTGGGTAACTGTCTTGTGTCTGAGGCCTGGTTTTGGCTGAGATCCCCCTGGGTCCAGGGGTGATGCTTTGTCCACTGTGTCACCTAGCTAGGTGATAACATCTTTAGGGTTAAATTGAGGGGTGAAGGGAATTCACTGGGGGAGGGGGAAGGGCAGAGGTGAAAGCCTACATAAAAGAAACAGGAAAAGGCTTATGGAGTGGGGGAAGAGATGGGAGAGAAGCAGGACAGTAAATGAATTTTACACTCCTCAGAAAAGGCTCAAAGACCTTAAACTCATCAGAGTTGGCTCAAGGAGGGACTAACACACACACCCAACTTGGTGGAGTAATCCATTTAATCTGGGCAGTAAATGAGCCTAACACTCATCAGAACTGGCTCAAAGACCTCAATCTCATTAGAATTGGCTCTGGAAGGGAATAATGTACACACTCAATTGGATGAAGTAATCTCTAACCCTGCAGGAAAATAGGAGGGGAAGGGGATAAAGAGAGAGGGGCAAAAGAAGGAAGGGCAGAGTGGAGGAGGGGACAGACAGAAGCAAATCCTTTTGAAGATTGATAGGATGAAAGAAGATGGATAATAGAATAAATATCATGGGGAAGGGAATAGGATGGAAAGGAAACCATTAACAATAGTAATCATGAAAAAGAGAAAAGGGGGAAAATTGTACAAAAAATATTTATAGCAACTCTTGATGAAGGCTAAGGATTGAGAATCAAGGGAATATCCATCAATTGAGGAATGACAGAAGAAGCTGTGCTATATGATTGTGGTGGAATGGTCTTGTGCTATAGGAAATGACAAACAGGATGATCCCAGAAAAACCTGGAAAGACTAATGAACACTGATATACAGTGAAGTGAGCAGAGCTGGGAGGACACTGTGCATAGTGACAGCAGTATTGTTCAATACCTGTGCAATTGTGAATGACTTAACTACTCTCAGCAATGCAATGATCCAAGACAATCCCAAGGAACTAATGAGGAAGCTTACTATCCACCCCCATAGAAAGAACTGATAAAAAGAACACTTGTGGATTGTACATATATAACCTGGTTGCAATCGTGTAGAGGGGGGAGGAAAGGAGAAAATGAATGTTGAAAACTACCCTCACATGTAACTGGAAAAAATAAAATAAATGTTTGTTGCAAACACCAAAAGAAAAAAAAAGACCCTATTTCAAATCTAGAATGACACTTACTAGCTGAGTGACCCTCTGCAAATCATACCAATTGCTCTCTGCCTCAGTTTCCTCATCTGTAAAATGGGCATAACAACAGCACCTATTTCCCAGTGTTGATGTGAGAATAAAATAATCTTTGTAAAGCACATTGTAAACATTAAAGCTCTATTTCTACGGCATCATTTCAATACATGTCAAATTCTACGTAAATGGTAGTGGTAGTGGTGGTGGTGATGATGTCAAAGTCATTTGTGGACAGTTCTAACTGTTGAGAAGTCTGTCCTTACTTGGTGAAATTGCTCAGCATCATGCTGAAAATCTGCCTCTGTGACTGCCACCCACTAATTGTTCCTTGGTCTGGCGTCTGGAGCCAAGTAAAATGACTGATCCCTTGTCCATAATGACAGGCCTTCAAAGCTTCTCTTCTGTTTTTGTTTTTAAATGAGGTAACTGGGGTTAAGTGACTTGCCCAGGGTCATACAGCTAGTAAGTGTTAAGTGTCTGAGGCTAGATTTGAACTCAGGTACTCCTGACTCCAGGGCTGGTGCTCTATCTACTGCACCACCTAGCTGCCCCTAAACTTCTCTTCTTTCCTTCATGCTAGCTATCTGAGCTCTTCAAGATTTCCTATTCCCCAAGCTAAATGTTCCCAGTTCTTTCCAATATTCCTCATGAAGAGATGGCTGACCTCAAGGCCATCTGTGTACTTCATTGTCTGAACTTTAGATGTATCTATCTTAAATTTTCTGTAATTAGATTGGGTCCACCAGTATGTCCTTTTGAAATCTTTTGGAATCTTGACTTTTCTCTGATGTGTTAGCTATATCCCAGATGTATGTCACCTGCAAATTTGATAAGCACATGTTCTATGGACCGGGGGCAAGTGCCGGACCTGGGGTTTCACTGCTAGAGAGAATCACCTAAATGAAGAAACCATCTCTACTGAGGTGACTGGCATCTTATCTGTACCCCCAAAATCTTAAGAGAGTTACCCAAAGCACAGAAATGACAAGTGACTAGTCCAGGGTCACACAACCAGTACATTGTGAGAGGCAGTCCTTGAAGGCAGGTCTTTTTACTTTGGAGGTTGGTTCTCTATCGGCTATGCAGCACTGTTATTATGGCTTCACTGATAAATGCAGACCAGCACAGAGGCAAAGATAAGGGTATCAGTCATAAACACATCTGTTTATTATCAGTGTTGCCTCCATGACATCAAGTTTAGAGAACCTGTTTCTAGAATATTCACATGAATGCAATGAACAGTAAGAGTTGCCATCATGAAAAGGTGCCTATCATTAAATTTCACTGTTCCTGTTCTAGCACAAATAAAGGAACAGAAATACCACAGTATCTACCTGTCAACAGTATCTATTTAAATGCTCTCCCAAGATGCAGTATCTAAATGCTTTAAAACAAAAAAGGTCTATTCACACTTAGCTGAGTGACTATGGATGGGCTGAAATCAGCACCAAGAGAGTGAATATCCACATGGATGAAGTCATGAACCAGTCTTGTAGATAATGGAATAGACCAAAGCTGATGGAAAAAACACAAAAAGACCAGTCTAGATCCTACTTGGGAAACTGCGATGACTTTAATAATCTCAATCTTCTCACTGTTGTAAAAGACCATGCCTAATAAAATGTTCGCTAAGCAATGCTATATGGCTCCAATTCTTAGATCTGAGAGAAATTAAAACGGCAAATAAAGCAAAGAGCAAAAGACTGGGCTCTCCAGTATCCCACCCTGAGCTCCTGCACTCAGACTGGGCAGAGAGAATTCTCCCTAAGTAGCCTACCCGAGACCCACATTGCTGCTGCTGATCTCCAATCATCTTCATACAATGTCTCCTGCCTCTGTCCTGACTCTCTAGCTCCCACCCTAGAACCCTGCATTCTGATTGGTAGGTATCCTTTCTTACTGTCCCTTCCCTAACACCTCCTTACACCTCTAGCTTTAGGAACAGTAATTAAATTAACTGGAAAAGAGACCAATCAACTGCTCTATGGATTTACTCCATACAATCAGTCCAAAACACCCTTCCCTTATAAACACAAATAAGAAAGTATGTTCTCTTATTATGACATATGTATGAGAACATTTTCTTCTTAGAATCGGAGCTGCTTGAGGGTAGGTACTCGATTTGTATCTCCAGTACTTTTAGAACTTCCTGGAACAGAGTTAGCCCTAAATAAATGTTTTTACTTTCATTCATCTAGTTAGTCAACAGAACAACACGTGGTAGGTATAAGATTGCCGTGTGTTACTAATGATTACTGCTTATAAGAAGTGGTCTAAAAGAAATAATTGAGGAAATATATGACAAGATAAAAAGGTGGGGGTGAGGTGGTGGTTGTTGTTTGTCTTTCATTCTCAAGGAGGACCATGACATCAGAGTGATGTCATGACTTGTGGTGAATTAGATTTAAGTGAGGGAGGACTGTGCAAGGTCACCAACCTCACTCTCCTCCAGAGCCATCTAGACCCAGTGGCAAGATATCTGGATAACTGGAAATGGCCCCAGATATTTAAGTGACTTGCCTAGGGTCAGACAGCTAATAAGCGTCTGAGGTGAGATTTGAACTCAGGTCCTCCCAATTTCAGGGCTGATGCTCTTTCCACTGGTCACATAAAATGAGACAAATGATAGGATCCTAAGGATAATGAACTTTTTGGATTTCTAGAATAAGAAGTCTTGTAACATATCAGGTGAAACTTCAATGGAGGATGAATAAGAGGTGGACAAGAATTTCACAGGGTGAGATGTCCTGAAAGTGTTGGGATCTGTACTAGAAAAGATGAAATGACTCCATTAAGGCTAAGAACTAACATAAGGCAGTCCAACAGCTATGAGAAATTCTGGTAATTGTTTTCATTTTCTTTATCAAAATACTCAGTGGCATAGAAAAAAAGAATAACAAGGATCCACTGATTCTCAAAATTCAAAGTCATGATGATGCCAATGGCTCTTCTCAGTCCTAGAGAACATTCTGACACGGTCCTCATTGTTTCAGCAAGCAATTCTGAGAATTATTGAGGATTCTGGAAGTTTAATCTCATGCGGCTGCTTTTGCAATACACCACTCCATTCAGAAAAGCAGAATACTTATTTGTAATCTCTTTCAGGTTTTCTGGTGTCTCAATAACCCAACAGTCTACAAACATGCTACTTACTGAGGCTGTGTCTATGTACCAAGAGCAGCAATTACAACAAGCAGTCAAAACAATTGTCTTCAGCCTCCTGCTGAGAGTCAAATGGGACTGTTTCTAGAGGAGGCCACATTTTCTTTCATAGCATCCCTTAAACTCATGTGTTAAGAGCTTCAAGTGAGTTAGTCCTCGAATTCAATTTTTGTCAGTTAAGAAACAAAACCTTTTCTAACTGGACTTGATGGAGAAAGAAATTGGTGTGATTCAAAAAGGGAAAAAAAAATACCGGATCAGAACCAGAGGGCCCGAGTTTGAATCTCAGAGCTATAAGGGCCACTTAGCCTGACACATACCTGAAAAAAGAATTCCCTCTGGAACAGAACTAATTAACCTGCAGTCTGGGCAATTGTTTGAAAAATATTTAGATGACTATTCCAATATAACTGGTTGCCTTGGCAACCCACTGATGTATTTCATTTTGTGTGTTTAAAACCTTATTCTGAAAAGGGGTCCATGATGCACCCCCAAAAAGGTTAAGAGACCCTAATATAAAACATGGTGGACAAGTAGTCAACCTTGCCATGGGGAAGCCCACTACTTCATTCCTCTGTAAACCTGGGACAATAGTTACAGGACAGGGCAGCATATTCCAGATCCTGAGAATTGTCACCACCTGCCCCACTAATGGGTGAGTCCAAATGATCATTATGTGTAGAGGACAGTCTATTATTAATACTTATGATAACATAATCACATTCTTTAAGTAAGGAGGTCAGATCACAGAGAATCATACTTTCTTACAGCTTAACAGGTAGGCATGCTATCCTTTAGTCAATCTAAGAATTTTGTACTAAGTGGATTCCTCAAAGAGTTATGAGATCCATAAAAATTAACTAGGGCCCAAACATTCCCCAATTAGGCCATTTTTCCCCCTCCCCGAAATGGCCCAAGGTTTACTAATGGTTATTATCCTACTGGAAAATTAGTGCTTCTATCTTCATACATTGCTCATGGATTTCCAAAAGCTGCTTAATTACATACATCCTGCTAACAGCTAGGTAGCACAGTGGATAGAGCCTGGAGTCAGGAAGACCTGAGTTCACATAGGGCCTCAGATAGTCACTAGCTGTGTGAGCCCAAGCAAGTCGATTAGCCTGTTTGCTTCAGTTTCCTCATCTATAAAATGAGGCTAATAATAGCACCTACCTCCCAGGGTTGTTGCGAGGATCAAATGAGATAATTGTAAAGTGCTTAGCACAGGGCCTGGAACATACTAACCGCTTTATAAATATTAGGGGTTATTATTATTTCTATTTCTAGTAAATCCAAGTAACTGACTCACAAGTATGTTTTGGGTCCAAACAGACTGGAGAGGTTGGGATTCAGCTCATATTTTGTCACATACTTTCCGTCCTGCACAATCAGCCACCTTCAAATGCATTTTTATTTATGTTTTAAAGAGTTCAAGAACCCTTTTACTTGGTCGTCATTTAACAATCTGTTTCTGTAGCTGAACTTGAAAAACAATGGTTTCCACATCAAGACTTTAATGTATTTTAAAGAGAGTTCTGGCAGATTTTCCCTTAACATCCTGAAACAGTGAGTGAGTGCTTCATTTATCATATTCACTTTTATTCTAAAACTTTTAAGCAAATCAAATGAGAATATAGGCAAACTTCTATGGAATAAAAAAGCTACGGGGCAGCTAGGTGGTGCAGTGGATAAAGCACTGGCCCTGGATTCAGGAGAACCTGAGTTCAAACCCAGCCTCAGACACTTGACACTTACTAGCTGTGTGACCCTGGGCAAGTCACTTAACCTTCATTGCCCCATAAAACAAAAACAAAAAAGCTACTCTATAATATATTATGTTACATAATGCATTATTATGTTATAGATCATATAACCTATGTCTACAATTATGTTTATATATTATATACCATATAGAAAGTAGAGGTTTAAGATTTGCAAAACACCATTACGCACACCTTATCTCATTTGACCCTCACACTCACCTTGTAGGATAGGTATTATTTTAATCATCCCCATTCTATAGATGAAGAAATTAGGGAAAAGAGAAGATAAGTGATTTACCCCAGGGTTCCATAGCTATTACTTGAGGTGGGATCTGAATGCAGGTTTGTCTTCCCAAATTTAAATCCAATGTTTTCTTTAAACACCTTCCCTAACCCCCCACCTTGTTTCTGACTCTGCTTTTCTGTAGCAGCACAACATGGCTAGTTACTTGAAACTCTTCCCTGGTGTTATAAAAATCAATAATCCAATGATTTAAACACATATAATACAAAATAAAAACTAAATACAGTCCTAAAAGCTACCAAAAGGGTCAGTCTAGGGTAAAAAAAAAAAAAGTAGAAAAATAGAGTAATCTTTCCCGTATTTTCTCTTATCCAGATGCAAATAATTCTGATACTAGCTTCCTATCTATATTATTTAAACAATAAATCCCAAATCATGACTATTTCTAGGTTAGGTCTTTGTATGTAAACTATGCACATAGTCAAATTCAATTATGTAGATATAAATTTTTACAATTTGTGAATTATGTTTGCTTTACATCACCTAACTTTGTCAAACATTGCTCATTTCATTCCTCAGTAGCACTAATGTCCTGAACCAACAGGGGAAGGAAGAAAAGAAATGAAAATGAATCAATTTACTCTGATCAATGCAACAACATTTCCAGAGAACTAATGATGCATGCTATCCACCTCCTGCCAGAAATGTGATGAACTATATTGGGAAGAAGAAACATTTTCAAACATGGCTAATATGGGAATTTGTTTTTCTTGATTTTGTTTATTTATTTAAAGGGTTTCATTTGTCTTTTTTGTTCAATTGGGAAGCGGATGCAAAAGGAGAAGGGAGTGGGAGAGGGTAGTTTCAAAAAATAAAAAAGGTAACTGCAACATTAAAAAAAGTACACAAAAGAGAACATAAGCCTAGAAAAAAATCACAAGCAGGGCAGCTTTGAAAGTTACATACTAGGGGGGCAGCTAGGTGGCGCAGTGGATAAAGCACTGACCCTGGATTTAGAAGGACACAAGTTCAAATCCTGCCTCAGACACTTGACACTAGCTATGTGACCTCGGCAAGTCACTTAACCCTCATTGCCCCCCCCCAAAAAAGTTACATGCCAAATTTATTTACATTTTAAAAGAAAAGCTAGGTGTACATAGTACTTATAGTTTTGTGCTATGGAAATACTTATTTTACTTAGCATTTATTAAGTTACGAATAAAAAAGAAAATTCTAAAGTTCAAATAGGTAAGTTTTAAGCACAGTTTATAGTGCACTTCAAGCAAATAAGATATAAAAGCTAGATTTTCTACAAAACCTAAACCAAACTAATTCAACAAGCATGATGATAGAATTCTTTTAAATAGCAATATCTCTCTAGGGAATGTATTATTATTTTATTTTCATGCAGGTTTTTTCAGGAACATATCTATTGCACAAAATGAGACAGACTTGTACTGATACTCACTGGGAACATCTCTATATCTATCTATATCTTGATTCCAGTGGAAATTCTATCCTGCCTAGAATACATTTGAAATTTTTTCTGGACTTGCTTAGATCAAAAAAAAAGAAAAAGAAAACAAAACAAAAATGACTTGACTTAATTACCCTTATTTTGTATTACAGTTGTTGCAGTTAGGTGGTATAGTGGTGGGACTTGGGAGTCAGGAAGACCTGTCATCCTGTTTCCTCATTTGTACAATGGGGATTCTACATTATAGAGTATATATGCAGGGATCAAATGAAATAGCAAACTTAAAGTGCTTTGCAAATTTAAAGCCTTAACACAGTGTCTGGCACATGGCAATAGGTGGTTAATAAATGCTTGTTGTAACATGACTAATATGGAAATGTTCTGCATGACTGTGGGTGTATAACCTATATCAAACTGCTTGTCTTCTCAATGAGGGGAGGAGATCATTTGGAATTCAAAATTTTTAAAAAACAAATGTTAAAAAATGTACATGTAAATTGGAAAAAAAATTAAAGTAAAAATAATCATGGCTTGTTGTTGTAAGGTGCGCTATAAATGCTAGCTATTACTATTAGTATTATTGAAATGAAAAGCTACTTAGAGACCAGCCTAGACACCTTCAAAATGGCTGTTTGAATAAAGAATCCCTATTTATACATGAAAAAGATATCAGTAGAAAAAGTTTGTTTAGATGACTGAAAATGCTATAGTACGAAAAAGAGTTAAACATTTTCCAACTGAGAATACTGTCTAATCCTTTTGATTCTCAGCATCCAATAAATTAATTTTTTGAGGTGAAAAAACACCAAATGTTGAGTGTACGCCTTCCTAAGTGCATAGTAATGTGCTGGCTGCATTCGAGCCATTCTACAGCCACACTCTGGCAGCTAGGTCACGCACTGGCCCTGGAGTCAGGAGGACCTGAGTTCAAATCTAGCTTCAGACACTTGACACTAGCTGTGTGAGCCTGGGCAAAGTCACTTAACCCTGTTTGCCTCAACCAGGGCCATCTCCAGTTGTCCTAATTGTATATCTTGCTACTGGACCCAGATGGAGGAGAGCGTGAGGTTGGTGACTTTGCACAGCCCTCCCTCACTTAAATCCAATTCAGTGCAAGTCATGACATCACCTCCCAATATGATGACAAACAACAACAAAACAAAAACCAGCCACACTGCCAAGGTCCAGCAGACCCCAGGCCTCTCGCCACCCATGTTTCTGTTATTTCACTTCTAAATTGGGAAAATATATGATTACTTGAAGTATAATGCATCTCGGAATGCTTTTACTCGCCTATAAATCACAGGAGGTGGGGAGTAACACTGTTATCAAGCTCTAAAACTTTTTTTCCCCCCAAGTCTGGGTTTTCTTGGAGGAGGTCCTTGAGTTTAACGATTTCAGATGACTCAGGCTCATATGACCCTGTTTGGATTCTGCAGGATCCCTTACTCTCCGTTTACCATAAAATATTTATTCTTGGGTTTTAAAGTCTCCAAAACATGACTACCACTAACCCCTCAGAAAGCTTGTTCAAGGACAAATAAAGAACAAAGCAGATCTCACAAATCAGCAAAATAGTCTTTAAGATCCTTAATTCAACACTACATGATAGGGCTGAGCATGTGCAGGGAGGGTCCAAAAGCACAAGGGAAAACCAGCTGCCAGCACTGACCGGAGTAAGCTCAGAAGAGGGTGGACAGCAATATAAACAACTAGAGAAGGAGGCCATTGCCCCAAGCTTGGTAAAGGGCTAACCACCTCACCTTCCAGCCCTTTGAAAGCCCTTCCTAACCTGGCCCCTTTGTATGTTTCCCATCTTCTCAGACCTGACTCAACCCCATGTAGAGGGAAGGAAGGGAATAAGCATTTCTTCATAATTCATTTTATGTGCCAGGCACTGTGCTAAGCACTTTATTCACATGTCATTTGATCCTCACAACAACCCTTGGCAAGGTAGGTGCTGCTGTTATCACCATTTTACAGTTGAAGAAACTGAGGCAAGCACAGATTAAGTAACCAGCCCAGGGTCACACAGCTAGCAAGTGTCTGGGGACAGTATGAACTCGTCTTCCTGCTTTTAGGCTACTGTGCCATCAAGTGACACTGTCCTCCTTGCTGTTCCTCATACATGACACTCAGTTCCTAACTAAGCATTTTCACTGGCTGGGTCACCCGTCTAGAACTCTCCCTCCAATCCTCTCCCATTCTGATCTTCAAGTTTCTGTTAAAATCTCACTTTCGACAGGAAGCTTATCTCAATCCTCCTCAATCTTAGTGATCTTAGTGCCTTCCTTCAGAGACTATCTCCAATTTATCCTTTCTATAGTTTTTTAATAAGTATTTGCACGTTATCTCCACCATCAGACCTTGGGGGCAAAGACTGTGTGTGTGTGTGTGTGTGTGTGTCTTTCTCTTTGCTTGGTGCTTGGTAGGTACTAAATATATCACTGACTGACTCTTCCAGGTAAGGAGGAAGTAGACTAAGCTGGGAAAAAACTACACCTAAAGAAAGTGAAAGGAGACTTTAAATAAGAAGACGACAGGAGGAAGAGAACATGGAGTGCTGCATCAGTTTTGTTTCTGAAACATAGTGTTCGCAGACTTTGGGCAAACTACTTCACCTCCCACTGGCCCTCGCCACTCTTCAAGACTATAAATTACGAAAGACCTGACTATCTACAAGAATGGAGGAAGTTTCCCCACACTAATGAAATCACAGGGTTAGACTCTTCATCCTAAAAACAAAACAAAAAACTACCGAACCAAACCACAGCCATCTGCATTAGTGATACTCACTTCCTGGGATTTCCTGCTACTCGGATAAGTGGAAAATTACGAAACTAAACTGATGTTTTAAAGTGCTTTTCCTACATCTGATTCAGGCCAGGCCCTGGATTCAGGAGGACCTGAGTTCAAATCCAACCTCAGACACTTGACACTTACTAGCTGTGTGACCCTGGGCAAGTCACTTAAACCTCATTACCCTGCCAAAAAAACAAACAAACAAACAACACTCCTAGCTTATAGGTAGGTTTATTTGGTCCACTGGTAATTGCCATTCCAGTCCCTGGAATAGACTGTAAAGTATTTGGAAAGGAGTAATATAATGCTGAAAAGATGGGAAGGAAGCATGTTGTAAAAAGCTTTAAATAACAAAGGAGTTTCTATTTGATTCTAGAGGCAATAAGGTGTGGAGTTTATTGAGTAAGGAAGTGAAATGGTCAGATCTAAAACCATTTGGATAACTCTGTGGAAGAAGAATTGGAGCAAAGAGATTTTGGAGGAAAGGAAACAGTAGTCTAGGTGAGGACCTGAACAAGGGTAGTGGCTGAATAAAGGGAAGGGGACATATGTGAGAAATACTTTAGAGATGGTGATGAGATGTGATGAGTGAAGAGCCGAGGATGATGCCAGGGTTGTGAAGCTGGGTAAGTGGAAAGATAGTGGGGCCCTCTTTGGTGGCAAGGAGGGAAGAGAATGAGCTCTGTTTGTGACATATTGTTTTTGAGATGGCCATGGGAGTTTCTGGTTTGAAATGTCCATATTCGGTGGGAGTGAATGAACACAGGAAAGACTTGGGCAAAATATACTGATAACGGAAATCAGCGGCATAGAAACGATCATTGAACTGATGGGAGCCAAGAAGAGTGAAAGGAAAGACAGATAAAAAGAGGCCTCGAGAAGGCTCCTCAGATGAAGATCCAATTAGACAGACCGTGAAGGATCAGTCAGTTAGTTGGGCAGGAGGTGGTTTGCCATTTCCTTCTCTAGCCCATATTACAGATGAACAGAAGTAAACAATTAAGTGACTTGCCTAGGGTCACAGAGTAAGTGTCTGATGCTGGATTTGAACTCAGGAAGAAGCCTCGAGGACCTGTGCTCTATCTACTGAACCACTTAGCCACCCAGAGAGGAAAGACTATTCAGGAGGTGACCAGCAGTGTTAAATGCTACAAAGAGGTCAAGAATGAGCATTGCAAAAATGTTATTAGAGTCAGCAAATTGGTAACTTTGGAGAGTAAGCTGCCATTGAAAGACGTCAGAAGTCAGACTTCAGAGGGTTTCGAAGAGAGTAAGATTAACCAATCTCAAAAAGCTTTTGTTAAATACCACCAAGTGCCAGGAACAGTGCTATAGGCACCAGAGATATAGGTAAACTGAATGAAACAATCCCTATGAACAAGAAGTTTACAAGCTAAGGGGGTATATAACACATGTGTGTACATATATGTATATGTATACAAATATGTATGTGTATATACAACATAAAAACAAAAATAAACACAAAGTAGTTAAGTACACGGTAAAAGGGAAGGTCATGAATGGCTTCATGCAGAAGATGTTGAGCAAAATGCATCTTAAAGGTAGAGGCAGCATGTGTGAGGAACAGAGGAGGAAGGTCAGTTTGGCTGGATTGCAGAGTAAAGGAAAGGTAGCGAAGTCAATAGGGTTGGGGCCTAGCTGAAAAGGGCTGTAAAAGATAAAGGGATTCTTTTAGCCTTTTATCTTACCAGCCCACTGGAATAGAATGATTTAGGAGATCCCAGTCAGATATGCAGTTAAGGGATTACTTTTGCAGAAGTGTGTAGGATGCACTGGGGTGGTAAGAAACTAGAATAAAGAGAAGTGGAAGCAACATGTGTGGATGGATGGCTTTCTAAAGGAGTTTAGCTGAGGAAAAGAGAAGTTTGTGTTTTTAGACATCCATATAGAAAACTAGATGGGGAAAGACATAGTTGAGAGAGGGGATGATAGTGAGAGCAGGAAAAAGCTGAAAGAGATTAAAGTGAAAGAGTTGCCCTAGGCCAGGAAAAGGGCCACAATTGTGTCTTGGGTGAAGGTGCAGATAGTAGGGGATGATATCAGGAGGGTATGAGATAAGGAAAAAAAAAAAGAGCAAGTTCTCATCAAATAGTCTCAATTTTTTCAGAAAAGTATAAGTATATATTTTGGCAGCTAGGGAGTGCAGTGGATAGAGTGCTAGTCCTGGAGTAAGGAAGACTTCATGAGTTCAAATCTGGCCTGATACTTCCCAGCTGTGTGACCCTGGGCAAGTCACTTTACTGTGTTTACCTCTTTTTCCTTATCTGTAAAATGAGATGGAGAAGGAAATGGCAAACCACTCCAGGATCTTTGCCAAGAAAACCCCAAAGGTAGTCAGCAAGAGTCGGACATGAGTGAAAAAACAACAATAAGAATAAATTCCTTAGGGTGGGTGGAGGGGTTGCTGTGAGAGGTTTGAGAAAAGAAGGTTTCAGACAGTTGCTCTGATGAGTAGGATAGAGAATCAATTAAAGTGTAGTAGGACTGCCGTGCTACAAATTTGGAGTGGACCCTTGTAGCACAGTTTTGTGACTTCTAACTCTATTCAGCAGAATATGAGTTAAGGATGAAGGATGAGGGGAGTTTGGTCTATTAAGCAAGAAAGCCAAGGGTTTGAAAGCAGAGGACTTTGTATGGAAGGGAAGAGAGAGGGTAGACAAAGCAGAGGGGAAGGCCCGGACAGTTCCTAGAGTTATAAGACACTAGAAGTTACAATGAAGACAAATAGCTTTAGGAGAAGTAAATCCATAGATAGAAATGGAATGATAAAAGATAACATAAGCAAATAAATGAACCTGAGATTTCTTGAATGTGGGAGGTGGAACATACATTCCAGGTGATGGTAAGATCAAAGGTTTGACCATCCCTCTACATGGCTAAGAGAACTGGAGAAGTGGATCATGGTAACTGACCAGACTGAGGAACTAGGAGTTCAAGTTTATATTTTGTAATCCTGAGGGTGGTGTTAAGCTTTTAATTGAGACAGATCACTGTAGTTATATGAAAAGTCATGAAAAAAATTAGTTTCAAATCCTTGCTCTGAAACTTACTAGTTATATAACTCTAGGCAAATTATTTATTCTTCCTGAATTTGCTTCCTTATCTGAATATGGGAATCGTAATTTTTGCAATACTTACACATCACAAGGTTGTTTTAAGAAAAGCACTTTGCTTACAGTAATATATAAATATATAAACACAATAATAAATGAATATATAAATAAAATATGGCATATAAATGTGAATAATTATCATTACTGATCCTTTGGAGAATACCTAGGTGGCATGATGGATAGAATGCCAGGCCTGGAATCAGGAAGACTCATCTTCCTGAGTTCAAATCTAGCCTCAAACACTTACTGTGTGACCACTGTGTGACCCTGGGCCAGTCACTTCACCCTTAATTTCCTCATCTGTAAAATGAACTAGAAGAGAAAATGGCAAAGCACTCCAGTATCTTTGCCAAGAAAATCCCAAATGGGGTCAACAGAGAATTGGACAGGATGGAAACAGCAAAAACTGCTATGTTTCTGCTCATGCTAATAGTATTTTCCATATCGTCTAACCCAGAAGTAAGTTCCGGACTCTCCAGACTGAAGTTTTGGAGACACTTTGCTGCCTATTTCCCAATGGTCCTTTTTGGAACCTCCACATTAGGAAGTACCTAAGACAGCCCATGAGAACTTTTAGCCAGGCTGAGGTCCAGAATTGGATAGGTGGCCTTCCCCAACTCTTTTTCAGCTTCCTTTTATGTATAGTGTTCCCCGGTCAAAATGTAAGCTCCTTGAGGGTAGGGACTGCCTTTTCTTCTTGCTTATATTTGTATTCTTGGTGTTTAGCACTTAGTGCCTGGCACATAAAAAACCTTTAATAAATTATTTAATGTAATCTAACTGGAAATGGAAAAATACAGAAATCTGTTTATAACATAAATCATCAGATCATAGAATTCAATATGAAAGGAACCTCAGGTTGTTGAATCTAACCCCCTCATTTTAGAGATGAAGAAGTTGAGTGACTCCCCAAGATTACTCAGGTAAATCTCAGAGGGAAGACTGACTAAGGTCTCTTGAATCTTGAGTCAGTTGTTATTTTCAAGGTACCACAACAGGGAAAAAAAGGATCCCATTTCTAGAATGTACATTTTTATGTTACACATTTTGGGGGATCTCACCAGATAAAAGCTAAACTGTTTTAGTTATAGCTTTTCTAAAAATTCTATTAATTTTCTAAAAGATAGTGATTAATGATGAAGAATTACATGAGTTAAATCTAACAGCCTGACCTAAATAAAAATGACTAAAGTCTTGGGAGATTATTTTGAAATAAGACACCAAATAAGTCAAATTTATAAGGGGATTGTTGATATCACTTTCCCATGAAGAACCTGGGATCCTGTCAAGATTTAGAAACAAAGGGACTTTGGAGGTCATCTCTTTCATCTCTCATGTATCACATGAGGAAGCTAAAGGCCAGAATTAAAGTAATTTGCCCAATGTTATACAGTTTAAAAATAAGTAGCAGAGCTGTAATTCAAACTCAGATCCTCTGATTCCAAATGGAGAGCTCTTTACCATTAAGGTGGCTTCTTTCAAACTGCAGAAAGCCCAAGAGTGAAGTCTTCACCCTGCCTGTATTAACTCACCCTCAAGAAACATCAAAGGTTTCCTTGACTTAACTGAATAACCACAAATGTCTGTCTTATTTAAAAAGCTACCTCTGCAGGTAATGATGTACTGTATGACTCAATTTTCAGATACTTAAAATAGCTTAGGAAAATTGAGTCATATTGAATACCATCATCTAACAAACATTACATTGCCAATTTCTAAAGACTAATTAATTGTATCATGTGACTTCAAATAATAGTCAAAAGAAAATCTAAGAGAAAACAACAGTGATGCTGAACTGGTCTTGCTGATCCTGCTCCAAAGTTTAATCTGAAACTTTTAAAAATTGGCTTTTTTTGGTGTTTGATGGGGATTAAGAATGACCCATGACTATATCAATGGCTACTATTTCATAGGAGGAAAAGGGCTGTTTGTATTTTTACCTTTCTTTGTATCCCCAGGCTTAGCGTACTGCCTGGTCTATGATGGCAAATGTTTGATAAATGCCTGTTGATTGATTTTGTACTTTAGTTTGAAGGGTTTTTTTGTTTGCCACTTTGCATCTCCTCTCTTCTCCCTTTGTAAAGAATTCTAGAAACTGTCAAAAGGACAGTTTTTTGGAAGAATGGCTGGATCTCTCAAACAGATGGAATTCAGTCTTAGAAGAATCCATTAATAGCTCATATTAATATGACACGTTGTAGCCTATAAAGAAAACAATTCACAATTGGTGACTCAATAGATAGAAGACTGTGCCTGGAAGATCTGAATCTTCTGAACCTGGCATCAGATACTTAACTAGCTGTGTGACCTTGGGCAAGTCAGTTGACCTCTGTCTACCTCAGTTCCCTCATGTGTAAAAATAGGGTTAATAATAGTGGCTACCTTGAAGGGTTGTGTGAAGATAAAATGAGATATTTGCAAAGTGCTTTACAAACCTTAAAGCTTATATATATAAAAGCATTATTATTACATTATTGAAAATGTTGATAAGAAATAAGCTTTATGTGTGGGTGGGGGTTTAAACGAGTGATTACTGAAGTACCTAATTGTCTAGGTGGAAAAAAGAAAATGGTTTACAATGGGAGATTTTTGGAGTTTGCTTCAGCAATGCCCTCTTGTCACTGAAATAACTTTAGATCTCTTCAAATTAAGTGAGAAAAAAAGGCAGGTAAATGGTTTCACTATTTTAGACAGAATGAAAATAAAACCAGAAGGCATGTTTGTGTTCAGGTGAAGGTACAAAAATGAGGTCATGAAAACACACTGCAGAAAAATTTCCATGTTGATTAAAAAAATTTCCAAATGAAATCCACATCATAATTTGGCTCCTCTCATCTTTATGGCATACACAAAGTACCACAAATAAATTCTATTTTTCTTTAGACATTTAAGAAACATGATCCTCTCTAAAAGCAAAATCAGTGCTTAGTCAAAGATGCTGAAGAACATATAAAAGTCAGTTTTATCTTTAAGGCTATTTGGCAGAATTATATATTTTTGGTCACAAAGTAGCTTTTACTTAGGAGAAGCATATAAGTATTGCTCCAGTGTTTATTTGCATGGGCTGTTGTAAGTGGTCCAATCACTGCCTATTAGTGATTTTCAACATTCCACACCCACTTAGTTCAATGAGACAAGCTGCTTAATACAAACAACACCAGGCTAATATACTGTACTTTGGAAGCCAAAGCTGACAAGGAGGGAATAAAAAAAATTAGTGTTAGGAATGCCTTCAAAAACTTTTTTAAAAAGAAAAGAAAAAAATAATTAGGTCATGATTATGACATAAAAACAATCTATGTTCAATACCAAAGGTTAACTCTGTGTGTGTGTGTGTGCGCGCGCGCGCTGTGTTCAATTACATGTATAAACTCTCAGCAACTTTTAAAAAACTCTCTTTGAGATACAGCAACATCTGCAAAAATAACTCCTGATGGTTCTTAAAATGACATCTTTTCATACAATCAACATTTCATTGACTCACAAGTTCCTCATATGAATCAGATATTCAATTACAGTAAAACTTTTTGCTGATGTGGGATGTTTAAAAACCTACCACTGCAAAGAGTCCTAGACTGTAGATCTGGGTTCAAACTGTCTCTGATAGCCATTAGCTATGTGATCAAGTCACTTCTTCTGTCTGTAAAATGGGCCTAACAATGTTCAAACTACCCACCTCAAAAAATCAGTCAATCAACCTTGCCTCTCTTAAGCACCTAAGACGACTTGGCAGGCACTGTACTAGCCCCCAGGTCTGGGGATGCAAATACAAAGAAGGAGAAAGGCTTGGTAAATTATACAATGCTACCTAAGAGGGGATACTCGATCAGGCTTCTTAAGAGCCTTAGTTATCAACATCTTCACCTTTCAACATGTCCTGCCAGCTCTCTTGCCTAAAGCCCATATACTCTTGGAGATTTTAACCCTTTCATCTCTGGAAGATTTTTCCCCCTCCCCATCTGAAATGGGGATCAGATCTACACACTGATTCTCATGAAAAGGGAGGGACATTCCGATGAACTTCCCTAAGGCCACATTCAAACGTGCCAGGAAATTTCAGAGTGCCCAGTCCTGGGCACCATTCCCCTACTTCACCCCTATAATTGAACGTTACCTTCTTGAGGGCAGGCACAAAGACACACACACACACACACACACACATCACTTAATAAATGCTTTTTCATTCATTCAATGGTACTGCCTATTCCAGTCTCTGTTATAATGAAAGATTATACTGGCCTTCCACTTGGGAATGGAGGTAGAAGCAAAGAAATAAATACATCAAAACTATGCAAATAATTAACCTTACTAAGAGGAGGAAAAAATGTCAATATTTTATTTCTAAATTTTATTTATTTTATTCTTTTTTTTTTGTATGCTCACACCAGAAATATTTCTAACAAACTTAAAAACTAACTTTATTACAGTTAAGCTGAATGGCATATTTACTTTGAATTAAAGAATCCTAAAAATGCAGAAAGGTAATGAGAAGTACAAGAAAACAAAAGCAGCACACAAATTAGGACTGTGTCAATAATGCTGACAGAGCAAGATGGGGAAATGAGACAATGACAGAAAATGTAGGGGTAGGGGAACCATGTTGTTGAGTCAATTTTATAGTTATGACTGACTCTTCATGACCCCATTTGGGGTTTTCTTGGCAAAGATACTGGAGTGATTTGATATTTCTTGCTAATTTGACAGATGAGGAAACTGAGGCAAACAGGGTTAAGTGACTTGCCATGGGTCACACACAACTAGTAAGTGTCTGAGGCTGGGAGTCTTTCTGACTCCAGAACCAGGGCTTTATCTACTTTGTCACCTAACTACCCAAAGGGAAACCATGCTACCTGAAATATCTGAATAACTGAAACAAGAGTATTTGCTTTGGGGGCCGCTAGGTGGCACAGTGGATAAAGCACTGGCCCTGGATTCAGGAGGACCTGAGTTCAAATCCAACCTCAGATACTTGACACTTACTAGCTGTGTGACCCTGGGCAAGCCACTTAACCCTCACTGCCCTGCCCCCCCCCAAAGAGTATTTGCTTTTCTGTTGGTTAATAGCTAGACAGCATTTACGAAGCAGTTTTTGTTGCAAGGGCAGCTAGGTAGCACAGAGGAAAGAGGGCTGGGCCAGTGGTTAGGAAGCTTGAGTTCAAATCCAGCCTATCTGTATAGGCAAGTCAATTAACCCTGATTGTCTCAGTTTCCTTATCTGTAAAATAAGCTGGAGAAGAAAAGGCATACCACTCTAGTATCTTTGCCAAGAATACCCAAATGGGTTCAGTCATTGACTAAAATGACTGAATAACAACAATTACATGTGCTATCTCATTTGATCTTCAAACAACCCTTCAAGATAGTGCTATTATCTATCTCCATTTCACAGCTGAGGAAACCAAGAAAGGTGAGGTGACTTGCCCAGGGTCATACAGCTAGAACATGTCTGAGGCAGGATTTGAACTCAAGTCTTCCCAACCCAGGTCCAGCGTTTTGCATCTTGAACTATACATAAACACACCCACCCCATATATTTATATATTCATATGGGTGTATATATGTATGTGTATGTATATACACACCTACAAACAGATTTATGCAGATATACATGTATACATATATGCATATGTTGATTCAGTATAGTGGTTTAAAAAATTCACCAGTGTGTACAAAACTTGAGGTTCTGCTTTAGTACTCCCCACTTTGGATATTGAGACCAATACCCAACAGTAACACTGTTTGGTCTTTGATACATCCAAACTTGAGCCTTCCTCAAAATTAAGAGTTGGATAAAGAAAACACAATAACTTTTCCAATGTGAAGAACCCATTATTATTCACTGGGAAAATAAGATGAAAAAATGCTAAGTCAAGGAACTGCTTCCTTGGAGTAAATGCTATTTTATGTAAAGAGTAACCATTAATGTTTTTCTTTTTGGACAGAAATATTTGTTCCAATGCAAACATGGAATAAGTACAATGTGGATTAATGACTAGAGGTGGAGAAAAAAACCTAGCAGGCAGAATACAGAAATGTGCCTTCTGAATGCTGTAAATAACAAAATTATAACAAGTCTTTAAATATTTAGCTCCGCCTAATCAGTATACAACCACATGAAGTTTAGCAACTGTTCACTCATACATCCAAACCAAACTTTTGGAACTTCTGAAAAAATTAAGTTCAAGTTTTGTTATAAAGTATGATAGCATTTCTGATTAGTTAAATCTGAATTTATTTATTTTGATGCAAAAGGACATCCAGGATAGAGTACACTAATATTCCATTACTAAATCTAGTTCTCTGCCCTACCATTTAAAGTTTATGGATCAGGCAGCTAGGTGGTGCAGTGGATAAAGCATTGGCCTTGGATTTAGGAGAACCCGAGTTCAAATCCAGCCTCAGACACTTGACACTAACTGTATGACCCTGGGTAAGTCACTTAACCCTCATTGCCCTTCGCAAAAAAAAAAGGGGGGGGGGAGTTTATGGATCCGTGTACAGAATGTGTCACTGATAATTTCTGGAATGCCTGGAATCATTACAATTTGAGACTTCCTTAGAAATCTTTCTGGTAAATATTAAGTTTTGTTTTCAAAAGGTCAACACAAATGAATACTTACGTTAAAAAGACAGCAAGCTGAATGATTACACCTAATTAAAATAGGGAATAGTGTGTTTTATAATAACAATAAAAGTGACTTCAATTACAATGTGTAACAAGTTCCTTGGCCCATAATCTGCATCTTTTACATAAATACATCTAATACATGGGCAGCTAGGTGGCACAGTGGATAGAATGTTGAGTCTGGAGTCAGGAACATCTCAACTGAATCCAGCCTCAGACACTTAACAGCTGTGTGATCCTGGGAGAAGTCACTTAACCCAGTTTGCCTCAGTTTCCTATTGCTATTACAGAACCAACTTCTCAAGGTCGTACTGAGAAACAAATGAGATTGTAATTGATAAACCCTCAGTACTGTGGATTCCCTATAAATTGTCATTATTATTAAACAAATAAACAATTCAATTCCAACAGTTCCTAAACACCTAATCTGTAGAACTGGAGGGTGGAGGGTGGTAGACAAGAGTTTAAATCAGTCCCCACTTGGAATTTATGATTTAGTAAACAAAAAGACAACGGTAATCGAAAAAATTTTTATTTTTCTAAATATTACCAACATTTTCATTTTTCTATTTATCACTAATGCAAATAATAATAATGTGGCCAAAAGCTACAAAAGTATATAGTGACCACTTGAAAAAGTCAGACTAAGGAAAAAACCAAACTGAGACATCCATGCTCCAAGCTTTATCAAACACATTGTCAGTAGCTCTTAAATCGAATACCCCTAGAGAGCCATATCCAATGATAAATGGTTTACCTGAGCCCATTTTAAATGAGGTAAACACACACCCAGGTAAAGGGGAGAATCGAACAGAGAGTTCATTACATAACCCCGATTGCAAAAGCTGTCTCCTAATTTCACCAACCTAACATTAGCACAAGAAGCCCTTTTTGGAAGAGGAACATTTGTGAGTCAAAGTTCCACCAGAAGTAATTAGGTCCTATGACTGTTTCCAACGTAATTCAATGTATACGCCAAGGAAAGCAGTCACTTCCCTTACATTTTATCCCTGGCACTAACAAAAGGGGAAAAGGGTTAACAGACATGAAGGCAGCTGATTTGCGTCGTGCTTAATTTTAGTTTTTCCTCTCTATGGAGGCTGCAAACTTTTTAAGCCTAAAGCCCAGGAGGCACCATTTCTGGGGCAATCGTCTGGAAGCCCCGTGCCACGAAGTGTCCGCCAGAGAAGAGGGTGTTTAAAAGGCTCGGAAGCCCCAACTTTATACTCCATTAAGCAGGGGCTGCTGAGGGTGGGGTGCAGAAGGTGGGAGTGGTCCTGGGTGCCCCCGGGGGTCAAACCCCCAAGGGTCAGAACGCCGCTTCCCAACTCCGGAGGACTTCAACCTTCCTCCGCCCCCACCCCCTTCCTCTTCCCCTTCCTTTTCCCTTCTCGGGTGGAGGGGAAACTAACACTCAGGTGAAAACTTTTCGGAGCAGGAGCGGAAAAAAACCACGCACGCGAGGCCTCTTTTCCCACCTTGGGGAGGGGGCGCAGCTCTTTCAAGGGGGCAGCGCTGCTACACCTCCCCCTCTTCCCCCAACCCTGGAAGCGCCCTTGAACTCCACCCTCACCCAGGCACAGCCGGACCCCCGGTCCCCCGGTCGGCTGCCCGCCTTGGGTAGGGTGTGTGTGTGTTGGGGTGGAAGGGGTGTCAGCGGAGCTCCAAGCTGGGGGAAGCCGCCCCAGCCCCTTCCTCCTCCCTCTCCCCCGGGCCGCCCCTCGCGGGGTCTGGCCAGAGTTCTGTCCGTCCGTCCGCCCCGCCCGGCCCGGCTCGCGCGGCCCCGCCTCACCTTGGTCGCCATGGCTGGAGGGCGGATCCTCCGGCTCGGGACTGACCCGGCCGCTCTCCCCGCTCCCGGGCTGGACTTGGCCGAGGCCGGCTCCCGGAGGGGGCCGCTGGGGCCGCTGGGGCTGGGCCGCGGCGCTCCGGGGGCGGCAGCGGCTCCTGCTCAGTCCGTGCCCGCGGCGGCCGCGGCGGCTGCGAAGGCTGCCCCTCCTCCTTCTGCTGCTGCCTCCGCCTCCAGTGCCCGGAGCGCTCCGGCTGTGCTAACTAACCCCTCAGGAGCCCGGCGGCCGCTTCATTTAGTGCATCGCACCGAGCGAGCGAGCCCGGCTCCGGCCCGCGCGCTCCCAGCGAGCTCCGAGCTCTCCCCGAGCTCTCCCTGTGTTGCGTGCCGGCGTCCTCGCCTCCTTTTTTTTTTTTTTTTTAAATAAACTTCTTCCTCTCTTTTCCTTCCCTGCCCTCCGCCCTCGGCCCGCCCCCCTCCTCTTCCTTCTCCTCCTCCTCCTCCTTCTCCTCCTCCTCCTCCTCCCTCCGGCCCGCAGCCCCGGGCGGCGGCGATCCTTCCTCCTTCCTCCTTTTCCTCCTCCTCCTCCTCTTCTCCCTCCCTCCCCCGGACGCTTTTCGCGCTTTGTTCCTGCTCTGCCTGCGGGAACTCGCTGGGTGCGCAGTTTAACCCGCTTGGGAGCCACTCGTTACCCGTCCAGTCCGATTTACGTCCAGCAGCCCCAGCCCTGATCCGTCAAGTCAGCAGGGAGACGTGAAGCTCTCTCGGGCTCCCAAAGTCCGGCCCCTAGCATTTTGTTGAATGCTTACTCTGGGGGCCAGGCGCTGTACTGAACACACAGAGAGAGGCAAGAGCTCGGTGCCTGCCCTCAAGGAGCTCACCTTCTAATAAAGAAATCAATAGTCAATAAGTATTTACAAAACACCTACTGTGAGCTGGAGAAGGGAATGGCAAACCACTCCAGTGTCTTTGGTAAGAAAACCCCAAAGGGGATCACGCTGAAAAACAACTAAACAACAACAACAAAAGTCTCAGGCACTGTGCTAAGCACAAAAAGAGACACTCACATTCCAATGGGTAAGTTTGTTGTTCATTGACAAGGGGGATCAGGAAAGGCTTCCTGGCAAAGGTGGCATTTTAGCTGGGGCTTGAAGGAAGCCAAGGAAATGACCAGTTCACCACCCCACCCCACCTCACCCCCCAGCCACTCATCAAATGTTAAATCAAATCTGTGATCTGCAGCCTCAGCCCTGGTCAGTAGTCAAGTAAACAAGCATGTGTTGTGCCCTCCCCTTTTCCTATGACCATCCACAAGCATTTATTAAACACTTTCTCTGTACCAGGCACATACTGGGCATATGGAGAAAGATAAAAACACCATCTCTGCTCTCAAGGAGGTCACACTCTTAACACGAAAGAGAATAAGCAAATTATGTTTCCGTTGAATACAAATATATAGAGGTTTGTTTGGATATGGGTTTACATATTTATTTTTCCAGCCCATAAGGATCCCGAATGAGGAACATGCCTTATAGATAGACAGCTAGGTGGGATAGTAGATAGGATGTCAAATTTAAGAGTTTAAGAAGACCTTAGTTCTAATCCTGCTTCAGACATTTATTAGCTGTGTGACCTTGGACAAGTCATTTAACCTCTCTCTACCTTCATTTCCTCACCTGGGATAATATTAGCACCTACTTTATACTACCTGAAAGGGTTGTTGTGAGGCTCAAACGAAGTAACATGTGAACACTTTGCGAATCTTAAAATTTTATACAAATCCTACCTCTTATTATTTTTTTTGTTTTTTTGGTTTTTTGCAGAGCAATGAGGGTTAAGTGACTTGCTCAGGGTCACGCAGCTAGTAAGTGTCAAATGTCTGAGGCCGGATTTGAACTCAGGTTCTCCTGAATCCAGGGCTGGTGCTTTATCCACTGCGCCACCTAGATGCCCCCCCCCCACCTCTTATTATTGATATATTTTCTGAGTTGGACTTTTAATCAGTCCAATAGGGACCATTGCTCTGTGTAGGTGGCTTCATCTTGGTGAGGATTCCATGCACAGTGTGGAGTTCATACAATGAATAAATTAGGGTTGGACTTGGATTCAGATAGACCTGGGTTCAAATCCAATAGCAAGCAATAGTAAGTATTCAGTTTTGTTATTCAGTTGTTTTCCAGTGATGACTGACTCTTCATGACCCCGTTTGGGGTTTTCTTGGCAAAGATACTGGAGTGGTTTGCAATTTCCTTTTCCAGCTCATTTTACAGATGTGGAAACTAAGGCAAACATGATTTAAGTGACTTACCCAGGGTCATACAGCTAGTAACTATCTGGGGCCAGATTTGAACTCAGGAAGATGAATCTTCCTGACTCTGGGAGACCTGAGTTTAAATGCATAGTAAGTAATGGGATAATAATAGACCCAGGTCTCTCAGTACTAAGAGAGTCTACTTCCCCTTTCACTTGTTATGACCTGCTGTGACCCTGGTTATGGAATATGAGTTGGTGGTAAGGCCCAGGGTTTTAGAGGGTCAAGATACTTGGGTCACCTTCCTGACTCCTGAAAAATCACAGAGCTGCTAACTTCACAGTAGCCCTGTTTCTGGGAGAGCTTAACACTTGAAATTTATGAATGAAGAGCCTAAAGTGGAAATGAAAGGTTGAATCTGTTTCATTATTTTGATAAATGAAACTTTTTCTCTTTCAAGTTTGTAATTTTATTAATAGAGGAAAGACTTGAGCTGAACAGGATTGTTAATGTGCTATTTTCTCAAGACAAGAAAGATAAGTTTAAGAAATATCTCATTTGGTATTTGTCATGGAAGAATTCCATGTTAATTTTTAAGATTGGGTCATAGAATTGGAATTGGCAGAGACTTTAGAGGTCATCTAGTCTAATTATTTTGATCACCGGAGCTGTTAGTGCCTGCCCCCTCAAAATTACCTTGTATTTAGTGTGTGTGTATATGTATATATATGTATATATGTATATATATATATATGTGTGTGTGTATGTGTATACAAATATATACACACATATAAACATATATATAAATACATATACACACACATATATATTTTGTAGATAACTGTCTGTCTGTTTCTCCCCCAGGACCTAGAACAGTGCCTGGCATGGAGTAACTTGATGGATTGATTAAGCTTGCTAATTTTACACTGAGGCCCCAGAGATATTTAGTGACTTACTCAGTCCCCAGGTAAGTGGTAAACCTTATTAGAGCTAAGGCCTTCTGATACCAAATCTGTATTAGTCAAGTTTCACTGATTATTATATACATTATTATATGACATGTAACTTAAATAAAAGCAAACCAACATGTTTACAACTATTTATATTTCAAGTGAATTTCCCCCTATAATCAATCAGTCAGCAAGCCTTTATTCACTGGTTCCTATGTGCCAGACTATGTCCTGGAAATACAAAGAAAGCTCCCAAACAGTCCCCCTAGTCCAGGAGCTCACATTCTTGGTTTTTTTTTGTTTGTTTGTTTGTTGGTAAGGCAATTGGGGTTAAGTGACTTGCCCAGGGTCACACAGCTAGTAAGTGTTAAGTGTCTGAGGCCGGATTTGAACTCAGGTACTCCTGACTCCAGGGCCGGTGCTTTATCCACTGCGCCACCTAGCTGCCCCCAGGAGCTCACATTCTAATGGGTTAAGGAGACAATGTGGAAACATTGTTGTCCATACAAGATATAGTTAAGGTGAGTTGAAGATATTCTCAGAGGGAGGTCATTGGTCGTTTGGTGAGGGGCACCCGGAATAATCTTTTGCAGTAATGCTTTTCTCCTCCTTTCTTCCAGATCATTATTTCACACAAGTCAAATAGTCATATGTGACCATCGTAGCAACCCTCAAATTTCCAAGGCTAGAAAATACTTTTTTATGTATAATGTACCATTTTCAGAGTTGTGTTCTCCAGAATAGATTGTACTCAACTCCATTTCCTGAAACAAAAGGACAGAAGACTGTAACGTATTTTGGATCGTTCAACAGTACAGAGCGACATGCTGTATTCTACGTGCCACTGCCACTTGGAATTTTGTATCTCTGGTAACTCTACTGTGGAATTAATTACTTGGTAGATTTCCAGTCACTAGAATTTAGATACCACCTCTGGGACCCTAGGCTCTGATACTTTGTCTTTCTTAGATCTGGCCTCTATGACTCTTCCTGGTGGTTTCCAAACATTCCTCTGCCAATGTCTTCCCCCACTGCCTTCTAGCTTCGCCATTAGAACGGATACTCCCTGAGAGCAGGGACTGTCTTGTTAGCTTATCTGTATCCTTAGTGCTTAGCACAGTGCCTAGCGCATAGTAAGTGCTTAATAAACCCATTCATCCATTCCTATTTCCTCTCACATGCCTCTCAGAATCCTTATCTTCCTTCCAAGCTCAAGCTCAGCTGTTACCTCCTCAATGAAATCTTCTCTGACCCCCTCAGTAGTATCCCCCTCCACCTGCCCCCAACCCCTTCACATTACCTGGTATTGGTCAGTCAGGAAAATGGATCATAGGAGAAGATGAACTGATCAAGTGACAAGGATGGGGGATGACAAGTGGGCAACCAGAGGACTCTGGTGCTAATATTGAGATGTTGGGAGGAAGCAAGAAAGAGCTGGGGGAAGGACCCCACCCCTGTGGTGAACTTCAGTGAGATGGTAGACCAGAGAAGTACCGGACAGATAAGCATGTGTGGATTGAGAATGACATCTTTAGAAGGAGCAATTCAAATGAGATCCCAGCTCCATTGGAATACACATCGTATTCTCCCCAGGAATACTGAGGATGGCATTTGTATCATCCTTTAAGGTTTGTAAAATACTTTATATACAATATTATTTCTTTTTACTTTCACAATAACAAGACAAATGAGGAACCTAAGGCTCATGGAGGTTAATTGACTTGTCCAGGGTCATGTAACTAATACATGCCTGATGCAGGATTTAATACAGGAGGCAGAGGCATTTGAACTGAGCTGGTAGCAAAATGTCGGGAGTCAGAAAGACTTAAATTCCAATCTGGCCTCTGAAACTCTCAGGCTGAGTGACTGGCTGTGGACAAGTCACTTAACCTCTGTTTGGCTCTGTTTCCTCAAGTATAAAATGGGGATAATAATAAGCATCTACCTGGATTGTTGTGAGAATCAAATGAGAAAATACTTGTAAAAAGTGTGTGGCACATAGTAGGTGCTATAGAAATGTTTATTACCCTTCCTCTTTGAAAGAAGAGAAAAATCCTGGAAGGTGGAGATGAGGAGGATATATTCCTATGTAATGATTTGGAAAACTGTGTGATGATTTGGGGAACAATTAGTAGTAAAGTTTAGCTGTAACAAAGTGTGGGAAAGGAGTAGCATGAAATAGAGACATCAAAGGGGGCAAAAGTATCAGGCTATGGTGGCCTTAAATGCCAGGATAAAAAGATTCTATCTTGCTCTATAGGGAATAGGTAGCCAGTGAATTTTTTAGAGTAGGGAGTAACATGGTCTGATCATACATATTATTTGTTCAGCTCAGTAAAGGATGGATTGGAGGAGAGAAAGACTGAAAGTTGGGGGACCAGTTAAGAGGCTACTAAAATAGTCCAGGTAAGAGCTAATGAGGGTCTTAATCAGGCTAGTGGCTTTGTACATATAGTGAGAAGGAGGCATATACATATATTTGTATATATAGTGAGAAGGAAGCACTTGTGACAGATCTTATGGAATGAGAATCAGTAGGAGTTGATAATTGATTGGATGTGGGGGATGAGTGAGAGAAAAAAGAAAAGTCAAAGATAATTAATTCATTTCTGTAGCCACTGGACCAGGGGCCAGCAACATAAAGCATGGAGTCCAGGGAAGTTCCTCTAATTCTCTTTACCCTAAATATAGGCTTTCATGTAAAACATTTGCATTTTAACAAAGCCCTTAATGTTTGAACTCTAGAGGATGAGTTGGGGTAACAATTTCTTGTTTTGTGGTGGGCTAATGAGAAATATAACTCTGGGCCCTCCTTCAAACAGGAAGACCTGGCTCCTTCACCCAATGCATCACATGGCTTATTTGTCCTTTTTTTTTTTTTTACAAATATAATGTATATTTTCTACATTATTACATTTATATGTACCTAAATATATTCTAGTACATATAACTTTCGCCTGAAAGATGGCTGATTGTGATTTGAGTGAGGGAACAAGCACCGAATAGGCAGAGATTAAAAAGTCCTACCAAAAAATGGTGTTTTTTCTATATTCATAAAAAAAACCTTTCTTTGGTTTGTAGCTGGAGCCTGGCAGGTCAAAAATGACAACGTTGGCCTTTTATGATGTATTTATTTATTTATTTTTGGGGTGAGGCAATTGGGGTTAAGTGACTTGCCCAGGGTCACACAGCTAGTAAGTGTCAAGGGTCTGAGGCCAGATTTGAACTCAGGTCCTCCTGAATCCAGAGCCGGTGCTCTATCCACTGCGCCACCTAGCTGCCCCCTATGTTGGCCTTTTAAAAAATATGAGGTAAAGCATGTCTCTTTGTTTTGAAAGAGTTAGAACTGGTTGATTTAAGTCACTCAGACACTCATTTCAGATTGGCAAGGCAACAGCACACTTTGGATAAATCTAAAAAATCAGGGCAAAACAACTTTATGATTTCTAGCAAGAGAATTTTCACCTATACCAACCTAGCCAAAATATCTGAATTCTGACTTCTATAGAAACAGTGGCTTGTCTGAGAAATAACTGATGGTGAAAATGTCTTCAGGATAAATAAGGTACAAATTCCTGATCCTAGTGTTCAAGGTTTTCTATCATGGTCCCAATGTTATCTCATTATCTAGGTGGTGGAGTAGGTATAGCACTGGACCTGGTATCAGGAAGACCTCAGTTCAAATCCAGCCTCAGATACTTCCAAGCTGTATGACCCTGGGCAAATCACTTAACCTCAGTTTGCTTCAGTTTCCTCAACTGTAAAATTGGGATAACAGCACCAATCTTACAGGGTTTTTGTGAGGATAAAACTGTATATGTAAAGTGCCTGGTACATAGTAGGTGCTATATAAATGTTTATTTCCTCCCCCAACTCCATTATCTTTACATGAACCCTTGGTTTCTGTCAAGTTGGTCTACATGTTTTCCCCTAAATATACCATAAATAGATATTCCTTCTCCCAATGTGTTTGATTCTTCTTCTAGGAAATGGGTTTTTTTCTCTGTATATAAATCCTACCCATTCTTTAAAATATAGCTAAAAAAGCTGATTCTTCATGAAGCCTACTTTGGGTTTTTTACATTTTTACATTTAAAAATACTGTTAAATGAAATTTTATGTTTTCAGTGAACAAAAAATCACTCCCCCCTCCATCCACACCATTGGAAAAAAGAAAAAAGAAAGGAAAACAAACTCTTGTAACAAATATGCATAATCAAGAAAAAAGTTACTGAACTGATCACTTCCAAAATATATGTTTCATTCTGCACCTTTGTCAGGAAGGGGGTAGCCTCTTTCGTCTTTGGTCCTCTGGAATTATGTCATTGCATTTATCAAAATTCTTAAAGTTTTCAAAGTTTTTTGTCTTTACAGTTGTATTATTTTACAAACTGTTTTCCTTTTACTTCATATTTTCCTCTGCATCAGTTCATACAAGTTATCCCAAGTTTATCTGAAACTGTCCCTTTTATAATTTCTTTTTTTTTTTTTCCTTTTTTTTGCAGGGCAATGAGGGTTAAGTGACTTGCCCAGGGTCACACATCTAGTGTCAAGTGTCTGAGGCCACATTTGAACTCAGGTTCTCCTGAATCCAGGGCTGGTGCTTTACCCACTGTGCCACCTAGCTGCCCCCCTTTTATCATTTCTTATGGCACAATCATATTCCATTACATTAATTTATCATAATTTGTTTAGCCATCAAGAACTCTACTTTGATCCCATTAGGACATAGCGTTCTCTTCATTCTCTGAACTCATAACATTTAGTATCTGTAGCATTCTGTCAGCACTGTGACTAAACTAAACATTATAGTTTGGGGGTGGTTTATAATGGAGAGTTTTAAGGAGGGGAAAGAGCTGTGGCTGCTGCCGTGACTTATTAGGCTGGCTGAAACTGTGGTACCTTTTGGTAGAGCTGATTATATTTTTTGCAGAGCCAGATTCAGACTCACATATGCCTCTGGGACTTGAGAAGGGTAATGACTGTTACGTCTGGGCTGCCTGCAAGTCATCCCTAATGTGGGAGTGTATCTCCCAGTATGCTCATGGGAGGGAAGGCAGCCAGGGAATCAAAGTCCTGTGTCTGTGTTTTCCTTCCCCCTCAGATATCTTGTGTACTTCAGCTACATTTGGTACCTTTCCTGTTGGCTCCTAGTCTGTTGCTGTTGTCCAGTCCAAGTGAATCTGTGATGAGCAGTCCATTCTGACATAGCGTAGGCTGAATTTCTGAGATGACAATGCCCCTGGCTCTCTGCCTCAGCATCCTAGGGGTATGCTTGAAAGCTCCAAAGGTAACTCATTTAATTGGCACTTTAAACAAATTGGTTCAGGATATCTTTTATGTTATTGTCATATATTTAAGGCCTGAATTGATATAAGTTTTTTAAAAAATGTTGTATTTTTTTAAAAGCCACCTCATGAATGCATAGAGAAGGAAAGGACAGGAAAGGTACAGTTATGATAGTGGATAATGCAGCATTGATACTCTTAAATGAAAAAAATTATATCTTTAGTTTTTACATTAGATTTGTCCTTGCATCCCTCCCCTTCTTTCCTCCCAGAGAGCCATCCATTATGATATTTTTAAAGGAAAAAGAAGGAAAACATTCAGCAACACACACATATATGTATATATACATAATCTATGTATATATGTGTATATACATACATATATACACATATACATATGCAATGTGTTATACTCTTGGGCCCCCCCAGCTTTGCAAAAGAGAGGGAGATGTCGTCTTATATCTCTTTTATTCGAGGAGGGGGGTCATGCTTGTTTTTTATAATTTTGCAACATTCATTTGTGATTATTTTATAGTAGTCATACATTTACATTGTTGCAGTTATTGTGTATATTGTGTTCTTGGATTTACTTACTTTTAATCAGTTCGTGTAAGTCTTTCAAGCTTCTCTATATTCATCACTTTCATTGTTTCTTATAGCTGTTTGGTAGTTAGGTGGTACAGTAGATAGAACACCTGGCCTAGAGTCAGGAAGACCTGACTTCAAATACAGGCTTAGATACTTACTAGCTGTGTGACCCTGGGCAAGTCAATTCACTAGGTTTGCCTCAGTTTCCTCATCTGTAAAATGAGCTGGAAAACGAAATGGCAAATCACTCCAGTATCTTTGCCAAGAAAACCCCCAGAGGGGTATGAAGAGTTAGACACAACGGAAACAACTAAACAACAATATTCCAATCATTCATGTGACATGGTTTTGTTTGGCCATTCTCCAAATATTGAGCATCCCTTTTGTTTCTAGTCCTTTGCTATCACAAAAAACCACTGGTAGCTCTTAGTACTGACTTCTTTTACAAGGATCATCTATTTACCCTAGGAATTCAGTTCAACAAACATTGATCAATCAAAGGCACTGTATTAGGTGCAGGCAATACAAAAGTAGAAAATAATTCATTCCCTGCCTCAACTTTCTTACAGTCTACTCAGGCAATGAGATGTGTATACAAATAAATATAACACATTAGGATAAGAGTCAACCAGATAGTCATAGATTCCAAGAAGGAGTAATTACCTCTATCTGGGAAGGATCAGGGAAAGACTCTTTGAGGAATGGCACCAGAATTTAGTCTAGAAGGAAGGGAAGAATTACAACAGGTGGAAATGTGAAGACAGCCTATTTTAGACATGAATGATGTTGGTTGGATTACAGCTAATAGTCCAGTTTGGCCAAAATATAGAGTATTTAATGGGGAGCTACTGAATGTTTAGGAGTATGAGTTTATGGGCAATAAACTCATAGAACCTATGCATTAGGAAGATTATTTTGGTAGCAATGTGAAGAATGGATTGGAAAGGGAGATCAGAGGCATGGAAACCATTTAGATGACTATAGATCCATGATGATAAGAATTGAGAGAAGGCAATTGAATTTAGAATCATAGATATGGAGTTGGCCTGAAGCTTAAAGACTATTTAGTCCAAATGTCTCATTTTATAGATGAGGTGCAGAGTTAAATGACTTGTCCAAGGTCATAAAGTCATTAAAGATCTGAGGGGGGATTTGAACCCAGTACTTTGCTGACACCAAGTCCAGTGTCTATGCCATGCTGCCTCTTGGAAACAGGAAGTTATTAATGACCTTGGAATGAAACATTTCAGTAACAATATTAGCTGCCATTTACATAGGATTTTCTAAGGTTTAAAAAGTGCTTACAAGGGGGCAGCTAGGTGGCGCAGTGGATAGAGCACCGGCCCTGGAGTCAGGAGTACCTGAGTTCAAATCTGGCCTCAGACACTTAACACTTACTAGCTGTGTGACCTTGGGCAAGTCACTTAACCCCAATTGCCTCACTTAAAAAAAAAAAAAGTGCTTACAGGAGGAGCTAGGTGGCACAGTAGATAAAGCACTGGCCCTGGATTCAGGAGGTCCTAAGTTCAAATTGGCCTCAGACACTTGACACTTACTAGCTGTATGACCCTGGGCAAGTTGCTTAACCCTCATTGCCCCGCAAAAACAAAAACAAAAAAAAGTGCTTACATACAATATCATCAATATTATGATCACTGTTTTAGAGATAAGGAAGCCAACACTCAGAGAACTGATGTGAATTTCCCATGGCCATCCAACTAGTACAGGTGAGAGATGGGATTCAAACCCAGGTCTAGCATACTCTTTATTACACCACATTTGGTAGAAAACACTCTGTCCAAGGGAAGAATCACTTTCTTGTGTGAAGGATTGACTGCACTGCATAAGGAGTCATTATATAGGAAGTCTCTTTTATTGGGGGCTAGAAGAGACAGAAGAATGGTTGTTGCAACCTTAGTCCCTTATCTTAGGATTCAGGAGCTCTTTCTCCCTAAGGAGGGGAAAACCCATCCTTATGGCCAAGGATATGCTGGAGGTAGCTCATGAGAACCAATTGTTAAATTTTCAGTGTGATCATTTACACTTCAGAAATCACAAATGCTATAAAGCAAGACTTAATTTCTTGTTTTGTTGATTATTTAGACTTGAGAAAGTGATGAATAAAATGTTAATAATGCATATTAATCTTAAAAGTGGCTTCTACATGTATTTTTTTGAGAGCCACTTCTTAAATATTTATCAGCACGCTTCTGTTTATGGCTGTCTCTCTTTATGCCAAGGACCCGTTGCCATCCTAGCCTTTGCTTCTTTGGATATATCTTTACTTCTTATTTGCCAAAGAAGCTCTCTGAAGAGAAGAGCTAAAGGGATTTACCAGACACTAATACTCTTCTCTAAGCAGACCACCAACAGGTATCCATGCTTTCCTTGCAGGAGTGATTAGCCAGGCTGATTCATCATGAAAATGGATTTAATGATGGTGCATTTGCAGTTGGATAATCTCCAGAGATTACTGTCCAGTGATCCTGAAGAGCTTTACAGACTCAACCTTGTTCAGTCAACCCCTGGTAAAGCAGCTACTGTGAATTTGGGCACATAACACCATCCAGAAAATTCAGAGAACTTTTATGTTTGAAAAAAAAGAAAAGAAAAAAGGAAATTTACATGATAACTTTACTATATGTTTAAAAGGAATAGCAAGGGGCAGGTAGGTGGCACAGTGGATAAATCACCAGCCCTGGATTCAGGAGGACCTGAGTTCGAATCTGATCTCAGACACTTACCACTTACTAGCTGTGTGACCCTGGGCAGGTCACTTAACCCCCATTGCCATGCAAAAACAAAACAAACAAATAAAAGGAATAGCAAGTTGTACTTAATAGATTTGCAGTTTCATGTACAATCATCTTTTTTATTATGCTATGTTATGAAATGCTTGTTTTATTCCACACGTTAAAAATAAAATAAATAAAAATTGTAAAAAAGAATATAAAATAGGGCACTACTGCTACGAATTCTGAAGTAGACAGGAAAGAATACATCAAGGGATCTGTGATGACATTTGTGTGTGTTTCCTCTAATAGGGAAGATCACAATTCAACTAGTAAGTCAAGGAGTCAACAACATTTACTAAGTGCCCACCAAGTGCCAGTCACTGCTCAGGACAAAGGAAATACAGCCTGTAGGTAGTGAGGGCGTCCCTCACATGTTGATCTCCAGCAGTGAGGAACAAGTTCCATACCAATTGACTTTGGGACTTGAGTTACACCTGCCCTTAAGGAGCTTATAATTTGATGAGGGAAGACAATACATAAAAGGTTCTTGTTGGTGTTTGTCCTTCATTCTCAAAGAGGACCATGACATTGGGAGGTGATTTCATGACTTGCAGTGAATTGGATTTAAGTGAAGGAGGGCTGTGCAAGGTCACCAACCTCACTCCTCCAAAACCATCTGGGTCTAGTGACAAGATATATATCAGAATGACTGAAGATGGCCCCAGAAGTTTAAGGCAATTGGGGTTGTGACTTGCCATGGATCACACAGCTAGTAAGTGTCTGAAGTGAGATTTGAACTCAGGCCCTCTTGACTGCAAGCCTGGTTCTCTATTCACTGGGTCACCTAGCTGCCCCTATAGCTCAAAGGGGAAGGGGGGTATAAAAGGTATCTTGGACTCTAGGGGATGATGGAGTTTTGTTGATTGTCTCAACTCGAAAATGTTAATAAAGCAGATTAATCTCCAAAGTGGTTTCTATGTCCAATTTTCTGGAGAGCCAGTTCTTAAACATCTAACTTCAGTCCAAGGAGTGCAGCTGGTAGGGAATGAAAAGTTGGCAGCTCAAGGAACCTTCTTTAAATGGAGGCTTTGGGAAGAGTTCTCTGCCTTGCTTTCCAGCCCTCCAATCAAAGGAGCAGAGGGTACTGAGGGTAATGATAAGGTGTGAGTACCAAAGCTGATGCAGTCTTGCAAGATGAGGAGTTTCCTGGTGATAAGGTATCCTGGAGCATGATCTTATTGGAGTTCAGTTGAAGGAATGTAGCTGGCAGGAAATCACTCCTCAGTGATTAAATAAATAAATTCAGAGTTAGACACCTGGGGAAGAAAAATAAAATATTTATTCATGGAGCTAATCAGGGAAACCTGATCACTTCGATGAGTTTTTAGAGAGGTGACTTTCTGTTTATGACTTTGATTGTATCTTCCTATGAATAGTGTTGTTTTTCAGTCATGTCCAACTCTTGGTGACCCCATTTGGGGTTTTCGTGACAAAGATACTGGAGTGGTTTGCCATTTCCTTTTCCAGCTTATTTTACAAATGAGGGAACTAAGGCAAATAGGGTTAAGTGACTTGCCCAGGGTCACACAGCTAATAAGTGTCTGAGACCAGATTTGAACTCAGGAAGATGAATCTTCTGTCTATGGCACCACCTAGCTGCTATCCTGCCAGAGAAGCCCCTTTCTAATTTTATAGAGTCCAGGTCAAGGAGGAATTCCCCATGGATGATGAAGTTCTCTTGATGCTCCTCTTTGTGGATGACATTGAGTTGATTTCATCAATCTCTGACACATTGCAAGAGATCTGTGATCACTCACAGGAGTGATCACATCCACAGAGGAAGGACCAAATAGATGAATTTCTGTTGCCCATATTTCAACCTGCATCTGAATGGATACCTCATAGAGCTAGTCCAACAGTATATATGTCTATCAGGGACAAACACTAGGGAGGGACAATGATCTGGAATCTAATTTGAAAAGAAGGGGGAGGAAGAATGAAACAAGGATCTATTAAATGTTTACTATTTGCCAGGCACTGAGCTATGTTCTTTACAAATATTCTCGTGTGATCCTAACAAAAACTCTGGGAGGTAGGTGCTATTATCATCCCCATTTTACAAATGAGAAGACTGAGGCAGATGCAAGTTAAGTGATTTGCCCAGGGTCACACAGCTGGTAAGTGTGTGAAGTCGGATTTGAACTCAGCTCTTCTTGACTCCAGATGTTGCACAGAGCCCTGCCTTGGATCCTCTCCTCTCCTCTCCTCTCCTCTCCTCTCCTCTCCTCTCCTCTCCTCTCCTCTCCTCTCCTCTCCTCTCCTCTCCTCTCCTCTCCTCTCCTCTCCTCTCCTCTCCTCTCCTCTCCTCTCCTCTCCTCTCCTCTCCTCTCCTCTCCTCTCCTCTCCTCTCCTCTCCTCTCCTCTCCTCTCCTCTCCTCTCCTCTCCTCTCCTCTCCTCTCCTCTCCTCTCCTCTCCTCTCCTCTCCTCTCCTCTCCTCTCCTCTCCTCTCCTCATGTCTATGCAGATCATTCCCAAATCATCTGATTCAGACATCATCCATCTTAGGGATTCCAGTCCTAAATCTCCAACTGCCCTCAGGGTATCTCTACTTTCATGTCCTGTAAGTTTCCAAAGCTCATCAAGACCAAGAACCAAGATAGAACCTCTTGTCTTTTCTCTTAAACCCACGCTTCCTCCGGACTTCCCTTTCTGTCAAGGGCTTCACCATTTCTCCAGTTTCCCAAGTTTACAACCTCATAGTCATCCTCAACTCCTTCCTCCCACCTCCCCCTCAGGGGAGGTCGGATTGATTGCCAAATCCTGTTGATTTACCTCATTACCTTCTCTCGCATCTTCCTCTTCTCTCCACAATTACCACCTTAATTCATGACCTTATCACCCATTCCTATTGGTCTCTGCAGCCGGCCTTTTCCTTTCTCCAATTCATCCTATGTACAGCTGCCGAAGGGATACTCATAAGGGGCATGTCTGACAACTCTTCTCCTGCTTAAGGAGCTTCAGTGGCTCTGTGTTGCCTCTAGGATAAATACAAATTCCCATTTGGCATTTAAAGCTTTTCACAGTAGGCCTCCGGCTTTCTTTCCAGGCTTCCCACTCTTCCCTACTTGTTCCCTTAAGTTCCTGCCAAACTGGCCTAAAAAGCTGCTCTCTGCATATCATAGTAGGGCAGCTGGATGGCGCAGTGATAGTGTCAGATCTGGAGTCAGGAAGACTCATCTTCACGAGTTCAAATCCAGCCTCAGACACTGTGACCCTGGGCAATTCACTTCACCCTGTTGGCCTCAGTTTCCTTATCTGTAAAATAAGTTGGAAAAGAAAATGGCAAACCTCTCTGGTATCTTTCCCAAGAAAACCCCTAATGGGGTCACAAAGAGGTCAGACACAACGGAAACAACTGAACAACAAAATCCTAAGCAATTCTCAAAGACAGTAAGTTACAGAGAGGATGCTAGTCTTTATTAGCAGAGGGGATTTCCACACTGGGAGTTCCCTCTACCAATCAATTTATTAATTGATTAATAGGTTGAACCCCATCCCATATCTTACAGTTACTATTGAGGATAGAGACTGTCTCATTTTTGTCCTTGTATCCCAACAGCACCCAATGTAGTACCTGAAACATAGGGGGAGGGAAGACTCAATGCTTGTTAAATAGAATTGTTAACTTGAATGTCAAAAATTGAAATCATTTTCTTAAGCCAAACTAATGAATTAAGACAAACAAGGTTAAGACACTTGCCCAGGGTCACGTAGCTATTGTCTAAGGCCAGATTTGAATTTAGGACTTCCTGACTCCAGGCACAGTACTTTATCCACTGAACCACCTAGCTGCCTTATTTGTGGTAAAGTGCCCGGCACATTGTAGGAACTTAATGTTGTTTATTGTTTAACAACAAATAATAATAATCAATATATAATAAATAACAAATAATTATAACCAAAATTTGATATTGTTTAACAAATAATGATTGACTGACTGTTTTCCCCATAATCTCCATTATAGCCAAACTGAATTACTCACCTTTCCCTTAACACAGCAGTCTTTCTCCCTTTCCATCTTTGCCTACACCTCCATCCTTTCTTTTCTACCTGTGGTAGTTGTGCTCATCCTTTAAGGCTCTACTGAACTGCTACCTCCTCTTCAAGTCTCCTCAGAATCCCCTATCCATAGGTGATCTTTTCTTCCTCAAAATTCTTTGTTTTATTTACATTAGGCACTTTCATCATACGATGCTTTGTATCATAGTTATGTTTGTCTTATCTTTCCTATTAGTTGATAAATTCCTTCTAGGTAGGGATCATGTTGTGTTCATCTTTATATCCCCCACAGTACCTGACAAAGAGTTGGAGTTTAATACATTTTTTTTTGAGTAAAGGAATGAAGTTGTTTTTTTTTTTTAAATTAACTATTATTTAGGTGTGGCCCTGAATCAAAGTTGTTCCAGCAAAGGAGAAAGTAGGTGTCTTCCTAATGTCTCTTCTGACTATGTTTGGAGTGTTCAAAGAAGACTAGTAGCTCAAGTGTGAGGGTTGGCCAAGCCCTTTTCAGGACTGCTCGTCCACCTTTGGTGTCTACTTGGCACTCAATTTTCACCTGTGGCTCCAACAAGCATGCTCAGTGGCCAGAACTCCAGTAAAACTGTCCCAGCAGATGGGCTAAACCAGGTTGAGGGTAACCAATAGGCCTCAAACCTACCAGTGAGTTAGGGAGATGTCTATGTCAAGCATGTAAAGACTTCCTTTTTTTCAAAATTTTATATTTAAAAAAATTTTAATGTAAACATTTTTAATGTAAAATTTTTATGTAAAGTCTTTCCCTGGTGGAATGGGGGATGGGAATAATTTGTTCCAACATGAAGGTGGCTGAAGCAGGTATTGTTGAGTACTTAGAGCTTGGTTAGCCATCAGAGACACCAGGTCATCCAATGAATTCTGGACAATTGACAGTTGTCTTGACTTTTTTTTTTTGGCACTGGACTTTGATGAGCTTGGAAAAGAGAGTGAGGCTGACAACTTTGTGTAACTCTGCTTTACTTATATCCAATTCACACACAATTCGTCACCCATGATGTCACTGGTCCTCTTAAAAATGTAGGATAAACGGGGGCAGCTAGGTGGCGCAGTGGATAGAGCACCGGCCCTGGAGTCAGGAGTACCTGAGTTCAAATCCAGCCTCAGTCACTTAACCCCAATTGCCTCACTAAAAAACAAAAAACAAACAAACAAACAAAAAAGTAGGATAAACAACAACTACTGCCACTCTGACTTTGATGTCTTTTAAATTCATTATCATTCATGTCAGTGTCTCTTAAATATTTTAAACTGGGTGTGGGAAGGAGTTTGAGCAATTTTCCCTTAAGGCCATCCTGACTCATTGATAATTCACTTTTTCTTATCATAAGCCAATAATATTTAACAGTTATTTAGTTGTGTCCATCTCTTCATGATCTCATGGACCATAGTATGCCCAGACCTTCCATCCTTCACTATCTCCTGAAGTCTGTCCAAGCTCATGCTTTACATGACACCATCTATTCATCTCTTCTGCTGCCATTCCCCTTTTCTTCTGCCTTCAGTCTTTCCCAATCTGAAAGTCTTTTTCTTTTCTTTTTCTTTTTTTTGCAGGGCAATGGGGGTTAAGTGACTTGCCCAGGGTCACACAGCTAGTAAGTGTCAAGTGTCTGAGGCCACATTTGGACTCAGGTCCTCCTGAATCCAGGGCCTATCCACTGTACCACCTAGCCACCGCCTGAGGGTCTTTTTCAATGACCCCTATCTTCTCATTATATGACCAAAGCATTGAAGCTTCAGTTTCAGTATTTGACTGTCCAGTGAATAGTCCAGATTAATTTCTTTAAGAATTGACTGATTTGATCTTGCTGTTCAAGGGACTCTCAAAAGTCCTCTCTAGCAGCACAATTTGAAAGGGTCAGTTTTGTGGTGCTCAACTTTCTTTATAATTCAACTCTCACAGCCATACCTTGCTTCTAGAAGAACCATAGCTTTGACTATTTGGACCTTTGTTGGCAAGGTAATGTCTCTGCTTTTTAGTATGCTGTCCAGATTTGCCATAGCTTTCCTTCCAAGGAGCAAGTGTTTTAATTTCATGGCTGCACTCTCCATCCACAGTGATCTTTGAGCCCAAGAATATAAAATCTGACACTGCTTCCATTTTTTTTCACCTTCTATTTGCCAGGAAATGATGGAACTATTTGACAAGATTTTAGTTTTTATATGTTAAGCTCATGTCAACTTTTTTTGTGTGTGTGTGAGGCAATTGGGGTTAAGTGATTTGCCCAGGGTCACACAGATAGTAAGTGTTAAGTGTCTGAGGCCAGATTTGAATTCAGGTCCTCCTGAACCCAGGGCTGGTGCTCTCTATCCACTGCACCATCTAGCTGCCCCTTCAAGCCAACTTTTACACTCTTCTCTTTCATGCTCATCAAGCGGTATCTTAAATTCCTCTTCACTTTCTTCCATCAGAGTGTTATTGCTTTCATATCTGAGATTGTTGATATTTCTCTTGGCAACCTTCATTCCAGTTTTTGATTCATTCAGCCTCACATTTTACAGGACCTACTCTGAATATTGATGAAATAAATAAATTGATCTGGTACTCTCATCAATTTGAGGACTTGCCACATTGTGACTCACACAAAGACTTTAGTGTAGTCAATGAAACAGAAGTAGATGTTTTTTCTAGAACACCCTTACTTCCTCCATAATCCATCCAATACTGGCAATTGTGTCTCTAGTTCCTCTGCTTCTTTGAAAACCAGTCTGCTCTTCTGGTAATTCTTGGTTCACATATTGCTGAAGCCTGGCTTGCAGAATCTTTTTTTTTCTGTTTAGAATTTTATTTTCCAAATTACATGTAAAAACAAATTTTGACATCAATTTTTAAAAAACTATGTGTTCCAGGGAAGCTAGGTGGTTCAGTGGATAAAGCACTGGCCATGGATTCAGGAGTACCTGAGTTCAAATCCGCCTTCAGACACTTGACACTTACTAGCTGTGTGACCCTGGGCAAGTCACTTAACCCTCATTGCCCCACAAAAACAAAACAAAACACAACACAACACAACACAACACAAAAAACCTTTGTGTTCCAACTTCTCTTCCTCCCTCCCTTCCCACCCCCAACCCCCAAGAACTCAAGCAATTCAATATAAGTTATACATGAGTAGTCATGCAAAACATCTCCACATTAGCTAGGTTATGAGAGAAAACAGATAAAAATAAAACTTCAGATTAAAGAACTGTCAAAAATAATTATGCTTCAATCTGTTTTCAGATACCATCAGTTCTTTCTCTGTAGATGGACTGCAATTTTCACAAGTTCTTCAGAGTTATATTGGATCATTGCATTGCTGAAAATAACCATGTCCTTCCCAGCAGATCATCTTACACTATTGCTGTTATTTTGTATACAGTACATTTCACTCTGCTTCAGTTCATATGGGTCTTTCCAGATTTTTCTTATAGCATCCTATTCATCATAACTTTTATGTAGTACCTTAAACTTGACAAAGAATTTTCTTCACAATAGCCTAGCAAAGTAGGTACCATACGTTTTGCCATTATAATTAATCATAATAACTGTTTCCCTCCATCCTATTCCCTTCCCATGATATTTACTCTATTTTCTATCTTCTTTTACCCTATTCTTCCTCAAAAGTGTTTTGCTTCTGACTGTCCCCTCCCCTACTCTGCCCTACTTTCTTTCACCCTTCCCTCCATATCCCCTCCCCCTCCTACTTTCCTGTAGGGTTAGATAGATTATTCCTCCCAATTGTGTGTTATGTTATTCCCTCCTTGAGCCAACTCTGATGACATTAGGGTCTTTGAGCTAATTCTGTGTTCTAAATTTTCTTCCTTCCCTCCCTCCTCAACCCTCCCTATGAAATCAAGCAATTCAATATAAGTCAAATATGTGCAGTTATGCAGAACATCTTCACCTTCTTCAAAAGTGTTTTGCTTTTTACTGCTCTCTCCCCCAATCAGCCCTTCCTTCGTTCCCCTCTTCTCCCCCCACCCATTTCCTTCCCCTTCCATTCTCCCTCAGGGCAAAATATATTACTATACCCACTTGAGTATGTATGTTATTCCCTCTTTGAGCCAATTCTGATGATCGTAAGGTTCACTCACTCCCCCAATCCCTCCCCCTCTTCCCATCCCCTCCATAAGCTTTTTTCTTGTTTCCTTCATGTGAGCTACCTCTCCCCAGTCTACCTCTCCTCTTTCCCCTCCCCCAGTGCATTCCTCCTACCCCTCAACCCTATTTTAAAGTTGTCATCATGGTTTAGCTAGGTGGCACAGTGGACAAAGCACCAGCCCTGGACCCAGGGGGCCCTAAGCCCAAAGCCGGCCTCAGACATACTAGCTTTCAGAATCTTAAGCATAACCTTGGTGTGTGAAATGAGCACAATGGGTTTAATGGATCTTACTTTCCAGGTTCCTATGCAATATTGATCTTTACAGCATCAGACTTTCCTTTCATCACCAGATACATCCACAGCAGAGCTTTCTTTTGGCTTTGGCCTAGCCACTTCATTAGTACCAGAGCTACTTGAGATTGTCCTTTGCTCTTCCCTAGTAGCATATTGGATAGCTTCTGACCTGAAGGGTTCATCTTCCAGTGTCATATCTTTTATCATTTTTCACACTGTTCATGGGGCTTTCTTGGCAAAGATACTAGAGTGGTTTGCCATTTCTTTCTCTAGTGGATCACCTTTTGTCAGTGCTCTCCACCATGACCTGTCCATTTTGGGTAATCCTATACAGCATAACTCAGAGTTTCATTGAGCTACACAAACTCTTCTACCACAACAAGGGCAATGATCCAGGAGGGTGAGGAAATGTTTAAGTGCCTATTAAGGGCACTTAACCAAACACTATGGGAGATACATAGATGAATAAGGTGAATATAGCACAGTTCTTGGTTTTGAGTTTATAATCTAGTAGGAAAAATATAAGAGAATGTATACAAATAACTAAATATGAAATAGAGTCATAGATCCTCATAGTTTAGAAGGGAGCTTAGGGGGGGCAGCTAGGTAGCACAGTGGCTAAAGCACTGGCCCTGGAGTCAGAACGACCTGAGTTCAAATCCAGCCTCAGACACTTGACACTTACTAGCTGTGTGACCCTGGGCAAGTCACTTAACCCTCATTGCCCTGCAAAAAAAAAAAAAATTAAAAAAAAAATTAAAAAGAAGGGAGCTTAGCAGGCACATTGTCTAACCCATATCTGAAAAAGAATCCCTTTTATATCCCTTTTTTTTTTTTTAGTGAGGCAATTGGGGTTAAGTGACTTGCCCAGGGTCACACAGCTAGTAAGTGTTAAGTGTCTGAGGCCGGATTTGAACTCAGGTACTCCTGACTCCAGGGCCGGTGCTCGATCCACTGCGCCATCTAGCTGCCCCTACCTTTTATATCCCTTTATGTGATCATTTGGTCTTTCCTGTGAGGAGGTACCCACTACCTACAGGACAACCAACTCCATTTTTAGATGGTTCTAATTGTTAGGATAAAAAAAAACCAAAACAACACTCATACCATCAAGCCTGAATTTGCTTCTTTGCAATTTCCATCCATTACTTCTAGTCCTCTGTGGCTAAGTAGAATAAGTTCATTCTATGCAGCTTTTGATGCTTTTGAACAATTTTTCCTTCCAGATACTCTGTTCTCTCTAGGCTTTGCCAACATTGATTGATTTTGGTTTTCCTTCTATATTTCTGATCCTCTCTCACTCTCCTTTGCTGGATCTTCATCTATGACCCTCTCATTAACTATGGGTGTCTCCCAAGACTCTGTCCTGGAATCTCTTCTCTTTTCCTTCTATATTATCTAATTTGGGAATTTCATCAATTCCCATGGGTTCAATTTTCCCAAATATGTATATTTAGCTCTAGTCTCTCACAAGCTCCAATACCACATCACTACCTGCCTATTATAGGAATCTCAAACTTAACATGTCCAAAATAAAACTCTGTACATTGTAATAACTAGATAATAATAGCATTAAGAGCCAAACAGGGATTTTAATTTTGTCTTGGATGCATAAGGATGATATTGGAGCTTTTGGAGCAAGGGAATAACATGTCAAACTAGTACTTTAGAAACACCAATTTGGCAGCTTTGGCAGCTGGGTGGAGGATGGAATCGAAATGGGGAAGGACTGGAGGCAGGAAGTCCAATTAGAAGGTATTGTAATAGTATGACTGGAAGGTGATGAGGACCAGGACTAGGGTGGTGTGAGTGGAAAGAAGGGGATGGTTGTGACATAAATGTTGCCAGATGAACTTTATGTCTTTTACTGTCCTGGTATTTACAAGTAAATGCTCCCATTTATATTGTATATATCTTGTACGTACATCGTTATTTCCATGTTGTCTCAATCATTATAAAGTGAGCTCCTAGAGGGCAGGGGCTATGTTTTTTTGCCTTTCTTTGTATCCATCCCAGTACTTAGTACAATGCCTGACACATAGTAAGTGCTTAATAAATGCTTGCTGACCCATTGGCTAACTACTGAATGATTTGTTGCCCTCTGGATGCTCTATACACTTTTTCAACATCCTCCCTAAAATGAGGCACACAGGGCAGAGCACAGCTGAATCATTGTTTTGTTGTTCTTTGAAGCTATGTCTAAGATTGCAAAAGCTTTCTTATCTACCACGTCACATTTCTGGTTCATCCTGAGCTTATTGTCCACTAATATCCCCAGATCTTTTTCAGACAAACTGCTGTCTGGCCATGCTTCCCTCATCTTGTAGTTGTGAAGGTGATTTTTTTAAAGTGTAGGACTTTATATTGATCTCTATTAAATGTCCTCTTGTTTTTTCTCTCCATATATATGTATATATGTATGCACACACATATATACATACATGAAGCTTTGTATACATTTGTTTTTCCCCTGCATAGAGTTAGATAGGTACACAAAAGCTTTTTTTGTTTTGTTTTTTGCTGGGCAATTGGGGTTAAGTGACTTGCCCAGGGTCACACAGCTAGTAAGTGTCAAGTGTCTGAGGCTGGATTTGAACTCAGGTCCTCCTGAATCCAGGGCCAGTGCTCTATCCACTGGGACACCTAGCTGCCCCCACAAAAGCTTTTTATAGGGCTTTTGGTTATCTTCTTCAAAGATCAGCCCAATTTACCATGGAAAGGAATGGTAAGAACCTACTGTAAAGTGTGTTCTGCCAGGTTTTTTTGAGAATTATTACCTCTTTCTCTGCATATGTATATACACACATTTTTTCATATACATGCACACACATATATAAACACAAACTTTCCATGGTGTTAGGGAGATTCCTCTCATGGACAAAGTCCTTTTACACATATTCTATTAGCCTTGTAAACTTGAGAGCTTCCTTCCTTCCTTCCCCCTCTCTTCCTCTCCTTCTTTCTTTCTTTCTTTCTTCCTTTCCTTCCTTCCTTCTTTCCCTTCCTCCCCTTCTCGTCCTTCCTTCTTTCCTTCCTTCCTTCCTTCCTTCCTTCCTTCCTTCCTTCCTTCCTTCCTTCCTTCCTTCCTTCCTTCCTTCCTTCCTTCCTTCCTTCCTTCCTTCCTTCCCTTTCCTTTCCTTTCCCCAGTAGCACCCCTTTTGAGAGATTATAGCCAACAACTTATACTTGCATAGAATTTGCTTTAAAAACATGAGTCAATTTACTAAGTGTACAGACTTAAAATATGAATTGATCACATCAGAGAAATTTTAGCTCCTAGGAAAGTACAAATCATTATGCATCAAAAGAAGCATTAGCTCAATCATGTAACTACTCTGTACAAGTAACTTAGCTTTAACAATGTCTAAAAGTAAATTGCACATACCACAGTCAGGGGAGACAAAGATACAGGAGGAAGATGAAAAGGGCTATATGGGTCATGAGAGGTAGGAGGTATACACATACACACATTGTTAAGAACGGATTTGGAGGCTGCAACTTGCCTCCAGAAAGATAGGACAGAACAATAAACATACCCTTTCCCAGGTGCCATGGTACTACTCTTCTGTTCTTGCTTGGTTAAATTGGAGCTTCTGGTTAGTGAAGTTTCTGAACCTCTCAGTCATCCTGGGGCAAAAGTGTAATGTGGATTGCTAATGATCCTCCCACTTCTCCAAGCCAGAGAGAAAAGGAAAGAAATTACAGCCATCAAAGGAATATCAAATGACCTTTCTCAAAACAAGAAGCCATAAAAGAAGGGCAAGAAGGAAAAAAAAAACACCCTTTCTATAGCTGCAGTATATATACGATATATATAAATATATGCACATATGTGTATATAGACACATATATATGATGAATATCTATGTAAAAAATTTTTTCCAACTACAAAATACAAAACAGCATTGGCATGCCTTTCTTTTCCAGGGCAGAGATGTCTATAAAACCTCTTTGTTCTAGCATATCTCATTCTATTTTATCCTGGCCTTGTAAACATTTGTTTCTTCTCTATATGGATTTAGATAGCTACACAAAAGTTTTTCCTTATCTTCTTCAAACATCAGCCCAATTTACCATGGAAAAGAATGGCAAGGACTTACTTTAGACAGTGTTCTGCCAAGTTTTAGTTTAAGAATTATAGACTGGCTTCATATAGTTTTTTGGGACTTAGTTTCTTTTAATACTGTTTTAATAGTGGATAAAGCTTTGTTTCCAAAATCTCAATTCCTGCGGTATGTATTCATGGTATCCAAGTGTTGTCCTTGTAAGCTCTGGGGCTTCTTATCCCAACTCCCCCTCTGACTGATGAGTCAGGTTCCCAGAGGGGTTATTTTCTAATGCCATTGGCTCAAGCTTCCATTGATATTCTTCTCCCCAAGGTTACCAGTTAAGAATCATTTAATCTGCCAGACTCAAGTGGCTTTCAGAGAAAGGTATTTCCTAAGGTGGCTACGAATCATTCCCCACCATATCTGTGACCCATTCTCCCTCCAGTACATACCAAATCCGGGTGAAAGTGGGTTTAGGCATAGAGAAACTTGTAGCAAAGGGTAACTCACACCTCCTGGTTGCTGGAAGTCATTTTCTTCCTTTTATGAGATACTCAAGAAATTCCCCTTAACCATGGTACAGTCTATTTGCTGGGTTTTTTTGTGTTGGGCTTTTTTTTGTTTGTTTTTTGTTTTGTGTGTAGACTATGAGTCCAATTTGTTCTTGGCTTGATGCAGACATTGCTGTCATTTGATCCTGGGACATGTTTGGAACATTGATCTGAAGATGAAAGCCTCTGTTCTACTGCGTGTATGATGTTGGAACATGGATGGCAAGATGGAGAGGTCCAACATCCTTAGGACCTTTCAAAGCTGTCAGGGTCCTTTGCCCTTCATAGGGATGCAGTATCAAAAGGGATCAGAGCAAAATTGAGTTTGGGGGAGGGGCAGCTAGGTGGTGCACTAAAATAAATGAATGAATGAATGAATGAATAAATAAATGATAAAGCACTGGCCCTGGATTCAGGAGAACCTGAGTTCAAATCCAGCCTCAGACACTTAACACTTACTAGCTGTGTGACCCTGGGCAAGTCACTTAACCCTCATTGCCCTATCCCCCCCCCCAAATAATATATAAAAAATTGAGATTGGGATGCTTTCAAACCTATCTTTAAACAAATGTTACCTCTTTCAAGGGAGGGAAAACAATGGAATCTTTAGAAAAGTCTTCCCACTATATAGGATCATTTCTCTAATCCTTTCCATTCATCCAATAGACCATCTGGAAGAAGTACAGTGTTCAGATGTGTTGCCTAGAACGATTATTATGGCTTTTATATGTTTTATACAGGAACTCCCATAAGCAGCCTGCTCATACTGGGTCCTTGCTGCTGCTGAATATCTTTTCCGTTCACAACAGCTGTTTTCTACCTTTTCTGTCTTCCTCAGACCCCCCCTCCCCCACATCCTTCCACTTACATAATTTTCAATATATAATTTAATGTCTAAATTTACTGAGAAGATTGTGGTTAAGAGTGAATATTACCATCTTTTTTTTCCTTTTTACCTCTAATTATTTGCATCTTTACTCAACCCTTCTTCCTTCTGGTTAACTTCCTTCCATGGTTATCCCCTTTACTTATGCTCTTGATAACATCTCTTCCCTTTTTCTTGGGTACTTCGCTTCCTCACTTATTTCCTCTTTCTCCAGCATCCCCGTCTCTTTAAACTCCACTGGCTTTCTCCCCTCTACTTTCAAAAATTCATATAGTTGTCCTATCCCCCATTAGATTGTAAACTCCTCAAGGACAGACTGCTTTTTGCTCTTTTTTTTTTTTTTGGTATCTCTAGTGCTTAGCAGAATGCCTAACACAGTGGGCACTTAATTTTGCCCACTTATTGATTGATTGACCAATTGGCATGTATTTTCCTTAACCTCATTGGCATCATGGCATCATTTGATCTCATGAATGTTGGTCTATAAATCAGAAGATCTGAGTTCAAGTTCTGGCTCTGATAGCTTTTTGAATCTGGTTAAGTCACTTCATTTCATGGGGCCTCAATTTCTTCATCTATAAAATGGGGATAAATAATGATACATGTACTAATTTTCCACAGTACCATTCAAAAGGGAGCTACTTCTTTTAGAGACTGACCTTTCCTGGTATTAAGCTCTGTGCATTCAAAAGTCAGAGTGGTAGAGTAGATAATATACTTGAGTTGGAATCAAGAAACCTGAGTTCAAATCCTTCCTCAGAAACTTTATAACTTTGTGATCAGAGGCAAGTCATTTAACCTCCCAGAAAAAGAGTATAAGTACAAAATAGTGATAATAACATGTTCACAGGCTAGTATTGAGGACTATATGAATGAGTTTTGTTGTTATCAATTGTTTTCTTTCTCTCCTTCCTTTCTTTTAGCCATAATTAACTACATTGGCTACCACCCCTTTTGTCCTACATGCTCTAGATTTAGAGTCAGAGGGCCTGGGTTCAAATCTTGGTTCTGCCACATCACTTTATGTGACCTTGGGCAAACTACTTAATCCCTCTAAACCTAAATTTTCTCTTATGTAAAATTAGAGGGGATTGGACTCTGAGGTCCTTGTCTACTACTTTCTACTGAAATTTTACTTCTGAAGACAGCCAAAAGAGCTAATTTGATTTTAGACTTCATTAAAGCTGGAAGGGTATCCAGCAGTAATGAAGTAATAATCTGGAATAATCTTACCTAGTCAGACCACACAGAGAATGCTGTGTTCATTTCTAGACTCCATGTTTTAGATTAGTGATTTCATCTCTGGATAAAATTCATTTGATAGTTCCTTTATGTTAATACTAAACTTATAATAATATAAGGCCTGAAGTTTGTCTTTTGTTTTTCTTTTAATGAGATAATTTGTTGTTATCTTTACAAAGAAAATTATTTTGGATAGATTAAAGAGCTATAGAGAGGCAACATGTTGTAGTAGAAAGAGTTAGCCTCAGAATCAGGATAACCTGGATCCAGGCTTCACCCTTGACACAGATTAGCTATGAGTGACCTTGACAAATCAGTGCCCCAGGCTACTCTCTAAGACTATCAATCAACAAACATCTTAAAAGTACTTACTGTGTGTTAGACCTTGAGGATCAAAAGACAAAAATGAAATAGTCTCTGCTTTTAAGGAGAAATTGCAAGGAAATTGCATAAATGCATTAGGAGAGGAAATTTAATCACTGGGAGCTCCCTAAACTGATGAAATCACAGCTCCAGAGAAGAAAACAAAGAGAAAGGAATTGTAAAAATGGAGCATCTTTCATCCATAAGTCAGGTAATATTTTTACTTGTTCTTTATTTTTTGTTTTATTCTTTTAATTATCTTTTTTTGAGTTTTTTTCTGTTTAATAAACATTTTTATTGAAAGTTTTGAGTTTCAAATTCTCTCTTCCTCCTTCCCTTCCTTCACCCCTCCCAGAAGTGGTAAGCAATCAGATATAGTTTATACATGTGCAATTATGTAGAACATTTTCATATTAGTCATTTTGAATAAGAAGACTCGAATAAAAGAAAAAATGCAAGAAAAAAGTGAAAAATAACATGTTTTTGTCTGTGTTCAATCAATATCAGTTCTTTCTCTGGAGGTGGATAGTATGTTTCATCATTAGTGGTTGTCTTGGGTTATTATATTGCCAAGAATAGCTGTTATTCATAGTTCTTCATTGAAAAATATTGCTGTTACTGTGTATAAGATTCTTCTGGTTCTGTTCACTTCACTATGCATCAGTTCATGTAAGTCTTTCCTGTTTTTCTGAAATCATCCTGTTTGTCATGTCTTATAGCACAATAATATTACGTTATAATCATCTATCTACTATAGTTTATTTAGTTATTCCCCAATTGATGGACATTCCTTTGATTTCCAATTCTTAGCCACCACAAAAAGCACTGCTATAAATATTTTTGTACAAATGGGTTCTTTATTATATTAACACTTTATTGGTACTACTTTTTTAAAAAAATATTCATCACCTCCCACTCCTTTGCCAACCCTCAGGAGAACTCTACTTCACAAGAAATATTAAGCAAAACAAATCAACTCTTTGGCTTGTTCTGACAATGTTTGCCTCATTCCACACCTTCCGAACTGACAGAAAGCATCACTAACAGTTCACCGAAATCATGATTGACATTGCATTGAGCAGAGTTTTGAGATCTTTCCATTTTCCCCCATCACATTATTTTTGTCCTATAATTCTTTTTTAAAAAAAATATATTTATAGCAGTACTTTGTTTGTTTGTTTGTTTGTTTGTTTACAAGGCAGTTGGGGTTAAGTGATTTGCCCAGGGTCACACAGCTAGTAAGTGTTAAGTGTCTGAGGCCGGATTTGAACTCAGGTCCTCCTGAATCCAGGGCCAGTGCTTTATCCACTGTGCCACCTAGCTGCGCCCCCCCCCAGTACTTTTTTTTTTTTGGTAGGGCAATGGGGGTTAAGTGACTTGCCCAGGGTCACACAGCTAGTAAGTGTCAAGTGTCTCAGGCTGCATTTGAACTCAGGTACTTCTGAATCCAGGGCCAGTGCTTTATCTACTGTGCTATTTAGCTGCACCCCCCCCCCAGTACTTTTTAATTAAAAAAAGCTTTTTTTAAAAATTTATTATTTGCGGGACAATGGGGGTTAAGTGATTTGCCCAGGGTCACACAGCTAGTAAGTGTCAAGTGTCTGAGGTCGGATTTGAACTCAGGTCCTCCTGAATCCAGGGCCAGTGTTTTATCCACTGCACCACCTAGCTGCCCCCCCTATAATTCTTTCTTTCTTTTTTTTTTTTCCACAGGGCAATGGGGTTTAAGTGACTTGCCCAGAGTCACATAGCAATTAAGTGTCAAGTGTCTGAGGCTGGATTTGAACTCAGGTACTCCTGAATCCAGGACCAGTGCTTTATCCACTGCACCACCTAGCTGCACCCCCCCCCCCATAATTCTTATACTAGGTGTGTTGCCAGATGGGAATACAAAAAAAAATTTAGTCAGTTGACAATTATTTATTAAATACTTACTAGAGTCCAGGCACCATGTTTGTTTTGTGGATATAAAAAAAGTCAAAACCATGGTCCCTTGTCTCAAGGAACTCATACTTTAATGGAGGATGGGGGGAGACAGCATACAAATAAGCATATACATGAAATATAAGCATATACGTGTTGTTATTATTATTATTAAACAGGGAGCCACTAGACTTTATTGAATAAGGGAGTGACATGGTCAGACTTGTACTATGATCCTCTAATCATCACAGGGTGTCATTGAAGATTTGAGGGAATATATCTTTTTCTAAATGGGTTCCTACAATGCAATCAGAAAAGCAAAGTGGCCTGTCTTGTGATCTGCAAGTCCATGACAGATATAGAATTCATATTCTAATTTCTAAACTTGCTACCATTTTACTTCCTCAAATCAAACTTCCTCTTAAAAAGTGATGAAAAACCAGAAATAGTTTTTAAAGAATTTTTTAAAATTCAGATTTTTTATTATTTAAAAGAGGATAATATGTACCTCATTCCCATAAAAATTGTTACCTATGACCCAGAGGGTAGCTGTCTTCCAAAAAAGGCCCTACCTTTAGGCACAAGAGAACCCAGCTTCAGTCTGATCTCTAAAAACGATCAGGCTTTTTTCACCCTTTTTGTCTTACCCTGCTCCCATTCCTGAGAAGTACTCCTGGGAAAAACTCCAAGAGAAAGGCACGGCTCGTGTATACTAGCCCTCAAAGTTATTAACACTCTCTTCTAGGAAGATATTAATCATTCAATGTAGTAGATATCAGGTATAGGACAGCTATTTATTTCTTCTACCCCAAAAGAAATGCTAAAAATACAAAAGACTCGTGTGCATTAACAAATACTTAGGGGGCAGCTAGGTGGCGCAGTGGATAAAGCACCAGCCCTGGATTCAGGAGTACCTGAGTTCAAATCCAGCCTCAGACACTTGACACTTACTAGCTGTGTGACCCTGGGCAAGTCACTTAACCCCCATTGCCCCGCCCCCCCCAAAAAGAATAGCATTGGCCACTATAGAAAAGGAGGAAAACAAATACTTAGAACATAAAATAATAGCCCTCTATTCTCATGACACTTTCCAGGGAGGTAAAAATAACTTCTAATCCTGCTAAACAGATATTTCATATATACCTTTGGTTTATACTTTCTGAACAACATACAGGTTCCTCATCTCCTGGCAAGCCAGAGAATGGCTTAGACTTCTTAGTCTTTTTTGGCTGCAGCATTGTCTTAGTAGTATCATCTTGTCTAAGAAGTTCTTGTGAAAATTACCTCCTGCTGGACAATCAATGACAGACTGGATAGACTGAGAACTTCTGATCTCTCAAACTCACAAGATAACTGACAAAATTAGAAACATCCATTTCAGGATTGCTGTTTGGTCACTTGTGTGCAGGGGAAAAAAGACAAAGCAGAAGAGTCAATCAGGGCCTTGAAGTCCAGTCTCAAAATTCACCTAGGAAAGTACATGTTCTTGCATATTCCTATAAGTATGTCTGAAAATGAAGGTTGTTCACAAAATGGAGTCAGTTTGGTTTTCACAAATCTCATGCCTAGTCCTTAGGATATGCTCCATTCCACCCTCCTGCTGTACTTATCTTCCAGTGCTATTGTTATTTCTCCTTTATTCAAAGGAATAAATACAACATTCAAAAAGCTAAATATGGAAACACCAATTACATTCCCACACAGCAATTACATTTATGAAAGACTATAGAACTAGACATAGGTAAATCATTTTTAAAATCAGAAGACCAGTTTCCTTTGCCCAATTCATTTTCCTTTTTCTAAGGATCACAGGGCAAATGTATGAGAAGAAGAAATGATATCTCAGTCAAGGATAATAGGTTGACAATCGTTTTTTTTTAAGTAATAAAAATTTTTATTTATAGTTTTGAGTTCTAATTTTTATCCCCCCTTCCCTTCCTCCCCTTTCCCCTCCCTGAGGCAGCAAGCAATCGTATATGGGTTATACGTATATGATTATGCAAAAATTACCATATTAGTCATTTTGTACAAATTAATGTGAATAAAAGGAAAAAAACAAAAGAAAGTGAAAAACAGCATGCTTCAGTCTGTGTTCCATAAATATAAGTTCTTTCTTTGGAGGTGGATAGTATGTTTCATCAATAATCCTTTGAGATTATCTTGGATCATTGTATTATTGAGAATAGTTGTTATTCACAGTTCTTCATCAAAGAATATTGCTGTCTCTGTGCACAACATTCTCTCTCATTTCTTCCTTTCTTCCCCTTCCCCAGGAAAGCTTATTTCTGGCCACATATAAATAATAAAAGCAATAATTTGGATCAGAAGATGGAGGAGGACAACAATAGCTAGCACCTGGATCCACATGGCTTTTAGAGAGTTTTTTTCCCTTTCCTTCATTATCATTATGAGACCCAGTAGATCTTGGGCTGAAGAAAAATTGAAGTATCTCATGCCTACACAGCTCTTGTGAGATTTCTTTGGTGGGATACTAACCCAACTCTCATCACTGAAATGGGTTTGAGGACACAGGAAAATTGTAAACAATTTAATTTGAATTACAAGGAATTTCTAACCCTAAGTCAGATAGAGGCCTGGGACAGATAATTGTTCTTTATTTCTTTTTTCTTTTTCTTTTTTTTTTTTTAGTGAGGCAATTGGGGTTAAGTGACTTTCCCAGGGTCACACAGCTAGTAAGTGTTAAGTGTCTGAGGCCAGATTTGAACTCAGGTACTCCTGACTCCAGGGCCGGTGCTCTATCCACTGCCCCACCTAGCTGCCCCCAGATAATTGTTCTTGATGAGCAGTGGGTCAAGTTTCAGAAACATTAAATGCTTGTGGACTCTCTTTAGTTGGTTTATACTCCAAAAGATCTTGATCCTGAAGGCAATTTTCTTTCTAGAAAGAAAAAAAAAAAGGTCAAAACTAAGGGACTAGAAACTGAAGCTTAAGGCTCTATATCCTACAAGCTAAAGTAAAAATTGCCGAGCCCTTGCTTGTTCTTATTAGGAAGAAGCAGCCCCTCTGTTGATGATTTTAGGTGAAGCCAGTATCTGGAAGCAGAGAAAAGTTCCATGACCATGAGTTTAGTGGATAAACTCCTACCAATGACCATGGGCCCAATGGAGAAATAGGCCCAATAGTGACAAGGATACCAATGAAATATTGTCAGGCAAATACTATACACACACACACCCCCCAGACCATCAGGAGCAGTGTGATGACATGGTTTGTCAAACACTAATCAAGTATTTATTAAGCACTTACTATATATACCAGGCACTGTAAACCATGGAGCATACAAAGAAAAGGAAAGACAATACTTGTCTTACAGTCTAGTAGGTGGAGATAATGTATACATAAATAGTCATATATAAGATATATACAGAATAGATGGAAGGTAACCTTACAGAGGAAGGTGGTGGTAGAGAAGCCTGTTTTTCAAGGAAGCCAGGGATTCTGAGGTAGGATGTTATTTGTACTGTTTTTATTCTCTCTTTGTTTATAACCAACTTATATGCTTAATATAATTAGTTTATATATTCAATGCAATACTAGTCAAAATATTAAGAGGGTTCATGACATGATGGGATAAAATCATAATGAAATTTATGTAGAAAAGAAAACAACATCAAGAAACATGCCGGGGCAGCTAGGTGGCACAGTGGATATAGCATCAGCCCTGAATTTAGGAGGACCTGAGTTCAAATCTGGCCTCAGATGCTTGATACTTACTAGGTGTGTGACCCTGGGCAAGTCACTTAACCCCAGTTGCCCAGCAAAAAAAAAAAAGAAACATGCCAGAAAATTAAGCTGATCCAAGTAGGCTTTTACTCTCAGGTTTTATCACATGGTAGAAAGTGATTACCACCAGAAGCATCTGGAACTGGATTAAAAAAATAGAGAAAGAGGGGGCAGGTAGGTGGTGCAGTGGATAAAGCACCAGCCCTGGATTCAGGAGGACCTGAGTTCAAATCCAGCTTCAGACACTTGACACTTACTAGCTGTGTGACCCTGGGCAAGTCACTTAACCCTCATTGCCCTACAAAAAAAAAATAGAGAAAGAGATCAATGGAAGACAATAGTCCTATTAGACCTTCAACCAAAAGCATACACAAATTTAGTGATTGATAAACCTATAGGAAGTAAAACAGTGGGAAAAGGATTCATTGTTTTAGAAATGTACTTTGGAAACCTAGTTGGCAGTATGACCTAATGGATAGAGAGCTGAACTTGGAAGCAGGAAAACCTGGGTCTAAATTCCATTTCTGATACATGTTGATTATATGGCTGAACAAGTTGCTTAACCTCACTGTGCTCAAAGTCTTAGAGAATTAGTTCTTATCCTGTGGTTTATGTACTTGGTTCTTAAAAAAATTATAAATGTTATTTCAAGATAATTGATTTCCTTTGTAGCTCTCTATATTTTATTTTATACATTTAAAAAACATTATTCTGGGAAGAAATCCATACAATTCACCAGAGGGGTCCATGACACCAAAAAGGATAATAATCCCAACAGTAAGACTTACAGGTTGCAAAGTGGCTGCTTATTTGAACTGGTTAATGGAGTATGGTAGCAGTGACACCCGTTTTAGATAGTTTAAGGGAGCCAGGAGGGTATTTGGCTTCCTGCTCTCTGAGCTATAAAAGGCCCAAACTATGGGGAATTGATGATTGATGTGCTGGTTTTGATGGAATTCCCATTGCCCCAGTCTTATGACCTACTATATGATCCTGATAAAAGCAGATGCAGAGGGGAATTATGTTTTGTTTGACTATTCAATCAGGAATTATCCTCTTTTTAGAAATATTATCAGTCAGGTTTTTACGGTGGTCATTATATTCTAGTCTCAAGCAAGAATCCTTGGACTTGCTTGAGTTAGGTCTGACCTAGAATAGGGAGTTTCCATTCCAGGAATTCCTTATCCTGATGAAACTGAAGGTCCAGTGGAAAAATAAAAGGAAACCAGGTTAGTCTAGCTTATCCTGTTCTTGCTGAAGTCATAATGGCTTTTCATGATCTCTGCTTCCCTTTATAAATGCCTCCAAGCCATTCCTTTAATAATATGTTTTAATTTTTGCTAGGAACAGAAGTCAAGCCCACTGACCTATGGTTTGCAGACGCCAACCTCTTTGTTTTCAAATCATTATGAAAGTAATGTTTAGGGTTTTTTAAAATCACACAATATCATTTACGTTCATGATACAATTAAAAAAAAAAGTAATGAGACAATTTTTAAGTGTTCCAAAATTTATATATCCAAATGAGTGTTTTCTGTCAAAGTAGTCACCTTGTGAGACAATACCATCGTTACAATGATACTGATCCTGCTCAAAATATTTTTGGGGAATTACCTTTAGAGCTGGTTTATGAGACACTCAAAAAGTGGAATCCTTTTTTTTTTTTTTTTAAAGTGAGGCAATTTGGGTTAACTGACTTGCCCAGGGTCACACAGCTAGTAAGTGTTAAGTGTCTGAGGCCGGATTTGAACTCAGGTCCTCCTGAATCCAGGGCCAGTGCTTTATCCACTGCGCCACCTAGCGGCCCCCCTTTTTTGTGGGGCAGTGGGGGTTAAGTGACTTGCCCAGGGTCACACAGCTAGTAAGTGTTAAGTGTCTGAGGCTGGATTTGAACTCAGATACTCCTGAATCCAGGGCCAGTGCTTTATCCACTGCGCCACCTAGCTGCCCCTGCAATCCTTTTTTAAATAGTCATACCTTATATCTTCATTATTGTTAAGGTATATTCTTATTTAATATCTTTAGAAGATCAGAGTCTTGGGATTGAGCTATGCACCTAATCAATAATGAAAACAACAGCTTACCTTCTGAAGACCACTACAGAATTCCTTAGTTAATACTTCTATTATCATCAGGTCTGCTCAGTGTGTATGTTTGGACAATAATAGGAAGTAAAAATAAATTCAGAAAAGTACTTGATAAGGCTGAAAAAGCCAAAACACAACTGGTAGAATCCTGTGACATTTGTTTTAAATGCTCTTTGAGTAGGGCATTTAGAAATTAAAGTATTACTAGTAAAATTAAGGAATTTGGCTAGACTAAGATTTCTAGACCTCAAGCAGAGTCTTTGGAATGCATGTTTTTCCTACTCTTCAAAAAAATGGGGAGAGGCATGGACTTCTGCCAGATTATTTTTCAACACCCTCTGTTAAATTATTTATTCGACATCATTGCCAAAAAGGATATCTCCTGTTATACAGGGAATTTCTGTAATTAGTAACATCCTTGTGTACAAGTGACTACCATCTAGAAACAACAGAGCAATTGCTTCATACGTTCCAGAAACTTGACCTACTGGAATTGTGACCTGCCTTTCAAAGGATGCTAACAAGCATTTATTGCCCTGGGCTCATCAGTACCTGTTTCAATGCCCAGCACCTCTTGGTGACAACTTACTAAGTCATGCACTCCAGAAATATGAATTTGGGAGATGATGCTTTTCTCCATCACAAACTACTCTAATTATAGCTTTGTGCTTTATGGTTCTTTCAAAATTGACTTGGTTAAGTCAAAACTAGAGACTAGAAGTGCCTTCCCAACTAGCCAAAAACTTTGGAGTGTTGGAAAATGGAGGGGATGTTATTACAGCTTCCTTGTTGAGACAAGTAATTTCCAATGTTATGTGCTAATAACATAAAAAGATTATTCTAGGGGGCAGCTAGGTGGCGCAGCGGATAAAGTACCAGCCCTGGATTCAGAAGGACCTGAGTTCAAATCCAACCTCAGATACTTGACACTTACTAGCTGTGTGACCCTGGGCAAGTCACTTAACCCTCATTGCCCCACAAAACAAAAATAAAAATACATAGTCCTTTTTTGATTGTATATATACAACCTGGTTGCTGTCTTGTGGAGGGGGGAGGAAAGGGAGGGAGGAAGAGAGAAAAATTTGGAACTCTAAATCTTATGAAAATGAATTTTGAAAACTACCCTTATATATAACTGGAAAAAATAAAATAAATGTTTGTTGAACAATGAAAAAAAAAAGATTATTCTAGATCCCAGCTTCTTAAACTGTGGCTTGTGACCCCATATGGTGTCATGTAACTGAATATGGGGTTCGTGAAAGATTTGGCAACAGTAAAATGTTATGCATACCTATTTTATATACCTATATACCTGGGACCATATAAAAATTTCCCAGGGGAAAAGGCGTCGTGAGTGGAAAAAGTTGAAGTAGCCCTGGTTTAGATGAACATTATTATAGCAATAAAAGACTATCCTCACTTGGAGTTTAAAATCACCATATTTATGTAACCTACAGAAATGCTTTGGGAGGGAAAGATGTTTCTTATCAAAGCAATTCAGAAGCAACAGAGGTGGCTGAGGGTGGGTTGGGGGAGAGTGGGGTAGGATCCTTATATGTCATTATGCAAAGCTAAATGGTTTTGGAAGGTAGCCTGCCAGGAACAGAGATCCCAGAGTTCATCAAAAGGAATTGTTACTACATTCAATGACTTGTGCTCTCATTGGATTGTTTTCCAACCCAAATATGGATGATTATTCAGAGGTAAATGAAGTAAATGCAAACCAATATGAAGACATGGGGAGCCCCACAGTTTGCTAGTTTCTCTATTTCTGTGTTCTTAAAACCCAAGGGGTACAGGAAGTTGGAGATCCAAGGGTAGATCCCCAAAGCACTAGAGGCTGAGAGGAAGAGGATATTGGGGAAATCAAGAAGACAGTGGCTGTGGGGAGACCTGTGGCACTCATTCACCAGACTGATAAGCACTTTACATAGTCCTTTATCTGTTGAAGAATGCAGAAGCAAAGTCAGGTTTCTTTTCTGTGAAGTCAAACTGTTTCCTAGAACATTTCCCCTGCTTTGGGAATGGTGAAGTAGCTTCTCATCCATTTTCCTCTTCCCTTTCTTTTTTTCTTCTTTTTCTTTTTTTGCGGGGCAATGAGGGTCAAGTGGCTTGCCCAGAGTCACACAGCTAGTAAGTGTCAAGTGTCTGAGGCCAGATTTGAACTCAGGTCCTCCTGAATCCAGGGCTGGTGCTTTGTCCACTGTGCCAACCAGCTGCCTCCTCCTCTTCCCTCTTAACAGTGTTTGATTAGACAGAGGATTCATTCTGTTAATAACCAATAGTGATGAGGAAAACCAAAACCAGTGTATTCATTTGTGAAGTTGACACAAATTGTGGTTGGCAACCAATACCCCCCCACACACACAATCTCAGTCCTGGAAAAAACCAACAACAATAAAAATGGCATCCCTCACTTCTTTTAGCATTCTTCCTACCTTTTCTTATATCCCTCATCTCTTTGAACATTCTTCCTGACTCAATTCCCCCTTGCTTATTTTTTTTTTTTGCCTCTTAGTCACATTTCTTTATGATTGCTATTAATAAGGTTTGCTAAAATTTTAAAGGTGTTACAATCTATTATCTGGAAGTTCCATGAATAGTGTCTTTGTCATAGCTCAAAATCTATTCAACCATATAATGATCTCAGGAAGGTATGTGGTATGTAGTAAAGTTGAGGTGGTATTTAGCATGTTCCTGCCCTGTCTCATTAAAAACAGGTGTTCCTGTTTACCTTTACTTAGCCAACCACACTGATCATAATGATACCATAGCTTAGAAAGGATGGAATAGTCTTTGTGAATAGCAATCTATATATTTTTAGGCAATTACCAATATAGAAACATTTGGATTTATACAAAACTATCACAGTAATAACTTTTTATTACTTTTCAAAAGGATTATTTTTTCATACAACATGATTCACCATAGGATACCTTTATATTGCAAGCTTCTTCTCAGGTTTCCATTTCAGATTTGACATCTACAACTTTTTAGGGAACATATCTATTGAGACATAGTCATACTCTATTACTCTATTAAAAACTACTTGCCAGAGGATAGAATTTAACATAATCCATATTTGTCTTGGACCTCATTGAAGGGGGATTTGTTTATTTAAGAACGTAAAAGACCTGTTTGTAAGACTTTTGCTGATAAGACAATTCCATAACATGAACAACAAAGACAGAATCAGATTTTTTGTCCTAGAGCCCAAATCAGAATTACATATAAAAACAAATTATGACATCATTTAAAAAAAGCTTTGTGTTTCGGGGGCAGCTAGGTGGCGCAGTAAATGAAGCACCAGTCCTGGATTCAGGAAGACCTGAGTTCAAATCCAGCCTCAGACACTTGGCACTTACTAGCTGTGTGACCCTGGGCAAGTCCCTCCCCTGCTCTGCCCTCCCATCTTTCACCCTTCCCTCCATATCCCCTTCCCTTCCTACTTTCCTGCAGGGTTAGATAGATTACTCCACCCAATTGGGTGTGTTTGTTATTCCTTCCTTGAGCCAACTCTGATGAGATTAAGGTCTTTGAGCTAAATCTGATATGTGTAAGGCTCCTTCACTTCCCCACACCTCCCCCATCTCACCACCCCCCCAACTCCATAAGCCCTATCCTTCTCCTTTCATGTGAGATTTCACCCCATTCTGCCACTCCCCTATCCCCTCCCCACTCAATTCCTCCCCCCACTCAATTTCACCCCAAAGATGTCATCATGGGGCAGCTAGGTGACACAGTGAACAGAGCACCTGCCCTGGACCCAGGAGGACTAAGCCCAAATTTGGCCTCAGACACAAGATACTCATCAACTCTGAGTGCCGGCCCCCCTAAAAAAAAATGCTTCATAGGTATCATCCTTCATAATCAATTCCCACCTTGCTCTCTGTCTAAATTTATTCCTATCATCTGCCCTAATACTCAGAAGGCTCTTAGGATTTAAACATATCATATTCCCATGTAGGAATGTAAACAGTTTAACCTTTTAACATCTCTCATGATCTCTTTTTCCTGTTTATCTTTTTATGCTTCTTTAGGGTCATGAATTTGAAAGTCAGATTTTCTATTCTTTTCAGGTCTTTTCATCATGAATACCTGAAAGTCCTCTTTTTCATTGAAGTCCTATTTTTTTCTCCTGAAAGATTATAATCAGTTTTTCTGAGTAGGTGATTTTTGGTTGTAAACCCAATTCCTTTGCTGTCTGGAATATATCCCAATCCCTCTGATCCTTTAATGTAGAAGTTACTAGATCCTGTGCTATCCTTTTTTTTTTTTTTTGCGGGGCAATGGGGGTTAAGTGACTTGCCCAGCATCACACAGCTAGTAAGTGTCAAGTGTCTGAGGCCGGATTTGAACTCAGGTACTCCTGAATCCAGGGTCAGTGCTTTATCCACTGCACCACCTAGCTGCCCCCAGTCCCTATCCTTACCATGGCTCCACATTATTTTGAATTGCTTCTTTCTGGCTCCTTGACCTGGGAGCTCTGGAATTTGGCTATAATATTCCTGGAAGTTTTCCTTTTGGGATTTCTTTCAGGAGGTGATTGATAGATTCTTTCAATTTCTATTTTACCTTCTGCTTCTAGAATATCAGGGCAATTTCCCCAGACAATTTCTTGGAAGATGATGTCTAAGCTCTTTCTTTGATCATGGTTTTCAGGTAGTTCAGTAATTTTCAAATGATCTCTCCTGGATCTATTTTACAGGTTAGCAGTTTTTTCAAGAAGATATTTCACATTTCCCTCTATTTTTAAAAATTCATTTGGATTTGCTTTATTGTGTCTTGGTTTCTCATAAAGTCACTAGCTTCCATTTATTCAATCCTAATTCTTATGCAATTATTTTCATTGGAGAGCTTTTGTATCTCCTTTTCCATTTGGTTTTTCAAGCTGTTGACTTTTTTCTCACATCTTTCCTGCATCACCCTCATTTCTCTTTTCATTTTTTCCTCTACCTCTCTAACTTTATCTTCAAAATCCTTTTTGAGTGCTTCTATGGCCTGAGACCAATTCATATTTTTCTTGGAAGCTTTAGATGTAGCGCCCTGATGTTGCTATCCTCTTCTGAGGGTACACCTCGAGTTTCCTTGTCACTAAAGAAGCTTTCTATGGTTTGCAACTTTCTCTGCCTGCTCATCCTGCCCATCTTTCACTTGACTTTTAACTCCTTCTTAGTGTGGGGTCCTGCTTCCAGGATATACTGTCCCAAGCTTCAGGAAGTCCCAGGTGTTATGATTTAATGAGGGGCAGTTTCTTCACTTGCCTGGCCATTTCTCTGGTCTGTAGATAACCCCAAGCCAACTTGCCAATCAACCAGGCAGCAAAACTTTTTATGCTATGGTTACTGACTCTGACAAGCCTGCACCCCTCCTCTATCTGGGCTGCCACTGCTCAAGGTTTCTTCCTGGTTCCCTGCTGGGGTAGGACATCCAAATCCCCCTTAGCTCCTAAATATAACCCTGTAGACTCCCCCCCCCCCTCCCCTGGCCAACTGCTTAGCCCTCTCACCAGACCATGAGCTTAGTTTCAGAAGACACCAGCACTACAATTGATTTGGAGGCTCAGGGGTAAGTTTCTCTGGTGCAGTCTGCCTGGGACTGGTTCTGTGTTGGCGTGATTGTGGGGCTGGACTCCATTTCCAGCCTTGCACCCCCTTCTACTAAACTTCCAAGCTGTCTTTGGCTGGAAAATAGTCTCAGATGTCTTTTTTGTGGGTTCTGCTGCTTTAAGAGTTGATTTCTGGCTGTTTTTGGAGGGTTTTTTTTGAAATGATTGTGTCAGGAAGTCTGAGAATTTACTGCCTTTCCTATGTTGAATTTAAGATATCTATGGGACATCTTGTTCAAGATGTCTGAAAGGCAGTTTGAGATGAGGGACAATGTCAGTAGAGAGGTTAGGGCAGTATAAATAGATTTGAGAATCACCAGACTAGAGCTGATAATTGAATCGATGGGAGCCGATAGAAATGAATAAGTGAAATAATATAGAGAAGAAAAGAGGGCTTGAGACAGAGGCCTGTGGGACAACCATGGTTAGCAGACATGACCTCGATGAAGATCAAGCCCATTCCTTGTGGCAGCTGCTTCTATTTATCCTTTTGTTCTTATGAAATCAAGTGGCTGTTTGTGGCCTCCCCTTCTCTAGCTCTATGGATCTTTTTACGAAACTTTCCCAGAGCTGGATTCTATCAATTCTTTTAAGGGTCATTAGGAATATGGCCAAGGCTTTACCAACCTATGTCAAGCTCCCTTTCTGATTATTCAGGGAAACTTCATAAATAGACAATAGTGTGTAGGCATGGTTTTTTTTTTACATTTAGTTTAGCAGATTAATATTTCTGGTTTTTTATCTTTCTGTGATCATATCAAGAGAGGTGGAGAATGGGGGAGACAATTCAACAATCAACTGATCAATCAGGAACTGATCTGACCAATTCCACAACAATACTACACAGGAAATTATAGCTCTTTTACATCTTCTCACAAAAGAAAAATAGGAGTCTTTCCAGACTTAATCTTTCACTCTTACCATTGAATCTTAGCTCTTAAGGAACCTCAAAGGTCACCTAGCTCAGTTTCTTTCCAGATATAAGGATCACCATGACAACAACTTGGAAATGTTCTGATTGAAGGAGGAAAAGAGGAAGGGAATAAACAATTATATGGCATCTTCTATGTGTCAGGCTATTCTTATTTCCATTTTACAGTTGAGGAAACTGAGGCAAACAGATGTTAAGTGACTTGCATGGGGTAAGTGCCCAAGGCTGTAATTGAACTCAGATCTTCCAGACTTTAGGCCCAGTGCTCTATCTACTATGCAACCTAGCTGGTGACTTGACTGCTCAATTGACAGAGAAATCATTCCTTATAAGGCAGACCATTGCCTTTTTGGATCATTGTAATTGTTTGTTTGTTTTTGAGAGGCAATGGGGGTTAAGTGACTTGCCCAGGGTCACACAGCTAGTAAGTGTTAAGTGTCTGAGGCTGGCTTTGAACTTGGGTCCTCCTGAATCCAGGGCCAGTGCTTTATCCACTGCACCACCTAGCTGCCCTCTGGATCATTGAAATTGTTAGGAAGTTCTCCCTTATGTTGGTATTTCCCTTTAAATTCCAGTTATTGGGCTTAGTTATTACTTCTGGAGCCAAGCAGAATTAAATTGAATCTAGTTTCTGTGTTATTGTCCATTCGTTTCAGTCATGTCTGACTCTCCATGGCCCCATTTGGAGTTGTCTTGGAAAGATAATGGGGTGGTGTGCCATTTCCTTCTCTGGCTCATTTTCCAGATGAGAAAATTGAGGCAACAGGATTAAGTGACATACCCAGTGCCACACAGCAAGTGTCTGAGGCCAGATTTGAACCAGTGCTCTATCCACTCTGCCACCTCGCTGCCCCTAGTTTCTATATGATAGCTCATTTAATGTTTGAAAACAAGTGCTATATCCCTCCCACTCTTCCCCATTTCTCTACTTCCAACCCAGGCTTATCTTTTCTATGATAAATAAACACCTTCAGTTTCTTTCAATTCTTTCTTATATGTGAGGCTTTAAGTCTACTCACCATCTTTTTTTTTTTTTCCCTGGACATTTTATATCTATGAATGCAGCCTGAACCATATTAAATAAGGGACACTCACCGACTTTAGCAGAATTAGGTTGGGATGGGGCTAAATAAACTTTAAGTTTCTTGCCAACCCTAAGATTCTCTGATCTCTATTTAAAACTCTGGGTCTCTTCAGTGTGAAGTTCTGTCTTTTCTTTTTGTAAAGCTTTTTTTATATTCATGTAAATATGTGTTAACTTCTCTAATGTATTTATACATCATAACTTAAGGCTCAATTCAAGTCAAGAATTAATTTTTATGTGTTTACAATATGCTATCATAGTGCTAGGACCCATGGGACATAGGTATAAGTATTTCCCACAATGGGGCAGCTGAGGGCTTAGTCAATAGAGTGCTGGGCTTAATCGGGAGTTCAAATATGGCCTCAGAAACTTACTAGTTGTTTGACCCTGGGCAAGTCACTTAACCTTTGTTTGCCTATTAGGTGGTTCAGTGGATAGAGCACTGGGTCTGTATTCAGGAAGACCTGAATTTGAATATAGTATCAGACACTAGTTGTGTGACCCTGGGCAAGTCACTTCACCGCTATTTGCCTTAATCCACTGGAGAAGGAAATGGCAAAGCACTCCAGTATCTTTGCCAAGAAAATCCCATGGACAGAATGTTCCACAGGGTCATGAAGACTCCAGCATGACTGAATAACAACATTTCCCAGAATGTCTATATAAGAAGTATAAGACAAATTCACTACCTCAAAATCTTTTATAGGCTGGTTGAAGAAACAACATACACAGACGAAATAGTTAAACCATAATGTATTATATGACTAAAGCACTATACAATTAAGTTCCCGAGTGTGTAGTATGGAAAGTTAGTATCATAAAAAGCTCAAGAAGACAATGGGGCTGTTTTAAATGTTTAATGTGAATTGACCTTCTTTCTTTCAAAATTTAAAATAAGCCAGATTGAGGTCTTACTCCACAGCTGCTCAGAGCCTTGACTGCCTCCACCTCTGTAAAGGGGTTAGCTATTTAAAGACCCCAGAGGCATGGTTAATTTCTTTTCTCAGCCAATAAAGACATTTCCTTTTTGACTCAATTAGTGAGATATTTGCACTTAATAGAGAAATCATGGCTTAAACATCTCTACTGTCAGTTTAAAAGCTGATTAACACATTGCGATGACTATATTCTGTGCTTTCTGTGACTTTGGCTGAGTTGGGGGTAGGGGTGGGAAATCACATCCTACCTCTTTTACATATATAGATATGTATGCGCATATGTAAACACACACATACACACACTCTCTTACATATATACACACATATATAGGTATATAAACACACATATACATACACAGTCCCTTATATACACACATATCTACATATACGTGTACATGTATTTATTTGACTCCACTTTTTCTGATTTTTAACAATTTTTCATTGTACCTGCTGTTGTATGGTGTCATGAAAGATGATGTCACAGGGTGGATAAAAGACCAACCTTGTAGTCAAGAAGATTTGGGTTTAAATCCTCTCTGATGCTCAGGCTATGTGTCCATGGGCAGGTCATTTAATCATTTGGCTTTCTAGGCAACATTAAAATGATCACTGATGGGAGTTGCTGATGTACAGTGACAAAGAGAACTTCAACAGTTTTCTTTTTTTTTTTAGTGAGGCAATTGGGGTTAAGTGACTTGCCCAGAGTCACACAGCTAGTAAGTGTTAAGTGTCTGAGGCCGGATTTGAACTCAGGTACTCCTGACTCCAGGGCGGGTGCTCTATCCACTGCGCCACCTAGCTGTCCCAAGAGTTTTCTTTTACCAATGAGATTATAGGTCTAGCCCCTTCCTGCTTTCTCTGCCTCATCCCAGGCCAAAATCTAATATGTAACTTCATTTCCACATAGTGGAACACTCAGTAAATGCTTTTGAGTAATTGACCAAAGGGGACAAAGCCCAAATGCCAAGCCTGTCTTGGCAAGTTCACAGAAGCATGAGATAGCCTCTTTACAAAAATTAAGTTTTGCTTATTTGAATGTTTATACATATATATGTATATAAATAGAGGGAGAGATAGAGAGATTAAATATAGTAATAACAGAAATAATGGAAACCATTGTCTCAAACCTCTTTAAATCTGTTTTATTTTCCTCGTTCTTCATTTTGAAGAAGCAAGGCAAGCCTATATATACATATATACATACACACACACACACATATATATCTCATGCGAAGAAAAAATAAATGTTTTATGCTCTCCAAACATTTAGACCTACAAAAAGAATAGTCTGCTCATTTCTTGCTATGCTCCAATCTTCCAGATTCTTATTGAGTTAAATTTGTTCTAAGGAATAATATTGATGGCTAATAGCAGGGTTTTTTTTGTTTGTTTGTTTTGTTTTGTTTGTAGGACAATGAGGGTTAAGTGACTTGCCCAGGGTCACACAGCTAGTGTCAAGTGTCTGAGGCTGGATTTGAACTCAGGTTCGCCTGAATCCAAGGCCAGTGTTTTATTCACTGTGCTACCTAGCTGCCCTTAATAGCAGGTTTTAATTTGAGAGCAAGGAAAGGAAGGCAAGACCATAAGGATACTAAATTGCTTGAAAGGAGAAGTGAGGGATACCACAGAATGGGAAACTGGTACAAGGATAGGACCCTGGGGGAAATGCCAGATGCATCTAATTCAAGATATGGGGGATGTTCAGCCCGGGGTAGAACTGCAAGAGATCTAGATGGGATATATAGCTGGGAGACAGAACCCAGTGTTGCTGATGGTCCTTGGTGTTGATAAAGACTTTCTAAGGCTCTATACAGAATCTTATTGCCCGGGAAACACAAGGATGCTGTAGTTAGTAGGGGAATATAGCTTGGTTTCCTTCAAGTTTCACATTACATTAACAAAACATTAATATGTTTTGTATTTAATGTAAAGGCTTATTTTTAAGGCAATAAATGAAGATTCATCTAAGAACATGTGCATTTTATTTCAGCCCGAGACAAGGTTAAAAATCTTGTTTACTTTTGCTTTTTAAATTTTTTTTTTTGTACTTGGAGAGTGATGGTCTATATTGTCCTCATAACAATTTGCAAAGGAGTATGCAAAAATTTTGGGGAGTGATATGGCAAATTTCCATCTGATATTCCTATTCTTGTCTGTACATATAGATGTTATGTCTGATTTAAATGGACCTCATTAACTTAAAGAAATAGAGTACCAGTCCTTCTTGCATTTCTTCTCCACAAGGCACTCCATTTCCCAACTCCATGAATTTTTACTGGTTGTCTACCTCCTCATCTCTGTTTCCTGTCTTCCTTCAAGTCCCAACTAAAATCTCATCTTCTATAAGAAGCCTTTTCCGATCCCCCTGAATGCTTCCTCTTGGGATTATCTCCCTGTTTGTATGTCACCTGTCCTCACCCCCCCCCACCCCCATTAGACTGTGAGCTCCTAGAGGGCAGGGGACTGTCTTTTTGCCTTTCTTTGTATCCTCAACACTTAGCACAGTGCCTGGCACATAGTAGGTGCTTAATAAATACTTATTGATTTGACTCAATTTAACTTAGGTAATCTTTTGATTAAAAAAATACTTGTCCATTATGTAATTTCTATTAGGTTCAGGTTCGCTCTCTTTTAGGTCCTGAGCCTGTGGGCTAAGACATTTAAAAATTAAAAAATATTTTAAAAAATATTGTTTTATTATTAAAGGTATATATCTTTTAAAGATATCATATCTTTAAATATATTATTGTTACATGTACCTTCTTTCTCTCCCAGATCTCTTTCTTATAATAAAGAAGTTAGGCAAAAACCAACCAATATATTGATCACTTCTCTTCTCAGATGCTATAACTGTCATTTGTGGTCCTCTCCTCTCCTACCTTCTCTACTGAGGGAAGAGTATATCCTCATTTATCTTCTGTAATGGGTAACAGTTACTGCACTTAATCTGAGTTCAGCTGCCCTTTGGGGCTGTTTTCATCCACAATTTTGTAGATATTGTATATATTCTTCTCTTTATTCTGTTTACTTTGATTTGTAACCCTTCATAAAGGCCTTTCCATAGTTCTCTGAATTCCCCATGCTTGTTTTTCTTTATAGCCCAATAGTTTTTTACCTTTGTGCACCAAAGTTTGTACAATAAAAGGAATCTACTTTCTAGGGTTTTGCTACCAAAAAAGAGTTTCTATGAATATTTTAGTATTAATGTTACCTTTCTTCTTATCTTTGACATTCCTGGGGTAAATGCTAAGCAACGGGATCATTCAATCAAAGGATATGAACAATTTACTCACTTTTCTTGCATAATTCCAATAAGTTTTCTATAGTGGTTGGACTAATTCATAGTTCTATAAGATGTTAATACATACGGATGTTAATACAGTGTGTCTGTCTTCCTATGGTCCCTTTGACTTTGACTATACTCATCTTTTATCATCTTTGCCTGGGTCAACTTAGATAGCTACTCTATTGATTTTAGAAAAGTGGAACAGTAGATAGAATGCTGGGTTTGGAGTCAGGAAGACTCCATCTTCCTGAGTTCAACTCCGGCCTCAGATACTTACTAGCTGTGTGACCCTGGGCAAGTCACTTAACCCTGTTTGCCTCAGTTTCCTCATCTGTAAAATGAGCTGAAGTAGGAAATGGCAAGTCATTCTGGTATCTTTGCTAAGAAAACTCCAAATGGGATCATGAAGAGTCAGATATGACTCAAACATCTGAACAAGTATTGATTTGGAGGAAGATGCAGTGTATAGCATAATTATATCTTGGCTAGAACCCTGAATAATAGGAATTAGAGCTACAAAAGAACTTGGAGATTATCTTAGTGAACTATTTCATTATACAGAAGAGGGAACTGAATCCTCAAGAGCTCAAGTGACTCTCCCAGAGTCACACAGGTATTAAGTATGCCAGAATTTGAGTCAAGGTCCTTTTCATACTAAATCCACTGTAACATTCTGCTTCTATATGGCTCTTCAACTTTTTTCTCTCTCCCTAAATATAAACACATAGAAATACATGTCCAACACAAGTGATTTTCTCATTTCAGTAGCTTTTTAGCCCATCTTTAGTGCAAAAATGTGTCCATACATGAAATTAGGCATTGTCTTATCATCTTAGTCAAGCAAATGCCGTTCATTTAATTATTCATTCATAGAGGTTCTTTTGCCAAATTACATGCCCATTTAGCCTGGGTCTAGACCGATGGAATTTTAAATTTGAATTATTAAAATAGAATAACACCGACTGAGGGAAAAATCCCTTCTGTACTTAACTAGGCAACTTAAAGTTCTAAATTAATAAAATATCTTCATTCTTTACACTGCCTACAAACCTTGTGAAGTGACTGTACTTTGTACAGTCTTCCTGAATTCTTAATCTTTAATAAAGAATTATCCTCAACACAAACAAAATCCAACAACAGTGATAGGGGTCCCAGTGAACCTTCTTTATAACAAGGTTCATACATATATGCATACATACATACATACATACATACATACATACAAACAACAAGGTTGAATGTGCAACTTGAAAGTCCTGGATTAAGTCCATTTGCAATTAGGCTAATAATTCCACTGTGCACCAATACTTTTAAGTATTATTCAGGCAGACTATACACCTTCCCTTCCTCAGGCAATGTTTCTCTTTTCTTCCTAGGAACCTTATGTATTGCCTATTATTAGATTTCAGTTTTTACAAATGCATGGTTTAAGGGTGGTCATTTTATCCTAATTGCATGCTGTATTATGTTGAGCTAAAAAAAAATGCCAACAAAAATAAGTCTATTTGAATCCTTTTATTTTACAGGTGAAGAGACTGAGGCCCAGAGAGATTAGATAACTTGCCCAGGTTCACACAAGAAGTCCCAGCACTAACAGACATTCATTAAGCCCCTACTATATACCATAGACTGTACTGGTAGCTCAAGATTTAAAGATAAAAATGAACAGTTCTGGGGGGCAGCTAGGTGGCACAGTGGATAAAGCACCGGCCCTGGATTCAGGAATACCTGAGTTCACATCTGGCCTCAGACACTTGACACTTACTAGCTGTGTGGCCCTGGGCAAGTCACTTAACCCCCATTGCCCTGAAAACCCCCCCCAAAACCCCAAACAAACAAACAAAAAAGACCAAACCAAACCCAAACAAACAAAACAAAAACCAAAAACCAAACCAAAACAACAAAAAAAGAACAGTTCCTACTCTCAGGAAGCATGAATTCTACTGGATCAGGGGGAAGAGGGAAAGTCAGGTAGATGGATAAATAAAATAAAATATACACAAAATATTTTTTGTTTAATGATTGTGGGAATCAGAAAAGTTGCTTGGTTATAGGACACACAAGGTAGGAGGTAGCTCTTGAGTTGGTCCTTGAAGGAAGCTTGGGATCCCAAGAGACAAAATTTAGGAGGACATTCTAGACATTGGAGACAGCTGGGGCAAAGGTACAGAAAGAAGAAAACAAATATTATGTACTTAAGAACAGCAAATTGGTCAGTTTTGCTGGAACATAGAGCATGAGAGGAATGATATATGATTAGCCTAGAAAGGGAAGCCAGAACCAGATTATGTCAATGTCAAACAGAGCAATTTGTATTTTATCTTAGAGGCAGTGGGGAGCATTTGAAGTTTCTTGAGTAGGGGAGTGTCATGGTCAGATCTAGAAATCTATAGGAATACCAGTTCGGGAATCATATGGAGTTTGTATTTAAGAGGGGAGATGGATGATGGGAGACCAATTAGGTCATTGAAATAATCTTGGTGAGAAGTAATGAGGGCCTGAACTAGAGTGGTTGAGTTGTGATAGAAAATATGAGAGATGAGGGTGGGATTGACGAGAGTTGGATGAGTCAGGATTTGAATCCAGGTTCTCTGACTCTAGATTCAGTGCTCTTTCTACAATATCAGTCCTCCATCCAAGAAGATGATAGGTTTTGCTTTGGGTCTTTCTTTGACCGGTGGCTGGGGACCCAGAAAACAGTTTATGTTAGATGTTACCCTCATATCAAGTGTGTTTCTAACCAAGGATATATATTCTAATGTTATTTGTAATAGAACATGCCTGATGTTATCTCTTATCTATATACTACAGTTAGATGTATGACTTTTCTGATTTCTCTTTGCTCTCTTTCCTACCATTTTCTCATTCCTCAGATTCCCACCTCATGTGGGAAATGTTTGGAAACTGCTTCTGGGAGACAAGACTGGCTCAGTCATGTTATTGACATCTTTTGTTTTTACATCACTTCTTTCTTGGTGTTCATCTTGGGTTTTTTTGGTAGATCTATCTCTTCCCTGAACCCCCAAATGACCATGTTTGGACTCCAAAACCTAGGCAGCTTCTGATCCTAATGAAAGAATAAGCAGGATGCCTATAATGCCCATTGATGTCACATTTACCTATACTATATCAATAGCCCCATCACAGATCATTGTTGCTAGAAACCTTTCTTGAATATACATAAGAGGATGGGAAATAGCCTTACATCACAATTCTTTTTTTGGGGGGGGGGTGATGAGGGTTAAGTGACTTGCCCAGGGTTACACAGCTAGTAAGAGTCAAGTGTCTGAGGCCGGATTTGAACTCAGGTCCCCCTGAATCCAGGGCGGATGCTTTATCTTCTGAGCCACCCAGCTGCCCCCTACGTCACAATTCTTAAGGTCTGCTTGTATTGAGATCATAAGGCAGATTCTGCTTTGAGGAGTCAATGCTGTACCCCTTTTAGTTTGCCACAATAGAAATGACCAAATGGTATTCCATTACATTTTGTTGTTTAGTTGTTTTTCAGTCGCATCTGACTCTTCGTGACCCCACTTAGGGTTTTCTTGGCAAAGATACTGGAGTGGTTTGCCATTTCCTTCTCCAACTCATTTTATAGATGAGGAAACTGAGGTGAACAGGATTAAGTGACTTGCCTAGGGTCAATAGCTAGTAAGTGCCTGAGGCCAGATTTGAATTTAGGATAATGAGCTTTCCTGACTGCAGGTTCACCAATTTCTCCACTATGCTGTCTAGCTGTCCCTGTCCCATTATATAAAAAAATGGAATTATCATGCCCATAGAACCACTTACAAAAACAACAAAGGTCAGAAGTTGCATAATTCTTTTCAAGGTTCCGAGATGAAAGAATGATCCCAAGATCAGGCTATAAAAGTGAAAACAAAGCTTTTTCAAAATGTTTCAAAGTCGGAAGGGGTCTCAGAGATCATCTAGTTCAACATTTGCTAGAAACAGAAATCCATTCTAGATTATCTCTAATAAGTGGTTATTCTTCCTGAGACTTCTCTACCTTATGAGGCAGTCCAATTTACTTTTGTAAAGTGCCAATCATCAGAAAGTTTTTCTTTTTATCCCAATACCCTCTAGAAAATAGCTTTACAAGACCCAGGACAAAGCTGCTGTGGACACCTATGCTTTGCAGGCATGATCTCAGTGGAGGTCCAGTAGAGGAGATTAGAAACAGAACCAGGATAGTGTCACGGAAACCTAGAGGGAAATGAGTATAAAGGACAAAAGGGTGAGAAAGAAAGTTGTAAAACATGATTACTAATTTTTTTTTTAATTTGGTGATTGGAGAGCCCAAACCTGTGATTTCATCCATGTGGAGAGTTCCCAGCCTGGAAACTATTTTTGCTAATGAAGATCAGAAATTTTTCTACAATTTACAGTCACTGAGATTTGCCAGGGACCCTGAGGGGCTGTAAATTTCCCAGAATTGCACAGTCACTTTGTGTAAGAGGCAAGACTTGAAACCAAGTCTTTCTGACTCCAATGTTTGCTTTCCATCCACTTTATCATGCTGCCTTTCATTATTTATGAATAATGCTGTGAGAATTTTAAATAATATATTAGCCAAAACTAAAAAAGAAAAGAAAATGTACTCATAAAGGAATGCACTGTTTCAGTTCTCCTCAAAATGTCCTTGGTTTCTACAAGGTGATACCACCATCAGAGTGGGTCCAGAGAATGCCCCAGCTCTGTCATACTTGGGTGCTTTGGTCTGTTTTGGGAAGCAGATAGGTAGCACAGTGGATAGATCGCTGCACTTAGAATCAGGGAGACCTAAGTTCAAATCCTGTCTCAGGTTCTAACTGTATGATCTTGGGTAAGTCATGTCACTTCTGTCTTAGTTTCCTCATCTGTAAAAACTGGGAAAAATAATAAAAGCACCTACTTCCCAGGGTTGTAGTAAAAAAAAAAATAAGATCACATTTATAAAGCATTTTCCAAACCTTAAAGCACTATATACATGTTAGTTATTATTACTCACTTATTTCCCAAGAATCAGAAGAAAATGCCACCAACTTCAATAAAGTTGTTAAAAATTTATTTTCAAGGGCAGCTAGGTGATGCAGTGGATAAAGCACTGGCCCTGGATTCAGGAGGACCTGAGTTCAAATCTGGCATCAGACACTTGACACTTACTAGCTGTGTGACCCTGGGCAAGTCACTTAACCCTCATTGCCCATACAAACAAACAAACAAAACAAAACAAAACAAAACAAAATCCCCTATTTTCTTTCCTTTTAAAAAATACCCTAAAAGAAAATATATTTTATATTAAGGGTTTCATATTCAATTTGCAGATGTAAATGTATGTGTATGTGTTTCTGTGTTTTGGGGGAGGTGGTGTTACATTATGGCCAAAGAATCAAGTCCAGAAAACATCATTAAGGATAGTAAAACGCTGCTCCCACTGAGAGGATAGAAGCTTCTTGAAAGCAAGATTAGCTTAGTTTTTGTTTTTGTATCTCCACTGCATCTAGCATAGTGTCTGGCATACATTGGGCTTTTAAAAATTCTTATGATTGGGGCTATTTGGGGCCTTTATTTTGCATCCCAAGCACTTAGCACAGTGCTTATAGCTATAACAAACAACATATAGCTGCTGTTTGTTGTTGTTGTTGTTGAGGTGTTTCAGTCATGTCTGACTCTTCATGACTCCATCTGGGGTTTTCTTGGCAAAGATACTGGAGTGGTTTTCTATTTCCTTCTCCGGCTTATTTTACAGATGAGGAAACTGAGACAAACAGCGTTAAGTGACTTGCCCAGGCTCACACAGCTGGTGTCTGAGGTAGGATTTGAATTCAGAAAGATGAGTCTTCCCAATTCCAAGCCCAGTGCTTTATCCACTGTATCACCTACCTTCCTCTTTGCAAATAGTACGTGCTTACTATAGTAGTTGACTAACTGAATGATTGGTATGTATGATATAAAAGAAGGTGGGTTGGTCATGTATGTATGATATAAAAGAAGGTAGGTTAGAAGTAGAAAGAACACATGCCTGACTCCTTCATTGATACTCTCCAAGATACTAAAAATACCCCAGGGAGGCCTCCAGCACTTTGGGTAGGATAAAGGGTAAAAATCATAGAAGAGAAGAAGGAGTAAGTCCACCAATGAAATCATTGGTCCGGTGCAAAGCACAGAAGGCAAAATGGTATCCTATTTGAGGGAAAGGGTGGCCTTTGGATTTCGAAAGTGAGGACAACTTCAGATCAAGGCAGCCAAAGGCAAGTTCTCTTCGATTACCATTCTATTTCCCTACAATGTCACAGGTTTACACTCAACCCACACATCTAATTGGAATCAGTGTTGATCATTTGTTGGCACAAATCTTCACGACACAGAGACCTCTTTGCGTTCTGTTGGATACTGGGCTAGGGGCTATTCGCATTCTTCCACGGTTTAGTATTACGAGGCTGGAGCTGTACACTTTTCTGACATGGTCAAATATGTGGTCATTTCATTCCATACAGTCCTTAGAAGCTGTCTTAGTCACACTTGGACTTCACGAGGAAGTGTCTATGCCATATACTTTGGATCTGGCTCCCTTCCTCTCTGCTCCAGAAATTTTCCTGCTCTATGCCAGGTTCATTCCACACTGGCTGAGATCATCTCTGCTATGTGTGGAGTCCCCACCCTCGTAAACAAATGTTCCATTATCATTCTGGAGGCAAAACAATTCATGCACAAAGGAATTTCCAGGTAGTCTACCTGGTTTTTCTGCCTTTCGACAGGGTACTTGGTACTATCACATATTATGAAGCATGACTATAAAGCATTACAACACATTTATATAAACCAGGCACATAAGTTAGTTTTATTATGATATGATCTAGCTGTTATTATGATGTGGGGATGTGGGGCAATGGAAGGAGCACTAGCTTTGGGATCAAAGGACCTGGGTTCAAATCCCAAGTCTGCTATTTACTCCTTACTATCTTTGTGGCTTTGGGCAATGCTGCCCAGGGTCTCAGTTTCCTTAGCTGCAAAATGTAGAAGTTGAATTCTGTCACCTCTGAGGCCCTTTCTAGTTCTAAGTCTATGATCCTTTTCATTTTCAGATTTTTTTTATCTGTAGCTTTAAGCAGCAATGAAGAAAGAACACCATTTTTAGCAGGCTGGTGGAGGGGAAAGAGCTCTGGACTCTGAATTATTATTGCCTAGGTTTGAATTCCATTCCCTCATTTCCTAGCTGGGCCAATTTGGGAAAGTCACTTTCATTCCCTGAGCCTCATTTTCCACATCTATAAAATAAAAGACTTGGACTAAATGTGGTCCTAGGTCCCTTCCAAGTCTTATATTCAATTCTTCTATATTTGCACAGATGGGTTAGGGCATATTGGCTGGTTACCATTCCTTCAGCTTAGATTCTTGTCTCAGTTTCACTACAGAAGAGGGCTTGGTGACAGATAAAAATAGCAACTGTTAGAGGGGCAATAGAAGGACAGGCACACTAATACACTGTTCATAGGGATGTGTCTTGGTCCGGGCACTATGGAAAATGATTTGGAACTATTCCCCCCAATTCACTAAAACTGTGCATAGTTTTTGAGCCATTGATTCTGCTACTGTACATCTACTCCAAAGAAGTCCAAGACAAAGGGAAAGAGCTCATTTGTACAAAAACACTTGCAACACCACTTTTTGTTGTAGTAAAGAATCATAAAATAAGTCTGTTCCCATCATTTGGTGAATGGATGAACTAATAGTGGTTAAGAAATGCCTGATAGGATGGATTCAGAGAAAACTGGGAGGGTTTGTATGAACTGATGCAGAGTGAAATGAGCAGAATTAGTTGACCTCAACTCAATTTATATGATGACCTCAATAATATAAAGGAAAACAACTTTGAAAAAGCTCCAGGGTTCTGATCAATGCAGTGACCATTCATTAATTTGGAGGACTGATGGTGAAGCTTCCTTCTCTTCTCTCTTTTCCACTTGGGAGAGAAGTAACAGATTAGAGGTAGGGAACGAAACATACAATTTCAGATGTGGCCCATGTGTTCATTTGATTTGCTTGACTATTCTTATTTATTACAAGGGAGGGCTTCTATTTGAGGGGGGTAAAGGAGTTAGTGTACAGTGACGAAGATAAAAAAGAAGAGTTTTAATAAAATACTTGGAAAAAAACAAAGAAGAAAACCAAAAAAAGTCCAGAAGAGGCCCCAAAACAGGGTGACTTTGTTACTAGCATATTAAATTTAATATAAATTGAAAAAAACTAGCTGCACATAGTAGAAGTTTAAGGTGCTCCTTTTTTGTCCTTTGAATAGTGACATGTTGATATTTTAAGTTCTTGATAAAAAAGAAAAAAACATTGAAAAAATAAAACTTAATAGACTTGAAGAGGAGGGTCATATTTCCCCACATTTCCTAACTCCCTCAATCTAAAAGCTAAGACAGTATTTGCAGAATACTTTGGCCTCATGTGTAGAAGACTCTGATTTGTAGAATATGCTCAACAGACTATTTAGAATGTCATGGTCAACACTGACTCAAGATAGCTAACAAGCCAATATTTCCAGTATTGAACAAGAGTAAGGAATGCATACATAAAGTAGTTAGATATTTACTTGTATGTAAGCCTTGAAAATCTTTCAATTTGAAGATGGTGGAGAGAAGCCCGGAAGTTGCCTGAGCTCTTCCGAGCTTTCCTCAAAACAACATTAAATCAAGCCTCTAAACAGATTCTGAACCTGAAGAACTAACAAAAACACAGAGAAACACATTCTTCCAACTTGAGATAATTTAGAAGACTTCAGGAAAGGTCCATCTCACTTGGGCAAAAGGGGAGTGCAGCACAACTCAGCATAGTGCAGTGTGGAGGGGGTCTGACTGGAGGCTTTTGGTCACAGCAAAGACCAGCAACTGAGGCCACTTGGTCCTGGCTCAGTAGGCTGGTGGCACAGCAGGCTAGTTGGGAGAACTGCCAACCCCGGGTGAGAGGGTAAACAGCTAGAGAACCACCCACAGGACAGGCACAACTATGCCAAGCAATATCAGCACAGGGAGCAGGTCTGCAAGCCACAGAGGCCTCAGAGCAGAAAGCCAGTGACCAGGCTTCTATCCACCAGCACAAGAACCTTGCAACAGTGGCTTTAGCAATAATAGAAGAAAAAGAAATTAAAGGAATTAGAATAGGCAAGGAGGAAAAAAAAAAACCTATTACTCTTTGCAGATGATATGATGATATACTTAGAGAATCCTAGAGAATCAACTGAAAAACTACTTGAAACAATTAACAACTTTAGCAAAGTTGCAGGATATAAAATAAATCCACATAAATCTTCAGCATTTTTATGCATGACCAACAAAGCTCAGCAGCAAGAGATAGAGAAATTCCATTTAAGGTAACTATAGAGGGGCAGCTAGGTGGCGCAGTGGATAGAGCACTGGCCCTGGATTCAGAAGGACCTGAGTTCAAATCCAACCTCAGACACTTGACACTAGCCATGTGACCCTGGGCAAGTCGCTTAACCCCAATTGCCTCACCAAAAAAAACTAAAATTAAATAAAAAAAAAATAAAGTAACTGTAGACAATATAAAATACTTGGGAGTTTACTTGCTAAGACAAATTCAGGAACTCTATGAACACAATTACAAAACACTTTTCACACAAATAAAATCAGATCTAAATAATTGGAAAAATATCAATTGCTCATGGATAGGCCCAGCTAATGTAACAAAATGACAATTCTACCTAAAATAATTTACTTATTCAGTGCTGTAACAATCAGACTACCAAAAAATTATTTTATAGAGCTAGAAAAAATAATAACAAAATTCATCTGGAAGAACAAAAGGTCAAGAACTTTTTTTTTTTTTTTTTTAGTGAGGCAATTGGGGTTAAGTGACTTGCCCAGGGTCACACAGCTAGTAAGTGTTAAGTGTCTGAGGCCGGATTTGAACTCAGGTACTCCTGACTCCAGGGCCGGTGCTCTATCCACTACGCCACCTAGTCACCCAAAAGGTCAAGAATATTAAGGGAACTAATGAAAAAAATGCACAGGTTGTCTAGCCATACCAAATTTGAAGGTATATTATAAAGCAGCAGTCATCAAAACTATTTGGTACTGGCTAAGAAATAGAGTGGTGGATCAATGGAATAGGTTAGGCACAGGAGACACAGTAGTAAATGACTATAGTAATCTACTGTTTGATAAACCCAAAGACTCCAGCTTCTGGGATAGGAACTCAGTAGCTGATTAAAAACTGTTGGGAAAACTGGAAGATAGTATGGAAGAAACTAGGTATAGAACAACATCTTACACTTTAAACTAAAATAAGGTCAAAATGGGTACATAATTTAGACATAAAAGGTGATACCATAGGTAAATTAGGAGAGGAAGGAATAGTTTACCTCTCAGATCTATGGAGAGAAGAACAATTTATGACCAAACAAGAGATAGAGAATATTATGAAATGCAAAATGGATGATTTGGATTACATCAAATTAAAAAGGTTTTGTAGAAACAGAAACAATGCAGCCAAAATTAGAAGCAAAGCAAAAAACTAGGAAATAATTTTTACAGACAGGGTTTCCGATAAAGGCCTCATTTCTAAAATATATAGGGAACTAAATCAAATTTATAAGAATTCAAGTCATTCCCCAGTTGAGAAATGGTCAAAGGATATGAACAGGCAGTTTTCAGATGAAGAAATCAAAGCTATCTATTGCCATATGAAAAAATGCTCTAAATCACTATTGATTAGAGAAATGCAAATTAAAGCAAGGTATCACCTCACACCTATCAGACTGGCTAATATGACAAAAAGGAAAATAATAAATGTTGGAGAAGCTGTGGAAAAATTGGAACACTGATGCATTGTTGGCAGAGTTGTGAACTGATCCAATCATTCTTGAGAGAAATTTGGAACTATGCCCCAAAAGCTATAGTACCGTGTATACCCTTTGATGCAGTAATGTCATTACTAGGTTTGTATCCCAAAGGGAACATAAAAAAGGGAAAAGGACCCACATGTACAAAAAATATTTATAGCATCTCTCTTTGTGGTGGCAAAGAATTTGAAATTGAGGGGGATGCCCATCAATTGGGGAATGGCTGAACAAGTTGTAGTATATGAATGTAATGGAATACTATTGTGCTGTAAGAAATGATGAGCAGGCAGATTTCAGAAAAACCTGTAAAGACATAAGCCGACTGATGATGAGTGAAGTGAGCAGAACCAGGAGAACATTGTACATAGTAATGGCAACATTATGTGATGATCAACTGTGATAGACTTGGCTCTTCTCAGCAGTACAATGACTCAAGACAATTCCAAAGAATCCATGATGGAAAATTCTCCACATCCAGAAAAAAAGAACTGTGGATTCTGAATGCAGATTGAACCATACTGTTTCTACTTTTTTGTTTTTTTCCCCTCTTTTTTGAGGTTTTTCCCTTTTGTTCTGATTATTCTTTCACAACATGACTAATGCAGAAATGTATTTAATGTGACTATGTGTTTGTAGACTATATCAGGTTGCTTTCTGTCTTGGGGAGAGGGGAGGGAAGAGATGGACAGAGAAAAATTTGAAACTAAAAATCTTATGAAAACAAATGTTGAAAACTATTTTTACATGTAACTGGAAAATAATAAGATACTTTTATGATTAAAAAAAGAAAAAGAAAAAATCTTTCAATTTAACCCAGGTACTTCACTGTCACCAATTATAGGAAAGGGTGGACACCTGATTATTGAACCTTGACATTTGTTTTACTCTCTGGCTGGGCCCCTTATTTTTGGGCTATTGATGTTCTTGCCTATTTTACATATGAAATATTTATAGAGGAACAGGTAATGTGGTCCAGTAAGTTATGTAGTAGGTTACTTCTCTTGATTGGCCATTAATTGTCTGAGGGAACTAGGGCAAATCACTTAACTCTGACAATTCCTTGAGTGTAAAATAGGGCTAAAGAGTTCCAATGTGGCTCACAGGGCTCTCTCTGCTGTAGAATTGCCAACCAACTAGATTGTAAAGTATGTGGTAAATATAAGCTTTTAATTGTCATATGTAACAAGGCACCCCAAGTCAGATAGGTGTGCACAGACACAGTGAATCATCCTGGAGGTTTGTATTGGTAGCCTGTAAGACTAAGCATGCTTTAGCAATCTCCCTTTAGGTGATAAAAGCAGTTTCCTTGATGCTTGAGCTATTAGACTCATTTGTCTTGGTTTCTTTAATCTGAACCTGGTGCTTTTGTATATACTTATATGTGTAGGTGTTATTTTCTCCAATAAAAGGTAAACTCCTTAAAGTCAGGGATGATTTCATTTCTGTTTTTGTATTCCTAGTACCTAGTATGGGTGCCTGGGTCATAGTAGGTACTTAATCAATATTTATTGATTGTTGACTGAGTCAGACCCCTTCATTTCTCATATGTCTGCAAAATTCCTTTGTTCTTTTGTTTTACTCTTACCCTATCTGCTTTGCACTTGAGAATGAAAGAAAAGAACAGGGGACCAGGCACTCTTCTTTGATTAGCTTGATTGGCTTAAATCAAATGGGTTCCATAAAAGAATACTAAAAAGTTCCTTGGAAAATTACTTCAGATTCTAAGTACCCTGCAATTTTATCAGCCCTCTGGAGATTGTTGGATTATATTTCCTCTTTTAGGTCATGTAAACTCCTTTCATGGGTCATAGATGAAATGGGTGTCAAATAGTCTTATTGGATGAAATGGATGCTAAATGGTCTCATTGGATGGGTAGTCACTGACATCCAAAGTATCCTTTCAGGGGGCAGCTAGGGGGCAAAGTGGATAAAGCACCAGCCCTGGATTCAGGAGTACTTGAGTTCAAATCTGGCCTCAGACACTTGATACTTACTAGCTGTGTGACCCTGGGCATGTCACTTAACCCCAATTGCCTCACCAAAAAACCCCCAAACAAACAAAAAAACCATTACTTATGTACAAGTTGTCATGTTCATGTATGAGTTAAAGGGTCTGATCAGTGAAGAGATTGTTAGAATTAGGCAAGCCCAAGATCCACATTCCCATTTGAATGGGGAAGGTTTTGTGGAGGAAGTGAGATTCTTATAACATTTTGTACTTTGATGAAATATCTTCTAGTCAACAATGCAGTGAAATCAATAAAAAAGGGGAAAGATTACTGGCTAAAAATAAAATTGTCAATACAAAGCCTTTGAATCACTTCAAAATAATAGAGAGGTATCAAATATCTTTAGCTTGGAAAACCGCTTTTATTTTTTAACCTTTTCCTTCCAAACCTTGGCTTTCAAAGACAAATGGCCGTTTGTGCATTCTCTTTTTTTTTGTTGTTGTTTTTACTTCATTCCATCAAATTATCTTCTTACCTTGTTATTCCATAGGTGAATCCACTCCTTCCTTTTAGTCCTTTGGCTTAAGTTTAAATTCCAGTTCCAAAACAAAAATGCATAATTAGTGGTGACTCCTAAAAGCAATGGGGAACAGGAATGTAGATTCTATTACCCTTAGGTTCTACTTTCATTGGCTTGTGCACCTCCCCTCCTATTGGAAAAGTCTTACTTTTTCTTTTTTTGTTTTGTTTTGTTTTTTGGTGAGGCAATTGGGGTTAAGTGACTTGCCTAGGGTCACACAGCTAGTAATTGTTAAGTGTCTGAGGCTGGATTTGAACTCAGGTCCTTCTGAATCCAGGGCCGGTGCTTTATCCACTGCGCCACCTAGCTGCCCCAGTCTTACTTTTTCTTAGAGCAGGAGTTATTAACCTTTCTGTGTCACAGAGCCCTTTGGCAGTTTGATAAGTCCTTCTCAAAATGATGTTTTTAAATGCATAAATTAAAATGCATAGAATAACAAGGAAATCAAGTATAATGAAATCAAGTTAACAAAATATATATATTTTAAAACAAATTCATGGATTCTAGGATAAGAACCCCTGTTATTGTTGTTGTCCTTTGTTCTTGAAGGGGGACTAAATAAAAATCAGGGAATTCTCTGAAATTTCATGATTTTAAGAAGTTTATACCACAAAAGGAAACAATGTGCCAATTTAATTTACCTTTGATGGCATGTGCAATTTTCATGCAATGGACTTAAAAATTATTCCAAATATAACTAACATAAATATATGTGTGTGTGTGTGTGTACACATATGTGACATAACTTATTAATTTTTAAAAACCTATAAGGAATTAAAAATATTTTTATCAGTTTTACTTCTCACTGCTTAGTTACTTCATTACATAGTTATATGGTTTTTCTCTTTTCGTTGTTGTTCAGTTGTATCTGACTCTTTTGATCCCATTTGGGGTTTCCTTGGAAAAGATACTGGAGTGGTTCACCATTTTCTTCTTTGGCTGCTGTTATGTTTTGTTTTGTTTTGTTTTTACCGGGAAATAAGGGTTAAGTAACTTGCCCAGGGTCACACAGCTTATAAGTGTCAAGTGTCCGAGGCAAGATTTGAACTCAGGTCCTCCTGAATCCAGGGCTGGTGCTCTATCCACTGTGCCACCTAGCTGCCCCTAGAATGAACATTCATGGTGGGAGGGGGTGGGGGCAGCACTGTGCCACCTAGTTGCCTGCCATTTTTTTCTATAGCTCATTTTACGATGAGTAAATTGAGGCAAACAGGGTTAAGTGACCTGCCCAGGTCACCCAGCTAATAAGTGTCTGAGGACAGATTTGAACTCAGGAAGGTGAGTATTCCTGATTTCAGGTTTGGCATTCTAGCCACTGTGCCATCTTGTTGCCCCCTTTTTGCTTCAAGGGTCTTCCTTCAGTAGTATGTTTATTATTGTTTTGTGGCTTGTTCCTCTCTGCTGGTTAAGTTGTTGTCATCTCCGTTTTAGATTCACAAAAGCCAGTGATGGGAATAGCACCACCTCCATTGTGCTGCTTTGATACCCCTGCTTTCAGAACACTTATTAAAAGGACTCTGCTAACCCTTAACAATCAATGGGCAAACTGTCCCTGCTGTTTCATTACTTTGAATATTTCAGTGGAATGTAATCAAGTAATAGGAAATACAAAGATGGCTAACATCCAATTCTGTTGTTGAAGATGGCTACTTCATTCTTGTGGCTAGATGCCAGCCCTTGAATTCATTTCAGAACTCTGCTTTCCTTATCATGGGAATACTTGGTGTTTATTAGCACCAGTGCCCTCTACTGGATGGAATCTGACTATCCCCAATATGTAACCTGTCCAAGAAAGTGGCTTCAGGGAATCAGACAGGTCTAATTTGGGTGACTAAAAATAAGCAAAGACCTTTTAAATGAACATCTTTGCTTTCAGAACAAGGCAGGAAATGTGAAAATCATCAACTTGAAGCATCACTGCCCCTTGTGGTGGTGATGTTATTTTGATGTTTCCTGTATTGCAATTATTGAAATAATATAGGAATTGGTTTTGACACTAGTATTCCTCATATCAAAAGACACTATTTGATCCATGGTCAGGCCACTGAGTTTTATGTTTCATCCCAAAGGTAGAGCTCAAAACTGAGTCTGATTCTTCATAGGAAAAAAACCTCAATAATTATGACCCATCCATATTATCTTTCTATCCAGCCAAAATGTTCTGATCCTGTTTCACTTAAAACACCCAATAAGATCAAAGATGTAGGGAAGGACAGAAGCAATTCTAGCAGAAGTACATTATAACTATGAATTTAACTTCTTCCCTTTGAGTTGTGATTCTATGAATTATAAAAAAGCACTTTTAGGATTAAATGTATTTGAGACTCATTTCCTCTCCAAAAGAGCAAAACGAAATCTTTTTAAAGTGAGAAAAACAGAATTAAAAAGGACTACTTTCAAATGACAGAGCTTTAAATATCTTTATTCAAACATGAATCAGCATAAAGATGTCACATTACAGTCCATTTGAGAGAGAAGGACAAAATAGATGAAAATACTTCTTTTCCTTTTTTAAAAAAAATATCTCTGAATGGGGGGAAAAAAGAAAACTTCAAGATTCAGGCTCTGCCACAAGATTCTTTTTCTTGTCTATAATTCTGAAACGTACCTGTCAAATTGGTTCCGCTTCAGTATTTGAATAGAAATGCCCACTCTCTCTGAGTAGCTGTTTCCTGAATGGAACAGAGTGACTCAAGCATTCATCACAAATGATAGCTCTGAATAGGGTTATTAGAAAATGAGGAAAGAAACCTGTTTCTGCAAGGCACCTGAGATTTTGGCTTTATCATTTGAGTTGAGAGAGTAGGTGAGAAGCTTGGTGAGAAGCTGGGATTTGTTCAGAGGCTTAGAGTGATGGTGAAATCAAAAGAATTCTGATTAATATAATCCTTGTTAAATACAACCATACTTATAAAAGACTTCTTTTGTGAATTGTCCAAAGTACTTTATAGTCTTCTTTTCTTTATTTCCTCTGAGATAAGTAGGCAGGGGACATGAGGCCAAAAGTAGTTCATTGTAACTTAATCCAAGACCCACTGGACAGCATCTACACTTATAATTCAATTCATCAATGGATCTTTGATCTCCTCAATGTGGATATGCCATCTATTGGTGCCAATTCAATATCATCCAAACCTCATCCTGTGGGATTTTTTATTGGGGGGGGGCAATGAAGGAAAAGTGACTCGCCCAGGGTCACACAGCTAGTAAGTGTCAAGTGTCTGAGGTTGGATTTGAACTCAGGTCCTCCTGAATCTAGGGCTAGTGCTTTATCTGTGGGATTCTTATACATGTTTTCCTTTACAGCATTTATAGAAGATTCACCCAATATGTGAGAGTCCTTTATTTCATGGGTACCAGTGTAACATTTGACTATCCATCTATCGTCACCTGTGATCACTACATGTAGCACCAAGTGTCCACTGAGGGCTGAGCACAATATTAGGCTGATGTCAGTTGTTTTTTAGAAATGCATATGTTCATGTTTCCTTCAAAGAAATGTGAGTACCTTGAGGTCAAGGACCAGGTAATTTTTAGCTTTGCATCCACTGAACTGAGCACCATGCTTGGCATATAGAGTGCACTTAACTAAATCCTTGTTGATCAATTGATTGATGACTAGTCCACTTCCTTCTAGGATAATAAATACATTTCTTTAATGATGTGCTTCATGCCAATTACCGTGCACAGGCCATTGTTGAAATAAGCTGTTACTAACTTAAAACCCATTGTTGATCTTTCCATTTGCATTCGGGTCACCTATAACCTGCATTCTTAAAAAATGTTGGCATTACATAGTTCTCAACTTGATAGCATCACTAGGAAAATACTGTTGTTAAAAGGAAGGATCTTTGTGCTTGGGAGCAATTTGGATACTTACTAGCACAGTTTTCTCAAATTTTCCCAAATACAATCCAGCCCATTCTTTTCCTCCATGCTGTTATTGGCAAAATTCATCATTCTTCTGTAGTGTCTGTCATGTGTGTGTGTGTGTGTGTGTGTATAGGTATATACATAAATGCACTAATTCAATGGAGGGACCTTTCAATTGCATGTTATAGTCTGAATAATAGGTACATGAAATCCATTTAGTTTTTCCTGTTACCCTGATCTTTTTGAGGAAATCAATATTATATCATCCACAAATAAGGGCATCTAGAGAACTGCATCATCTTTTGGGAATCCTGATTTCATTTGGACCCTGCACAGGGCATCATCCCTCATAGTGGTCAGCATGTCTGGTGAGCATAGCTGTACCTGTTTTATGCCTTGCTTAACTTTAATGATCAGAAGGTCAGTGGACATCATTGTGTCTGTGGTTTCATCTCTATGGTTTCGTTTATCAAGGAATCCTGTATAATGCTAACAGGTACATGAATAACTTCTTACACCTTCCACATGTGGAATACTCTGTTATCCAACTTCATTAACTAACTTACACAACACCCCTTCTTCTGTGTCTGTTTTTGCACTAGCTATCCCCCCATGTGCCAGGAATCCTTACCTCTATCTCTTAGAATCTCTAGATTCATTCAAAGTTCAATTCAAAGACCATCTCCCATATGAATTCTTTCCCAATTCCCCAGGCTGTCAGCACTTCCTCCCCTCAAAAAAAAATTGAACCTTGTGTAATCTTTATCGTCTCCAGGGATCCTTATCTCAACTCTTTCCCACTGATTAGAGGCACTGATAAATTGGGTGAACCATGGCAAAGCTAGCTACTTCTTAAGGTTTTGGGGATGTCTTACTTTAATGCTATTGTGAGAACCTCCTATTTTGTTGTGTTCTCAGCAATATGAATCAATAGTGATTAACATTTCAGTATTATTTAACCAATTAACATTAATTTTCATGAAGGGAAATTACTGAGTAGATATAGCAAGAATTATAAGCACTTCCCCCAACACCTAGGAGCATAGTCTCCCCAACAACACCCTGACCCTGGGGAGAGTGGATTTAAAGTAGTTTCTAGAAAGCAATTGTCCTATGAAGTTCACTTCCAAATTTAGTCTAGCCTATGGATGAGTGAGTCTCTATCAGTGCTTCTTGGCTTTCTTTGATCTACTTCTAGGCTGGATCAAGCAGACCCCTTGGGTTTGGGCTCCTCTCTGGGTCCAACTGCCTCCAAAGTCTGCCCTAGTCTCCAGCTCTCCAACCTCTCCAGTGGTTCTCAATCTGGAAATTCTGAAGCTCACGAGGTCATGGTATAGTTGCATACTCTTTCACCTAAGAGCAGGAAACAACAAATACAAAGAGACATGTAATGGGGGTTCTGGTGCATGCACAGAGAGAGAGCCTTGGACAGCTTCTCTCTCCACAAAGGAAGATTGGAAAGCATACTTCTAATGATGACATGGAAGGGAACTACCTTAGAGATTCTGTGCACAGACAGACATTCTATACCACGGAGTGAATGGCGGGAGGGGAGGGGGCTCAGCTAGGCGGTGCAGTGATAGGCCTGGAGTCAGGAAGACTCTGTGACCCAGGGCAAGTCACTTCACCCTGTTTGCCTCAGTTTCCTCATCTGTAAAATGAGATGGAGAAGGACATGGGTAAGCCACTCCAGTATCTTTGCCAAGAAAACTCCAAATGGGGTCACCAAGAGTAGGACATGACTGAAAATGACTGAACAACAAACAAGACATTCAAAAGGCCTTAGCTGGCTTCTGCCATCTGGCTTGCTTCTGTCTCTTTGCATTAGTCCTCTTGGTGCAGCTAGGTGGCAGAGTGTGCAAAGTGCTGAGCCTGGTGTCAGGCAGACTGGAGTTCAAATCCAGCTTCAGATACTTACTAGTTGTATGACCTTGGGAGAGTCACTTAGCCTTTGTCTGTCTCAGTTTCCTCACTTTTAAAATAGGGATAATAATAGCAACTTCCTCGCAGGGTTGTTCTGAGAATCCGATGAGATAATATTTGTAAAGTACTTAGCACAGTGTCCGGCACTTGGTGGGCATTTAGTAAATGGATTATATAAATGGATTGTTGTTGTTCAGTTGTGAATGCCTCTTTGTGACCTCATTTGAGTTTTCTTGGCAAAGATACCAGAGTTAAGTGACTTGCCCAGGATAATACAGCTATTAAGTATCTGAGGCTGGATTTGAAGTCAGAAACAGGAGTCTTCCTGACTCCAGGCCTGGCACTCTATCCACTGTGCCACCTGGCTGCCCACTCAAGATCATATGATAATAGAACTTAGAGACCAACTAGTCTAATTTCCTCATTTTCCAGATGAGGAAACAGGTTTAGGAGGATTAAATGACTTATCACATAGGTAGTAAGGGGTAGAAACACTATCTGAACCCTGACCAATGACTCCAGCCCCAACACTCTTTCCAATGTATAAGAGATACTTTAGGGCATAAACCTTGTGCTATCTGATATCCATTTAATATAGTACTTACTTTAATGTTGAATGAATGAATAGATGAATTTATTTGAACTGTTCAGAGACATTTTAAAAATGCCTGGTTTCTTGGCCATTTTCTGAATAATAATTAAAGTCACTGATTAAGAGATATATGACTGCTCTAATTTAAACTAACATAACAACTTCAGAATATTCTTTTACATTTACATTCAGGATATTCTTTTACAAATGCACATATGGGTAATTTATCTTATATGAAAAAAACCCCATCATATCAGTATGATTCATATCCACAGGGAGGGGGAGAAGAAACCTTATCAAGAGTGGAAGGAAAGGCTCTCTCTTGGCATAAAGGTATCTCATAACACATTCAGTCCCTGAAATTTAAAAATTTATCAGTTTATTTTTAGACATAATTAAAGTGCTCAGATATTGACTTCAGAAGAAACTTAAGGTAAAAGGAGGCCTTTTCTCTAAATTTCTCTCTAAGGAATAGCCCCGGAATTCAGGTCAATTAACAAACATTCCCTTTTCTCTGTATACCAAACCAGGAAATGCTGACATCTGCCTTGTCGAGATTGGCAGTGTCCTGCCTTCTAGAAAAGTCAGGTGCTGCACAGTATTTCCTTTTCCCATAATTCCTATTCTGGTAGGAAATGCTTTAGCCTCTTGGGAAACATTTTTTTAATGTTTTATTTATGATCTTAAAAAATATCACTGGCACTTTCTAATAGGTCCCCCTATCACATACACACATATACAAAAGAATCATCCTTTGTAACAAAACATAATGAAGCAAACCAAATATACACATTTTCCATGTTTGTCACCATGTGTCTCTTCTACACCTATGCTCCTAGAAGCTGCAGAAAAATTGGAACACTAATGCATTGTTGGTGGAGCTGTGAACTGATCCAACCATTCTGGAGAGCAGTTTGGAACTATGCCCAAAGGGCTATAAAGCTTTGCATACCCTTTGACCCAGCAATACCACTATTAGGTCTTTTTTCCCAAAGAGATCATAAAAAGGGAAAAGGACCCACATGTACAAAAATATTTATATCTGCTCTTTTGTGGTGGCAAGGAATTGGAAATTGAGGGGTTGCCCATCAATTGGGGAATGGCTGAACAAGTTGTGGTATATGAATGTAATGGAATACTATTTTGCTGTAAGAAACAATAAGTAGGCAGATTTCAGAGAAACCTGGAAGGACTTGCATGAACTGATACTGAGTGAAGTGAGCAGAACCAGGAGAACATTGTACATAGTATCAACAACATTGTATGTTGATCAACTGTGATAAACTTGACCCTTCTCAGCAATACAATGGTCCAAGATAGTTCCAAAGGACTCATGATGAAAAATGCTCTCCAAATCCAGAAGAAAAAAAAAGAACTGTTGAATCTAGTTGCAGATCAAACCATACTATTTCTATTGTTGTTGTTTTTCTTTTTTGAGGTTTTCCCTTTTTGCTCTGATTGTAACCACACCTGGCAGGCCCTTAAGGAGGTATTGTTCTCAGAAGCTAAGGACTTTGAATTCACCTTGAGACCACCTTCAAGTCCAGTGAACCAATGGATTTGGATGATGCTAACCAATCAACTTGAAGCAGTGTGTAAGGACCGCCTCTGCTCCAGACCTATAAAATGCTTCCACACTCAGTTTGAAGAGAGTTCGTGGTTGAAGCAGGCTCTTGGCAGAGGACTTGAGGAAGAACCAGACCAGGCTGGAACTCTAGGCTAGATAGGACTTTTCTTAACTCCATGTGTTCTTTTTTTCTAATACCTGGTATGCTTTAATAAATGCTTGATGCCCAAAGACTGGTACTAAAGCTTCTAATTTAAGATGACCCCTATTTAGATTTTAAACATCACAGAGGAAAGGTTGGTTAACACAGCAGATGGAGTGTAGGTCAGTTTGGCTAGATCCCAGCTTCTTAAACTGTGGGTTACAACTCCATATGGGGACATGTAACTGAATGTGGGGGTCATGAAATACTTGGCAACAGTAAAAGGTTACACATACCTATTTTATATACTTATGTACCTGGGGGGTCGCGTAAAAGTTTCTCAGGCAAAAAGGGGTTGCAAATGGAAAAAGTTTAAGAAGCCCTGGGCCAAAGTACTGAATATGTGGAAGGGAGTCCTGTGAAGTAAGGCTGGAAATGTAGAGTGGTGGGAGGATGTAGAAGGCTTTGAATGACAGGTGCAAGTTTTGGAATTTGATTTCCTAGGCGATAGAGAACCTGTGAAGAGTTTTGAGCTGAGGAGAGACATGGTCAACTTTGTGCATTGAGCTATCCTTAAATTGTCTGGTGAAATGGACACTGGGGATCGAGGAGGCATCCTTCACCCTTCCCCTTTCCCTGCTCACTTCCTTGACCCTCATATTCCTGTATAAATGCTTTGCAAGCCATGCCCTTTTGTTGTTACCCTTGTTGGCGATTTGCATTTACCCATCAGTAATTGGGTAGGGATAGGGATAGGGATAGATAGGGACTAGACAGTGACTGGCCCTTCCCTAATTCCCTTTGCGGAGATGCCAGTGAATTAGGATTGGTTTCCCCTTTCCATAAAGGGATGCAATCACTATGAAGGAATGAACTCTCCTGATGCAGAGGTGGTAAGTGACTCTTGCTTCCCCACTCTATAAACTAGGAAGAATGATGAGAGCTGGGCATAGCCTGGGTTTGCCAAGACAAGGGTGACTTCTTGAAGGACTAGAGTTGAACCCTTTTCTTCCCCTTGTTTTGAAGACCATCATTCCCAACTTCTCTCCTCCTACCCTCCCACCTTTGCATCCTTTGCCCTGAAACCCTTCTTTCTTGCCTGTGCCCCTGTTTTTTGGGGGCCCCAGTCATAAATATACCGTTTCACCTTCAGGCTCACTTTGTGTGAATTAAAATGAACCTAATAAAGGTACAGTTGATAGAGTGCCCAGCCTGGGGACAGGAAAACTTGAGTTCAAATCTGTCTTCAGACACTTATTCACTGAGTGACCCTGGGCAAGTCACTCAATCCTGTTTGCTTCAGTTTCTTCAACTGTAAAAATGAGCTGGAGATGGAAATGGCAAACCACTCCTGTATCTTTGCCAAGAAAACCCCAAATTGGGTGACAGAGAGCTGGAATAATACTAGAGGCCTATTTCTTTAAACATTTCCTGGACTGTCTGATTTTCTTGGGCAAATGTGCCCATATTCTAAGACTACTGTACCAGACTGGGGCCTCCTGTGTAATCTGTCATCATTGTGAAGGATATATTATAGAGGAAAAGGAATGAAGGTAGGAAGACGAGTTAGGATGAGTCATTACATTATGGGGAAAGATCAATGCAGTGAAGAGCAGGGATCTAGGTGCTGTTAGATTGCTGGTTTTCTGAGAGTAGGAATTGCCTTTTGTCTTTCTTTGTATCTCTAGCAATGCTTTTTGATTTGATAACTTAGGTCATAGAGAGGGGGAAGAGCAAACTTAATAAAGAATATTTATATCACTTTCTACATCACTCTACAATTTTCAAAATGCTTTACATATATTATCTCATTTGTTCCACCCAACAATCCTGTTGAGGTAGGTGCTATTTTTATTATCTGTTATTTAATGGATGAGGAAACTGAAGCAAACAGGTTAAGTGACTTGCTCAGGGTCACACAACTAGTAAATGTCAAAGGCATGAATTGAACTCAAATCTTCCTGACTTAAATACTAGCACTTTATCCACTGTACTATCACTTTGTCACCTTAAATGAGAGGGAGAGAGGTTGGGAGATGGGGGTTTAGAGAGAATGGACTTTTAGAGTTCAGGATCTTAGAGGTAATACAGTTCAATGTGATGATGAGGTTTATCATAATTATAATCATTAGTCCCTAACATAAAGTTGGATTCATTTCCAGTTACTCAGTTTCTTTTTTTCGTCTTTTTTCCCCCATAAAAGTATTTTACTATTTTCCAGTTACATGTAGACATAGTTTGCATCATTTGTTTTCATAAGATTTCTAGTTTCAATTTTTTCTCCCTCCCTCCTCTCCCTCCCCCCTCCCCAACACAGATAGCAATCCGATATAGGTTATATATGTACAATCACATTAAACATATTTCTGCATTAGACATGCTGTGCAAGAAGAATCAGAGCAAAAAAGAAAAAAAAAAAACAAAGATAGTATGGTTCAATCTGCATCTGCATTCCATAGTTCTTTTTTTTTCCTGGATTTAGAGAGCATTTTCCATCATGAGTCCTTTGGAACTATCTTGGACCATCATATTGCTGAGAAGAGTCAGGTTTATCCCAGTTGATCAGTACGCAATATTGTTGATACTGTGTACAATGTTCTCCTGGTTCTGTTCACTTCACTCAGCATCAGTTCATGTAAGTCCTTCCAGGTTTCTCTGAACTCCTCCTGTTCATCGTTTCTTACAGCACAATAGTATTCCATTACATTCATATACCACAACTTGTTTAGCCATTCCCCAATTGATGGGCATCCCCTCAATTTCCAATTCCTTGCCACCACAAAAGGAGCAGCTATAAATATTTTTGTACATGTGGGTCCTTTTTCCCTTTTTATGATCTCTTTGGGAAAAAGACCCAGTAGTGGTATTGCTACCCAGTTGTTTCTTGTTGTTGTTTTCATATCAGGCATAACAAAACATGTAACATATTTTTCTTTGGAAAGTTATGTTTTCCTTAAAGTGGCATAGAACATTATTAATCCCATCTTATTTTTCTGTAGCTGCTTATTTTTATGAATCTGGTGTCTAGAAAATACAGTTTTGCACAACCTTGTTTTCTGTTCAAGAACAGTGTTGTCTCCTCACTTCTTTACCTCCTTCATGGTTTCCCCACATAGCAGGGTAGAATCTGGATAGTTTCTGTTCCCAAGGTCTTACTGAATGGGACAATGTCTTAAGTCTTCTTCCCTTTTGGGGAGGGGGTGGGGACAATTGGGATTGAGTGACTTGCCCAGGGTCACCTAACTAGTAAGTGTCTGAGGTGAGATTTGAACTCAGATTCTCCTGACTCCAGAGCTGGTACTCTATATACTGTGTCACCTAGCTGCCCCCATGGCCTTAAGTCTTCTAAAGAGAAATTCACCTCTACCGTTGCCATTTTTCATAGTGATGGCAGCTAAGTGCACAGTGGATAGAGTACCAGGTCTGGAATCAGAAAGACTACTTGAGTTCAAATCTGGCCTCAGACACTTACTAGCTGTATGTCCCAGGGAAAGTTACTTAACCCTGTTTGCCTCATTTTCCTCATCTGTAAAATGAGCCCAGAGAAGGAAATGGAAAACCACTTCAGTATCTTTCTCAAGAAAACTTCAACTGGGGTCACGAAGAGTTAGACACGACTTAAAACAAGTAAACAACAATAAAGAATAAACTTCCTCTGGCTTTGCTTTTTTGATGTAAATATCAGAGCCTGACAAGGGTTTATGATCCACTTGAGCATGTAAGTCTGATTCAGAAGTGTAAAATCTAAAGGCCCGGTTCACTAGGCAACTTAAATAAATCCTGCTTCCCCTCTAAGTGCCCACTTAACTTCTCTATACCGCGGTTTTTCTATTGGAGAAGTAGAAACAATGAGACCTGCTGCTCTGTATTTCCTCAGGATGTGAGACAAGGAACAAGATAGTCTATCTCTGGGAAAGCACACTCTGTTATTAGAAGAAAAGGTGCTTGATAATCCAAGGCACAGTTCATTCATGCCACAAATATAGGACATCTATTAGGATAATAATTATCATGATGATGATGTAATATTAAAAGCATAAGAAATGACAAACAGGATAACTTCAAAAAAGCTTGGAAAGACATGTATGAAATGATGTATTAGGAAGTAAGCAGATCCAAGAGAACACTGTCCACGGAGACAGCAATATTGTTCGATGAAGAACTGTGAATGAATTTACTATCCTTAACAATACAATGATCCAAGACAATCCCAAAGGACTAATGATGAAGCATACTACCCATTTCCAAAGAAAGAACTGATATTGATGAAACAGACTGAAGCATGCTATTTTTCACATTCTTTCATTAAGTGACAAATATGGTGATGTTTTACATGATCATGTATATATAACCCATATCAGATTGTTTGCTGCCTCAGGAAGGGGGGAGGAGAGGCAGGGATAGAGGGATAGAGATTGGAACAGAAAAATATAAATAAAAACATTTAACCTGAAAAAAAGGAAAAAAAGAGAGAAAGTACAGAAAGTTTCCAACACTTTGGCTGAACCCATTCAATGGTGGACTTATGGTGAGACATAGACAAATGTCACACAGGATGGCCAGGCATGGATGGAACAGCTAAATTAAAGAGATACAAATCCAAAAAAAAAAAAAAAAAGAAGAAAGAAAGAAAGAAAGAAAGAAAGAAAAGCATAGAAGATGGAACAGAGAAAGGATCTTGAGATGGCACAAGTGCTGTGGAAAGTATAATTGATCTGAAGTCAGATGACCTTGGTTCAAATCCTGACCATCACCTCTTATCTGTGTGACCTCAGGTAAGTCACTTAACACATATTCTGGAACAATTTTCCCAGTACCTGCTCTGACTTGGCTCTCATGTCCAGTCAGTTGCCAAATCATGTTGTTTCTACCATGACAACATCTTTTGCTTCTGTTCTCTCTTTGCTATTTACCCAGACATCAATTTCTCTCAGGTCCTCATCACCTGGTCTGTTGTAATACCTTACTAATCAGCCTTCCAACCTCAAGACTATGCACTATCCACTGAGCTGCCAAAATGACTTTCCAAAAGCACAGTAACTCCTTATTCAGTCATTTCTCATTTGTGTATGCCCCTTCTTGACCCCATTTAGTGTTTTCTTAGCAGAGATACTGGATGGCCATTTCCTACTCCAACTTATTTTACAGATGAGGAACTGAGGCAAACAAGGTGAAGTGATTTGCCTAGGGTCGTACAGAGAGTAAGTGTCTGAGGTCAGAATTGAACTCAGGTCTTCCTGATTCTAGGACTTATTCTAGGCTTTATCCACTGTGCCTACAGAGCTGCCTTAGCTCCTTATTACCTTGAAGATCAAATACAAACTCTTCTGTTTGGTATTTAAAGACCTTCACAACCTGTCTTCAACCCACCTGGTCCAGTCTTATTATGTTATTGTTAAGTCATTTTTCAGTCATGTTCGATTCTCCATGACCCCATTTGGGGTTTTCTTAGCAAAGGTACTAGAGCAGTTTGCCATTTCCTTCTCCAGATCATTTTACAGATGAGGAAACTGAGGCAAACAGGTGAAGTGACCTGCCCAGGGTCACCCAATTAATAAGTATCTGAGGCCAGATTTGAACTCAGAAAGAGGAGTCTCCTTGCCCTCAGGACCACCACTCTAACCACCATGTCACCTATTACTTTCTGTCCTACACTCCGTAATCTAGTCAAAATGACCCTTATACTGTTTCTCACATTTGACATACCTAGTGTTTGTACTACCAGTCTTCCATGCTGGGAATGCATTCCTTCTTCACCTCTGACCTATACCATCCATTCTCTTTAAGATTCAGCTCAAGCATGACTTTCTATATGATTCTTCTAGCTCCTAGTGCCCTTTCTCTCCAAATTACCTTGTATTCATTTTGTAAAAATTTTTATGTCTATGCTGTCTCTCTCTACAGAATGTAAACACCTTGAGGCACAGGAATATTTCATCTTTATGGCCCCAGTGACTAGCACTGTGCTTAACACACAGTAGATGATTACTAAATGTTTGTTGATAGATTGATGGATCCTTGGAAGGTAATTAATTACACGTCAATGAGAATACAGATCCATTTAAATATTCGGGGAATTGACCTGCTTGGTTTAAAAAGCTACAAATTTAATTGAATCCCCAAATTAATGAAACAAGTCTCAGAAGTATAAGATGTATTTGAAAAAAAGATATTAGAAGATATGAAAAATACATTGCAAAGATCTTAGTAGAGTTCTAGACTCAAATATGAAAAAATGCAAATTTTTAACTATCAAGTATTTATTTGGCAGATGCTACCAAAACAAATAAAAATCCTCTAAAACCTTTAGCCCCACTCCCTCCAAATAACATTTTCTCCACACAGAGGTTCACTGGATATCTTCTGGAAAAGTACAATAAAGAAATTAGGCATTTTTCTTCACTTTTTTTTTGGCTGGGAAATGAGGGTTAAGTGACTTGCCCAGGGTCACACAGCTAGTGTCAAGTGTTTGAAGCCAAATTAGAACTCAGGTCCTCCTGAATCCAGGGCCAGTGCTTTATCCACTGTGCCACCTAGCTGCCTCCTAGGCATTTTTCTTTTACAAAAAGACATATTCCAAATTTGCTAAACTTTTTTTTGTGTGTGTGCGTGTATGATAAGTGACTCTCAGTAGTACTCTAACTGCAGATAGGAAAAAAAAATAAACACATGATCCATTCCTTCCAGGTAAAGGACATTATGGATGAATAATACTGCATCAACTTTTGAATTTGATTGATGTATTAATTAGTGGTATAACCTGCTTTTTTCTCCCCTTTCTTTTTAAAAAGTTGTTATAAGGGAGTAGCTCTCTGAATGGAGGGAGGGAAAGAATATATTGGGAAATGAGGATGAATTAAAAAGAAAAATTAATAATTTTATAGTCACCACCTCTGCAAGGAAGGGTCTTTTTGTTTTTCTTATTTTGGGATCAAACTTGGTCATTATAATTCTGTGGGTTTCAGTTTTGATTTTATTTTAATTATTGTTTTTCCCATTTACACCATTATAGTAATTGTCAATATTATTTTCTTGTTTCTGCTTACTTCATTTTGCATCAATTCATGTAAGTTTTTCTATGCCTCCCTGAATTCTTCATAGTCACTGTTTCTTATGGTTCATTTTTTTCCCAGAGAACACAACGTTCATTGTACCATGATCTGTTTAGCCATTCCTTCCCCAATTGTTGAGCATCTATTTAGTCTCCAGGTCTTTGCTACTACAAAAAATGCTACTAAAAATATCATGGTGTTTATTGAACCTTTCTTCCTATTGTTGAGCTGTCTTGGATATGTGAGATGTCAGTGAGTATGGACACTTTAGTCATTGCATCATTACTAAGCAATACCCCAAATAGAACAAGGAAATAAGGAAAGGACACATACATACAAAAATATTTCTAACATCTTTTTTTTTTTTAACAAAGGACTAGAAACAAAGTGAATGCCCATCAGTTGGGGAGTGGCAAAGTATGGCATATGAATGGAATAGAACATAGTGATATAAAAATGACAAGAGGGATAGAGTCCAGAAACCTTGGGAAGACTTGTATGAACTGATGCAGAGTAAAGTGAGAAGAACCTGGAAATGAATTTTCGTGATGCCCACAAAAATATAAAGGAAAACAACTCTGAAAGACTTGGGAACTTTGATCAATACTATTATGACCCTAGGAGAGTGATAATGAATCATGGTTCCCACCTGGCAAGCAATAGACCAGAGGTGGAGAATAATGCAATCAACTGATGGATCTGTTTTTCTCAACTATAACTGCTATAAGACAAGATCTTTATTTTTGGGGTGGGGACAGGGAAAGAGTTGTGAAAGATGGTGTGATGTGAAGTTAGTGGCTGAGATGAATAAACAGAGAAAGAAAAAGTGTCAAGAAAACATTTTAAAAATACACAAAAGAAAGCAGAACCAAGTTCAGAATTGGACAGAGACAAAAAAGGCAGTACTGGTGCTGAGACATTAAGTTTAACATACATACTTTTTGTGAATAGAGGGCTGTTCTACACATGTCCATGGAGATGTCATTGTGTGGCTCAAAGGGAGGCAGAATAGACATCTCTAGCCTCTGTTTCTCTGCTCCATTCTCTAAGGATGACTCTGTTTCCTGCTAGGAGGGGAACAGGAGGTTGCCAAAAGTCCTTGGTTATTTCTTTTTTTTCTTTCTTTCTTTTTTCTTTTTTTTTGGTGAGGCAATTGGGGTTAAGTGACTTGCCCAGGGTCACACAGCTAGTAAGTGTTAACTGTCTGAGGTCGGATTTGAACTCAGGTCCTCCTGACTCCAGGGCCAGTGCTCTATCCACTGCGATACCTAGCTGCCCCAGTCCTTGGTTATTTCACCAAAGCTTAGTTAACTCACTAAAGTTATTTCACCAAAGCTCCCTCATTACCTCAACAAAGCTATATGTAGAAGAAATCCATGCTTTCCTATTTAAAAAAAAAAAAAAAAACCTGATATCTTCCAGTAAGTGAATGAGTAATTTTTGGTCAGATAGTGGCTTAGCTTCAGACTCTAGGGTTTCATTTATGTATTTAATTGTTCTGTGCATTTAATAAATCCTGTTTGGTATTCTATGAATATTTTATTTTGCTAAAATATAGTGTAGAACCAAGACTTTCCGAGAATATGGCCTTTAAGATATAGAGTGGTTTTAATTTTTAAAATGTTGATGCAATAATATAGAAAATAACAGTTTTCATGCTTGTGTATTCATGTATTCATGGCCAGAGAAAATTAGAAAGTCTATTTTGGATCCAAAGTTACTTGAATGACCTGGTTTCTAAATTCATAAAGATTCTCTGACTCTCCACTGAGAAAGAAATGGATGACTATTTGGAACATTTCCCTGTTGATTTACCAACATATGCATTTTTATCTCATGACTAACTCTCTCATATTCTTGTGCAAAAAAAAAATGAGTTTTTAAAAATCATTTGCTCTTGGTTGGCTCCAGAAGACGGAAATCATAACTGTATCTGCCCCTGGAGAATGGAAACAAAACTTTCCAAGATAACTCTGAATTAAAGACAAACAAGGATTATAAAGGAGCAAATATTTTTTGGTCATCTCACCAGAACTTTTTAGTTACTCACCAAAGTTCCCCTATTTAGCCCACTTCTGCTTAGTATCTTTGTTATTTCACCAAAGTTCCTTAGTTACCTCCCTAAAGCTCTTTCATTACCTCATCAAGGCCCTTTAGTTACATCACTAATTGCCTCAATAAGATTCCATACATAACTGACTCAAACTCCTTCAATGCCTTATTAAGGTATCTTAGTTAATACGCCAAACTTCTATAATTATGGCTGTCCTTTCACTCAACATGTGAGAAAGGTTTCTGGATTTTCATGGAAGTTTTGTTTTTGGATAAAAAAGAAACAGCATTTAAAAAAAAGCAGAGTTTTCTAAGCAATCACATTAAAAAAAATAGCCCAGAGTGTTCCAGCAAAACAACACAATGGCTCCTCTTTCTAAGACAACTGTGGCACCTGTTGCTACCTGGTTACTTTCACTCCCTTTCCTGACCTTCAAAAGTTCTACTTGTGTGAAAAAGGAGTTTATAGAAGGTACAGGGGAAGATGTCCAGGAAAGAATCAGTTTTGACCCAGCCACAGTCAGGGTTAGAAATGGAGATTAGTGATGCTCGGGGTAAGGCACGTTTCTGGGGGTACTAGAAGGTGGTTTATAGATGCATTATGTAAGTATCAGAGGGAATGAATACTAAAGGAAATGAAAGTACACAATATTCTATATCAAAGAAAACAGTCTCTTTCAGTTGGCTTCTGCCTCTACTAATCTAACACATGACTGAATGGGTTTAAAAATCTATTACATCGGGGCAGCTAGGTGGCACAGTGGATAGAGCACTGGCCCTGAAATCAGGAGTACCTGAGTTCAAATCCGACCTCAGACACTTAACACTTACTAGCTGTGTGACCATGGGCAAGTCACTTAACCCCAATTGCCTCACTAAAAAAAAAAAAAAATCTATTACATCAGGAGAACCTGAGTTCAAATCCAGCCTCAGACACTTGACACTTACTAGCTGTGTGACCCTGGGCAAGTCACTTAACCCCAATTGCCTCAACAACAACAAAATCTATTTTGATGACTAATGCTCTAAATATTTGACTGAGTACAATGGTTGAACTGATGTTTGTCCTAATTTTACATTACTTACTTGCGACAATAGGTTCTGTTGGGTTCAACAGATGAATACTTCAAAGATCTGCAATTTCATCAGCAAAGATATATTTTCCACTAACACATGCTACAACCCTCAACATGAGTTGCTGAGGACAAGCATTTTCATCACGGATTGTTCAGTCTTCCCCTGCCGTGCCTCTTTGGGAAGAGATAGTTAGGTTGGTCATTGAGCATTCCTTTGAAGAGGTGCAATGGGACATGCTGAAAGGTGTGCTGGATTTGAATTCAGACAGCCTGAGATAAAATCATGGCTCTGTGGGGCAGCTAGATGGCGCAGCGGATAGAGCACCGGCCCTGGAGTCAGGAGTACCTGAGTTCAAATCCGGCCTCAGACACTTAACACTTACTAGCTGTGTGACCCTGGGCAAGTCACTTGGCCCCAACTACCTCACTAAAAAACAAAAAAACAAAACAAAACAAAAAAAAATCATGGCTCTGCCAATTATTACCTCCTGTGTGACTCTCTGGGACTCAGTTTGTTCCTACTAAAATGAGGAGGGTTGGACTGGATGATTTCTAAGGTCCCTTCTAGCTTTAAATCTGTGGTCTTTTTTTTTTGTTGTTGTTGTTCGTTTTTGGTGGGGCAATGAGGGTTAAGTGACTTCCCTAGGGTCACACAGCTAGTAAGTGTCAAGTGTCTGAGACCTAATTTGAACTCAGGTCCTCCTGAATCCAGGGCTGGTGCTTTATCCACTGCGCCATCTAGCTGCTCCCTAAATCTGTGATCTAATGGTTCATTTCTCCATCACAAGGAGAGATCAGAGCAAGATGTTTATGGAGGACAGTACAAAAATATAATAATAATTATTATAGCTAACATTTTTATCATGCCTACTGTGTTCTAGGAACTGTGCTAAGCACTTTTCTTTCTTTCTTTCTTTCTCTTTCTTTCTTTCTTTCTTTCTTTCTTTCTTTCTTTCTTTCTTTCTTTCTTTCTTTCTTTCTTTCTTTCTTTGTGAGGCAATTGGGATTAAGTTACTTGCCCAGGGTTACACAGCTAGTAAAGGTCAGGTGTCTGAGGCTGGGTTTGAACTCATGTCCTCCTGACTCCAGGGTCGGTGCTCTATCCACTGAGCCACCTAGCTGCTCTGTTAAGCACTTTTCAAATATTATCTCATTTGATCCTCATGACAATCCTGTGAATTAGATACTGTTATTATCTATTATCCCCATTTTACAGATGAAGAAGCTGAAGCAAACAGAGGTCAAGAGATTTGTCCAGAGTCACATAGCTAGTACAAGTATCTGAGGTCACATTTGAACTTGGATCTTCCTGGCTTCAGACTTAGTTTTCAATCCATTCTGTTACCTAGATGCAAATTCAGATATCCTTGGATTTACTGCGAAACTAAATAGGGAAGCCTTACTCAGATGAACTGATTTAACCATCAGACTCCCTTCTCTAGAAAGATACATGTTCCTGTAAATTATACTTACTTCTACTTTGTTCTTTTTAATGCTGTTGTTGTTGTTGTTTAGGTAAAGTGACTTTTCCATGTCTAAAAACTGTCTGAAATGGCGTGAACTCAGCAGTTTCTATGAATTCAATTCCTGTGGTGAAAAACCACACAGTTATTTTGAAAGTGTAATGACTAATGAGTATTTGGCCTAAAACACTTTGTTGACCATTGAACTCTGAGTTTCTTTTTGCAAATAGGATTACAAGTCTTTGAGACACTGAATCTTCTACATCTCTTTTCTTTTTAATACTGTCCGATTTCTTTTCTTTTCCTCTTTTTAAGTACTGCTTTTTTTCAAAATGGAGTATTTATATTTGTAAGGCACTAGATATAATAGAAAATAAATGTCAGAAGCCATGAGTTTCTGCTTTCTTTTCATACAGGCCCCCTCTCCCTCTGAAGGCAGTTATGATGAACTCTATCGAGAACATTGACTTTGAAGTCAGAATTTTTGAGTTCAAATCACACCTTTCCATTGTATAACTTTATGTAAGTCTCGGCCTTCTTGGACTCCACTACATGGCTTCTCTTCTAACTAAAGACCTACCCACAGTCTTTTTTTTTTTTTGGCGGGGGGTATTTTATTTTATTTTTTGCTTTACTATTCCTGTTTTTTTGTTGTTTTTTATTTTGTTTTCCCATTTTTTGAGTATGTCAAAGAAAGGGTTATAGGCTCTTAAAGTTGGACTAGGCCTCAGAAGGTAATTCATGGCATCACAGAAGCACAAATTGAGAACTATAAAGGACTTTTGAGGTCACAGAATACAATTCCTTCATTTTCTGTTTGAACTGAGGTTAAGGGGCTTCCTCAAGACTATACCAGGGGGGCAGCTAGGTGGCGCAGTGGATAAAGCACCAGCCCTGGATTCAGGAGGACCTGAGTTCAAATCAGGTCTCAGACACTTGATACTTACTAGCTGTGTGATCCTGGGCAAGTCACTTAACCCTCATTGCCCCACCAAAAAAAAAAAAAAAGACTACATGGGACTTTGGTATTAAGTGGGAAGGCCAGGAATCCATTCCCTGTTTCCAGTTAGGACAGAGTTGTGTAAGCTTCCACAGTCTCCCTTGGTAATATGTTCTAATATAAATTTGATATACTTCCCGATATATTTTAGAAATGAGGCCTTCATCAGAAGTACTGGCTTTAAAAATTGTTTCCCAGCTTTCTGCCTCCCTTCTAATTTTGGATGCATTGCTTCTGTTTGTACAAATCCTTTTTAATTTAATGTAATCAAAATCATCCATTTTGCATTTTGTAATATTCTCTATCTCTTATTTGGTCATAAACTGTTCTCCTTTCCGAAGATCAGAAAGGTAAACTATTCCTTTGTCTCCTAATTTACCTATGGTATGACCTTTTATGTCTAAATCATGTACCCATTTTGATCTTATTTTAGTATAAGATGTAAGATGTTGGTCTTTGCCTAGTTTCTGCCAGACTCTCTTCAAGTTTTCCCAGCAGTTTTTGTCAAATACTGAGTTCCTATCTCAGAAGTTGGAGTCTTTGGGTTTATCAAACAGTATATTACTAAAGTCTCACAACACTCTTAGGTAGAAAGGCCTTCCTAATATCAAAATCCCTCCTGTTTCACTTTATATTAGTCCCTCTTAGCCTATACTCTTAACTGCTACCCACAGAACCTATTTCTTCATAGACTTGATGTTCGTTACGAAGCCTCTGAAGCCAGCTATAAGCAATGTAAAAAATGATATAGCAAGGACTACAAATCTTTCTTTCCCCTGTGCAGCCAGGTGGCACTAGGCCTAGAGTCAGGAAGATCTGAGTTCAAATATGGCCTCAGACACTTACTAGCTGGGTGACCCTGGGCAAGTCACTTCACCCTGTTTGCCTCAGTTTCCTCATCTGTTAAATGAGCTGGAGAAGGATATGGCAAACCACTCCAGTATCTCTGCAAAGAAAACCCCAAATGAAGTTGTAAAGAGTTAGATGCAACTGAAATAAATGAATAACAATAATGCTTAAGGTTTTCAAAGTTCTTTTCATATGTTGTTTCCTAGGACACTCAAGATGACCTTGTAAGGTAAGTGCTGCTATTATCCCCATTTTACATATGAGGAAACTGAGACTATGAGATTAAATGACTTGCTTAAGGTCATGAATATGATTTGAACTCAGATCTTTCTGTAATACCAAGGGAATGAGTAATTTACCTTGCTTCTCAGAAATGTTTTAGGAAAAAGCTTTGGATAATTCAAATAACTCCACCCAGGTTACCCATAAGAAATGGGTGGGGACTGAGAGACGAGAGAATAGAGATTGGAATCTTTGAGTTTGTAGACTGAGCTCTCAGTAAGAAGCATGGGGTTACTTCTTTGGAAGAAGGTGTTTCTGCAGGTGGGAGACTTCTGGTGAGAGATAGTAAGTTGTGAGGACTTGAGTTCAAATCTTACCTCAGACACTTACTAGCTGTATGACTCTCAGCAAGCCAATTATTTTAAACACCTAAGGCCATCTCCAGCTGTCCTGATATATATCTTGCCATGGGACCCAGATGGTTCTGGAGGAGAGAGTGAGGTTGGTGACTTTGCACAGCCCTTGATCACTTAAATCCAATTTAGTGCAAATCATGACATCACCCTGATGTCATGGTCCTCTTTGAGAACAAAGGACGGAGCAGCTAGGTGGTACAGTGGATAGAGCACTGGCCCTGGAGTCAGGAGTACCTGAGTTCAAATCTGGCCTCAGACACTTAACACTTACTAGCTGTGTGACCCTGGGCAAGTCACTTAACCCCAATTGCCTCACTTAAACAAAAAAAAGAATACAAATGAGAACAAAGGACAAACAACTACAACAGTGGGAGTGTGAACTGCAGGTACACACTGAGGCTGTTACAGATCTCCAGAGGAGCTATGGAGGGAACCTCATGCTTCCTGCTGAGATCACTGGCTAGGACAATCCTGAAAGAGACAGAGACTAAATAGCTTCTGGCAATAGCTGTTGTCTGGTAGGTACTAGTATTTTCTAAGGGCTCTGATAAGCCCAGTTTGTGTTTGTTGATCTGTAAAATACACCTGTTCATTCTTTGATCCATGTGAACTGTGTGCTTGCAAGGTGAGCTGGTGACTAATGCACTGACAGGTGTCATACTGGAAGTCTCTGGATCACCTAAGTAGAGGCAACGAATCAGAGAGATTAGAAGCCCTTAAAGCATACTCAGGCCTTTTATTTCAAGTGAAAGCCTTTGTCACAAAGATTCCAATTAAAAAAACAAAAACAAAAACATTTTGGGGGCAGCTAGGTAGTGCAGTGGATAAAGCACCAGTCCTGGATTCAGGAGGACCTGAGTTCAAATCTGGCCTCAGCCACTTGACACTTACTAGCTGTGTAATTTAAGATTCTAAATGTGGGTTCTAATCTGTTCCCCCAGTTTTGGGGGAAACTGACTAAAATCACTGACAAAATGAGTTTAGGTTTTTAAGGGTTTATTGAAAGATAGAAAGAGAAAGATTGAGAACAGAATTCCAACAGCCTGGCATTCCTATCTTTCCTCAAATTTCCTGTGAAGTCCTCTGCCGCCACCACCACCATCAAGTCAGGAACCCCAAAAGAGACAGACCTCTCCGCGCAGGCCCTCCTTCCTCCTTCCTGTCCCCTCCCAGAAAATGGGAGGCTCCTCAAGTTGATTGGCTGGTAGAATGGTGGACAGTACCCATGCACAAATGTTACTTCCTGACGCCAAGGAAAAGCCACATGGCCTTGCCCTCTGAGGCATTCTCCTCATGGTGGAGCTTTCCTATAGTAAGTCTCCAGTAGGTGGCATAATTCCAATCATTACATAGCTGTGTGACCCTGGGCAAGTCACTTAACCCTCATTGCCCTGCAACCCCCCCCCCAAAAAAAAAACCAGGAAAAAACATTTTTATTTATAGTTTTGTGTTCCAATTTTTATCCCTCTTTCCCTCCTTCCCCTTCCCCCTCAGTGAGGCGGCAGACAATCAGATTTGGGTTATACATGTATGATTATGTAAAACATCACCATATTTTTCATTTTGTATGGGAAAACTTGATTAAAAGAAAAAAATGAAAGAAAGTGAAAAATAGCATTCTTCAGTTTGTTCCATCAATATCAGTTCTTTCTTTGGAGGTGGATAGTATGTTTCATCAATAGTCCTTTGAGATTGTCTTGAATCATTGCATTGCTAAGAATACTTATGTCATTCACAGTTCTTCATTGAACAATATTGTTGTCTCTGTGCACAATGTTCTCTTGGTTCTGCTCACTTCACTATACATCATTTCGTATATGTCTTTCCAGGCCTTTCTGAAGTCATACTGCTTGTCATCTCTTATAGCACAATAATATTCCATCACCATTATATACCACAGTTTGTTTAGCCATTCCTCAATTGATGGGCATTTCTTCAATTTCCAATTCTTAGCCACCACAAAAAGAGCTGCTATAAGTATTTTTGTACAAATAGGTCTTTTTCTCTCAATTTTAAAAAGAAAACTAAAACCAAATATTTTGCTTCAACCCTTTCCTTCTAAATCCTCTTCTAAAAAAAGTTAAAAAAATCAATTTCTTGGTATACTTTTCTCTTCTCACAAGTGAACTGTCCTTTATAACAAAGAAAAATTGTTAAGCATAATTTGCCAACAAAACAACTCAAAGCAACCATGTCTAAAAATATATACTATATTCCACACCCATAGCTTTCTTTTTTTCTTTTTCCTTTTGGTGGGGCAATGAGGGTTCAGTGACTTGCCCAGGGTCACACAGCTAGTAAGTATCAAGTGTCTGAGATCTAATTTGAACTCAGGTCCTTTTAATTCAAGGCCAGTGCTTTATCCACTGTGCCACCTAGCTGCCCCACACACCCATAGCTTTTTTTTTTTGCAGTGCAATGAGGGTTAAGTGACTTGCCCAGGGTCACACAGCTAGTAAGTGTCAAGTGTCTGAGGCTGGCTTTGAACTCAGGTCCTCCTGAATCCAGGGCCAGTGCTTTATCCACTGTGCCACCTAGCTGCCCCACACGCATAGCTTTTTACCTCACTACCATGAAGGAAGGCATAAGAGTTATGTTCTCTGTTCTTCTCTGGAAACAAAAATGCCCCCCTTCAATTAATCTCAAAGTTTGGTTTCCTTTAAATTTTTATTTAATTTTCATTTACATTAGTGTAGTCATTAAGTAGACTGATCTATTGGTCCTACCGTTTCCATTCTGTGTCAGTTCATACAAATCTTCACAAGTTTTTTCTGAATTCTCATGTTGTTTCTTGTGGCACAATAATATTCCATTAAGTTCATGTACTGTGATTTGTGTAGTCATTTCTTATTCGACAAAGTCTACTTTTATTTGTTCTCTTTTTTGTTAGCAAAAGAAGTGATGCTTCCAATATCTCATTATATATGGGACCATTTTTTTTTTTTTTACCATGGATCTCCTTAGAGTAGATGCTCAATAGTGTGTTCAATGGATCAAAAGCAGAATTTAATGAGTTTTCTTGCGAAGTTCTTAATTGTTTCCCAGAATAGTTGCCCCAATTAATAGTCCTATCAACAATATTTTAACATACTTATCTTTCCACATTTCCAACATTGACTGTTTCCTTCTTTATATTTTTTGCCAATCTGATGAGTGTGAGTCAAAATCTCAGTCTTACTTTTTGCCAAGAGTCCCCTCATTGCTAGTGCCATTTACAGTCAACACATCTTGTAGATTTATAGCTGTTTGATTATCATCTCCCTAGAATATGAGCTCCCAAAGGGCAGGGACCATTCCCCCTCCACACCCCCCCCCCACACTTTTTTGTTCCTCCAGCACTTAGTCAATTTCCTCAAGGCACATAATTACTTAATAAAGACTTCTTGACTGATCATAAAGCTTCTCTTATTCCAGAGAAATGACTATACCCTCCCCAGGCTTCAAAAAATATATTGTTTGCATTTCTTATCCAGAATGATTTTATATTATGCATATTTATTTGTCATATCCCCTTTCTGGAATGCATATAAGTTTCACCAGGGCAGGGACTATGTTTTAGTTAAACTGTGTATCTCACTCAGCCTAGCACAGTGTTCTGCATACATTGGGTATTTAATTAATGTTTCTTGAGTTGAACTGAATTCCCAGTATTCTTTCCCTTAGCACATGCTTTCCCATCCTTTTATTTTTTTTCTTTCTTTCTTTTTTTTTTTTTTAGTGAGGCAATTGGGGTTACGTGACTTGCCCAGGGTCACACAGCTAGCAAGTGTTAAGTGTCTGAGGCCAGATTTGAACTCAGGTACTCCTGACTCCAGGGCCAGTGCTCTATCCACTACGCCATCTAGCTGCCCCTCATCCTTTTCCTTAGTATAGCTTCTACCTTCTCTATCTTTTTGTCTTGAGTCACAAATTCCTTGATAGTTTTTCTTTTTCAATATTGCAGTGACTGGCAGGAGCAGAGATTTCTGTGCCATGCTATTATTGCCAGAGGCCAAAAGGCAGCAGACAGAAGAACAGGGTGGGAAGCTCCTGAGGATAGCAGCTGAGTTGCACAGTGTCAGAAAACCACAAGCAACTCGAGCTTCAACCCCCAAAGATGAAATTAACTTGTATTCCTTTAAATGAAGAGAAGATAAACCAGTTTGATGCAGAGTATCCACTCCTGGAGGGCAACTATCCAGCCTAATCCTTTCAAATGATACCCAGGGGTTGAAAGAGGACTCACTACCTTATTAACCCCAGAAATGCCAACCTGGCAGCTGAGGGTCGGATATAGCAGCTACTTAAATGCTTGGTGACTGACTAACTCTGGAGTGGGGTCAGGGAAGGGTGACTAGGATGGTGAGGGGGTTGGAGACTGAGAAATACAAGGATCATTTTTTAAATCATAAAAGTATTTTATTATTTTTCAGTTACATGTAAAAATAGTTTTCAACATTTGTTTTCATAAGATTTTTAGTTCAAATTTTTTCTTCCTCCCTCCATTCCCTCCCCTCTCTCCAAGACATAAAGCAATCTGATATAGGCTACATTTGTACAATCACATTAAACATATTTCTGCATTAGTCCTGTTGTGAGAGAAGAATCAGAACAAAAAGGAAAAACCTCAAAAAAGAAAAAAAAACAACAAAAAAGTGGAAATAGCATGGTTCAATCTGCATTCAAAATCCACAGATCTTTTTTCTGGATGTGGAGAACATTTTCCATCATGAGTTCTTTGGAATTGTCTTGGATCATTCCACTGCTGAGAAGAGCCAAGTCTCTCACAGTTGATTATCACACAATGTTGTCATTACTGTGTACAATGTTCTCCTGGTTCTGCTCAGCTCACTCAGCATCAGTTCATGTAAGTCCTTCCAGGTTTCTCTGAAATCCACCTGCACATCATTTCTTTCTTTTTAAAAAATTAATTAATTAATTAATTTTGGCGAGGCAGTTGGGGTTAAGTGACTTGCCCAGGGTCACAGAGCTAGTAACTGTCAAGTGTCTGTGGTCACATTTGAACTCAGGTCCTCCTGAATCCAGGGCTGGTGCTTTATCCACTGCGCCACCTAGCTGCCCCGCTGCATATCATTTCTTACAGCACAATAGTATTCTATTACATTCGTTTACCACAACTTGTTCAGTTATTCCCCAATTGATGAACATCCCTTGATTTCCAATTCTTTGCCAACACAAAGAGAGCTACTATAAATATTTTTGTACATGTGGGTCCTTTTCCCTTTTCTATGATCTCTTTGGGATACAGACCTAGTAGTGATATTACTGGGTCAGAGGGTATGCACAGTCCCATAGCCCTTTGGGCATAGTAAGGATCATTTTTAAGAACTGGGGCTGCTTAGCCTAGAAAAGACATAGGAGGGAAGGATACTTGTCTTCTAGTATTTGAAGGGATATCCTGTGGGAGAGAGTTCAGCTGCTGCTTGGCCACCAAGGACAGAACAAGGAGCCACAGTGACTGGATGGGTGTTGCAGAGAAGCAGATTTAGCATCAATTCAAGGAAAAACTAGTTAGAGCAGTCCCCAAATGGAATGGACAGTCTCAGAACACACTGAGTTCCCCATCCCTAGAAAGAGAGGCTGAACAGCCACTTTTTGGTAAAATTGGAGAAAGGATTCTTGGTCAGGTAAAGGTTGGACCAGAGCACACTATGGTTCTTTCCATTTCTGAGATTATATGGCTCTGTGACATGAGATCTATATTATTCTAGGTGTTTTCCAAATAGAGGAAAAAGGAGAGAGTCAGCTTCTTTCTGCTGGATGTCCGGCCAGTGGAAAGTACTTGGTAAAAGTTGAGTTTGATTTTTTAGTGTATAAGACATTCCTTAGATGCCATTCTATGTTCAGTTGTTTCTGTGATGTCCAACTCTTTTGACCCCGTTTGGGGTTTTCTTGGCAAAGATACTTGGAGTGCTTTGCTATTTCCTTCTATAGCTCACTTTACAGATGAAGAACTGAGGCAAACAGGGTTAAGTGACTTGCCCAGGGTCACACACACTAATAAGTGTCTGAGGCTAGATTTGAACTCAGGTCTTCCTGACTCCAAGCCTGGCACTCTATCCACTGTGACATTTAGCTGCCCTTAGGTACCATCATCCATTATCAAAACCCACTATGCACCTAGGGTTCCACAGGCATTACTGAGACTATATTTGGGACCTCTGGTGCATAGGTTATCCCTCTGTGAAGGCTTCAGTTCCTGGTAATAGTTGAATGAGTAATATTCCTGTTTAGAAATGGGTTATCATTTCCAGAATCCTGGAATCTACAATGCTGGGGTAGCTGCCACCAGATGGTGATGCTGCATTTTCTTTTCTTGCATTTCTTGTAATGCTTTTATGACTCTAAATTTCCCTTAGAAACAAAGGTCCATTTAAAAAAAATACCAACATTCTATCAGTTTTATTGTTTGCCTACAAAACACTGTAGTCTCTGAAGAATTAAACATGAGCATCACTTGGAGGACAACAGAGAGAGATTCATGGAGGATATTCCCAGGCGTCAGGCCACAAAGAATAGAGAATTGGGAAGAAGAACTGCAGTAAGGGATGATATTAAAGAACTGTTGGACCAAAAGAGATGGGCTGATTATGGGGTCGGTCATAGGTAAGGCTAACCAGAGGATGGCCTCAGTGCTCCATTGGTCCATTGGTCCATTGGTGAAGCATCCCAGTATGCTGAGTGGACCTTCTGTGGCAAACTTATAGAAGGACACGGATGAGAGTCCAACAGCATATAGTGGTATAGATAGGTTATTTTCTGCATCTGGGAAACTAGGAACTAGCTAAACTTGATCATTCTCTGCCACCTGAACATTTTTAAACATTTGCACTTTTGCTTAAGGCTCTTCTCTTTCCTTGGAATGCCTTTTCTTTCTGTTTTCACCTTGGAATTTTTATCAATCTTTTAAAACCCAGTTCAAATGCCATCTGCTCTGTGAGATCTTCTTTGATCTCTCCGACTGATAATGACCCTAGGGGCTCAGGTATCAGGGATCATAAGCTGAGTTTTACGGATACGGCTGAATTCTCTACGGGGGGAATAGGCTGCCCTCCCCCCGCCCCATGCAGTTGGACTTCATATGAGTGACCCACATGAAAGTCACCTATGGTGTTTAGGAAGTCTTTCCCAACCCCTCTGAATCCTAGGGCCCTCCCTCTTTTACTTATTTCCTATTTATCTTGTATATAGTTTGTTTATACATATTTGTTTGCTTTTATTTCCCCAATTGATTTTAAGCCCCTGGAAGGCAGAGATTTTTTTACTCTTTTTGTATCCGCACCAATTAGCATAGTGCCTGGCACATAGTAGGTGTTTAATAACTGTCTACTGACTGATTGGTGTAATAAAGGCAAAAGCTGGTGGGCCTTTTGAAATTCTAGGTCAGCTCATCCTCAATATCATTCTGTCCCTTCCCTAGCATTGGTCTCCCCCAAGCATCAGCCTCACCTCCTCCTTTGCTTCTTCCTCACCATTGGTGTTTGCCCTGTCAGAATTCAAATTTTATAGCTCTGGGGTGGGGTGTATGTGTGTATAGATATACACATATACAAAAAGTATATACAATACCCACATATATGTATATAAATATACACACATGCACATACTCACACATGTTTATATACATTTTCTGTATATACACACAAATACTATTTGTACATATACATATATGTACACACATGCTATCTGTGATATGATCTGTACACATACACAAACATACATGCACACACATTTGTCATGCTGTTTATATATACACATATACATGCATACAACATACCATTTGTACACACATATATACATATACTATTTATATATGCTTTTCTACTATTTGTTATATTATTTGTGTGTACACTTATAAATGCACATATGTGCATATACATTATTTGTTATACTATTTATGTACACATATATTTCAACTATACTGTTTATCTATACATATACTATTTATATACATATGCACATATATACCTATCTACTATTTGTTATATGTGACGGGTAAAACTAAATGTGTGTAGTCACCTTACCTGTCCGCTGTGTGGGGAAAGCTAGCTATGGCAATATTCTCACATATATTTGTATACATATATAGACATATGAATGCACACACATACACATATATTAACTACATAAAATATACATATACACACATACATATGTACTTGTATACCATTTGTATATCTACATAATACATATACACATATACCATATATACATATGCACTAATGCTATTTGCATATATACACATACATCTATTAATACACATATATACCTATCTACTATTTGTATACATATATACATAAAAAACACACATACATACATACTGTTTATTATACTATATATACACATAAAACCACATATAATTGGTTATACTATTTGTATATATATACATTTACTATTTATATACATATACACATATATACCTACCTGCTATTTCTTATACTATTTGTATGCATATAGACACATATACATGCACATATATGCTTATATACCCACCTACACATATGTACATATACATGAGTAAATCACAGAACCTCTCATAGCCTCTCTTAGAGGCAGTGTGGCACAGTGGGACACATGTTGGACCCAGAATCAAGAAGAATGAGATTCATATCCTGCCTTAGATATTTTCTGGTGGTGTAACCATGAGCAAACAAGTCTTTTCATCTCCAAGAGCCCCAGGCAACTCTCTGAGTCTGTAAGTTGTAGAAGAGCTGACAGTTTATATTAGTAAAGGGAGTTTACATACTGGGAGTTCCATGTGTATACACCCACATACACACATGTATGCATGCATGCATACATACATCAGGTCTGGACAAAAAAAAACTTAAATGGTGTTCATTTATTTGAATAATAGATCATGGAATCCTATGCATTCAGAGGCGGAAGGGGCCTTCAAGACAATTTAGGATGGTAGGAAGAAAAGAATATTATGTTTGGTATCAGAGGACCAGAGTCCTTTTCCAACTATGAGATCTTGGGAAAGTTACTTAACATCTCTGTTCCTCAGTTTCCTAATCTGTAAAATGAGAGGGTCCGATGAGACAGTCTCCAAAAGCCTCTTCTGACCCTAAGTCTATGATCCTGTCCAACCCTATCATTTCATAAAATGGATCTGAGGCTCACATCAGGTAAGGAATCTGCCCAAGTTCATACCATGAATTAGTGATGAAGCTGGAACCAGGTTTCAAGGCTGCTGTTTCCCAGTCTAATAACTTTTTTTAATGATGCTATGATGCCTCTTTGAATTTATGTACTATTTTTACCATAAATAATAAGAACAAAAATGATTCCCTTGGCTCAGATCCCTAAGTTGCTTAGGGGAAAATATGCCCTGGAGTAAATGGAATTTTAATGGTATGTTTCTATAGCATTATGTACTGTAAGGAAGACTGGATAAAGCATAAAAACACAGGCTGAGTCTTGCCCCTTCCACTTACGAGCCCTCTAACCTAATGCAAGTCATTTCATTTCCCAAGGCCTCAGTTTCCTTATCTGTAAAATGAAGGAGTTGCACAAAATGATCCCAAGGGTCCCTTTTGACTCCCAAAGTCTGATCCTTTTGTAATATTTCAAAGACAGTCCCTCAGGAGAAGAAGAAGTAAGGTAGACAGGCAAAGGAATACCAGATCCGGTTTCAACAACATCCTTCATCTTGGCCAGGAAAAATTCACCAAAGGTGAATTCATTTTAACTTTCCTCTCTAGGAGTCTTTGTAGTACAGGGGAATCACAGATGCTCTGTACTTAATGGACCGAAAAATCTTACGTCTTGCTTTGAGCCAAAGTTCACTTATGCATTTAAAATTTCTCTGCCTGCCTCCCCTATCCCCCTCTTTGAAGAAATCCTGGAGTGTGTGAGGGATAATTGAAACTCCCTCAGAGTAGGGATATCTCTGTTTGATGGGAAACAGAGGTTATAAAACATACACTTACCTTTCTTAGGAGAGACCAAGGAGTCTATGACCTTGGGAAAATATCTATTAAAATCATGATACTGATAAAGATTAGGAAAGAATGAGATTATTACTGTGTTGTGCCTTATTTTTGACCACAACATAATAACTGAGTGATAATAAGAATTGCTAACATTGATATGGCATTTTAAAGTTTGCAAAGTGTTCTACAAATATTATATCATTTTAGCCTCATAACAACCCTGGGAGGTAGGCGTTATTATTATCCTCATTTTATAGAGGAGGAAACTAAGACAAGACAGCAGTTAAGTGACTTGCCCAGTGTCATGCTGCTGGTTTCTGAGGTAACATTTGAACTCAGGTCTTCCTGAATCTCAGTTTTGTATCCTAGCTGGCAATCTCTAGTATATATAGGAATGATGAAACGCTAAAAAGAGAGATGAAAGATCAAGGGTTGAAATATTTTTCAGTTGTTTGAAGGACTTCCAAGGCAGTGGTGACCAACACTAATCCTTCTGCAAGATTTCCAAGGATTCCAGTCCTTCAGAAGGATTGGTGTTGGTCACCACTGTCATGAAGCACCTCTCTGAAAAATATTTCAAGTTTCACCTCTGCTCTTCCCTCCTTATAACTCAGAGCAAACCTTGTATATATCACTCATTCATTCAACAGTTACTTTTGTCATGGCTTATAGCATCCCTGGGTCTCCCTTTCTTCATCTGTAAAATGAGGTGGTTGGATCAGATGACCTCTGAGTTCCCTTGCAGCTCGAAATCAAAGTGCCTATGATATCTTATAAAACACTTCATTCATTGATTGATTCTTGGGACTCAGAGCTGCAAGCAAATTGTTGTATTCTTAGAGTTAGACATGCCATAGATTCTCTCAGTCAAGGTTCCCAAGGATGATTCAGAAGTAATTTCTATTATCACCTTAATACTATTGTGCCTTTAGAAAAAGAGAATACTGTACAACCTTCAAAATATTTCTTAGGCCAATTCCTATAAGTTTAAAGGATTTCACTGAAGTGAGTTTATTGGTTATTCAGCCACTGGCCCCCTGACCCCTTTTGGTCCCTCTTACTTCCTTCAAGTTTCAAGTTTCTTCTGCAAGAAAAAACCTACCAGTTCTGAATGTCTCCCCTCTGAGATTATCTTTCATTTACTCTGAATATATCTTGTATATGCCTAATAATTTTAAAATTTATTTTTAATTCAGAATTTAATGAACAACCAAAAAGACAATTTTCCATATACAAAATAGAATAGAGAAAAAAGGATTATATAGGAAACCATGAATACCTATTACATAGGTTTGCTTTAAAAAAGCTCTACAGTAAATTCAACATATTATATTCAAAGTTATCCTATCTGTGTTTCCATGTAACTAGTCATTTTCATATTGTTTCTCCCATTCGAAAGTGAGCCCCTGAAGGCAAGAAACGTTATGCATTTTCTTTGTATCCTCCAGGATTTAGCAATGCTAGGCCCATAGTAACAGTATTTTTGACTGACTGATAGATATAGGCCCTCCCTCTTGGCTAGTTCCTTCTTTCCTACCTTCTGCCTCATCGTGTTGGGGATTTTTAGTCCATTCTGAGTGTCCTCTCCCTGTCTTATGACACCATTATATCTCCCCATTTCCTGCCCCTCCCCTCCAACCCCAGGCAGCTCCAAAAGGTGTGATTATGCCAGACTAACCATTTACACCCTAATATATCAGGGCTCCTGTTTTCTTGATCACTTTGATACCTACGATTGGTCCTATTAGGTATATATTTGGGGTGGTGGTGGTCATGATGGTCAGGATGTGGCTGGGGGTGCTAATCAAGGACCTCTTGACTGGGTGGGAATAAAAGAGGGGAAGACTAGTAAGCATGGAAGAGAGCATCAAATCTGGGCTCAAATGGCCATCAGATCATAAGAAATTTGGGATGCTAAAGAGGTGGATCTAAGACTTTGGATCCAACCTTGGGATGCTGAAGAGTTTGGATCCAAGATCAAAGTTTTCTTTTTAACATGTATGTGAGTGATGTAAGTGACAAGGATGAAACTGTGAATGACATTAAGGTTAACCGTTGACAGTGATGTTAGTTATAGGGCATAGACTTAGAGATGGAAGGAATCTTAAAGACTGACTTCAATCTCTTATTTTTACAGAAGAGAAAACCAGGACAAATAGAAGAAATGAAATGATTTGTCTGGGATCACACAACTACTAAGTGTCTGAGATTAGATTTGAAGTCGGGTCTTTCTGATTCCAAGCTCGGCTCTCTATGCACTGCTCTATCTAGATACTGTAGAACTCACAAAGAGGAAAGAAAAAAAAATCTTGATTTGATTGTGTGAAAATATCAGTTCGAGTTATTTATGAGAACTGTTTACTATGCCTTGTGCAGAGTAGGCATTTAAAAATGTTTGTTGAAATGAATTGATTATATACATGGAAGGGCAGGCAGCCTAATGTATTGGAGAGAGCATTAGATCTGGATTTGGAAGATCTGGGTTGGAAACCTGGTTCTGTTGCTCACTGCCTGAGTGACCTATGGCAATTCAATTAATTAGCCTTCCTAGAGCTCAATTTCCTTATCCAAAAAAACAAAGGGTATGGGAGACCTTTGGAGTTCCCTTTCAACTCTTGATCCATGATCCTATCATACATATACATATATACACAGTTGTATGTATGTGTATATATGTACATATATAATTGTGTTATATGTTTTGTTTGAATACAATACTAAATTTTGTACTTGTCTGCTCACTCTTCTGTTTTCCATGTTCTGTTGTCTATGCAAGTCTTTTCAAGGCAACAAGTAGCCGATAGTCTGAAGACATTCAGTGGCCAAACAGAATACAGATTCTTTGAAAAGGAAAGAGAAAAAAAATAGTTCACATCTATATGGGGTTTATTCAGCAAAGCATAGTAGAAAAAGAGCAGGCCAGTAAGATCTGGGATCAAATCCCACCTTTGCCGTACATTGGCTGTTGTGACCCTGAGCAAACCACTCAGCATTCCAGACAACTTTCTAAGACTAGAGGAGACAGAAGAGGTGCAAGCCTGCAATGGTAGAGCATTCCCACCTCTGGGAATAGAAAGGAATTCCCGGGGCAGCTAGGTGGCTCAGTGGATAGAGCACCAGCCCTGGAGTCAGGAGTACCTGAGTTCAAATCCGGACTCAGACACTTAACACTTACTAGCTGTGTGACCCTGGGCAAGTCACTTAACCCCAATTGCCTCACTAAAAAAAAAAAAAAAAAAGAAAAAGGAATTCCCCCCTATCAATAAAAACACAGATCCAGTCCATATCACTGTTCTTGACAGTTTATAAGGTACTTTCATTGCAAAAAACTTTCCCAGGAGTAATGTTCTTAGAAAACAGCTTGAAGGGGCAGCTAGGTGGTGCAGTGGATAGAGCACCGGCCCTGGACTCAGGAGTACCTGAGTTCAAATCCGGCCTCAGACACTTAACACTTACTAGCTGTGTGACCCTGGGCAAGTCACTTAACCCCAATTGCCTCACTAAAAAAAAAAAAAAAGAAAACAGCTTGAAAGTAAAAAATGGAAATGTTGATACATTGAAACTATGGGGAAGGGGAGAGAAGAAAACCTGTAATCTTTCAACAGAAATTGCTGAAAACACACTTTTTTCTGCATACAATTCTTTATAACAAAACACTAATTCTGATAATATGTATTTTTTCCAACACAGTAACCATGAAACAACTCATAAAAATGTAATATACAAAACAAAATTGGTAACATGTGAACCATTTTTTCTCACTAGTAATTCCCTAGAATTTTGTAACCTTCTGTACTAACATTTCATTGAAAAACCCATTGGTTTCAGATAAGATTCACTTTTCATAACATATGAAATCTATAATACCATAAATATTGCACAGCAAATAAAATTCATAAAACAAAAACATCTTTGAACCTGACTCTTACCTCTGTCAGGTGGCAGTGTCAAGGTGTTATACTATATACTAAACTGCTATAAATCTCCACCTCGGCCACCCTCTGAAAACCAAGAGAGAGGTTGCTGGGACTTTAGTCACTACTGTTGAAAGATGCCAGACTGATGAGGTCCCAACATCACCTCAGACATTCTGTCCTTCACAGCTGGTGGATGGTATTGGAGATTGTAAAGAACACACCAGTTTGAAATAATGCATCAGAAAGCCTGCTTCCTGCATTATTTGAGACTATTAAAGGTCTCAGAGTATGGGAGCATAGCAATGAAGTTGCTAGTAGAGTGCCAGCCCTTCCACCAGCTTGAGCTCATGGTGCCTCCCACTTTTTTTTCCTACTGTACATAGCTGGGAATGTGTACAGTTTTAAAAGTGAAAATAAAGTTACCAATAAAATCACAAGAATTCTTGAAGCCAGGAAAGTTAAATCCTTGAATGTTGAATATTGACTATATTATTATCCATATTTGGCAGGAAAATTAAGGCTGAGAAAATTAAGTAATTTGCTGTAAGATCATTCAGCAAATGAGTGGTTGAGTTGGGACTCCAAAGAGGATTCCAATTCTGGTTCCTTTTCCCCCGAGGAGATCATGTTATTGCAGCTATTAACCAACTACTGAGAGAAGTTGCTTCTCAAGCTTGTAGATGTTCTATGTAAGTGAGCATCCTGCTTTTAGGGAATGTGTCTGATAAGATGAGGAAAGCTTAGCTGAGCATATCTGCTTTCCATTCTAGCATCACTGCTTATTTACTGTGTGAGTTAGCATTAATCTCTCTGCATTTCTATTTATTTGGCTGTAAATTATTTCTGGGGAGGGGCAGCTAGGTGGTGCAGTGGATAAAGCATTGGCCCTGGATTCAGGAGAACCTGAGTTCAAATCTGACCTCAGACACTTGACACTTACTAGCTGTGTGACCCTGGGCAAGTCACTTAACCCTCATTGCCCCACAAAAACAAACAAATAAAACAAAAAACAAACAAAAAATTTTTAAAAAAAATTATATCTGCTAAGCTCTAAGGAGAGGGCATTGTGTCCCATGTTTCCCTCATTACTGTTGTGGTACTTGGAATTACATTTTAAAAATACACTTAGTACTTGAATACCCTTTATTTTATTTTATTTTTGTTTTTAAAAATAAATTTTACTTATCCAGAATATTTGGATAATAAAATACATTAGATAATTGGCTAAGCTTGCTGAAAGATGGCAAATATGCATATCCTTAAGTATAATTAATAAATTAACATCTTACATGAAAATGAAAGAAAAATTGACATTCACTATTTTCCCATCTTAAATATTATTTGAGATTCTAAGTAAGAATTTTTGAAAAATCTCTGAAGGTCCTTTGGCAAAAAAAGGCACTGTATGAAAAAATCAAAGGATTGGTACAAAATGGATACAGTTAGTAATTCCTGGGATGGATTTCATAAAGAGATGGAGAGGAGAGTTTTCTCACCTAAAGAAACAATAGTAGTCAAGAAGGCTGGTTGTTGCTGGAAGAATGTAGACTGATAGCTCATAAGATTTAGGGTTGGAAGGGACCTTGAAGATCAGCTAGTATAATCCCACTTGCCCTATTATATCTGAAGCAAAGAGAGGTGAAGTCAAATAGACATTGAGAGCAGAGTTTTTCATTCAGGTCTTCTAAACCCAAACCAGTCCACCTTGCCCACAACCTGCCACATTTGAGATCCTTTGTTGCCACTGAGAGGGCTGTCAGATGCTACAATAGAGTGGCAGGTCTGGAACCAAGAAGATTCATCTTCCTGAGTTCAAATCCAGCCTCAGATACTTACTAGCTGGGTGACCCTGGGCAAATCATTTAACCTATTTGCCTTAGTTTCCTCATCTGTCAAATGAGCTGGAGAAGGAAATGGCAAACCATTCCAGTATCTTTGCCAGGAAAATCCCAAATGAGGTCACAAAAGTCAGACACAACTGAAAAACAACAATAACAAAAATAAGTGTTGCCAGTATTGTAGGTGTGGATTAAAAAAAAAATACTCTCTCCCTTCTTGCATCAGACAGCATTAGTAACCTCTATTTCTAGAGAAATAAAATTTGGAAATGCTTAGTGGTTGGGGAGCTAATGATTAGACTGAGAGAAAAGAAAGGCATGCTATCATTTCATTTGCTAGCCAGTAGAGAAGGTACCTATCATAGAAATTTATTAGACTTTTGCCATTACTCAAAGTTAGAAAAAAAAAATTCACCCCCCTTCAGCCCAGTGTGGCTCAAAGCATTGAAACACTTTAGTTCTTGAGCCCAAAGTGTCTGCTTTAGCTTCAATGACTTTAAAGGACTCCAGCCAACATCCCAAATCTACTCACTGGGTATCTTTGAAGTCTGTGTATTTGCCAGTAATTGGCTTCATGGGAAAAAATACTTCACATCTCAGTGGCTGAACTGTCAAGAGAGTAATTAGAGAGAGATTCTGCTGGCACACAGAGCCACTGATCTAACCTCCCTTCTTAGAACTTGGAAAAAACCATCATTTACCAAAGCAGATGACATTTTTGAACTTTGCAAACAGCTCTTCCAGGATTTCTCTTGTTGCCTTCATCCCAACCAACCCTTAGGATTCTATGTCAAGCTGAATAACCCTTACAAAGCCTCTTTCTAGGACACAGGGGAAATGAACAGAGGTATCAGAAGGGTGGTTAGTGAACTGAATGAACCCTTTGGCTATCTCGGATGCAACTAATATAAGATATAAAACTAAAGAACATGAGACCAAGGTGAATGAGGACTTGTTATAATGGGCCAAAATTCTTAATCATCCAAGAAAGTTTCTGGCACATGGCATATAAAAAGTGTAAATGGGTTCTATGTCTAATAATGCAACTATTGAGAAAAAAAGGTTCCTTGTTAGTCATGTTACATGGAGCAAATCTGGAGAATATCTGACTGAAGACTCAGAATCTAAGAGTTAGAACCACAGAATTAGAAGGGACTGCAAATAATACTAGCTATACCTGGATTCAGGAGGACCCGAGTTCAAATCTGGACCCAGACACTTGACACACTTACTAGCTGTGTGACCCTGGGCAAGTCACTTAACCCTCATTTCCCAGCAATAATTTTTTTAAAATAAAAAAATAATACTAGCTAGCCATGGGCAAGTCATTTAACCTATTTGCCTTAGTTTCCTCATCTGTCAAATGAGCTGGAGAAGGAAATGGCAAACAACTCCTGTTTGCCTCAGTTTCCTCATCTGCCAAATGAGCTGGAGAAGGAAATAGCAAACCACTGTAAAATCTTTACCAAGAAAACCCCAAATGGGGTCATGAAGAGTCAGACACAACTGAAACAACTAAACAACAGCAACAAATCTTTATATAGCACTCTAAGGTTTACAAAGTATTTATATGTCTGTCTGTCTATCTATCTATCTATATCCTCATCTATATCTTATTTAATCCATACAACAACCCTTTGAGGTAGGTGCTATGATTGTCTCCATTTTAAGAATGAGGAAACTCAGGATGAGAGCTTAAGTGACTTGCCAAGGGTCACATAGCTAGTAAGTGCTTGAGGCAGGATTTGAACTCAGATCTTCCTAACTCAAAGTCTAGCATTCTATCCACTGCACCATGCAGCTGCAAAGGACGGCTTGTCCAGTCTCTACCTTAACATACCTAACAAATGGTCATTACTGCCTTTGCTTGAAAAACTCCAGAGACAGGGAATTCACTCCCTCCCTAAAAGCAGCCTATTCCATTGTTCTAATTTTTTTTTTTTAGTGAGGCAATTGGGGTTAAGTGACTTGCCCAGGGTCACACAGCTAGTAAGTGTTAAGTGTCTGAGGCCGGATTTGAACTCAGGTCCGCCTGACTCCAGGGCCAGTGCTCTATCCACTGTGCCACCTAGCTGCCCCCCCCCCACTGTTCTAATTGTTAGGATACTGTTCTAATTGTTAGGATACTTTTCCTTATAGCCGAAATCTGTTTCTCTGCTGTCTAGGGCAAAGCAGAGAAAAATATTATCCCTCTCTCACATGTCAGTATTTCAAATACTTGAAGATGGCTCTCATATTCCCTCTGAGTCTTGTCAACCACATTCAAACTCTGGAGAGGAATAATACAATAGAAAATTTTTGTAATCTGGGACTGATGAGAGGCTACATGTCTACTTCCCTCAGCCTAGCTAGGTTAAGGAAGATTGTCATTACCAGGGTGGTTGTGATGAATTTTTCAGCAACAACCCTGGAGAGCTATCTACTAAAGTATAGAAAGGTGGTGATTGGCATTGGTGGAAGCAGGATCCACACAGACAGAATTGTGCGTCTTTGAAGTCTTGAAGGATGTGCATTTATTAATCTAGAATTCCATCTCTCCATGGCCAGGGCTTATGACAGTGGGACTGAGCATAGCAGTGCAGGGTCAGTTACTGAATGTCTGAATGTCGGTGTGTATCTGTGAGCGTGTGTTCATGAATATTTCTGACTTCATATTTTTTATTGCATTTTAATCTCTTTAAGGCCCCAGGACATGTAAATATTTTTGAATGAACATTCACATAATGAATCTCACATTATAACCTCTCTGCTTCCCTTCTTACTTTGCTGATGGAAGGCAGAAGGACAATGATAGGCAAATCCCAGGACCCCTGCACACCCATAGAAAACAAAAGGGCATTCGACCGTGGCATTTCATATGGGAAAATTTTCAGGGAGAGCAACATAAGACTGTAGTTCAACTTGGAACCCAGGATGCATGAACCCTGAAGGGGACTGTTCTGTTGAGTTAAAAGATGTGTTTTTCATCTTCCTGCCTCGGTAGTCACTAATTATGTGTACTCCAGAATCTGAATAAATTTGACTCCATTATAGGAGTCATCATTTGCATTGATCAATTTGTATTAATCAATTAGTTTGCTGTATATATAGCTGATTCTCTATGCTAGAGAAAGTAAAAGGTCCCAAGCATTGCATTTCCACCCCTACAATGTTATAGAGATAACGGGTTCCTTGACAGGATGGAAGAAAGAACACAGGAAGGAAGGCGGAATGAAAGGAAGTAGATAGGATTCAAAACCAATAAGAAGAGGCTGGTGAGTGTGGTACAGGTTATCAAACTGAGGGAAATTTCTTCTGGAGGGTCCAGATTAGGGAAGCTAACATATTCTCAGCCCCCTTGGGGAAATGCCAAAGCATACAAGTATTGGGCAAAAAATAGGAGGAAAGAAGCCTCCTGAGAAAAAAGATAATTCCAGAGTGCATGCTGAGTGGGGCCAAAAGTTCATTATCATAATTACAAATTATATTAATATAGCCCTTTAAAGTGCTTTATACATATTATTTCACTTGAGCTGGAAACAAGCATTAGATTTGAGTCAGAAGGACATGGGTTCAAAGGTTTCTTTTCACTTCCTGCCATGTGACCATTGGCAAATCACTTTACCCTCACTGAGTGTTACTTTTCCCATCTGTAAAACAAAGAGTTTAGACTAGATAACCTTCTGCTTTGGGTCCCTTTCAGCTCTAAAAGTCAAATAGAAACATTGTTGGATATTGACTTAGAAAATCATAAATTAACATTATCTATGTTGTATTTTTATTTCTTTTAATGAACATTTCCTAATTTGTGGAAATATTGGGACATTAATGTACACTGTTGGTGGAGTTGTGAAAAGATATAACCATTTTGGAGAGCAATTTGGAACTATGCCCAAAGGGCTATAAAACTGTGCATACCCTTTGACCCAGCAATACCACTGCTAGATCTTTATTCCAAAGAGATTTTTTAAAAATGAAAAGGACCGGGGGCAGCTAGGTGGCGCAGTGAATAAAGCACCGGCCCTGGATTCAGGAGTACCTGAGTTCAAATCCGGCCTCAGACACTTGACACTTACTAGCTGTGTGACCCTGAGCAAGTCACTTAACCCCAGTTGCCTCACTAAAAAAAAAAAAAAAAAAAAAAAAAATGAAAAGGACCTATATGTATAGGAATATTTATAGCCACTCTTGTTGTAGTGGCAAAGAATTGGAAAGTGAGGGGCTGCCCATCAATAGGGGAATGGCTGAATAAGCTGTGGTACATGAATGTGATGGAATACTCTTGTGCTATAAGAAATGATGAGCAGGCCGATTTCAGAAAAACCTGGAAAGACAACTCATGCTGAGTGAAGTGAGAAGAACCAGGAGAACATTGTATATAGTAACAGTAATATAATGATGATTAACTGTGAATGACTTAGTGCTTCTCAGCTACTTTATCCTCATATCTGGCCTCCAACAAAGGTGGATGAGCAGTCCTGAAAAGGGCTTGGCAAACCCTCATACCAGCGGTGCTAGTCTTCTCTGAACATGCCATATACCTTTGCTAGTGTAGATGTTGAGGCATAATGTGGCTCTGTTTGGGTTGTTGAGAAGGATTACAGAAGTAGTTGAAGTTTTCATCATAGTTAGCTGTCCTCAAGTCCGATAGGTCTTGAATTACTAAGTTCCCAAACCTCCGAACAATGGTCAGGGTGCTGCCCAAACCAAAGGACATAATAGGCTATTTTGTTGAGTATGTTCAGGAGTGGAATGCAACCTTCCCTGTGTCTCCTAAGAACGGATTTTTGCAAAACCAGGTAGCATTCCCAGTACCAATGGAAAAAAGAGGAAGTGTAAGATATTTAGGTTGGGTACTTAAAAATTCTCCCCAGTCTTACATGAACTGATTCAAAAGGAAGTGAGCAGAACCAGGAGAACCTGGAACACAATAATAGCAATATTTTAAGGATGATCAACTGTGAAAGACTTAGCTACTCTGATCAAGAAAATGATCCAAAATAATTCCAAAGTACCCTTGATGAAAACTGCTAACCACCTCCAGAAAAGAGAAAATTGAGAAACTCTGAGTTCAGCTTGAACCATACTTTTATTTTTTAATTTTTTTAAGTGAGGCAATTGGGGTTAAGTGACTTGCCCAGGGTCACACAGCTAAGTGTCTGAGGCCAGATTTGAACTCAGGTACTCCTGACTCCAGGGCCAGTGCTCTATCCACTTCACCATCCTGCTGCCCCTTGAACCATACTTTTAAAAACTTTATTTTTCGGGGGCAGCTAGATGGCGCAGTGGTTAAAGTGCTGGCCCTGAATTCAGGAGTATCTGAGTTCAAATCTAGCCTCAGACACTTGACACTTACTAGCTGTGTGACCCTGGGAAAGTCACTTAACCCCTGTTGCCCCGCAAAAAAACAAAAAAAACTCTTTATTTTTCTTGGGTTTTTTTTTGTGTGTGTGTGTGTGTTTTCTTTTGCAACATGGCTAATATAGAAATGTTTTGCATGACTTCATACACATGATCTATGTCATATATCTTGCCTTCTCAAGGGGTGGAAGAGATTTTGAAACTCAAAATTTAAAAAAAAACTGAAATGTAATTGGGAAGTATTTAAAAAATAAATAAAACAAAAAAACTGGATAAATGTATTTCAATTTAAAAAACCTCTACTCTTGCTCTTGGGTTCCTAGCTATTGTTTCAGTTACTTTTGAGGAAAAATTGAGCTACAGGGGCAAAAACTCTCACTGGGCAAGGACCGTATCCACAAATTTTGCTCTTCCATCTACCATGACTGAGATCCTCAATATTCAGGATGTAATGGACCTCAGTCTTACCTCTCATCCCAAGCAACATATTCTGGGGACAGTAACTGAGAATGTACAAGCTCAGCAGCAAGGTATTGGAGAAAGAATGCTAGGTTTGGAGTCAGAGGACTTGGGTTCAAATCTAAGCTCTGCCACTTACTATTCATGTGACCTTGGGACTCAGTTTCCTCAAATGTAAAATGAGGAGGGTTGTGTTAGATGACATCAAAAGGTCCTTTTTGCTATATTGCTATGTTCAAGAAGCAGTATTAGACTGGATATGATTTCACAGTGTGGATAGGGTATCCTAACAGTGTGATAGGGAGTGGGGCCAAACAATCAGAATTCTGGACTTGGAGGCAAGATGACCTGATTTCCCGTCATCAGACACTTACTAGCCATGTGACTTTAGGTACAAAACATTCTCTCTCACCTTCACCTTCCTCATCTGTGAAAATGAAAGATAGGATAATATAGGTGAGTTCTTATTTTTGGTCTTGTAATCCTATATTCAATTCTTGAGTATTTGCATAAGGCTCTCCTCACTAGAGGAGAGAATGATGACTTGATACTCCATGGTAAAGAGAGAGGGAAAGTTGACCCAAAACTTGGGGAAAAGAGAGACCTTTTGCTTTCTCCTTGCTTTGAAGGACCGTGCAAGTGATTCCAGACCCTCTTTGGGTAGAAATCTGAACAGATTTTGGAAGGCAGATAGATAGGGGAAAGTTAGATTCTCAAAATGTCCCTGATTTGATGGGGGCAGTTAGGTGGTAAAGTTGATAGAGTGCCAGTCCTGGAGTCAGGGAGACCTGAGTTCAAATTTTGCCTCAGACACTTACAAACTGTGACTGCGCAAGTTACTGTACTTCTGTTTCTCTCAGTTTCTTCATCTGTAGAATGGGCATAATAACAGCACCTACTTTCCAGGGTTGTTGTGAGGAACATACGAGATAATAATCATAAAGCACTGTGTACCTGGCACATAGTAAGCCTTATAAAAATGTTAGCTATTATTATTATTTCCAATTTGCCTCCTCAGAGACTTTAGAGAATTTCCCCTTGGCTTAAATTAAAGTCTCATTCAGGTTATGCTGATGTAGTTCCCTCTTATTGGTGAGTTTATCACTCTGAACATTGTCTGGTAGAGTCAAATCTGTATACCTTCTCTGATGTCTGTTTGCTCTCTGCTTGGATAAATGGGGTTTACTGAGTCTTTGCTATCTGTGATAGCTTTTTTATGTAACTAGCATTTGACAGGAAGAGTTTAAGCCTTTAAGATAAAGCTTGGGGCTTTCTTCACTCTTCAAGGAATTAATTAAAATGGTTATTTTTTTGTAGTTAAAAAAGTAGTATGTAAAATGGGATCTTGTATTCTTTATACCAAGAGGCAGCTAGGCGGGTCAGTGAATAGAAAGCTGGGCTTGGAGTCAGGAAGACTTGAGTTTAAATTTGACTTCACACACTTATTAGCTTTGTGACCCTGGGCAAGTCATATTTGCCTCAATTTCCTCAACTGTAAAATGAATTGGAGAAGGAAATGACAAACCACTCCAGTATCTTTGCCAAGAAAATCCCAAATAGGGTCACAAAGAATCTTAAATGATTCAACAATAAAACAACAAAAATGATGTGGTCTATGGTGGAATATCATTTATGAAAGCCTGCTCATTTATTTCATTCTCTCTTTATCAAGGAGGCACTCTGTGTGTGTATGTGTGTAAACTGCTCTTTTCACCTCTGATATATGCTATCACAGTTTTTCTCATATTGGCTATTCCTTAAGCCTTCACCATGACCCCAGTGTTCCTTGCATAGAAAATAATCTGTCCTTTGGTGAAAACAGAAAAAGCAAGATACAGATAAGACAGCAAGAGTTCTCTCATTTCCCCTACTCTACTCCCTTTCAAAACCTCTAGACATTTCAATGCGTTCTTTAGTTTCAGAAGTTGAGGTGTCACTTCTTTGCAACAAGGTTAACTCCTCTGCTTGTACCCTCGATCTCATAACCTCACATCTCCTTTGGGACCTTGTCCCATTCATTTTACCTCCAGACAGCAAAGTAGGGAAGATGCACCGTTCACCCAGTTGACACAATTGCTTGTTATTCCCACCCTCTTCAGGTTGTGAAAGTACATCAAGTTCTTTTGAGTAAGTGGGAAGGGGACAGAGGGGGAAGGAGGGAGAGTGAAGGGAAGGAGGGAGGAAAGAGGGGAGGAAAGAGAGAGGGAGGGAGAAGGAGAGAGGGAGAGGAAAGGAAGGAGGGAAAGTGAAGAAGAGGAGAGAGGGAAGAGGAGGAGAAGAAAGGGAGATAAGGAACGAAAGGGGAAGGAGAAAGGGAGAGAGATGAGGGAAAGCGGGGAGGGAGGAAGGGAGAGAGGAAGGGAAAAGGAAGAAGGGAGGAAAAGAGAAAAAGGGAAGGAGAAAGAGAGGAGAGAGGGAGAGGGGGAGGGAGGGAGAATGAGAGAGAGAGATAAGAAGGGAAGGGGAAGGAGGTAGAGAAAGGGGGAGGGAAGGAGGGGAGAGAGAGAGAGAGAGAGAGAGAGAGAGAGAGAGAGAGAGAGAGAGAGAGAGAGAGAGAGAGAGAGAGATTGATTAAGAACAGAACAGTTATGGAGACCATGTGGAGTAGGAGAAGAATATCAGGAAATGAGATAGACTTTTGTACTCAGTTCCGTGTTCAGGGTAGCTTGAGGGTGTACTAGTTCGGAAGCTTGGGTCCTATTGTTATCTTTCACAGAGATCTAGGTATTTTGGGAGTTGTAATGACAAGCCACAGCAGACATGAAATTTGTGAATGACATCTTTCTTCATTTACCTTTTCTTTCTTTCTTTTTTTTTTTTTGTGGGGCTATGACGGTTAAGTGACTTGCCCAGGGTCACACAGCTAGTAAGTAGCTGCCCCTACCTTTTTCTTTTTTTGCAACTTCATTGCATGGTAGTTGTAGACATTTTAGAAGATTTATATTGGGGGACTCATTCTCTAAAATAATGATAACTAGGGGCATCTAGGTGGCACAGTGGATAAAGCACTGACCCTGGATTCAGGAGGACCTGAATTCAAATCCTGCCTCAGACACTTGACATTTGCTAACTGTGTGACCCTGGACAAGTCACTTAACCTTCATTGCCCTGAAAACAAACAAACAAATAAATAAATAGATTGGGGGCAGCTAGGTGGCACAGTGGGTAGAGCATTGGCCCTGAATTCAGGAGGGCCTGAGTTCAAATCCAGCCTCAGACACTTGACACTTACTAGCTGTGTGACCCTTGCCAAGTCACTTAACCCTCATTGCCCTGCAAAAATAAATAAATAAATAAAAAATGATGATGATAACAATAACTAACATTTATATAATACTTGCTATGTGCCAGAAGCTTTACAATTATTATCTCATTTGCTCCTCACAACAACCCTGGGAAGTAGGTGCTATTATTATTTCTATTTTACAGTTGAGGAAACTGAGGCAAATGAAAATTAAGTGACTTACCTAGTCACTTGTCTGTGTCTGAGGCTAGATTTGAACTCAATTCTTCCATGACTCCAGGCATGGAGTCTACTGCACCACCTAGTTGCTTCATCAAATCAGGGACATTTTGAAAATTCTAGAACCAGCAGCCTTCTGTTTGACTACATTCCAGATAACACAACTTTTACTGTACATTTAATCAAAAACAGCTAGGCAAGTATCTATGGACTAGATACAAACAAGAGAGTGTTGAACTTGGAATGACAAAGACACTAAATACGAAATTTGCCTACTGCTGCTGCCCTTTCATTTCTTCCCCTCAAAGACACATAAATCACTTACAAGTGGAAATAAACACACTTCCATAATGGGTTTTACATTACAACCAATTTCCTGTTGAAAGCTGTTCCTCCTCGATTCTCAAAAACAATAAATCAACAAAGCCCAATAGATTTTCTTTTGTCCCTTTAATATCTTCTAAGCTACTGAGTTTTATAACATAACCTATTTTAAAGACCCAGCAAGTTTGTTTCCAAAGGAAATCTCAAAAGTAAAGGCCTCCTCCCTTATTCCTCTTTGTCCTTTGTTCATTGACTGTTAACACCTATCCAGAAGAATAATATCTATCTTCTTAATTCCCCAGAGCAACTACTATGAAATTTTTCTAGCTCATCTCTAGATCTACAGGCAATTACAAGTTTATCAACCTTATACTCCCCATACCTCCTTTTTCTCACAACTGAAGTTACCAATGAAAAAAAAACAAACGTATTGGAAAGGAAATCCTTCTTTTCCTCCCAGCAAACCAGGGATATTAAAAAAAAAAAAACACCCTACCACACCCTTAACATCAGCAACAAAGACTAGAGTGCTGTAGCCCAGCCAGGATGCTTGACCTCTGCTAGCAGCTGGGATTACAGGGGAGAGGAGGGCTCATTGTTCTTAATACTCAATATTAGGCAGCAAGGGATGCTGGGTAGAGCACTGGATTTGGATTTAGCTGAATCCAATTGGAATTCTGACTTTGCATCTTGTAATCCAATTGAGCATGGGCAAATCCATCATCTCTCTGGTCTCAGTTCCTTAATCTTTAAAATAAGAGCATTGGATCAGATGTTCTCTAAGCTTTGAATTCTATGATTTTAGTCTTGTCTCTATTGTATCATATTTTGGAGTCTTTTTCTTTTTTTTGGCAGGGCTATGGGGGTTAAGTGACTTGCCCAGGGTCACACAGCTAGTAAGTGTCAAGTGTCTGAGGCTGGATTTGAACTCAGGTACTCCTGAATCCAGGGCTGGTGCTTTATCCACTGCACCACCTAGCTGCCCCCTGGAGTCTTTTCTTAGGCTCCCATGGCCTAAGTCTAGCTGGGTTCAATTTAACTTTTGAATGAAAGGCTATTTGGAGTTAATTGCAATTTTGATTCTTTTAAAATTGTAGTCATTTGTCACCATGGCATCAGTGAAAGAATATTTGTGTTAAAGTTTTGGGCTTTCAGGGTAGTGAACAGTTAGTAGTTACATGAGGTAAACTAAAGCCCAAGAAAGATAAAACCTTGTCTCTTCCTACTGCTCAGTTTGGGGTCAAGTTCATTGTCCATGTCCAGTGCCCATCCATGGTGTACATATTGATAGACTAACACAACAGATTTGGGGACTTTAACTTTTTAGTTTTTCTTTGTTTTGTCTTTTCCCCCATTGCCTAATAGGCATAAGCAGTCATTAGTGTGCTACTTTGACGATTTGTGCATGAGATGATTTATGCATGTAGTATAAACTATACTCAGCAGTATTTATGCATGTAGTATAAACTATACTCAGCTGAGACTATAGCATGTATGCCTAGAAAAGGACAGTCATCAATTGAGGATGAGCAGCAACAGACCTAATACTCTGGAGATGTTAAAAATATAAGAGAACAGACAATTTCAATTACATAAAATTTAAAGATTTTGTATGAACAAAATCAATGCAGCAAACATAAGAAGAAAATCTATCAACTAGGAAAAAAATCTTTGTATCAAATATTTTTTATAGAAGTCTCTTGGCCAAGGTATATAGGACCAAGTAATATTCTGCTAAAGAACAGATGATCGAAGGTATAAACAGTTTTCAAGAGAATAAATAAAAATTATCAATAACCATAAAAATATTCCCAATGAGTAGTAATGAGATAAACATAAACTAAAACAGTTTCACCTCACACTTATCAAATTGGCAAAGATATTACAAAAAGTAAATAGTAAATGTTGGAAGGGTTGTAGGAAGGAAGACCCAATAATATACTGTTGGTGAAACTGCTAATTGCTCCAACTATCTCAGAAAATAATTTGAAATTATGCAAGAATAGTCACTAAACCATGCCTACCCTTTCGCAGAAAGAAAAACTCACAATAAAATACTTATAAAAACAATCTGTGTGGTAGCAAAAAAAAAAAAAATGAGTACCCAGTCACTGGGGAATGGTTGAACATATGTTGGTATATGAATGTAATAAAACATTGAACCATAAGAAATGGACTAACACATATACTAATGGAAGCCAATAGAAATTTGAACAATAAGAAATGATGAATATGAAGAATTCAGAAAAACTTGGGAAGCCTTTTATGAACTGATGCAGAAAGAAGTAAACAGTACTAAGAGAATAATATACAAGATGACCACAGTAGCATAAAGGAAAATAATACCAAAAGACATTAATACTCACAGCAAAATAATGGCCAGTCGTGACTACAGAGGGCTGGAGTGAAATATTTCTTTCCTCATAGTAGAAGAATGACATGTCAGACACGGTCAATGTATTACTCTCTTTTGCTTAACCGTGCCTCTTTCGTTACAAGAGAGGATTCTACGGGACTGAAGTATTTGGAAATGACAGAAATGTGAGGAAAAAAAATCAATAAAACTTTTTTTAAAAAGGGTCACAAGAAAGGCCTTCTGAACCTGGGTGGATACTTGATGGAAGATTTATGGGAATGCCTGGATGAGAATCATGCGTAATTAGAAGGCCTGCACCAGCGGAGGGAGCACTTATACAGACAATCACAGCTTTATCAAAATCAAAGCCATCCTTTAACCTCCAGTTCTATACATATGCATGTGGGGGTGTGGAACACTTCCTAGATCTTATTCCAGTTCTGAAGAAACTGAAGAGCCCTTTGGTTTAGGCTTCACTGGGGACTTGCCACAATGAAGGAGTCCCACCCAATCTTCAAAGATGCAGCACTGCTGAGACTCAAACTCGTATTTCTTTCCAGTTTCTTTGCCAGGTTAGTCATGAGTATTGGACTAACTTGTAACCCTGGAAATGGCAGCACAATCCATCTCCTGAAAATAAAGACTGCTTTGCCAGATTTCTCCATACCTCAGTTTGCAAACAAGAAAAGACCAATGATTTGTGTAAAAATAAATGAATCCATCAAACAATAGCTCGACAATCATTTAAATGTTAGAAGGATGATTCCTATAGTATTTAGCACAAAATATGACCCAACACGACAGAGGTTTCTAATTTTTTTTGGTGAGGCAACTGGGGTTAAGTGACTTGCCCAGGGTCACACAGCCAATAAGTATTAAATGTCTGAGGTCGGATTTGAACTCAGGCCCTCCTGAATCCAGGGCCAGTGCTCTATCCACTGCGCCACCTAGCTGCCTCTGGTTTCTATTTTTTTTTTTGCTGCCAATTAGAGTTTATCTTTATTATTGATAAAAGGTAATAGCAAAAGCAGCAAGGATGAGAAAGATTAGAAAAGTATTCCTGAATCAAATACAAGAAAAGTTAAGGACCAACATAAGGGTACATTTTATGTGGCATCTAGGACAACTCTTCCCACTCTTGGGCCCCCGGAAAGGTTACCCCAGGTTTGAAGCCCTTTGTGGCTCAGCTTGAAGCCCCAAACCACAACTCAGAAGCCTCCAGCAATGGATTTACTCCTACTAGTGAGCCAGAAGACACATTAATTTTGAAAAAAAAAAATCACATTTAGTCAAACAGCATAACAAATAAAATGACAATTAAAAAATCCACACTTTCCCTACTTATCATGTGTAGGGTAAATACTCCCACAGATTATCACACCACCACTAGCAGGAGGAATACATGTAGGGAATATACATGATCAGGGGTCATATGTGGAGGTTCAAGTGGTAAATCATATGACTGGAGATTATGGGATAATTAAATAAGAAATGTTGGTTTCACAAATAACAGAAAGGCAGATTTCGTTAATTTTACTCCATGCAGAAAAGACAAGTTACTGAGCACCAGGAGGCTCTGATTTGTGCTTTGAAGAGTAAAGAACCCAACAGGGGGGAAGATAACACTGGCACCTAAGAAGGCCATAGACCTATGCAGGTAAGAAGACATTAGCAGAAGCAGTCCACCAATAGCTACTGTAAGCTGAGGAGGAAGTCTACAGGCTTCACCTACCTGCCCAGGGGACCATGACACTACCAAAAAGATTAGGAACCTTTGCTCTAAGGTAACAGGCTGTAGGTCAAATGAACTGTGGGATTAAAGGATTTCTAGGTGGAAGAGACTTAGGAGAACATCTAGTTTCAACTTCTCCAGATCTACTACTACTACTACTACTACCACCACCACCATCAATAACAACAACAACAACTAGCACTTTAGGTTTGCAAAGCAATTTGCCTGTTAACTCATCTGATTCTCACAACTCTGTGAAATAGGTCCTATTATCATCTCAATTTTACAGACAAAGAAACTGAGTCATGGGGCAGCTAAGGGACTTTGCCCATGGGCATACAGCTAGAAAGTATCTGAGGCAGAATTTGAACTCAGGTCTTCCTGACTCCAAGTTCCATTCTCTATCAACTATGCCACCTAGCTATTTCATCTGCCTTACAGATGAGGAAGGTGAGACCCACAGGGATTCAACCACTTGCTCAATGTCATAAGAGCGGAACTAGCATTCAAATCCATGTCTTCTGCTTTCAAATCCAGGGCTCCTTCAATTGCTTCACATTGTCTATTTAATGATGATGTTGTTCTGTCATTTTCAGTTGTGTGACTCTTAGTGAACCAATTTGGTGTTTTCTTGGCAAAAATACTGAAGTGGCTTGCCATTTCTTTCTCTGGCTCATTTGACAGATGAAGAAACTGAGGCAAATAGGGTTAAGTAGCTTGCCCAGTGTCACACAGCTTGTAAGTTTCTGAGGCTGGATTTGAATTCAGGTCTTCTTGACTCCAGGCTCCATGTTCTATCCACTGCACCACCTACCTGTCCTCCTATTTGATATTGCCATTCATCTCAGAGTAAAAAGTAATTCCTAATTCTTTTCAAAAACACAAGCAGTCAGCAGCTTCTCTTCTCACCCAATGGCCCCTTGAAAGGATTGCTTTACTAAAACTACAAAAAGAGATACTATCTGAAGCCTCATGTTAATGTAGAATTCTATGAAAAAGAGCAAAAAAGTCCTATGCAGATATTTGAGCTGTCAAGAAATTTAGGAAGCTAGAGGCTGTGGGGGCTCAGGTATTTCTAATTCCTCTCTATCCTCCTGGTTGAAAAGTCATGTTCTCCCCTACTAGAATGAAAGCTCCTTGAGAGTAGAGATTGTGGTTCTTTTGTCTTCTTATAACCAGGGCTTAGCACAGTGCCTGGAACATAAAAAGGATTTAATAAATGGTTGTTCATTAAATACTTGATTGATTCACAGACCAGACTATTTAATAACACAAGATTGGTTTCCCTGATGATAAATACGGGTTGGATTTAATAGTAGCATCAGATGAGGACATTGAACTGGATTATATCTCTAAGATCTCCATGTTTTACGATTAAAGAAAAAAATTTTTTTTTGGACAGGACAATGAGGGTCAAGTGACTTGCCCAGAGTCACACAGCTAGTAAGTGTCAAGTGTCTGAGGCTGGATTTGAATTCAGGTCCTCCTGAATCCAGGGCTGGTGCTTTATCTACTGTGCCACCTAGCTGCCCTTAATAGTAGCTTTAGAAAAACAATGGGTCAGCTAAGTGGTACAGTAAATAGAATGCCAGTCCTGGAATCAGGAAGATTCATTCTCCTGAATTAAAATCTGGTTTTAGATACTAGTTGTATGACTCTGAGCAAATCACTTAACCCCATTTGCCTCAGTTCCTCATCTGTGAAATGAGCTAGAGAAGGAAATGGTAAACCACTCTGGTATATTCTTCAAGTAAACCCCAAATGAAATCATGAAGTCAGACATGACTGAATAACAATAGTTCAACGGTTTAAAAAAAAACACAAAACAAGTCTTACCAAATAGACAGATTGACTTGATTATAGTAAAATCTAAGTGACCATAAATAATCCAAGAAATCACAGGAGCTGTAAGTGTGGAGTGGAGGTTAGATCCTCCTGGATTCTAGCTGGCTCCCTGTAGAATCAAGTGGTTATCACATCTTGACTAGAATACCTTCAAGTGCCGGGGAACCCATTCCCCATGAGGCAGCCACTTCCTTTTTAGACAGCTTTAGTTATTGGGAAAGTCTTCTAAGGATTAAAACAAAAGCAAAGAATTTAAAAAACAAAACCAAAAAACACCTTTGGGGCAGCTAGGTGGCACAGTGGATAAAGCACCAGCCTTGGATTCAGGAGGACCTGAGTTCAAATCCAGATCAGACGCTAGCTGTGTGACCCTGGGTTTAACCCTTAACCACTTAACCCTTTATTGCCGCACAAAACCAAATCAAAACAAAATCTTTGCTGATTAAAAAAAAAAAAAGCAAAGAGACTCATGGTGAGAGACATCAAAAGATATTAGAATTTAGAGCTGGGAGTGACTTTAGTGATCATCTAATCCAACTTTACTTTACAGATGAGAAAAACTGATAGGGTTTGTAACCTACCCGAGACCACAGTCCTCCAGATTTTTTTCCAGGTAGGCAGGCAGGCAGAGAATTTCCCAGGGTCATTGTCCCAGGACAAGTTGTTTATGGACCACCATCTGATGCTGGGAATTCTCCATAGACTTGGCTACAGGGCCTTCCTGGTGTCCCCTGTGGTGGGGCATCTCACTCTCTTGACCCAATTGATAATAATACCCCATTGGACAACATGAAGGGCTTTCTTCAATACTCAGAGACTTGCTCTGTAGGGGCTAACATCAGCTCTAAAAGCCACAAGATGAAGCAATAGCTTGTACTAGCTTGCAGCCATGTGAGTGGAAAAAAAGCACTGAACTTGGACCTCATTGCCAATACTAATTCTGCCACTAACTACCTGATCAAGGCACATTTCTCTGGGCTTTGGTTTCATCTGTAAAGAGTGGGGTGTAGCCTAGATGACCTACAAGTTCATTCCCAGCTCTATGATCTTTCTGAACCAAGTTGAGGGTTGGCACAATAGATTCCTGCTCTGGTGGAACAATTTTGAGAGGGTTTGGCTACCAACACATCCTTATTTTTCCAGAAATGGGCATGTGTTGAGTCCCATCTTCAAATGTGTGGCTTTTCCAGCACTCTCCTAGCTCTCCTTTGGTTCTGTCTCACCTGTGCCTCTTTCTCTGACTTCAAATGAAGGTGGGATGATTTATAATGACAACTCAATATTGACTGAGAAGGAAGGAAACAAACATTTATTAAAGCATCTACTACATATCAAGCACTGTACTAAGTGCTTTCCAAGAATTATCTCATTTGAACCTCACAGCAACCCTGGGAGACAGGGACTATTAATATTCCCATTTTACATTTGAATAAACTTAGGCAGATAGAGGTTAAATGACTTGTCCAGAGCCATAAAGCTAGTAAGTGTCTGAGGCTGGATTTGAATTCAGTTCTTATCAAATCCAGGCCCTAGTGCTCTATCCACTGTGTCTCCTAACTGTCTCTTAGATTTATTCAAAATCCCATACTGTTGACCCTCTTGTTTCCATAGATGATTGTTTCCTTCTGGTTTCTGCCCCAACCTGGGCACTCCAAAGAAGAAGGCCAGGGACTTGAGAAGAAGTGTCTGAAACAGGAAGGGACAGCAATGTTTCGAATTATCCAATTGTCACACTGTACAGGATCCTTTAAAAAAAACAACAACTGAACTCCTTGACATGAGACAATCAAGAGACAAGCCTCCTTGGCATGGGACCACCTTGAATAAATTGCCTAAGAGTCAAACAAGGTATAGTGAGACAGTATATTTTCACCACTCTATGGCTTAGAATTTGGGGAAAACAAATAATAGGTCCCCTTGGCCAAATGCTTGGAAAGAATTAAGTGGAAATTCATCCCTTTAGGAGAAGTTACTACTGGGTATGGAAATCCTGAAATTTTTTTTTTTACCTGAATGTGGCAAACAATAGCTTGTCAATTCTATGTTACCTTTATCCCCCTACTTCCTACAATTAAGATATGCTAAATTTCAGTTAGAGGTTGGTGAGATTGAAGATATAACCTTTTCCCCCCTCCAAGTTCACACAAATCCCCAAAATATGTCCATGGTCTGGCTCTGCAGAACCCAGGTTAAGAACTGATCTAACCCAACCTCCTCATTTCACAGATGAGGGTGCTAAGGCCCAGCCAGATGAAATGATTTGTCCAACTTGAATTTATCCAAGCAATAAATGACACTATTAGGAGTTGAACTCAGTTTCTCTGACTCCAATCCAACATTCTTTTCCACTGTCCCATACAGCTTTGATCTTCAAATATTCCCTCTTGTCTCTAGGATACAATATCAAATCCTGACATTTAAGGCCTTCCACTACCTGACTGCCATCTGTCTTTCCAGGCTTATTTCATAGTGCCTCACTTGGTTTCTTCTCCTTTTAGTCTAATTGATCAGTTAGCAGTTGCTCCCAGAACATAATAATATGTCTCAGACCTCTTTGCACCTGTGCAAAGGTGGTCCTCCATGTCTGGAATGAATGGTGTCTTTACCTGTGCTTCCTGGAATCTCTAGCTCCCTTCAAGATGCAAAGTTAGGAGCCACCTCTTATTCAAAGCTTTTCCTGATCCCCCCCTGTTGCTAATAGTCTTTTCATCTGTGATGTTTAAAATCTATATTGTGTGATCGCCTTAAATTAGAAGCTTCAGCACCAGTCTTTGGGCATTAAACATTTATTAAAGCATAGAGGTATTCACAAGGAGTTCAGAAAGTTAAGAAAAAGAAGTCCTACCTAGCCTAGAATTCCAGCCTGGTTGGGCTCTTCCTCAAGTCCTCCTCCACGAGCCTGCTTTAATCAGGAACTCTCTCCAGCAAACTGATTGTGGAAGCTTTTTATAAGTCTGGAACAGAGGCAGTCCTTACACACTGCTTCAAGCTGATTGGCTGGCATCATCCAAATCCATTGGTTCTAAAGGTGTTCTCAAGGTGTGATTACAATCCAGTTAACTCGAAGTAGGCTAATTAGTAGTTAATCACTCTCACTTGATTCAATCAGTCTAGATTAATCTCCAGGTGGGTCTTTGAGTATCTGCTAAATCTCATTATTTCATCACACATCTGAAAATTAAGTTGTGAGAATTGTGAGAAGATGGGGGTATATTTGTATCTAGAGGAGATCACATTCCCTACAAATAACCCAGTAACTCTCTAAAAATACACAAGAATGAAAAATGGGGAAAAAATGGCTATAATCTCCTCCATCTACTCCAAAATTGCACAGAAAGACTGCCAGAACCTGCAGACGCTCTGAGAATGGATAAGCCAGGGGAGACAGAAGGCAAAATGTTTAAGTATCTTGGACCCGTAGCAGGAGACAGGGCCAGATCAGTCCCCGGTGCAGGGCTCAGGCATCCAGCACATCAACCATATCAGGAAACAGGGCTGATGCTAGGAGCCAGATAGCATAGCACTTAGGCAGCCCCTGTCCTAGTCACCAAACCAGCACCCAGACTGTCCATCCTGGACCCATCAGTCTGGTAATCTGTGCCCAACTCATAGCCCATGAAGCCTATGATAGAACCATAGCAGACAAGATCAGTCCAGTGCATAGGCAGTCCTCACCCCAAGACACAACAGGAGAAAGGACCAGAGTAGCAGCTGAGGTCTTGCAGCCAGCCCTGTACCTATACAATCAACAATATCTAGTTGGGGCCTATTAGAATCATAGCAAGGGATGGATCTGACTTCAGGTTTGGAACTATGCAATAAGGAGATTAGAAAGGGGGCAACACCTAAACCTAGGTTGAGGCACCAGGAGACTAAAACAAAACCCATCTTTTGGAAAAGATGGGATCTGGTCTTATATACCATATTCAAGAGTAAATAGGCCTGCCTATCCTATCCATGAATATAGAAGGGAGCAGTCTGATTCATGCATAAAGCTGTAATCCAGAAACTGAGGCTGGAGATATGAATAAACAAAAGAAAATGCCAAACAAAAATGGAAAAAAAAATACTACAGATTGATAGAAACCCAAAAGATAAGTTCAAGAGAGAAACTCTACAGAAAGTCCAAATAGAGCCACAAAAAGAAACTGTCCTGGATACAATAGTATCTGGAAGAAATGAAGCAAGAGACAAAAAGTATAATGTTAAATGAAATATAAGCTAGGAAGAAAAGAATGGTAAGGAGAATCAATAACTTAGAACAGAAAGTTATAAAATTTAACTAAGAATTGTACTCTTTGAAATTAGAATGGGCCAAGGAGAAAGCAATGACTTGATGAAACAAGAAGAAATAATAAAACAAAAAAAAATTTTGAAAAAAAGAAAAAGTAAGGTATACAATATCAAAAGAAACTAACCTTGAAAATAGGTCAAGGAAATATTATCTATAAATCATTGCACTATTTTAAAATCATGTCAAAAATAAAACAAACAAACAAATTAAAAAGCCTGGACATTATATTTCAAGAAATCATAAATGAAAATGACTCATAAAGTAAAACCAGAAAGAAAACACCAATCACTTCCTGGAAAAAAAAAAAAGAAAAGGTAAAGTATATAGTATCAAAAGAAACTAACCTGGAAAACAGGTTAAGGAAACTCCCAAATGAACTCCAAGGATCATCCTTGCCAAAATCCAGAGCTTCCAAGTGATTACCACAATTTACTGAGAACTGACTGATCCCCACCTACTCTCCATTCCCAAGCCAATGAATTGCCTGGGGCTAACCAATCTTTGTCAATTCCAGACTCTTGATTGCTTTATGGATCTCCCAAACAAACTATCCCCCTCCCAAAGATTCCCAGACTTACTTCCTGGACTTTAGATTATTATGCAAAAAAGTTCATTTAGAGTTAAGTAGTTTCTATTTAAGGTAAGTAGTTTCTATTTAGAGTTAAGGAGTTTCTATTTGTGAGAAACTGACCTAACCCAAGGGCAGTTTCATAGCTCCTTTTGTGCTGTTACTCCTATAAAACTTGTCCTCAGTCCCCATCTTTGGGTATTCCTAGCATTCTTGCTTTGTGATACTTTGAGTTATAGCTCCTCTGCCCCGATTAAAGACCTTATATCTCTTATATTGATTGTTTCATTAATTTTCAGGTTGATACAAGCTAAAAAAAAAAAATACTATATGCAACCAGAAAGAAAGAGTTCAGGTACAAAGGACCCCAAGTCAGTATCACACAAAATTTGGCAGCTGAAGAAGAGCTTATAATACGATATACCAAAGGGCAAAAAGATAAAACTTTATAATGAAGAATCACAAATCAGGCATATCTTAGTATAATCCTACAGGGGGAAAAATGAACCTTTAGTGAAATAGTTCTAAGCATTCCTTATGAAAAGGTTAGATCTAAGTAAAAGCTTTGAAATGCAAATATACAAGAGTCAAGAGAAACAGAAAAACAAATACATCAGGATAATTGGAAGGGACTAAATTGTTTATATTCTAATGCAAGAAGAAATACACCCTTTTAGAACTCTAATACCTTCAAGAGACACAAAAGGGATTAAATAAGATTGGCAAAATATCTGAGAGATGCTTTATTTTGTTTCAGTGGTCTTGAAAACAGAAGGATATGGGAATATACCTGGGAGTGAAAAAGTAAGAGGGGGAGGGAACTTAGAATCTCTCATAATAGGAATGGATAAAATAAAGAGTATTCATACTGTCATGGGAGGATTATGGGCCCCGGTCACCCCAACAATTCTCTGGGGGGTTCAAGGAACCTTTTCCTTGAAACCTCAGGGGTTTTCCCTTGAAATCAAGTAGGCCTCTCCTTGAACACAATCAAGGACACACACACCCACCTAACGGAGATAAGCGGCACAGATTGAACTGAGCATGCTCCAGGACCATCACCCCACATTCCAGTCCTCCTAAGCATCTGGATGAGGTAATCCAGGAGAAGACCACTTGGAACCGCCCATCAGCAGACTGTTTAGACCCATCAGGACAAAGTTGACACCCACCACCAGATCTCTCACAAGGGATTCTTCCTACCACAGCGCAATGCGGGAAGACCACCAGCCCCTCACCCAATAAGAGACTCTTACCCACCCCCCATCTAAACCCTATAAAATGGCACCCCACAAGTCAGTTGGGGGGAAGCGTTTTGTTCTGGCAAAACCTTCCTCCCGGCTGGTTTCTCTTGTACTCCAATAAACCTGTTCTCTTATTCCTAATTAGGTCTTGTGCGAGAGTGTAATTCTTTACAGAGGAATCCTAAGGATCCACCTGCATTCTCCTATCGGTTTCCCCATATCAATACATAAAAAAGGGTGGTGGGGGTGGGGAGAATAGGCATCTTGTAAACTTCCCTTTCATCTGTACTGGACAAATGAAGGTTGAACACACACATGTTTATAAACACAAACAATTGGTATAGAAATACATTAAACTCAACAGGGAAATAGTAGGGGACAGGGAGAGGGGGTAATGGGGTTATTGAGGGCACGATCATTGAAGGAATAAGCAAAATAAATTCCAGTGTCAGAGGGTTAATCATGAAGGGGGAAAATAAAGAGAAATAAACAAAAAGTTAAAAAAAACCCAACCCTAATGATCAGGAATGTAGTAAGAGGAAGAGAAGAGGAGAAAGGGTGCAAATGACTCATTTCAATTATAGATCACTAGTGTTAAGCATAGTCTTTCTCTATCTTCTTTCGAACAAGGGGTATAGAGAGCAAAGATGGGGAAAACACAAAAGGATAGATTGGAGAGGAATTTGCAATTAATAATCATAATTATGAATAAGAATGGTATTAATTTTCTCAAAATGGAACAGAATAGCAGAATGGGTTAGAAAGAAAACAAGCAATGTGGTTTTTAGTTTGTTTTTTGTTTTTGTTTTCTTTTTTCCCCTTCAAGGACAATGAGGGTTAAGTGACTTGCCCAAGGTCACCCAGCTAGTAAGCATCAAGTGTCTGAGGTCAGATTTGAACTCAGGTCCTCCTGAATCCAGGGCCAGTGCTTTATCCATTGTCCCACCTACCTGCCCCCACAATATGTTGTTTATAAGAAACTTAAATTAAAGTAAAGGGCTAAAAAAAATCTAGTATGTTTAAGGCAAACTAAAAAAACAAGGTTAACAATCATGATTGTAGACAAAGTAATAGTAAAAAGGGACATAATCAAAAGAGTTAAAAAGGGGCAGCTAGGTGGCGCAGTGGATAGAGCACTGGCCCTGGAGTCAGGAGTACCTGAGTTCAAATCTGGCCTCAGACACTTAACACTTACTAGCTGTGTGACCCTGGGCAAGTCACTTAACCCCAATTGCCTCACTAAACAAAACAAAACAAAAAAAGAGTTAAAAAAAACCCGTTAAGTTTAAAGGCATCATATATAAAAAATATTTTGCATACTGCAACAATAGCATAGCACCTAAATACTTAAAGGAAAAGTTAATTGAATTACAGGGAGAAATAGTAGCAAAACTAGAATATGTACCTCTTTCAAACTTAGACAAATCTAACAAAAAGACAAGAAAGAAATTAAGGACCTGAATAGAACTTCAAATCAATGAGAAATGATAAATCTTTGGTGATTACTAAATGGGAGGAGAAAGGAGTTTACATATTTTTCAGCTGTATATGGTACCATTACCAAAATTGACCATTGGGCCATAAAACCCTCACAAATACACAAAAACAGAAACACTAAACACATCCTTTTCTGACAATAAAATTATACTCAATAAAGGACATTTGAATAAAGGATTAAAATTAACTTGATACTAGATAATTTAATCCTAAAGAATAGTTCAAAGGCCAAATCATAGAAACAATAGGAAATTTCATCAAGGAAAATGACAACAGAGACAATTTACCAAAACTTTTAGTATGTTGCTAAAGTAGTCCTTAAATAAATATTTATATTTCTAAATATTTTCATCAACAAAAAGGAGAAAGGACAGATTGAAGAATTGAGCATACAAACAAAAACAACCTAGAAAAGCAAGGAAAAAAGTGGATACAATACACTAGTGTGAAATTCAGGGAACATTAGTCAATGCACTCTTTCAAAACCTCTGGTGTAAATGTTATGTTCATCCAGGAGACATTATAGTTCAGGTCCTATTACCTACAGCCTCCTAATTAGTCTCCCTTCATAGTCAAATCTCCTCTCATTGTGATCTAGCCTTTCCATAGACAGCAAAGTGATTTTCCTAGAACAAAAATTTGACCATGTCATTCCCTTGATAAACTCCAGTGACTTCCTATTACTTTTGAACCCTTCATAATCTGGCCCCATTCTATCCTTCCAGACTCATTACACATTACTCTCCTTCTCATACTCTATAAATTTAGCCAAAAGCCTAACTGTTCTTCTTGCTCTTCCTCATATACGACACTCTATTTCCAGTTGCCATGCCTTTTCCTTTGTACTGCCTGACCAATAAATCTGAAATGTACTCCCTCCTCACCTCCACATTATAAAATCTCTGGTTTCCTTCAGTGTTCAGCTTTAGTATTAGCTTCTGTATGAGGTCCCTTAGTTGTTAGTGCCATCTCTCAATGTTACTTTGTATCTGCTTTGTATATTACTTTATGTTCATGTTGTCTTCCTTGTCAGAATTTAAGCTCCTTGAGGCCATGAGCTGTTTTCTGTTGCCTTTTAATCTTTGGCTCCTAGCACAGTGCCTGGCATATTATAAAGGCTTAATAAATGCTTATTGATTGATTGAGATTAAAGACTTGTTTTTTCTTTGTACATCTGGTCCCTCTCCCCAACACTTAATAATACCTTGCACATAATTGGTGCTTAATAAATGTTGGTTCAATTAGATTGAATTAGAGCACTTGTTATAATAATACTACAACTTCACATTTATAAGCACTTTAAAGCTTACAAAATGATTCAACTATACAAGTATTTGATGTGAAAAAGCAAAGTGGTTATTCTTATTCTAGTTGAAGACTTAAGAAAATGTAATCATTTGTGGATCTAGATTTATTTATGTTATAACAAACCTTCTGTAAAAATTGCTGTATGTGAGGGAGAGGAGAGCCTTCTTAGATGATAATCACATACAATGGAGTTTGAGCCTCAGTGTTCTATTTTTTTTCCCCTTCTAATGCTTGTGGCAATAAAACTTCAAGAACTATCTGGTTCCTGTGCATTTTCCTCTTAAATCATTTGAGAGTCAACACTTAGATATGTGGAAACTTCAATTTATTTCAACTTTGCAAAGGAAACTAAGCCACTGAGAGTGACTCTAAAATAGATACCCTTACCATGGGAAATCCAGAAACTGCTTGGTTGCCAGCTCATTCTTGTATACACTGTCCTCCTCCCACATTTTCCTCATTGCCTGTAGGCAGATATCTTTAAGCTATAAATGGTAAATCATTTATCATTCCTTCAGAAACTCTCAGGGTGATAAGCAGGGATTGGGTACTAATGGGGCCCCAGAAATGGTTCTGAACACTCCAGTGTCTTAGCTCTTGAAACTATCAATTAGCTTCAGGCCACTCATTAATAGTTTTAATTGGTTGTTATATCAGTTAACATTGTATAAAGCCTGGCCTAATGCAGGCTGAGAGCTCAGCCAGACAGGGACAGAGGATGCTGTAGAGTGCTAGCAGACTCATTCCCCCTCCCATCAGAGCCTCCCCCTAGACAGAATCATTGACTGATGATTCAAAGCAAGCCAAAGGCATCCTGGAAACACTATGGGATTACATAGTTTCCAGAGTAATGGTTCCCAGTTCTCAGACTTTCTTCCACAACATTGCTTATTATATTCATTCCCTTCTTTCCACTCACACAGTCACCACCCCAGTTCAGGCCCTTACTATCTCCCACCTGGACTATTATAATAATCAATTGGAATCCATTCTCCACATAGCTGCCAAAGTGATTTTTCCTCAAGTACCAGGTATGACTGTCACAATCTTTTTCAATAAACTCTTCCTTTACTTGAATAAATTCTTCCATTAAGCATTTAAAACCCTTTACAACCTGGCTCCATCCTATTTTTCCAGTCTCATTACATCATCTGCCCTCCACACACATTATGATCTGGCCAAAATGACCTTTTTAAATGTTTACTGTAAATGAGATTCCATATTCCATCCCTTTGCCTTTAGAGGTATAGACTGTCCCCCATACCTGGGATTCACTCCTTTTTCAGCTCTTCCCCTTAGACTATCTAGCTTCCTTAAAGACTGAATTCAAGCATCCCCTTCTACATGAAGCCTTTTATGATTTTCTTGGTTCTGAGTGACCTCCAGAATTCCAGGGCAGACCTCCTATGGTAAACTTATAAGAAGATAAGGACAAAAGTCACACAGGTTGGGTAAGTATAGATAGGCTGTGATCTCTATCACTGAAGGACACACCCAGATGCATGAAATCACAGATCTATTTGAGCATGTTTGAGGCACTATGCTAGGCACAGTGGTTGTAAAGACAAAAATTAAATGGAGAGGAGAGGAAAAGATAAAGATGAAATAGCTATACAAATAAGTAAAGATAAGGAATAGTTCTAAATGTCACATACCTCAAAGGAAATGGAACCTTTTAATTCAGCCTTGAAGGTAGGTTTAAACCTTTTGAATCTTTCCCATATTTAGCAGAATTATAATGAAGATATTCCTGAAAGCATTGGGACCTATATGACACAGAATGGCACCATGGAAATACCCTAGAATCAGAGGACCGGGATTCAAATCTGGCTTTGCCATTTGCTTCCTAGGTGATCTTGGGCAAATCACTTTAGGACTGTTTCCTCATTCATAAAATGAAAGGGGTTGGATTAGATGACTTCAAATTCTTTTTTCCCCAGGACCAAATCTATTGTTTCTATGAATTAAAGAAGGAAGACAAAGAGCCTGAATAATCCATAAGTTCTCCCATCGTCCCTTTAATAGCTAACAATTGACTATATTAAGTTAGTAACTTTATAGCTGTAATAAAATGTACACACCATATTTGTTAGGTGTAATAGCTTCTCCCTGTACAGTTTCATTTGTGGAAAAAAGGATGATTGTTATTCCATACTGGTTTAAACCTGGGCAGCAATAAATATTTTCCAATGGCTTCTTCTTCTTCCCTTTTTTTTTTTTAAAAGAGAAAGCACAAGTATCATATTATTACAGCTCGAAACCCAAGGAATTCATTATAGTTGTACTAAAAATCCATAGCCTAGAAAAATTCAGGATCTTTCCCACAATGGCAGAAATATTGGCTTTTCTCAAACTGTTCTCAGAGAACAATGGACAAATGTCATATAATATTTAGATCTCTGAATGTAAAAACTACTTAAATATTTTGGGGCTCTGATTCTCTCAGCTAGAAGAGATTCTTCTCTTCTATGTACTCTCATAACAGTTTGTATTTGACACACATTTTTGACTTTGTATTATATATATGTAGGAAGACCAATACTTTAGTTGTTGTCAGAAACATAAACAAAAATCTCTGACTTCATTTTCCTCCTCACCTTCCACTCCCAATCTTGCCAAGTGAAACTCCTGTGGTATGGAATCAGGTTGGGATCTGGGAAGTGATAATAATCAAAAGGAATTTTGGCACTCTGAAAGGAATTTTTAAACCATAATTCAAATATTCTATACATATAAGAAAAGCAAATAAAAATGTTGACTTATTGCTTAAGGATTTTTCTGTCGGAATCATAAAAGAGATGAAATAGTCTCTGGGGATAGAAACTAAAAGAGATGAGAGAGTCTTCCATAAGGAAAAGGCTAAATAACAGTAGCAATATCCTTCTCACCTTTTAGCAAAATGCTTTATATCTGGTAAATACTTAATAGATGTCAAGGAGAGATAAAGTGATATGTACAGAGGGCTGGCCTTGAAATCAGAAAGACCTGGGTTCAAATCTTCCATCTATAACATACTAATTGTGTTACCTAGACTTTACCTTTTAGTACCTTCAGGCAACTCTCTAAGTCTCTAAGTTTCAGACAAGTTGATGATCTGCACTGGTGGAGGAAATCTCTATATAAAGAGTTCTCTACCTTGATGAAATATTAAGTTTATATAAAAACCTAAAAGGTTGAATTGGATTAAAAGGCATAAGAATAGCAAGACTAACATCACATTCTTTTTTTGTTTTCTTTTCCTTTTATTCTTTTTTTAAAGAAATAGTAAACATTTTTATTTAAAGTTTTGAGTTCCAAATTTTATCCCTCCTTTCCTCCCTCCCTTCTCCCCTTCCTGAGGTGACAAGCAATCAGATATAGGTTATATACATGTACAATTATGTAAAACATTACCCGATTAATCACTTTGTTTAAGAAAACTTGAATAAAAGAAAAAAATGAAAGAAAGTAAAAAGTTCTTTCTTTGGAGGTGGATAGTATGCTTCATCATTAGTCCTTTGAGATTGTCTTGGTTAATTGCATTGCTGAAAATACTTAAATCATTCAAAGTTCTTTGTTGAACAATATTGCTGTCACTGTGCACAATGTTCTCCTGGTTCTGCTCACTTCACTATACATCAGTTCATACAAGTCTTTCCAGGCCTTTCTGAAATCATCCTGCTTGTCATTTTTTGTAGCCCAATAATATTACGTTATATTCATATATCACAGCTTATTTACCCGTTCCCCAATTGCAAATATCACATTCTTAAGTTTAAAGGGAAGATTACTACCCTGATGAGCAAGGAGGGAAGCATAAGCTTACTCCAATGTCAAGTATATTTCTAATCATAGACATGCTCAAAAATGTATTCAATTACAAGTGCCTTATAGCTTGGGATCCTGTCTCATACCTTTAAAAAAAATCCACATAGTATTAGGGAGTACAGATAGTACCTACTCAATAAAAGCTTCTTCATTAAGAGATGAACGAGGATGGGCTTTCTGCCAACCCAACTACGTTAACAGGAACATCTGTTAACTTCTCATTTTTTATCAGAACTTAGGGCTGAAGATCTACAAACTTATTGGACTCCATTCTCCCCTTACAGAAAATGAGAAAGAAGCTTTCTTTGTCTGCATCACATGGTTCTGGCAGTTAACAGTCTCCACAAACTGGCCAGCAGAAGAATTTTGTTTGGAGACTTCCAAGTCAGTGAAGTCATACCGAAAGCAAATGTGGTGCCATGAAGAGCATTGGCTCTGAAGTCAGAGCACTGGGTTTGAAAGCTGACTCTTCCATCTACCATCTGTATAATAATGAGCAAGTAAGTCAATGAGCCCCTCTGGCCCTTAGTTTCTTCTGTAAGATGATGGGGTTGGATTCAATGACCTCTACATTTTTTTTTCCAGTTTTAAGTCTACAATCCTGGAAAATTATAGCTGTATGTCATCAGACAAGTCACTTAATTTTTCAGTACCCCAGGCAATTCTCTAAGACAACAAAGTTCAGATGAGTTGCTATCTGCACCAGTAGAGGGTATTTCCATAAAGGGAATTATCTACCCCGATAAGATATTCAATTTAGAACAAAAAAACCCAAAAAGGTTGGATCCCATTGAAAGCCATAGTGCTAGGAAGATATCACATTCTTTTTTTTTTTTTAGTGAGGCAATTGGGGTTAAGTGACTTGCCCAGGGTCACACAGCTAGTAAGTGTTAAGTATCTGAGGCCAGATTTGAACTCAGGTCCTCCTGAATCCAGGGCCGGTGTTCTATCCACTGCGCCACCTAGCTGCCCCTAAGATATCACATTCTTAAGTGTGAGGGAAGGCTTACTATCTTGATGAGCAAGCAGGCAGTGGTACATAACAATGTCGGGTAAGAAGCTAAGGTTCCACTGAGGAACCTACCTTCCTTGTTCATTGGCTGTTCCATGAACAAGATACTACATTTCTTGACTCTGGATATTCTCTCTAGCTGCTCCCTATGCCTGGAACGCCCTCTCTCTTCTGTTTCTACTACTGACCTTCCTGGCTTCCTTTAAGTCCCAAATAAAATCCCATCTTCTACAGGAAGCCTTCCCCAACTTTCTCAGTGCCAGTGCCTTCTCTATGTTAATTTTTTTTTTTTTAGTGAGGCAATTGGGGTTAAATGACTTGCCTAGGGTCACACAGCTAGTAAGTGTTAAGTGTCTGAGGTCAGATTTGAACTCAGGTCCTCCTGACTCCAGGGCCGGTGCTCTATCCACTGCGCCATCTAGCTGCCCCTGTTAATTATTTCTTATTTATCCTATATATAGCTTGCTTTTATATATTGGTTTGCATGTTGTATCCTTCATGAGAATCTAAGCTCCTTGAGAGCAGCAATTATCTTTTGCCTCTTTTTTGTATCCTCAGTGCTTAGTAAAGTACTTGGTGCATAGTAGGCATTTAATAAATGCTTATTGATTGATTTTAATATTTATGTTTACCAAACCATTATCCTCAGCCTGTGGGAAAACAAAATGTTAGAAATGGGAATGTAAAAGAGAGATTTAGAGTAGAAAGGGATTTTAGAGATCATATGGGCCAGTTCTCTCATTTTTTTTTTTTTTAGTGAGGCAATTGGGGTTAAGTGACTTGCCCAGGGTCACACAGCTAGTAAGTGTTAAGTGTCTGAGGCTGGATTTGAACTCAGGTACTCCTGACTCCAGGGCCGGTGCTCTATCCACTGTGCCACCTAGCTGCCCCTAAAGTTCTCTCATTTTTTAAAATGAGGAAGCTCAGACCAAGGAAAAGTAATCAACTAGCCTTATGTAATCTATCTGAACACCTCTATGGCCTGAAACCAATTCATATTTTTCTTGGAACCTTTAGATATAGGGACCCTGATGTTGACATCTTCCTCTGAGGGTGCCCCTCAGTCTTCCTTGTTACTGAAGAAACTTTCTATGGTCCTCACCTTTTCCTGTCTGCTCATCTTTCTTTCTTTTACTTGACTTTTAGCTCCTTAAAGTGGGGGCAGTTTCCAGGCTGCAGTATCCCAAGCTTCAGAAGTCCCAGGTGGTATGATTTAAGGAGGAGCAGGTTCTTCACTCATCTGGCTTGTTCCCTGGTCTGTAGATAACCCCAGACCAACTTGCTAATCAACCAGCTTTGTGTATTGTGGTTGTCAGCTCTGAAGAGCCTGTGCCCCTCCCCGACCTGGGCCACTAATACTCAAGCCTACCTCCTGGTTCCCAGCAGGGGTGAAAAACCCAAGTTCTTGTCTTAGCACCAGCATAGACCCCTTTAGTCTCCCCCCTGCCCAGGGCTCAGCCCTCTCAACAGACTGTGATCTTAGTTCCAGACAACACTGGCACTTAAGCTGATTCAGAGGCTCTGGGGGTCTGCTTCTCTGGTGAGGCCTTCCTGGGACTGGATCTGTGTCAGGGTGACTGTGGGGTTGGGCTCCACTCCAGTCTCAGCACAGCAGCTCCCTTTTTTGACCTTCCAAGCTGTTCTTGGTTAGAAGATGATTTCAGCACATTCTTCTGTGGGTTTTGCTGCTCCAGGCATTGTCCTATGGCATTATTTCACCTAATGTAATCTAGGTACTGTGGAAATTTATTTTGATTTGGAGATCCTACCTTTCGGCTGAGATTATAAAGCCTTAGGCCCTCAGGGTCTCTTCTGTGTGGGAGGTACTGGTGCCCCTCCCCCTCTGCTTCAGATGAGCCAAAAAGCCCCGTGGGCTGTACAAGATGCCAGGTCAGACAGCTGGGGAAAAAAAGCCCACAGCTCCCTCCGCCCTGAGCGGAGCTATCTGAGAGATCCCAGACTGGTCCAGGCTGGGCTCTGGCATAGCCTGAGGCACGTGAGGCTCGAGTGCACTGCCCCCCCAACCAGCTGCAGCCCTGGCTAGTGGATTAGCTTGGTGTGTGGGTGCAAGAAGCCCTGAGATTTGAGTGGAGATAAGATATATATATAAGACTCAAGAGGACTGATGAGATGAGGTGGAGAAGAGGTCAAGTGGTGGCTGACGAGATTAGAAAGGTTGGAGCACGGCAGACTAGAGAGGGGGCTACAAGGACGCAGGAGAAGACGAGAAGGACTAGGAGCAGAGAAGAGAGAGGCCGGAGGACAGACTGATGGAACAGACAGACAGACAGAAGGTCGGTGAGAGAGAAACACAGGGGTTCAGCAGGGGCAGTAAGGAGAGGAAAGTTAGAAGCAGGGGGATTTACAAAGTGAGAGGGTACAGGTGGAGTTAGTGAAAGTAGCTGAGCAAGTGAAAATACCCTGAGGCGAGAGGTAGCTAAGGCCCTTATTATAATAAAAAAGTTCGAGGCACAGCAGGTGGGAAAGAGACGCACTGCAATGCAGTCAGGTTGTACATCTTATTTCCCCCTATTCATAATTTTCAATAGTATCTCATAAATAAACTCTGCTTTGATTATTTAGTTAAGAGGCTTCTTAATCCTTTGCTTATCAATTTTGGGAGTGGAGCAGTGTGGTGGAACTTTATGAAAGGCCCATGTTAAATTAATAGCAGTCAGGTAGCCAGTTAGTCAAGAGTCCCAGAATTAGTCCTCCAGTCAGATTCGTCCCCCAAATTAGGCTAGTCATCAAAAACATTTTCACAGTACTAAGGGACAAGGTTTGGTTGCAACCAGGTTTTCTGATTCCAAATCCTGTATTTTCCCCACAACACCTTGCTGTTTCCTACTGCAAGCCTCTTCATTCTTCTTCAGGGCTACAGAAACAAGGTGGCTGTAAAATTGGTCTAGAGTAAGATGCTCAGACAAAGCAAATAAACCTGAAAAGAGGCAAGAGGTTGCTTATTCTGTCTATGATTGCTTTTCTCATGCTACCTGTTCCCACATATAGAAGTAAATAGACTCAGAATACAAATAAGCTCCTGGCTTTTTTTTTTTTTTTTTTTTTGGCAGGAGTCAGGGTTGGGGAGGAAGGGATTTGGACATGATCAATGTCAGAATTTGTTTTGTTTAACTATGTATGTTTGTAATGGGTTTCTTTTTTTCTTGCTTTCTCCTTGAGGGAAAGGGGATATGGAAAGGAAAGAATTCAAACCGGAAAATAAAATTTAATTGAATTTATGATTGCTTTTAAAAGGTTTTACCGATGCCTAATTGAAAATGAAACTTCCCTGTTATCTTGCATGATCTGTCCATTATGTTCAGTTTGCAACTTTATTTTTTGTTCTTTGGTGTGTATGCATGTGAAAACTGCTGTCTCTATTCTACTGAAGAAGACATATTGAAAGCTGTGAGAGAGTGCATGATATTTTCCTCATATTTGTGGTCACCAAATCGGTTGACAACAGAAAAAACAAAGTGGATGAGAAACATATGTGGCCAAGATTATGACATGCAGTATGACTCATAGCCCCCTGATCCGGATTGCCATTACATATATCTTGGATGGATACTGCAAATCGACAAGGAGCTGGGCCTCAAACTAAATAGGCAATCAAGGTGCATCCCCCTTGGTGAACTATTTTGTTATTGTTCAGTTGTGTCCAACCTTTTGTGACCCTATGGGCCATACTGTTTGTGGGCTTTTCTTGGCAAAGATACTGGAGTGGTTTTTCATTTCCTTCTCCAGCTTATTTGACTGATGAGGAAACGGAGGCAAACAGGATTAAGTGACTTGCCCAGGGTCACACACTTAGTAAGTGTCTGAGGCTGGATTTGAACTCAGGTCTTCCTGATTACAGACCCAGAGCTCTATCTACTGAGTTATCTAGCAGCCTTGGTGAGCCAGGTAGTTTTCAATGATCTCAAGCTACTTGCTATAGTAAATGCTCATCTTTTTAATCTATATCTTTACATATGTATACTTAAACTTTGCATTTTTACATTTTATGTTTACTTGTATGTATATATGCCATTTTCCTCATTAGAATGTAAACTCTTTGAAGACAGATGTTTTTGTATCACCTATCCCTGGCACAGTGCTTTTCGCATAGAAGGCACTTAATAAATGTTTGTTGTTTGATCTCTTAATGTCATCCTAATCTAGAAAGGTCTTTAGAGTAGAAGGCCCTAAAAAGAGTTGTCCTTGGCCCAAGGCTGTTTACCACTTTCATCAATGACTTGCATGAAAGCATAGATGGCAAAACCGCCAATGGAAGAGAGCTGGGAGAATTAAAATAGCTGACAAGGTCAGGATCCAAGAAGCTCTCCATAGGTTATAGGGATGAATTGCATCTAATAAGATAAAAGTGAAGAATTTAATGGGAATTAATATACACAAAGGGACATTTGGTTCCCAAAAAATAGCTGCTTGAGTATCAGATGGGCAAATTATGGCTAGGCAATAATTTAATATGATCCAGGTGTTTTCGAGGATTGGAGGATCAATATGACTCAATGATGTGTTGTGGCAACCCGAAAAGTTAATGTCACGGTAGGCTTTAATAATGAAAATGTTGTGTTCAGATCCAATGAGTTTATAGTTCTATTCACGCATTGTCTTAAGTCAGACCATGATTAGGGCATTTTAGGAAAGACTTTGACTAACTAGAATGTATTTGGAGAGAGAGAGAGAGAGAGAGAGAGAGAGAGAGAGAGAGAGAGAGAGAGAGAGAGAGAGAGTGTGAGTGAGTGTCGGTCAAGGATGACACCAAATTGTGGGCTTGGGTGTAAATACATTGTTGCTCATCCTTCTTTTTTGAAGAGGACCAATGACATCATGAGGTGATGTCTTGACTCTCATGTGAATTAGATTTCAGTGAGACAGAACTACATGAAGTTGTTAGCCTTGATCTCTCTTCCAGAGTGATTGAAGCCTAGTGGCCAGACAAAAATCAGGACAACTGGCGATGGCCCAGGATGCAGTGGAAGTCCTTGTTGTCTTTTATGTCTGACCAAGTGCTCCCTAGTGCCTGCTTTAGTTGCCTTCATGGCGATTGGAACAAATTGGTCTCATCCTCCCATTTCACTGGGGAAATCTTCACATGTTTGAGGTAGACATCCCCCTGATTCACCAATGGCTTGAGGTGTGAGTGAAAGGAAGGATGGTGGTTAGGAAAAGGAGAGAGCTTGGTTGGAAAGATTGTGAGTCCAGTTTTGGATGTGTTGAGTTTAAGATGTATACAGTACATTCAGTTTGAGATTTCCAATAGGCAAAGTGAGGTCAGTTTCACAGTTTTCTGTGTTCCTGAAGTAAGGTCATTTGCTGCTTCATGGAGACAATAGTTGTATATCATTACACAAAACCTAGGTTAAGCCTCTCAAATCAGTTTTTCAGTAATGATTATGGAATGCCATTTCAGTAAATATATTTAGCTGGAAGTTCTTAATTTTTCTAAGATAAAGACGTTTCACCTAGAATCAGAAGGGACCACAGAAACTATCTGAGTCCAACTCTCCTTAAATTAGAGATGAGGAAAGTGAGGTCGTGGAAACTAAGTAACTTGCTCTAGGCAAGTCACACACAGAGAATGCTTTCTGGCAGGATTTGATCCAGGTCATTCAGTTCAAGGAGCCAACTCTTTCCCATTGTATTATATCACCTCTAATGTTGGTTTGATCTCCATAGCTCTTGGTCATTAGATCTGTATAAATAATAGAATTTTTTAAAAAGGATTTTGGACTGATGAGCATTATTAAGAGACAATGGTACAGGGCAGCTAGGTGGCACAGTGGATAGAGCACCGGCCCTGGAGTCAGGAGGACCTGAGTTCAAATCCAGCCTCAGACACTTAACACTTACTAGCTGTGTGACCCTGGGCAAGTCACTTAACCCCAATTGCCTCACTAGAGAGAGAGAGAGAGAGAGAGAGAGAGAGAATGAGAATGGTACAGTTGTACCACTGGTTTGGGAGTGAGAGGGAATGGTTTCAGATGCTACTTCTGATGCTACCCAGACCCCATGTGGGTCAGTCATCACTACTCTTCCTTTTTGATTTCCTTTTACTTTTGCCCCTATCCTGGGCCATCCACACCCAGCTAGGCTGCTTGACAGCTCACACCACTTGGATGATATGGGAGTCACCAACTCATTGCTTCTGTTGAGATAGAGGACTACCAAAACTTAACATTGGGGGCAGCTAGGTGGCGTAGTGGATAAAGCACTGGGCCTGAGTTCAGGAGGACCTGAGTTAAAATCTGACCTCAGACACTTGACACTGACTGTGTGACCTTGGGCGAGTCACTTAACCCTCATTGCCTCACAAAAAAACCCCAAAACCAAAAACCAAAAAAAAGAAAAAAAAAACCCCAAACCTTACCATCTCCCTGAAGTTATGCCCTTAAAGTCCTTCAGGCAGCCAAGTGGCTGAATGGATAGACCTGAATTAAAATCTGGCTTTGGACACTTCCTAGCTGTGTGACCCTGGGCAAGTCACTTAACCTCTGTCTGCCTCAGTTTACTCAGCTATAAAGTAGAGATAATAATAGCATCTATCTTTCAGGGGTTTTGTGAGGATCCAATGAGATATTAATTGCAAAGCTCTTCTCTGAGCTTGGCACATAGTAAGAACTTAGTAAATGTTTCTTACCTCCCTTCAGGCCTTACTACCTGTCCCTGCCTCTATACAGACCCCAGGTACTGTCATCTACCTACTGATGCTATCTGAGGCCCCAGGAGCCCTTTCATACTGGTCTCCTCTAATGAGAAGAGGAATCTCCTTGAGAGATTTTTCTATTTGTATCTCAGGCACTTAGCTCAGTGCTTTGAATAAATCGTGAATGCTTTTTCATTTTCATTTATTCATACTTTACTTCCTTTGCGGCATTAGGCAAATCACTTTCCTTCCCTGGGCCCCAGTTTCCTCATCTATAAAATAAGGAGGTTGGATAAGGGTGCCTTCCACCCATGAACTATAGTTTAATTTTGCATTCGTGTGTCTGTTTGTCACATATCTAGAAAAGTCATAGAATGATCAGTTATCTGTTTCTTTGCTTTTTTTTTTTTGTATTAATCTGTGTTTGGAAGCATCATGGGAAGAGATCGGGATGTGGAACTGGCAGACCTGTGCTCAAATCTTGGCATGTGCTAGTTGTGTGATCTACCATGGGCAAGTCCTTTAGCTCAGGGCTTTGTAAACTCTTTCCATTCATGATCCCTTTTTTCCCCAAGACATTTTTATGTGACCCTGGGTATATAGGTATACAAATCTAACATTTACTGCCAAATCTTTCGCTATCCCCACATTCAGTTATGTGACCCCATATGGGGTCATGACTTACAGTTTAAGAAGCTTTGCTTTAGCCTGTCTGAGCTTCTCAGTTCTTCTCCTATAAAATAAGGATACTAATGCTTATATTTTATGTCCTATCTGGTTATTTCAAGGAAAGGGCTTTCTTTGTCAACTTTAAAGTGCCTTATGAAAATAATGATTACTTCTCTGCTGGCTGAGCAAACTCCTAGGACACTTCTCCTTGCTGTCTGGTCTATGAGCTCAGGCAATGCGAAATGACTTGCATATGAACATGTCATATGAGCATTGTGTGAGTCAGTGCATGTGGCATGGTGGAGAGAGCACTGACCCCTGAGTCACAAAGTCCTGGGTTCCTATCCTACCTCTGACACACACTGTGTGTACAACCTTGGGCACCTTACTTGCCTTCTCAGGGTCCTAGGCACCTCTCTAAAATTCTAAGTTGCAGAAAAGGTAATGATTTACATTGGCAAAAAGAGTTTCTCATCTGAGTGCTCCCTGTAACAATGGAATGAAAAGTTCTATTGCCTAGGAACATGGAAAGTCTAACAAAGAAGTCAAATCATCCTAAAATGCACTCTTACACCAGACACAAGTAATTTGGAGAGTATTTATCATTCTGAACTAGGTGTTCAGAACCCTGTCCACCCCCATTAGTACAAACAGCCGAGAGTTAACTATAGATCTGACTGCGTGTTGCCCTGGGTTACAGAAACAGACTTCCCCTTCAGTACATAGTGATTCTTTTTGGTTTCTTCTTCTTCTTCCTCTTCCTTTTCCTTCCTCCTCCTCCTCCTCCTCTTCTTCTTCTTCTTTGAACTACTGCTAGGCCCTCAGGGGCTGGGGTATAGCACCTAGCCTTTTCTCCACTAAGGGGTCTCTCTGTTGTGCTCGACATAGGCATAGAGTCCAAATGGGTTCAGTCCTGAGAATACCTGACTCCTTATGAAAGGACCTAGGTCTGGACTCCTGTTTCTTACACTCTTTACCTTGTTAACCCCTCACCTCTAACCCAGGGCTCTAGGGACAAATGATTTGAACCTTAGGTTTAATCTCATATTTCAGGTTCCCTGAAAAGGGCCGGTGGAAAGGTCGTTAGTGTATGATATGAATCAGATATAGGATAGGTATTTACTTCCTACACAAGAGACATACTAAAATGCAAGACTCTAATGAGTATGCATTGACGTGATTCGAAACAGGATGCAGAAATGACTGATGACTACCGTTATGTTCTTCTGGGGGGCGGATGCTTGAACCTCACCAGAACATAAAACAGTATGTGGGATCGCTGATTCATTATTTTACATTTCATCTTGGCCCTGCCGAGTTTAAGTGACTCTGCTGATAAAGTGGGTGAGGATCAGGACATGCTTCTTCTTTTTGCTGGTGGTTGTCTTATCTGATGAAGAATCTTCCTCAGACAACAGTCAGCCCCACTCATTGAATCGGGGATCTCTGACCATCTCTGACTCACGAAGTTACCTCCAAGCCTGAAAATATCCATCTCAAAAGCCTCCATGGACCAAGGTGCAAGCTTGCTGAGTTGAGTTTGTTCTACATATGGGAATGGTGGCAAGGTTAGTGGAAGGACCACGGACTATTTTCTTCTTTCCCTCATGGGAAATCTAGAGACAGGGCACAATTCTTGCTACATAGAAGAGCCAAAGCAAGGACTCAAGAAAGAAGCTGTTTTTGTTTTTTAAGTCTTCTGTTGTTGGCTTTTCCAGTTCAGGAGCCAATGAGGAGATCGCTTTTTCATTTCAAAGTGTCCACATTATTCAGCACTGAGCTACCACATAGCAAGAAACAGTCAGGAAGTTCTCCTTGTTGCTGAAGTCCTGGGAATGTTGGAGTCAGGAGACCTGATTTCAAATCTAGCCTCAGACATTGATTAGCTGTGTGGCTGTGTGCAAGTCACTTAATCTAGTTGCCTCAGTTTTCTTAATTGTAAAATGGGGATGATAAATAGCACATCTTGCAGGGTTGTGAAGAACAAATGAGATAATGCTTGTAAAAAAACAACACTTACTACAGTGTCTGGCACACAGTAGGTGCTATTATAAATACTCATTCTCTTCCCTAAAGGGGAGCTTAGGGTTCCTGTTCACTGACACGGCCCTTACAGGCCAATTCAACAAAAATTTTGAGTGTTGGAGAAAGGAAATTTCTACTTTTTGATTGTTCCTGTTGGGTTATAGTATGCACACTATGTATAGCATATACCTCCACTCAAAGAAAACCTAGTGAGTGAAGATCCTAGAAAGGAAGTGTCAGTCAGTTATTCTAAGACTCCACTCATCACCCCTGACTTCTCTGACCAAAGCATCCTCCCACCCCCAAACCCAGCTCCCCTGAATGTATTGTCTTCTATTAGAAAATGGTTGATAGAACCATTAGCAGTTAGAAAAACTCCTCTTGGTTACAAGAAGACAGAGTCTCCTACTTTTTGCATTTGTATTCCTGGCACTTAGCATAGTGCCTGGCACATAGTTGCTGTTGCTGCTGTTCAGTCATGTCTGACCCTTTGTGACCCTATTTGGGGTTTTCTTGGCAAAAATTTTCCTTCTCCAGCTCATCTGACAGATGAGGAAACTGAGGCAAACAGGGTTAAATGACTTCCCCAGAGTCACAACAACTAGGAAGTATCTGGGGTTGGATTTGAACTCAGGTCCTTCTGATTCTAGACCCAGCACTCTATCTATTGTGCCACCTAGCTGCCCACGGCAACAGAGTAAAAAATAAATGCTTTTTTCATTCATTCATTCATTCATAGTAAGTTAGAGAGAGTTTATGAGAAACGATTTTTTTTGTGGGGCTATGGGGGTTAAGTGACTTGCCCAGGGTCACACAGCTAGTAAGTGTCAAGTGTCTGAGGCCGAATTTGAACTCAGGTCCTCCTGAATCCAGGGCCAGTGCTCTATCCACTGCGCCACCTAGCTGCCCCATTAGAAAAGATTTTTAACTTTGCAGAAGTATTTACCATAGTTTTCCTATATATAGAGAGAGCTACCCTAATGCATTTCAAGTTTGAACCTGTTCGCAAAATTTTAATCTACACACGGTTTTTCAAGAACACATTTACACCAAACAACACACACCTGCCTTCTAGATGTGATAACATATGCCCACTGGAAGGGCTGTACCATAAACTCAGAGGCAGTTGATTTGAAATTGTGATTCAGGGCATGTCAGGGACACTGATTGTTTGGAATTTCCATAAGAAGAAACTCGGAAGGTTTGGAGACACCAAAATCTATCTGTTCGTGTTATTGCTTAGAAGCTGCATTTCCAATGTGGTTTCCAGACCTAACAAAATTAATTATGTTTTAGTCCTTGGACTGGATCGGACTCAGGAAATAAAGATGCAGACACACAGATATGTTTGTAGCATAGATTTTTCCAGGAAAGGGGAATAAGGAACATTACATACTTGTCATCTCTTCTGTACCTCATCCAGAGAGTATTGATCAGCATTAAAAAGATGCTGTTAAAAAAAAAAAAAGTCTTTGTCCAAGGATCGATATTTTCTCAGCATGATGCACAATGTCAGTTATGTACTCTTCAAAGCATACTGTATGTTTTCATTCAAGATTGTTTGGATAAAAAAAAAGTAGGAAAGAAATGATCCACGGTCCCCAGGGAGCCATCCATGTTTGGTCAAGCTGGGTTTAGCTGAGTCATTCAGAATTTCTGCCAGGAAAACATCTTAGCTAAAATTCCTAAGGACCCTGAAGACAAAAGAAAAATGTGTTTTCATAGAGACAACCTAAACACAGGGCAAATGAAATTGGAGTATTTTGAAATCTTTGCAAAGACAAAAATCACTAAAGGAAAGAGATTTCATTTTCTGCTATTTGCAATCCAGACTTTAAAGGAATTGTATTTAAAATAATATATTTATTTTGGTGGAAAAGCATTGGAGCAAATCACTGGTCCAAAGTGATCTGTAATTAATAAAAACAGAAATTATGTAGTGGTTATTCTGGGTAAATATGTCTAGAATTATCTATTCCAAACACACATGTAACTAAATTGGGTTTGGGCTGACCACTTGCTATTTTTCCTTAAGAACTGTAATAAGTATTCACAGATCTAGAAGGGATCTTAGAAAAGGAGTCCAAAAACTTCATTTCACAGGAGAAAGAAACTGAGGCTTAAAAGGGAGTTCAAGGTCATGGGACTTAATAATAGTTATAACTTTTATATGCAAAATACTTTACATTTGTTACCTCATTTGAACAACTCTGTGAGGCAGGTGCCATCATCATCCCTATTTTAATTCACAAGGAAGGGGGCAGCTAGGTGGCGCAGTGGATAGAGCACCGGACCTGGAGCCAGGAGGACTTGAGTTCAAATCCAGTCCGAGACACTTGACACTTACTAGCTGTGTGACCTTGGGCAAGACACTTAACCCCAATTGCCTCACAAAAAAAAAAAAAAACAAACAAAATTCACAAGGAAACTAAGGCTTAGAGAGGTTTAGTGTCTTGCCCTAGCTTCCTGACTTCCAATGCTCTTTCTAGTACATTTTGCCTCCTTGTGTAAGTGTATGAGGTTATTTAAAGGCATGGCTGTATATGGATTCTTTGTCATGAAACAAAGCCCTTGACTTAGAAATGCTTGGTTGAAATGAAACTTCATTCATTTGCTAGTTATTTGTTGTTGTTCGGTCATGCCCTTTGTGACCCTATTTGGGTTTTTCCTGGCAAAGATGACTGGAGTGGTTTGTCATTTCCTTCTCCAGCTCATTTGATAGAAGAGGAAACTGAGGCAAATGCGGTTGAGTGACTTGCCCAGGGTCACAGCTAGTAAGTGTCTGAGGCTGGATTTGAACTCAGGTTTTCTTGACTCCAGGCCCAGGGCCCTATCCACTGTACCACCTAGCGGTCCCATGCTAGTTTTAAGTGTATGCAATTGTTTGTGTTTGCCTCTAATATAAAATACAAGCTTTTCTGCTTGTCATTTAAAGCTCTTTAAATTCTAGCTCCGGGGGCAGCTAGGTGGTTCAGTGCATAAAGCACTGGCCCTGGATTCAGGAGAACCTGAGTTCAAATCCAGCCTCAGACATTTGCCATTTACTAGCTGTGTGACCCTAGGCAAGTCACTTAACCCTCATTGTCCTGCCCCCCAACCAAAAAAAAATTCTAGCTCCAACCTATCTCTCTAGGCTTATCATGTCATTCCCCTTCACACACTATATATAGTCCATCCTCACTGACTTTCCTGTTGTTCCTCAGTAACTTCCATAAAATATTCTATCTCCCATCTCTGTGTCTTTGTACTGGCTGAACTTCCATGGATGGAATTGTTCTTTTGTTTTTGCTTTTTTTTCTCATCTCCACCTCTTAAAATTCCTTGTTTGTTTTACATTTCAGCTGGATCCTGTCCTTCCTCCCCCTTTTTGGTGCTGTCATCTTTCCTAAAACCAGTTTGTGTAGATTTTTTTTTTTAAATTAAAAAAAAATTTTTTTAGTGAGGCAACTGGGGTTAAGTGACTTGCCCAGGGTCACACAGCTAGTAAGTGTTAAGTGTCTGAGGCTGGACCTGAACTCAGGTACTCCTGACTCCAAGGCCAGTGCTCCATCCACTGCGCCACCTAGCTGCCCCAGTTTGTGTAGATTTTGCCTACATATGAACTTTGTTTTGTATGTGCGTGCATATGTTTCCCCCCAGTAGAATGTAATTGCTTAGTCGTTTCTTTGTATCACTAGCACCTAGCACAGTGCCTAGCATGTTGTTCAATTCATCGATCTATGGTGTTTTCTTGGCAAATGTACTGGAGTAGTTAGCCATTTCCTTCTCTAGTGTGTCCCCATTTTACAGATAAGGAACTGAGGCAAATGGGTGGTGGTGGTAAGTGACAAGTCCAGGGTCACAAAGCTAGTAAGTATCTGAAGTGGATTTGAACTCAGATCTTCTTGACTCCAGGCCTGGCGCTCTAGTCACTGTACCATCTAGCTCCCCCTTGGCTAGCAAGAAGAGTCATTGCTCACCATTCCAGTTCTGCTCTTTCTTTCCTCTACCCCCAACTATCCATTCTGCTATTGCTAGAATCCACTCTCCAAACAATACTAAAGGAAGTGTCCAGCTACTAAATACTCTCTCTAGTCCATACCCATTCCCCACTTAACTTAGGACTCAGGTGCACAGAGATGAGACCAAGGATTTGGAGTCTAGACAGGAATAAGAGAATTTTGAGCTCAGGGGCAGCTAGGTGACACAGTGGATAGAGCACCAGCCCTGGAGTCAGGAAGACCTGAGTTCAAATTCAGCCTCAGACACTTAACACTTAACTACCTGTGTGACCCTGGGCAAGTCATTTAACCTCAATTGCCTCACCAAAAAAAAAAAAAAAAAGAAGAAAAAGGGGGAAAAAAGAGAATTTTGAGCTCACTAGTACAATTTAGTACTATTTAAGCTACCTCCCAGCTATCATTTATATAACTTTTTAAATTGAAAGTGCTGTTTTAAGTTCTAACCAACTGAAATGTACAAATAGACTTTTGTAACAATGCCTTTCATAAGTGGGGAACTGTTTGTTGTTGTTGAGTCATTTCAGTCATGTCTGACTCTTCGTGACCCTATTTGGGGTTTTCTTGACAAGGATAATAGAGTGGTTTGCCATTTCCTTCTCTTGTTCATGTTACAGATGAGAAAACTGAGGCAAAGAAGGTTACCCAGCTAGTGTCTGAGGGGAGATTTGAACTTGGGTCTTCCTGACTCCAGGCTAGCACTTTAGAGAAACTAAATAAGGAGATGGTCAGGTTATGATATCTTTCTTGCTAATTCTCAATAAATATTTATTTAATTATAAAAATCCCATTCAATCCCCAAACAAAACCAAAGTCACATCTTAAAATTTAATAAAATCTAGATTCTTAATTTTTTTTTTTTTAGTGAGGCAATTGGGGTTAAGTGACTTGCCCAGGGTCACACAGCTAGTAAGTGTTAAGTATCTGAGGCCGGATTTGAACTCAGGTACTCCTGACTCCAGGGCTGGTGCTCTATCCACTGTGCCACCTAGCTGCCCCTAAAACCTATACTCTTAAAAGCCCTATTGAACCAGAATCACAGGTTTAAAAGGACCGCAGGTTGAACTGTAAACAGAACTTTTATTAGGCTACCCAGAGATTAGCACAGTTCCTGGCACAAAGAAGGTTCATAATAAATGCTTGTTGTCTTGACTTGGTGATAAGAAAAAGCTGGAATTAAAACTTCTGTCTAGTTTATATTAAGAAATAAAGCCAAAATACTAGTTAGCACTGGGGGTATTGCACAGAAAATTCTGACCTTGATCCTCTCAGTAAAAGTGGGACTTAGCATCCCAGTTTAAAAGGACTCTCTTTTTATTTTTATTTTTTAAAAAAATTTTCAGTGAGGCCAATTGGGGTTAAGTGACTTGCCCAGGGTCACACAGCTAGTAAGTGTTAAATGTCTGAGGCCGGATTTGAACTCAGGTCCTCCTGACTCCAGGGCCAGTGCTCTATCCACTACGCCACCTAGCTGCCCCAGGACTCTCTATGTAGTTAAGCTAGGTGACACAATGTATATGGAGTGCCAGACATGGAGTCAGGAAGACTCAAGTTCCAATTTGACCTCAGAAGCTTACTATGTGACTCTTGGCAATTCACTTAATCAGTCTGCCTCAGTTCGCTCATTTGTAAAATGGAGATAACAGTAGCACCTACCTTCTGGAGAATGTTGTGAGGCACCAATGAGGTTGTAAAGTACTTTGCCAATTTTGAAGTGCTATACAGACTTAACTTACAACCCCTTGGTTTCTTTATATTTGAGCCACATCTGAAGCACAAAGTGAAATGGAGGTGGGTAACTTACCCAAGGAGTTTGAGCAGAGGAATTGAGAGGTTCTGATCATGAGACTCTTATAGGCAGTGGAATCTTGTGGTAACTTAATCACCAGAGGATTATCCAATGCTACCTCAATACCAAGCACTGCACTTCCAGCTAGTGGGTAGTGGCAATTCTCTGCTCTGGGCACATGGCATCTGGAATATTGCCTTCACTTCTGGATGAGACATTTTAGGAAGGACATTGGCAAAGTGGAGTGTTTCCAGAAGAGGGTGATTAGTATGGTGAGGATGCAGAGAACTAAGTGCCTTGTGAGGAACAGTTGAAGGAACTTGGAGATGGTTAGCCTAGAAAAGAGACAACTTAGGAAGAATCAAAATAGCTGCTTTCAATTATTTGAATAACTGTTACATAGAAGAGAGCTTAGACTCAATCTTCTGGACCTGAGTGGGAAAAATTGGGAGACATGGGTGGAAAATGCAGCTACATGAATTTTGTCTCTATGTAGAAGATGAAAGACTCTGCCATGGGAAGTATCAGTGGAGGGGTTGTGCAGAGGATTGTTGGTCTAGTATGGATTGAACTAGCTGCCTGCTGAAAATCTTTCAATTCTGAGATTCTCTGAAGAGGTAAAACACATGGTCCCTGCCCACAAAGAGACTTCAGTCAAGTGGATGCAGGAAATATATATATATATATATATATAAAGATGGATAATGATAGACGGTAGCATATCTTTAGAGAGATTAAATACATGGAACAGACTAAGTTCTAGAAGAGTCCAGAAGGTGTGAGTACTGAGGGGAGAGGCAACTGGAGAAGAACTTAGGGAGTAGGCAGGAGTGGGGGTCCTAGATAGGTAGAATAGCATGGGGTGTGGGATAGGAAAATTTATGGGGAATTTGGGGGTCCAAAGTCATCATGTCTCAGAATGGAAGAGGGATTCTTTATAGAGAGAGGTCCTCTAGATGTTATTTGCCGATGGCATTGTGCAGGTGGTATGAAACTCCAGAATATTGCAGGGCTTTCCAAATTAGAATTATAATTATTCAAAAGTCCAGAGTAATAAAACATAATGGATAAGAAAGTCTCTTGTCCACACCATAGTATACAGTTGGATGGAAAACTCATAGATCTGATCCATCTGTGTGTGTGTGTGTGTGTGTGTGTGTGTGTATATATATATGAGTAGTACAGGCTGGATTGCCTTCGAGAAATTGTGAAGCTCTTTTGGGCAGCTAAGTGATGCAGTGGCTAGAGTGCTGAGTTCAAAGCTCACCTCAGACACTTACTAAGTCATGTGACCCTGGGCAAGTCACTTAACTCCAATTTCCTTAAACACCTGAATCCATCTCTAGTCGTTTTGATATATACCTTGCCACTGGACCCAATTGGCTCTGGAAGAGAGAGTGAGTTTGGTGACCTTGCACAGCCCTCTCTCATTTAAATCCAATTCACTGCATGTCATGACATCTCTTCCCGATGTCATGGTCCTCTTCAAGGATGAAGGACAAACAACATGGAGATAATAATAGCATTTACCTTGCAGAGTTACTGTGAAGATCAAATGAGATAATATTTGTAAGTGCTTAGCACAGTGCCTGGAACAAAGTAGATTCTAAATAAACACTTTTCCTATTCCAGTCTTTTTTTTTTGGGGGGGGGGGACAGGGCAATGAGGGTTAAGTGACTTGCCCAGGGTCACACAACTAGTAAGTGTCAAGTGTCTGAGCCCAGATTTGAACTCAGGTCCTCCTGATTCCAGGGCCGGTGCTCTATCCACTGAGCCACCCAGCTGCCCCGCTATTCTAGTCTTTTAATGATTCAAGCTTCTCCCTAAAACAAAGACCCATCTTTTAAAAACCAATATTCTTGTGGTATATTGCAAATCATGGAAGACTCCAGTCTGAAGAATTCAAGTTGGGGAACACTAAATGGAAATGGAAAAGTTCATGGTGGGTGTGAGAAGGCTCCATATATTGCCAGTTAAGGATGTCAATGAAAAGATCTATTATCAGAAGAGGATGTGGGCTGGTGATATATGAGGAGTGAAGTAAAACTGGATAGTTCTTATGCCTCTTTGATAGGCAGGCAATGTCAAGAGAACTAGAGGAAGGTCTCCAGTGAAAGATTCATCAGAGTACATGGACAAGAATTTTGTAAAGGCATGGGTGGCTGGTTAGCTGCACCCCTGGGGGGAGTTTCCAGACTGATGAAACCACAGATCCACTGGAATGTAAAAATTAGTCTTAGGGGAATGAGGAAATCAGTTTTGCTGGAGTGGAAGATGTACGTAGGGGACTAAGAGAAGTTTGGAAGGCTAGTTTGGGGCCAGGAAGAAGGGAGACCAACAAATGTGAGAGAGAAATGACTGGAGAGAGTGGAGAAAACCAAAACATTGTCAAGGGAAGAACCAGTTTCAGAGTATCATGGAAATTTAGAATTTGAAGGGATTTTTAGATGCCACCCAATTCAGCCTCTTGCAAGAATCACTTCAATGATATCCCTGATGGAGGTTTAAGAAGTCATGGGTGAACAATATCATAAACAGCATAGAAGAAAGAATATGGACTGGGGAAAATAGCATTTCTATAGTGACTAGGTAGTGAGAGAGAACTTGGTTGTATAAGGGAATAACAGAGTAGAGGAACATTTTTTAAAATGAGGGAAACTGAAAATGTTTTGGGGAAGACGAGAAAGTACCCATGGAAAGGGAGAGACTGATGATATAAAATAGAGGTGTAGCTGATGGAACAAGATGATGGGATCAAAGCAATAAGTAGAAGAATTAACCTTGAAGAAGAGATAGGTTATCTCTTCTGAGAGAGCTGGGAAGAAAACAAGGATGGCAGAATAGATATTTGGAGGTACAGAAGAGGGTGGATGAGTGAGTTCCTAAAGGATTGTGTCTATTTTCACCAGAAAGTAGGAGGAGAAGTCCTTGCTGAAAGTAATGAGGAATTAGAAGTGATTAGAATATGATAAACTATGCTTTATCTTCTGTCTGACAGTAGAGTATTTATTAATGGCCTGTAGTCGATGTTTCTTAGCTAATTCTGATGGCATTTATGTATGCATATATGTGTGTGTGTGTGTGTGTGTGTGTGTGAAAGAGATAGAGAGAATAGGAGAAGAAAACAGAGAGGGAGATAGAAATAGAAAGACAGAGACCCAGATAGAGGAACAGAGACAGAGAAAGAAGATGCCAAATAGGAAGAGATGTGGATTAAGGTGGTTTGCCTTGCTGAAGTGTTTCTGGGACTGAAAAGTTTGAGAATCTTTGAAAAATCAATCTGGATAATTTGGGACTAAAAAAGAAATCAACACAAGTTTTCATTAATCATCCAGACTGGGCCATGTCTACACGGTCCCAATTCATTATGTACATGCCATATTGGCTCTTCATTTTGTCTCATGGAGACCTGACTATAGTTAGATTGTCTTATCATGACAACATGAGTGTTGAGAGAGATTGAGGTTTTACATTCGACACCATGAACAGCTTTTATTGAGGCAGGAAAAATGTTGTCTTAATTCAGTTCAGTGGGTTTAAAAAAATCAATTATGCAAGCATTGATTAAAACATCAAAGAGGCACTTAGATAGGCATACACATCTCTGAAAATACACACTGGCATGGCCCACATGGCTGTTGTTGTTCAGCTTCAGAGCCTTGAATATACCAAGAGTTTTTATTTGGGGGGGTATACCAGAATGCTAAATTAGAATAAAGCACAAACCAAAACTGTTTCCAAGAACAAGGGCATCAGAGCTTCAAAGTCATATTCCACCATAGGCTAAAACAATCTCCACTCACACAGAACAGGGCAAAGCAAATTTCATTGGATGGACCATATGGCCTTTCAGTTTAACTGTGCATGTTAAGATATCAAGGACAATTAAGACAATCATTGATTCAGAACTCCATAAATCAATACCACATTTCTTTTTTTAAAAATGTAACAATTGATGGAAGGAAAAAAAACCCAACTTCACAGTAGCGCAAAATGTCCATCTGCTCCCCAACTCATTCTGCATATAATTCCTGGGGTTTATGAGATCTGAAAATAATTCCAGTTGAAGTCATTCATCTCATTGTGGCAGCTGCAAATTCAGTTGCTCCAGAAACAATCTAATCTTATATCTACACAATTATTTTTAATGGCTGAATTAATGTAGTAACCACTTGTATTTGGAAATCCATCTTGGTTGCATTATCAGGACCGTGTACAATGGGCAAGTTGCTAGAAGATTCACTGATTTACAAAAATGTAATGGTCTTGGACATTTGTGATTACAATGAGAACAATGTTGAAACTAATCTAATCTATTAATGATAACTCATTTTAAAAGATGGAAAGGGACATATTTTAAAGAAACAAGTTTTTTTAAAAAAAGAAACAAGTTAGCGGCAGTCTTTCAGGAAGCAATATGGAAAGCACCCAGTAGAATACAATTAGAGAGGATATAAAATTTTATACACATAGATAGGGGTGGAGCAGCAGGTAATGTATTTTAAAGCCTTTCCTTTTTGGATAAGAAAACATTAGATTTCCACAGGCTCCTAGATATTTGATGAAGAGAACTGTAAACATTATTTTTATTTAGGCTCAGCTTCAAAATAGTCATAAGGCAACAATATTCAAAACTTGTTCCTCTTTTCTCTTTTTTTTTTTTGCTTCCCACTCCATCCCTTTTCTCCCCCCAAGCCCTCCTGCCCTATAAAATAATTTGTACATTGGTGTCTCCTCAAAACTATCATGAAAAATAAGACGATTTAAACCAAATTCTTGATACCTTACCAGGCAGCCATGAGGACACATCACTTCTCTCTCTCTCTCTCTCACACACACACACACACACACACACACACACACACACACACACACACACACACACACACACACACACACACAAATTAATCCCTCCTCCCCCTCCCCCCACCCCTGCAAAGGAGGAGCAGTAGTTATGGAACAAATTCTAGAAGGGAGAACTAGAGTCCATGGAAAGCTTTTGCTCCCAGGAGACAGTCTGTGAAGGTGGAAGGTGATGAGGACAGCATGGGCTCTTCTTCTGCTAGCTGGACCAAGTGCAGTCCCTTCAGGAGCCACTGAATCGCAAAGCTTTCAAAAAATTCTCTGCATTTTCCAGTAGATGTCCTCACAAGGCAACAATGCCAAGGAGACGTAATGCAACACAGTGAAGTGTGGGGGTTGGTTTTCATTTGGTTGGGAGCTAGGAGAAGGGGCAAGCAATGGATCCTAGGATTTAGAACTGGGAGGAACCTTGAGAGCATCTGATTTAATTTCATTTTACAGATGGGGAAACTACAACTCACTGAAGACAAGTGATTGGCCCAAGGTCTTAGGGGTTATAAGGAGCATAGGTGGGCTTCAAATCTTTTCTTCTGATTTCAAATCCAGTGTTGTTTCAACAATACTACGTGACTCCTAAATAACAACCAAATACATAAGGGATAGGGAGGGAGAGGGAAAGAACAACAATGAAAACCTCAGGGTCTGGGATGAGATTACAAAATGGAAAGCAAAATAATATTTAGTTTCCATTTTTAACCCTGATAAGCCAATCATAAAAACAACAGGGCAAGAAAACAATGAAGTGAGGCTCTATAATTGGCCATGGTCTGCTACTGTGGGATTAGAAATAGGCCCTTGGGGGCACTGGAATTGTCCAAAATAGAAGATTCCAGGGAGGATGTTGCATCATTCTTATAGGCTAGACCAAAAAAAAAGGAAACTGTCATATTTTAGCTTGGTTGCAGGACAGAATGACAGCAAATTCCCGGGGCCCCAGAGTGCCTTGTCACTGAGCTCTCTCACGCACAGACTGTCTACAGATCTGCTGATGCTATTGGCAACCCTCCTTCCCAGAAGCCAAGGGTAACTGAATGAAACTCAGCCATCCTAACAAAGAGACTGGGCAGCATATATCTTGCCCCAGCTTTCCTGGGAAAACTGAAAGCAGATGAGTCTTTAAATGATAAAGCTTTTAAGTGCATGAGATAATGGTCTAAGTTTTAGTAGCATAGTAAAATATTTATCTTACTCCACTGGTTCCTAGTGAACAATCAATCCATGACACTGGCAGTTTGCAAAATATCAAAACATATTCGATTATAGCTTGCTTGAATTACTCAAATAGCTAAAAATATAGACTAGGTCATGTCACCCCGGGATGGTGAAGGACATTCAGGCTTCCTGAAACCAACCCTTGGAACCAATAGGAAGGGGGAGAGCCAGTGTAAACACAGATGCATTTAATCCTCAGGCCCTCACTTCTCCTCTTAACCACAGTGCAGGGGTGGGGAGGCACTATCCCTTGAGGCTGACTGCATGAACTAAATTCACTTCCCCTGGAGAAATGGCTCTTTCGATAATGGTCCAAGTTTTAATAGCATAGTAAATCCTGAACAGCCATGCTCACTTTGAAAGCAGAGTTTGATAAATAATGTAGTGGTTGGTTAGTGGAGAAGGTAGGGGTGAAGGATGAGGATAGAGGAGGAGAAAAAAAGGCATTATAAGAACACTCATCATACATGAAGATAAGGATTCATGGTTATTCTGCAGGGACTCTCCTAATAAGGTGGGGTATCTTGGCCCCAGAAAAATCATAGAGCACTTGAACATAAAGACTGGCAGGAATCTTAGAAATAATCTAGTCTAGGTGTGGAAAATGAAGGTTAGGGAAGTAAAACTGACCTACTGGTCATTACACACCGTAACTCAGGCCTCCCTGATGCTAGCTCAGAATTCTTTCCATTCCTTGAGAGTTAACATTTCTATCATGTCGTAAACATTTCAGAGCACTTTACGTATATTATCTCATTTGATCCTCACAACAACCCTGTGAGGTAGGTGTTATTATATTACCCTCATTTTGCAGATGAGAAAACCGAGGCTGAGAGAGGTTGAATGACTTGTCTAGGTCCACACAGCTAGTAAAGTCTGAGGCAGGATTTGAACTAAGATCTTCCTTACTCTAGAGCCAAGGATCTGTCCATGATGTCAAGCTGCTTCTTTATCATGCTGTCTTTGTACTCTCACCTGTTTCTGGGAACCACATCAAAAAGGCACATTGTTTTTTTTTGTTGGTTTGTTTTGTTTTTTACTTCTTCACAAAGAGAGAACGGGGTGATGGGCAGGCTTAAGTATTTGTGCAAATTCTCATGAAATTATGCCACCGTGGGATAGATCTGGCCTCTTTTGTTTATGGGTGATTCAGAATCACAGAATCTCAACAGAGCAATGGATGTTACAGGCTGTCTCTTGCAACCTGTGCCTCTATGAGAAACTCTTCCCCAACCAATATTCATTGAGCCTGAATACCTCTGTTGATGGGGAGATTGCTGTCTCCCAAGGCAGCCCCATTACACTTTGGCACTGCTTTGAAATTGCTTCCAAATTTTTCCTTATTCTTCCAAAGACAGGTCCGTGAGTTTCTAGTGTGAATGAAGAATTATAATCAGGAGGGAGTGGTCAGGAGATCTAGGAAACCAGAAACTGCTCTTGTGATTTCTCTTTTCTGTTTTCTACATGTTCCAGTGTAAGGAGTTAAGAGTGGTGAGATGGGGTCTGGGAATCACCAGCAAACACAGAATCACAATTCTCAGAGTGGGAGAAATCACATATTGTAAAGTCACAAGAAGAGGAGAGATCTGGGTGTGGCTTCAGTGCCAGCAGAGATGGCTTTGTTTCCAGGATCCAAATTGTGCTTCTTTTTTCTTTTTCTTCAAACAAGATGGTCATGTTCCTCCCACCTTTTATTCGGGGAAATGGCCTTATCCAGGGAAATGGCCTTATCCAATTAATTCAAAGTGTCTGGGCTTCTTGATCAATAATAAATGCAGCTTGTCTTTTAGCCAGTCATATGGACAGAGAGCATTATTTTGAGCTTGCAGAATTTAATTTGTCCTGAGAAGAAATCATTGCAGGCATTATCATCTGAAGAGGAAGGCAAGTAAAGTACATGGCACAGTTTTCCATAACAAGTTGGGTCCCCTGCAATTGCCCCTGAGTTGAATTATTCCTTATACAAAATCCAATGTCCTCCCCATTCCCTGCCCCCAGTTATAAATCGAAAGGGATGAGTTGGTAATTTTCCTAATCCTATTCTGATGACTGGCCTAGTTAAGAGGAATGATCTCTCAGGATCTCAGCACATACTTCCTACGGGTTCCTTTGACTAACTCTTTGACACCTCTAACAGGTTCCCTGGTCTCTTTCCTTTGCCCTCAGCACACAGAATGGAGAAGAGTCAGTCAATCTCCTATTTGAGTGACTCCTTTATCTTCTGTTTACAGCGGCATTGAACTTTACAGAATGCAAACACAAGTCAAATCCCTAAATAATGAGACAATCCCTCCTAGAAATGGGACAGAAAGTCACCTTCCTACCAAAGAAATCCTCCCAGTGTTATGATACTATTCATTGATCTGATTCATGGTGTATCCAGGCTTATTCCCTGCCAATCTACCTCAACAACCACAAACCCTCTGCTGGTCCTCCAGATGGTTTTGTCCTTTAGACTTTATAAGGATAATTGTACGCAGATCCAGAGAATGAAGGATGGCATTTTTATTGGATGTCCACTGAAAATCTCACCCATGGGGAACTGCCCCTGCAGGCATGGCACAATACAATACCTAATTTAAATATTTAACAGAAGATTAAATGATAAGTAATGTGATAAAACCCAGGGTATTGTAGGTACCACCTATCCACAGATAATAGAGTTGAATGGTTGAAAAATAATAATATTGTCCATTGGTTTCAGTTGATAATTGTCCTTCAGTGAAACTGAACTTGGAAAGTCATAACTTTAAAAAAAAATGCAGCACTTCTTATTGATACCAACACCACTGTAACACATACTACAGTGTGGCATGTAAATCCACAGCTGGTCTTTTTTTTTTTTTCTTCTTTTTCTTTTAATTTTTTTTAAATTAATAAACAGAATGGAAATTGTCTAATTCAAATATTAGTAGTATAACACTTAAGTGCATTTCAATCTGGCCACAAAGTATCATAAACCCTTAACCAGTGTGTATTACAACAACAGAGAACACAGAGTATGGCATTTATATCCCAAGATCTTTCTTCTACTGGAATAAAGATTCAGAAATGTGACTCCAACTGCTGGGAAATTCTCATTGCCCAAGGCTTCAGAAAACTGGACTGTTGGTATCAATTTCAGTTTTTATTAAGGGTGGAAGGGAGGAAGAATTGGGGAAAGGGAAGAAAAGTCAAATAAGACAAAATTATGAGCTTTAGGACCTGCCCCCAAATATCCCCTGAAATCGATTCATCTACTTTATAGATGGTCATTTAACCCACAACAGGGTGTCCCCATCACTGAGGCCATAATGGAATTAGAAGGTTGAGTGCTGGGAAGATCTCTCTTGTTGGCTTCCACACCTGGTCTTGAGAGTAGCAAAGTTCTTGGAAAAGTGCACTGCGCCTCCCCCTGTGCTGACGGTCCACATGGGTCAGACTGAGCTGAGCTTTACAAGGCCACGCACTGAGTCTTCATGCAATGAGTCTTGGCTGGCCAAGCTTAGGACATGCAGGGTGTGACTATGTGTGACAGGACTGCCTGTTGACAACATACCAGGGGGCGAAGGGGCTTCCTCTGGTGTAAGGAACTGATGGCCATTGTGTTCCTCTTTCAATGGTATCATATCTGTCAGAATAGTTTCTGATGTGAGATTGGGCATGGAGGAGGGTGGCGTTGGCTGTCCCAGGGACAAGGTAGCACAGGGAGTGCCCAATGTGGTCTTTCCTGGAAGAGGGAGCTCCTCACTGGTTAGGCTTGGTTCGCTCTGGAGCAACGGTGTAGCTGCAGCCTGCAAAACGAATTTGGTGCTCTGAATGCACTGATCCTGGTCACACTGGAGAGCAGGAGGCAGCCGGAAAATGCAGCAAGTAGGCAAAGTCGAAAGATGCCAAGGCATGAGAAGAGAATGAAATGCAAGGGGAAGAGAGGCATGGAGAAAACAGGATGTGAGAAGAGAAAAATTCATTAGTAATAATTCAGTTAGACAACTGCCAAAAAGCATTGCATGCACAGGTAGCCAGGTTTTGTTCCGGTATTTATGGCAATGCAGGAAATAGTCATACCCAGCATCTAAATAACCCACTTAAATAAATATTTCTTATATACCACTCCAGTAAATGTTGCATAGTCAAAGTGGAAAACAATGGTTGCTTATGTCCATGTACAGGACCGTCATTTTTTTTTTTTTTGTGGGGCAATGGGGGTTAAGTGACTTGTCCAGGGTCACACAATTAGTAAGTGTCAAGAGTCTGAGGCTGGATTTGGACTTAGGTCCTCCTGAATCCAGGACTGGTGCTTTATCCACTGCGCCACCTAGCTGCCCCAACAGGACCATCATTTTAAAATAGATTCACTTAATTTTTACTGCCTGGATCAGGGCAACAGAGATGTCCTTTTGTACACTATGAATGGTTTCCTCCATGTTGTTTTTAAAACATACTGAAAGGACACAGGAAGGAACTGAATGGATAGAGTGGCCTGGATGGCTTGTGATCTGCATTGTTGGAGAGATGAGATCACAAATTCACCCGAATATCTTTAAAATTTGGAAGCCTCTGAATCCCAGGAATAGACTGTTCTCCAAAAGCCTAAGAACATTTCACTGTTGAACTTTCATTATTGGCATCATCAACACTTCTGGATTACTTAAAAAAATTATATATATATATTTTACATGATTGCACATATATAACCTATATCAAATTGCTTACCATCTTAGGGAAGAGGGAGGTGAGGGAGGGAGAAAATTTGGAACTCACAAATTTTTTTAAATGAATGTTAAAAATTTTCTTTACATGTAATTGGAAAAAATAAAATATTATTAAAATAGATTTTAAATAAACACTAATTGATATTTTATATCAACATTTTTTCTAGTATTCCTTTTCCTCTCCCCTCTCTCTGATTCACTTTTTTTTTTTTGCAGGGCAATGAAGGTTAAGTGACTTGCCCAGGGTCACACAGCTAGTAAGTGTCAAGTATCTGAGGCTGGATTTGAACTCAGGTCCTCCTGAATCCAGGGCCGGTGCTTTTTCCACTGTGCCACCAAGCTGCCCCTCTGATTCACTTTTAATTTCCTTTTTTCTTTTTTTTTTCCTTTCTTCTGGGGCAATAAGGGTTAAGTGACTTGCCCAGGGTCATACAGCCAGTAAATGTCAAATGTCTGAAGCTGGATTTGAACTCAGGTCCTCCTAAATTCAGGGCTGGTGCTTTATCCACTACACCACCTAGCTGCCCCTCACTTTTAATTTCTTATGAGAATCTCAAAGTTTTATAAGATGAACCATTCTTTCCTTCAGATATTCGAAAATTGTGTCTTACTCTAAAGTCATAGAATTTCACAGTTAGAAGCCACCTTAGAAATTATTTAGTTTAACTCCCTCATTTGACAGACAGGAAATTGAAACTAGGATAAAGGGAAGTGACTTGCCCAAGGTCACATAGATAGTTAATGGTAAAGCCAGGACCGAAGACTGGTGAGTGCTTTTCTTTCCCACTACAGAAAGTTGTTCCTATCTAGGTTTTAGTTTTATTTCCAGCTCTTAACAAAGAGCACAGCATATGCCATGTTTTTACTGTCTCATTTTCAGCTAGTTGTGAAGCTCTTAGAATGGTGAGGGAAATGGATAAGCAGTGGATTCCTACATCCCTATTTAGTCTATGGGCTGGTTTCAGAGACGGTTTGAAATAGCTTTGACATGAATTAGACATCCTAAATTTTGTTATGAAAGGTTAAGATGTTTTGGACTAAACTCGTTAAAGACATTCAAGATTATTCTTTCTGTAGTGTGAAACACAGTGTACCCACCATAATCTGATAGTTAGAAATTCCAAACTAGACAATAGGGTCATAGCAGTGGATTTTGATCTTGGTTCTTCAGAATATAGGGGTTTTATAAACCTCTCATCTACAGTGACCAAGAGAGGTTAATGTCTTTCTGAAAATCTACAAGGTGCATATGATTCCCTGATCCTGTTACATCACAGATGTGTTGGTTTTTCTCCTCTCCTTACCACATTTCTCTCACTGTTCTGAGGGAAGTACCTTCTTTCTGACTTCTCCACTGTGTACAATTTTTCTAAGAACTAGAAGAGCTAATGGTGGGTTTTTAGAAGGATGATGGGAGTTTCATTTTTCATTCTTTTTCTCTGGATATGTGGCTGCATGTCAATTTGGGGATAGTGCAATGATTTGGGTTGGGGAGAGAGTAGCTCAGCTGTATGAGTAGTTAAGAAGGGCAGACCACTGATTTGTGGTAGTCTAATGAGATAAAAGATCTCACTGCTAGAACTTCCCTATAATAAAAAGTCACAAATTTATAAGAATATGACCTATTTGTACAAAAATATTTACCACAGCTTTTTTTTGTAGTGGCAAAGAATTGAAGGGATGTCCATTAATTGGGGAATGTCTGAACAAGTATAATTGTAATGGAATACTCTTGTGCTGTAAGAATAGATGATTTCAGAAAAACCTGGCAAGACATATTAAGTGATGCAAAGGGAAGTAAGTAGAAACAGAAGAACATTCTACTTAGTTACAGCAATATTGTACAATGATCAACTATGAAGATTTAGCTATTCTCAACAATACAATTATCCAAGACATTTCCAAAGGGCTCATGATGAAAAATACCATCCATCTCCAGAGAAAGAATTAATGGAGTTTGGGGGGCAGCTAGGTGGCGTAGTAGATAAAGCACTGGCCCTGGATTCAGGAGGACCAGAGTTCAAATCTGGCCTCATACACTTGACACTTACTAGCTGTGTGACCTTGGGCAAGTCACTTAACCCTCACTGCCCTACAAAAAGAAAGAAAGAAAGAAAGAAAGAAGAAAGAAAGGTGAGTGAGTTTAAAAAAAAAAGAATTAATGGAGTCTGAATGCAGGTTGAAGCATACTCTTTTTCACTTTATTTTTGTTCATGGTTTTTTATTTCTTTGGGTCTGTGTCTTTTTTCACAACATGACTGATATGGTAATATGTGTTGCATGATTGGACATATATAACCTATATAAAATCTCAGGGAGGGGAGATGAGAGAGAGGAAAGAAGAAAATTTCAAATTCAAATTTTAAAAAATCATATTAAAATCATATTTACATGTAATTGGGGAATAAGTAAAATATTATTTTTTACAAGAGTGATAGAGTCATAAAGTAACTGGATGGACCAACAGTTAGCTCTCACTTTCCATATGATTGGAGGTGGTTTAAGTGGGCAGTGTAAAGCCTATATTGCTTCTTAGACCGTGGGGTTCCTGATCAAGGTGCACTGGGATTTGAGAAACTGGAGTAACTGTTATGATCAGCAAAATCAACTCTAATCATCAAGTTTAGGAGTGGGTGTGGGCAAGTATTTGAAGTGAAAATTCCACGTAGTGCCTTGTCAAATGGCTCTATCTACTATACCACTTTCTAGGCACAAGGCAAATTAACTTCAGTGATCTCCAATTGGATGTCCCATAGACATCTCAAACTCAACATATTCAAGATGGAACTCATGATCTTTCTTCCTAGTATCATCCCTCTTTCTATGTTCCTTTTCCCAAAGCACATTTCCATCCCTTCCACTCACTCAGATTTAGAGTCACTCTTCCTGACTTTCCCTATCATTTTACCAAGCCCTATCAGTTCTACCTCTTCAAAACCTCTCAAGCTCACCCCCATTTCTCCACTCATATAGCCACAATCTTTGGTCTAGCTCTCATGACTTCTTGTCTGGGCTATTCCAGTAACCTCTTAATTGCTTTCCTTGCTTTCGGTCTTTCCTTTTCCAAACACAGGATCAGCAATATGGATCTGGAAGGGACCTTGGTAGAGGTCACCCATCCTAGCTCTCCTCATTTTACATTTGTGAACACTGGGGCACAGAGGTTAAGTACATAATTTGACTAAGATCACATAGCTAATAGGTATCTGAGGTAGGAGTCTAACTCATGTTTTCCTGACTCCAGGTCCAGCCATCCATCATGTCTGCCACCTGGCTGCCTCTAGCTGTATAATCTCCACTCTGGCCAAAGTGGCATTCCTAAAGCACAGGTCAGACCAGGAGACTCGCTTGATCAAGAAACTTCAGGTGCTTCCTCTTGTCTCTAGGATATAATATATAAACTCCCTTGTCTGGCGTTTAAATCCTTCACGGTCTGGCTCCAACCGATCTTACCAGACTGATCTTGCATTACTCCCCATCCTGTACTCTACATCTCAGCCAAATTGGCTTGCTTGCTGTTCCCTGCAAATGACATTCCATCTCCTGACACTTCTCCTTTGCACAAACTGTGCCTCATGTCTGAAATGCAATCCTTCCTCACCTCCACTTCCCAGAATCCCTGGCTCTCTCCACGGGTTAGCTCAAGGGCCACCTCCAAATAGCAGGTCCTTTCCTGATTCCCACCCCTCCCAGTCTCTTGTGCTCTCACACCCCACCTCCACCAAATTACATAGTATTTATTTTGTATAAGTTGTATGTGATCCCCTTTGTCCTCTTCCTAGCCTCCTCTAGAAGGTAAGCTCTCTGAGGGCAAAGATTATTTCATTTTTGTCTTCCTCTTTCCTGGGCATTGCCTTGCACGTTCTTATCATAGCATAGGGCATGAAAGACTTTTTTAATGTATGAAAGTGAAGAAATCAACTCTTAGGGAAAAGCTAAGTTTTTCCCTTCTCTAACAACAACAAACAACTTTCATTTATAGAGGGCCCCAGGGACAGCTTATCACTTGATCCTCACAATAATTCACAATAATGGCTGACCTTTATATCATGCTTTAAGGACTCTACATACATGATTTAGTGGAGCCTCACAATGACCTTGTAAGGTGGGCAACATGAATATTTTTATTCTCATCTTATAGATGAGGAAACTGAGGCAAACAGAACTTAAGGAACTTTTCCAGGACCATGAAAATAGTAACTGTCAGAGGCTAAATTTGAATTCAGGTCTTCCTGACTCCAGACCCAGCACTCTATCCAAGGTGCCACCTACCTGGCAGAAAATCTGAAACCCAGCAAGGTTAAGCAACTTACTCGCTCAATAGCTAATAAGTCACTTCATATCATCTGATTCTAAGTCCTATGTGCTTTCTACCACAGGACTCAATGTCATTGGTGTATGGGGGTCAGGGGAAACAGGGTGAGGTCAGAGGGTCAAGCTTTACTTGATACGAATTTTACCAGTTTGGCCTCAAATCAATGTACCATAGCTGTATTTCTTGAAGGCCACTGAAGCCTCATAACCAAATGCCTGGCTTCCTTCCTCCTTGTAGGGTATTTCTGCTTCCATTCTTAAACTTTCTAATGGAAGGATGAACACAGCCCCTCCACAGTTGACATCTCATAAGCCTAGTTTCCTGTCAATATCACTTTTTTTGGGGGGGGGGTATAGAACTCTCAGTACAATTTAGGAAATTGGTTCAGTCTTGACAGGATGGAGGAACAAGAGGAAGCCTCCCTGATTAAACATACATTTGCTGGCAAGTATCCCAGAGATTTGAATACAATGTCCTTTGCTAAGAAGTTTACTCGAAAATTACCATTTGGAATTACTGATGACAGCTAGTTAATTCTATAATGTTTCCAACTCTACATGACTAAATATAACCCCTCAATATTCCTGGGGTCTTGCCAATAAATATAGTTCCAAGATTCCAGCTGTGAGAACTCAGGATCTCAATTTACTTGTTCTGCCTTCACATGAGAATCACTTATCAATTCTCTAATGAAAATGTCTTCTACCTACTGAAATCCTCTCTGATTTGAAGGGAAGATGAAACCAGAAGTTAGATTCTTTCTTTTGTTGGTGACTGAAAGGAAGGCTCTCTCTATTCAAAACATTCAGGTAAATTCTATTCTGGGGATTGGCAATTTATAGCATTCAGAGAATCATAAAAATTTTGAGCTCGATCCTGGAGACCAACGACTTTATTTTATAGATGAGAAAATTAAGGGCTGGCAATTGTTGCTTGTACTACTAGATGACACCAGATGGTGGCATAGTGAATAGAGCATTGGACTTGAAGTCAGGAAAAAATGAATTTTTATCCAGTCTTAGACACTTAGTGGCAGTATGATCTTGGGCCTTGGATCACTTGACCTTAGTTTCCTCATCTCTAAAATGGGAATAATAATAGCATCTACCTCACAGGGTTATCAGGAGTAAATGAGGGGCGGCTAGGTGGCGCAGTGGATAAAGCACTGGCCTTGGATTCAGGAGTACCTGAGTTCAAATCCGGTCTCAGGCACTTACTAGCTGTGTGACCCTGGGCAAGTCACTTAACCCCCATTGCCCGCAAAAAAAAAAAAAAAAAAGGAGTAAATGAGTTAACATGTAAAGTGCTTTGCGGACTTTAAACCACTATATATGCTGGTGATGATGATGATGACACCCCCCCCCCTTTATCTAAGAGAAGCATTGCAGTGTAGTAGATAAAATGACAAACCTAGAGGCAAGAAGATCTGAGTTCAGATCCTATCTCAGACACTAGCTATATGGCTGTGGGCAAATTACTTAATTTTTCCAGTGCCTTGGGTAAAATAAGGGGGTTGAACTTGATGGTCATTATGATCCCTTTCAGTTCTATGATCTTATTTTTTTTTCTTTTCCTTCCTTTCTTCACTTCCTTCAAGATCACTTCAGCCTTAGATCACACACCTTATCAGTACTCCTCTGCCCCTCTCTCTGAGTGGATGGGGGAGAGCTTCTTCCAGAAACTCTCCTTAAAGAGGTGACCCAGGTCTGCCATTTCTTCATTTCCCACTTGGCTGCACTCTTCTATCATGCCCCCATGCTGGGTACCTTCCTTCCCACCCCCCTTTTTTCAGGTTCCTTCTGTATGTTGTTTTCTTCCATTAGATTGTAAGCTCCTTGAGGGCAGGGACTGTCTTTATGTTTTGTATTTGTATTCCCAGCACTTATCACAGTGCCTGACTGATTTATTTTATTGACTGATTTTTTTCCCCCTCTCCTCTTTCTTTCCTATTTCTTGTATACTCCCAACCACGGTCCCCATTAGTACTGCTTAGTTTCTCCCATGACATTCAAGATTAAAGAAGTTGCTGAGCCCAATTGCATTTAGTAGCTTTTTTTTTTTACTGCTCTTTTTGATTCAACAGTGTTGACATTATAGTTTGATGTGTTCTGTGTAAGCCTAAGCTCAAAAAAACTCTTTTTGCTGCCTTAAAAAATGTTCCAGTGGGCACTTTCATAGATCTTCCCCCTCACCACTGCCAAAGACATGCACCATTAAAAATGGAAACAAACACTGGCTGAATCGTAACAGTCAAAATTGCAAGAAATATGCTTCATCCAGTTTATCAGGGCTAAAGCTTAAGGGCTTAAATAAACCCAAATATCTAGCAGGGAGAAATATATTTTGTCTTTTTTAATCCACGTGAGAGCCACACAGAAGCAAGCACATCAATACTGGACAAAATGTCTACTTCATTTTCAACGTAGACTTGAGTCCTTGACTTTAGTTACTGCTGTTTGAGCAGAGTTTGAGAACAACAACAACAAAAGGCTATATTTGAGCCACATACAATTATCTGTATTTCTTCCTAGTTACTGAAGGAGAGATAGTGGAGGACAATGAATAGGGCTGGCGTGGGTGCCAAGAAAACTAGGATTTAAACCCCAACTTGGACACATGTGGGGTGTATGACCCTGGGCAACCTCTTAGTGCCTAAGACACCCCTCTATAACCAAAAGCTTAAGAGAAGGGGATGACTTGTATTGGCAGAGGGAATTGTCTCATCCAGGAATTCTTTTTTGTTTTGGGCCCAAGAATTCTTTATGCTAATGAAATAACACGTCAAGTTTACCACCATATAAATAGTTGTTCCTTTCCCCTCATTCTGGGGAATTTTACTTTTCTGGGGGTATTATGGATGACTACAATTCTTGGGAACATCAGCAAAAGTGACTGCATGCAGTTTGAAAATATTTTATGATGTTTTGTAACTTTCCAATCCAACAAATGCCAACTGTGTGCAAGGAACCATGGAATATAAAAACCAAATGAACCATAACTGATCACCATTTGAATGTCCACATTCAATCTTTGGACAGAGGGTTAAATGGGTGCACGAGGAATTGATTCCTCCTATTGGATAGATTCCATATTGATCTCTGGCTGACCCCTAAGCATTCAACAGATCATAGTGCCAAAAGATTATAAAGTCATAGATTTAGAGCATAGGGGGAAAAGCCCAACAACAACTATGATCTAAACCATAGATTTAGAGCTATGAAAGATCTCTGAGAGGTTATCTAGACCAGCCCACATAATTTCATAGATGAAGAAACCAAGATCCAGAGAGTTAAAGTTAATTGCTTAAGAACTTAAAAATGGTGACTTGTGTGATTAGATCCCAGGTTCACTGAGTCAAATTCATTGATCCTTCTACTCCTACAGGGGAGTATATAATTTCATCTCATCTGATCTTAACAATAATATAATACAATGAGTCCATCCATAGAAATCCACAATCTTCTGTTGTCCTCTCTCTCTTTCTCTCTCTCTCTCTTTTTAAAAAATCATTTCTTGAGTGGAGACATTTCCAAAAATGACATTAAAAGAATCACTGGTGGGATATTGAGATGGAAAATGATTTAAGGTTTTTCTCCTCATGTCTCCAAACTGCTGGAATTTTAAGGGAGATATTATATTCTTTGTCTTCTGAGGGTGATATTCTTTATGCACATTTGCAATGGTGCACACAGAAATTCCTCTTATTCTTTCTTCTTTTCTGCTTCTTCTCTCACTGCCACCCCCCCTTTTTTTCTTCTGCTTCTCTTGCTGGGAATGTTTTTTGTGTGTGTGTGTGTGGGGGGGCAATGAGGGTTAAGTGACTTGTCCAGGGTCACACAGCTACTAAGTGTCAAGTGTCAGAGGCAGGATTTGAACTCAGGTCCTCCTGGATCCAGGGCCAGTGCTTTATCCACTGTGCCACCGACCTGCCCCCATTGCTGGGAATGTTTTCTATCTCTACCAGCAGAGGATGACAACATTCTTCTCTCTTCCCTCTGTAAAACCATCATGGTGCCACTTCTATCTTGGCATGTATGCCCAGAAGCCTTTTTATCATGGTCATACTTTAATCAGTCCTACAAACTACAAACTCCCAAGTCAAAACAAACACTCACGTTGGTGACAAGTAGCAGTTTACCAGTGAAGAGAGCAAAATGAGAAATAAACACGACCGTTTCCTCCTCATACTAATATTCCTGAGAGATTCTTTATGAGTCCAGACCTTCAAAATGGAATAGAAAGCTGATCTCTATTAAGTCTACTGGCCAGATCAAGTAATGTTTCTATTACAGCAGAAAAGATCATATCTATAGTACCGGTGCATTGGCATTATTTCAATTTAGTCACTTTGACAGCTGAGTCACTGCCCCAAATGAAGCATTAGCACTTAGAGACTTGAATTTTCATATCTGTCCAATACTATCAGATGGTAAATCTGGCCTTAACAGGGACTTTTGCTTCCTATCCTGGCTATAGCTTATCAGTACCCAGATAACCTTGCAATGATGGAGTGTATGAAGACGTAGAAACCTTGAAAATCTTCAGTTCTAATTTCCAGGATAGCATTTTATGCTTATCTTCTATTTTCCTTTTGAGTGCATTTATAATAACTCAATTTCATTTTAGGCTTCAGATACTAGTTCCTAAATGCAAAAGCAAGTAGATTACTGAATGAAGACTGGAACAATCTTGACCAAAGACACCTAGTAGTAAAATCCAGTCTGCTGCATGTGGTTGGTGATAAAGATCTTGGGCTGCATGGTTTGTTTCTTCAAGGAGGGCAAAGGTCATCCTTTTCAGGCAGGAGAATCATGCTTCATAGTTACATGCAGCTTTTATGACTGGCAAAGGGGACAGCGGTAGGCCACTGACCTCATGGGCACAGGATGAGGTCTCTTGATGATAGACCTACCATTTTAGTATTACCATCTCTGGTTTTTGATGCCACTAGGCTAATAATTCATGTAGGGCCTGCTGGGACCACCTGTTTGATACCAGTGTTTCCTTAGGCAAAGCTTCTCAGTGATGTATTTAATGTCTGACCACTCATAATAGAATAGCGGAAATCAGTTCATATTTTGTTTTATGGATTGAGGAAGAAAGGTCCAAGAAGAGTGAATTAGAAGAGAGAAAGAGGAAAGTTTTGGTTTTTTTACTCCCTTGAGCTAGACTGTCACAGATTTTCACTTTGCATATGACCTGATTCAAGGCATGAGAAACTATTAAGACAATGTCTTGTCTAAACTTTAAAAGGAAAATAGGAAAGAAAAAACATTGACAAAGTCCTACTAAGGCAGGGGTGTGTATAAGAGTTTTATACCAACATGACTCCCTGAACAGTTACTGTGTACATGAAAATGTAAATCACTGGGGTGGAAAGGCAAAGGATCAGTATATAAATGGATTAAGGATATGATATTTTTTCCATTCTTATTTAGAGTTTGGAGAGCCTAATATCTGTATATCCTCTTCTGTTTCTGCTAAGACTGCATGCAAAATAAATAAAGACCATTGATGTTCAGGGTGAGTGAGTTAAGATCCTTTTCTCTTGCAGTTAAGTTCCCAGATAGGACAATGCTCTTTTTTTTTTTTTTTTTTTTAGTGAGGCAATTGGGGTTAAGCGACTTGCCCAGGGTCACACAGCTAGTAACTGTTAAGTGTCTGAGGCCGGATTTGAACTCAGGTACTCCTGACTCCAGGGCCAGTACTCTATCCACTGCACCACCTAGCTGCCCCAGACAATGCTCTTAAAAATGACCTGTTGGGGGTGGGGCGCAGCCGGGTGGCACAATGGATAAAGCACTGGCCCTGGATTCAGGAGGCCCTGAGTTCAAATCCAGCCTCAGACACTTGACACTTACTAGCTGTGTGACCCTGGGCAAGTCACTTAACCCTCATTGTACCACACACACACACACACACACACACACAAAACCACCCAAAAAACCAAAACAAAAAAAAATGACCCGTTGTAGAAATTGTTATTTCTATGAAGTATAAATGACAGGATTCTAAGAGCTGGTTTGGATGGATAGGGAGGTGTTCTGGGGAGGATCAGAGTTTGACAGCTGGAAGGGATCAGAGAGATCAATCAAATCTAATCCCTTTAATTTACACAGAATGGGTGGGAGGTGAGAGCATGAAGGCACTGGATGCTTGTGGGATCAACACAATAATAAATAACATTAACAGTATTTATGTAGTGTTTTATTTTACATAGGCTGTCTTCTTTGATCATAGATCTCGAGCTAGGTGGTCAACTGGATAGAGCTCTGAGCTTCAGACACTTGCTAGCTGTGTGACCCTGGGCAAGTCACTTAGCCCTATTTGCCTCAGTTTCCTCATCTGTGAAATGAGCTGGAGAAGGAAATGGAAAACCACTCCAGTGTTTCTGACAAGGAAATCCCAAATGGGGTCAGGAAGAGTCAGGCATGACTCAAAACTACTGAACAACAACAACAAAAAATAGTTTAAACAAAATGAAAACAAGCCATGGAGGGTATCTAGTTCAATCTCATTTTAGAGATGAGGAAACTGAAGCCCAGAGAGGGACTTGCCCAAGGTCATACAGGTAGTAGGCATCAGATGGTCAGACTCAAAGGTGTTTGAATGCAGCATCCCTTGCCAGGGAAGTGGTGATGGAGACAAGATTTAAGTCCTTCCACAATTATGCCAAGGGCTGGCCCTGACTCTGCGTTAACATTTCTATTCTCTTAAAAGGACCCTATACTAGACACTCGATCCCTGGGTGGGGGGGGGGGGGAGGAAGGAAGAAGGGATTTAAAAATGACTAAAAGTTATTCACAACCTAAATGTTCCTAGTTAGAACTTTCAAGTCAGTGACAGTGAACTCGGCCTCCCTGCAGCAGACTTAGCTGGTTCTCTCCAATAAGGGGAGAACAGATTTCTACTTCCTGGTGGAAAAAGCCTATGTGAAGGTTTGAGCGAGGGCAAGTACTCTTCATGTAGGTGGCTCCCACAGTCAGCACATTCCTACTGGCTGGGGTCACTTAGCAGTGGGGGAGCTAAGGGATGCATGAATGGGGCTGGCCTCAGGTGACCTTGTCTCAGCCCATGCTACAGTATAGCATCTAGAGGCAGTGCAGAATGGTGGAAAGAGTACTAAGCAGACTCACGTTCTATCAGTTCAGTCGGGTCCAACTCTCTGTGACCCCATTTGGGGTTTTCTTGGCAAAGATACTAGGAGTGGTTTGCCATTTCCTTCTCCAACTCATTTTACAGATCAGGAAACTGAGGCAAAAGGTGAAGTGACTTGCCAAGGGTCACCCAGCTAGTAAGTTTCTGAGGCTGGATTTGAACTCAGGAAAATGAGTCTTCCTGACTCCAAGTCTAGTGCTCTATCCATCACACTACCTAGCTGCCCCATATACCTATCACTTGTCTGTGTGATATTGGACAAATCACTTAACCTTTTAAAGTTTTTGTTTCTTTATCAATAAAATGGAAATAACAATACCTACAACAACCTATCTTATAGGAGGGTTGTAAAGAATTAATTTTGTACATAGTGCTATATAAATGTGTTATGATTACTACTAAATAATGTAGTACTTTGCACCCAATAAATCTTTGCAGATTTATTCATGACCTTGACCCTCCCTTCTCTAGCCAAAATGGAGATGAGGGATGGCAGAAAAGGCAGAGTTCGTACATATCCATTCAGTCCTCTCTCCCTTCCCCGCTTCCCCCATGGTTCTCTTCTCCTAGAGTTTATATCTATGTGCGTTTGTGAAAACCCTAGGTACCCAGCCTAATCCCTAATCTATAATCTGAGAAATCACAAAGGGAGAGAGGAAGGGAAATAAACCTATAACCATCCACAGCCCTTGGGGTAAAACTGAAGCTAAACCTTGCCAAAGGGAGCCTAGCAAAGTTTGAACCAAGGGTGGGGGAGCCATTGGTCTGTCTGGCAAGGCAAGCACCCTAATTAAGTGATTCTGCTGTGACCACATCACTCTGTCCCAGAGAATGCCTTCTTCCTGGAAGACTACCGGGACCATTTCATTTGAGCATTTACCCCTTGAAGATTTGTCCAGAGAAAGTAAAGGGCTGTATACACAGTGCTTAAGGCCATTTTAAAGGTCATTTACTTTTGCTGAACTTTTCTTCCTTTTAGCTTTCTTCATATATTATCCCTACCAGCATCCAACTAGCCCAAAAAATGTGATTTGCTTTGGATAAAATAATTTATAATAATTGGATAAATCCTGATCTCAACTGTAATCTTCAGGCATTATGCAGTGAAATGGCTTGAATCTTTCAAAAAACAAAGATAAGGCAATCGGGCTGCTTTTTTTTGAATGAAAGAGGGAGACAGGGTACCTAGGAATTAGTCTGTAACAGGAAGATTTTGAAATAAATCTCTAAAACTTTCTCTAATATGCATTTAATATAACATTTAGGATCTCACGAAAAAAAAAATGAGCCTTCATTAAAAAGTCAAGTCTACAATGCCTAAAAACACTGTAAGGATGGGGGTTCAGCCTAGACAATTATCCCATCCCCACTTAAAATGTCAAACTCCTATGCCTTGATACCTTAATACTTTCAGGTGAGAGTACCTCTCAATTGAAACAAGTCAATCACAGCCTTTAGCTTAAGTGAGAAAAGGTATTTGAAGAATTTAGGTGTCTGAAAGCCATTGGGGGAACTGGAGTTACACTGCATTGGAAATGCTTTTAGATTGCTTGAGGAGACTTAGACATGCCCAAGGTATTGTCTATTAAATATTGAGTCAGTTTGAAACGGAAGAATTTAAGTGAATGGTGAGCCAGACATGATATGAGATGCCTAATGTATATCTTAGGGTAAAAGTCCTAAAGAAGTTTATTGTACCTGTCCACAAAAGTATTGTATTTTGTGTCCCAAGGTAAGAGAAGAATCACTTGGTGGTTCTGCTTATCTTGACATTTCAAAGACCCCTCATATGCTGAGGGGAGTTGTAGCCTCACTCTGGAAACTTTACCACAGTGGAGTTAAGGTTGAGAGATTGAGTTCAGAGATTGTACTGCACCAGCCAGCCCCAGGCCTTGGCATGGACTAAAAAGGGACCTGAATTAGACAAAAGGAAAAGTAGGATTTTCACTTTTATAATCTTTACTGATTTTTCTTCAGCAGTCATGCTTAAGAGTATATCTCTAGGGGCAGCTAGGTGGCACAGTGGATAGAGCACTGGCCCTGGAGTCAGGAGGACCTGAGTTCAAATCCGACCTCAGACACTTAACACTTACTAGCTGTGTGACCCTGGGCAAGTCACTTAACCCCAATTGCCTCACTAAAAAAAAAAAAAAAAGTATCTCTTTCTTTCCTGTCCCCTACCCTCTCCCCAGTTGCATGGAGGCAGTGTGAATGAGGTAAGCCTGGTAGGCCTGGGTCCAGTTAGGGATGCTCTGGCCCTAAGGGGTACACTCTGACCATGGAGAAATATGGTTGATCAACTTGCTGGGGTTTGTTAGAGATGACTCTTTCCTTGGAAAAGCAAAGTAGTTCATTAACCAGATAGTTGTTCATCAAACAGATAACAAAGCAGCCACCCAGAAAGCTGGGTGCTTTGAATTTACAGCATGAGTTTAGTTGGGAGCCAGTCGTGTTTGCTACGTGATTAGAACCAGGTAGTGACAATAATCTCAAGCTAGAAATGTGGTTTTTTTTTTATTATTCATGTATCCCACTCCCCAAACAATACACATAGACACAAAGCTGAGAAGGAGGGACAGCTAACATGCCAAGTATCAATCAGTCTCCAAAAAGTATTCAACCACCTTTGGTCTGACTCTAAGAAGATGAAATTTGATAGCTATAAGTGCAAAGTCTTATATTGGCTTCAGAAAATGTATGAGGTAAGGTTAGGTAGCAGTTTGAAAAAATCCAGGTGTTTCAGGGGACTGAAGGTCAATGAATCAACAGTATGTTGCTAATGTGGCAGCCAAAAAAATCACTAACGTAATCTTGGGCTGCATCAAGATAGCAACTTCTGCCAGGAAGGATGAGGTGACTTCAATCTTCCTTGCTCTGACCACACCTGGAGTGCTGTGTTCAGTTCAGCTCATCCCATTTTATGAAGGACAATTATAGGCTGGCGAACATCTAGCAGAGGGCAAGAAGAATAATGAAAGGCCTTAAAGTTATACCACATGATGATTTTGTCATTGTTGTTCAGTCAGTTTTTTTCCAATTGTGACCAACTCTCCATGACCCCGTGTGGGGTTTTCTTTTTCTTTTTTTTTTCCTTAGGGAGGCAATTGGGGTTAAGTGACTTGCCCAGGGTCACACAGCTAGTAAGTGTTAAGTATCTGAGGCTGGATTTGAACTCGGGTCCTCCTGAATCCAGGGCCAGTGCTCTATCCACTGCGCCACCTAGCTGCCCCTTGTATGGGGTTTTCTTGGCAAAGATACTAGCATGGTTTGCCATCTCCTTCTCCAGTTCTTTTTACAGATGAGGAAACTGAGGCAAACAGGGTGAAGTGATTTGCCCAGGATCACACAGCTAGTAAGTGTCTGAGGCCATATTTGAACTCAGGAAGATGAGTTTTCCTGACTTCAGACCCAACACTCTAGCCACTGGGCCACATAGCTGCCCTACTGAATAACAGAATGTTCTAATTAATCACTAAGTTTATTCCTATTTCTGGATCTATGAGCAGCTCATTATATGGTTCTGAACTAATCACTTAAATTTCATCTGTTTTAATGTTCACATTTGTAACACTGAAGAGGGCAACAATTTCCAGAATCCCAGGATTAGAAGGGACCTCAGAAATCATGGAGCCCAGGGGGCAGCTAAGTGGCGTACTGGATAAAGCTCTAGCCCTGGATTCAGAAGGACCTGAGTTCAAATCTGACCTCAGACAGTTAACACTTACTAGTTGTGTGACCCTGGGCAGGTCACTTAACCCCAATTGCCTCACCAAAAACAACAACAAAACAATGCTCTTTTAGGGGCAGCTAGGTGGTGCAGAGGATAGAGCACTGGCCCTGGATTCAGGAGGACCTGAGTTTAAATCTAGCCTCAGACACTTGACATTTACTAGTTGTGTGACCCTGGGCAAGTCACTTAACCCTCACTGCCTGGCCCCCCCCCCAAAAAAAAAAAGAAAGAAAGAAAAGAAAAAAAAGAAGAAATCTTGGAGCCCAGACCATATCTAAACAGGAAACCTCTCTACTTTTTTCCTATATTTTATTGTGTATGTTTTTTTTGGCGGGGGGGGGGGGGCCATGAGGGCTAAGTGACTTGCCCAGGGTCACACAGCTAGTAATTGAAGTGTTTGAGGCCATATTTGAACTCAGGTCCTCCTGAATCCAGGGTTGGTGCTTTATCCCACTGCACCACCTAGTTGCCTCATTTCCTATATTTTATTAATGGCATCTTTGCTATTAAACACTTTACAGAATTGGAAGAATATGACACTGACATTCTACATCATTGGGTGGTGGAGAACGCTAATCATTTAATAAAAAGCAAGGAGGTAAGTTTCTGCAAATATCAACTGCTTTTACTACTAACATCATGTTTACCCACAGAATAGGAGTTAATCTGAACAACTAATGCTGAAACAGATGGAAAGAAACTCCTCATCACCCTGTTTGGTTCACAGAGCTTGATAAATGGTTGGGACTCAGTGAACACTTGCTGACTTTTTTGACTGATGAGGCCCTGGTCGGGATGCCTGTTCTATGTGCCAGGCTGAATAAATCAAAGCAAAGGAATGGGAAATTTTGCCCCCGAAGACTAAGTTCAGTTGGCACTCTTGAAATATTTTAGCTCGTTTCTCTGGGTTTTGACAGTTCCTGGAAATTGTTAGGTACATAACTTCCACTTAGTACTAACATTACCCAAAGTATAATAAGAAACAAAAACAATGGGGAGCTTGGGGGATAATACTAGAAATTGCCTTGGGCAGAAGTTCCCACATTTTTTTCAGTTGAAGACTTTCTGACATCTGGATGGATTACATGGAATGTTCTCTTCCCCCCCAAACCCCCAAATTTAATATCAATTTCCTTTTGCTTTAGGTCTTCCCTATCCCTTCCACTTTGTAAATGATCTCCGGCTTCTCAACTTTCTCCGCACCACACTTCTTTCTTTTCTTGATCTTCATGGGAAAGTAACCTTGATGCCCAAATTTCCTTGAAATTAATTATTTAATTTGATTAATTAAAATTTCTTTTTTTAAATTTCTTTTAAACATTTCCTTAAAAAATAAATCAAGATGCGCAGCTAGGTGGCGCAGTGGATAAAGCACCATCCCTGGATTCAGGAGGATCTGAGTTCAAATCCAGCCTCAGACACTTGACACTTACTAGCTGTGTGACCCTGGGCAAGTCACTTAACCCTCATTGCCCCACCCCCCAAAAATCAAGCAATTAAACAATAAACATTTATTAAATATCAACTATGTAGCTGGCAGTGTGGTATAAGAGACCAGGAACCAGGAAGACCTGGCTTTAAGTTCTACCTTTGACATATTCTGCTTGTGTGACTTTGGGCAAGTCTCTTAAAATTTGTGCCTCTCTGGACCATGTAAGTGGCAGAGAAGATGCCCATCTGCATTAGATGGGGGAGTTCCCTCACCTAGGAGCTGCCTATATTAGTGAAATCAAAGAAAAAGTCTGACCATGTTCCTATGGAAGGGGTACTATGCTAGCTTCAGGACAACAAGAAACAAAACAGTGTCACTTGAAATGATGATGGCCTGGGAAGCAGGTAACTCTCAAGAAAGGGTTTATTTATTTATTTTTTTCTTTTGGGTACATTATAGGAAAAATAGAACTGTTTTCATTTAGCCCAAATTAAAGTGGAGACACTATCTGGATTGAGTCAGCATTTGTAGAATGAAGAGGACAATATTTACTTTCTCCTAGGTGAAGGATGGCTGTGTGTTCATTCAGAGGTGCTTAGAACCTCTAGTATGCAGTAGTCATGGGAATAGAGAAGTATCTCCTGAATATAGTAGGAGCTTAATAAATGTTTCAAATGAATTGAGTATAGGCAAACTCATACCTGAACAATCATTGCCATTCATATCTCATTAAGCATCCCTGATATTAAAGACTTCCTAGAATTTTTCCACCCAAGTCCTACTTTGGCTTCCTGGCTGTTCCACAAATATGACACTCTATCTCTCAGCTCTGGCCATTTTCTTTTCTTCTCTCTGTCTCTCTCCATGTCTCTCTTTTTCTAAGGCAATCAGGGATGGAAGGCTTGTACCTAAGGACTATTCTACCTAAGTTCAGGCAGCATCATCACTGATTGGCTACAGAATGATGATTTTTTTTGGCCACAGCAATTCTTTTTTTTTTTTTAGTGAGGCAATTGGGGTTAAGTGACTTGCCCAGGGTCACACAGCTAGTAAGTATTAAGTGTCTGAGGCCGGATTTGAACTCAGGTACTCCTGACTCCAGGGCCGGTGCTCTATCCACTGCGCCACCTAGCTGCCCCAAGCCACAGCAATTCTTGAACTGCATAAGTGGAGAAATTCCCTACCAAAATAAAATCAGAGATCTATAGTTGTTGTTGTTCAGTCATTTCAGTCATGACCAACTCTTCATGACTCCATTGGCTGTATGTGTCAGAGGTGGGATTTGAACCTACTGGCTCTGAGGCCAGTTCCTTACCCACTATGCCATGCTCTCACATATATTATAGAAAGATGTAAGGTGATGCATGTTTTCATCATATTATCATACATACTCCCCTCCCCTCAGATATTTCCTATTTATTACAAACACCTGCCCCTGTTAACTCTGCAGAAGCAGGGTTGTAAATTTGAAAATAAGAACAAAAGACCACAGCAATCACAGTGTCCATCCATATGATTCAAGGAGAAGTATGAAAAGTCCTCTGGAGCTAAGGGGCCTGGGTTCAAATCCCATCTCTGCCATTTCATACCCATGTGATCTTGGGCAAGATACTTAACCTACCTAGTCCCTGGATGGCTTCCAAGGTCCCTTACAGATCTTGGTCTATAATGCCATAAATAGAAAGAACCTTGGTGTGGAAATCAAGGGAACTGAGCTCTAGTATTGGTAGTGGTAGGAGTTCTAGACTTGGCATTAGGGGTCCTGAGTTGGAAATCTAGATGAGACACATTGGTGTGACCATGGGCAAATCACTTATTCCTTCTGAACTACACTTCCCTCATCTGGAAAGTGGAGTCTGGAAGACTCCATAGGGATATTAAAAGGACAACACCTTATAAATCTTGATATCCTATCTAAATGTCAATTATTAATATCATTATTAGCAAGTTGACTGGCAACTCAAAACCTCCCTGAGCCTCCATTTTCTCATTAATAAGATGAAAGGGGGGGTAGGTAGGTGGTGCAGTGGATAGAGTGCTGGCTCTGAAGTCAGGAGGACCTGAGTTCAAATCCTGCCTCAGACACTTCTTAGCTGTGTCATCCCAGGCAAATTACTTAACCCCAACCATCTCAAAATAAAACAAAATAAACAAAAAACAAAGAGAAGAAAAGGTGGGACTAAAAGGTTCTGAAAGTACTTCTGGCTTTATAGACCCATAAAAGAGAGATAAACTCCCTCTCCCCTTCCTTCCCCTCCCCATCTCTGTTTCTCTCTCTCTTTTTCTATAAATAATCTTCGTATAGACAGAAGGGAGAGAGAACCTCTCACAAAACCAAGCTACAAAAATCCAAGGCTTTCTTTCAATACAATGAACTCACTTTTAGAATTCAATTGATTAAGAGAAATGTCCTGACTTGCATAGAGAGCATGATTTTCCTGGTGTCTGTTGTGGCGTCCAACGAATGTCATTTTATATAGCCCTGAGTAGCCAGAGAGGTATGTGGCATAATGAAGAGAAAGTTGGCCTTGGAACCTGCAAGATTTATTCAAGCTCTGCCTCCTACATATACAAATGGCACCGCTCTGGGGAAGTCATTTAACTCCTCTGCTCTAGGCAAAACTTTAAGTGGTAGAAAAGGCGTTGGCTTGACCTACACTGGTAAAAGGAGGTTTCCTTACTTGGGACCAAAGCTTCTTAAACTGTGGGTCACATAATTGAATGCAGGGGTTGTGAAAAATTTGGCAACAGTAAAAGGTTATGTATACCTATTTTATATACCTATATCTGGGGTCATGTAAAAATTTCTTGGGCAAAAAGGGGTCATGAGTAGAAAACAGTTTAAGGAGCTCTGCTCTATACAAATTAAATGACACAGACCCAGTCCCTATCTCTAACTCTTAGCATACAGATAAATTATTATTAATTTTTTTGGAGGCAATCAAGGTTAAGTGACTTGCCTAGGACCATATAGCTAGTAAGTGTATAAGGCTGGATTTGAACTCAGGTCATCCTGACTCCAGGGCCAGTGTTCTATCCACTATGCCACCTAGCTGAACCCCTCTCCTCCTTTTTTTACTGTGAGAATTGGAATGGCACCCCTGTTGGAGAGATACTGTAGGAAAGCTCCGCCATGAGGAGAAAGCATGTGATTTAGAGACCATGTGACTTTAATGTCTGGAAGTTACATCTATAGAACCACCTGTAGGACTTGTCAATCAGAGCTACCAGCCAATTAGCTTGGAGCTGTGTGTGGACACCCCTGATTCCTGTTTCACAGACGGCTTCTTGGAGAAGCCATTGAGGATTGGTCTCTTTTCATCCAGGAATGGAGTGTGGTTGCAGATGGAGAAGGGGGGGGGGCGGGGCACGCTCTTAGTCATTCCAACACTGGCTTGGTGGTGAGATATTTCACATGGGCTGTTAGGAAAGGAAATTGCTTTCTTTCTCTCTGACTATGCCAAATTAGATCTGAGCTAGGATTTCCATATTAGAAGGAATCTGTTCTCAATCTCTCTCTCTCTTCACTAACTTATAATATATGTTTCTAATAAATCTTTAAAAGCCCAAACTCTTGTTGAATTTATCAGTGATTTTAGCCAGCTTCCCAAGACTGGGGGTGGGGGGGCAGATTAGAATCCACAATTTAGATTTTAAACAACACATTACCTAGATACATTCTTGAGACTGCAACCTTGTCTTGTGGTTATTAAGAGAAATCAAATGCTCTGGGAAATTGTCATTCAGGTCTTAACTCCTTGAGTTGGAACACTATTGTAGGAAGGACTATACTACCCTAACAAAAATGAGAAGGGAATGATTGGGAGCCATGAAGATGTCATTTAGAAACGTCATCAGAAATACAGACCTTCTTTAGGAATATGGGGTTCCAGACAATTTGGTCCCAAGGCACAAGATTTCTATAACCAGTTGGTTTATGGATGCCTTAAATTTTCCTAACCTGGTGGGATAAAAGCCTTTTGTGCCACAATCCAAGAGAAGTCTCGAAATGCAAATATCCCAGGAAAAGGCAACATAATGACAAACTCATTCACACCAAGGTGTAAATGACTGAATATTGGCTCAAAGCTCTGAGATACTAGAGAGGAAGTATGCAGGGACTAGAAACCTAAAATATGGAGTAACCAAAGTAGAGGAAAGGGAACTGAAAAGTGAGGCTAGAGTTTCCAAAGATGAACATCATCTATTTTATAATTTTGACTTAGATGAACTTTGCCTATCTTGTTTTTAAATTATATCAACAATAACAGACATTTTTGTACCATTTTAAGCACCTTATGCACATTTTCTCATTAAGTCCTCACAACAACCCTGTGAGGTAGGTACTTATAGGCATTCTTCTTCTTTTTTTTTTTACAGATGTGGAAATTGAGTCAGGGAAGTTAAGTGGCTTGCACATTGTCATTCAGTTAGAAAGTGTCAGAGTTAGGAAATGAACTCGGATCATGTATGACCCAATCTGCTTCACCAATGGCACCTAAATAAGTCCGGTTCAATACTTGGCAGGGGTCAGCTCTTCATAACACGTGCCCATAAGTCATAGAATCAGTGTCACAGACATATATGCCATAATCTCATATAATTTGTAGTTAGAATCCCACCCCTTCTTCCTTGGCATTTGCCAATACCAGTACACCTTAGTTTAAAACCTTGCCTTCCCTTGATAAGACTAAGGCACTGCTCTTCCTTCCAGGGAGAAGCAGGTAAACCCAGTTAGTGAATTATTTGATTAGCTCATATCAAAGCAAAAAGCAAGAAACATCAGGAATCAGGAGAACACTGCTATATGCTGGCTCCTACCATGTTGCTCTGAGAATGTGTAGCCCCATACATTGTGATTCCATTCGTTGGTGCTGCTGGCTGTGGTGTGTCCGGCTGGATGAATCCTCTTCTATCAATTAGGCTGAACAAGAGAAGGGAGAAAAGGTAGGGAGAATGAATTGAAAATACCAGAGATATTCAGAAATGTTTCTGCTTTTTCCTCTCTCTAAAGACTTTCTGAATTATAGCATGGTTGGTTGGTCAGGCTGTGTGTGTGTGTGTGTGTGTGTGTGTGTGTGTGTGTGTGTGTGTAAGATCTTAAGATCTTATCTGATTGCCAAAAACAAATCCTCAGAAGATTGACTACCAGATCAGGATTTATTTTGTGTACTCATTAAATAAGAAAGGGTTTTAATCAAAGTCAGTAAGAGTGATAGATTGTTGAAATAATGGAACTTTCAAAGTTTGCATGATAACTTCATAGAAATTTGACGTGGAAACTTTGGTCTCTTACTGTTATTATGTGTCAGACACTGTACTAATACTAATAATGACCCACATTAGTATCATGCTTTAAGTTATACAATGACCCTATGAGCTGGGTAGTACAAGTTGTATGGGGCAGTTGTGGCTTGGTACAAAGAATGCTGAGCTTGGAGAAAGAGGCCCTGGGTAGATTCAGACTCTGCCATTTACTACCACTGTGCTCCTGGGCAAGTCATTTAATCTTTGGACCTCAGCTTCTTCAATTGAAAAATGAAGATGTTTAACTAAATGACCTTTAAAATCCCTTCTACTTCTAAATCTGTGATCCTGTGAACATCTTCATTTTGCAAATGAGGAAATGGAGGCTCAGAGATGTTATGCAACTTGCCTGTGGTCACAGAGCTATCAAGTGCTGGAGCCATAATCTGAGCCCAAGGCTCAAATAGGCTACATTCCTCTCCAGGTTCCCCTCTTGACTCAGACTTTCCCTACCATGTCCCCACCTGAGTACCTTCTGTACTTTTCCCCCATTGCCATTACTTTCCAGCTTCTTTTTATGTGTTGTCTTTCAACATTAGACTGAGTTCCTTGAGGGCAGACACTGTCTTTTTGCTTGTATTTGTATTCCCAGTGCTTAAGATAGTGCCATAGTAAATGCTTAATAAATTCTTCTTGACTGGTTCAGCACTTTTCCCATAACTCCATTCCAAGTGGTGCTTTTTCCACCTCATTCCAACATCACTATCTGGAACATTACTTTTGAAACAACTACAATATTTACCACATACACATTCAGGAATTAACAAAGACTGAAATTATGGGGCTTAGAGTTGTCTTAAAATAAAGGGAAAATCCCTTGCCTATAATTCTAGGTCTCTTAAAAAAAAACTGGGGTGGGGCAGCTAGGTGGCGTAGTGGATAAAGCACCGGCCCTGGATTCAGGAGTACCTGAGTTCAAATCCGGCCTCAGAAACTTGACACTTACTAGCTGTGTGACCCTGGGCAAGTCACTTAACCCCCATTGCCCCGCAAAAAACAACAACAACAACAACAACAAAACTGGGGTAGGGAGGGGCTTTTAACTGCTTCTCATATCAGGGTTTTGACCTGAAGGTGACAAGGAGACTCCTGAGTTCTTAGAAGGGCAACTAGGATGGTAAGAGCACTGAAGAGGGTGCTATTTGAAGAATACTTGAAGGAACTGGGGATGGTTTACCTGAAGAAGAAAGTCAAAGGGGAGAAGGATAGCCATTTTCAAGTATTTGAAGAACTGTCGCATAAACAAAGAATTCTATTTGTTCAGTAGGTCTGTACAGGGTGCCTCAGTGAGAGCTTATATGGTAACTACAGGGCAAAATGAGGGTATTGTGGGTCAGTGGGGAGAAAGGGGAAGAAAAATGAAGAAGAGTAGGGGGATTGAAAGGATACCAAAGGCAATTCTCATTCACTTTAGCCTAAGGTTAGCACTGTACTAGAACTCTTGTTCTGATTTGCATTTTCAAGTTACCAAAGTATTTGATGGTATTAGCTAAATAGTATCCTGTTGGGGACAGCTAGGTGGCACAGTAGATAAAGCACTGGCCCTGGATTCAGGAGGACTTGAGTTCAAATCTGGCCTCAGACACTTGACACTTACTAGCTGTATGACCCTGGGCAAGTCACTTAACACTCATTGCTCCACAAAAAACAAAAGACAAAAACAGTATCCTCTTGTGATTTTGTAAGTGCATAGGGCAGTGTTTGAATGGTTAGGGCGTGTGTATATGTGTGTGTATGTTTGCACATGTATATGTGGGGTAACAGGTGAGGGGGGGATAATGCAAGAAAGGGGATTGACAATGCTTCCTTGGGGGAGTAAGTAAAATTTGAATGTTGCTTGTCTTTTGTTCTCTAAGAAGACCAATGACATCAAGAAGGTGATATCTTGATTTGCAAGTGAATTGGATTCATGTGAGGCAGGGCTGTGCAAAGTCACCAGCCTCACTTTCTCCTCCTGAGCCATCTGGGTTAGAGGCAAGATATATATCAGGATGACCAGAGATGGCCCCAGATGCAGTGGGAGACCTTGGTCTTTCTAAACTAAGATCTTTCCCAGGTGTCAGTTTGTCTGAGGCAATGTCCATTCAGTGATTAAGGCTAGGTAAGAAATGAGACAAAAAATGACCTCTTTTACCTAGTCAAAAAAAAAAAAAAACAACCTGGGAAGGAAAGACTCTCAGGGTTTCTGGACAAAACAGAAACAATTGCCATTTATAACTCTGAGGCATACAAACCCAAAGAGTGACTTGGCTTTAATGCTTTTTTTTTTAAACAATACTTTAAAATTTTATTTTATTTAAAAATTTTTGGGGGGTGAGGTTAAGTGACTTGCCCAGGGTCACACAGCTAGTAAGTGTTAAGTGTCTGAGGTCAAATTTGAACTCAGGTCCTCCTGAATCCAGGGCCAGTGCTTTATCCACTGTGCCACCTAGCTGCCCTCAATAAAACTTTTTTTTTTTGAAGTAAAATTTGATAGGACACCCGGAAAGGAGGATTTCTTGTGTATTCTCCTCCTCTTCATTCTTTCCTCCTGCCCTGGTTTTAGGAAAAGTATCAAAGATGGCCAGCTGATAGAGCAATGAACAAGTGACAGCACCCTGACTGTGCTGGCTTCTTCTTAGTCCATGATATTCTAGGGTCTGAGTATTCTTTGGCTCCAAGATGGTGGTAGTAATGGGCAATGATTATTGTTTAGCGTGTACACACACATCTTTCTCCCTTATTTTCAAAAAAGATTTTTTTAGGGGCATTGTTTATATTCCAGTGGAGATCTATAGTGCAAGCTGTTTAAAAACAAACAATGGATAAAGCACTGGTCCTGGATTTAGGAGGACATGAGTTCAAATCCAGCCTCAAACACTTGACACTTACTAGCTGTGTGACCCTGGGCAAGTCACTTAACCCCAATTGTTTCACCCCCCCCCCAAAAAAAATCAATGTAAAAACAGAAAAACAAACAAACAACTTTGAAATTAATTGTTTCACTGTTCTTAGCACTTAGAGGAGAACACGACTCAGGACTCAGTACAATGCCTGGCCATAGCAAACATTTAATAAATGCTAGTTGACTGACTGGCTGATTATATCCTGTTTGAATGGCTAGAACCTAAGGAACCTCTGGGTGTAGCTGACAGCATTGCAAAGGATAGTTAGAAGCTCCTTTAAAGCAAGGACCGTCTTTTATCCTTTGTATGCCCACTGCTTAGCACAGTACCCTAACACATAGCAGAAGCTTAATGCTTGTTGATTGAGAAAGCAGTTGGAATTACACAACATAGACTAGAGAAAGGGAGCTTCTCTCTCTCTTTTTTTTTTTTTAGTGAGGTAATTGGGGTTAAGTGATTTGCCCAGGGTCACACAGCTAGTAAGTGTTAAGTGTCTGAGGCCAGATTTGAACTCAGGTACTCCTGACTCCAGGGCCGGTGCTCCATCCACTGCACCACCTAGCTGCCCCGAGAAAAGGAGCTTCTTGAGGGCAGGAACTATATTTGATTTATATCTCTATGTCTCAACACTTTTCATAGTACCATAGATTCATCGTACCAAGCACTTGGTAACTAATTGGCTGAATCTGTTAAATTTAAAAGCTTAACTATAGCAGATCCAGGGCTTCAAATCCATGTAGGAGTGATGTAATGAAATGGGAGACTAGCCATTTTCCATCTCTACTCTGAGAAAAGAGAATAAATTCAATGGGAGGGAAGTTTAGGTTAGATTTCAAGACTCTCTTTAGAGTCAGGGTTGCTAGATACTGGGATAGTTCACTAAGATGTTGTTTCTGCAGATTGTTAGGAGTAGAACTAACATTCTTTTTTGTTTGTTTTTGGTGAGGCAATTGGGGTTAAGTGACTTGCCCAGGGTCACACAGCTAGTAAGTGTTAAGTGTCTGAGGCCGGATTTGAACTTAGGTCCTCCTGAATCCAGGGCTGGTGCTCTATCCACTGGGCCACCTAGTTGCCCCTAGAACTAAACATTCATGGTGGGAGGGGGTGGGGGCAGCAGGGAACGAACCAGTGAGAGGAGAGCAGGATAGCTTTGATGAGATGGAGTCTAATGGTACTTTCTAGTCCTATGGCTCTCTGGTGGTTACTTTCAGCCCATCAGGAAGTAGAGAAAAACCTAACGAAAATATTCACAGTGGAAATTCTCAGTTTCTTTTTACAATAGAAAAACCAGTTTGGTGATGTACTCTGTTCCCTTTCTTTGAGGAATAAGTCACTGATTCTGTCCACATATGGCCTAACAGGCAAATATACCCCTTGCTGATTCCCAGCAGAAAACCAGGTCTCCCAGTCATGGTGCTTGCTTCCTGTGTTGGAATAAGGTGGACTTTTCCACTGGGGGTTAGAGTCTCTGAAAACTCTGGGAAGACCATGGGGAAAGTCTTCAGGATTCTGCTATATGGCTGAGTTAGTAATATTAAAGACAAAAACCTCTGGGTCATTTTGCTTTTATTTAAAAACAAAACCAAGACCCCAAATCATCCTATTTTCCTTCCCCACCAAATCTGGCCACATTCTCTGGGTATTGTTATTGACTTCTTTAGTGTCTAAAAGTCCACCCATAAATCAGTTTGGCAGTCTCATGGACTTTATTCCAGACAAGTTTTTCTCCTTATGACAAAATAATAACACTTTGGAAAAGACTGATGATAAAAGTCTTTGTATGCCTCCAGTGTCTCTCTCCCTCCCTCCCTCTTTCCATCTCTCCCTCTCTCCCTCCCTCCTTCCCTCTCAATGGACAGAGGGATTTGGTTCTAAGAAAAATTTGAAAAAATCCTTTTCCTCCTATATTTTTCCAAAACAAGCTCCTTCTCATGTTTTAAATAGCGGAGGAAATAGAATAGACACACTTGAAATCAAGGGTTTTTTTTTTTTTTTTAAATGAAGCCAAACACAGCCAAAGGCTTAAACTGATCCCAGTGTTGGAAGAATTAATTTTTGTTGTTTCAAAATTGGATCAGTAAAGTGAGCAACATGATAGGCTACAAGTGTAGAGCTAGGAATAAGGGGGAAAAGATTTTTATAAAAGGAGAAATTCTATAAATTCTTTCAGTAAACACAACCCCAGTCTTCCTTTAAAAGGAAAAAAAAATTGGAGATGCTTTTTATTTTTTATTACAAATACAAGCAACGACCCAAGCCACAAAATAGTGAAAATTTCCCAACATATTTCTATGCATTATTCTTGCCTAATAAGTAATTCCCAACTGATTCTCAGAAGTAACCCTTCTGAGGTATCCAGAAAGTTATCTAGGCCTCTGGGGTCTCCATCCACCAAAACTCTAAGCTACCTTCTTTCATCTTCCATTTTTCATTGTTTTGGCCCCCTGGTCATCTATAAATATGTCATTTGAAAAAAAAAACATTACCTGGTTATATTTAGATTGTTTAACATAACAGTCTAATATGACAGAACTGGAAGAGATTTTTTTTAAAGTTCAGGATAATAATAAAAAATAAAAATATAAAACCTCCTAAACAAATGAGAATTGGAAGAGCTCTTTTGGCCATGTGGTTCAATTTGTATTTGACAAAACATTTCCTTTCCTACACAGGTCTAGTCTTTGCTTGAGGACCTCTAGAGACAGGGAGCCCACAACATCCAAGGAAGCCCATTCTACTTTGGGATAACCACAATTATTAGGAAGTTTCCCCTTTACTTCAAACCTAAATTTTCAACTCCTGCACATTTGCTCATAATTCTGAATGACCTTCTGGGGTCAAGCATAATTCCTTTTCTAATGTGATTAATAATTCTAATTCTAATAATAATAATAATTCTAATTCTAATTCCTTTTCCATGTGACATCCCTGCAAATAGTTAAAGATGGTTATCATATTCCCCTAGAATCATCTCTTATCCAAGCTAAGCATTCTCAGTTCCTTCAACCAATCCTGATATGGTATGAACCTGAGACTCTTCACAGTCTAACCTTTGCCCTCCTTTCAATATCTTTTACCATAAAATCATGATTCCAAGCTATGCATTGATTGAAACTACTGTTAGTTATTCTTAAGTTTCAGAAGGAATTGAAATAGAGTCAACTTTCAATTATGCATACCAATGAAATCATCCAGATGATTCAAAATAGTGTATAATAAAAACCCAACTGTCTTACAAATGCATTGCTAATTCCTTTTGTTATATTAATACCTCTTTACTCAATAATGTTTTGTACCTTAATAATAGTTGGTTGATGTTTCATGAACTCACACCAATTGATGATGGAGTGACCCACAAGCATAATAGGCATAGGGTTGGCCTAACTCAGAGGAAAGTGGATATTTTCCTAATGACTTTTTTTTTCTTTTTTGGTGGGGCAATTAGGGTTAAGTGACTTGCCTAGGGTCATAAAGCTAGTTAAGTGTCAAGTGTCTGAGGCCGGATTTGAGCTCAGGTCCTCCTGAATCCAGGGCTGGTGCTTTATCTACTGCACCACCTAGCTGCCCCCTTCCCAATGACTTTTGATGTAACTTGCATTTTTTTTAATATTCAGAGGAAAAAATGGAAGATGTAACAATGTGCTGACACTTTAATAAACGTAATCTAAAGACCTAAGATTGTGGGGCTTGTTAAGTCTAGTGCTCCATCTCCCTCATGCTAGGATAAAAATCAGCTGGAGAAGGACCACACACACGCACAGGGGTTCCTTAGAATCTTAAACCTGTACAATTGACTTAGTTACCTAAATACTCTAGGTCACACAGATCTCTCCTTTATCTGACATCTAGAAGCATTTGCAGTCTGTACCACACAGCAGTACATTATTTCAGGTCTCCTATAGTTTTCTAATAATTTAATGCATATTAATCTTATCTCTTCAACCAGATGCTAAGTTTTTTCTGGTCTGGGGCTACTTTTTACCATAACCACAGTGCTAGGAACATGGGAGGAAATCAATACTTGGCGACCTCATGACAGATCATATGACAAGAGCCTTAGTAGGTCTTAGGGGCTTAGTTTTTTATGTTTGACACTAATTCTGTAAAACAAACAAGCAAATGAAAAAAAATCCCTATTCCATTTCATAAACCCATTTCATAAAAATTTTGTCTACAGCAGAAGAAAAACAAAGTGGGAAACTCACAATCACCCAATGAATTTAATGGAAACAGACAGCTGGCCTGGGTAATTTACGTCTAAAAAACCAAAATCTACCTTTGGTTGTCTACTTAGATCAAATTCTCCAGATGATCAAATCACCGTTTCACTTTGCCTTGTACAGCTACAGCTTAAGGATTTAATTTATTTATGTTTAAAGCCTGAGATCTATAATGAAATCATCCCTTTCAGAGGACATGACTTTTTGGAAAGCTTACCTTGGAGAGATAGGCCCACAGAGGGCAGCACAACAATTTGTAATGATGTTTCCATAGCTGTAGGGATTATAATTTTCTTTACCTCTTTTATTTGACCAAGATCCTTTAATCTGAAAGACATGGAGAATTTATCACATATGGCATTCTTTTTATTGAACTCACAGTTTAGGCAAACTGGCTTTTAGGGCATTGCTTATTTTCTCCATAAGAGAAATCATGGAGTACACTTTTCCCATACCTTGATTTTCGATTCTGAGCAAGTGAGTTAGATAAGGTAGAAAGTGACTTTATTAAAGAGCTTTCACCTTATATTCCTACCACATGATATTTAAAGGTAAAAATAATATTTTTTCCAAGTTTGCATTTAGTGTTCTGAAGGAATCGACAATTAAATAGATGGCAGATAGAGTTGATAAAGTTCCCCAAAGTGATTAATGTTTCTTTCAGGAAGAAATTTATATACTGGAAGAATTCTGGCTCAAAGTATTGTCCCAGTAGTCTGTTCTGCAACATCTAAGAATCACAAAGAATGTCTCTTGTGGTTTCCAATGATAAAGTCCATGGAAAATACACAGGATTATAATTCCTGAATTAATATATCATGTTTTAATTTTCAAAAGCTTATTTTGCATTTCTATCAATTTTGATATGTCTTCTTTTAGGCTAACCTGGTAGATTCTGTTTAGCTATTTTTGTCATGTGTTTATAAATGCTTCTGTAATAATTTTTTTTAAAGGTAGTGTTCAGGCTGGCTTGAGAACTATCTTCTAAAATTACTTTTTAATGTCCTTATCATAAAAACTTTCAGGATTCTGAGAAAGATAAACATGAATAAGAGGTCTAATTAAAACCAGGAACAAGACAATCCATCTCAGCATTTAAACAGAGATATAGAAATGAGATGGAATTCACATTTTTATCATGTGATGTCACATTGCAGTAAAGTCTCTCCATTTAAAAAGATTCAAAGTTTTGTTTGTTTTTTGTAGACCTCTAATTTCATTGATATAGGGCACTCTGAATGAGGAAATTCCAATGGACCAATGTATATTGGCTTCTATTCCACAACCTCTAGTCTTTTAGAATTGCCTTAAAAACACTGAGAAGCTAATGACTTTTCAAGAGTCACACAGCCAGTATGTGTCAGAAGCAGGATTTGAACACAGGTTTTCCTGACTACAAGGATGACCTTTCCTCCCCATTTCTCTATGCTTCTTCTGAGTATTTCTTGGAAAATGATTTTCAAATCAAAAGCCAGCTCCCTCTCCTTCCCTTTGGTGCTCTGTATTAGGGCTCTTCTGGCCAGACCTCAGGGTGAACTTACATATATATGGACAAAATTATGTTTAGGGATTCAAACATGTGAAGCATAAAGAACAATGTAAAATGATTTAAAAAAATAATTTCTGTTTGTTCTAAAAGGAACAAAGTTTAAACGGCCTGTACTGTGTGAGCCTGGGCAAGGTACTTAAATCTATTTATCTCAGTTTGTTCATCTGTAAAACGAGTTGGAGAATGAAATGGTAAACCACTCCAGTATCTTTGCCAAGAAAACCACAAATGGGGTCAGGAAGAGTCAGATATGACTGAAACCACTCAACAACAGCAACCCCATAGAAGTGAAAACAAAATCACCTGTACTTCCCTACCTCATTTTCCAAACATCACAAGTAAACATACACATTTCCCATAAAGCCACTTACATCTTCATTTGTAGTTTGATTGGAGCTGATCAAATATGTGTGGAAACCTGAGAGACCAACAATAGACCAAACAGAAAAGAAACACACCACGGCTTCCAGCACAGTGATTTAAAGTCAAGGAAGTAAATTGGGAGGAAAGAGGAAAATTCACACAGCTTAAGATGTTATCTAAAAAAAATGAGGGTTTCAAAGTTTAACACCAATGAGGACATTGTTTCATTTTTCCACTGCAAAACTTTGAGCCCGTAACCATATTTTGTTATTCAGTCAAGGGCATCTTAGTCAATACTGCTGATTTCTCCTTATGCCTGGATTAATGCATCAGCCTCCTCCTTGACTGCAGGGTTTCCCTGCCTCAATACATCTTTCATATATACATCACTGTCAGATTAAAATAATTTTGATCAAGTCACTCTCTTGCCTAAATCCTTTATTAGCTTCCTACTTCCTACTATGTCAAGTGTAAACTCCTTTGCTTGGTCTTCAAGGCTCTTAATTTGATCCTACTCTAATTATCTAACAATATTGCTCCTTTCTGGCTGGCTTCTTCAGTGTCTCACTTCTGCCTCTGTGACCTTATTCATGCTGTTCCCCCTGACTGAAATGCCTTCTTCTCTTTCCTCAATTTTTTTCAAATCTTGCCTATCTTTCAAGATCCAGATCAAGCAAATCTTTATAAAATCTTCCCTGATCATTTTGGACTTCATCCATTTCCCTCTCTGACCTACTACAACCATTTAGTTCTGGGCACTTGCAGCAATGACAGTTTATATTCTATCAGCTAGCACATAATCATATCAGGCATTGTGGTATCATCTTTTTTAGTTTCTTTTTCTTTTCTCTCTCTCTCTCTCTCTTTTTTTTTTTTTGTGGGGAAATGAGGGTTAAGTGATTTGCCCAGGGTCATACAGCTAGTAAATGTCAAGTGACAGATTTGAACTCAGATCCTCCTGAATCCAGGGCTGGTGCTTTATCCACTGTGCCACCTAGCTGCCCCCCCTTTTTTCTTTTCTAACTAAACTCCTTGAAGGGAGGAACTGGGTACCCAGCTTTGAAGGCAGGATTTCATTCATTCATTCATTCATTCATTCATTCATTCATTCATTCATTCATTCATTCATTCATTCACTCCCTGCACTCATTTGATCAATCAAAAAACCACAAATAAAACCCTCATAACAAATATCCACAGACCATCCAAAACAATCCCATATTGACATATCAACATTTTAAAAAAGTATCTCATTTTGCATTTTAATTCCATCATTACCATTGAACTAAAAAATAAAAATAAAACCCTCCTAACAAATATACATATATACCACATATATACATGTATATATTATATATAAATAAAATATAAAGTCTATATTAAAAATCTTCACTTTGACCATATCCAAAAACTTTTAAAAATGTCATTTTGCATTTTAAGTCTATCATTTCTCTAGAGGAAGTGGATACCATGTGATTTGTCCTCAGTCACTTGACCTCTATCTTAGTTTTCCTATCTATAAGATGGGGATAATAATAGTACCTACCTCCCAAAGCTGTTGTAAAGATAAAATGAGATAATATTTATAAAGAAAGCTCTTTGCAAAAGTTAAAGTGGTATATATAAGCAAGCCGGCATCATCCTGGTTTATCATTATTGCATGATTTAAATCCTGATATTCTGAAAAATAAGTGGACAATAATTGGATGGCCGTTATTCCTTTCTCTTTAGAGGCCTTGCTGCCTGACCTTCAGCCACAAGGACTTTTGATCCACTTCAGTCATCTAGGCCAACAACACTCTTGTCAACAACAGGGAGTACACAGTTCTGTGTTCCCAGCAGTTTATATTTTCAGTTCCAGAACTAAATTTGGCATAGCCCCTCAATCATAGACTCTAAATTCTGCTCCCTAGTTCTCATTTGTTCAGAGGCTAGTATCCACAGGTTCCTACAAAGACCAGATGCTGTGGCTATCTATGGGAAGATCCTTATGCTAATTATAGTTGTATGCAAGGCTGGGCCATGGCAATTGTGAAGCCAACCAACTTTGTTTTCCGTCTCTTCCCTTCTTTTTTTTTTTTTTTTTTAAATCTTGTCCTCATTTAGTGATTCCTTCCCTCTCACGAGGCCAGCAGGACTCTCTATTCCTCAGGTGTTTTCTGTCAGGAGCAGAATATCTGTCCATGACACCTTATTTTTAATGGGTTCCTCTTTCCCTTTCCCCTCCCACAGTCCATTACATCATCATCATTAGTATCAGTCCATTGCATTGTAAAAGAGGATGCTTGGAAGAAGAACTCTAAGGAATACATCTATAATGGTGGCATTTCAGACAGTGTAGTACCAGGGTAGGGTATGTATTTTTGGTCTGGATTGGGACAAGTCCCAGAACTCTCTCATATAATATTTTTCTCTAAAGTTGTTTTCCATTTAAACTATATATCTTGTATGTACAATTTGATGGGGGGTAATGTTGTTTTCCCCATTAGGATATGAGGTACTTGAGGATATCTACCATATTTTGGCCTCTCTTTGAGTCTCTAGCAATTAGCACAATATCTGGCACATAGTAGACATTTGATAAATGTTTATTGACTCACTATACAGGGGATCCCTTACTGATAGGGCTTGGCCTGGGTTCCTGAGAAACAAAAGCAAAACCCCTGTGACTTCTCACTGCCTGCCACAGGGGAGGAAGTCTAACAATCCACAGGATGTGTCTGTAATATGTAAACCAAAAGAAGTCTGGTGTTCTCTATAATATGAGTTAAATCAATAAAGAAATAGCATCGTAGTGGTTTGAAGAGACAGGAGAACTTTTCTATCCCATAAGTGTTTAGAAATTCTATTCTTGGGGAAAATAATATGGGTCTGGAAGTTTAAAACTACAACATGCATCCTCATCAATAAATTATAGGCCAGAGAAAGTAAATATTCATGACTTCCTAATGCATCTAAGGAGAGAAGCTATATATCAAGTTATAAAACATTACCATTGCTTCCCCGCTCCGCCAGGGTTTGAGATTATTCATATTTAGTTCAGAAAAAGGAATAACTTACTCCATGAAATTTCATGCCTTGCTATGCTACTATTAGTTGAGTATTACCAACATGAATGGGGGAGGGGTAGTATACAAAGTAATAAGGAGGAGAAATGAATGATTGCCCTGCTCTGTCAGCCCTCATTCTACATCAGGACACACAGGTGGAAGGTATTATCTGCTCTAATCTGGAACCTCGCTGATCTGGATGTCAGTCATTTCATCAGTCAATTTTGTTCTTGAGTTGGTTTAGCTGTGCCCAACTCTTCATGACCCTATTTGGAGTTTTCTTGGCAAGATACTGAAGTAGTTTGCCATTTCCTTTTCCACCTTATTTTTTTTTAGAGAAGGAACTGAGGCAAATAGGGCTAAATGTGTGAGAAAATAATGGGGTTTGGGACTCCCAGAGGCCCCCACTCGAGGGCCTAACTCTGGAGCCTTTCCTGATCTGTTTCAGAGCCAGCCCAGAGTCAGTAAAGTTGGATCTAAGACTCTCAATACAGACAATAGAGGTTAAAACCACACCTACCTGAAAGCCTTTCACTCCAGAGGGTCTGTCTTCTGGACCCTGACCTCATTCAGCTCGTACTGCTCATGGACCACCCTCAAGTCCAGTAAACCAATAGATTTGAATGAAGCTAGCCAATTAGCTTTGAGCAGTGTGGAAACGCCACCTCTCCCGACCTGCAAGGAACTTAACGCTCGCGCTCTCTCTCTCTCTCTCTCTCTCTCTCTCTCTCTCTCTCTCTCTCTCTCTCTCTCTCTCTCTCTCACTCTCTCTTGGCTGGGGACTTGGAGAAGGTGGCCATGCTGAACTCTATCTCTCCTTTCTGAACTTTCTGAGCCATGTGCTATCTCTTTACTAATATTTAATATGCTTTAATAAATTCTTAATGCCCCAAACTGATGCTAAAACCTCTAATTTATAAGTAACAACATATTAGAAACCCCAGCTAAGTTCCCTAAAACTTGGGACAGAGAGAGATACCCTCATAAATTTTCAAATGACACAAATGATTTGTCCAGGGTCACATAGCTAGTGTCTGAGGCTGGATTTAAACTAAGTTTTCCTGACTCCAGGGCTGGTGCTCTCTCCACTGTACCATCTAGCAGTCCAATTGGTCAATAAGCACTTATTAAGCCCCTACTATGTGCTAGTGGCACTATGCTAAGTGCTAGGATACAAAGAAAGACAAAAGACAGTACCTGCTCTCAAAGAGCTCACATTCTAATGGTGGAAATGATGTGTAAACAACTATGCACAATTTGTGGGCAAACTGGAGGTAACTGATAGAGGAAAGGCCCCAAGATTGAGGAGGACTGGCAAAGGTTTCCATAAGAAAGCAAGATTTTTAGCTGGAATGTGTAGGAAGCAAAGGAGCCCAGGAGGCAGGTGAGGAAGGACAGTTTCAGGTAAGGGGCAGAGCCAATATGGGGTTGACATGAAATGTCTTCTATGAGGAACCTCAAGGAGGTCAGAGTCACTGGATCTTAGGAATATATAGAAGGGTTTTAAGGTGTAAGAAGACTGGAAAGGTAGGAGGAAGCCAGCCAAGTTCTGAAGGACTTCTAGCAAACCTATCTAGGAGAGGACAGAGCCCAGAAGATCTTTTTTTAAAGCATCTCTGACAGTGAGCAAAAGAACCTTTGGATGACAAGCAGAGATTAAAATATCCATAAGACTCAAAAACCTGAAATTACACCTGCTACTCATCCCAACAGCCACACTTGTTATGCAAACTGAGAAATGGAGAATAAACAGGAAAAAGAAAAGGAACAAGGGAAAAAAAGGCAAATTGTAGAAAACAGGGTAGTAGATAGAAGAAACAGCGATAGAGATCAGATGCAGCAGCAGAGATTAGAAGCAGAGAAAGAGGTGGCAGCAGGTGATAGACATCTTTGAGATAACTTGTCATCTATGATATTTCTTTATTTACATAGCTACCACCCTAGTTCAAGGCCTATCATCATTCTCCCAACTGGTTTCTCTGCCACAAGTCTCTCCCTCATTTTAATGTCTTCCATCTAGCTGCTAAAGTGTTGGTGTGACCATTCTACCCCCTACTCAATAAAATCTTGCATTCCCTATTACTTCTAGCATCAGATATAAATTATTGTATTTGGCATTTAAATATCTTCACAACCTGGTATCCCATTGTACCTTTCCCAGCTTTATTACCCATTACTACCTTGACATGCTCTAAAAACCAGTTGTTTCTCCCACGTGATTCTATCCATCTCCCGTCTCTGTTTCTTTGCACTGCCTAGAATGGTTCCCCTCATTCCTCCCTTCCAACTCTTACAATCCCTGGCTTGCTTTAAGACATAGCTCAAGGGCTGTCCTCTGCAGAAGGCCATTTGCTAGCTCCTTTTCCTCAAAAGCTATATTCCATCTAGTCTGTATGTCATCTTTTATGTGAAGATTTGTTTTCTCTTCCATTAGTTAGTTCCTTGAGTACAGGGACTGACTTTTCTTTTTCTTTATATCCTCAGAACTTAACACAGTGCTCAACACACAGTAAACATTTGTTAATTGACTGAGTCTCCTTCATGAGCAGAGACACTGCTATTGTCTCCTTCATCCTGGTTTACCTTGTGTATACTCAATTTTTTTCTTATTTATATGTGTGCACATTGTCTTTCCTATTTCAATGTAACCTTCTTGAAGGCAAGAACACTTTCATTCTTATTTTTGTATCTCTAGTACTTAGTCCTGGATTTGGCATCTAGTAGCTGTTTAATAAATTGGTGATCAGGGGGCAACTAGGTGGTGCAGTGGGTAAAGCACTGGCCCTGGATTCAGGAGGACCTGAGTTCAAATCCAGCCTCAGATATTTACTAGCTGTGTGACCTTGGGCAAGTCACTTAACCCTCATTGCCTCTCAAAAAGAAAAACAAAACAGAACAACAATAAATTGGTGATCAATTGAGTGAAGAAGTGTCGACTGTAGGAAGCTAGTAGGGATATAGGAGCAAATAGTCCTGTACAACTCAGAACTTTCTGATCTTAAGGTGTATTAAAGAAATGGTGTAATAACTGATGTTCATAACATAACTATGATCATTAAGAAAGGGCAGAAGTATGTTTACTCTCTTCAATAAGGCATGGCAACATCTGAGTGAAAAATACAGAAATGATTTCCATTACTGTTAAACTGTCTGCTAAAAATAGACAGTTTCATTTTTGGGTGTTCTCAACTTGTCCTATATGTTCCAATTCATATTTGGAAGAAAGTATTCATGTTATGCAAGCAGTAGGCTTCAAGCTTTTTGATCCAACCACTTAAGTGCTTGCTAGGTGCTGTCCTAGGTGCTGGAAAGAAAAAGGAAACAGACCCTGCCCTTATGGAACATACATTCTATCAAGGGAGACATACATATCAGTAAATGTAAAATATATGGGAAATAAACACAGAGTAATTGGGGGAGAGGAGGCACTAACATCTAGGGGATAAGGAAGGACCTCATGGAGAAGGTGACACTTGAATGACATTTGAATGAAACTAGAGATGCAAAGAGAAGGAGGTAAAGGAGAGAGATTGTTCCCCATTGCCAGACATGGGAACAACCCATGGCAGAGCCATGGGAGATGGAACATCTGTGTGAATAATAGTAAAAGACCAGTGGATTTTGAGAAAGGGAGAAATAAATAATAAAGCTGGAAAAGTAGGTTAGAGCCAGCCTGAGAGGGGCTTTAAATGGCCAACAAAAGAGTAGCTATTTTATTCTTGAAGAAATAGGGAGCCATTGGAGTTTATTGAGCAGGGAAGGAAAATTCCTTTGGCAATTGCAAGGAGGATGGATAAGAGTGGGGAAGAATAGGATTAAGATTCTTCCATTTCTTAATCTTGAACCATGTTTTCCATTGAAAAGAAAACTCTTGCCTTCTTCCCTCCCTCCCTTCCCCGCCGTCTCTCTGTCTCTGTCTCTCTCTTTCTATTACTTCAAAAACCCTATTATTGGTTCTTATATGTGAAAACTATGGAAAATTCTCAGGGGAAAATAGCAGTAAGAGAAATCATAGCCTTTAGAATGGGTACTCCTTATTTTTTGGCTCCCATTCCTGACTAAATCTTTCTTCAACCACCAACTTCAGAAAGGAACCCCTTTATAATTGCAGTTTGAGTTCTAGCAGCTCACAAGAAATCAACAGCATGAAAGCAGTTAAGTAAATGTGACACTTTCTATACTAATCTCTTAAGTGCTTCAGAGGAATTCTATAAATAGCAAAATGATTCCACTATTAGCTAATAGCTATGTCAAAATGACATGGATTCAAGGTAACATTCAAGGTATACCATAGTTTCACTCCCCCTTTAAGTAAACCTTCTCTTCCTTTCTCCTATTGTTCCCCACCCTGTGGAATGTGCAAAAAAAGGCTGAAAAGCCCAGGAAATCATGAATTTCAGGAAGTGAAAGAATAATGTGTCTCAGGCTTCAGTGCCTGAGTGGAGAGAGAAATGAGAAAGGGGTGGTGGGAGGTAGAAATGGATTTAAGAATTAAGATCTAGAGAGCCATGCAGACACAGGGGCCCAAGTGGCCTTCATTATCCAAGTACATATTTGATTGTTTTGATGAGTTACTGTAATGTCTAATGTAAAATAATTATAAAGGCTACACTAAAGCTAACATCACAAAATTTGTAATTAAAAAGTCAAGTAGGCTATTAGGCTACATAGCATGTCTTTATTCCAGATTTCATATTCTTAGTCATAAGAAAAATTTAAAAAGTTATCCACAGGAATGGATTTTGCTTTGCTCTCTTCAATATAAAGAAGACACTGGTACAGTAAAAACCAAATCAAAACAAACAAACAAAAAACCCAAACCCAATTCTCTTATGTCTCACTTTCCTCATCTGTAAAATGAGGGGCTTGGACAAGGTGGTTTTTAAGGTCTCTTCTGGCTCTTTATCTCTAGTTCTATGATCCAATGAAGAAGGGGAAAGGGGGAACAAGAATTATAATCAACCCCAGGGCAAGGACCCAGTCATCCTTTACCAACAAGCACCATATTCTTAGGATTGTCAGGGTAGTAGGAGCTGTCCACAGCAGGACTGGAGAGGTGCTCTGAAGTTGATGCCTCTACAACAGTAAATAGTATCCCTGGAGTCCCCCTCACCACCAACACATGCCGAGCAATGGTGAGCCTGTAGAGAACTCTGGCCGTACTTTACACACACTGGTGAGGGCTAAAGCCTACAGGACACTTAATCAGTACCAAGGAAACTAAAGGCAACTGAATGGCCTATTAAACCCATTGCTGAATGAATGGTTTCCTTGGGAGGATTTCTAACAGTCTCACCACCCAGCTTGTAGGAAATGTAAGAGATGGAGATAAGATAGGCTGGTTAAGTGGCAAGAACAAGAGAGATGACAAGTGGGCAGATGGAGCTGCATGCTGGGTGGCCTTCCTGTGGAGTAGCTTTAGGAGGATATGATGAGGCACATAAGATAGGCAGGCATGAAGAGGTCAAAATCTACATTGTTGGAGAGAACTCCCAGACTGACAACTCCACACAATCCACCTGAGTATTTAAGAGATCACCCAACTGCAATTTGGACAATTAGGTTCATCATGGTATTTCTATCTAAAGTGGACAAAGAGCCAACCTTGGGGCCAGAGTCCCACCTTTGACACATGGTGGCTGTGTGACTCTAGATAAGTTACTTAACCACTTAGTCTTATAGGTAACTAAGACTATAAATTGCAGAATGATTGCTAATCAATCAATCAACATTTATTAAGCACCTACTATGTTCCAGGCACAATGCTAAATGCAAGTTGGGGGTGGAGTTTCCTTACTTTGAGCACTTTGGATTCCATAACAAGCAAAGAGAAGCTGCCAGAGGATTGGCTGTAATTCTGTTTTCTTTCTGGGAACTGCAGGATGGGACATCTTTAGGTACATCAGTGCTATGATGTGTGCCTTTTATGAGTGGTGGCATGAATTATAGAATTACATAGAATTGTAAGAGGTCCTTATGTACCTTTCTGTCCTTTGACTCGTCTGCTTCTGACTTCTAAAACTTTGTTTTTGAATGTGTTTTCCCTGATTATTTTTTAAAAGCAAAAGCAAAACAAAGGCAATATCAATGTACAGGAAAGACAGTGATGGGAGAGCAGATGTCAGCAGTTTTCCTCTATTGTTCTTTAAACACAGTGACTGGATCAACACATTATACAATTTAATATTTAGATTCAAGAAACTGTCACTATGTTTTCCTCATCAGCAAGATGCCACTGTAAACCTTAGGCACAAATATGAAAATATGACTTGTACATGTCACCTTAGTGCCCATCACTATGCCCTAGGGCATGAACTACTGTACTATGTGTAAGACAGACTCTTTGGAAATTGGAGGTCCAACTAGAATCACTCAGGCATCATTTTCTCTAGCTGCTTTACTGTTCAAAAGGCTTTCAAAGACCGCTATGTTCATACCTTTATGGAAGGCTTTCAAAGGTTTGTAGTTGTTTTTATTTTCTGCAAAAGGAGCCAAGGTTGTGATCCTGTGAAACCTCATCTGATAACAAGAGACACTGGAGACGGACTTGTCAGAAACCCATTAGCTAGGGAAGCATCCCAAGTCTTAGGAAGATCACTGAGTTAGCAAATCTGAGCAACACAGTAGTGAAATTTGGAAGGTCCCTTAATCCTTCTGTACCTCCATAGCTCCAGTTGCAAATGAATATCATAGTAGCTGCTCTCCCTATTTTCACAGAGGCATAGACTTTTGGAGGTGGAAGGCACCTTAGAGCTCATCAAGTCCCACATTCCTAGTTTTAAAGTGAATGAAATGAGGTCTAGAAATTTAAGTGACTTGCCCAAGGTCACATAGTGGTAGAGGTAGAGGTACAACTAGAATGTGGGTTTCCTGCTATCCAGATGCAAGCTCTTTCCATATCATGCCACCTCTCACATTCCTTTTTTTTTTTTTTGAGGAAATTAAGATTAAGTGACTTGCCCAGGATCACACAGATCATGAGAGACTGTATTTGAACTCAGGTCCTCCTGATTCCAGGGCGGTGTTCTGTCTACTGTGCCACCTAGCTGCCTCTCACATTTCATTTTTGACCAGCAACTCTCCACATGACTCATTTTTGACCCTATTAATTCTCATTTTTCACTATGCCTCCTCTACCAGGTACCTCACCTCCAGGGACTGTCTGTACCAAACTTGTCCCTTGGGCTTGGTTACTGAACACCCTGGTTTTGTTCTTAGGAAAAGAACATGATAACGTGAAAGAGATTTGAAATCATGAAGACTAAACAAGTGATGGTACCTTCTGAGATGACAATCATCCCCTTACACTCTAGATATCTTGAATGTACATAGTTCTTTTCATGCTATCTCGCTCATTAGAATGTAAGTTCCTTGAGGGTTGGGGTTGTGTTTTTGCCTTTCTTTGTATCCCAGATACCAGATATACAATAAACACTCAATGAATAATTGCTGATTGAGTGACTTTCTAATCTCAATCTCAATCTCAATCAATCTCAATCTCAATCTCAATCTCAATCTCAATCTCAATCTCAATCTCAATCTCTCTCTCTCTCTCTCTCTCTCTCTCTCTCTCTCTCTCTCTCTCTCTGCTACTCCTTTTGGGATTCAAACCAACTTATTCTCATTCAAAGGACTTAATTGTGGAATGCCCATAGTGCTCTCCTGTGCCTTTCAAACTAGTTTGCCATAGAATGAATGCAAATTGGGGATAAAAAAGGCCTTTCTGTTAGAAGCCACCACAAATGTGGAATCAATTAGTATTAGATTTTCCAACCATTGAAAACCCTTTTCATTTAGGGAGAGCTGAACAATAATTCATGATTAAAAATGACTGTAATCCTTTTAATTGGACGATAATGCTGTGTTACATTGAAATTATTGTTTCTCAGCAGGAGTTCCCTTAACACAAAGTCTTGCTCAGTTGGGAAAAAGACCAACTGAATTTAAAGTCTTGATGATGCTATGTGGTTGATACACCACAAATCTCTCGAGTGCCATTTCTGAGCACTTTCCCCTTTAACTGTTTTAATCTTTTAATGCTTTAACATGCAGAGATGGTGTCACTACCTTGGTTCTACATGGGAAAAACATTCCCTGCCACACCATATTATTGGAAATATGATATTTTCTCCACCTGTACTTGCTACATTCAAGAAAAAACAATGAAGTTAGTAAAGCTAAGGCAGGACAGAGGTTAAGGTGGTTTGCATGTGATCTTTTATACTTTCTCCAAAAACATGCCTAGGGGCAGCTAGATGGCACAGTGGATAGAGCACCGGCCCTGGAGTCAGGAGTACCTGAATTCAAATCCGGCCTCAGACACTTAACACTTACTAGCTGTGTGACCCTAGGCAAGTCACTTAACCCCAATTGCCTCACTAAAAAACAAAACAAAACAAAACAAAAAAACATGCCTAAAACTGAACTAAGTATATTATTTTCTTTTTAAAACCAGCTTTTCCTTACACCCATTTTCCCCCTCCCCCCATTGGCACTGAAACCTCTAAGTCATCTTTGACTTTTGGCATTCCATCATCCCAAATCCACATGTCAATTCCTGTTTGATTCTTCCTATCTTTCACATCCATTTTTTCCCCCTTGGCATTTGAACTATCAACACCCTAGCTGAGTCCCTTATTATGTCAGGCCTGAACTATTGAAATAGCCTCAAACTAATCTCTTTACTTTGTGTTTTCTTTTCCTTCCAATCTATCTAGAATGAGCAGATTAATCTTCCTAATGCCCTGCTCTGATCAATTCAAAAAATGATTAGCGTAGAAACTTCAAACTGACTGGTGATATTTCCCCTCATCCTTCTGTCAGGTCACCACCTTCAAGAAACTGATATTCTATCAGGGCAGGCAGAGGGGAACAACATGTACACATAAAATATGAAATATGTCAAAAATATGCAATTTATGCAATTAGCTAGCATGAGGAGGTCATTTTGCTTCTCTGAATATATAATTATTCCCAATATCTAGCACAGTGCCTGGCTCATAATAGGGCTTTAATAAATACTTGATTGATTGATGAATAAATACTTGTTGATTCATTCCTGACTCTGGGACTGGCTCCCTATCCGCCAACATGCTGCCTCTCACTTGCAAAATAATCAATTTGATCCCTCTGGCAGGTAATGATTTTCCCCCTCAGATAACACAGGACTACTTTGCTTTACAACCTCTTAATGCATCTATTGAGAAATATTTTGTACTGTGATTTAATCCTCTGCTAGACTGCAAGTCCTGGGAAGTGAGGAACTCTGTCACATCCAAATTTTTCATCTGTCCCAATGCCTATCAGAGTGCCCTACAGAGAGCAAATGCTCAATATATATTTGTTGAATGAACAAAGATAGTGAATTGATTGATACTAGATGATAGGATACTTGAAGGAAGGAAGCTTGTTCATCACAAAGTCTAGCACAACACGCTATACAACAGGGGACCTCAAAAAACATTTGTTGAATGAATAAAAGGGAAGCGGACATTGCATAATAGGCAGGATATTTCTTATTTTGGACTACTTGACCCACATGTAGGAGAATAACAGGGCAAGTTCTCTTTTGAGTGGATTGTCTGGTTCCTTTCTCTAGTACAAGATGGATGGTCCCCCAAACTCCAGATATTCAGGCCAATGACCACTGACCACTCCGGCTCCAGGACTGACAGGCTTCCTGTTCTCACTAATCCCATAGTTCAATGATGACTGGATGAGCTATGAGGTATGAATTAAGGCAGTGAGGAAGTAAAGGGGTTGGTAGGAGGTAGAGGAGAGAAAAAAGAAGCTGCTGGTGGTGGTGAAACCCAGGCAGAAAAAAGTACAGATGGAAGTTAGGGCAGTGGTGGAGAGGAGAAATGCATGCCTAATTAGAAAATCTTAAAGTTAGAGACCTGTTGGTCTCTAGTTGAAAGTATTTCCATGTGATTGTAGTAGCTCGATTCTCCATCCCCCAGTGTGAGGGAAGATCATATAAATCATATTATCTCCAATTTGGAAGGGACCTCAGAGGCCATCAAGTTCAACCTTTCTTGAACCTGAACTTGAACAAGACATTAGGATATAGCCAACCAAGTCTGGTCGTAGAGCCTCTGATCAAAGTCCTCTTGTTCCGGTAAGATGGAACTCACCACTTCTCAAAGCAACTCATTCCACTTTGGGACAGTCCTAAGTTTTTCCTTTAGATTGAACCTAAAATTGTCTTTCTATAGTTTCCACTAGTTGCAACTAGTTCTCCTCAGTGACAAGATGGAATAAATTGAATTTCTCTTTTCACATGACAGCCCTTCAAGTATTTGATGACAGCTATCAGATCACCTCAAATCTCTTCTCCAGGATATGGAGCAGGTTCCTTCAACTAGTACTCATATATCATGACCTGGAAGCACTTTTCCATTGTTGTCACCTTTCAGTTCTTCGATGTCTTTCCTAATATATGACACCCCAAAATGAATATTCATTCATCTGTTTATCCAACAGCCACTACATTGCCTACTGTGTGCCACATATAAAAATAAAGTCTCTGCTATCCAGGAGTTTATATTATACTGTCAGGAAGAAAAGAATTAAATGAAAAGAAAGGAGGAAAGAAAAAGAAAGGAAGGAAGGAAAGAAGGAAGAAAAAGAAAAAAGGAAGGAAGGAAAGAGAGAGAGAGAGAAAGAAAGAAAAAAGCAAAAAGGAAAGAATTAAGGAAGGAAGGAAGGGAGGGAGGGAGAAAGGAAGAAAGAATACAAAATCCATGCAGAATAAATACAAAGTATTTAAGGGAGAGCCCTAAAACTTGGGACTCCAGTTGTGATGTGATCAGGTCAAGAGTCTAGTGGAGCCATTTCTGTTCATTATTCCTCTCTCTATGTAGCCTAATGTTGAAAAAGCATTTTTTTATGATCATATCAAAGCATTTACTTATGTTGAACTTGTCATCCACTAAAATTCCTAGATCTTTATTAGACTAAAAGTATTATTTAGTCAAATTTTGTGCATCTTGTACTTGCAAAACTGAATGTTTGAACCCAAGCATGACTTTTCATTTTTCCTCATTAAAGTTAATCTTAGCAGATTTTGCTCAGTGTTCTAGCTTTCTGAAATATTTTTTTTTTCTTGGAATGGTCAGTAATGTTATGGGGTTATGAGTAAACTAACCTGTTTTCTCCTATCAGTTTCCTCAGCTTTCCCTCCCTCCTATCTCACTGTCCCTCCTATCTCTGTCTCTGGAGGACTACTATATATGAAAATATCTTCTAACATGTAAAATGCTATATACAAAAGGAAGTTATTATTATCATTACTCTCTCCCCCCTCCCCCCAAGTCCTTTCTTTCTTCTGTCTTCATCTCTCTTTACTCTGGTTCTTTTCTCCTTCCTTTTGTACCCGTGGGTCCCTGGTTCAGTGGACAAGGGCTTTTTTCTTTAGCTTGTTACTTTTCAACATTTACTTCAGGCCCATTGACAAGGTAAATACTTTTGAAACCTCCTTTCCTAGAACAATAGTTTTTGACCTTTAATAAAAATAGGTCTGAACCCTTTCAACTATGAGGAAATGTTGGCTCTATTATCCCTTTGGTCATTACTGAAATATGTTTGTATATAAACAGATATATACATACATATACATATATATGAATGCAATATACAAGAGATCACTTAATGTATACAAATGTATATATACATACACATATGAATGCAATATACAGATCACTTAATATTACTATATATAATATATAGTAATGTTACTATATTCATGTCCCCTATATATAGTATTCATATATATATTGTATTCATATATATTTTAGAGTATCTGAGGTAGCTCAGTGGCTCAGTGGATAGAGCACTGAGCCTGGATCCAGGAAGATCTGAGTTCAAATCCAGCCTAAGACACTAGCTGTTTGACCCTGAGAAAGTCACTTAACCTCTGTTTCCCCAGGAGGCACCTAGGTGGCTAAGGGGATAGCGCTACTGGGCCTGGTGTCAGGAAGACGGGTTCAAATTGGCCTCAGACACTAGCTGTGTGACCCTGAACAAGTCACTTAACTTCTGTGTGCCTAATCCACTGGAGATGGAAAAGGAAAACCATCCCAGGATCTTTGCCAAGAAAACCCCATGGAGAGAATGGTCCAGGGGGGTCATGGAGAGTCAAACACAACTAACAACAACAATATGTCACATATATAGTGTACATATATATATATATATATATATATATATACACATACACACACAGAGTATACATAGATGTGGTATACATAGTATGAAAAAAATCTTATTATATTCATGTCCTTTATATATTATATTCATAGAGATTTTATGCTGTATTAATTGCCTCTATATACTGTATTTTAATATATATATACATATAATATATATGTATACACACATAATATATACACATGTATATTTATAGACTGTATTTATATATTTATAACCCTTCAGAAAATATGTCTGGAGTTTTCGTTTCTACTTATAATTTCTTAGCAGAGATTACTGGACGACTACCATTCCTGACATTGAGGCCAAGCTTAGGCAACTTAGCTAGAAAACTATATAAGATTAAGAAGGGTGCAGTACATAGAGCACTGAGTCTAGAGTCAGGAAAACTCCTCTTCCTGAGTGCAAATCAGGCCTCAGACACTATCTGTGTGACCTTGGGCAAGTCCCTTAATCCTGTTTGTCTCAGTTTCCTCATCTGTCAAATGAGCTAGACAAAGATATGACAAACCACTTCAGTATCTTTGCTAAGAAAACCCCAAATGGGTCACAAAGAGCTGGCCATGACTGAAAATGACTGAACAACAGTCACCACCACCACCTTAAGAACTTGGTATTCATCCAGACACTTCCTAAAGCAGAGGATTTGTGAACAGCAGCAATGGCTATAAATCAAACTCACAAATCTTCATGTACTACAGCAAGTGAAAGGTGAACAGGCTTTTTTTTTTTTTTTTTTTTTGCCATGTCAGCCTTATCCACTAGAAAGCAAACTGCAGAACACAATGCACAATGCACAAGCTTAAGAAGAAGTGCCCTCTAAGCTACACTGTCTTTCTTAATGCCAACATAATGGTTTTCCCCCTGAAAATGCAGCACAACCAAAGCATAAAGTGCCCTTCTTTCTTCCAGTTGACGGGCTCATTATGAATCGCTGGTGGTCAGCACCTTTTAATCTACTCCTTTTGTCGGGTGCTGAAGGGGCAATTGCTCTCCTGAACAAATGCTTCAAATAGTTAGGCTTACTTCATTACAGGCAACTTTCAATTATCTTCACTAGTGGAAAGGAACAGTGGCATGGAGACTATAAAGAAATTCATTTATGCTTAACTTTGCAGTCTGTTTATATACTTCCATATGGATCTTGATGCTTCTGAGAAGGAAGACTGATGCAATTCAAAGGAAGTTTGGATCTGAGTTCAAATACCAAATCTACCACTTAAAGCCTGTATGACCTTGGACATGTCACTTAACTTTTCTGGGACTCAGTTTTCTCCGCTGTAAAATGAAGGGGTGGGACTAGATGACCACTAATTTCCCTTCTGGTTCTAAATCTATGATCCTCTGAGGTTATTGGAATTAAATTAGAAACAAAATAATGAAGTCACTATGGTGAAGTTTCCATTTTGGAAGAGTTCTCTACATCCCTCATCTCACCATCTTGCTTATCTCTTTACCTTTACTTATTACTGGGAATGGGAAGCATCATTTTTTTGGAGAGAAATAAAGTAGTAATGTTCAATGAGCCTTTCAAGATGGCTGAAATTTCTGCCCTTGGGTGCTAGAGTATTGCCTTTTCACTTCTTACTTATAGACTGGACCTAGATGGCAAAGAAGTAGAGGTGGTGAGGAAAATACCTTCTCAAGGAAAATCTACAAAAACAAATAGGAGAAGATGACCAAATATTTGTTTTTTTTTTTTAAGTTGACAGTGGCTTTGTGAGGTTTTAAGTTTTCCTTCACAATTAGGGTTCTAATAAAATGACATACTGACAGCTTTAACCTCACTTTAGTATCTCTGTAGCTCTTCAATCCTGCAGCAACCTGAACCAGAAGGAGGAAAGAGAGGGGGAGAAATAAGTTAAACTTGACCTGAACTCTTGAACCATCTCTCTGATTGGATCTAGGTATTTGGTATGATCCTAAAGCCAGGCCAACCCTAAAAGGCTTTAGCCCTTAAGTTTTTGTGACCACCAGTGACCACAAGTGAATTCTGGGGGCAGTTAAGTGGCACAGTAGATAGAGCACTGGGTTTGAAATCAGGGAGACTCATCTTCATGAGACATTTAGACTCAGACATTTAGTAGCTGGGTGACCCTGGAAAATTCACTTAACCTTGTTTACCTCAGTTTCCTTATCTGTAAAATGAGCTGGAGAAGGAAATGGCAAATCACTCCAGTATCTTTCCCAAGAAAATTCCAAATGGGGTCATGAAGAGTCTGACACGACACGACTGAAATGATTCAACAATGACAAAAGAAGTATATTCTGAGATGAAGTAAAATACCTCAGGAAAGACTCCTCAGGTATATGTAAGTTTAGCCCAGGCCAAGATTGGTCTGTTGCTATAGGTAAATCTCTGGTTCTTAGCAGTTCAGGACTCACGACCAGCCTGGTTTTTTTTTTTTAGCAAACAATACTAGGAGGCTTCCCAGAGAGCCCTAGTCTCCCTAAAATACACATAGATACATATCCTATGGTTCTCATTCCATAGACACAATACAAAAAAGTTTTCACAAAAAGGTTGGCTAAGACACAACACATCTTCACAAAAACAAACAAACTGGGATCTAAGCACAGGTTACATTCCTGTAGCTTTATTTATATTATTGCGATGCCATGATGTTGGAATGATGTTGTCCAATATCGTGCCTCAGCAAAACTATAGAAGCTGGTCTCATAGTCATGAGCACCAGTGGGTGCTCAGGTCTGCTTTATACACTGTGCCTGCAATTAGCAGCAGCTGTCCCCAGCTTGTTCTCAGACATCACCTATAGCTGCATGTGGTCTTCCTCGAAGTAACAGCTCCTTCTCCAATATGGGTGATATGGCTCTCCCACCTCTGCATTGCTATGTTTACCAATGCCACTTATCTGAACTCTGTAATTATTGAACCAAGGGCACAATGAAGGCACAGTTGCTACTAGTAAATTCACTCATCATAATATCCCATCTCAACCTATCAAGGAATAATTTGACTACTGTTTAGTATGCCTTATTGGATGCTACTATTATATTCTTGATAATTGTCAAAGAAGATATTCACTCCAGAAAAGGGAGTTAGAACTTTCTAATGATTGAAGGAGGTCATCACCTAGCTGTATTACAGATATTGAGACAGAGCTGAGGTTTTCATGAATTTCCCAAACTGGGTTACTGAGGAAATTTTGAGATCTCTGTCACTGAATAATTTTTTTTTTTTGCAGGGCTATGGGGGTTAAGTGACTTGCCTAGGGTCACACAGCTAGTAAGTGTCAAGTGTCTGAGGCCAGATTTGAACTCAGGTACTCCTGAATCCAAGGCCAGTGCTTTATCCACTGCACCACCTAGCTGCCCCCTGAATAATTTTTTAAGTGAGGAAAAACAAGATTTTGTTCTAGACCAACTTTGATCAAGGCAGCTAGGTGGCTCAGTGGATAAGAGTGCTGGGCCTGGAAGTCCCGAAGACTCAGATATTCTTGAGTTCAAAACTGGTTCCAAATACTTATTAGCAGCTGTGAGACCCTGGGCAAGTCACTTAATCTTGTTTGCCTCAATTTCCTCATCTGTCAAATGAACTGGAGAAGGAAATGGCAAACCACTCCAGTATCTTTGCCAAGAAAACTCCAAATGGGGTCATGAAGTGTTGGACCTTACTAAAAATGACTGAACAACAAATCTTGATAATTTCTCTTCTTTACTCCTTCCCCCTCCCCAAAATGGTTTTCCTAATACTATTTTTCTAGTTGATGTATTATTCCAAAGTGCTGACAAGCATGTACCGACATGTCTCTGTAGGGTTGCTAGCAAAACATGTATTCTCTTTTGTGAGGAACAGGGTGATGTCCATTATATAGAAAAATAATTAGACTCAAGATGATAATGCCAAAGGGCATAGTTTATCATTTTAAAAATGCAACTTTCAAATGGCTGTTGCTATATGTCTCTTGTCAACTCTATTCAGAATGAACCACAAATATGTTAAATAGTAACTATTATGGAAAAAACTGAACAACCCAGGATCTGAATTGTATGTGTTGCCTAATTACAAGCATATGACCATAATACTTGCTCAATTCACAGCATAAAACTTGCCAGGTCCAATTATATTCTAAGTTCCCTGATTTAACCACTCATGGAAAAAGTGGTAGGGAGGACTAAATGGAAGTCCCAAACCGCTCTCTGTCATGGTAGAATTAGTAGATTTTCTTTTCTTTCCTTTCACCTTCCTTCCTTCCTTCCTTCCTTCCTTCCTTCCTTCCTTCCTTCCTTCCTTCCTTCCTTCCTTCCTTCCTTCCTTCCTTCCTTCCTTCCTTCCTTCCTTCTTTCCGTCCCTCTTTCCGTCCCTCTTTCCTTCCTTTCCTCCCTCCCTCCTTCCTTCTTTCCTACTTTCCTTTCTTCCTACCTTTCTTATTTCTTTTTTATTTAAAAAACCTATAAAATAGGACAGCTTAGTCTTGGAAGCTTAAGGAGCAATGATACCTGGAGGCAGGAGATTTAAAAGGGGAGTTATTAACATTATTATTACTATATACTTTTAGGATATACTTCTTCTAAAAGGCGTTTATATTTTAAAGTAATTGATTCTGCCAGTCTTCTTGTGAGGCAGGGAGGATTTGGGAATTGATGTTATTAATCTTTTTTCAAAGTAGAAAAATCAAGGCACCAAAAGGTCAGGCAAATACTAGATTGCAGATCTGCAGGTAAGGGCAGGGACTCTTTACATCAGAACTTTTATATCTCCTCTAAGTGCCTGGCCCAGTGCTCTGAACACAGTAGGTAGTAGTTAATAAGTGTCTGCTGAAGTTCACTCCCCAAATTTGGACATTAAATTAGTGGTCAGTGGTCAATGGAGTGGGAACTAGAACTTAGGATTCTTCTGTTAATATTGCAAACATTTGATTTTACTCTAGCTAATGAGTCTTCCTGGAATTGTTTAAACTGCATACTATGGAAATCACTAGAAGACCTGAGGCAAGAAAGGAGAAAGACAGCTAAAATGAAATATGCTAAGCTTTGCCTCTTTGGGGGGGGGGGGGCGGGACAGGGTTAGAGGAGCTCAGAGGCAGGAGGAAGGATGAGCACAGTAGTTTAACTCCTAGCAAGAGTTAACAATACAAGGATGCTCAAATCACCCTGCATTCCCTGTCGGTACATGGTTCAGCAAAGAAGCATTCTTTCCACTCCCAGCAGAAAACAGCTTATTGTTATTAATACTTATAATTGGAAGAACTCAGCAGGCTTTCCCGCCCTTCTCATGTAGCTTTTGAGAAGAAACAGGTGTCCAAGACAGTGGTTTGAAAGCAGCTGCCCTTATAACTACAGAAAATACTCCATGGGTATGGAGATGAGGCCTTAAGTTAAATTCTGAGACATTTATAAAATTTAATGCGTCTAATACATTGGTTTTTTTTTTTTGCCATGTAAACCAACTTCCCAAAAGATTTAGACACATCTTTCCAGGGACAGAGAGACAAGTTGGAAGAGTCTTGTATTATCAAAGCAGTGTTCCCTTTAGAAGGATGGATACCAAGAAAGAATCAAAGAGAAAAGGCTGGTAACTCTTCCTTTTGCCACATGTCTGAAGAAGATCTCCTTCTGATAGAATCCTGGGTATCTATCTTTTCTTGAGGAAGATAGACCTTCTTACCTCCTGGTACATAAGGGGCAGCTAGGTGGTGCTGGGATTGAGCAGTGGCCCTGGAGTCATGAGGACCTGAGTTCAAATTTCACCTCAGATACGCACTGTGTGACCCTGAGCAAGTCACTTAACTCAATTGCCTTAAAACAAACAAACAAGCAAACAAACAGAACGTCCAGGGCCATCTCCAGTCATTCTGATGTATAGCTTGCCATTGGATCCAGATGGCTGTGGAGGAGAGAGTGAAGTTGGTGACTTTTCACAGCCCTCTCTCACTTAAATCCAATTTAGTGCAAGTCATGACATCACCTGGATGTCATGGAGAATGGAGGACAAACAACAACAGCTTTACATAATCCCAGGATTTCACATTACCCATGGTTCCTCCCTTTCTTTTCCTAGCCAACCCAACCTTCTAGGGGGCACCATATTATCCCAAGTAGCAGAAGGATCAAAAGACCATCAAATTGGCATTCAGGACACCTTGGTTCACAGGAACATAGATTTACAGCTAAAAGGGATCTTAACGGCCATGGAGGTCCAAACTTTACCCATTTTACAGACAATGAAATTGAGGTAAAGAGAGGTTAAGTGATTGTCCCAAGGTCACCTCTCTAGTAAGGAGCTAAAGCAGGGTTTCACCTCTGGTCTTCATAAGCCCAAGCCCAGCACTCTATCCAGTGCCCCACCTAGCTGCCTCACAAGCTAGCTGTGTGAACTTGGGTCAGTCCTTTTACTTCTCTGGCCTTCTGTTTCATTATCTCTAAAATAAGGAGATTGGGCCAGATCAGGCATTCTTAACCTGGGGTCCTTTAAACTGAATTTTTTTTTTGATAACTGTATTTCAATATAATTGGGTTCCTTTGAAATCCTTCCCAATTTACTTTGTACATTTAAAAACATTCTGAGAAGGATTTCTAGGCTTCTCCATACTGCCAAAGGGGTCCATGAGATACAAAAGGTAATCTTTATGGTTCTTTAAGTTCTGATATTTCACAACTAGGAATTTATCCTCCAATTCCCCACTTCCTATATTTTTGTATCTTCGAATTGCATCCTAATGACCAACATAGAACCACATAAAAACAAAATGAAAATTGCCTAGAAAAAAAGACAGTATACACACACACACACACACACACACACACACACAAATATGCCTACTACCAGAGTCTTTTTTAGATTGATACTAATTTCTTGCATATGTCCTAGGCACATGGGTCAGACTGTATTTCATAGCTATATTATATGACATTATATTAGTTATAGAGAATGTACCTGTGATTTCATCGATAGAAGGAACTCCCAGATGAAGAAACTCCCTCTCCCAATAAAGGCCAGCACCTTCTCTGGAATTAATAATCTTAGAATTTACCTATAAAATTGAAAGGTTAAAAGACTTGCCTGGGGTCACACAGTCAATCTGTCAGAGAGAGGACCGGAATGCAGGTCTTCTTGGCTTCATTGGCCATCTTTATCTACTCATTATAGGATACTTACTGCCTTTCCATCACCATATTAAGTACTTTTATTCCTTCAGAATTGTCCATTATAAGATGACAATCATTTCTGAGATAGAAATGAAGGGTTCAAGTCCAAATTAGCTATTTACATGAAGGAGAAAGATGGCAGAATTATAGAGCTGGACTGGACCTAGATTCTAAAACTTACCCCTTCTTGGTTTGGATTTGCTCTTTCCTTTCAAGAGAGTATAATAATTGTACCTGTCTTCCTTTGATCATTATTTGCCCAACACACAAGAGGGGTCCACTGGATCTGCTAGAGTAGTTTTCAGAAGGTCAAGATAGCACCCATGTTGGTCCAAATGACAATGAGTGTGAACTGTCTTCGTGGAATGATTTTTATGTAGAACTGGTTCTTCATTTATATGGGCAAAAAGTCAATGTTACCTTTAAATGCCACACTGATAATAACAACGATGATGATAATCTATATTTACAAAGCATTGCATGGTCTACAAAACTGCCCCCCCATTATCTCACTTGATTCTCATTATAAAGTTGTGAGGTAGGTAGTAGAGGTATTATTATACCTCTGCTTTTGCTTTTCTTTGTATTCAGCATGGTGCCTGGCAAATAATAAGGGCTTAATAAATGCTTGTTTAGTTAATTGGACTTGACTTATTATCTCTTCCTTTCAGGAGAAACTCAGAAAGGCTATGACTTGTCCAAGGTCTAGTAAGGGATAGAGACAGGACTATAGCACAAGACTTCTGATGTTTGTTCATTATACTATATTGCCTTGATTACTAGTTAACTTTCTCTCCTGCCCTCAGGAAGAATCCAGCCTTATGACTACCTGTCTTCATTCTGTGTTCAATTGATTTCCAGTCTAAAAAGGGGAATTACACAGGCTCTTCCCACAGAGGGAAGGCAATAATTATGTTGGACAGATTGCTTGCCTGATCAAAATGTAAAAACAAGAACCCTTGACCTCACTTTTTCTGCCCAAACTGCAATGATTTATCACATCTGAGTGGTTGTTTTTCACACTTGGCTCGGTTCATAGCAATCTCACTTCTAATTTAACTGGGAAAAGCATGGGAAGACTGGAAAAGTCGAGTGTGTCACTTCATCAGTACAAAGATGATTTCTGGGGATACTACCTGCAATGTCTGTGGCTAAGGAAGCCTTCCTGGACTATAGAGAATCTCAGAGCATCTCAGAGAATCATGATATCTGTTGGAAGTAAAGCCAGGAATGGGGCAGAAAGAAACAATGAAAATGAAGGAATCACAATCCACACACAACATGTTAGCATCTTCAACATGGATGCAAGCAGAAGTCAAATGGAAAGGATATCTTGCAGGACTGTCCTTGAGAGCATTTAGAAAACCTGTTTGCTGGGAACCTGTGGAAATGAAACCAAGATTTAACATCAAAGCAATCATTTCCCGCCCCCCAAATAAAGTGCAGTTTATGCTGAGAGCCCATATCTGCATGAAAATGCTAGGTGTCTAAAGATCAATGAAATAATTCTATTCTCTCAGTGCTGCAGCATGCAGTTTCCTTGTAGGAGACTGAGATTTGGCTAAAGTTATTCAACAAGAACATGGCAAGATTCATAATCAGACCTAACATCTGTAGGATATTTTCTGAGCCAGAGCAGATGGAGGTCTGCATACTTCCCCATCAATTACAGTTCTGATTACGCCTTTGTTTCCTTCTTCATTTTAATATGAAAACAAAACACCATACACTATTTTTCCCTCTGTCATGAAAGGCTGTTTTCTCAAAATCTGTTAACTTTTGAACCTAGAAGTCCTGTAAAATGCACTACATTATAAAAGACTTCAGCACCCAGCATAAACAAGATCACAAACTCTTAGTATATCACTTAATTCTTTTAGATGCAATGCATTTCAATTATGAGCTGTCAGAGGAAGAAAAAAATTCCTTTAAGGCCCTTAGTAAAGTTTTATCTGACAAGAGGACATTACTTTTATTATTCATGCATTGACATGTTACTTTGCTTCAGAAAAAAATGCTCATATGGGGGATCTCTTTTACAAGTTGTTGCAGGTGGGGCAGAGCCCCATCCATATTATTGGCTCACTAGGTGACATCAGACTTTTGCTTGTCATTCTGTTTTAGGGAGCATGGGTTCTCCTGCAATCTAGCCCTTCATTAATTGACTTGGCTTATAAAGGGGGACCATTGAAAATGGGAATAGTCGTTCTTGTCAGTTTAGGTAATAAGGTAGTTACTGATGAGTTTCCCAGTTCTAAAGCCCATTCTGGAGCTGACAGGGAAGTTGCATACTCTATAACTAATTCACAATTGACTCTTCTTCCCTGTACCTACCCTAAACCCCTGTGATGCAGAGTAGTTCTGTGGGTGGATGGCAGTTGATGGGAACTATGTAAGAAACAATTGAAAAATTGATGTTTGCCATGTGCCAACCCACCATGGACCTGCAGGGATAAAGCTCAACTTTGCTCTTGTGAAAACTCCTGAGAGTCAAGGAAGCTTAAGACATAAGGAAGATAGTGGAGGGAAGGTAGTTGTAATACAAAATTAAGACACTAAAAATGTTATTTCTTAACCTTACCCTACTGAAAAAATGAGGTCACTTTCCTAAAACTTTTCATCTCTTTACTTACAAATCCAGAATTGCAGCTTTCAAAAATGATGTCCTATGTGAGTAACACATGTTTTTAAGATAACAATATTCTTTTCTTTCTGTTGACTTTATGTCTTGCCTTCTCATTCTGTGGGCACAGGTGATATCTCATCAGCTATAATTAAGCAGATTTTGGCCCTTACCAATGTTTTCTGCATTTGGGGACCAAAATAGTTATCACATGAAGGCATTCCCCCGCCCCCACCTTCCTCCAAGGACCACATGTTAGGATGGGATTGGACTAAAGGTTTTCTTTCTTTCTTTCTTTCTTTCTTTCTTTCTTTCTTTCTTTCTTTCTTTCTTTCTTTCTTTCTTTCTTTCTTTCTTTCTTTCTTTCTTTCTTTCTTTCTTTCTTTCTTTCTCTTTCTTTCTTTCTTCTTTCCTTTCTCTCTCTCTCTCTCTCTCTCTCTCTCTCTCTCCCCCCCCCCTCCCTTCCTTCCTCCCTCCCTCCCTTCCTCCCTCCCTCCCTCCTCCTCCCTCCCTCCTCCTTCCTTCCTTCCTTCCTTCCTTCCTTCCTTCCTTCCTTCCTTCCTTCCTTCCTTCCTTCCTTCCTTCCTTCCTTCCTTCCTTCCTTCCTTCCAAGAGGGTTATGTTTGGAGGAGCAGGTAGGGAGAAGGAAGAAAACACTGTCAGCTAAGAAAATGTGATATATTTCGGGCTGATAGATGGTTAGAAATTTTTATCTTTTAAAAAAAGTTTTGTATGAGAAGACTGATGAACAATCAATGTTGCATAAAAGCAAAAACTGAATAGCTGCTAATAACTGAGATGAACTATGTGTTTGGCAAATTTGAAGAAAACTGAGAATCTTCAGTTGGAAAACCTTTGTACATCACAACCCAACTATGCCAACAAGGATTAGGTTATAATTTCCTGCTTGAGAGTGCATGTTTATATGTGGACAGGTATGTATATGTTTGTGCTTATGTTAGGGCAGAGAGAGAGAGGGACACATACAAAAAGACAGAGGGAGAGAGAAAGATTTGTGTCCCTGTAAATAATCTTTTTAAAGGACTGGGTCTGCTCATTAAATACCATAAGATAGATAGGAAAGCACTATGAAGTATTCAAAAGCATCCTAGTAATTAGCATCAGTGTATTCCGAACTTGTTACTTTTCCCTTCATTGTGTTGGGTAGTTACTTCTTTTGAAAATATCAAGTGATATTCTTGTTTTTCCCATCATTACTCTCTCTTGCTCAGTGTGGCGATAACTATTCTGTAACCCCGATAATATGCAGGAAAGGTGGCCCTGGGGAACTATAGTCTGTATTGTTTGAAAGAGCAGAATAATTTAGAGAAGGCTTCCATATTGGATCCTAAGTTCCATCAAATACGCTCAACTAGTGTAAATGGCTATATAATGGTTTTCATGTATATAGTTTGCTCCAAACCAGTCTATCTCAAATTCAAAGGAAAAGATCTCAACTCCAAAATATTGGCACTATTATTTGAAATACATCTTAAAGTTTGGGGTATTCCATTTACTGTAATGTTGAAATATTGACTAATACCTAAGAAATAGCTCTTCTCTGATCCTCTCCATATCCCATCCCCCGCCCCCCCAAAAGAAACAACAACAATAACAAAAAAGGGCAGGAGAAAAACTTGGATGTCTAACTTTGGCATTAGCAACTCCATTTGAGGTTTTAGAACTGCTATGATGAAAGAAGAGGAAGCCTATTTTCAGATACCTCCGGAAGCATGCCAGCAAGATGCTCTCTATACCTTCTAATGGGTGGTTACACTTCAGGAATGTGGATGAGAGATAATGTTAGTCTTTTAATGTTTCTAATGGAACCCTAATGGATCTTTAAAGGCTTAAATTTATAGCCCAAAGCCAATTAACTCCCTTCTCATCACTACCTGACAAAGGGAAGGGCAAGAATAAGGGACAAAAGAAATTCTTAGTGATCTTCAGAAGGGGCTCAGCAGGGAGAGAATAGATACCTACACCTCAGCAAAATCAGCTTAAAATTATTTAAACCAACTCTCTTAGGTAAGTAAGGTAAGTGCTTCTTTCCAGTGTTTTTCTCACAGTTACTTTATTCACTAGCCAAGAAGTTGGTCAAATATCCTACTTTGACATTTGAAATTTTTTATTTGTGACAAACTTTAAGTATATGTTATTGAAGTCTTTTTTTAAAAAACAAACTAAACGGGAAAGGAAAAGAGATATAAAAAGAAAGGGAAAGAAGTTAAAATTACCCAAGAAACCGAGTCCAGTCATATACAATACACTCTTGTTTTTAAAGAAATCCCAGCAAAATCTATCTCAACTAAACTGTCAACATTTGAAGTGTGGTCCTTAGGGGTCAAGTGTAGGGTTATCATTTCAAAGAACCAACCACAAGAAGAGAAAGTGAAGTAACTTGATATCTCTGAAGGTTGAAAGGTGAAAATTATGTCACTGGTCCCAAGGAACCAAGCTCTGTAAAGGAAAGACTAAATTGGTCCCTAAGTTGGAAACCATTCTGGGTAGGATTGGGGAGGGCAATGGGGAAGAGGGAGGGAAGCAAAGAAAAAAAAAAAGAACGATGGGAAAAGAAAAAAGGGGGGCAGGTTGGAAATGAGGAAAAGAAGGGAAGGAAGGGAAAAGAAGAAAAAGAGAACCCTAAATGATCAAAATATTAAATCAAAGTTAAATAAATCAGAAAACCAAAGTCAAGCAAATGACTACATACATAATCTGATTTTGCCAGCATACTTACGAAGAATGACGTGGGTGATAACGAATGCAAATATAAAGACTGTCAGAAAAGACAGAGATAAAATAAACATATAAAAAAATCTGTAGTTTCTTTTCCCCACACAGTTGCCTACCCAGGGACAGTGATGATCAAACCGTTCTGAAATGAAAGGCAGAAAAAAATATGGAAATCAATTAATAAAATGTCTCTTTACTTGAGGAAAAAAAAACCAAAAAACAAACCTTTGAACAATATACCAAAATGATGACTTCATAGGTATTTGTGGACTAACCTTTTAGAGAAGTATTTAGCTTCATGAGATTTCAAGAACAACATTACCCTTTCATCTAAATTTAGGTGTATGATTGAGATGATCTTTCAAAAAAAAAGATATACCCTATTATTAAATTGCCACTTTAGAAATGTTAATAGGATTTCTTATCCCATTTGTGGTTGGAAAAATAAGGTTTCTTTGCTTTTATACATTAACTCTCACTTAAGGATCTTGTAGCAACAATACTCAAATGGATGTAGGAACTTATCAATGTGGGTATTCCCTCCCATGATGCAGATTATAGCCCGTAATATTATTCCCATTCTATAGATGGAGAATTGTAGTGTACATGGGAATCCCTTAGTTTTCATTCTTAATATCTTTGTTGATGGGCATCAGGACTAGGGAAATCTGGAACAGTAGAGTATACCTGGAACATCTAAAGGTTAAAAAGTGAACAATCTATGCTTCTTTATTTTCTTATCCTGTTATTTTCTCCCCACCCCAGCTATGTAGGTCCTTTCCAAAAACATGTTTCTTCTTCTTGATCAATGGTGATTGCTGTCTTCAAAATATACATCTAGGAGCCTAATCTGCTCCCTATTCCTTGTCTTGGGTCTTTAAAAAGTCTTGGGTTTTTAAAGTTTAAATGTCAACTTTCTTCTCACCATGAGAATTTAAAATGAAATCTTTGATGTATTTATGATTTATTTTTTCCTCTGCAAGTAATGACAAAGTGTTTTTCTTTTCTCTACTATTCAGCTGATCTATTCAAAGTGACATTGCAACACACCCACTCACATTTCGGAAGCCTGCACTGTGGGTGGGGAAGAAAAAAACGTTAGGCATATGACTTATCTCTTTTTTTCTGGTTCTTTTCCAAGTTCAGTACCCCATTTTATTTTCATATAAATAAATATATATGTGCACATATATCTATGTGTGTATATATGTACATATATACATATATGTATGTGTATATATGTACATATACACACACACACACACATATATGTCAATGTGAGGCATCAGTATAAACAAATGGCTAATGTCATGAACCAAAGGGAAACCAGTCTCATTGCTTCATAATCAGATATTGGAAAGGGCTCTATATATTATTTTATATGTAATGCCTTTATCTATATATACAATATTAACTGGAATGCCTATGGGGATATTTCGATCATGTTTAGAATGATTGGAGCGTTTCCAAGAAAATTAAAGATAAACCAAATAATTCTGGGCTGTGGTTTATCAAGTCCCTCCAACTTACCTCTTAATCTTTTGTTCCCCTAACTGGTATCAAAAACCACTGCTCTGGGTGAAAGCCCCATTTCCCTGATAACTTTCCATTTGCCTTTCTATTACCTAGCTCAGGCTTATAGTTCCTCAGCCCTCATCCTCCTCTATCTCTTTCACTGGGTCCTTTGGAATTACCAATTTATTGTATACAAATTCTTCATCATTATAAACTTATTTCTCTTATACTATTTCTGTCTCATGGCATTAACTTGGCTTTCTTTTGATGATGCCATCTTCTTTACTACTCTCTCAAATGGTGGTGGCTACTTTTTTCAAGCCTTTTAGGAACTGAGACCTACCTCCCTACCCCAACTAAGCATTTGTCTCTTGAAGTAGGAGAAAGGAGAAGAAAGTTTATCCAGGACAAATGAATTGGGTGGCTCTAGGCTGGACCTGTAACACAGATTCACGGTTACACCTTCCCTCTTTTCTGGTGTTTGCTGTGGCTAAGTTCTAGGGAGCCATAAGTCATAATCCTAAATAAATACAAACACATGAAAATAACTCACACTTAACAAAAAGAAGATTTAAGGGGAGAAAACCTAGGAGCCCCAACACCAAGGGCACCACCACTAACCATGCCTTGCACTCCACATAGGTTCTTTTATTCTTTCACCAGTCTATTTTAAATATTAAATTTAATCATCTCCCCACTCCCCACCTCCCGCCTCCAATGAACAGGCATTTTTTCTCTTTACCACTTTCCTCCATCAATTGGAGTAAGCCCTCATAACAAATATCCATAGTCAAGTAAAGCAAAATATCCTTTTTGGCCACGTCCCAGAGGACTCTCATTCTGCATGTTGAGTCCATCACCCCTCTCTCAAGAAGCAGGAAGCATACTTTATCTTCGGTTCTCTAAAACTGTGGTTTCAGGGAACCAAGATGGCGGAGGAAAGACATTAAATGCACAAAGCTCCAGACACAATTAACCCCAAAACAGCAATAAAACGAACCCTGGAGCAGCAAAACCCACAAAAAGACAGGCAGAAAGTATTTTCCAGATAAAACTGTCATTTCAACAGACATTCAGTTTTCTCAAAGGCCAGACTCCAACTTTATTTCTTCTGACAACCTCCCCAAGGATCTTTAGTCCATCTTGTAGGAGTTAATGAAATCTATTCAACTCTATCTACCTGTTCACGATAGCCTTAGCCGAATAGGATCTTCCTCTGTACCCTAACAGTTCCCAACTATTCCTATAATACTTATATATATGCTTTGTTTCCTTTTCCCAATTCCATATTTTTGCTTGGCTCTCACTCAGAAATGTTGCCTGATTTGATGTTCATGGCATCCTATTATATATCGCCATCTCTTGATCCTTGTTGCTGTCAGACACTCCTTTCCAGAATGTTCTCCCATCTATCTCAATGACTTAGATACTTGGCTTATTGATTTCCTTTCCAGCTCATCTTCTACTGCCATTCTTGATGATCCAAATCATCATATTGATGACTCCTTTAACAGTTCTGTCAATTTCAGCTGTAATGAACTCTTCCACCTGGCTTCTATCACCCACACTTTAGCCAGGCCCATCACTCAAAACTGCTATACTTCCTAGATCTTGAACTTTGAAATTCCCTGTCTGACTGCAATCTCCTAATGCTTCCACACCTTGCCAGTTGTGCCTGCACTTCGACTCATTACAATCTTCGAGCCTTTGATTCACTCCTATCCTTCCAGTTCTTCCCCTTGCTCTTGGCTTCTCTCCTCTCTGTTCACAGTATTAACTCTATGGCGAGCCATTTCGATAAGTCTCTTTTGTCTGCCCTTGAATCCCTCATCCCTTGACCTATTGTTTCTGCCTTGTTAACTCTTCCTTCTGGATAACTCTCAGATATTTTTCCATTGCTTCTATTCTTGAGTGTTGCTGAAGAAACCATGCCAACCACTCCAATAGGAGCCACTATAAATTTATGCTGCCTGGATGCTGCATGAAGACATTTGGAATTTTCCCCTGTTGACCCAAGTCATTTTCCCCATAGCCTCTATTGTAAATTTTTTCCTCAAGCCCCTAAATTTCCCACCTAAGTCTCTCAGCAGATAACCTTACCTCCTACCTCACTGAAAGAGAAGGGAATAAACATTTCTATGGCACCTACTAAATACCAAGCACTTTACAAATATTAGCTTACTTAGAACACTGAAGCTACCTACCATGAGCTCCTTCATTTCCCCTAATCCACGTCTCAGTGGTATCCTTGCTCATTGCCTCTGAGCACATTCTCTTCTATCTTCTTTGTGCCCTTGCTTGATCAATACTTTCTACTTTAGATTTCACTTTCTCCCTTTTTATTTGCTTCATCTGCTCTAATGCCATGCTTGATAATAAACAAATAACAGCTAGTAATAATAGCTAGCATTTGAATAGTGCTTTAAAGTCTGTAAAGCGTTTTACAAATATTATCTTATTTGATCCTCATAATAATTTTGGGAGGGATACTATTATTATTCTTGTTTTACAGAAGAAGAAGAAACTGAGACAGTTAGAGGTCAATGACATGGCCCATATCACCATAGCAAGTGTCTGAGGCCAAATTTGAACTCAGGTCTTTTTTGGGGGGGGGAAGGGCAATGAGGGTTAAGTGACTTGTCCAGGGTCACACAGCTAGTGTCAAGTGTCTGAGGTTGGATTTGAAGTCAGCTCCACCAGTGCTTTATCCACTGTGCCATCTAGCTGCCCGAACTCAGGTCTTTTTGACTCCAAGTTCGGTGCTCTATCCACTACACCACCTAGTCGTCAAACAAATAAACGAATGGCGTCTTAGAGGTTCTTTGGTATGTCTGTGAGAGAGACAGTCAAGGTTGAGTGATGATCTCCAATAATAACCCACAATTCTCAGAAATCACAAATCTTTTATGGTCTTGGTCTATTGATTGACAAGTGTCTAAGAAATTCTCTTTCCTGTCTTATAAAATGGATTATTTTTCTCACTGTACAGACAAGTGGTGCTTGTAAAGATGGATCTGGACTGAGCAGATTAGTTCAGGTGCCTGGAAACTTGTGAGTAAATTAAAATGTCAGCACCACACTATGATCCAGTGGAAGCTGGAAAACAAAGGTAAAGAAATGCTGGGATATGTTGGTGGTATTACAAAGTGCAAAGGGCATGGCTTAACTGGTCCTGGAACACTCTTCCTTTTTGTTCTAGCAGTTAAGACTTAGAAGATGTATTACGTAGATGTCCAGCTTTGTAAAAAATTGTGACCTGCACCAAATAACCCAAGACATCAGCAATGTGGGGAAATAGTATAGTTCCTTGATTATGATGGTATTAATGGCATTAATAATCATAATTAAATAATAACAACATATAAAATTTGGTTACCATTATTAGCACTTAAATATCTTATATGTCATTTGAACCTCAGAGCACTTTAAGTCTGTGGTATTATTATCTCCATTTAAAGATAAGGAAACTGGAGTTCCGAGAGGTTGTGATTTGCCCATATTCACCCAGCTAGTAAGTGTCTAAGCTAAGATTGAACTAAAGTCTTCCTTACTCAAAGTCTAGAGCTCTATTCCCTATGTCACCTAGTTGCTTCATGTAATTATGAACAGATATAGCTTTTAAAACAATACCAGTGCCCCATCAAAAGTGGGAAGCAGCTGGACCTCATTTGATAAGTCAGTAGACCCACTTACAAGGGTGAGCTGGTGACATTGAAGGTGAGGACTTTTGTGGTGTTTTTATTTTATTTTATTAGAGATCTTTAAAAGACTGGTTTCATAAGTTATAAGCCAGATAAGTTGGCTGTCAGCCATTTCTACTGCCACCAATATGGCTCGGGTTGTATAGAAACATTTTCTTATGGAGTCAGGCTAGATGATATGAGGTTCTTATAGGCTCTAGAATATACCAGGGCCTCTAGGCCCAGAGGATGTAGTGGTGAGATAGTTTCAGTACTAGAGGCAAAAAAACTTGACTGGTTAGCCAAGCCCTCAATAGAGAAGACTGGGGTTGGGTTAAAGTATTAAGTGGCCTAAGGATTATGGGACCACTAAGTTTCCCCACTTCTCTTGCAAATTGAAGGTCCCTGGAAATGCAAGGAACTGCCCAATATGGCAATTGTAGAGGTAGAACATTGAGAAGAAGGGAAACATGGATCTGGAATTTGACTAGATGGATTTGAATCTTGGTTATGTATTTACAGACCCTGGAAGAATAACTATCTCAATGAGATTAATTTTCTGAACTTTTACACTTTTCTTTAAAGAACTGGGTCTCCTCATCTTGCCTGGGCTATAGGTGAAGGAGTTATTCATAGACCTGGTCCTACTGCTGATCAGCATGAGAGCTCTGACTGTTTTTTACGTGGGCCAGTTCACCCCTTCCTTAGGGAACCTGGTAGTTCACCCATTCCTGAGGGCTCACCCTATTGACAGAAGGTACTGTACTTTAAAATTACTGAGCCTGAGAAGTGCCAGACTCAGCCCCCTTTAAAGAATGGATTACAGGGGCAGCTAGGTGGCGCAGTGGGGGTGGCTAGGTGGTGCAGTGGATAGAGCACTGGCCCTGGAGTCAGGAGTACCTGAGTTCAAATCCAGCCTCAGACACTTAACACTTACTAGCTGTGTGACCCTGGGCAAGTCACTTAACCCCAATTGCCTCACTAAAAAAAAAAAAAAAGAAAAAGAAAAAGAAAAAAAAGAATGGATTACAGATGGTGCCACCACACCTAACTTCAGTTCCTTAATTTCAAAAATGGTGGTGGGGGAAGGTGTTGGACTAGATCACCTGTAAATTTCTAGTTTTAACTGTGATCTTATGGTATATGATCTAGAGACAAGAGGCAGGAATGTTCCACGGAATTCAGATGTATTCAGAACTGGTTCCCCATATTTAGCATTTGAAGAATCTGAGTAGGTGATGCAGAAGGTGACAATAACAAACATTTGGTTTATTGGGCTTTCAGCTGTCCAAGCCCCCTCATGCCCTTCCATCCTCCCTTCCCCCAATTTCCTGGATCAAAGTCTTGAAGTTACCCAGAAATGGACTGGTTTTAGTCACGCTTGCAGTGTAGAAAGCATTTCATGTGACCTTTGGTTCTTTCCAACATAATACCTTGGGTAGTTGGTAGGAAGATTCCAGAAATGGTCAGATCTGAGCCAAGAAGGCAGGCAACTTGTCCACATATTCTATGATGTTTTTATATTTTTTGAGAGCATGGGAGAGAACAAAAGGGCAAGAGCAAGGACATAAATCATTGCTATCAAAGTTTTACTTCATGACAGTCCCTACCCCACAGAAATTGCATTCATAAGTCAGAGTCAGCTACTCTAGGCCTACAGAATATTCACTCAATAAACATTGTATCTGCTTTGTGTTAGGCACTATGCTAAGAGCTTAGAATAAAAAGAAGGCAAAAGAAAATCCTTGCCTTCAAGTAGCTTACAGTCTAATGGGACTAATGTCTAATGAGACAACATGCAAACCACTATATAAAACAACATATCTACAGGATAAATTAGAGAGAATTAAAAGAGAGAAGACACTGGCCTTAAGGGGGATTGGGAAAGGCTGCTTGTAAAAGGTGTGACTTTAGCTGAAACTTGAAGGAAGTCAGGGAAGATAACAGCTTTCATTTTTCCTAGAGAAAGGAGAGATGGTCTTTTACCATCATGTCCAACAGGGAAAGATGGCTACTGGCCCTTTTCTGAAGATCCCTGGTAGAAATAGACTGGACTTGCAAGAAGTTGGCCAGGTAAAATTCCTTTTCAAAGAAGTTTCTGGGAGGAACTGTCTGCAGATGGAGGCTATGTTGGTATTAGGGGAAATGGGAAGGAATTAAATCAATAACAGAGATGAACAAGAATGACCTTTATAAGATGGGGTAAGGTACATGGGTACACAGAAGTAAGTATGGTACAGAAAGTCAGAGTCAAGTAACTGGGGTTGGAACATATTATTGATGCATCAGAAATGGACAATTGGAGCTATTCATCTGACTGATCATGAGTTTTATATTTTGGGGTCACACACTCCGTTTGTAAAGATTTGGGTATGCCGGGGCAGCTAGGTGGCGCAGTGGATAAAGCACCGGCCCTGGATTCAGGAGTACCTGAGTTCAAATGCAGCCTCAGACACTTGATACTTACTAGCTGTGTGACCTTGGGTAAGTCATTTAACCCTCATTGCCCAGCAAAAAAAAAAAAAAAAGATTTGGGTATGCCACTATGTGCATTGTTTCATCTAAGCTGAGACTCCAGATGTGAATGGTGATACCCAAATACACAGTAATAATGATAATAGTTGGAATTTATGAGGTGCTTTAAGATTTGCAAAGTACTTTACAAATACTATCTTATTTGGTCCTCACAACCCTAGTAGGTAGATGCTATTATTATTCCCATTTTACAGTTGAGGAAACTGAGGCAAAAAGAGGTTAAGTGACATGTCCAAGACCACCAATAAATGGTATCTGAGGAAGGATTGGAACTCAGATCTTCCTGATTGAAGGTCCAGTGTTCTAGACAGTGTACCCTCTAGCCCCTGGGCTGATACTCAAGTGACCTAGCTTTTTAATTGAATCAAAAATGGATAAGACCTACCACCAACGAAGAAAAATTAGCTTAGGAGGTCTTATTGTTACTAATAAAATGCCTTCATCTGATTCACCCTTGCCTTAACAACCTATTAAGGATAATTTCTATAAGGGAAAAGTGATGTTAATTGTTAAATTAGAAACCTAGAAGATTGTGGTTTCCTAACAGGAAAAATAATTGAAGAACAAAACCTATCATTGAAGGGGTATGAGACAGTCATGTTGGGATACTTACAAAATTAGGGATATGTATTACAAGAATTTTGATTTTTCAGTGATGGAGGGAATAGAGAGAGGATATCAATTTTTGTTAACTGAAAACATTTTACATTTAATCAAAACAAACAAAAAAACCCCACTAGCATTGCCTTTGCAATTGGCCATAAATGTGTAACTCTCTAGACAACAAGTTGAAAGAACTGCGTTTTTAGGACCTTTTCTTATTAGATGTTCTTTCTTGGAATAACCTGACAGCACAAAATGAAGTTGGTTATTCACTTTTGACTTTTCGTGACCCCATTTCAAGTTTTCTTTGCAAAGATACTGGAGTAGTTTGCCATTTCCTACAGATGAGAAAACTGAGGGCAATAGGATTAAGTGACTTGCCCAGCTACCAAGCTTCTGAAGTCAGATTTGAACTCAGTAAGATAAGTCTTCCGGACTCTGGTCACAGCGCTCTATCCACTGTGCCACCTGGCTGCCTGACAAAATGAAGACCACTACCCTTTCTCAGCTGGGAATATAAGGATTCAGAAATAGCCCCATTCAGTTTTTCTTCTTATCTATAAATAAAGAGAACTTTCACCAGCATCCTAGAAAAATCAAATAGCCATTGGGGAGATGGAGGAAAGCTTCAGAGATAAGATAGTGATTAAACTGTGTCTTGAAAGAACAGATGGGGGCAGCTAGGTGGCGCAGTGGATAAAGCACCAGCCCTGGAGTCAGGAGGACCTGAGTTCAAATCCGGCTTCAGACACTTGACACTTACTAGCTGTGTGACCCTGGGCAAGTTACTTAACCCCAATTGCCTCACTAAAAAAAACCCCCAAAAAACCACTTTGCTTTTGGGGCAGCTAGGTGGCACAGTGGATAAAGCACCAGCCCTGGATTCAGGAGTACCTGAGTTCAAATCCGGCTTCAGACACTTGACACTTACTAGCTGTGTGACCCTGGGTAAGTCACTTAACCCCCATTGCCTTGCAAAAAAAAAAAAAAAAGAAAAAGAAAGAACAGATCGATTGGAAGAGGGTTAGGAGGGAGTGCATTCTAGGCATGGAGGACAGCTAGTGGAAACTCCTGAAGACAGGAGATAGAATAAAATGTATGAGAAACAGAAAGAAGGTCTATTTGCTGAATTATTGAATATAGGAATGGGAGTAATATAAACCAAGACTGTTAAGGTAGTTGGGGACCAGGTCATGAAGGGTTTTAAAAGCTTAAAAGGGGAGTCTTAATTTCATCCTAGATGCAATAGGAAGCCATTGGAGTTTATTGGGTATGAGAGTGACATGGCCGGATCTGTGTTTAAGGAAAGTCACCATGGCATTTATGTAGAGGCCTGATTAGAGGGGGAGAGACTTGAGACAGGAAGATCAATCAGGAGACCATTTGGTGATAAGGAGCTGAGGAAAATGTTGAGCTTACAAACTTAGGATACTGGAAGAAGGTGGTGCCTTTGACCAAAAATTTGGAAGGCTGGATAAGGGCTGAGTTAGCAAGAAAGAGAATGAGTTTTATTTTCAATGTGTTTGGTTTGAGATGTTTCTGGGAGATCTCGTTTTAAATATTCAGTAGATAGTTGGTGATTTGAGACTGAAACTCAGGAGAAAGACTGAAGCTGAGGGATACATAGATCTGTAAGCCATCTATATAGAGGTTATAAACACAATGAGAACTGGTGAAATAATGGAGAAGAGAGGAATGAAAAGAGAACAGGACCCAGGACAGTTCTAGGGAAGCTTCACATTTAGAGTGTATGATAGGAAGGGTGGTTCAGCAAAGAAGGCAGCTGGGTGACTCAGTGAATAGTGTTGGGCCTGAAGTCAGGAAGATCTGAGTTCAAATCTGGACTTAAACACTCATTAGTTGTGTGACCCTGGATAAGTCACTTAACCTTTGTCTTCATCCATAGTAGAAGGAAATGGCAAATCATTCTAGTATCTTTGCCAAGAAGATTCCATATGGTATTATGAAGAGTCATAAATGACTGAACAACAATCAAAAAAGGAGATGTAGTAGGAGTGGCCAGACAGATAAATATAAATATAACTTCAGAACATTGTTAAAGGAAATAAACATATACCTCAATAACTGGAAACATATTAATTGGTTGGGGGTATATTGAACCTATAATAAAAATGACAGTGCTATCTCAATTGATTTACTCATTCAGTTCTATATAAATTAAATTAACAAAGGATTTTTTTTATCAAGTTAGGAAAAAATGATAAAATTCACCAGAAGGAACAAAAGATCAACAATATCAAGTGAAATAATGAAAATCTATACAGGAAGGAAAGGGGTCTAGTGGTAACAGATGCCAAACTATACTTCAAAGTAGTAATCATCAAAATTATTTCATATTATTTGAAAAATGGAGGAAAAGATTAGAGAAATGATTTTGTATTGTTTAAAATCAAGAGGAATATCAGAAGCAAAAAACCTAGTAGCCTACTGCTTGATAAATCCAAAGGTCCCATCTGGGGTTTATTTGACAAAAAAAAGCTGGGAAAATTATAAAGTAGTTTGGCAGAATTTAGGTTTAGACCAATACTTCACACCATACATACATGGAGATAAGTTCCAAATGGATAATGAGATAGAAAAGATCACATCATTAGCAAATTAGAGAAGCAAGGAACAAGTATTGATTAAAATATCTAAATATATTAAAGAACTGGAGATCACTCAGAAAAAGTAAAATTATAATACGGTTCACTCAATGTGAAAAACTTCTAAAAACTATAAGGAGAAAAAACCTCATGCTTTGTAATTAAATATTTTAGAAGATGGAAGCAGGAATGGTAAAAGGGTTTATATTGAACTAATAATTACATCTGTAAATGCCCAGAAAATGTAAACCCCCAGGGGGAAAAAAAGGGAAAAATTTTGATTGGGAAGTTCCTCTCTCTTCCCCCTCCCCCAGAATTTGCTTTTTTTATTTTCTAGAAATTGAAAAAAAACAACTGAAAAGGCTTTGATGTTTTTTTAAAAAAAAGATTAATAAAATGTTTGATGAGATGTTCATAGAGTGACCCAGACTTTCCCCTCTTCTCAAAGCTGTGAAATAGGAAGATTTTTACATTAAAAAAATCTGTACTCTTTGATCGCTGCAATTCCTGAACATTAAGGGATTCATGCTGTTACAGATCTTTTGGATCTAAGGTTCAAAGGTAGACAGGCGAGTGATGATCACAACAGTATCACCACCTTTGACAAATCAAGCTTCAAGCTTGATATTAGAAATGGAATCTCAAATAGTGTAGAAGAAAATTTCTTTTGCTATCTGTCTAGGAATATAAGTGAAGCAAAGCCCTCTTGGTCATGTTGGCAAAGCTTTTGTATCTTCTAGCCTCCGGTTCCTCTTGCTTCTCCCCTGTTTCAGATGTCTCCATATTCTGGAGCATGTCAAATAAATTGGTATATATTTAGTAGCATGGTGGAGAGAAAACAGTGCTAGATTTGGAACCCAAAGAGTTGGGTTTCAGCTTTGGGTCTGTTATTTTACTCCCTGTGTTACTTTAATTTTTTTTTTAAATTTTACGACTAATATGGTAATGTTTTACACAAGTGTACATGTATAATTCATATCTGATTACTTACTGCCTCAGCGAGTAGGGAGGGGAGAGAAAGAGGAAAGGAGGGATAAAAATTGGAACTTGAAACTATAAAAAAAGATTATTTTTTTAAAAAATTATTTTGTTTTTAAATTATAGAATAAAACAAGCATTTCTATAACATGGTATAATAAAAAAGATTATTGCACATGAAACTGAAAGTCTATTATGTATTCCTTTTAAATATTTAATAAAGTTATCACATATTTTTTTCCTTTCTCCCTCCCTGCCCCCCCCCTAGAGATGGCTCCCATTTGATGAAAAATAATTATATCTATCTATCTATCTATCTATCTATCTATCTATCTATGCACATACATGTAACATCATTCTATACATACTTCTATTTATCAGTTCTTTCTCTAGATGCAGATAGCATCTTCCTTCATACGTCCTTTTAGTTAATCTGGGTATTTGTAATAAGCAAAATGACTTACATCTCAAAATTGTTCTTAAAACAGTATTACTATTACTATATACAACGTTTTCTTGGTTCTGCTCATTTTGCTCTTCATTATTTTGTGCAAGTCTATCCATGTTTTTCTAAGATCATCAGGCTCATCATTTCTTATAGCGCTTTGTTACTTTGAGCAACTCACAACTTCCTTGAACTCAGTTTCACCATGAAAAAGAATGGGTTAGACTACATGACAGCTAACATGGATTCCAGGCATAAACCTTATAGCTTCTAAATCCACCAAATCAAGAGATAAGATTCTGTGATTCTTTAGGAAAGGGTAGATAAATTTATCTCAACCTAGGTGAACCTTCAAGTCTTAGAAATCAGTGAATATGATTTTTTAAAAATTGGTTTAAGATGGGAAAAGAAGTATGATAGGGCTGTCTATTATCACCTTATTTATTTAACTTATATGCAGAATACATTATGTGAAATGCCAGCCTGGATGAATCAAAAGCTGGAATTAAGGTTGCTGAGAAAAACAAGTGAATATGATTTTCAAAAAAGGAATAGGGGTGAATAAACATTTATATAGCACCTACTGTGTGCCAGACATTGAGCTAAGTAGTTTTACAAATATCTTATTTGATTCTTACAACAATCCTGAGAGGAGGTGATACAATTACCCCCATTTTACAGTTGAGAAAACTAAAGCAAACAGAGGTTAAGAGACTTCCCCAGAGACATATAGCTAGTAAATGTCTGAGGCTGGATTTGAACTCAGGTCTTCCTGAATCTAGGCCCAGGCCCTCTATCCAATGTGTCACCACCTGCCTAAGGAAGGCCGCAGGGTGGGGGGTGGGCTGGAAGGACCAGAAGAAGCAGAAACTGTAGAGATAACTCAGAAAATTAGACTTGAAATAGACAAAATTCCCTGTGACAAGAGTTTTATTCAATGAGTTTAAATACTTCCACTTTTTCTTCTTTTTTGTTCTTTCTGCTTTGCAGTAAATGTATTGTGAATCTATTGACCTTACAAAGGACACTAAATTCCCCAAACTCAAGAATGAGCACTGTGACCTCGGGACAAGTAACAATCTTTCTGGACCCTAGCTTCTTTATTTGTAAATTTAGGCTATTGGAACAGACCATCTTTAATGTCTTTTCCAGATCTAAAATTCCATGAAAACAACTCAGCTCAGTGTATTACAATATTGATGGATTCTTCTGTTCTCAAAATTTTTCCTCTTCTTCATAAACTCCCTAAACCTAAGGCATGTTGGATTTAGCATCTTGTAGTTCCAATTGTAATAAAAAAAACCCCCAAAATATTTAAAAGCAAATTCATTTTGTAAATGCTAATCTCAATATGAAGTCAAGGAAAATGGAAAGAAAGTTCAGGAAAAAAATAGAAGATTACAGATTCATTGATGTCATAGTTTCTGAAGGGGTATGTGGGAAAAAAAAGAATAAACCAGATTTGAAAAGTTAAATTGTTAGTAAGGTAGTTACGTCCAGAAGGGAAGTGTGTAGTCACAGAACTGAAGAGTGGGAAAGAATGTTAGAGGGAGCTTATTTTTAACTGGTTTCAAAAACTCCCCATTTGTACATCACTCCTAAATTTTTTTAACATAAAGCCTACAAGAATTAATGAGAAGGCATCTGTAGAATTCATCGAGCTTCTTAGCTAATGGAGCCAAATTAGTAGCATGAATCATCATTATTATTAAAATAAGTGATGTAAGTTCAAATTCTTATCTCCCCAGGAAGACAGTCAGTGTGTGTTGGCAGTCCCCCTCAGTAGCTCTTCATCAGTTACAACTTGCCAATTGGCAAAAACTTGAAGAGCAAAAACTGTGCACGAATCTTGGAATGCCTCCATGAACACCTTTATGGGTAGATGAGCAGATGCTTAGGTAGACTCTCTGGGATCCATACCTCTACCAATCAGTTTATCAGGAATCCAGGTATCTTGTTTTCCTGCAGCTGCATCAACAACTTCAGCCTCCCTATTCCTACCACTTTGGGGTTTATTGGTTCAAGAGTTGTGCTTGTGAGGAATGATTTTTCCCCTCTCCTGGTATCTGGCCTTGATTTTCTAGAGAATCAGATAATTCTCTTTATGGACACAGTCAGACCTCTTCAAAACACATCTTGAGGAACACGATTTAACAAGCAAGCTGTATTTTCCAGACACCCCGCTAATCAATCAGTCCTGGACATTTCAATGCTATGGTAATAATGGCCGGACTTGAAAATAGCAAATGCCTTGTGGATATGGTTTAAAAAACAACAACAACAACTATGCTTTATACTTAGTATAATATTATTCACATTCTCTGTGCCTCAGGCAAGTCATCCTGAAAATGAAGGTCACACAATTCAACCATCTCATGGGATATTATTCAAAGGGAAAACAATAATTCTATCATTTTTCAACAACACCTATACCAGAATATGCATAACCTTGGTGTAGCTTTCCTGGTGAAGTCAAAACACTTGCATGATCCTCTATTAGGGGTTATTAAACTTTCCTATGTCATGGACCCCTTTGTTTCCAGTTTACTATTTACAAAATGAATTTGCTTTTAAACATTTTTACTTTTATTTCATTTTTATTACAAATTGAACTATAAGATGCTAAATCCACCACCCCTTAAGTTTGGAGAGTTTATGAAGAAGAGGCAAAAATTTGAGAGCAGAAGCATCCATCAACATTATAATACCATGAGCTAAGTTGTATTTTTATGGAATTTTATTTTATTTTATTTTTGCGGGGCAATGAGGGTTAGGTGACTTGCCCAGTGTCACACAGCTAGTAAGTGGCAAGTATTTGAGGCTGGATTTGAACTCAGGTACTCCTGAATCCAGGGCCAGTGCTTTATCCACTGTGCCACTTAGCTGCCCCTTTTCATGCAATTTTAGAGCTGGAAAAGACATTAAAGATGATCTGTTCCAACAGCCTAAATATACAGATAAGAAAATTAGGATCCAGTTTGTTTGGCCTCCCCTGTGGTTGTCTTCTCAGAATGTCTTTAAATCCATAAAATAAAACACACATGATAACAAATGAAACCAGTTATACTGAATTATAGTCATCAAATTAAAAAAAAAAAAGAGGTCGTGGACTTTGGGTTAAAAACTCCAGCTGTAGAAAGAGATCTAGACCTTAATAGTCATGGAAAACTTTGTAAGGAAGATTTAATTGACCAATGGATTTTAAAATAAATAAAGACCTGTCTCCTAAAGTCATAGAAATGACTTTCTTCTAAATGTTTTAAATGGGAAAAGAGAGGAACCTTATGAGATCATTTCCCAAATCTTTTTGTTTGGTGAAGACTGAGCTGAGATCCCATCTCTAAAAGGCCAGAGTAGAATTGGAGAACCAGCCAACTCTAGTATTGTCAAGGGAAGAATTTAGCAGCTGGGTGGCTAATGGGTTGAGTATAGTATTTGAAGTTGGAAAGACTGGAGTTCAAGAACAACTTTGAGGACTAAGTCATTTTGACTAATATAAATAGCCAGATTAACTACAAAGGACCTATGAAGGAAGAAGTTTATTTTCATCCACAGAAAGAACTGATAAATAGAAGTATATAGAGAATGGTTTTACATATACACATATGTATATATGTATGTATATATATATGTATATATAAATGTATTTGTGTTTAATGGTAGCCATCTCTAGGGTGAGGGTGGGGGGAGGGAAGAAAAAAAGGAAAAAGTTACATGATAACTTTATTATATATTTAAAAGGAAAAGCAGGTTGTATATAATAGATTTGCAGTTTCATATACAATCATCTTTTTTTCTATCCTATTGTGTTATACAAATGCTTGTTTTATTTCTTAAGTTCAGAGTGAAGTAAATTAAAAAACAAACAAACCCCAAAGATGAGTTCAAATCCCACTTTAGATATTGCCTAGATGTATTACCCCGGGCTAATTACCAAATCTTTCTGAGCCTCAATATTCCATACTCATAAGACTTTCTCTACCAGGTCCTCAATTTAGGTATCTCCTTCCTCTTCACCCTTTTCAGATTCCTTTTATTTGTTGTCTTCCCCCATTAGAATGTAATCTCCTTGAGGGCAGGGACAGTCTTTGTCTTGTCTTATATTTGTAATATTCCCAATACAAAGGACAGCACCTCTCCTGTAGTAAGCCCTTAAAAAAAAAGTGACTAGATTTAGTTTGCCCATTTCTAAAAGGGAATAACAAGAGCACCTACCTCACAGGGTTGTAGTGAGAATCCAATGATGTGACATATGTAAAAAGCTTCATAAACCTCAAAAGGCTATATAAATGCTAACTAGCTCTTATTAACTGAATGAGGTCTTCCTTGGTTCATCTGGAGAGCTACTGAAGAAATTACAGTGGAAAGAAGGATGGATTTAGACTTAGAAGGTCTGGGTTCAAATACTGACACTGCTTGACCCTGAGCAAGTCATTTCCCTCTCTCTGAGCATCCCTGTCTCTTCCTCATCTATTAAAAAAAAAAAATTTAAACAAGGCAACTGACTTCTAAGTTTCCTTCTACCTCCAAAATCTCTGATCCTCAGGCCAAAGCCACTTTGGTAAAAAGCAACAAGCTTAATAATACAATCTTATAAAATGTGCCTCTTTCCTAGGGAAGTCTGAATGATTTAATACATTTTCTTGTTTATTCTTTCAACATCTCCTGTTGGGAAGGCCTGAGAGGAGGCAGGGCAGCTTGCTCCAAAGCAATCTTCTCTGATGTTATCTCCCCATAGTGAAGGGTATTTTTCTCCAAAGTGCTTTCACCTCAGGAGAAGCCAAACTCCACCTAGAGATGGAGAATGTCCCAGGGTAAAATGACTCAAAATGAGAAGCATGGCCACTTTGACTTAAACCCATTTTTTCCAGGAGTCAGAGTTAATTGCGTCTTTATGGCACACAATTAAATAGTTCTGGAAAGGAACAATGTTTTTAAAGCTATAAAGAGAATCCACTGGAATTGGTGTTCTTATAGAGCCACCTCAGGGTCACAACCAACTCGGGGGGGGGGGCTATAAAAGCAATCCAAAACTATAAAATGTTACATAAATACCACACACCAGCATGCAGGGAGTGGAGTGGGGGAGCCTTGCTTTTTAAACATCTACAGATAGGACTTGTTTATGCTGTAAAGCATAGCAGCAATCCACTGAATCACTATGGTCTAGCATGTAGATCTATATTTATTTAAAAAAAAAAACTAAACAAAAAACCACATTACCCAAAACAAGTTAGAGGGCTATTTGGCGTTCCATGCTTTCTACTGCTTTGGGACTGGGCTCTCTTCTGTCTTGTAGCAGATTAAAATCCTGTGACCATAGGCTTGGAGAAATGATGCCCATAACTAGGGCAGGGCCATCAGAGCTTTGCCTAGGGTGCCATCTGGGGGGTAGATATGCTTTTTTTTTTTTTTTCTGATGAGGGTGTACTTCCTTCCCCTGAGAGTTCCAAGGTTGTCATCCCTATCCCCAGCAGGCCTTTACTGGCCTGTACCAAACAGCATGATCCTCCTCTATGACCTGGACCTCAAGTTCTTGACTCTAAGGTTATACTATTTTGGCACATTCTCATGTTTCCAACCCCCACAAAGGGATGGGCTATGCTGTTTGAGGGCTTTTCTGGCCCCCTTTCTTGACTATACTTCATACCACTGAAAATGTCAAACCCTGTGTGTGTGTGCGTGTGCGTGTGCACACGAGCGCGCATGTGCATTTTCACTCCAGATGAAAGAATACCTAGTTCTAACTTTGGGCATGGTAGAAAGATACAAGATTCTGGCCAACAAAAAATTACATTTCCCAGCAGTTTACTAACACCATACACTGATTATTAGAGGGCAAGAGAAAATATTTAAAATAATAGAAATATTACAGCTGGAAAGTACTGTAAAGGTGATCTAATTTTAATTCAATCTTCCAAGAAAGGGAAGGAGAAGGTGAGAGAGCATTTAGCTACCCTCAGGGAGTTTAGGTCACTGAGTCTATATCAACTACATCCCAGTCAACAGAAAGAATTTGCAAAGATAAACACTGAACTCACTGTTAGGGAGCTTAAAAAAACAAAACAAAACAAAATAAACAAACAAAGGCAAACACGTCTTCATTTATAAAATAGGTAAGGTGGCTTTTTCAAATTATAGGATGGTGACCTTCACTTAATTCTTGATAATACTCTAGAATAAATTATTAAAGGGATGTTTTTGTGATAGTGCAGAATGGAAAGTAATGATCATTTGGATCCAAGATAGCTCTGCAAGTTAGGTACTGTTATATAATTCACATTTTACAGTTGAAGAAACTGAGGCAGAGAGAGGTTAAAGTGACTTGTTCAGAGTCACACAGCTAGTAAGGGGAGAGGAAGGTTTTGAGGGAGGGGAAAGAATAAGCAAAATTTAGAAACAGATAGAAAGGCATCAATGCAATGATAACTACAAGCCTAGAGGACTGAAGATGAAACATGTACTTAAAATGCAGGGCCATTTCTTTTTCTAACAGGGCTGATGTAGGGATGTTGTTGGAATAAGCATGTTTATGTTCAAATGTTTTATTTTTTACTGTTCAACAGAGTGGGTAGTAAGAAAGAGAAATATCCATACAATAAAAAAAGAAATACTTAAAAAAAACATTTAAAAGAAATGACAAACTTTTGGCAACTAAAATCCTCCTTATTAGACTAAAATAAAATCCACCCAAAATTTTAATTTTAGAAAAATACAAAACAAAGACTTGATTTCTTTCTTGGGAAAGATTTGATTCATCAGTAAATATAGTTTTAGTTTCCACTATGCATTTTTTATGATTTAAACCTTTATTTTTAATATTTTTAAATGTGTTGTGACAATCTCAATATACAAAAACTTCACTGTGGCTAAATTTGTATGAGTCCAACTTTGTACAGAATCTCAATCAGACCACAGCTCCTTGCCATGCTCTCAGGGAGTGTCTAGTTGTTCATTTAGAAAGCTGAGGCTTTAGGGGTAGCTAAGTGGCACAATGGATAAAGCACTGGCCCTGGATTCAGGAGGACCTGAGTTCAAATTTGATCTCAGACATTTGACACTAGCTGTGTGACCCTGGGCAAGTCACTTAACCCTTATTGCCCTGCAAAAAAACAAAAACAAAAACAAAAACGAAAAAAAAGGAAAAAAAACCCCTGAGACTTGAGAGAGTAAAAACAGGATTCCTGCTGATGTCTAGGCTGGGACAACAGATGGGGCCAACACTATAGAAAGTGCTGCTCCCAGGATGGGGGTTAAGGGGTGGGCAGGGAACAAACAATGAGCTGATTAGAGGTTGAGGGCCCCAGCAGGATTACATGTGCTTTTATGCAATTAAAACAAATACCAGCTTGGTTTGAAATGAAAGGCATCATCAAAACGGGTACAAGGTGGCCCAAGGATCCCTGGCTTCATGGCTGGGTTAGTGCTGAGGGGAAATGAGCTGTTTGTGGGTGACACCATGTAAAGCAGAGATTTCCATGGCAAGGGTCCACACCAATGGTTCCTCTGGGTGCCCACTATGCATTTTAATTGTGCTAGACACAAAATACAATGGAATAAAAGACTCTCTGAGGCGGCAGCTAGGTGGCACAGTGGATAAAGCTCTGGCCCTGGAGTCAGGAGGACCTGAGTTCAAATCCAGCCTTGGACACTTGACACTTACTAGGTGTGTGACCCTGGGCAAATCACTTAACCCTCATTGCCCTGCAAAAACAAAACAAAACAAAACAAAAAAACAAACAAAACCCCCCAAAGACTCTCTGAACAGGTATGAGGATTTTTTTAAAAGGCAGGGAGAGGTATAGAAAGAATCATAGAGGGAGAGAGACAGATACAGAGCCCATACCTAATTTTTTAAAGAAGGGAGACAGAGAAAAAGTGGCTCATTGATGAGAATATCTCCATCAAAGAGGAAACAGTGTATAGGAACTGATTCTAAGAGGTGGCAGGGCACTTGTGTATGTGTGGGGCAGTACTCATTTACCTGCTAGTGTTACTAGATTGGCCAAGATCATTCTACAGTAGTGTGGTAAGGCACTATGTACAAAGGACTATATTATCAGTGCCAGCAAGTCAATATTGTCACAATTATCCTTGTGTGTCCTAGGTCCTGTCCACCTATAACAGTTCTCTGTGGTCCCTTATAGCATCTAGAGAAAAATGAAGGTGCAAGGAGCAGGGTCTGGGTCTTTTGTTGAATGTTTCTGAGTGAATGATTGTAAAAATTCCCAGTTGTCTTATCTGTTTCCAGTAGTATGGAAACAGAGCAATTAAACACTAAAGGAGGGAACTGACCAGTAAAAATGTGAGTACTCATAGACTCAGCTATTTCCTTCTTTAGTTGTTGTATGGTGTGATAGAAAGAGACCTTTATTAGGACTTGGAAAACTTATGTCTGAAGTCTCTGACTTCTCCCAAAGGCCATACATAATCTAAAAGTCTTAGTCCTCTGACAAAAACTTTCTTCAAAAACAGGGATAGAGATTTTATTTTTAGGAGGGAGGTAAAATTAATCAGATAGGTATTACATCATCCTTGTTCATTAAGAACAGAAAATTTCTCTTATCCAGACTCATTAGGGTCATTCTGGATAAGTGAATTATCCAGACACTTAGGGCTTTCAACTTTCCTCCCCTCCACAGATGTCAGAGCTGTTTCCACTTTTGATTTTGTTTTGTCTTTTGATTCTGGCTGCTGCTACTGTACCACTTCTGCTGCCCTCCTTCCACTTGCCTCTGCTATTGCCGTACTATTTCTAACCTCTAACACTCATTAACAACTTTTCTCTTTTCTCACCATTTTTTTTTATCTTTCAGAACAGAGAGGTCATGCATGGACTTCCCTTATGCTACAGAAAGGTTGACCTTTGTGATGTTTAAAATCTAAATTGTGGTCGCCTTAAATCAGAAGCTTCAGCTCCAGTCTAGTCTAGAGTTCCAGCCTGGTTGGGTTCTTCCTGAAGTCCTCCTCCACGAGCCTGCTTTAATCAGGAACTCTCCCACTAGCCTGTTTTAATCAGGAACTCCTAGCAAGCTGTTTGTGGAAGCTTTTTTATAGATCTGGAACAGAGGCAGTCCTTACACACTACTTCAAGGTGATTGGTTGGCGTCATCCAAATCCATTGTCTTTGAAGGTGTTCTTAAGTTGAGTTCACAGTCTAGTTTCTGAGAACAATACCTTCTTACGTGATAGCCAGGTGTGATTACAATCCAATTAACTTGAAGTAGGCTTAATCAGCAGTCAATCACTCTCACTTGATTCAATCAGTCTCCATTAATCTCCAGGTGGGTCTTTGAGTATCTGCTAAATCCCATTATTTCATCACACCTTATATAGACCTTTCCAGCCACTCAGCACTCCTTCCTTTTGCCAAGGAGACCACTAATCGCAACAAGTCACATGTAACCTTCATGCCCTCAGTTCTTCTCAGATGTCTTCCCCATCACTGGGTATTCAGAGACTGTTCCTTCCCTGCTCTGGATTTCTTTTGGTTTGAATCATTCTGAATTCTCTGGGGCTCCAGAAAATTGGTCTGAGGTTTTATTTTACTCTAAATATAGTTTCTGGTAACTGCAGCAACAGTTCACATTAAAAAATAAATGTAGGTTTTGAAGAAATACATTTTTTAAAGAATATTTTCCTTTTAGGCTACAGAGAAATCGGTGGCACATTATAGAAAACTGTGAAGAGGAAATGTTGTGATGGACACTTGTGATATTGAGAGCTATTGGAAGTGTGATGTTTGTACAGAAGGGGCTTGAAAAGTACTTAGTTATTTGAACATGACTGAAGCATCATATTACAAGAGAGCCTCACAAAATCATAGGGTGAACTTCCTGTCTCACAGCGAAGTTTCAGCATGATCAAAGATGAAGAAATAGACATTTTTCTAGTTCATCAGACCGAAAAACCCCCAAACCATACATCAAGAACTAGCAGGCAACGTGTTTGCACAGACATGCCAGTTGGTGGTACAAATGATCACCTTTGTCATGCAATAAACAGGCTGCCACTCCATCAGAATATGATTGGAAAGTTAACTCGGGCTCACCAAAGCCAAGAAAATACTACAAGATATAATGTTCCTCTGGCTACCTTTCAATAGAAAGCGATGGGAAATTACCACATAAAACTTCAGTGGGACTTGGATACTAGTTATTTAAAACTTTATTAAAGACATTTTTTGTAGAAATATCTTAGTTTTAAAAATATATGTTGAAGATTCTTTCTATCAAATATTTATCAATTGAGAAACATGCATTTATTTAAGTGTCTATTATGTGCCATGCACTGTACTAGGTGTTAAGGATACAAAGACATAGATGAAATGGTCCCTGCCCTCCAGTGGCTTAGAGTTCACAGTGGGAGAAAACATGTATACACGTAAGTGGTTAAAAAAAAAAGGTATTCTTGAAAAGGGTATGATTCCTCAAAGAAGGATATTTTTTTTTTTAAATCATCCTTCTTGCAGCTGTGTAGCATAGTGGATAGAGTGCTGGAACTGGAGTCAGAAAGACACTGTGAGTTCAAATCTGGCATCAGACACTTACTAGCTGTGTGACCCTGGGCAAGTCACTTAACCCTGTTTATCTCAGTTTTCTCATCTTTCTAGTTAGAGAAAGAAATGGGAAACCATTCTGGTATCTTTGCCAAGAAAACCCCAAATGAGGTCATGACTAAAAAATGGTTGAACAACAAAGCATCTTTCTTGGTGATACTGTCAACAGACATGAAGGAGTGAGGGAGGAAGAAAAAGGGGCAGAGAGCAATTCTGCATAATATACTTCTGCATGAAAAGCTTCATCCTGTCTGGTAGTCTCAGCTTCCCTCAGTGGTAAGCAAATGAACACTCAAAGATAACAAATGACCAAGGGAAACTAATAAAGGACACACTAGAGAATGTACTTCTCTGCAGGAGGGAAGACAACAACATTATAATAGTCCTTTTATTAAACAACATCAGTCCCTATGTGTTTACATAGATTTGCATGAAATATGTTCTGCTAAAGAGATCAGATGGAGAATTCAGTTCCTTCATCTATAAAATGGACTAGATCAGCTGTTTTCAAATAAGTGGTTGGAGGACCCTTGGGGGTCCGTGGGATCCTTTCATGGGGTTGGGAAGGTCAAAACTCTTTTCAAAATAATACTAAGATATAGTTTACCTATTAAAACATACCTTCCTGGGGGCAGCTAGGTGGTGCAGTGGATAAAGCACTGGCCCTGGATTCAGGAGGACCCAAGTTCAAATGTGACCTCATACACTTGACACTTACTAGCTGTGTGACCCTGAGCAAGTCACTTAACCCTCATTGCCTCACAAAACAACAACAACAACAACAACAACAACAACAACAAAAACCCCCACAACCCCCCCCCCATACCTTCCTTTTCCAACTACATATTTATGTGAGGCCATAATTTCTTTACATACTTCACCCAAAACAACATGGTGCAGCAGATTGAATGTGGAAGCAGAGGTGAGAATCCAGGTGTCTTCCATTAAGGCAGACATGAAAGAAATTTGCAAAAGTATGTAAAACAGTGCTAACCTTCTCACTAAATTTGTTTTTAGAAAATACAGGGTTTCTTTTTTCTAAGAAATATATTATTTATCAAAGCCTGTCATAGATTTATTAATACTTTTAATGAATTAATAAATATATTTCTAAAAATTGACAGTTTTTGTAACTGGAAAATAATAAAATACTTTTATTTTTTTAAAAAATGGACAGTTTTCATTTCTAAGGCAGCTAGGTGGCCTAATGGATAGAGTGAATTTTCCTGGAGTCAGGAAGACCTGAGGTTAAATCCAGTCTCAGATATCTATTAGCTGTATGACCCTTGGCAAGTCGCTTAACCTCTGTCTGCTTCAGTTTCCTCAACTTTAAAATAGGGATAATAATTGCATCTACCACCCAGTGTTGTTCTGAGGATTAAATGAGAGAATAACTATAAAGTGCTTAGAACAGTGTCTTTCTTGCACATAATAAGTACTATATAAATGTTAGCAGCTATTATTATTTTTTTTTTTTTGCAGGGCAATGGAGGTTAAGTGACTTGCCCAGGGTCACACAGCTAGTGTCAAGTGTCTGAGGCTGGATTTGAACTCAAGTACTCCTGAATCCAGGGCCAGTGCTTTATCCACTGCGCCACCTAGCTGCCCCAGCTATTATTATTAATATAGTTATTCAATTATCAATAGCTGTTACCCACGTAAACACAAGCTCTTTGGGGTCCTGAATAATTTTTAAGTGTATAAAGAGACTCCTGAGAAAAGTTTGAGAACCACTGGATTGGGGCAGCTAGGTGGCGCAGTGGATAGAGCACTGGCCCTGGAGTCAGGAGTACCTGAGTTCAAATCCAGCCTCAGACACTTATACTTACTAGCTGTGTGACCCTGGGCAAGTCACTTAACCCCAATTGCCTCACTTAAAAAAAAAAGAGAGAGAGAGAGAACCACTGGATTATATGATTTTTAAAGATCTGAATTCTAAATCCTAAAAATGTATGGTTGCATTGATGTGCTTTGGGCAACTCCCTAGGACTACAACTAAGTCATAGATGGGTTGAATCTGTTACTGATGAAAGGTGTTCTCCTTTACTGGTGAAATCACAGATGTTCAATTTGTATACTTGGATCCAGTCTGCAGCCGGATGGTTTAGGATTGAGCTAGAAGAGATCTAAGAGGAGGTGAAGTGATTTTCCCAAGGTCATACATCAGTTATGAGCTTAATAAATGTTTCCTAACTGACTTATTGACTGACAGACTCCACCCCCAACTTTTGAACTAATGTTCTTTCCACTGCATCAAAAGCTTTTTCTATCATTCTGGATTGTCTGATTCCAGTGGAGTTGATGAGTAAGAAGCTTCAAACTGAACAGTGGGGTTTTTTTTGTGTATATATATATATATATATATATATATATGTGTGTGTGTGTGTGTGTGTGTGTATGTGTATATATATGTGTGTGTATGTATATATATATGTGTGTGTATGTGTATATATGTATGTATATGTGTATATATATATTATTCTTCCCACCCTACTCCAGGTGCCCACCAAGGAGTTGTTTTTATCTCATTTCCTTTCAAATCTTATATGGCAATCATGTTGCTTTTCATAAGGAATAAGACTAGACTTATGATTTAATTGGCATGGGGACTTCCTGGTGAAGAAACTCCATCTACCCATTCAAGTTGGTACCCTTCAACAACTATAGAGTCTTTGAGAGTTACCTAGAGTACTAAGAGGTTAAGTGTCTTGAATGCAGGTCATATGGCTAGTATGTGTCAGAGGAAGGACATGGATTTCTTTTTATGTAGTTATTAAAAAACCCCAACCTTAAAAATAATCAAGACAAATGTTAGTTCCTCTTTCAATATGCGTGTCTCTCTTTGAGGGTCATTTGGTCCAATTCCTTCACTCTACAGATGAAGAAAATGAGGTTAAGTTACTTCTCAGATTCCTTCTGTCTTATGATTTCTTGAGGCCGTGAGTGAGGTGAAAGTTGAAGTCAAATTTCCCATTTCTTGAAGCCTTGTCTGCTTCCTGACAGAGCTACTATTGGGGCTGCTGTTTGTTGACCCAGGAAGGTTGGCCTGGAGGTGTCTACACTTCACCCAGGCCAAACCTTGGCTCCCAGAGACTCTGTCTTTTCTGAGGTCCACTCAAGTTATCTTAGGAGGACAACTGTTCTACCCCTTTATGTTTGCTGCTCTATGTTCATTTTGTGGTGATTTTCTGTCTGTTTGTGGAGGAAATATGGAGAGCCTGGGAATTTCTACCTATCTCACCATCTTCCCAGAATGTCCTGATTTCCACTTGTTTCATGGATCCCATATATAAGATTACCAAGAGATCATTTGTTAAGCTCAAAATTGGCATGGATGACTGGGTTTTGTGATTTCAGAAGAATGCAAATATTTTTCATACAAAAAGTTCTTTTAAAAAATTTTCAAAATACTTTCTTATTTATACATTGTGCCTTTTTGTCTTCACAATATTTTTGTGAGAAAAATCAGCAAATGAACCTGATTAGTTTCCTTGCCTGGCCCCACCCAGCTAGATCATACCAAGTACAAATACTAGGTCATAGTAAAAAAAAAACAAACCTCCTTGTAATTGAAAGAAAAATTCCAGCCTGAAATACTTCAAGATATGTTTAACTTTGGTCTTCAAAAACCTTATTAACCATCCCAGGATAAAAATTTCTGGCTGGACTTTTAAAACCAAACCAAAACAACTACCATATGACATTTAGTCTAAATTAATGACTTCTTATTGAAAAGGGTGGTAAACATTAACATCCAGAAGCAGCAGCAAAGCACAGCAAGTATGTGTGTGTGTGTGTGTGTGTGTGTGTGTGTGTGTGAGTATGTACACCAGGTTTTCAAGCTGTGTCCAAGTGTTTAGTAGCTCACATACTTCTATGTTCAGCTGAGTTCTTTCCAGTCACTGAGCCTATAAATATGTGGAGCTTTGCATGAATGATTCAAATTCCCCGAGGTGAGGTAGGAAGAATCCTGGACTAGAGGATGGGACATTTAGACACTGATCCTAGCTCTGTCACTGACATGCCATGTGACCTTTTGCAAGTTCCTCAATTCTACTGGACCTCAGTTTCTTCAACTACAAAATGGAGACAGTTATTGTCCAGTGAAAGACTGTGAATGACAGCTATTCTCATCAATAACAATGATCCAAGGCAATCCCAAACGACTAATGATGAAGCATACTATATCCGCCTCCAGAGAAAGAACCAATAGTGACTGAATACAGACTGAAGCATGCTATTTTTCACTTTCTTTTGTTCTCTTTCTTTTATTTGCATATTCTTGTACAAAATGACTAATATGAAAATGTTTTACATGACTATATGTATAACCTATATCTGATGGCTTAGTTTCTTGGGGGGGGGCGGAGGGAGAGAGGGATAGAAATAGGAACTCAAAACTTAAAAAAACCTAATTTTTAAAAAACTGTCTTAACATGTAATTGGAAAAAAATAAGCTTTTTTCAAAAGGAAAAGAAATGGCGATAGTTAATACCAGCTCTCCCTACTTCACAAGATTGTAATGATAAGTTAATGGATGTGAAATGCTTTGAAAAAACTCATGCTACGGAAAACTTAATAATTAACATCAATGCAACTATCAACCCTTGACAATGTTTAGAAAGATTAAAAAGTATTGAATACATACAAAGTATTATGATCAGGACAAAAAAACCGGTATTTCAAGTGCAAACTGTTGCTATAGCCTTAGGTTCTTAATCCTTTTGATGTCAGGGACCCCTTTGGCAGTCTGACATAGTCTATAGACCCCTTCTCAGAATAATGTTTTTCAATACATAAAACATATAGGATTATAAAAGAAAATCATTACATAGGATTACAAAGGAAAATACTGAAATGTAGTTACTAAAATATTTTAAGTCAAGTTTACTGACCCACTGAAATACATTGATTCATTTTGACTGTTAGTTTAAAAAACAAAATGAAACATTTTTCTTACAACTTAAAAACAGAATGTCATAGTTCATTATTTAAAATGTGTAAGCATAATTTAGCTATATAACTAAAACACAAATGATATTGTTTTCTTTAAAAAAAAACAAAACAAAAACACCATCACACAAAACTCAGACTTAGTATACCATTCAGGCCAAACCTACCCCCAAGGAAAAGAGAATCTTTAGAGGTCTATTTCCTGCTTAACAATTAATAGAGTGGGATGAGGTGAGACAGTGACAACACTCCTAGAACAATGAGGCTCAGACACAAGCAGAGTTTACTACTGAGGTGATCAGAGATGATTAGCTCTATCTAGTCCCTAATATCTGCAGAATATCAGAGCTACTCCAGGGTCTTGGGCAAGATCAAAATTACAGCGGCAGAGATATTCTTCTAGGATAGGCTTGCATATTCCAAGTATTAAATATTGCCTTATAATATTTTTCAGTCATTTCAGTTGTGTCTAATTCTTTGTGACCCCATTTTCTTCTCCAGTTCATTTTACAGATGAGGAAACTGAGGCAAACAGGGTTAAGTGACTTGCCCAGGGTCATACAGCTATCAATTCATATGAGTCAGTACTAATAATTATACATGAAAAGTCTGATGCTTCTAACCTGTGTGACCTTTGAGGAGAGCCAGATAACCTCTGAAGTCTCTGCCAGCTCTAAATCCAAGTTCCTATGATAATATAATCTCCAATTATATCGTGAGCTCATTAAGCGCAGAGAGCAAGTCTTATTTTTGTTTGTATATCACTTGGTGCCTAGTACAGTGCCTTGAATATTTGAGGCATTCAAGTACTTCTTGATTAAAAAAAATGCTTCCTTTGAAATAGAGGATCTTAACCTTTTTTGTATCATGGACCTCTTTGAGAATCTGGTGAAGCCAATGAGCCTCTTCTCAGAATGATGTTTTTAAATGCATAAAATGAAATATACAGGACAACAAATGAAACCAATTATCTTGAACTATAGTTATCAAGTTATTTTTTTTTCAAGTTCATGGACCTTAGGTGAAAAACCCCTGATTCACTTCACTACATCTCTACATAAAACTTGAGAGGCAACATGGAGTCTTGGCTGGTCCTAGAAGTTGGGAAAACCTAGGTTCAAATCTTGCTTCTGACACATACTGTATTACCATGGGTGGGCAAATCATTTAACCTCTTAACGCCCCAGGCATCTGTCTAAGACTTTAAAATAAAGACCAACTAACATTTACTCAATTTCCTTCGGAACCCTTGAACCAAAAACAATCAGTTAAAGATAATGGATAAATTGCTATATTGTGATCTGATCCTGCTCCTTGAAAGAAGAGATCTCTCCCAGGTGAAATGAATGTAGCTTCTAAGGGTTCTGAAGGAAACTGAGTTGACAGGCAAGTGAGGATTTTAATAAAAATGGTGAACACAAATCACTGCACAGTTACCAGGCTTTTTCAGACTAGAGACATTTATTGCCACAAGATACACCATTGCAAAAACCTTGGAAAATGTGTGAAAGGTCAGTGACAATTTTGCAAGCTGGCAAAGCTGCCTGCAAACTGAGCAGGATTTCAAAAAAAAATCTGTCTTTGTGACATACTGCAATGTCCTTACGTCGTCAGGTTTTATTTATAGCAAGAATGTCAACGTTGATGTGGTTCAGTTCCTTTAGTAGTAGTATGTCAACTTGTTGGTGATTGGACAAGGAACACCAATTTAGAGCATCATCAGTTTAATGTTTCTACTGTGAATAGGTTAAACCAAAAGTTATTAATCTTTTTTTTCTGCCCAGGACCTCTTTGTCAGCCTGGTGGAGCCTATGGACCCCTTTTTTCAGAATAATGTTTTTAAATGCATAAAATAAAACACATAGGATTACAAAGGAAATAAATTATAATGAAATACAGTGATTAACAGGGGCAGCTAGGTGACACAATGGATAGAGTGCCAGGTCTGGAGTCAGGAAGACTCATCTTCCTGAATTTAAATCTGGCCTGAGACACTTACTAGTTGTGTGAGTCTGAGCAAGTCACTGAACCCTGTTTGCCTCAGTTTCCTCATCTGCCAAATGAGCTAGTGAAGGAAATGGCAAACCACTCCAGTATCTTTGCCAGGAAATGCCAATTGGAGCCACAAAGAGTAAGACACAAATAAACAACAACAGAATGAATAATATACATATTAAATATACATATACTACAAACATGTATTATGCATATCTACCTATACACATACACACATACAAACAAGATAAAAGAACTCTGTGTAATTCTTAATATTCCCTATTCCCTTTTCTACCCTCTACCACCATTATTGCAGAAATAGGCAAGAGGTTGCACAGGACCAAAGGCCATTTTGAATTTTGTTTATGTTTCATGGATTCCTATGCTCAAAGAATTCATCACTCAGTGCTCAACCCACTGATCTCGCTGATTAGCTAGAGTGGTCCTCGGACAGTTGACCCAGTTTGTCACCTGAACCCTATTTAAAACCTTTGACTCTGAGTGGAATCCAATAGAGCAGAGAAGTCAAATGTGTGGCCTGTGGGCCTCATTAAGCCCATGTCATTCCCAAGTTCAACTTGAACCATAACATTAAAATGTAATTGAGAAATATGTAACAAGATAAATTAATAAATAGATATGTATTTATGTTGTGTCTATTTCAGTCCCTATTTCTATTTGAGTTTGACACCCCTCTTCTAGAAATCATAATGTAATTGTATAAGCCTTTGAAAGTCCAGGGTCACCACAGAACCATGATGAGGCATTAGAATAGGACTTTTATGAAGTCTTACATGTCTGTATACATTTAGAAGAATAACATAATCACTAGCTTAAGAGATGATGGATTCTGAAAGATGAGAAAGGGTACTATACTTTTCTTTCTTTTTTGTTAGTTGCCTTGGCCTAATGAAACACTTTTTTATGCCTGTTGTTTGGAGGAAGTAGTGTGGTAGTATAATAATGAAAATATAAAATATTAATGAGGTACAGGGGTTTTGAAAAAGAATTTGCTAGAAAAGGCAATGGCTAGTCAGATTAGAAAAGGAAGATGGTTCCAGGCATAATTAGAAGAAAAAAAACTATATGGAAGAAACAGTGGACAAGAATAGAGGGTATACTTGAATAACAATCAGGGACCCCCAAGAAGCAAACAAGTGACAGAGTAAAAAGCATGGGAAATCTTATTCACATCCTGCATTGTAACTCCAGGAGCCTACCTCTGGATTAACAAGTGGCTTGTGCTCTTAAGGTTTATAATAATTCCGGTTTCCACAATTCTGGCATCCCATAATTGCAAAAGCTCCTTGGCATTTGCCACTTTGTAGGTAATTTTAGTCCTTTGTGCTCAACAATAACCAACTCTGGTAAATGAAGGGGACAATTAACCAAGAGGAAGAGGTGATCATAGGTTTGGGAATGCATAAGAAGTGGGGAAAAAGGTCATCTGTAAGATCTGGTGATGTGCTTTAAACCACAGAAACTTGTGCCCACCAGGAAAAGAAGCCTCAAACTTCAAGCTCTGAGAAAAAGATGGTAGGCAAAAATGAAGGGGTTAATATTTCCCTGGTTCTATGTACCATGAAAATATTATCAATATACACATTCAGTTGGTAATAATGATTTGAGAAGAAGGTACAAGTCTAGATTTCTGTTCAACTGAGTTGCATCTTGAAGGTGAATAGGGTATTGCTTTTGGAGACAGGAAGAACTGAGTTTCTATCTGGCCTTCAATAACTACTAGCCTCATTTTCCTCAGGAAAATGAGCACCTACCTCTAGAGTTGTTGGGAGGATCAAATGAGATAACATATGTAAAGAACTTAGCAAACTTTAAAGTGCTATATAAAATACTTTTATTGTTTGAATTGGGTATGAATGAGAAACTACTAAGTATGTCCTTAAAGCCATTCTTTTTGTTTGTTTGTTTTTGGAAAGGCATTGAAAAGGACTGGAATTCACCACTCCATCTTTTTTGTCTTTTGAAAGGCATTGAAAAGGCCTAGAATTCATCACATACTTGTTTCCTCATGAACACAAAAGAGCAACCCTTTCATTTTTGTTTTTGTTTTTGTTTTGTTTCTTTTGCTTTATTTTAAACTCAATTTTGTAAACTGAATGAATTTCAATGACATTTCTAGTATATACCATTCAGCTCTGATGACTTAAAAAATCTATTACTTTGACTGGGCTAAGGATATAAGTGGGGCCATTGGGCCTCAGAAGTTGAAGCTATCACATTTTTTTTTTGGAAAGAACCATGGGTTTAATGAGTCTGTTTATGGGATTATGTTTTTTTTTTTTAATAAAAGGGTTATTGAGCCCTATTGCTTGGTTTAAGGGTTATTGAACCCTACTGGTTAGTTTGTAAAGCAACCGATAAACATATTGAGTCTTGCTGATTGAGGTTTTATTTCTTTTCCATAAATTGATTATCACTTCAAATATCTGTTATTGTCATACTAGATAGAGAATTTATGTACAAGGTGACGTGGTTTATTTGCTCAAAGAAGATTATGTAATAATGTTTAATATTATCAGCTATTTACATTCATTTATCATTTATATGTCATTGTGACTATGTATACTCTGGGTATGGTTTGGAATTATTATATATATTACAAGTATGCCCTGAGTTATGAAGCATAACATGCATTTTTACCATCATATTGTCTTTGGTGAAATTAATATGAGATTTATGAATTATGGAAACATTATTTCAGAGACTAATTGCTTTTACAATGAACTTGATGGAGATGGTTCAACTCCATGATGCAGGCCCTGGAGAGAATAAATATACAACAGGAGGAGAGACAGGTAAACATAAGATGCCCTGATGGTGGCTGAGAGAACAGCCAAATACATTCAGGAAGTCCATAGTCTGCTTATGATGGTGACTATGTAGACCACAATTGCTGGACATAGTCCAGTTTCTTCCTCTCTCCTTCCAAAAATGGCGTGGTGTCCTGGAAGCTCCAACACATGTACCCGGTTTAACTTAACTTGTTTTCTTTTTCTTTCTTTTTTTTTTTTTTTTGCGGGGCAATGGGGGTTAAGTGACTTGCCCAGGGTCACACAGCTAGTAAGTGTCAAGTGTCTGAGGCTGGATTTGAACTCAGGTACTCCTGAATCCAAGGCCGATGCTTTATCCACTGCGCCACCTAGCTGCCCCTTTTCTTTTTCTTTCACTCGGTCTGGTGGCATGGTCAGAATCCATCCACCTAGGGCCTAACATAATTACTGGATGTCTCAGAACCACGAGATGTGGTATGGTAACCTTTCCATAACTTTTGCAGGTATCATCATGGACACATTACTAAATTTGGCCTTGATCCAGACACATGGTGGTAAGAAGTGTTATAGATTGCATAACTGCCTCAACTCTATATTATATGGGTATAAATCCTCCAAAAGCGGGAATGTAATATGCTGTATATATCAAGTTTAAATATGAGTTATATTTTGAAGAACTCTCTCTGTTTAATTTGATCATTGACAATGCTATACTAAGGACTAGTGAAAATCCAGCAGTTCAACAGCTAGAGAGTCCAGAGACAACCAGGGTCCAGTTTCCCAGATGATATCTCAACCCTCAAAGAAGACAAGATTTCAAAGACTTTAAATGAACAGTTTTGTTTTTCTCCTTCTGTTATATACACCACCTATAGTATGTATTCTCTGCAGAGGCCCTCCCTCTGTAGACATTGTTAAAGCATGGGTTCATGAGGGACTACCCCTCTGGACAAAATTTCCCCTTTCTCCCTTTCCTATATTGTTATGAACATATTGTTTGTTAGCATAGGGTATTATATTCTGTTATTTTTTACTGTTTCATCAAGGAAACACTGTGTTCCTTGAAGAAACAGAGGGGGGAATATGGTAAAATAATGGAATTTGGCAGATGCCAAATTCCTAGAAGTGTTTGAATTGGGTGTGAATGAGAAACTACTAAGTACCCACTTAAGGTGTGATTAGATCTTGAGCCACACCTTGCCCGCCCTGTTAAGCCTAGTCTAACCCTGAGAAGGAGTATCCTCAGAGGCTGTGGACTGCATCATCAACAGGGAACCAGTCTCAGTCACACTACTTGAAAGACCTCCCCTTTGGGGGAGGGAGAAAAAGGTAAAAAAGGGGGCCCCAACAGGAAGTAGCAGACACACACACTTCCTCTCCCTCTTTGGCCTTTGAGGAGCATTCAGAGCAGACTAGAGACTGGCTGCTGACTCCCATAGAAATTATGGACCCCTGGTGGTGGGTTAAATCCAGCCCTTTGAATTAGCTGAGCTGGAAGCGAGTTTGGGGATTGTATAGGTTTTTGTTAGAGTTAGGGGAATTATCCATTTTCCTTTTTCCCTATTCCCTTGTCCTTGAATTTATTAATTTCACCTTTGCTGTATATTTTATTCCCATTAATAAAACCTGATTTGTTTGTGGAAAAGAGGCTGTTAAGCTCCTTTCTTACTGACCTGGGAGAAATATCTAAAAAGGCAGTTTGGAGGGGAGGAAGTTGTGGACCTAGAGGTCCTCATTATTATCTGAACCCCAATATTATGGTGAGCCACCCAATTAACTCTCCACATATTAAATTCAGCCCCTCCAAACCACAGTCCCAATTGTTTAAAAAATTACAGCCCCAAATATCATCTAGCTGAAAAAATCCAAAATATTCTACACTAAATATACAAAATCTTCTGATATAAAAGGAAAAAAAACCTGTAGCCCAACTCAATTTAATGTTACAAGTGCTGCTTTCAATTGATAGTGATTTAAATCCCACTACAATTGAGGTAAAGCAATGTCTTACCTACTGTTTGTTTAAAAGTCATCAGAAGAGAAGAGGCTCTCATATTATTTGCTGGTACAGTTCTGTTACTGATGGATAAAAGATTGATTTGCCCTTTCGATAGGCTTTGATTACTTAAAAGCCTCCCATTAAACGTGCTAAGCCCATATTATTTTAAATCAACTTCAATTCTATTAAATGAACAAAAAACTATTCCTCATTTCTTAGTAATCATGCTTTTTTGCCCTTCCTCATGATGCAAAAGTGACATCCTACATATTGTACCAGTGAACCATCTACCAATTCATTATAGGAGGAAAAGATTCCGCAATTTCCATTCTTGGCTTCCAGTGTTCTGCTCAGATTTTATCTTGCAGCAAAAGTAGAAGTCTTTCAATAAATGCTTTCTCTCTAAAAATATAACTATAGCAAACTCTGCAATTACACTTCTTGGTTGGCGACATCTGCTTTCCATGTTGTTTTGTTGAACGCAAAAGGTCCAGATCACTAGTGTGCTAATCAGTCATGCTAAATCCCCAAATTTAGTCTAATTAGCTGGAAAACCAAAATGAAACAGGTTTGAATCTCTGTGTTCTTTTTTGAGAGGGAAGTGGGGGATAGTTTCATGTGTGTCCTATTTTAAAGCCAACTTCATATCTTCTCCATGGAGAATAATCTAGTTCCAGGGTTAGGCAGCTTATAGCTCACAGTGGTATCTGATGTAAGTGCTAATATCATTCTACTATTTCTAGTTACATGTACTCATTTTCTCCTTTTCCCTCTTCCTCCTCTATCATCTTCTTCTTCTTCTTCTCTCTCTTCTTGCTTTCTTTTTTCCTTTGTGCATATTATCTTAGACATCATAATTCCCTTTAATATAAAAGCACAATATGTGATGCCATCTTTGTGGGTTAAATACCAATTAAATATTGGTACAAGTTAATAAAAATATGTCTTTCTAGAGGTCTGGAAGCCAAAACTCTTTGTGTGTGTTATCTTAGCTACCATTCTGAAGGACTGGTAGATTGCTAATGGGATTCTTATTTAGAAAAAGGGGTTCAGAGAACATGCTTAGAGCTAGATATTGGTGAATATTACAATTAGCTGACAAGCTAACAGAGACATAAAAGAAGGGATATTATCACTGAAGTTTTAGCAAAAGAAAAAAATCAATGAGGAAAGAGGAAATAATATTTTGATAAGGACCTAATAGAATAAGCATATAAAAATATGGATGAGAAGGAACAAGTAGAAACAATTAATGCACAGGGGGAAAGTCTTTGCTAATATTCTGCCCCAAAAATTATTTCAAAAATTGAATTACTCTGGGATGGCAAGGAATATTTTATCATGGAAAGGAAACTATCTTAGAGACAAAAAATTTTGTCAAATTTTGAAAAAAGGTAAATGTTGGGGTCTCAGAGATAAGAACAAAGATAAGTCAGATTCAAAGTTTTCATCAATAACATGTAAGAGGAAGACACAGTGACTACTTCAGGTTTGCAAATGACATCACAGTCTCATAGTTTCCAAAATGCCAAGCCAATTATGATAAATCGTAGGAACTCTCCAGAAGCAGTTTTATCTATAAAGGCAGAGTTATCTATAAAAATGGAAGTTGAATTTCAAAGTGGGCAATTTGTTTAGGGATTGCATTCATTCTGGTAGAAAGTAATCCAAAATTAAACCTATAGAAGAAAGGCTAATGAGAATTCAGCAAAGGGCCTTGGGAGTCATTATGGGATGTTCCCTGTTGACACTGCCCCCACTGGGTTCCCTTCAATCAAAGGGGCTAGAAGAATGGTGGGAATTATCAGGAAGGGTATTAGAAGCAAAAGAGGCAATATAATTCACTTTTCTATAAAACTGCAGATGTGGTGCTGTTTTTATGGGTTAAATACCAATTAAATATTTTCATAATTCAATTTTTTTAATGTCTTCCAAGAGGTTTGGAGAACCAGAGCTCTATAGAATCCTTGTTGTCAGACTTCTAGAAAGACCGAACCGATCTGGAAAGTTTCATAGCAGGGTAAAACGATCAAGGAAACACAGAAGGGTGCCCAGTGAGAATAGGCAAAAAGATTAGGAATCTTCTGTCTGGGGAGATGAAAGCTAAGATCTGTTATGATCAGAGTCTGTAAAACTGTGAAGGGCACAGAAAGGACAAACTTGCACTTCATGACAAATCACAGTATACTAGAAATAGGATGAAGTAAATGAGGACAAAGCAAAAAAAGAACTACTTTGAACAGTGAGCACTAAAACCATGGAACTTGTTATCCTACTGAGTGACAATAGAAATAGGGTTTTGAAAAAGTAACCAATGACAGAGTCAATTTTATGATGAAGGGCTCAATTACTAGTGATGCTTTGGGGGTAAGTTTATGACCTTGAGGTTGCTTTCATGGAGAATAGCACAATTAAATCTCCAACAAAATTTCCTGCCAGAGGGAGAATACTGGGATACATGGAATGTGAGTCTGATCCAATATAAGAATTCTTATGTTCTTATGTTCCTCCTCCCCACCCCCCACACACTCACCTGCCTTTTCTTCTGCCTACGTCTCATGAACACTAGCCCGTACATAAGCCCAACTAAACTTCTGCTGCTGCCTGATGTTAATGAGTTCTAGCCCAGTAAAAAGAAGTTGTCTGTAAGTCTGGGGAACAAACAGTGTACCATCTGTGAATGAACAGAATCTCAACTCTCCAAGGATGCTGGAAGGACCTCAGGGGCCATCAGCTGTAATCTTTGACTTTTACAGAGGACTTCAAAAGGGCTTTAATATATAGTTGAAGAATTTTGGGTCATGTAAATGTCAGAAGTTGTCAAGATACAAAGAAAGATGCACATGTATAACCTGTATCAGATTGCTTATTGTCTCATGGAAGTGGGGAGAGGAGGGAAGGAGGGATAGAATTCGGAACTCAAAAAATAAAAAAAAAAACAAATGTTAAAAATGGTTTTTACATATGATCAGGGACAGAGAGAAAATAAAATATTTTTAAAAGGACATTTCAAATTGGAGAAAAAATATAATAAAGCTTAGAGAAAGAACATTGACTAACTCCATGTGATACAGAATATGTCAGAAGAAAAAAAAGATAAAATGAAAGAGAACAGGCTGTAGAGTCAGAGAATCCTGTATGGCATGGCACAAATAATTTAGCCTTCCTCAGCCTCAGTTTCCTTATCCTTAAAATGGGAGGTTAGATCAGATGGCCTCTTAGGGTCTTTCTAGCTCTGGAATCATGATCCAATGATTTTATGTACCTATTTGTTTGTTTGTTTGTTCTTTTGGTGAGGCAGTTGGGGTTAAGTGACTTGCCCAAGGTCACACAGCTAGTAAGTGTCAAGTGTCTGAGGCCAGATTGGAACTCAGGTCCTCTTGACTCCGGGGCTGGTGCTTTATCCACTGTGCCACTTAGCTGCCCCAATTTTGTGTACCTATTAACAGGACTAAGAGGCCTCCAAACTGAGCTTGTCCACATTTTCCATAACCGGCTCCCTAATCTTTGGTGGGGATGCTTTAGGGATCTCTCCCCTTTAGCGATATTTCTTCCTCTGGACAAACTTGCCAGCCTGCATCAAAACTGGGGCTTCTAAATATAAAGACCTATATGTAAGATTGCATGGTCCATAATCTATTCCTGCCCCAGCTGTTCCCTAGGACTTAAAGGAGAAAAGGAATGTGGTATAATGGATAGAGCCAGAAAGACCAGAGGGGGTCTCACCTCAGACACTTTCACGTTGTGTGGCCTTAGGCAAGTCTCTTAATCTCTCTGAGACAGTTTCTACCATTTATAAAATGAGGGGGTTGGAACATAGAGCCTCTGAAGTCCCTTACGGTTCTAAATTTATGATTGTACAATCTTTGACTGAGTCACCCTACCTGCAGTATCGGGTCTCCAACCTTAGCAGTTCATAGAATCTTAAGGCAAAAACAACTCTGCCTCTTGCTTCTGTTATAGCTGCTGCTGTCAGCTTCCCTATCCTCTATAGTCCCTTTCTCACTTGGATGGATGGATAGATAGATATTGATAGAGATATCTAGAGATAGATAATAGAGATAGATCTCTCTCTTATATATACACACATACATACATACATACATATATTTATCTATCTGTGGTGGCAGCAGAATACACCCAGACATCAACCATCCTATAAGGTGGGGAGGGAGGGAGGAAGCTAAGGGAGGGAGAGACAGAGACAGAGAAGGGAGAGGGAAGGGGAGAGAGGGAGAGAGGGAGAGAGGGAGAGAGAGAGGGAGAGAGAGAGAAGGGAGGAGGCAGGGAGGGGCAAGCAAAGAGTGATGAACAAGGAAACAGTCTAAGAACCTCAGGCCTAGGAAACTGGGATTAATGATAAGAGGCTAACTCTGTATAAAACCTAAATTCCATTTGGGTTTTACACTCTAGAAGTCCCTAAGAGAAGTGTCTGTAGCTAGCTCTTTTTTGCACAGTGTCTGTTCATGAGAAAGCGGCTCTGCTTTTGACAAATAACTGAACACAAGCATTCTACAGACTGAATACACACACACACACACACACAGAGAATTTCTCTTTCTACTCACCTACGCAGTTATCACAAAGGCTGCAATGAGAGGCACGAGGAGGACGAAAAATCTTGCAGGTGAAACAATATTTAAGTTTCACCGTCTGGCCATTGATGATGACTTCTCTTGTTCGGGGAGGTGGGCGGTACCCCCCTGAACTGGCACCATTTGCTATATCTAGTGGAGAGAAAAGAAAAAGAAAACTTCTCAAAAATAATAACTTTACAAATTTTTACTTGCAGGCATCTTTTTTGTGTTGTCCAAGATTTTTTAATAAACTGGCCACAAGAAGCTTGTGGTATCTGGCACCATTTTTTTTTTCCTAACATGGGTGACATTTATACCACAAACATTTTCAGCTTGCCTTGGCATAGCTTATAGAAAGCACCAAGCAACAGATATGTAGAGAATGACATAAAATATCTAACAAAAGCCTGAAACCCCATGCCACAGGTAGTCCCCACTTCAGAGGGAGGGACACTATTTTGAATCCTTCTAAGTCTGGGGTGCTTCTTGTGTCTCTTTCAAAGAAGAGTTGCACAAAGGTAGAATCAAGCATAGCTATTCATTTCCAGTAACATGGATTTACAGTCACCACGAGTTTTTTGAGAGTAATATCTGATAATGATGCTTTGGATATAATGATGCCACATGAAAAACAACCAAAGGGAGTACATCTCTCTGATACACATAGCTCTCTGTGGCACCTGTTCACACATAAATGTGCATCCTTAGATCCATAGCATCGCGTTGATACTCAACTATAGGACTTTATAACACACCCCCAGGATTTCCATGCAGATTATTTCCTGATTCGGGAAAGTTGGTTATTACCAGAAGAGTAATTATTTCTTCATTCCTTATCAGAACGGTTTTTACATTGAGTAAATAATTTTCAATATGGTGGGATTTCAGGGGTGCCAGGAAAGTCCTGGTTAAACCCTGCTCCCTGTACCTGAAATTTCACAATCAGAATTTAAATCCCCTTCACCCTGGACTTTGATAACTGTTAAAAGACCCATAGGAAGAGTAACATTTTAAGTTGATGTGTATTCATCATCTCAGAGAGAAAGAAAGACCAGAGAAGTTCTGATGGGGATTTTGCAAAGGAGATTACAGAATACTGGGTACTTGAGATAGGAGGAAGAACTTTAAGGAGGGGGAAAGGATCTGAGTAAGGAACTGAGAGGCACCAAAGACAAACTCCACCTAATTATAATCTTTGTCAAGGGCTGGTCCTGTTCCTTAGAATTATTAAACAAATAGTAAACAAAGACTCCATATGCCTGAGTAACCAAGACTCTAGTGAGTCAATTTGGCACATGCCCTGACCATCAAGCACCCCTCAGAGTTTGATACTGTGGGTGGCGGCCCCACATGGTGCCTTTAAAATAATACTAAATTATGTTAAAATAAAGAGCAGCTGCCAATCTCCAATAATTTCTACTTTTGGACATAAAGTAGTATCTTATCCAATTAACATATGGAGAGCTCTTTATAAAACTTAAAGCCTTATATAAATGCTGACAGCTAGGTGATGCAGTGGACAGATTGCCAGACATGGAGTTAGGAAGACCTGAGTTTAAATTTTGCCTCAGATACTTCCTAGCTATGTGACCTGGGGCAAGTCACCAAACATCTGTTTGCCTCAGTTTTCTCATCTGTAAAACGGGGGAAATAATAGTTCCTACCTCCCAGTTCTGTTATAAAGTTCAAATAAGATAAGAGTTAAAAAGAGAATAGCACAGGGCAGCTAGATGGTGCAGCGGATAGAGCACCAGCCCTGGAGTCAGGAGTACCTGAGTTCAAATCCGGCCTCAGACACTTAACACTTACTAGCTGTGTGACCCTGGGCAAGTCACTTAACCCCAATTGCCTCACTAAAAAAAAAAAAAAAAGAAAGAAAAAAAATCTTTAAAAAAAAGAGCATAGCACTTGCTACTATGTGTCTGGCACATAGTAAGCACTATAAAACTGTCAGTTATTAATTATTATTGTTATTACTGATTACTGGAGTTAACCTATGGCAAGCCTCTCCAGTTCTAATTCATCTGTCATTTGTAGTCTTAGAGAGGTGTCTGGGGCACTGAGACATTAAATGACTTCTCCATAGTCACACAGATAATATGAGTCAGAGCTAGTATAGACCTGAATTAAGGTCATTCTAACTCCAAGGCCAATGCTCTATCTACTACTTTAGTTACCTCAACTCTGCACATAGTAGGTACTAAATAAATGTTTGTTGAAGTTTGAAAAGATGGAAGAGTTTTGTAAATTTTTAAATGCTATGGAGATATAGTATTAGTATTTTTATGAACTATAATCATTTGAAAAGTGAGCAAAAATTACTTTAAATGATACATTTGTGTGCCCAAGTCAATTGTATGCCAAGTGAGCCAAAATGAAAAGTAATTTGGTTGTTCAGGTGGTCTATATAATCTTCGTTTCTATTGTTCTTCCAATCTTCCTTAAATATACAACTAGAAAAGAGTGAGGCTGCAAATGTGATGTAGAATTTTTTTTTTTAAAGTTAGAGTGACAATTTGTATTTAATCGGAAGTCACCTGAATTGTTCATTAATTCCTGACAAATATGAAGGCCAAGAAAGATTTATTTACTAAATTCCTAATTGGCCATTAATAAACCTGCCAGCAAGCAGGTCTTATGTTAGGTTCTGATGATCTTTCACTTCTTTTTTCTTTTTTTTTTGGGAGGGGGGCAGGGCAATTGCGGTTAAGTGACTTGCCCAGGGTCACACAGCTAGTAAGTGTCAAGTGTCTGAGGCCATATTTGAACTCAGATCCTCCTGAATCCAGGGCCAGTGCTTTATCTACTGTACCACCTAGCTGCCCTGCTCCCTGCATCTTTCATTTCTAAACTTCATCTTTATATACTTATAACTGTTCCAAAGTTGAGGTGGTGGGCAAACTTGAATAGACACATTCAATTAGGACCCAGAAGAAGGAAGCAAAAGAGAAACACAAACTCATGCCTTTTGGCAATACAGCTATAAAACTTAAGGGTGTGGACCAGTAGAATGGGGGTAGGGAGTCAGGAGGTCTAGGTTCTGGATTCAGGTCTCTATTAGCTTAGGCATGTTATAAGCACTCTGCATGGGGGTGGAGGGGGGCAGGGAGAATTGCCTTGTCTGCTCATAAGGCTATTTTGAATATGAAATGGGCAATAGATGATGATTATCTATTATCTCCGTGATTTCAACATTGAAAAGTTAAAACCACCATGGAAATGCATGGTACCTTTAAGAGTTATAATGATGTGTCTATAACATGAGATTGAATAGGGCTGACTCAGTTTGTTGGAAAATAAGCATTCATTAAGTGCCCACTATGTGCTGGGCATTGTGTACTGCCGTCTCAACAAACCTTCATTGAGCATCCAGAGACACCCACATTTCCATTCCCCATTTGTCTTCAAAATGCTCTGCTACCTTTCACTGCCTAACCACCCCTTGCCACCAGGGTCTCTCTAGTAAGTGATTATGTCTTGCCTCAGTGTCCAAAAGGCTGCTACTCCTGTCAGTCTTCTAACATATTTACCTTTCTGAGATTGCTAACATAAGACCATTGTGGGGGATGGGGGGGAGGAGGTGTTTACAATCCTGTGAATGCTTTGTGGATTATTATTTATCATTTATTAATACTGTTTGAACCTAGCTCTATGTGGCTAACCCCCAAAGCTTACTATAGAGGTCAGGCTTAACCCAGAAATGCTCTAGGGAAACCAGGTCGTTGTAAGGAATGCTTAGATCAGAGCCACTGCTTGTTTTGGGTCTCCTCAGGTCTTGTTTTGGGTCCACCCAAAGCTTGTGTTTTGGGTTCTCCAAAAGAGACTGACATAGCTGCTGATATATATCTCAAACTGCCCTTCTTTTGGTTAATCAGGAAGATATTCTTGTGTCCTTTTCTGAACTTATATAATGTAACCTCACAAAGACTTGGAAAGGGATCCATCTCTTCTTTCCAAATCTCACTGTCTCTCTGTCTCTGTCTCTCTCTGTCTCTCCTCCCTCCCCCCAAACAACCTAACAAATTTCTTTCTAAAACTATTTCAGATTTGGGGGCTTTTTCTCACACATAACAGCTGTTGATGGCCAGATATGGAAAATGGACCTGTAAACCAATGGCTTTAAATCCTTTCCTTAAAAAAAAAAAAGTCTTATTCCAATCTCAGCCTTTAGTCAATGGAAGTTATTAAACCTCTCTCTCATCCAAGTTGATTGTTTTTATCATAAAAGTATTTTATTATTTTTGGGTTACATGTAGAGATAAGTTTTCAACATTTTTTTTTTAGTTTGTTTTGTTTTTTGCCAGGCAATGAGGGTTAAGTGACTTACCCAGGGTCACACAGCTAGTAAGTGTCAAGTGTCTGAGGTCAGATTTGAACTCAGATTTTCCTGAATCCAGGGCCGGTGCTTTATCCACTCAACATTTATTTTTATAAGATTTCTAGTTTCAAATTTTTCTCCCTTCTTCCCCTCCCTCCCCCCTCCCCAAGACAGCAAGCAATCTGATATAGCTTATATATGTACATTAAACATATTTCTGCATTAGTCATGCTGTGAAAGAAGAATGAGAGCAAAAGGGAAAAACTTCAAAAAAGAAAAACAAAAAACGTAGAAATAGTATGGTTCAATCTGCATCCATATTCCCCAGTTCTTTTTTTTGTTTTCTGGATTTGGAGAGCATTTTCCATGATGAGTCCTTTGGAACTGTCTTGGATCATTGTATTGCTGAGAAGAGTCAAGTCTATCACAGTTGATCAACACACAATGTTGCTGATACTATGTACAATGTTCTCCTGGCTCTGCTCATCCCACTCAGCATCAGTTCATGTAAGTCCTTCCATGTTTCTCTGAAATCCGCCTGCTCATTGTTTGTTTGGTTTTTTTTTGGTGAGGCAATTGGAGTTAAGTGACTTGCCCAGAGTCACACAGCTATTAAGTGTCAAGTGTCTGAGGCCCCATTTGAACCCAGGTCCTCCTGACTCCAGAGCTGGTACTCTATCCACTGTGCTACCTAGCTGCCCTCCTACTCATTGTTTCTTACAGCACAATAGTATTCCATTATATTCATATACCTGCTATAATGGGAGGAGCATTGATCTCCCTGAGGTCAAAAGACCTGCCTTCATCATTAGGGAAAGGTACCACATTACTTAACAAGTCAGAGACCTGCCTGGGGCAATGAGAGCTTCAGTCACTTGTCTAATATCATTCAGTCAATATGGGTCACTGGCAGAATTTGAACCCAGGTCTTCTTGGCCCCCAGGCTGCCTCCCTGTGTTACTAAACATACATATTTACAATAATGCAATGGAGTTGTAGTGGGAAAGAAAACATAATGCCACACCACCCCCCCCCAATTCAAACTTGCAAAGCTGATAGATTAAGAGGTATTATTACCAGGGGATTCATCTTTCTATCAAAGGATTCACTAGTGGAATCCTTTAAATTGAAGAATACCTCTGAGCACTTATGTTTTACAGTTCATTAACTGAGAGAGGCTGTCAAAGCGGCATCTCAGAAATGATAAGTCAATGGGAAAATATGATTTGAGCTCCATTATGTTTTTCAGAGCACATCTACTGCCTAGAGTGAAGTATACTTGTATGAAATATCATACAAATAGTGGGATTTCATAGCTACTGAATTTTCTTAAGCATCTTTTCATCAGGCCTCTCTAGAGCTTAAGACTCATAAATGGCACTACACAATGATCTCATCTATCTCAAAAGAAGATGGGTTATTTTAATAGCACTTTAACAAGAACTGTTTGATGACTGTCTCTAGGAATGAAAAAAACCCTCACAGGGAAATAGAAATGCTGATTAGATTTTAGGTGAAATAACATAGTGTCTATTTGAACTCTTTTTTTTTTTTTTTTTGCGGGGCAATTGGGGTTAAGGGACTTGCCCAGGGTCACACAGCTAGTAAGTGTTAAGTGTCTGAGGCCGGATTTGAACTCGGGTATACTCCTGACTCCAGGGCCGGTGCTCTATCCACTGCGCTATTTGAACTCTTTTAAAAGTGAGTTAATTGGAGCCAAACACTCTACCTATAAATGTCTAGGTTCCTCCTTCAAGGGAGTACAAACTGTGCTTATTTTGATGCATTTGTCTCCAGAGGACATAGCTGTAATCATTTTGTCACTGCTAATTCTTCTTGCAGAAAAGTTCAAAATGAGACAGAAACAATTTTTCTCAACAATTTTGTGATGAATATGTTAAATTTCACATAAATATTTAAGAAAAAGTATTCTAACAGAAGTTCACAGTTTCTAATACAATCCTTTTTTTTTTTTTAACCATGTTCTTTTTCTTTGTGTGTTTCAGGTAGTGAAAGCTGTCAAGATTACAATTAAAAAAGAAAATGATAAAAATGTATTTGAAGATTTATGAAATGTGTTTATCTTCCATCAATTAGAGTTATGAGTGTTTCAGTGAAAATATAGGTCTTAAATGAATGTAAAAATATATAATTCCTGTACAAGGGTCTATTACAGATGGAGCTATAAACCTGGGCAATGGAATGTGAAAAGGATGGATTGTTTCTTTAGATTCATTCATTCAGTCAGTCAATAAATGCTTATTATATATCTACTAGATAACAAGTACTCTGTTGAAGGGGAGAGCTGGCCCTGGAGATAAGACCTGGGTTCACATACAAATGGCCCTGAACAAATCGTTTGATCTCTCAGTGCTCTAGAGTGTAGTCAATTCTCTAAGACTGCATGGAAAAGCTGATCTGTACATATAGAGGGACTTTCTTCATTTGGAGTTCCCAATGAAATCATAGGTCTACTCACTATCCCTAGGTTCAAGAAAAAGTGCTTATGGAAAGATAAATAAGGGGGCAGTCAGATGGTGAAGTGGATAAAGCATCAGCCTTGAATTTAGGAGGACCTGAGTTCAAATCCGGCCTCAGGCACTTGACACTTACTAGTTGTGTGACCCTGGGCAAGTCACTTAACCCACATTGCCCTGCAAAAAAGAAAAAAGAAAGATAAATAAGACCTAGTCTTATTACAAAATATAATTTTGAGAGGTTCCACAGAATATATTGAGTGGGTCAGTAGAGAGCAATAGGCTGGAACCAAAAAAAAGAACAGCAGGATTAAAAGGAGAAGATTAAATTCTATGTGTATACAGACATATGCATATTTTATACATGTATTATATATTTACACATATATAATATATATGCATACATATACACATACACATACATATACATACACACACCATGCTTTGGTATAATGTATGTGTGTGTGTGTGTGTGTGTGTGTGTGTGTGTGTGTGTGTATGTATGTTAGATTAAAGCAAGGCTAGAAGAACAAGGGAAAGGAGTGCTTTCTTAGAGAATTCCCAAGGAGTCTTCAAGGAAGAAATGAGAGTTGGGCTGGCTGGTAGAATTTTTAGAGAGAAGAGGGAAGAAGGACATTGCCAAGTAGGTGGAGGGAGAGGGCAGGGAGATAAGGAAGAGATTTAGGAGCAAAGATACAGAGGCAGGAAAACAAGAAATATGTATAATGCTTGGATGGAAAGCGTGAGAAGTGGTTATAGATTGGGATTGTTCAGAAAGAGAATAGAATTCTAGAAATGCAAAGTTGAGTTAGAGTATGTATAGTACATCTCCTACCTAAATCCCCTTTGATTCTCCCAAACTGACCACTTAGCCTCCGCTTAAACACTTCCAATGATAGGGTGCACACTGCATCCTGAAGCAGACCATTCCATTTTTTTTGGAGAGTTCTAATTGTCATTCAGCCCCCATCTTACTTTTACTCACTATCTGTAGACCCATAGGACAACCCTTGAGGTTGTCTAGAGGTAAAGAAACCCCATGTCCCTCTAAATCTTTGCTTCTCTAGAGTTACAAACCCAGGCTCTTGAAAAAAAATCCTTATATGGTATAACTTAAAATCTGTTTTCCATCCTGATAGGCCCCATGTGAACATGGTGCCAGATTGTCAGTGTCTTTCCTAAAATGTATGGTCAAGAATTAAACAAATATTCCAGATATGGCCCAACTAAGGAAGACTACTAGTGAATCATTACTTCCTTATTCTATACCCTCCATTTCTACTCATGCAGCCCAAGAAAGAATTTATTTTGGAGGATTGCCATGGACTTATACTGGACTTTCAGTCCACTAACACTTCCCACCCTTTTCACATGAACTGTTGCTAAACTATATCTCCCTGGTCCTGTACTTGTGTTTGAATTTTTTTTTTTTGGGGGGGGAGAAATCTAACTGGAGGGCACTATTAGATAAAGGAATATATATAGCACAGATTTATATATTGTAACAAATTAAGGCAGAGAGAATGACAGCCCAGAATAATAGATTGACTGCTGAACTGGGTATCAGGAAGGTGGGTGTTCAAATCCCCTCTCTGATACTGGGTAAATCATGTAACTTCTCCAAGTCTCAGCTTTCTCATCTATAAGATGGGGATAATGATTACCTCATAAAGTTGTTCTGAGCTTCAAACAAGATAATTATGTTATGTAAAGGATGGTGTAAAACTTGATATGCCATATCAAGCTATTGTATATGTAAGCTATTATTGTTATTATTTTGAAATGAGTCTGTGATTGCTTGGGTGTAAGGAACTAATACAGAGGGGCAATAGTTCTACAACCTATAATCTTAAAGAAGAGGCTAGGTGGTGGCAGTGGAAAAAGTGCTTGGGCCTACAGATATGAAGACCTAGTTCAAATCCGGTTTCATACACTTACTGGTTGTGTGGCCATTGACAAATCACTTAACCTCTGTCTGCCTCATCTTCCACAACTGTAAAATGGAGATCAGAATAGCATCTATCTCACAGGGTTGTTATAAGGCTCAAATTAGATGCTTATAAAGCACTTAGCACAGTGCCTGGCACACAGTAGGGACTTAATATTAACATTTGTTCCCTTCCCTCCCTTCTTTATGTCTTCTAAAAGTTGCCTCCCATCCACACCGCCACCACCACCACCACCACCACTACTACCACCACCATTATAACCAACATCATTCCAATTCTAGAATTCTGATTGTAGTCTGGATATTAGAATGGTCCTGGGACAATTCATTTTCCTACTTTATGTTTAATGTTTGGTAGATTATTTTGCAGGTGAAAAAATGACTGATTGCTCTTTTTAGCTGATTACTATTATTATTATTATTATTATTGCTAAAGTATATTATTAGCTCTTGGATATCTAATCTTTCTATTCAAATTAAATTCCTAAATGATCCAGAGTTAAAACAATACATAGAAAAAAACTATACTGAACATAAAATATGTTATTACTCAAAAGCTCACATCAGAATTAGCTGGCTAAATGTGAAATGGCTATCTTCTGAAACATGTGATAGGCCACTAGCTAATGACTGTAGTTGATGGTGACATTAGTCAAAGTTTGATTCTATATGTACACAAAGTTTGATATGTACACAGGAGGGTTTATTTAAAATAGACTCAATTAAAGCTACACCTCATTAAACAAGGTTAGTTGTGTAGGCGTGGTATATACTCAAGGATAAGTAACATTACAAGGTGGATCTGACTGAACAAATTGTAATTGTGACTCAAGAGTGAACATAAATTTTCATTTTAAAGTTCAAATTTTCAATCCTTAATGAAAAATGAAACTCACTTAGAAACAGCATAATCTCAGGAGGAAGAGTGTTGCATTTAGAATTATAGGACCTGGGTTTGAGTTCTGACTCTGCAGCATACTTCCTGATACGAGCAAGTCAGCCTCTCTGAACCTCAATTTCTTGGCCTGTATAGAGAAGGCAATGACTAGATTACCGCTGAAGTCCCTTGTAGCTTTAAATCTGTGATACTATGATATTAATAGATAATTAATTATAACAATAACTTTATATGCCCAGGTATTTAAAGTATTGGTAGGCAGCATGATATAATTTTGAATACCAGGTCCTGGATTTTAATATTGACCCTGTTACTTGCTACCTATATGGTACTGGGAAAATCACTTAACTGTTTTGTATCTCAGTTTCCTCATTTGTAAAATGAAGGGATTGGCTAGGATGTACTCAAAATTCCCCACAAATTCTAGAGCTATAATCTTATGTTAGTGTCTAAATGCTTAGAGGCCAGAATAAAATCAGTCATGAGGAATACATTTAAATCTTGATCTATCATATTCAGTGTGCTTCAGTTTCTCCATCTTTTAACTCCTTAGGTAATACAAACTGTACATAGTTTAGTTATTACTGTAATTTAAACAATTTTTTTAAAGTAGAGGGACTTGAAGCAGAAAGACTCACACACAAAGATAAAATAAGGGACCGGAACAAGTCTATTATACTTCAGCTGCACTCAAGAAGGCAGGGGTAGAGCAATGTCTATAGACAAGACAACCACAAAAATGGACTTGAATAAAAGAGATAATCATGGAAATTACATTATGCTGAAAGGTACTATAAACAATCAACACTATATGCACCAAGTAGCAATGCATCTAAATACTCAAAGGAAAAGTTAAACAAGTTACAGGGGAAAATAAACAATAATTATAATAGGAGACCTCAATGTATCCCTTTGAGACCTAGACAAATCTAATAAAATAAATAAGAAATACATAATTTTAGAAAAGTTAGTTATGATAGATCTCTGGCAATTATGGAGTGGAAATTGATTAAAACTACATCACATATTAAAAAAAAACAAATCATAGATTAAAGCATAGAACCCTAATAAACAAATGCAAAACACTAGAAATATTAAATATTCTTTACTGACTAGGATGAAATAAGAATTATATTTAATAAAGAAGAAATGATTAAAAATTAATTGGAGACAATAACTTACTCCTAAGGAACAAATCACAGAAACAATAGATAATTTCATCAAAGAAAATGGCAATAATGAGAAAAGATAACAAAAATTATGGGTTTCAGCTAGAGCATCCTTAGAGGAAATTTTATCAACAAAAGAGAGAAAGAACTGATTAATGAACTAGATACACAATTTTAAAAACTAGAAGAGGGGCAGCTAGGTGGCACAGTGGATAGAGCACCAACCCTGGATTCAGGAGGACCTGAGTTCAAATCTGACCTCAGACACTTGACACTTACTAGCTGTGTGACCTTGGGCAAGTCACTTAACCCTCATTGCCTCCTACCAAAAAAACCAAAACAAAACAAAAACTAGAAGAGCTATATTCAAACTCAGTTTCTAATGCACATTGTTTATGTGATTCTGGATAAGGCATGTTTATTGTCAGTGCCCCAGGCAACATTCTAAGACAATAAAATGCAAAGTGGTAAAGGGCATTTTCACACTGGGAATTCCTTACAACAATGAAATAAAATGTCCAGTTTTTTTTTAATACCAATAAATAAAAAGACTATTAATAGTCACAGATAGTCCCTCAGAAATGTTTCTTTTGATCTTTCCAGGACCTGAAGGACTTAAAAAGAGAACTAATAAATATAGTAGAAATCAAAGAGAAAAAATAAATCCTTTACTGGCTATGATGCAGGTACAGTGAAAATGTCTTCTGGGTTCAAAGTAAAAGGACCTCAGTTTAACTACCTTAGGCCAGTTTACTTCAAAGTAAGGGCCATAGCATGATGACTTAAGGGTTAGGTGAACAGTCAATCAGAGAGTACAATGATGATTCATATGCCACTCTCTTTATGATCATTTTCAACCCACTCTCAACTACCCTTATCCCTCAACATGCCCCTATTCTGATTATTCCCTCTGCTTTGCAACTTTCCAACTTTCTCTATTATGCTCAGGATATGGGCCTCTCGGTTTCCCTCAGGACAGTAACCTAACCATGCCACCCATAGCAGCAATAACAATAGAGGACCTTGGGGCCATTGGGAACTCTTCTTCCCCACAGCATGCCTGCCCCTTTACTTCCAGATAACCCTAGGACTTTTCCAAGTGCCACTCAGAGGATGGCTTCTGAACTCTGGCTAATGGTGACTGCTGAGTAAGAAATCTGAATCTTACCTTCTAATTTTTCCTGGGTTAGAGGCCCATAAGATGAGCAGACTTGGATGATTTGTGATCTACATGACTGATAAAAATCAGTCTCTTTCCCTCTAAACATACTTCTTTTCACAATTCCTCTATCACTATCAAGGGTGCTGCCATCTTTCCAGTGACCTTGGTGTCATCTTTGACTGCTCACTTGCCCTCACTCCACAATCCATTCAGTTGCCAAATCTTGTCATTTTCCTTTCCACAATATCTCTTGCATCTGCTCCCCTCACCTATTTTTCACTTAATAGTGAAATTACATGTAAAGATAGTTTTCAACATTTATTTTTATAAGATGTTGAGTCCTAAATTTTTCTCCCTCTCTCCCTTCCTTCCCCCTCCCCAAGACAATCTAATATAGGTTATACATGTACAATCATGTTAAAGATATTTCCACATTCGTTGTGTTGTAAACCCCTTCACCTTTACTCACACAGAATTCAGAATCCCTTCAACTTTCTTCTGGATTCCCCAGCCTCCTGTAACATTGATTGACGTTCTTTACCCAAGCTTCTTCCTACTCCAATTGGACCTACACCCAGTTGCCCAAGGGAGTTGTCTACAGTTCAGGTCTGACCTTGCTATTTCCCTACTCAATAAACTCCTGTGACTCCTTAAGAGTGAATATTATTTCATTTTTAATTTATTCTTTTTAAATGTCTATTTTGTATTTATAATGTATATAATTATTAGTACAATAGCACATGTAGTATATGACTCAAATATAAGTAAACATATACATATTGGGGGGCACATGTTCAAAGATATTTTACCACTTGGGTACATAATCAAAAAGAATGAAGACTTCTGCCTTAGCAAGCCACTAAACTCAGGTTCCTCGTCTGTAAAAATGAAGGGCTTGGATTAGATGACATCTGAGGTCCCTTGGAGGGAGAATTCTATGAGAAGAAATCTATGAGTTTAACCAATTGAACTAATCTAATACAAACCCAGAGTAAAATAAAAATAGACTCAAGCTGCTCTATTTACTTCCATGATTTTTTCACCAGGGGCCAAAGCCTGGGCTTCAAATGAAAAAGGCAGAGGGTATTTTTGTCCTTGTGAAATTCCAACCTTTTGTTTAAATTCTCTAGACAATACCAGAAATATCTCTGTGCTCCATTAGAGAAAGCCAATTCTTTCGGATAAGACAAAAGCAAGACATATTCTAATCCTCTTTTCCAGGGGGCATGCTTTCCACAGTGGCAGAAGAAGCTGAAAATTGTATTATGCTAGAGATTAACAGGGCCAATGTGGGATTGTTTTCAAAAGGAAAACAAGCACCCACAATCATTTGAAAAGGGGAGAGCATTAGAAACTTTACAGCAAGAATGGGGTGTGTTGCTATTAGCACTAAGGAAGTCTAATATGTTTTTATTGAACTCTGAGCAGCCTTACCATATGTGTTGCTGTGACTAATGATTATATGCAAAGCCTAGCTTCTCTATCTGTATGATACTACTGTCAAAACTGATGTCTTCTAGTCGTTAAAAAAAAAATTAAAAAAAAGAGAATTCTTAAGACTTGCTAGAAAGAAGTCAGTTGCTGTTCCTTATAGAGGTGGTATACACAAGAGAAAAAGCTGGAGAATTCTGATAGCCACTTTTTTCTTTTGTTCCTAATTATCATCTCATTCCAGTTGCTCATCTTCAAATGCCTGTATGACCTCTCCACCTACATGTCCAACCCACACCTCAAAGTCAGCATCTCCAAAACACGTTTATTCTCTTTCCCTCTAAACTTGTTTCACCGTGTAACTCTGATTTCTGTCAAGCACTAACATTCACCCACTCTCCTATGTTTAAGATCCTGTTGTTATTTTTAACTCTTTCTTCTTCACTTCTCATATCCAGCTCTGGTTGATTCCATCCCTGCTAATCCATCTCTTCCTATTCCCACACTGCCACCATCCTTGTGCAGGTCTTCACTACCATCACCTGCAGAAATGATTATAATAGCCTCATACGACATTAAGTCTTCTTGGCTTTGCCATCTTCCTTTTCCAATCTGTCCTTCATATCTGTGACAGAAGGAACCTTCTGCGTTGATCTGATTGTGCCTCTCTTCTGCTCAAAAATTTTCAAAGTCTTTCAACCGGCCCCCAAGGTCTTCTGTAATCTGGCCCTATTTTACCTTTCCAGCTGTGGTGGGAACAATATCCTATGGCCCAAATACTATTTCTCTCTATGTAGAAGACACTGATAAAATGGGGCTATGTGACCATAACCTGCCCCTTCCCACGTCCAGGTCTTGGCTTACATTACCTACCCCACCTGGAACATCCTGCATCCTAGCCTTGGCTGAAATCTTGTCCAGCCTTTAAAGTCCAACTTGAATTTCAGCTCCTCTAGAAAACTAACCCTGGGGGCAGCTAGGTGGTACAGTGGATAAAGCACCGGCCCTGGATTCAGGAGTACCTGATTTCAAATCTAGCCTCAGACACTTGACACTTACTAGTTGTGTGACCCTGGGCAAGTCACTTAACCCCCACTGCTGCCAAAAAAAGGAAAGAAGGAAGGAAGGAAGTGTTAAGGGCTAAAATTCTAGCTAGTCTGTCTAAAATATCTAATGAGTGGTCGCCAATAAATTATAAGCTTTAGCAAGAGTTAGGCTTTTAAGCATTTATTAAGGAAAACAAGAATTTGGTAAAGAGAGAGAGAAAGGCCTATATTTCTATCTATTAAAGGGAGAGCACATTTTTAGCTCCCTTCTCCGCCAGCGTCCCCAGGAAAGAGAGCGAGACTGAGCACCAGTCTCTTCCTTCCTCCTCCCACTAGCCCACGTCACTTCCTGACTCCTGGTCTTGCCCTCAAAGACCTTCCCTTCATGGGCAGAACTCTTCTACAGTAAGTATCCAGCAGGTGGCGTTATTCCAATCGTTACAGTCCCCCCTGTTGTTCCTCAAGAAACAAAATGTTTCCTTGACGGAACAGTAAAAAGAATATAATAACTATTGCTAACTAATAATATGTGAACAACAATATAGAAAAGGAAGAGAGGAAAGTTTTGTCCAGAGGGGCGATTTTTTTTGTCCTCATGAACCGACGCTTTGACATTAGTCTTGCAAAGGGAGGGCCTCTGCAGAGAATACATGTTACAGATGGTGTATATTATAACAGAAAGAGAAAAAAACAACAAAAACAACAAATCAAAACTGTTCATTTAAAGTCTCTGAAACTCTTTTCTCAGATGTCCTCTAGGTGTAGTCGTAGAATGGAAGTCTTTTCAGGGGTTGATGTGTGGATACTGGTAATCAGCCAGGAAATTTCCTACAAAATTGAGCTTAACACAACTTTAAAATAGCTTTGTCAATAATCAAATCCAACAATGAAAGTTCTCAAAAACATGTCTAAGGGAATTCAGAATCTTAGTTGTTACACATGAAACATATAATAAAACAAAAATTGAACCATTCTTTAAAATTATAATATTACTATAGTTCCCCCCCTTATGGAGGGTAATTGAGAAGACAATTGCTGCGATATTAATTATTAAAAATAATTTTTTATCTTTGTTTCATCACTTTTTGCATCATCTGCCTAATTATCCTCATGCCATTATGAGAAATTAAAAAATCTAATATAATTGGTAACAGGTGTCAAGGCCAAATTCAACACTGTATTTATCATGACACCTGAGATAATTATGGGGGTTACCATAAAAGAACAGAGAAATGATGGGATATGAGCATTCCCACACTTGAGCAATATGTACTGCCCATGCAGTATGCCAGGTCTAAAATAGGTGGATGGAATATATGTCCATGCCACCGAACATATTGGAGGAAACTGAGTCAGACTTAATCAGATACATGGGATTGAGATGTCCATGGCATCAGGCATATAGGAGGGAGCATAGAAGCCAGGTGTAGAAATGAGATGGGTGGGATGAATACTTCCAGCCATCTGTACAATATTGTGGGGAAAAATAAAATAAAATATTAAACCAAGAGAATCCAACCTCAACATTAGTCAAAAGCCGTTCCCTCGGCCATACCTTGACTTCATGCATGTCTCCCCTCATGTGACAGTTCAGTGTCTGCTCTTGCATGTATTCCTCTTGTGATTGGATGGCATCTTGGCCAACTGGCATCTGATAACTCAGAATAAAGGCAATTAATGTCTTAAATGATAAGTTCCCATAATCCAAGTCTCATATGGATTTAAAAATTGAGGATAATAAATGATTGCAAAAAATGTGAATACATCTTGACTCAGAATATAATATATAATTATGCAACAATTTCAAATAATACCCCTTTTTTTTACTTAGTATACAATTACTTTTGTGAAAAATCAGAACATATTTGAATACAAGTTAAAGCACAACACAATCTCAAAGACAACTTTTACAAATGTTCCTCTCTTTGTTTTTTTGGAATATGCTTATCAAAAATAATACTTCTAGAATCAATTTACACTTGCCATGGCAAACAATTTGCCAGGGAAATGCTTTAAAGAGTTTGATCAAATAATCAGTTGAGAAAAAATAGCAAAAACAAATAACTCAGAATATGGGAGCACAATACTCCTAGAATTAACATTGTATTATGAAATCAAAACCATGTTTCAAAATTAGATAGATGAATGAATAGAAGAAAATACACGTGGAATAATAAAAGACAATGAAATTCAAACTAGGGAAATCTAAATGAGCATGAACTTAATATTAATAAGAGTATTATAAAATATAAACTTGATCACATGACTATAAAAAGCTTTTACAAATATTCTCCTTGTTTTAAAAACTAAGTATAAGACACAATCTCAAAAGCATGAAAATCTCTATGAAAATAAACCCATACCATTAATTTCAAAATGCATATGTAATAGCATAGAAATCCTATGTAACCTCTGAACTGATACTATTACTCTAAGTGAATTCAGAACACTTTTGATTCCGATATCTAAAATCCCCAATACTCATATCAATACCTTGCTGCTTACTTCTACATTTCTGTAAAATATATACCCTTCCATGGCAAAAGAAGCAGAGTCTTGAACTATGTTGATGATTGTCATTCTTATTCGGCTTAAGTTTTTCTTCTTTAACCCCTCTATATTGTCTGTCAGTCTTTTCACCATACAAATGCTTTATAAGATTACTAATTAAAGACAAAAGCAGGTTAGCAAAATTATGAACAAAACGAGCATATCTGGAATTTAAAGGGCTTTCTAAGGTTGTCTCAGAAGCACAGCCAGGCTGGGGAAGGGCTGAGCCTGAAGCTGCAAATGTAGTTAGAGAAAGTTGAGCATGCGCATGAACTGGGAAAAGCTGTGGGAATCTCTTCAGGTTTCTCTGAAAAAGCATGGTTGGGAGAGGGAGAGATATTTCCTTGTGTGAGTAAGTTGCTGGTTCTTTTAACAAAAATAAAAAGAAAAATAGAAAATCCACAAAAACAAAGCATTAACATGATTTTATCTCCCATTTGTCTGGTTAAACAGACTAAAATCAAAAATAGGATAATTAGGGAGTCTAAAAGGTCCATTCGAAAAAATTTAAAGGAAAACACAGCCAGTACACCAGTACTTAGCAGTTAAAGGGAGAGGGAGGGGAAATTTCTTACCCAACCAGAAGATCAGAAGAAGACTGAGGGTTAGCTTTCCTCTTCGTGGTCAGCCATCTGTTAAGGGCTAAAATTCTAACTAGTCTGTCTAAAATATCTAATGAGTGGTCGCCAATAAATTATAAGCTTTAGCAAGAGTTAGGCTTTTAAGCATTTATTAAGGAAAACAAGAATTTGGTAAAGAGAGAGGGAAAGGCCTAGATTTCTATCTATTAAAGGGAGAGCACATTTTTAGCTCCCTTCTCCGCCAGCGTCCCCAGGAAAGAGAGCGAGACTGAGCACCAGTCTCTTCCTTCCTCCTCCCACTAGCCCACGTCACTTCCTGACTCCTGGTCTTGCCCTCAAAGACCTTCCCTTCATGGGCAGAACTCTTCTACAGTAAGTATCCAGCAGGTGGCGTTATTCCAATGGAAGGAAGGAAGGAAGGAAGGAAGGAAGGAAGGAAGGAAGGAAGGAAGGAAGGAAGGAAGGAAGGAAGGAAGGAAGGAAGGAAGGAAGGAAAAAGAAAACTAACTTTGCTCCCTGCTTTCAGTAAAAACTTTCTTAGACATTACACCTTGTCATGTCTCCCTTGAGCCCCATTCTCTCCTCTGACAGAGACCATCCTTGTGCAGGCCCTGATCCTTATCATCTCATGGAAGGACCATTTCAACAGCCCGCTGCTTAGTCTCGCTGCCTCAAGCATCTCCCCACTCTAATCTATCTTCCATTCAACTGTCAAATTGATCTTTATAAAATGTAATTTGGACAACTTAACAACCTATTTGATAAAATTGAGTAGCTTCCTATTTGTCTAGGATCAAATATAAAAGCCTTTGGTTTTCAAAGCCTTTTAAAACCTGGCCACTTGCTACATTTTTAGTCATTTAACACTTTACTCCCCTCCATGAACTAAAATCCAGTGACACTGGCCTCCTCACCAGTATAACATTCTATTTCCTAACTCTAAGTATTTTCCCTGGCTGTCTCATCCCGGGAATGCTCCCCCTTCCCCCTCCCCCTCTCCCTCTTCTTCCTTATCTCTGCCTCCAAACTTTTCTTGGCTACCTTCAAAAAGACTCAGCTAAGGTCCATCTTCTGCAAGAAGCCTTGCTGGGGTTTCCTTGGTCTTAGTGTATTTCTTCTGTGATCATCCACAATTTATCCTAAATGTATCTTGTTTGTACATGGTTGTTATTTTGTTGTCTCCTCTTCTAAACTATGAATTCCTTATGAATGTGGGCTCGTTTTTGTCTTTTTTTTTTAATCCCCTTGCACTTAGCACAATGCCTGACACAGCAGGCACTTAATAAATGATAGTTAACTCACTTTTTTTGTATCAATATGAAGCATTTATCTTGTAATTTTGTATATTATAGTTATCTCTCTGTGTATCTTCTCTCTTTGGACTGTAAACTACATGAGGAACCAGACTATGGTTCATCTAAACTTTATATCTCACGCAACGTTTAGCACTGTGATCTGCATTCAGTGGGCACTTAAGACATGTTTGTTGTTCTTGCTGAAATTTCTGAAGCCTGAAAAATAAGACCAAGAAGACCCAAGTTTCCTGCAGTTCATAAACTTCCCTGAGGCCTTCCTTGATGTATCTAGCTAGAACAGAAACTCTCCCTCCACAATAGAGCTTCTACTTTTCTCATTCTAAGATTCTTATCTGTAATCAGACCTCATTTCTCTCCTAAATTACAAGCGCCTTAAAGGCAGGGCCTGCTTACTTTTTCAGCTTCTTCCAGACCTTTTATTCCCACAGCACCTTGTTTAAAGAAGGCATCAGATAAGTGCTGAATTTAATTGAATCACACTGAAATTATTCTTACTATTTTGAAATTTTCAATCTTGTTTACTTTGGATTTGCCCACATCTTTTCTTGGCATGTTGACATATCTAATTGAACTATATTTTCTTCTATACATCCTTCTTATTTTTTTGTCTTTTTTACTCAGAAAGTAACCTCCTGGAGGACAGGGATTTTTCACACTTTATAAGTAAGTATTTCATCATTTTTAATACACAATGCTGTTCACACTGCATGTGCCTGTTTTTAATTTAAAACCTACTAAGGAGTCCAGTCAGATCATTAAACCAGCACAAACCTCCTATCTTCCTACTCATGATTAAGATCAAATTATGTAAATTTCTTTAACAACTAACCTGAAGCACTGTGAATTTGTTTTACTTAATAAAGTCAAGGTCCAATATGAACTGAGGCAGAGTAAAGTGAGCAGAATTAGGAGAATAATTTATACAATAATAACAACATTGTAAAGACAAAGAGCTTTGAAAGACTTAAGAACTATGATTAATGAAGTGACTGACCATGGTTCCAGAGGTCTATGATTAAAAATGCTACTCACCTCCAGAGAGCCAATGGACTTGATGTCAAATGAGACACATATTTTTGGACATGGCTGATGGGGAATTAGTTTTGCTCGGTGAAAGTATATTTGTTACAGAGTTTTTTGTTTTTTCTTTTTCTCAACTGGAGGTGTTGGAGGTGGGAGGGTGAGAAATTAAATACTTGTTAATTAGGAAAAGAAGAAAAGTTAAAAAGAAAAAAAAGCCAAAATCCAAGAACCCATGGTCTTTTCTACAATATCAGTATTTAGGGCTGTTGCTTGAGTCACTAGGCTAGACCATTTGTACTTTAAATGGACAGATTAGCATGTGGTCTCAAGTGACAGGCTTAGGAGAAATAAGATCAGGCCTTAAAATAAATTGAAAGAAATTCCAAAGACATTTCCTTAAAAGAAATTGTCTTGATAGAAAGTATTGATTTAAATTAATCATTTGATACTCCTCCCTCCACCCCCTTCCAAAGGCAGCTGGGTGGTACAGCTGATAGAACACTGGGCCTGGAGCCATTCAGATCTGCCCTCAGACATATACTAGTGATTAATAGAAAAACCTAAGGCCCAAGCTCTAAGTCAGATATGAGCTCTAACAGGGATTCAGACCTATTAATGGATAACTAAGGATGCTAAGTTCTCTTACCCACAGTAATCAGTACCCGTAACAGGAACAGAAGGAGCTAGGCAGTGAAGGCCTAAGACTATAATGATGATACATTGACAAGCTATAGAAACTTAGACTAGAAATAAATGAAAAATGAAGATGTTTTGAAACTAAGCATGGGAACCAGAAAGAGACATGCGCAGAAAAGGCCAAATTTGTCCCCAGATTCACCTTATGACGTGTAAACCCCCAAAACACACCTCCACTGAAAAAGGTACCCACCTCGGGGGTGGCTTAGTACCCCAGGAACTCCAAATTAGGACAAGCCCTCCCCTGTATCTCCCAAAGGTGGAGAATATTATAATGAGGACAGGTCCTCCCCTGTACCTCTCTAAGGTGGAGATTATTATAATGAGACTGATAATCAATTTATCCATACTATAAATATAACTGTCTTTCCTTTCCTTATTCGAGAGATACTTTTCCACTATTCTGGTTCTCTCCCTGTGGTCACTCACAGTATTGCAATAAAACTTGGGAAACTGAGTCACTGAGTCTTTTGGGACGACTCACAATCAATTTGACCCTAATTGCATCCCACATCACTAGCTGTGATCCTGGGCAAGTCACTTAACTTCTGGTTGCCTCCATTTCTTCAACTGTAAAATGAGGGATGATAGCAACTACCTCCCAGGGTTGTTCTAAGGACTAAATGAGAGAATATTTGTAAAGCACTTATCACAGTACCTGACACATAGTAGGTGCTTAATAAATGCTCATTCCCTTCCTCTTTTCTTCCACAAGAGTGTAAGATATTCCTTCTGGAGACTGATGTTCACTGCCATGAAATCTATCACTGGCATGACAGGACTGGTGAGGAAAGAACTTTATGACTCTTACAGTAAAAATGTCTATGGGCTGATAAAATTAAGATAAAATGATTTACCACTGGCTAGGTTTGCTTGCTCCCTAGTGACCAACCATAGCGCAGTCTTATTTTTAATGCTGGATTAAAATCTTGGGTCCACCAGAGATCTGAAGTAGTTGCTACCACTTTGTCACAGGGAAAAAACTAATAATGACTATAGCTATTGTTTCTATACTGCTTTGAGGGTTTGCAAGGCACTTTATAATATTTTATTTGATCCACATAACAACTCTGGGAAGTAGGTATTTTCATGATGTCCATTTTACAGGAATGGAAACTGAGGCAGGCAGAGGTTAAACTACTTGCCCAGGGTTGCACAGCTAGTAAATGGCTGAGGTTGGATTTGAACTCATTTTCCTGACTCCAGATCTAGAGTTCTATCCATGTAAACACCTTAGATACGCCTTAGCAGACGTAATATCACAAAAACCACTTTGATATTACTGGACTATTGTATGGTGCTGCAACATTAAGAAAATATTAAGTGAAAGTAATTAGTTTAGCCTATGAAGCACAGAATTTGAAGGATTTTATCTGATTGACTCAAAAAATAAAACCCAATCTCAAAATTGTATCTCTCGGGAAGTCTTCTCCAACAAGAAAAATCAAGTTTCCATTTCTGGAGATTAAAATGTAACATTTCCTGTCTCACAGAATATCACAAGCACAAAAAGTAGAATTCAATTCATCTGGCATTTAATAAGCACCTACTATGTGGCAGATACGATGCTAGGCTCTGGAGAGACAAAAACAGTCACCACTCTCAAGGAGTACTAGTCAAGTTGGGGCAGTTTTTGGTTTTGTCTCTCTCCCCAGCCCCTAGTACAGTACCTGCCACAGGGCTGTCAGTTACTCTGTCAATAAACATGAATAATATTTATATAATATTAATTAATTATTATTAAGATAATAAGCCTACATTTATATAGTGCCTACTGTGTGCTATAAACCAAAAAAAAAAAAAAAAAAAGGAAAATGCCCAGAGCCTGGAAATGGAGGGTCTTGTTTGAGGAACAGCAAGGAGATCAGTATCACTGGGTCTAAAAGTGTGTGTGTGTGCATGCAGGGGGTTGGGGGTAAGAAGACTGGAGAAGGGCAGAGGGAGAGATTAAAAAGAGCTTCAAATGCCAAACAAAGGATTTTACATTTAATCCTGGAGGTGATTGTTATTGTTGTGCTTCCTTTGCTTTAGAAGAAGACCAATGATGTCTTCACTTGTGGGTGAACTGGGTATAAGTGAGGCAGAGTTGCACAAAGTCCTCAGTCAAATTCTCTTTTCCTCAGTCATCAAAGTCCACTAGCAGGACAAAAAAGTGATAGGGGGCCACAGGAGAGCATTGAGTAGAAGAGTGGCATGCCATGGGCAGATGGGAACTTTGGGATGATCACCTTGGCAGTGGAGTGGGGAGAGACTCGAGGCAGGCAGATCCACCAGCAGATTACTGCAATAGTCCAGTCTCAAAGTGAGGGCCCGCACCAGGGTGATGGCCATGTTAGAGAAGAAAATGGGTCAAATGCAAGAGATGTTATTAAGGTAAAATTGACAGGAAGTAGATTGGATACAGGAGGTGAGAAAAAGTGAGGAGTCAAAGAAGACACCTAGGTTGCAAACCTGAGGGTACTGGGAGGATGGTGGGTGTTGTCCTTTATAGTAATAAGGAAGTTAGGAAGAGTGGAGGGTTTGGGGGAGTTAGATAATGAGCTAGTTTGTGGATGTGTTGAGTGTCAATGAGACATCAGGTTTGAGACGTCTAACAAGCAGTTGGCACTTATTTAAATACTTGCTGAATACCAAATAGAGGCAAAGTAAATACAAAATAATTGCAGGGACCATTGATTACTGTAAGGATTTTTATAGCCACATCTACACATATTGTTAGCAATGCAGAGCAAAACATCTGAGTATAAGAGTTAGGAGATAGAAATACTTTCAATATTTTGTGGTCATATTGGGCTGCAGTCTTCTGGATGAGAAAGGAAGGTCCTTGCCCAGGCTGCCAAGTCAGTATGGGGTGAAGCACAGCTCAGAACCTAGGATCTTGCATCCCATAGCCTCCTATTCAGCCAAGTAAAGCATCCCAGTTCCAGATGACTCAGCAGGTTCCGATGGTTACTGCCACAGGGGGAACGTTTTCATGCTAAAGGAGGCACTAGAGCACTCGCTTTACCACATCAGCACATGACAAATTTCTCAGCCCCTTTTGTTAAACTAAGAAGTACTAGATTGGAGAAAGTGTGATTTTCTTCTCCTTCTAGTTTGATCTCAACTGGCTTTAAAACTTGCAGGGAACCATCTGACCCGTCAGGCAGGACTGTGACCTAGGGTTGTCCTTGACTTACCACTCTCCCTCACTCCCAAGAGCCAATCAGATCTCAAATCTTGTCATCTCTTGCAGAAATGTGTTTAATGTGATTGTACATATATAACCTATATCAGATTGCTTTCTGTCTTGGGGTGGTGGGAGGGAAGGGAGGGCGGGAGAAAAATTTGGAACTAAAAACTGGAAAATAATAAAATATTTTTATGATTTAAACAAACAAAAAATAATAAAAATAAAAATCAAATCTTGTCATCTTGACCTCTACAATATCCCTTGCATCTGCCTCCTTCTCTTTATTCATAGAACTATCATCATAATTCAGGCCACTAGCACTTCTTGGACCATTGCAATAGCCTCTTAATTAGTCTCTCTGCCTCAAGGTTCTCCCCAGTCCAATCTATCTTCTGCACAGCTGTTTAGTGATTTTCTTTCTTCTCTCCTCCCCTCCTCTCTTGTCTTCCCTACCTTCTCCCCTCTTACTTCTTCTTTCTCAGCCCTCCTCTTCTTTCTGTCTGTCTATCTGTCTGTCTGTCTCTCTACCCTGCTCTCCCCTACTCCTCAGATTAGGTCTCTCCATCTCATCCAGACTGGAAGTACTGCTTGATTCCCAAACTGATCAGTACAGATAATTTAACTTCATGTATTTTTCTAACTTGGGTTGGTTCTCCCCTCCTTAGGCAGGCTGGTGACCTGGGCACTTACAAGACTCATACCAGTCTTGCTGTGGACACTGTCAGCTTAGCCTACTGCAGCCCAGAACTCAAGCACACCGGAGCCTCAGCCTTTCCAGCAGTAGGAATTAAAGGCATGTGCCCTGTGCCTAGTTAAAGGAATTTTTCTTGAAGTACAGGTCTGATTTTTGTCACTCATTTACTCAATAAACTCAAATGGCTGCCACACCCACCATCTCCATCTCCTCCTCCTCTTCTTTTTCCTCCTGGCAATTGGGATTAAGTGACTTGCCCAGGGTCTCATAGCTACCAAGTGCCTAAGATGAAATTTGAACTCAGTTCCTTCTGACTGCTAGGGTGGTGCTCTATTCATTGCACCACCTAGCTGCCCCCTCCCTATTACCTATTATTATATATTATCAAATATAAGCTCCGGGAGCAGCCAGGTGGCATAGTAGATAAAGCACCGGCCCTGGATTCAGGAGGACCTGAGTTCAAATCTCACTTACTAGCTGTGTGATCCTGGGCAAGTCACTTAACCCCAATTGACTCACCCAAAAAAAAAAAAGAAGGGTGTAAAATCAAATATAAGCTCCTTTGTTTGATATTTTAGATTCTACACAATGTGGCCCCACCTTTTTTTAAATTAAAGTTTTATTATACATTAATCAACTGCATTCACATGGCAGGATAAGCTATCTAGACCACACAGTGTTTCCAGCCTATGACAATCCATCTCCAGTCTTTGTGTCTTGACTTTGGCTATGCCCTATTCCTGTCATGCATTCCCTTCTCACCTTTGCTTATGAGAGTTCCTTTTTTTCCTTCAAAACTCACCCAAAGTGCAACACTGTACATGAGGCCTTTCCTGATACCCCAGATGCTAGCAGCATCCCCTCCAAAATTACCTCATTTCTTTTTTGTATATGATTTTTGTATGTGAGAATATGGTATGGAAGATAAAGGTTTGACCTCATGGCCAAGAAGGGTTCGAATCCTGCCTCTGACATATATTGGTTGTGTGATCCTGGGCAGGTCGCTCACCTTCTCATTCCTCTATGACACCTAAAGTTGAAGAGAGAATGCTGACCTGCACTGGTAAAAGGAGTTTTCTAATCCAGGAGTTCCCTCTACCAGTGAAATCCAAGGTCTAAGTTCCCATCCCATACTTATCATGTACATGTTATTTCTTCCTCTAGGATATAAGATTCTTGTGTGAGGGAGATGCTTCATTTTCTCTTTGTGTCTCTAGCACCTGACATGGGGCAGAGTATTAGTAGATGTAGAATAGATGCTTATTGAGTGACTGATAAAACAATGAACCCCAAAGTGGAAATTTAGCCATTTATTATTGAAATCACTCTTTAAAGACAAAACAACAACAACAAAAAGCCCTTTGTCTTGAAACATTGAGATTTCTTATTGTGAGCTTAACCATATTTCTTTATACTCTATTTTTCACAACATAAACAACAGAATCAAAGCCAATAAAAGAAAATAATTAAAAAAAACCCCCAAACTCTAAAAGCTAAACAAAATAAAAACTGGTATGACCTACGCAATTGAAAGTCTATTCTTGGGGCAGCTAGATGGCTCAGTGGATAATGCACTGGCCCTGGATTCAGAAGGACCTGAGTTCAAATCCGGCCTCAGACACTTGACACTTACTAGCTGTGTGACCCTGGGCAAGTCACTTAACCCTCATTGCCCTGCAAAAAACAAAACAAAATAAAACAAAACAAAACAAAAAAAGAGAAAGTCTATTCTTTGAAAAACAATATACATCCATATTACATGTTTATCCAACGGAACCCATGACTGCTCAGGGTGGGATGAGGACTAATATGTAGGTAACCAAAATATTTAAGGTTTGTAATCTTTTTCATTTACTAATGATAATTTTGAGGAAAACATATCCATTAAAAAAACAACTCATAAATCACTAAGACTATGACTTAAATGAATACTCTTAGCTATGCTTTTTTCCCATGTCTATTCCTGTTAGTTCTCACTGCAGAAAATGTGATTGATTACCTTAAGAGATCACTTAGATCACCCAGAGACCTCCACAAACCTCACTTTTCTTGCAATGACTTATTAGCTTGGTATAATTTCTTTTGTTTTCTTACTTTTTGTTCCACTCATTCAGTAAATAATCATCATTACTATCAACAGAATGAACAAATGAACAAAATTCTGTCTGGAATGGGGATTAAGGAAAAGAACATGAAAATTTGGAAAAATCATGTCTACTATGAATAGAAACATGAAAGACAGTATCTACCTCTTTTCACTTGTTCCAATCATGCAAATGAGCATTTAGTATGTGCCAGGCATTGGGCTAAGTGTTGAGAATACAAACACAAGCAAAATTATTTTCTTGCCTTCAAAGAGCTTAGATTCTAATGGGGGAAAACACAGGTTTTCAGGAAGGTGAAAAACAGGGAGAGGGAACAATGAGCGGGACTGGGATAGGAATAAGTGATGAAAGGCCTGGGCATTTTCTCAAAATGGAGATTTCAGGAGGAACTCATCAATTTGAGAAGGGGAATGGCATGGTTGAAGGAATCTTCCTAGGTAGGAAGGCAATTGAAGTACAGAGATAAAGTTGGGAAATTCGTATATTGTCTCTTTGATTACATTATATTCCCTTGCGGGCAGCTAGGTAATGCAGTGGATAAAGGATTCAGAAGGACATGAGTTCAAATCTGGCCTCAGACACTTGACACTTAGTAGCTGTGTGACCCTGAGCAAGTCACTTAACACTCATTGTCCTGGAAAAAAAAAGATTATACTCTCCTTTGAGGGCAAAGATCATGTCTTCATAGGGAGAAATAATGAAGACTAGATCATAAAGAGTGTATTTTCCCTAGAAGAATACACTAAAAAAGTAGTGGAAAGGTCCTCAATTAAGAAATCTGGTACCTGGGACAAATGTGGAAGGTGGGGAGAGGAGACCTCAAACATGAGGCTGCTCCTAGGAGAGGGTGCAGGATGGAACAGTGGTTAGAAGGGGTTCACCCGGAGTCTAAGGGATTCTTTTGCCTTAACTGTCCCACTAATGGATCTCTAGGAAGTCTTTCACATTTGGATTCATTGCCAGGGGAAATGTGGATATAGGGGGAAATAATTAGGGAATGGAAAAGGGGTAAGAAATGGCAGTCATCATCTCCCTCAAGCTTGGGATGCAAGAAGAACAATGCAGAGGAACACAGGTTAAAGCATCATCCTCATGAACTCCCATCATTCCTGCCCTAATTACAGCTCAGATGCTTTAGCAAAAAGAAAAAAAAGTGGGTTAGTATCCACTTCATCCTAGTTGTACCCTCAAAGCAAGCACTGGTATCACTGCAAATCAAAACAAACAGAAAGAAACCTCTGTGTTCTCGATGGCAAATCAAGGGAAATTTGTCATCACATTAAATTCCTAGTTACACAAGAGGGACAGGAAGTTTATTCAGGCTAAAGTCCTTAAATGCATTTACTGAGAAGCAGAGTTTTCTTTTGAGAAGAAAGTTTCAGAGGCAAAGGCCCACATAATTTATCCTCATCAGTGGCATAGCCACTTGATAGCTATCAGCACACCTGCTTGAGTATCTCGCCAAGCCACCAGATGCTTGTGATGGAAAACACTTGTCACGGAGAGATCACACTTCTCTAATGGCCAACTATATCCCAATGAATCACCTTTGCAATCTGTTTCTGATAATCACCAACAGCACTATCTGTATTCATAATTGCCAAAATGTGCAAGTAGTTATTAAAATATTGATTAAAGAGAACCAACAACCATTTATCATCAAGGAAGAGTAGTTTTTAATGCTTTTATCTTAGTACTGCTTCATGCTCAGGCTAAAAGGGCTCTCAGTCAACATTTTTTATGAGGTTTGGGTTGTAAACATCCTAAAATGTGATCAGAATGCAGCAGAGTTAATTTTTTTTAATGAGAGAGGAGAGAAGAGGGGTGTGCATGTGTGTGTGTGTGTGTGTGTGTGTGTGTGTGTGTGTGAGTGAGAGAGAGAGAGAGAGAGAGAGAGAGAGAGAGAGAGAGAGAGAGAGAGAGAGAGAACGAGAACACGAACCAGGCTCAAGTTCACTGGGATTATTAATGGGGAAAACATCAATCTAAGAAATGCATTCCCATCCCAATTCTAGGCAAATCATTCTTTGCTGCTTTCTTCTTTTCTGATGTATCAATCTAAGGAGGTAGGTGGCACAGTAGATAGAAAATTGAGACTGGAGTCAGGAAGACCTGGGTTCAAACCCCATCTCAGACACTTACTGTGTGATCCTGGGTAAGTCACTTAACCCTGTTTTCCTCAGTTTCCTCATCTGTAAAATGAGCTGGAGAAGGAAATAGCAAACTACTCCAATGTCTTTGCCAAGAAAACCCTAAATGGAGTCGCAAAGAGTTGGACACAAATGAAATAAGTGAACAATAAAAAATAGAGAAAAAAAATATGGGAGGAGGCTCTAATATCTATAACTACTATATAATATCTATATAACTACTTAAGTAGTTAAACTCCATCTTAAAACTGAAACTAGGGGCAGCAAGGTGGCTCAGTAAATACAGCACTGCCCTGGATTCGGGAGGACCGGAATTAAAATCTGGCTTCAGACACTTGACACCTACTAAATGTGTGACCCTGGGCAAGTCACTTAACCCTCATTGCCCTGCCAAAAAACAAACAAACAAACTGAAACTAAGGCAAGACTAAGACTGTGGATAGCAGAGCAGTTGATGATCTGAGTTGCTATAAGGAATTTCTTCACTTGGAATGTCTTCTATCTATGAATTATAGATTTATATGATGCCCCCCCCAAAAAAACCCTAGAGAACAAAGCACACCACTAGATACCTCCCTGCACAATGACATTGTGTATTAGTCAATATTCTTTGAAAATAGTCATTCATGGGGCAGCTAGGTGGTGCAGTGGATAGAGCACCGGCCCTGGATTCAGGAGGACCTGAGTTCAAATCCGGCCTCAGACACTTAACACTTACTAGCTGTGTGACCCTGGGCAAGTCACTTAACCCCAATTGCCTCACTAAAAAAAAAATAGTCATTCATTTGACTATAAATTCCCATTGTATAATAGTCTAGTAATGCCATTAAAATGAAATTAATTTATTTGACATTTATACTTAGTGAACCCATGTCAGCTCTTATGCATCACTTCTTTTCACTTGTAAAGGTTCACAAATTCTCAATGCCAATCAATGCCAATCTCACTGTTCTATAGTTTGACAAGCCATATTATACTTTTTTTTTTGGTGGGGCAATGAGGGTTAAGTGACTTGCCCAGGGTTACACAGCTAGTAAGTGTCAAGTGTCTGAGGCTGGATTTGAACTCAGGTCCTCCTTAATCCAGGGCCGGTGCTTTATCCACTGTGCCACCTAGGTGTCCCTCCCATATTATACTTTAAAAAAAAATTCAATTTTATTTTCAGTTCAAGATTCGTTCTCTATCCTTTCCCCCTCTGATATCCACTGAAAAGGCAAGAAAAATAAAACCCTTTACATATATGAATAGAAATGAAAAAACAAATTTCCGTATCAGCTAAGAAAGAAGGAAAGAAAGAGAGGAAGGAAATGAAGGAAGGAAGGAAGGGAAGGAGGGAGGGAAAGAAATGGAATAAAGTATGCTTCAATTTATACTGAGTACTTTCTGGAGGTGGATAGCATTGTTTCATCATGAATCTTTGGAATTATGACTGGTAATTGTGTTGATCAGAATTACTAAGCCTTTCGAAGTTAACTGCAGTTACTGTATAAATTGTTCTGATTCTGCTCACTTAACCTTGCATCAGTTCATGCAGGTCTTCTTAGTTGTTTTCCCCCCTGAAATGACCCCCTTTATCATTTCTTAGAGCACAATAGCATTCCATAACATTAGTATACTATAATATGTTCAGCTATTAATACAATGATCCAAAACAATCCCAAAGGACTAATAATGAAGCATATGATCCACCTCTAAAGAACAACTGATATTGAACAGAGAGAGAGTGAGACATGCTATTTTTCACTTTCTTTCATTTTTTTCTTTTATTTAGGGTTTTCTTATAAAATGACTAATATAGTAATGTTTTACATAATTTCACATGTACAACCTATATCAGATCACTTACTGCCTCGGGGAGTAGGGAGGGGATAGAAGGAAGGAGGGATAAAATTTGGAACTCAAAACTTTAAATAGAGGAGGAGGAGGAGTAATAGTAGTAGTAGTAGTAAAAAATGTTCAGCTATTCCCCAATTGATGGGCATCTTTTCAGTTTCCAATTCTTTGCTACCACAAAAATATCTGCTATAAATATTATCATACATATGAGCCCCTTTCCTTTGATCTCTTGGAGATAGTATGAACCTAATAGAAGATCACTGGGTCAAATGATATGTACAGTTAAAAACTTTTTGAGCACAGTTCCAAATTGCTTCCTAGAATGGTTGAACCAGTTCCTAGTTACAGAAAAAGTGCATTAGTATGTCTATTTTCCTATATCACCTTTGCATTTTTTGTTTTCTTTTTTTGTCATCTTGGTCAATCTAATGGGTCTGAGATGGCCCTCAGATTTTGAATATTCTTTTTTCACATGGTCATTGACAGGTTTGATATCTTTTTTTCCCCTGAAAACTGCCTGTTCATTTCTTTTGACAATGTATCAATTGAGGAATGGATGTAAGGTTGATCCAGTTCCCTATATATTTCAGAAATGAGACCTTGATTAGAGAAACTTGCTGCAAAGTATTTTTCCTAGTTTCCTGATTTTCTTCTAATTTTAGCTATACTTATTTTGTCTGTGCAAACACTTTAAAAAAATTTTTGTGTAATCAAAATTCTCTATTTTACTTCCTGTAAACCTCTCTGTCTCTTGTAAGGTCATGAACTCTTCCCTGATACATAGATTTGACAGGTAATATTTTCCCCAATTTACTAATTTGCTGATATTAACTTTTATGTCTAAATCATGCTCCTATTTTGAATTTAACTTGGTATATGGTATGAAATGTTGATCTATGTCTAGTTTTGGTCAGACTACTCTCTAGTTTGCTTGACAGTTTCTGCCAAATAGTGAGTTCTTGACCTAATATTAGGGACTCTGGGTTTAACAAACACTAGGTTACTGTGTTCATTTGCTTCTGTATGTTGCATACTTAATCTATTTCACTGATCATGGTATTTCTTATCTAGTATTAAACTGTTTCGATGATTACAGACTTACGGTATAGTTTGAGATCTGGTATTGCTAGTTCCTCTTCATTCCCAGTTTTTAAAATTGATTGCTTTAATATTTTTGACCTTTTATTCCTCCAGTTAAATCTTATGATTTTTTCTAGTTATATAAATCAATTCCTTGGTAATGTAATTAGTATTAGTAAATTAATCTAGGTAGAATTGTCACTATTATTATATTAGCTCTGTCTACCCATGAACAATTAATATTTCTCCAATTATTTAGATCTGTCTTTGTGTGAAGAATGTTTTGTAATTGTATTCATAGAGTTTCTGGGTTTGTCTTGGCAAGTAGACTCCCAAGCATTTTTATAATGTCCATAGTTATTTTTAAATGGAATTTCTTCTTCTATCTCTTCTTGCTGGGTTTTGTTGGTAATATACAGAAACACTAATGGTTTGTGTGGGTTTGTTTTATATCCTGAAACTTTGCAAAGTTTAAAAATTTTTAAATTTTATTCTCAAATGTTTTAAAAATATCCATATCTCTAAGGAAGGATAATTTTGCTTCCTCATTGCCTATGCTTATTATTTCCATTTATTTTTCTTGTCTTATTGCTATAGCTAGCATTTGTAGTACCATATTGAATAGTAATGGTGATAATGAACATCCTTGCTTCATTCCTGATTTTACTGGAAAGGCTTCTAGATTATCTCCTCTCCCCCATCCCCTTATAAATAATGTTTGCTCTTAGCCTTAGATAGATACTTATTTATCATTTCAAGAACGTTTAAATATTTGCTTTCTGGAGTTTCTTGACAAGAATGGGTGTTATATTTTGTCAAAAACTTTTTCTTCATCTATGGAAATGATTATTTTTTTTTTTGTTGCTTTTCTTATTGATATGATCACCTATGCCTATTGTTAAGGGCTAAAATTCTAGCTAGTCTGTCTAAAATATCTAATGAGTGGTCGCCAATAAATTATAAGCTTTAGCAAGAGTTAGACTTTTAGGCATTTATTAAACAGAATAAGAATTTGGTAAAGAGAGAGAAAGGCCTAGATTCCTATCTATTAAAGGGAGAGCGCATTTCTAGCTCCCCTCTCCACCAGCATCCTCAGGAAAGAGCGAGCCTGAGCGCCAGTCTCAAGTCTTTTCTCAGATGTCCTCTAGGCATAGTGGTGGAATGGAAGTTTCCTTCCTCCTCCCACTAGCCCGCGTCACTTCCTGACGCCAAAGAAAAGACTCCTGGTCTTGCCCTCAAAGACCTTCGCTTCATGGACGGAACTCTTCTACAGTAAATCTTCAGCAGGTGGCATCATTCCAATCGTTACACTATAGTTTTACAAACATTGAACTAGGCCTGCATTTCTAGTATAAATCCACCTGATAATCAAGGGTAATTTTGTGATATATTGCTATAATCTTCTTGGAGTATTTTATTTAAAATTTTTATATTAATATTCATCATGAAAATTGATCTATAGTTTTCTTTTTTTCTGTTTTGACTCTCCCTGATTTAGGTATCAAGACTATATTTGTATGATAGAATGAGTTTGGTGGGATTCTTTATTTTTTTTCAAACAATTTATGTAGATTGGAATCAAAAGCTAGTGAAAGGATATTTTGTAGTTTCTGTTCAAAATAAGTGCTTTTTATAAATTATCTGGTTTCTGTCACTGACTTTGTCATGATTCTATTCCATAGCCACTACCACGATCCAGGCCCTTAACACTTCATCTAGAAGACTATAACAGCTTCTCAGTTAGGAAGTATTAGCCTTTTTGGGGGGTCATGGACATCTTTAGCTTTCTAATGAAACCCATGAAAACCCCTTCTTAGAATAATGTTAAATAGGATTATAAAAAACCAATTATGTTGAAACACAAACATATATAGATGTATATATTTATATATCTATATATGTATACGTAAACATTTTTCAAAGGTCATGTGGCAGCTAGGTGGTGCAGTGGATAAAAGCATTGGCCCTGGATTCAGGAGGTCCTGAGTTCAAATCCGCCCTCAGACACTTGACAGTAACTAGCAGTGTGACCCTGGGCAAGTTGCTTAACCCTCATTGCCCTGCAAAAAAAAAAAAAAGAAAAAAGTCATGGATGCCCAGTCAAGAGCCCCCATTCTAGCTCTTTGCTCTGTCTCCAATTTCTGCACATTTTAACTGATCTTCCAATTCCAAGAGAATCTCCCTCATCATTTTCGCCAAGAGACTGTTCCATTCAAGAATCTATAAGTCCTTTACTAATTGTATAAAATTTTAACTCAGCCTAAAATATCCTTAAGTTACCAGTCTTATTCTCATAACCCCCTTCAACCTTATTTTCATAACCTACTTCTTTTTTCCCAATCCTGAACCCCACATTAGAAACTACCTCCCATAATTATTCAATTATTCCTCAATTTTTTACTGCTCATATCTGTAGGTCCATGCTTACTCATGAACTGGCACCAGTCATTGTAGCTCCTAGCTCAGAAATCCTTTTCTTCAGAATCAAATTTAATAACTCCATGTTTTAATTGTTGGGGCCTTAGCATAGTCTAACTGTCATAGTCTAATCTTGATGTCAGAGAACTACCTCACCCCTTCCAAACCCCACCTACCTACCTTTACTCTTGAGCTCTTGTGTATAATTTACTATTGATTTATATTTACTAGAGGCAGCTAGGTTGCAGAGTGGTTAGAGTGCTGGATCTGGAGTTAGGAAGACCTGAGTTCAAATCTAGCATCAGACACTTAAAAGTTGTGTGATCTTGGACAAATCACTTAACCACTGTCTCAGTTTCCTCATCTATGAAGTGGGAATAATAATAGCACCTATCTCCTAGGGTTATTGTAAGGATCAAATGAGACCATATTTGTAATTCATTTTGCAAACCTTAAAATGATATATAAATGTTAGCTATTACTTATTTTCTCCTCCAAATTCTTCCAGGATACACTGATTCTGATCTACATTGCTCCTAATTTCTGGTAACCACAAACTCTTAAAAAAAATCTAATTTTTTTACATCATTAGCATTTCTAAACAAATCCTTCCTTCTCCCATACCCAATGAACCATCATTTATAAAAAAATAAAAAGAATAAAAAAGAAAGTCCCAAACAATCTATTATTAATGCATTTGACAGTATACAATGTCCTAGTTTTAAGTTTAAATTTAAAACTGTGATAAGATTTCTGGATATTGATAATCCACACTACTAGTCTTAGATCCTCTTCTCTGGGTCTAAGTTGAGTTATATTTACATACTTTTTTCTATTTATATTGTTGTATACTCTTCTCATTCGGCTTACTTCACTCTACATCAGTTCATTTAAATTTTCCCATTCCTTTCTGTATTCATTAGATTCTTTGTCTCTTATGGTATAGTAAGATACCATCATATTCATGTGCCATGAATGTTTATCCATTTCCAAACTGACGGGTATGTTCTTTGTTTCCAGTTATTTGCTGCTACAAAAAGTTCGGCCTTCTTTCCCAGGCACACATTTCTTTGATAAAATCCTTAACTGTTTAAAACTTAACTGCTTCTCCTGTATAATTCATCACTGGCAATGTGCTGAAGGCTAGGTACCTACCTTGAGTCTCTCCACTGTTCTCTGGGTGATCTCAAACTTTAACTCTTCAGAGAATGTGTATTCCATTGCTTGCTCATTAAGGGCTTGATATAATTTCCCAAGGACAATTTTTCCTTCTTTTCTATTCAATTCTGGGTCCAACTAATTGTCTATAATCAGCATCTATCCAAGAAATATGTACTGATGCACATGCTCCTAGGGTATCCATCTATCTACATGTCATAGTCTGAACAATAGGCATTCTTCATTCATCTGTTTTTCTCATATAGCTAGTTAGGCCAAACTTAGTGGAGTAATTATGGATCTGATTTTGGATGTGCTACCATGTTCCAAGTCTAATGGAGTCAGAAAAAGGTCATCTAAACACAAACATCCACAAAACCCAACCTTTTATTGTGTAAGGAACACTTTTATTTGGACCCTCTGTTGGACAATCTCCACAAAGGTAGCAAAAAACATTTGATAAATCTAAATCTCCCTATTCTATGCTTCACTTGGCATTAACAACTAGAAGGTCTTGTTACATATTCCAAAAACTCATGTATGATTTTAGTAAGTGCATGGGAGGCATCTTGTTGGAGAACCTAAGTGCTTTTTTGCAATTGACTATCAATAAATAGAGTGAATTCTCATTTTTTTTTTTACATCTGTTGCCAGTTACATAACTCATGCAGAATATCATTAGTGAAAGCCTGCCTGTTCTTGTCTTAAACTTTCAACAAAAGATATCCTTCCAGGACATGGGTAAATTAGTCTTTGAACATAAAGGAAAGGTGAAATATGATAGTTATATTTTCTCAGGCATCTTTGTAAAAAAAAATTATAATGCTTAAGTATTTTTCTGCAAAACTTTTGGTATCCTCTCTTCTTAAAAAACTCAAGAATTGTTCTTTCGGTACCTTCAAAATTGTTTTCTATCCAGCATGAACCTCTTTTGTGTCTAAACTTGTACTAAACCACAAGTGTAGACAGACTGCCATCTACACAGGTGGAAGGAACTCACCCTGAGACATTATGGCAGACTTTTGACATACTGATGTATATGCTATATCCTCCCAGTGAAATGTAAACTCCTTCATTTTTCGGTTTGTATTTCCAGGACCTAGCACAGAAACTTTACAGAATAAACACTTAATACTCATTTGTTTAATTGAAGTGGGTGTGCTATCTCCTTCAGCAGGTGTATGTTGGTGTGGCCTCCTGGGATGCCACCTGTTCCGGGGAGGGCACCATCAGGTCATGTGCTGTGTGCATGTTCCTGAGGGTATCTCAGTCATTTGGCACTCACTGGGCTCTGCTGCTGCCTCAGGGTCTCAGACATAAATGGTTGGTACCAGCAGGGATTTGATCCATGATCATTTTGTGCTACTTAGCTTAACAGAGCTGTATACTTGCTTAGGGCCTTCTGAAAGCACTCCTTCCCATCAAGGGGAACTCAAGGGACAGCTCTGATCCTGGAACTTAAAATCTAGTGGGAAATAAAAAACATAAATTACCTTATAACTGATGGGTCAAGTTTACTAGATTGTCAACTACTTGGTGCAGGGCGGGGTGGGGGTGGGGAGTGGGGACATGACTGACTTGTCCTTCTGTTTCCTTCAGCACCTAGCAGAATGCATTGCCTTCAACAAATGCTTGTTGAATAAATAATAAATTGAAAATGCATTAGGTTGTAAGTCAATGGACCTGTCCCAGCTCTATCACTGGGTGGCCATAGCAAGTTATTTAATCTGCACAGGACACAATTTGTTGAACTATAAAATTAAGACATGAGGGGGCAGCTAGGTGGTTCAGTGGATAAAGCACTGGCCTTGGATTCAGGAAGACGAGTTCAAATCCAGCCTCAGACACTTGACACTTACTAGTTATGTGACCCTGAGCAAGTAAGTCACTTAACCTTCATTGCCCCACAAAACAAAACAAAACAAAACAAAAACAACAACAACAACAACAAAGATGAGACAAAGTAATCACTAATATTTCTTCTAGCTTCAAAGTTCTGATTGAGATAAACAGTAAAACCTTAACTAACCATATGGGCTGAGAGGTGTGCGTAAGAGGAGGATTATCCTGTTAGCATGGCTTGGAGTCAGCACAGATTAAGATCTAATGCTTCATGTCTATTGTGGTTCTAGTTCTATCATTTCAGTCATGTCTGATTCTTCATGACCCCATTTGGGGTTTTCTTGGCAAAGATACTGGAGTACTTTGCCATTTCCTGCTCCAGATCATTTTACAGATGAGGAAACTGAGGCGAACGGGGTTAAGTGATTTGCCCAGGGCCACACAGCTAGTAAGCATCTGAGGCCAGATTTGAACTCAGGAACATGAGTCTTCTTGACTTCAGGCCCAGAGCTCTATCCACTGTGCCACTTAGCTGCCCTTTCCATCAATAATTCTGCACTATACTAGTAAAGTTCAGAACAATGATGCTATAGCAAGGGAGGGTCCTCACTCATCAAATAAAGGTTATGTTCTGTCTAATGTACTTATTACTCAGGATGGAAAACGTACTAATACACTTTAGAAAGCTTTTCAGTCACAAGTCTTGAAACAAAATACTCCACTTCCCAAGCAATTGGGTTAGACAAGGCTTTGCTATAATATGCCACTCATTATTTAGGTTTACTCTGATCCTGAAGTCTGATTCGGTTGATCAGGGGAAAAGAGGAAATAGGAAGAGAGGGCACATCTCTCTTCAATGATTCAACAAATTCAACAAAAATTCAAAGAGAACCTACTTCTTATTATCTCTTGAGGGGGAAAATAGGTGGTACAGTGGATAGAGTTACTGGGCCTGGAGTCAGGAAGACTTTTTTCCAGAGCTCAAATCTGGCCACAGACACTTCCCAGCTGTGTGACCCTGGGCAAGTCACTTGACACTGTCTGCCCCCATTTCCTCATCTATAAAAGAGCTGGAGAAGGAAATGGCGAACCACTCCAGTACGTTTGCCAAGAAAATCCCAAATGGGGGTGACAAAGAGTCAGGCACAACTGAAAAACAACTGAATAACAATAATTATCTACTGAATGAAAAAATATAAACCCCTTTGTCATTTAAGACCTTGCACAACCTGGTTCCAAACTACCTTTCCACTTTTATTGCCCAATATTCTTCTCCACAAATTCCAACAAAACTGTTCTTCAGACAATACTTCATTTTCCATCTCCTTATCTCTGCATGGAGTTTTCCTTGTGATCAGAATGCGATTTCATCCCAACTTCATCTCTCAAAATATTTCCTTCAAGGTTCAGCTCATACACCAGCTTCTTGATCCCCCCCCCAATTTAAGTCTTTCTTTTCAAAATCACCTTATATATATTTATTTTTAAGTACCTTTATGGGTATGTATTGTCTCCCCCAGCTATACTGTAAACTCCTTAAGAGCAAGGGCTATTTCACTCTTGTCTTTGTATCCCCAATGTCCATTACAATGTCTGACATACAGTAGGCATTTATTAAATGCTTGTTGATCGATTAATTGTGGTATTGTATCTGGCATTGTGTGGACTCATGGGCTGTTACTCGATCTAATCTTCTCACTAAGCCCAGAAATTTTAATGAGTGTTGAGGGGCATAATTAGCTCTTCTTCACACACTCAAAAAAGGGAAGTGAGGGGCAGCTGGGTGGCACAGTGCATAAAGCACCGGCCCTGGATTCAGGAGGACCTGAGTTCAAATCCGGCCTCAGATTTGCTGAGGCACTTATTAGCTGTGTGACCCTAGGCAAGTCACTTAACCCTCATTCCCCACCCCCCAAAAAAGAAAATGAGGCCAAGAATGGGGCCCCGATAAAGCTGTCCACACCCTTTGACCCAGCAATACCACTTTTGGGTCTTTTTCCCAAAGAAATCATGGAAAGGGGAAAGGGACCCACATGTACAAAAATATTTATAGCTGCTCTTTATGTGGTATCAAGGAATTGGAAGTTGAGGGGATGCCCATCAACTGGGGAATGGCTGGACAAGTTGTGGTATATGAATACAATGGAATACTATTGTGCTGTAAGAAATGATGAGCAGGAGGAGTTCAGAGAAACCTGGAGGGTCTTGTGTGGGCTGATGATGAGTGAGATGAGCAGAACCAGAAGAACATTGTACAGAGGATCTCCAAATCCAAGAAAAAAAAAAAAAAGAACTGTGGAGTATAGATGCTGAATGAACCATACTATTTCTTTTGTTTTTGGTGCTGCTGGGATTTTTTTCTTCTATTTTGAAGTTTTTCATCATTGCTCTGATTTTTCTCTTATAACATGACTAATGCAGAAATAAGATTAATGTTATTATATGTATATATAATATATATATAAAACCTACATCAGATTACCCGCTGTCTAGGGGAGGGGGGAGGGAGGGGAGGGAGGGAGAAAAATCTGAAATTGGAAAGCTTGTATAAACAAAAGTTGAGAACTATCTTTACATGTAACGGGAAAAAAATACTTTATTAATTAAAAAAAAATAAACAAATTGAGATACATAAAAAAGAGAATGGGGCCTCAAGTGAAATGACTTGCCCAGAGTTACCTGGAGAGTAAGTTACAGAGGTGAGATCTAAACCCAAGTGCTCTGTCTGTAAATCCTTGTGTCATGCTGTATGTTTCTACTCTTTCTACTCTATTACCTGATCTCAATTGCTGATCTCTGTGATACAGAATGAAATGGGTAGAAGGTACTGGGTTGAGGGGTCCACCTTGGAATTCATCCATGGGACTTGATACAAAAATTCCACTGATGGGACTCCCAGAATGATGACTTCATAACAATGTGACAAGGATAGAGAACACAGATACTGTCCAGAAGTTACCTAAGGCCATATGGGCACAGAGGCGAGTTAGCAAGTGGTTTTGGTCTAAATCTCAGGTCTAGGCACTATATGCAGAGTGAATTATTGAAACAAATTATGTGAAGATATTTGCCAAACAATTGAGAAAGCTCCTCCCTGAGGGAAGCCTTATAGAGTTTCTAACTTGCTTCCTGAAATCCTTCCCACGGAGTTTGCTCTTGAGCCACAATAAATCCCAATTCCTTTTTTGGCCTTGCTTTTAATCCTTTTCATTACTCTGTAACTGCTCAGCCCCTTCTACTCTGTTCATCCTGTAGGCCTCCTTACCCTTTCCCACTTTCCCCTCATTGCAAATCTCCTTTGCAAAAAATTATTGCAATCCCCTGTTTCCTTTCAATGACAAGCTCCCTTTCTTTTCCATTCCTGGAAATTCTTTCCCATTCTTCCCATCTTCCCCAAACATTCCCAATCTTGGAAAATACACCTTTTACACTTCCCAGGCACCAAATGTTTGCCCTTTCTTTCTTTCTTTCTTTCTTTCTTTCTTTCTTTCTTTCTTTCTTTCTTTCTTTCTTTCTTTCTTTCTTTCTTTCTTTCTTTCTTTCTTTCTTTCTTTTCTTTTCTTTTCTTTTCTTTTCTTTTCTTTTCTTTTCTTTTCTTTCTTTCCTTCCTTCCTTCTTTCTTTCTTTTTTTTTTTTTTAGTGAGGCAATTGGGGTTAAGTGACTTGCCCAGGGTCACACAGCTAGTAAGTGTTAAGTGTCTGAGGACAGATTTGAACTCAGGTACTCCTGACTCCAGGGCCAGTGCTCTATCCACTGCGCCATCTAGCTGCCCCCTGCCTTTTCTTTCAAGGAGATTTTTCTTCTGAAAAAAAAAATTCTAACTTCCTCTCTCCCACACCCACATTGCACACGTGGATTGTCTTCAGATTACTATTGCATGTCCCTTTCAAGTAAATACTCCCTTTTTGGCAGGAGAAATAGTGGGGATCCATCTTAATTTGTCTTCTAAAATATTTACTGATTGACTCAAGGGAATAATTTTTTCTTCTCCCACATATATGTTCCAGAAGTCCCAGTTAAAGTAATAATGATAGTTATATTCCAGGGAGTAATTAAAATATTTCTACAATTTTCAGTTTCTATAGTTTACTTTCTGAATTTATGTGACTTTGCATCTGGCTTTGAGTTCTATAATTAATGGAACATTTCATTCCCTCTTTTTAGCTACTTCAAAGACTAACAACCTTCCAGAACACTCAGACCAAAGATTTATCCATGGGGTCATGGAATTATTGGCTGGCTGGTTGGTTGGTGAACCTCTTCATTCTGGAAGTGGACCAAAATGACATCTACAATGAATATATCTTGTATGTTCATAGTTGTTTTTATGTTGTCTCTCCCATTAGAATGTGAGTTCCTTGGGGGCAGGCACCATGTTTTTGCATTTCTTTGCATTTCCAGCACTTAGGACAGTGCTTAGCAGTAGTAGACATTTTATTAATGTTAATTGTTATTGCTAATGATAACAACAGTTATTACAATAGATTTCTATTCTTTGACAAGTATTTATACTGCAATTTTATTCCAGAGGTCAGTCAGCAAATGACAGACTTCAGGCCAAATCCAGTCAGCCATCTGTTTTTGTACTGCCTAAACTATGAATGGTTCTTACATTTTTAAATAAATTTTTTTTAAAAAATGAAAACTCTTTTAGCTTATGGGCAATACAAAAACTTGCTAACCACTACTTTGTGTCATCATTTTGCTGGTATATTAGTTTTTTTAAACACATGATAATTGGTTAAAGGGGGAAACATTTGTTCAAAATGAGGTAATGTAATTGTTTAAAGGGGTGCCATCATCTTTCTACAGATAGAATGTCAAAATATAGGTGTGTGTGTGTATATATATATAAATATATATACATATATACATATATATGTAAATATAAAATTCATTCTTGACATGCTTATGTAGAGATACAATAGATGAATGAAAAATAAAATCCAATTTTCAGTAGAGACTATCCAATTCCAAAAAAATGTAAATGGAGTCAGGAATTCTCATTTTTATTCTCAACCCCAATACCAACTTATTCTGCAATCTTATCAGACTGAATACCCTCTTTGTACCTCTATTCCTCTTCCTGTATGAGTAAGAAAAATATTATTTGTCGCCTATCCACCTCATGAGGCTATTTGGAAGATAAGAAAGGCAAATCAGTAAAAGGTGCCCTTTAAAAAACAGAAGCTGCTTCAATAAAACTAATTATAATTCCTCTATAACCATAACTTTCCCGCCCCAGTCATTACATGTTACATTTTCCTTACCAAAAAAAAAAAAAAGCAATAAGCCAGTACCAACAACTGGCTTTAATTTCAACACATGATTTATTCCTGTGGTTTTAATTTTAAAAGGGAGGAGGATTAGGAATGATTACAATAAAAAATTCTGGACCACATAGGTAAACACACATGTCTGAACACACATATGCACATGGGTATATTAGCATATATCCTTCATGCCCAAATCTAAAAAACAAAACAAAACAAAAAACTACAACCTTTCCTACCCCCCTTGAAGACTAGACCTTTCAAAGTTTCGTGGTTGTTTCCCAAATAGATCATGAATTTGAGTCAAGACTTCTATTTTCTGGCTCTTTCTGGGTTGTATATATTTTTTTTTGTTTTTTTTTTTTTGTGGGGCAATGGGGGTTAAGTGACTTGCCCAGGGTCACACAACTAGTAAGTGTCAAGTGTCTGAGGCTGGATTTGAACTCAGGTACTCCTGAATCCAGGGCCAGCGCTTTAACCACTGCGCCATCTAGCTGCCCCCTGGGTTGTATATTTTTAAATGACAATCAGGAATTTTAAACTTCCAAGATGTCAGCTTTCATTTGGGTGAGGGTTTCATTCACATCCATTCTCAGCCATCAGTAAATTCCATCTGAATCACTTATACTCTAAAGATCCGCTATCCCATAAGTGTGGGGCCTCTTTTCCACAATGTGGAACAGACATCACACCTCCATGCTGAAGTAATTTTATTTTTTCATTAAAAAAAAAACTTTTTTTTTAGTGAGGCAATTGGGGTTAAGTGACTTGCCCAGGGTCACACAGTTAGTAAGTGTTAAGTGTCTGAGGCCGGATTTGAACTCAGGTCCTCCTGACTCCAGGGCCGGTGCTCTATCCACTGTGCCACCTAGCTGCCCCTGAAGTAGTTTTATGACACGTAGTGGACCAAAAAAAAAAAAAAATCAGTACTGGGTGGCTCAATCTTCTGGTGATGATATTCTTGGAATTTAGTTAGACTGGTCCTTGAATGACAAATACAATTTTTGAAGCCTCTTCACTTTGATGTGACCTGTTAAAGCATGTACTTCACTGGAGTAGTCTTGTTTTTTGTTTGTTTGTTTGTTTTTGGTCTTTTTTTTGTTTGCAGGGCAATGAGGGTTAAGTAATCTGCCCAGGGTCACACAGCCAGCAAGTGTCAAGTGCCCGAGGTCAGATTCGAACTCAGGTCCTCCAGAATCCAGGGCCTGCGCTCTATACACTGTGCCACCTAGCTGCCCTGGAGTAGTCTTTAAGGACTGAATGTTACCTCTATTCCACAATAAGGCCGTAGAGAAGGTCTTTAGCAGGTCAATTAAAATATATTGCCTATGGGGGCAGCTAGGTGGCACAGTGGATAAAGCACCAGCCCTGGATTCAGGAGTACCTGAGTTCAAAACCGGCCTCAGACACTTGACACTTACTAGCTGTGTGACCTTGGGCAAGTCACTTAACCCCCATTGCCCGGCCAAAAATTATATATATATATATATATATATATATAGCCTACAAAATTAATGTGTCGCTTCTTTAACTCCAGGATGTATTCTTCTATATTGGCCTATATGTTTTGCTGAAGATATTTCTGGCTTCTCTTGGACCCACACTATTTCCTAACTTCAGCCCCTTCAAAAACCTCATTGGGCCAAATGCCACTAGGTCCTCAAACAGTTAGGGCAGGGAATTAGGTTGTTTGGAATTTCCCAGGAAACTTCTTCTCCACCCACTTGGATCTCCAAACTTGGAAATATTCCTTCTAAACAAGGAAGGCTAGAGATATTTTTTTCTTTTGAATTAGTAGAAATTATTGAGAGAATTGATTCAAGGGAAAGGGAAACCAAATTGGAGACCCGGTATGTCACTCACTTTATGTGGTCTACCATATGAAGAATTACCAGCCTGAAAAAGAAAAGAGGGAATCGATCAGGTTAAACCCCAATCCAGTTCAACAAATATTTATTAAGGGCCTACTATGTGTAAGGCACTGGGGGATACAAAGATCAAACAATATATATATTTATCTATTTACATTCTGTTTTTATATATAGTAAGTGTTAAGTGTCTGAGGCCGGATTTGAACTCAGGTCCTCCTGACTCCAGGGCCAGCGCTCTATCCACTGCACCACCTAGCTGTCCCAGGGCTAGTTGTTTTAAGAGGCAGAGACATAAGAAAGGAGTTCTTTTCAGGCAGTAAGGAAAACCTATTTAAAAAAACAAAAACACAGAGGCAGAACATGGAGTACCAAGTTCAGGGAGGAACAAGTAAGCCAATATGGCTGGAACATAGAGTATATAAAGAAGAATAATGTACAATCAACCTAGAAAGGAAGGCTAGACAAGAATGTGAAGGGTTAAAAGATTCAACTAAGCAACATGTGTTTTATCCTTGAGGAAATGGGGAATAACCGGGAGGTTCTTGAGACAAAGATGATATAGTTACCTGGGCTTTGAAAAGATTGTTTTGGCAGCTATGTGGAAGATGCTTTAAGGAAATGAAGATTATCAGGAATTCAGTTAGAAGACTGCTATAATGGTAGGGATGAGGGCCTGAACCAGAGAGGTGGCCATGTCAATACAGAGAAGGACTCAAGACAGGTAACACAGACAGATCTTGCTGGCTGATTAGATCTGGATAATGAGAGAAAGGGAAGAGTCCAAGAAGACTCTGAGGTGGGTTAGGAGGGCTTTAGGGCATTTAAATTTTTCATTATTATTTAATAATATTTTATTTTTCCCCAATTATATGTTAAAACAATTTAAAGTATATTTTTTAAACTTCTTTTTTTTTTTTGAAGAGGCAATGGGGGTTAAGTGACTTGCCCAGGGTCACACAGCTAGTAAGTGTTAAGTGTCTGAGGATGGCTTTGAAGTCAGGTCCTCCTGAATCCAGGGCCAGTGCTTTATACACTGGGCCACCTAGCTACCCCTATCTTTTAAACTTCCGAGTTCCAAATTCTACCCTTTTCTCTCTCCCTCCCTAAAGAAGGCCCTTCTCTTAATTACTTGAAATACTTCCCCTTTAGTCATATTTGGATTGTTCACTTGCATTGGCTATGAATAAAGGGTTTAAAACAGAAAAGTTAACTTCAGCCCGTCCGCATGATCACAAATTCTAAAAATAAGGTCTGGGGGCAGCTAGGTGGCTCAGTGGATAGAGCACCGGCCCTGGATTCAGGAGTACCTGAGTTCAAATCTGGCCTCAGACACTTAACATTTACTAGCTGTGTGACCTTGGGCAAGTCACTTAACCCCAATTGCCTCACTAAAAAAATAAAAAAATAATAATAAAAAAAATAAGGTCTGAATTACTAAGGTTTTACAGTAATAAAAAATATACCTCTCACGTTTTTGATGTCATCATCAAAACTCTTTTTGAGAATTTAGACTCAGATAGCTACTCTAAACCAAGGTGGGAAGCTGAAGAAATTTGAGCCCAAAGTCACATGGCAAATCATGACTGTGGCACTCAAGGTCATCACTATTTGCTGACATTGGTGCATCACAATGTAAAAAATCACTAGTACCTACCAGTCTATAGGAATCAGAAAGACAGATCAGGTAAGGTTACTTTCATGAAAAAGTGGTTCATAGTCTCTACTTCAATAACTGAGCATGCCAATCAACCGTCCATGAGTTGGGGCAGCTAGGTGGCACAGTGGATAAAGCACTGGCCCTGGATTCAGGAGTACCTGAGTTTAAATCCGGCCTCAGACACTTGACACATACTAGCTGTGTGACCCTGGGCAAGTCACTTAACCCCAATTACCTCACCAAAAAAAAAAAAAAAGTCCATGAGTCAGTCAATAAATCATCAATCAATCAATCAATATTTTTAAGTACCAGGGTGGCCTGGTGGATTGAGAGCCAGGCCTGAAGTCACAAATATTCCTGTTCCTGAGTTCAAATCTGGTCTCACACATTTACTAACGGCGACCCTGGGCAAATTACTTCACCCTGTTTGTCTCAGTTTCTTCATCTGCCAAATGAGCTAGAGAAGTAAATGGTAAACTATTCCAATATCATTGCCAAGAAAACCCCAAATGGGGTCCTGAAGAGTCAAATACGACTGAAATGACTGATTGAGCAACAAGCACCTACTGTGTGCTAGGCACTGTGCTAAGTGCTGGGGAAACAAAAAGAGGTAAAAGACAGTCCTTAATCTTAAGAAGCTCACAATCTGATGCTTCAATTCTAACTAGAACACCTTTCTCCAAATAATGGTGAGGGTCAGGATGGTAGACTGGCCAGTCCTTGAGTATGGGCCAAGCATCAGTCTGGCTAAGTTTTAGGAATCTCATCATCATTTCTCTGCATTAGTGGAAGGACACTCCACACAGTGATTACCTTTATTTCAGATAAGGGAGGATGAAGCAAGAAGAGAAATGCTTATATTTTTTCAGGTGAGAGGAAAATCATCTCCCCAAAAGAACATGGCAGCACCAAAATGGGTCACAGGTGGGAAGACAGTTATGGGGAGCAGGGAAGGGAGGATGGTGAATGAAGGAAAACGGGTGTCAAGACCAGCAGGCTACAATCCAATTTTGAATGTAACAAGAAGGCCTACCAGGAGTCTGAGACACTGAAATTATCTCTGCAAATGAACAATTATACACTGAAACAAACCATTTAGCAAAGTGTGGTTAGAACAAAGAGTAGTTCTTAAGGCATTTCAAGAGTGTGACAGAATCTGAGACATCAGCGCCTTTCCCCCTGCCACCTACTCATCTACACAAGTCTTTGAGAACAGGGAGCTGTCTAATCCTTGGCAGATGCTCAAGAGATTACTCAGACTGCTAGCTTGCCCCTATCGCAGGCCACTGCCTAAGTATGCTGTAAAAGATATTAAAATTCAATATTAGAATGAATAACAACCTTAATAATAATTACTTCCCACAATTACCTTTCAGTTATGCTTTCTGAGCTGCATAGAAGATAACAAATTTGCCAAGATTTCACTCAAGTACAACCTTATTCTCTGAATCTTAGGGGTATCAAAGAAGACCCACAGCTGAGCCAGCAGCCCAGCCATGAAAAATAATGTAAGTTTCATAGTCAGGTGTCTATATTTCTCCCTCCTTCCTTCCCTCCTTCACTTCTTCCCTCTGAAAACAAAAACAAACAAATGCACAAAATGTTTCTGACTAACAGTGATGTATCAGATTCAAGGGAAATAGGCAGCAGTGGTCCTAAAAGAAATTGAATAAACTTTGGGTCTCCTTTCTGTTACATTTTGGTAGGTTTTCATAGGCAAATCTCTGTGTGTGTGTGTGTGTGTGTGTGTGTGTGTGTATGTGTGTGTATATGTGTGTGTGTGTGTAACCAAGGGGAGTCTTGGGGGTTGTATATGTTCTAAGCAGACAGACATCAATCATGCATTGCCATTTTCATCAAAAGAAGGACCCAGTAGGGGCAGCTAGGTGGCGCAGTGGATAGAGCACTGGCCCTGGAGTCAGGAGTATACCTGAGTTCAAATTCGGCCTCAGACACTTAACACTTACTAGCTGTGTGACCCTGGGCCAGTCACTTAACCCCAATTGCCTCACTAAAAAAAAAAAAAGGACCCAGCAACAGAGTAGATGCATCAAAGCAAAACTCTCACCATCATCACTAACACCACTATTGGAAAACCAACTTAGACTGGTACATGGCCTTTTACTCATGGATCTCAGGAGCTTCACAAATGGATATGAGGGATAGTATATAAAAGACCTTCCCTTAGCCTAGAAGTCGCTGGACTTGGAGAAAGGAAAAACTGAGTTTAAATCCTGGCTATGACACTTCCCAGAGTGGGTTACTTTTTGGAAAAATGGCATCCTTTATCTGTCTCAGGCAACTCTTTATGACTTATATAACAAATTATACATAGTTTCCATTTGTATTGGTGGAAGGAGTTCCCAATCCAGGAGTATTCAGTCATGAAGGGAATTCCCATGCTGGTAGCATCCCAAACTAATGAAATTATGAAGAAGCAATAGAAATCATGGGCATATCTAAGGAGAGTATGATACGTGTAAAAAGGGATAGACACTTGTTTGGGGAAGTGCTATTATTGGCATATCAAATTTAAACCAATGATGTCTTACAATTATTTTTTTTTCTTCACTTCTGAAGGAGGTAGCTGAAGAAGAATAAGACACCATGGAGAAGATGGGGGAAAGGGGTGTAGAGGAAAAGACTGACATCAAGGAATTGTTTGATAAGGAAACATGGGCTGATTACATAGTAAGAATGATGAATTATAGGTGGAAATCTGTGAGATAAAATAATGCATGATAAATATTAGGGGAAGATGTTATCTTTGTATCTTCCTCAGTGCTTAGTACAGTATACTATACATAGTAAGAAATGAATAAATGTTCATTGAATGAATGACTATGGATGAAAGAGAATTATTGGGGTAGAGATAGAAATTGATTTGGGGGGGGATAATGGGGGTTAAGTGACTTGCCCAGGCTCACACCGCTAGTGTCAAGTGAGGGCAGATTTGAACTCAGATCTTCCTGAATTCAGGACCAGTGCTTTATTCACTGTGCCACCTAGCTGCCCGTAGAGATAGAAATGGAGAGAAAAAAAGGCAGTAGGACTAACCCTACTCAACGTACAAACCATTAAAACTATCAGAGGCCAAATTGTGCCCTCAGCTGTTGAATGTGCCTACTGTGGCTACTAAAAGGCAAAGAAAAGGGCAATGTATTTCTGGTTATATTGGTGAGTGAAGAGGGATGTTCAACAGTAGAAAAAAAGAGAGAAATATTCCTAATAACACTTTTTCAAACCATGACTTTATGTTAACACTTTTCATGATTGAAGAGAGTCCATTAACACCATCAGATTTTCAAGTTCGCCAGAGCAAATCGACAAATCTCCAAGCATTAGTTTTTCTATTGATGTAGAAGATAAGAATAAAGCTTAGCACATTGTTTCCCTTCCATTTAATCTGTGTGAGGTCAGAATTTCAAAAAACCTTGAATTTTATTGACTGAAATTCTTAAGGTTGCCTTGGGTTGACCCAATGCTCAGAATTCATTCAAAGACAAAGGGAGGTTATTCAGTTCATAAGCAGCAATGAACACTTTGGTGTAGTTAATTTGGTCACTAAAAAAGGAAATTATGAAGCCCAGGTTGGATGAAGAGAACAGGTAAAGCAGTAAAGTTTGTTGATTTTTCCGTAGAAAAAATAGAGACCTTACAATGAAAATGAGAGAAATATCAGGGAACAGCAACTTTATATTTTTCTTCTTTTGCTACTGACTCTTTTCCAGAGAAGGTTGGGCAGTTGCTTGTTCTAAGTTGTTTGGCCCAGCCAATACTGAATGATGTTTTTTCCGCATGTGTCAAGAAAGTCTTCTGTCATGAGTATTTTGTTTTTAGATAAGGAAGTCAAAGGATGGTATAAGTGCAAAGAAGACGGGGTTTAGAGCCATATTGCCTTTGTTCAAAACCCACCTCTGCATACTTTACTCCTTGAGGTAACCATAGACAAGGTCACTTCACCTACCAGAATTTTGAGTTTCTCACTTATAAAATGGGCTAGAGGTTGGAGGGAGGGGTCCAGTTCTAAAGCCTATGATCTTCTTTTCTTCTCTCACACTTTTTTACATGAACCAAAATGTACTGGGTAAATAGAACTGGGCTCTTGGGATCATGAATACCACCTGAAGTTGTAGCAGCTTCAGGACTTCTGTGGTGTCTTCTATTATTGTATTTTACAACATCAGTCACACTACTTTACCTCTTACCCCACATTCCCACCTCTTATTCTGTCCCCAACTGCCTGGTGCTCGAAGGTCCCCTGTTACTCCATTATAAGCTTCCCCATCAAAGCTTGAAATAACTTCCTGCCCTCTCTACTTGAAGGCCTGAGTCAGTTTCTTCCATACCATGAAGGACGAGAACATGAGTTGGCAAGCAATCAAAATGATAAGGACAGACCTTCAGCGTTACCTATTTGCCTTTCCAGGTCAGCAGCTTCATCCGGCGTTGCTCGAGGAAGGACTCCAGGGTCACTGAAGCTGGTTCGAAGCAGGGTACCCATCACGAAGAAGAATAGGATCCCACCAACCACAGGGATAGCTGGAGTGATTTTCACGGCTAAATACGGACAGCTGCCAGTAGCAGGTATTGAGAGAGAGAGAGAGGGAAGGGAGGAAGAAATAGAAAAAGTACCATTAGTCATCAACAGCAAGGCAGCTTGCATTTCCTAAGAAGTCAAAGGCTTATCTAGAGAAGGAAAATTGATTTTTATTGAAAATTCATTTATATTAAGAATTTACATTCCAACAGTAAGGAATGTAAATTGTTGGAAGGAAAATTTGGCCACCATTTACAATTTATCACTGCCAAAGCCAGACTTCCCCCATTGTATTCTTTGGGAAGGAAGCTTGAGAAAGAATGAAAATGAGCCAGTGTGCATAGTCAGTCTTCACTGTAATAGCACGCCTACAAATGCACATCATTGGTATACATCAAAGGTCCACACACACATCTTTCGAATCTTCTCCCTTCTCTTGAATTCCATAAGACATAGGACATCTTAAAACAGGCCCAAGCTTTCCCCTCCCCCAGGTTAATGCTCAACTTTGTCTCTGACAGCAAGCACAGTGACATTCCGTTGGGACGAAATGCTGAGAAATCTACATCTCCTCCAAAGCCTGGGAAACATTGCCAATATTTTGGAGTTCACCTATCCAAAGGAGGTTAATGAGCTATGCAAATGAAGTCGCATTTCCGTTTCAGGAGAGGGACCCAAGGATTTCTGCAGATAGAACATGCTTAACTTGTTTTTTATGCTCAAAAGGCATTTGAGGTACCGCAAGAAGATTGCCACCCCAGCTTTTTGCTTTTTTAAAACCTCCTTTGGGGGCAGCTAGGTGGCGCAGTGGATAGAGCACCTGCCCTGGATTCAGGAGGATCTGAGTTCAAATCCGGACTCAGACACTTGACACTTACTAGCTGTGTGACCCTGGGCAAGTCACTTAACTCTCATTGCCCCTAAAAAAAAAACAAAACAAAAAAAACAACAACCCCAAAACCTTCCTTGTACTTCAATTCTACAGACTCTAACTCAATGATTATGCCTTGGGATTATATGATTCTGCTTTGTTGCTTTAAGCTTAGTGATAATTAAATATGATGACAGTAATCCAGAAAAGATCTTGATTATAAGATCAAGTGATTCCCTAGGGATCTGCTCTAGTTACTCCAGGCAACAAGTACTGTTAAGGGCAGCTTGGCGGCACAGTGGTAGAGCTCTGGGCTTGGAACCAGAATTCAAATCTAACCTCAGACACTTCTTAGCTGTGTGACCCCTAGGCAAGTCACTTAACCCTGATTACCTCAGTTTCCCCACCTGTAAAATGAGTTGGAGAAAGAAATGGCAAACCACCACAATATCTTTGCCAAGAAAGCCTCAAAATGGGGTCATGAAGAGTCAGACACAACTCAACAACAAATGCCTTTCTTTGTATACATTTAAACCACTTATGCACATTTCCAGAGGCCAATTAAGGAAACTGAATTTTGGGAAAATAGAAAGAAAACACCCATAAAATAGCAAGGAACTTGCTAAGGGGAGAAAAATCAGCTGAGATGGCTTAGAAGAAACCTGCTTTCGAAATAATCATTTAGTACATCATTCAATTCAATTCAACAAGTTCCTATGAAGAGTCTGCTATATGCAAGGCACTGTAATAAGGGGATTCAAAGACAAAAAGGAAAGAGTCCTTGTCCTGGAGCATCTTACATGTTACAAGCAACGATTCTTTTCACTCAAATAACTCCTCAGGATGTGAAAAGGCACTGTTCATCATGCTCAATGGGAACTACTTCAGGTTTCCTCAAACAAACAGCAACACATCAAATACTCATTAATATACTTCCGGCTCCAAGAACTGTGATCTATGAGCCTAAGTCCCTGCAGTAACAGCTCTGCCTAAAAGCTCTCAATTAAATAAACAAGCATTTATTGTACTACTAACAATTTTTTAAAAGACAAGGGCAGCTAAGTGGTGCAGTGGATAAGCGGGGCCTGGAGTCAGGAAGACCTGAGTTCAAATCCAGCCTCAGACTAGCTGTGGGACCCTGGGAAAGTAACTTAACCTTATTTGCCTCAGTTTCCTCATCTGCAAAAGAAGCTGGAGAAAGAAATGGCAAACCACTCCAGGATCTTTGCCAAGAAAACCCCAAATGGGGTCATGGAGAGTTGAGTGAATGTATTTATACATCAAGGACTGTGCCAGGTATACAAAGACAAAAGATCCTTGAGATGCTTACAGTTCCTTATCCAAGGTTTTGTGGAAGCTAGTTTAAGGAAAGATCAGAGATTCAAATTTAATGTCCCAGGTCCATTCTTCTTTCTACTAGGCCATGCTGCCTCCATGATATACTACTACACAAAATATACCCATGTCCTTCGTTTCTTCTCTTCAATAGTGATTTAAGATACCGAAAAATCCCATCTTTAAAAATGCATCAAAGGCTCCAGAGAATCACTGAAATCTTTAGCCACCTTCATTTTGTAGAATTAATGTTACCATTTGAATAATAAATAATAAAAATGATTATGAATAATAAAAATTATAAATAATAAAAATTATTCTATTCAGTCTGTTTTCCCTAGTAGAATGTAAGCTCCATGAGGTAAGAGAAGTCTCATTTTCATAACATCTAGCTCAGTGCTTAGCACATAATAGTGGATTAACAAATGTTTGTTGTTTTCCAGATTGCTTTTCTTACATTTTGTATCTCTGATCAGTCTGGGAATTTTTGTTCCAATGTTACCCTAGTAGGGAAGGTTAAACTTCTGGAATGAGCTGCCTCAGCCCCTTTGGAAAGCAGACATTTGGAAAACGGGGAAGTGGTCGAAAACAATTTACTAAAGTAGCCTTGAATACATATGTTTAGAAAGATGAAGGCTTAATGGAGGGAGAATTGAAAATTGTCATACAGTGAGAATGAGTCTTTTACAAATAATCCCATTCCTTTATAGCAGACCAAGGCAGGATGGGAAAATCCTTCCTCTTAAATTTTGATAAGCTGCAGCTTTAATGCCTGAATTACACATGGGTGGGAGGTGTGTATATTAGGGTGGAAAAGCAAAGACCCTGTCAAAGAAGAGACAATGAAGAGATGTAAAGATCTGTTTTACTGGGGAAATTAAAAGCTTTAATTTCTTCAGCTGCTAAAATACCATAAACACAGCTGGATCCACATAAAAAGTAGTCCTGAGAAAAGAAATTCCTTTAATTGCAGTAGCTCCTGAATGGACTTCCAACTTCTGAATAGCATGTCATCAGCTAGAACAGACCTGCTACCCAGACCTACTTGGACCATCCAAGAAGTGGGAGAAAGCATTTGTATTCCATAGGACCAAACTTGGCAAAAAATTATGGAGATGGGCAGTGCCACTAGCATCCCCTTCTTTAGCCCTTTTCTACCCTCACTGGTGTCCCTGCCCTTTCCTCTTAGCCACTCACTTTCCTCATTCTGCTTTTTCTTTTTTTTTCCCTAACAAAAAAGTGCTTTCTCAAAAGATGACCTGAGGGGGCAGCTAGGTGGCACAGTAGATAAAGCACCAGCCCCTGGATTCAGGAGAACCTGAGTTCAAATCCAGCCTCAGACACTTGACACTTACTAGCTGTGTGACCCTGGGCAAGTCACTTAACCCCCACTGCCCCACCAAAAAAAAATAAAATGACCTGATCAGTGCATGTACACTAAAGGCATAAAGAAAATCATCACCTTAACAGGTGATTTTATGTTAAGGCAAAAATTTATAGCTAATTTTGGAATTTCAGGCATCAGCAAACAGTGGGAGAGGAATGTTGAGGACTTAGGGGCATAGATAATCAAGTGAACCTGTAATCTTATTTATACAGGAGTCCCCTCTAATAATGCCAATAATAATAACAACAACAATTTGATCCTGACAATAATGCTGGTCTCCTGACTTCGCTGCACAGACAGACGTTGACTGGAGTTCAACTCGGCCTGGCTCACGGTTAGCAGCAGCACGCGCTTGACTCGGTCTCTCTTTCTCCCCAAAGGTGGCCTTGAGCTTTTGGTGAGTTTTATACGGAATATAGACTAAGCTTAGACTTAAGATGATTTGTATTGTATTTCTACTTTCCTATCCCTCTAATCAACATCACCTGGTAACTACCATACAATAAAAGCTCTAACTAGAAAACCAGAAGCTTCTTCCATTTACTAGTCTGGGAGATAAATTAAGGGAAAGGTTAAAGAGGGGAGATTTATGATCTAATATCCAATTTTAAATCTCACAGTTTGGCTGGGAGGTAGGCACAATTATTATCATACCTTATTTAACAGATGAGGAAAAAAACAGAGGCTAAATGACTTGGCCAGGGTCACACAGCTGGCAAATATTTGAGACAGTATTTGGACTCTAAGTCCAGCACTCTAACTACTCTACCAGGATACCACTATCACATGCTGCCAATCACAATCCATCCATGCCTGCCCCTGGCTGTATTACATGTCTAACTGCCATAGAGCAACATTAGTAGAATGTTAGTATTGAAAATGTAGATCTTTGCTTTCATAGTAAGTTTGAGGTCAATAGAGGAGCTTTGCAATCTTCCTGAAAACAATCTGACCTATTGTCTTGATCCTGTTCAGGACTGGGCTGAACACTTTGCCCTTTTGAAGTGTCTATTTCAGATACAAAGGAAAAGCAATATAGGGTTTCCTTCCAAATATATGGTGAGATTTGGGGAACACATAGAATTCATCCATTTGGTCTTTCCTGTGTGGATAGAAAGGCCAGATTCCTTTGTGTGGATGTAGATTTGTACTGGGAAGCCCTGGTGCAATATTCTGGGGAATAATAAAATAGTACAATTTCATCTGCAAACAGGGGCACCTGGGGGATGGCATCACCCAGAGGTATTTATGTTTTACCCACACCCTGCCCTAGCTCTTCCTCAAATGGAAGAACTCCCTATTTTAAGTCTTTGCTTAATAATGTTTATGTATTATTAAAGAGTGACTGAGCAGGACTGTTTCTGCAATTACATCTTCCAAAGATTCTTGAATGACAATTTTGACATAGAGATGAGAGACACCATTTTGTAAAAGTGCCTATGAGTCTTTTCCTACTGAATGAAATGCATTTTAATAATCAACAAACATAACATGATCTTAAGACATTTCCCCCCCCCCAGTTAATTGTGAACTGTGGCCCAAGATAGCGAGGTGGTGCAGTGGATAGAGTGCAGGACTTGGAGTCAGGAAGACATCTTCATGAATTCAAATCTGGCCTCAGATATTTACTAGCTGTGTGACCCTGGGCAAGTCAATTAACCCTGTTCACCTCAGTTTCCTTATTTGTAAAGTGAACTGGAGAAGGAAATGGTGAACCACTCCAGTATCTTGTCCAAGAACACCCCCAATGTACTCATGAAGAGTCAGACACTACTGAAAAATGACTGAAAAACAACAAAGACATGACCTGTTGTTGAAAACTGCTTGCAAAAGCCTTCTTACCTACTAAACTACTCTGAAATTTCAGCACTTAGGTAACTGCCTAGTTTATACACAAGAGGCAATTCTAGTCTCCCCCAAGTTGAGATTCATTCTCATTCTTCCAAGGGATCATTTAGAACCACTACATCTAACATGCATTTTGTAGACTGCTTCCTACTTTTGTAGACTAATTTCCTTGGGACAAGGGATATACTTTACTCTTCTTTATATTTCTCACAATTCCTCGTGGACTGTTGGTACTTGGTAGAGACTTATTGAATGAATAAAATCAATGAAGCAATGAAATAGTTCCTCTCATCTCATCTATGATCTTGCTCCAAAAATCATTCCATACTTCTCAATGCCTCTTCAATCTCCTCTTTGTCTACAGATTCCCATCCTTCAGTCTGTACACGTTTTCAAGTGTCCTGTATCTTAAAAAAAAAAAAGCTCAATCTCTTTCTTTGCCTCGGTCATCCCCTTGGGATATCATCCAATTTCTTTCTTCCCCATCTACTTCCAAACCCCTAGAAAGAAAAGTCTATAGTTTCTGCCTCCACTTCCTTACCATTCCACTTATTCCCCAACTTAGTCTTTTGTGCTAACACTTTTCTTCAAGGTCACTGAAGCCCTCCTTCATATTAAATACAATGGCCTTTTCATCTATCCTCATGCTCCTTGACCTCTCTGTATCACATGACACTGCTAATGGTACCCTCCTTCTTGATACTTGAGCATGGTGAATTACCTTGACAAAACTAGGTCAGGTAAATCCCCACCTTGCAAAGCAAAGAAAAATGTCCAGGGGTAGTAAGGTTACCTTACATTGACAAAGTAAAAATTGTGGAGTCTGACCACAAGGGAAATAAATGCCTGATTATCCTCTGAAACAAATAATTTGCTAATGTATGCTGGAAGAGAGCAGCAGAGAACTGCATGGGATGAACTAGTCAAAAAAAAAAGAGTCACATATTTATAGCTGGAGAGATCTTAGGGGTTTATCAAGTCCAACCTACTCATTTTACAATTAAGGAAACTTTGGCTCAGTGAAATTTAGTAACTTGATGAGGTAGGAGAGCTAGAATTGGAACTCAGGTCCTTGGACTCCAGTATTTTCCCCCCACTCTACCACAATTCATCTCCAGTAGAAAAAGTACCTGAGCAGGGACAAGCTGAAGCTCATACACATTCATCCATTCCCCCTTGAGATAATTAAAGACACTACAGAGTATGACAGACAAGGGTTGGGGGATCATCAGGCCACCATCATGAAAAATGTCCAACTCATCAGAAGAGCAAGCTCTGTTTCTACCTTTAAAGTAAAAAAAGCTAGATTTCAAACCCAATGGGAGAAAAAAAAATATCTTTACTCTCAGGCTGGATAAAATAGGCCACCCACTAGAGCCCTTGAAAGCTTTCAAAGAGATCCTGAAGCTTAGTGGCCAAAGAAATTCCTATAAAGGCTGTCACACAAGAAAACTTGTGCACCTGAACACACTGACTGAGGGGCTGAACAATAGGACACACTACAAATAAATGCTATTTAAGCTCAACTCTGTCCCCACTGCTGCCTGGGAATCCTTGTATTCTTCACATGTTGACATTTTCCCAACTATTCCAAATCTTTTTTTTATTCTCTTTAAGCACCCAAGCCCACCCACCTCAATCTTTATAGATGACCTCATTTACTTTGCTAAGATTCAGACCATCTTACATGAACCCCCTCATTTTCTCTCCTCTCCACTTTCATCTCTTCATTTATTTTTTTTCACTTCACTTTTGTTTCAGAGAAAGAAATGTACTCCCTCCCTTTTCCCCAAGCTAAACCCTCTACTTCTTCAGCCTTCTATCTTATCTTGATCCTGCCTCATCCAAGAACTTGATGCATCAATTATCCCTTCCTTCCCTTTCATCTTCAATATATCTTTCTCTCCCATTTCCCCTTCTCTGGAGGCTTCCTGAAATAATTACAACCTTACCCTCCACACCATCAGGACTTAGGAGAACAGCTGAGATGAGTAGGTGGGTTGCATTAGCACTTCCTTCCAGACCTGCTGTTAGCTGGTCTGCATTTAAGGGAATCAGAGGGAATAGAGCAGGTAGATCATTGATCAAATCAGCCTCGTGGTTGAATTTATATGTGAATTTATGGGAGAATGTAGACAAATAGGTGAACTTCTGAAGATGGCTGGGGAACAAAGGCAGGAGTGTGGTGGTGAATGTTTAACAACCAGGTCCCCAAAAAAGGCATGATGCACTTTTAATTTGCATTATTAACATTTTCTCCACCATTTTCTTAAGTCTAGATAATCAACAAAACAATAAACCCACATTACTAATTTCCTTGGTGTAAAAGCTCACACTAAATATTTAACAAATGGCTCTCTCTCATGCCTCTGAGAACTGGCTCCAGCACACTCCTCACTTAGGTCTAGCAACTGGGTCATGGTTGAAGGGATCTCTGGAATCAACTAGCTGACAATTAACTATGATATGCCTAACTATCAATAATCCCACCTCCTTTTGAAGTCTGTGTGGATGAAGAGTCTACCTGGTTTTCCTGTTTGGGAAAGCCCATTCCAATGTTGGATAACTAATAATCATTAGAAAGTTTATCTTATATGTAGCTGAAATCTCCTTTCTGCAACTTCTATCTATTTCTCCTAGTTCTGCTCTGTGAGGGCAAGAAAAACAAATATGATTCACCTTACAATCCTTCAGATACTTGACTATATGTCCTCTCCTCTCTACTCAGAGTTCAAATGCCTCCTTTTCTATAAAGTCTTCTCTGATTTCTTTTGGAGGTAGTGAGCTACTTTTAAGTCCCATATCACCTTGTACTTCTTTGTTGTTGTTGTTGTTGTTTTGGGGTTTTTCGCAGGCAATGGGGGTTAAGGGACTTGCCCAGGGTCACACAGCTAGTAAGTGTCAAGTGTCTGAGGCTGGATTTGAACTCAGGTTCTCCTGAATCCAGGGCCAGTGCTTTAACCACTGTGCCATTTAGCTGCGCCCTCACCTTATACTTCTTGTCATATTCTTCCCTTATTATTTTTTTGTGTATTTGTCTTATCCCCACCTACTAGACTATAAATTCCTTGAGGGACGGAACTATGTCTTACTTTATTATTTTTATCACCAAACTACTTTACACAGTATTACATTTATAGGGTTTCAGTAATTGATTGATTGAATGAATGAATGAATGCTGTAAACAGGGAGAAGAGCAAGGGAGGTCAGATTGGAATTCTGTCAATATCAAATGATAAATAAAACATGGAGATATATGGGGTGTCCCAAAAGTCTTAGTGTGGTGTTAAGCATTAGTGGTTTAAACCTACACATCTTCTTTCCTTATTCTCTTTCTCTCCTTTAAGTTCAAAAATTTTGGGGACACCCTGTATAACCATGTAAGGTTCCAATATTATGGAAAATGCCCTGTTCAGAATCCAAAGAGAAGGATTCTATATGAACAGCAAGGTTCTCCAAACACTAACATGCATAAATTGTGTATTGAACCCTGTAACATTGCAAAGCCACAGCAATTTGAAAGAAATGGGTCTAATCTTCCTTAATGAAAAGACAAAGTGGATGAAAAAAAATGTATGTGGTCTGGATGATGAGGTGCAAGTTGGTAAGTGCTATAGCTAGAAAAGAGCTGGGTCCAGAATTGACTGGGAGGAGATACCAGATTGCACTTGAGAAATCAGATATAGTGCTTTCAATTGGGGAATTAAGGGATATAATTGCAGCTATCCCTCAGAAGTAAAAAGCTTACAGTTTTCTCTTTGGAAGATTTAGTATCCTTTTACATACCTTTCACAAAAAGAAAAAGGATAAAAAAAATAAGATCCCATTTACAGGGTCTTCTTCAAACATAACACTTGTAACTGTTACATGAGAAAAAGGAAGGAAAAAATAACCAAGAATAAAAGACAATTTTGCAATACTTTTGGAACAGTATCAAGTGATGTGCAGACTTCATTCTGACACTGATTGCCAGGCTGTGGGAAGGAAACTGAGCTAATGAAAAATCTCACCCAATCCATACGACCCAGCATGATCAATGGCTATAAAACTATGTCAGCAACAGAGAAATACACTCAAATTGAGAAAGGCTTCTACATTTCTGAGCAACCACAGACAGGAATCTCTAATTTTGATCTCCATCTGTGAAGAGGAAGACACCATAGCCTAAGAGTCTGGATTTTATACAAGATGAATGATACAGATGCCAAAGATATAAACACCAAATGGATTCCTATTTCTGACTGGGAAACTGTGACCTACATATACGCCTCGGATGCTTCGGAAAGTAGAGAGCTTAGGCGGAGAACTACTTAATCTTCTGCAACCTCCCTCAGCAAATGGCAGGAAAAGAAAAAAAAAGAGAGGATTCTAGTAGGATTCATCTTCACAACTTAAAAGAAATGAGCCCACTCAATGCAAAGAAGAAAACAAATGTTGAAATAATGAATCTCTCAGAAGCTTACCCCTATCTAGCTGTCATTGTGAACTTTTTTGTCTTCCAGAAATGGTAAATGAATTAATTTATATAGAAGAGGCTACTTCACTGTGAATTAAAGGGAAAGAAGAACAGTTTGAGTGGAACAGAAGGAACTGGTTGGTTGGTTTGATTGGTTCTTGTCCTTCATTTTTGAAGACCAAAATGACATCATTATGCTGCAGTCAAGGAACAATGTGTCTGACTGAGGCTAATCAGACCCATACAAGGTCAGAAGGTCAGGCACAAAGAGTCCATGTGAATATTTGGAGTAAATAGGAGAAATAGTGAAATGGTGGAAATGGAGTTCAACTCACTCTGTTCGGCCCCAAAGGTAGAAATAGAAGCATGTCTAGAAGATGCTGAGAGGCAAATTTAGGCTTCCTCTAAGGGAAAATTTAATTAATGCTGTCCAAATGTCATGAGATCTCTATCACTGGAGGTCTTAGAGAGCACTGGGTTCAGTTTTTGCCACCAACTAACTTAAATCATTAGAAAAACGCATTCTTCTGGTATCTTGCCTAACAGCTGCCAAATGAAATCAGAATGGTTCTCACTGGTACATCATCTGAAACCATGTGATAGAAATTTGGTTCCTTAGATTTAGAGGTTGTTGTTTGTCCTTCATTTTCGAAGAGGACCAGTGACATCACAGGTGATGTCCTGACTCACCATGAACTGGATTTAAATGAGGCAGAGTTGTGCAAAGTCTTCAGTCTCACTCTCTCTTCCCGAGTCATCAAAGTCCAGTGGCAGGATAAAAGTCAGTATGACTTTTAGAGATATTGGTGTCTACCTTTCACCCAAATCTCACCTGTGGCTCTGAAAAGCTGTAGTATATGCATCAGTTACACAACCATTTCAGGGGGCTGAATCTGGTGCCGTGGGAATGCGTAGATATTCGTCAGATATGGAAGACACCAAGGTCAGATTTAGAGGTTGGCTTTTAGGGATCATCTAGTTCAAAACCTTCAGTTTATAGATGAAGAAATTGAACCCTAGATGGAAACATAGGCTCATGGATTTCAAACTAGAATGTACTTCAGGGGTCATTAAGTCCCACTCTCTTTACAGATAAGGAAACTGAGACCCAGAGAGGTTAAGAGGTTAACTTTGGATGACTTGCCCAAAGTTACACAGCTAGTAATTATCTGAATCAGGATTCCAATCCATGTTTTCCTGAGTCTAGCACTCACTGCTTATAAAGGTAAAAGAACTTTCCCCAAGACACAAGGTAATAATGATAATAATGCTAATCCTAAGACTAATAAGCATTTCTGTAGTGCCTACTATGTGCCAGGAATAGTGCTAAGCATTTTACAAATATAATCTCATTGTAAACAATTCTACTTGTTTTATCCCCACATGGACATTCTAGATTTGGCATAACCATTGGTTGATTTTGTATTTATATTCTGAGGCTTGGTTCATAAGCAAGAATTTGATGTAAATCATAAGAGAAAACACATAACTGAACATGGGGATGAAAGGTCTATGCCTGAATAAATTCCTGAAGTATTGTGGATGGGAAATCTGGATCTCATTATTGAGTACCTAGGTAGCTTTGTTTCTCCACAGGACAGTCTTTGGACATTATCTTTACTTCAAAGAACAATATAATGAGACACAGTGAGGACCTCGAAGTCTACTGGGCTTTGGACCCAGAAACAGAATCCTTTTTTATATCAAAACAATTCCAGTTGTTTGTACATTGTGTGTACACATGGATATACAAACAAACAAAAACACTATATTAATAGTAATTTGCCATCACTAACCATATAGGAGGGACTATATATAATCACATATGCTATTTCTCTTTAAGCCTTTAAATACAAAAAAGCACATCTTTCTTCCACAGAAGACAGTAAAAAGGGTTTTGATATAGTACTGACCAGTGTACCATCCACATCCTCTCAAAACCACAAGAATTTATCAAACACTATATTCAAGGCATTATGTTAGAGGTCCAAAGAAAAGCAAAAACATCTCTTGCCCTTAAGGAGCTTATATTCTTTTTGTTTTGTTTTGTTTTTGCAGGGCAATGAGGGTTAAGTGACTTGCCCAGGGTCATACAGCTAGTGAGTGTTAAGTGTCTGAGGCCAGATTTGAATTCAGGTGCTCCTGAATCCAGGGCCGGTGCTCTATCCACTGCACCACCTAGCTGTCCCTCAAGGAGCTTATATTCTAATTGGGAAGATAATATATAAATAAATGGACACATACAAGATCAATACAGAGTAGATAGAAGATAGCCTTAGGGTATAGACCCCAGCTTTTGCAGAAACTGGGTAAGGCTTCCTCTAAAAGACGTCCTCAGCTATTCAGCTGAGCCTTAAAGGATTTGAGGGATTCTATTTTTTTTATTTTATTTTCTTAATTAACATTTTTATATAAAGTTTTGAGTTTCAAATTCTATCCCTCCCTTTTCTCCTTCCTCCTTGTTCCCCTCCAAAGCAGTAAATAATCAGAAATACATGTACAATTACATAAAACGTTTCCATATTTGTTCTTTTGTATAAGAAGACTCAAATAAAAGAAAAAAGTGAAAGAGTATGCTTCAGTCTGTTTTTAATTCAATGTTAGTATTCTTTGGAGGTAGATAGTATACTTCATCATTAGTCTTTTGGGATTGTCTTGTATAACTGTATTGCTGAGAATAGCTAAATCATTCACAGTTTATAACTAACATTCTGTTAGTACGTACAATGTTCTCCTAGTTCTGTTCACTTCACCATATATCAGTTCATATAAGTCTTTCCAGGCCTTTCTGGAATCATCCTGCTTCTATTTTCTTATAGCACAACAATATTCCATCACCATCACATACCACAACTTCTTTAGCCATTCTCCAATTGCTGGGCATCCCTTTGATTTCCAATTCTTAGCCATCACAAAAAGAGCTGATATAAATATTTTTGCACAAACAGTTCCTTTTCTCTCTTTTTTAATCTCTTTGCAATATAATTGAGGGATCCTAAGAGGTGGAAGTTAGAAGGCAATCTAGGCAGAGGACAGCCGGAGCAAAGACTAAGAGAGAGGAGATGGGCTGTTGTGTCAAGGGACAGTTAAGTAGACCCTTATACCTAGATTGTGAAGTACGTAGAAGAGGAGAGTATAAAGGTAGAAAATGGTCAAGCTGAGAACTTTAAATGCCCAACAAAGGACTCTATATTTGATCCTAGAGGCAACAGGGAGTTATGAGAGTTTCTTAAGTAGGGGAGGGTGACAGGATGAGAACTGTGCTTTAGAAAAATCACTTTGGCAGCTGTGTGGAGGATGTTGAAATAGTAAGAGATATGAGGCAGAGGGAGACCAATCAGAAGAATATTACAGGAATCCAGGGGAGAGGTGATGAAGGTCAACCTTGGTGGTGGCTATGTGAGTAAAGAGAGGTGTTGTGAAAGGAGAAATGACAACATCAGATTGCATATGTAGTGAGTGTGAGGAAGTAAGGATGACATGGAGATTATGACCAGAACTGGTAACCTTGATGGCAATATAGACTATTGGGAGAGAGAAGGGTCTGAAGGGGAAAGACAGCAATTTCTACCTTAGACATGTTGAGTTTGGGATATCTACAGGACATCCAGTTTGAAATGTTCAGTATGTTGATCAGGACTGAAGCTCAGGTGAAAGATTGGATACATATATTGGAAATCATTTAAGTTGTTGTTGTTGTGTCTTTTCAGTTGTGTTCAACTCTTCATGGAGTGGTTGGCCATTTCCTTCTCCAGCTCATTTTACAGATGAGGAAACTGAGGCAAACAGGGTTAAGTGATTTGCCCAGGGTCACACAGCTAGTAAATTCCTGAGGCCAGATTTGAACTCAGGAAGATGAGTCTTCCTGACTCCAGGCCTTGCACTCTATATCCACTGTGCCACCTAACTGCCTGTTATTTGGGTAGAGAAGATAATTGAACCCATGGGAACCCAGTGAGATCACTAAGTGAGACAGCCTAGAGGGAAAAGAGAAGAACAAGACAGAGCCTTTGGGGATGCTTATGGTTATGATAGAATCACGAGGATAAATATCCAGTAAAGAAGAACTCAATCACCATTCATTCAACAATATTGTTCCTCCTGTGTGCAAAGCACAGTGCTAGGCTCTGAGGGACATACAAAGTTTAAGTAAGACATGGTCCCTGCACTTGTAGACAGAAAACATACCTATTACATGATGGGGCCATTAGAAAGGTACAAAACAAAACATTTTGTGAGATCCAATTGGGACAAATCAAAGTACTCTGAGGTCCCTTCAAAGATATCAAGGGTCTTGTGACCAGTGGCATTCATTTCTTTTTTCGTGGGGCAATGAGGGTTAAGTGACTTGCCCAGGGTCACACAGCTAGTAAGTGTCAAGTGTCTGAGGCCATATTTGAACTCAGGTCCTCCTGAATCCAGGGCCAGTGCTTTATCCACTGCGCCACCTAGCTGCCCCAGTGGCATTCATTTCTAAGAGACTGGCTGTGATGAGGACTACATGAGTATTTTTCATCTTGATAAAGCTAACTGGTCCATGTGGAAATTGAGTCCTTTACATTTCCTTCTTTAGTCCTATATTCTCATTATTTGGGTGGGGTTTTTTGGAGCAATTGTGTCATGAGTTTGAGAGCTCACTGCCCTTCCTCTGCCATGTTGGCTCTAGTTCTATATTCTCATGAAGATTTTCCATCTTTTTTTTTTTTTTAAATCACAGAACCTTTTGATTTAGAAGAAACACATATCCCATAGTACTTGGTCAAATAGTAAAATAATAACAATAACAGTAAAATAAAAATAGCAAAATGGTAACCATAACAATACACCTTTTTTTGGGGGTGGGGCAGTGACGGTTAAGTGACTTGCCCAGGGTCACACAGCTAGTAAGTGTCAAGTGTCTGAGGTTGGATTTGAACTCAGGTCCTTCTGAATCCAGGGCTGGTGCTTTATCCACTGTACTACCTAGTTGCTCCCAGCAATACACATTTAAGGTCTAGAGAGACAGTATGGTGAAGGGGCCTATACTGGAATTAGGAAGACTGGGGTTCCACGCCTGCCTCTGACATAAAGGCTGTGTGTGTTACCAGGGAAAAGTAATAACTTCTCAGTGCCCCAGGCAACTCATTGTTCAAGACTCGGTTAAAGACAAACCGCTGATCTGCAGTAGTAGAGGAAATTTCTGCATCAGGAATCCTTCCCTTGTCACACAGTTACAGGGGAAAACAAATACATACGTAAATGGAAAATGGTAACAACTGGTTTACAGTCAATGTAAGTAGCTTGGTGTAGTGGACAGCAGCTAGACTTAGAGTCAGTTAGACTTGGATTGAGAGTCTACCTCTGATAGTCACTAGCTTTGTGGCCATGGATAAGTCATTACAACTTTTAAAGCCTGTGTATTAAATGATAGAGGGGCTGCAATCTGCCTTGGAGGATGGAATACCCACACTCAGGAAATCACATTGATATGGATACAGCACATATTCTCTGTTAAAAGGAGGGGACCGAAACAATGATACAGGATTCCAAATCTGATGCCACTCAGTTATCAAGGTTATTCCTGAAGAGCACAACAATAATAAGGACAAGTAGGCGGCACAATGGATGGAGCACCAGTCCTAGAGTCAGGAGGACCGGAGTTCAAATCTGGTCTCAGACACTTGATACTAGCTGTGTGACCTTGGGTAAGTCACTTAACCCAGGTTCCCTCCCCAAACAAATAAACAAACAATAACAACAATGGCTATAAGTACTACATAAGTGAGCACTGTAGAAAAAGTTCCTTTCTCTCCTTCTAATGTTGTTCTTTATCTGGGTCACAGTAAAACAAGTGTAATAAATAATCTACTTTTAGGTGATAATATTTGTTCTCTTGTTCACTTGCTGGTACAGCAGCTAACTGAACTTTTAAACAAATGTGCTACTACCGGGGAAACTATCAGAGCATGATTTAGAGATGCAAAGAAAGGGAACTGGATTTAGCAATGATATTTTTATAAAACTTATCCTGGCTCTGCTATTTATTGCCTATGTGACCTTGGTAGTTGGATCTCAGTTTCCTCATCTGTGAAATGAGAGGGTTGGAGTTTAACAGGTGAGTTCACTTCTGGCTCGAAGTGTCTAATTCTGAGAATGTGTGTGTGTAGCATGCTCTGATCATTACTCTAGGGTACAACACGTTTATGTAGACACGTATATACATAACCACTTATGTGTGCATATAACAATTTCACATACATACCTAAAGACCACAACTGTGCAGACAACAAACTTCCAGAAAGTCCACGGTTTTGAAAAGCCCTTCTCCTACTGACCATTCTAACTGACCTAGTTCAGTTGTTTTTCATTCACATCCAACTTGTCATCACCCCATTTGGGGTTTTCTTGGCAAAGAGACTAAAACAGTTTGCCATTTCCTTCTCCATTTTACAGATGAGGGAACGAGACAAACCAGATTAAGTGACTTGCCCAGGGTCACACAGCTGGTAAGTGCCTGAGGCCAGATTTGAACTTAGGAAGGTGAGTCCAGGCCCAGCACTTTATCCACCGCACAACCTAGCTGCCCAAATAGGCATCTGTTGCTCACTAAAGGGAAGTTGGAGACTCAGGTCACTGGATATTGTGCCCAGGGAAAGAAAGGATAGCACCTTGGGTGACTAGCTCAAGAAAAAAAGCAAGAAGGGTGGTGAGGTGATTTTTTACATGCCATCAAGTATATAGAGAAGAGTCATAAACAACAAGAGGAAAAAAAGAGATAAGAGGAGCAATAAAAATTTTGACAGACCCATTCCTACATAATTCTTGCTCCAATTCACCAAGCTGAGAGCTCTAAGTTCACAGACGGGTAAAAGAGGGCAAGAGAGCCAAGCATAGAAGCTTGACAATTGTGTGAATAGGTGTTCATTGAGTGCCTGGTACATTTTTTGTTGTGTTGTTTCAGTAGTGGTGGACTCTTTGTGACCCTTTTTGGGGTTTTGTTGGCAAAAAATACTGGAATGGTTTGCCAATTCCTTCTCCAGCTCACTTGACAGATGGGGGAAACTGAGGTAAAGAGGGTAAAATGAGTTGTTCAGGGTCACACAGCTAGTAAGTATCTGAGGCTAGATTTGAACTCAGGAAGAAGAGTCTTCCTGCTTCCAAGTCCAGTGCGCTATCTACTGCACTAACTAGATGCCCAGCCTGGCACACAGTAGGCACTTCATAAATGTTTGTTGACTTTCAGGAGCAGAGATGCAAAAAAGACCATACTCTCCCTTATGCCACTTGTGTCAGTACCTTATTCCCTGGGTTTATAATAAATGGCCATTGTCCTCAAACCCCTCCCTCCAGAAGCAACTAGACCTTGCCCTTGAGTCTCTGGGCTCAAATAGGTGAGCTTTCTTTCACTTTATTTGGTGTGGAACTAGACCTACATGTCCATTCCTTTAAAAAAATAAATAAATAAAAGGTATATCCAAATGAGGACACTCTCCTTTTCAGTTTCCTCTTTGAACACAGGGATGATCTTAACTTGTGTGTATTTTGTATCCTTGGCACATAGCATAGTGCCTAGCACATAGGAAGCACTGAATAAATGCTTTTTCATTCATTCGTTCATTCAATCATTCATTCATTCATTTTTCCAAAGGGAGCATGAACAATGCTAAAAGGGATATAGCACAGAGTCTTCAAGCTAGATGTTTCAACAAGAAACTCAAGAATGTTAACCTTGGTCCAATTAGGCCTTTTTTATAAAGTATCATTAGAGAATGTGGTGTTACACAGAAGGGAATTTTTTTCAGTTAAATAAGAAATTTCCCCTCTTTCAAGGCATAAACTTTTTCTTAAATTTAAAAAAAACCAAACACACACAAACCAACCAACCTCTTTTTGATGGAAGTATTCCTAAAACAGAATACATACTTCACTGCCTACGTAAGTAGGGGATTCTTACTTTAATCTCTTCTCCATAATTCAGGGGAATCAATTATTGTACTTGTCCTGAAATATAGGAATAACCTCAGGGGTCAAGCTTTTATAACTGCCACTCTTATTGTTTCAAGCTTGAGCAGTCTAATCCCCAAATGCTTCTACTATCTCATTTGTTAAATCAGTTAATTTAATTTTACATGAAACTCCAAGCCTTGTTCTGGCCTTAGAAAGTCTTCAGGCCTTTTCTATAGAATAGGATGTAAAGACTTTGTAATAGCTTTTCTGTTGAGAGTATTTTCCCTGCTTCTAAGGTTCACTGCTGAGGACTGGGTCTTCTGGAAGTCTAAGCTTTGAATAAATTGGCTATTACTACAACTGGTACTGGGAGCAAGTGAAGGGGTTGATATTATTGGTCTTATTAAAGTATCAACAACTCAGAACCTTGTGACTATGGGCAGATCTAACTATGGGACATAGCAAAGATGCAGTACATCTAGCTTTAGTAGAGCATTAGTAAGTATGACATAAAGAAAAGATGCGAGCAACATAGAATTGTGTTAGTCATTTAATCTCATTTACTTTCCATTCCTTTTGTGAAAAACAGACTCCCAGGAGATCTTTCTGTATTTTTCTAATGTGTTATCCAAATTGGTATTGTACACAAGACAGATTCTCATTGGGAAGTTTTTGTTGTGGTTCAGTCATATCTGACTTTGTGGGCTCAAGGACTATAGCACACCAGTACTGTCCATGAGGTTTTCTTGGCAAAGATATTGCAGTGGCTTGTCATTTTCTTCTCCCATGGCAAATAGAAGTTAAGTGACTTGTCCAGGATCACACAGCTAGTATCTTAGGCTGGATTTCTAACTCAGGTCTTCCCAACCCCATACCCAGTGCTCTATCCACTGAGCCACCTAGTTGCCTAGGAAGGGTATATGTCTTACTAGGAAGAACATGTGTCAAATATAATCAGTGATGGGAAGGAGAAGGAAAAAAATTTTTTTTTCTATTGGGTAAATGTCAGACAGAGAAAACATGATCAAAAGGAGGCATCATCAGCGGCAACTTCTTCACCTCCTTTTCCCCATTTCCTTTATTGGTATCATGTTCTGTGCTTGCTATCAGAAAGCAGTACCAACTTACCAGGCTTCAAGCTTCTGCTCTAAGAAGCTGGCTATCTCAACAAGGGGAGCTGTTATTTTGCTTTTGTCTTTGAATCACAGGGCTAGGAGGGACTCGGGACAGCAGAGTCCATCTCCACTGACCTCTAGATAAGGCTACACTTGGGCAGCAATCTGTTTATGCCTTTACTGTTGAGGAATTGTGCTGTCTGAACATTGCACAGTACATTAAGACAGCAGAGGAGCAAGGCATAGGGACAGTGTCTAAAGTCTCACTGGAGAAAAAAGGAAAGAAGAGAAAGGAAGAGGGAAGGCTGGGCAGGAAACTGGATTTGACAACAGGGCAGGTCAATTCAGTTGGTGTCTGCATTCTGGCTATGGCAGAACCTGCTTACAGGATCAAACATGCTTGAACAAATAGCAGGGACCATCACCATAGAAAAAATAGAGATTCCCAGCCAAAATCCCACCTCTGACAGTGACTAAACTTGTGACCTTGGGCCAGTCATTTAACCTCTTAGGGTCTTAGTTTCTTTATCAATAAAATGAAGGTGATGGCCTCTGACACCCCATTAAGCTCTAAATCTATGATGCTATAAGATGAGATGCTATATGCCTTATGAGCAAGCATTAGAGAACTGAGTATCCCAGTTCTAGCAAGTAAAGTTAATAAGGGGAATTTTCTAGATACCTGCTATTAATACACTATTTGTGTTTCTGCTAGTGCCAAGTAATTTATTTATGGTCTCTCTACTAGGAGAGAAGGTGAAAGGGTCAAAAGGAACACCTCTCTATCCTTTTAGCTTGTGAGGCAGAATTAATTGAATGAAAGAAGTCCTTCAAAGAGAAAGTGAAGAAGGAAAAAATATGAAGAGGCAGAAGAAAATCTGAACTTCGATCAGCAGGTTGAAGAAAGGAATAATGTGATACAGAGAAGGAAGAGAAGAAAGACCAATGGACATTTGGAACTACTATGGGTAACAGTTATGGGACTCTTCCCATGGGGTTCTTAACCTGGGGTCTACAGACCCAGATAGATTTCAGGAGGTCTGTAAATTCTATCATAATTTTAAAAATTGATAGCTATTTCAACATCTTTGCTTCCTTTTTAATCCCATGTATATTATTTTATGCATTTAAAAACTATCCTGAGAAGGGATCCATAGGCTTTGCCAAAGGGATCCATGACACAAAAAAAGGGGAAGCATAATTAGCATAAAGGATCAGTTGGCAGAACTGGGGACACTTAGCTTGGCGAAGAGAAGTAGTTTTTTTTGGGGGGGGGGAGTGGAGAGAAGGGGGAGAATAGAACATGAAAGCTATCTGCACATTTGTGGAAAGCTGTCATGTGGAACAGCAATTAGATTTGTTCTGTTGGCCCCAGGGGAGCAGAACTACAAAACAATGGATGGAAATGGCAGAAAAGCAGATTCCAAGCTTGATATAGGGAAAGATTTCCTAACATTTAGAGCTGTCTAAAAGTAGAGAAGGCTTCCGTAGAGGGGTATTTTGTGCCTTGTTGTTGATGATCTTCAAGAAAAGCTTGAACCACCTTTTTGGGAAGGATCTTATAGACAAGATTTCACTCAGGTACATGTTGGACTGGATGATATCTGAGGCTTCTTCTACCCCTGAAAGTCTGATATTCTATAAATGAGTAACTTTGTGTACACTAGGAGCCACTGGGCCATGCAAGATGTAGGTAAGAATGGAGAATGAGGATCATTGGCCACGATGCACTCCAGTTAATACCCACCAAGCAATTTACACAAGTCCTGGAATGTCCGGACACTTGGCTCCCATCCAATATAAATCTAGACAATTTGTACCAATGTGTACTCTCTTGAAAATTTCACCACCACCCAAGATTTAACCCTACTGGATCCCCCAGAGGTATGGAGGATCTAAACAAAACCAGGCCTCCTAGGCCTGCTCTCCCAACAACCACAGATTGGAATGCCTCAGTATGACCCACGATTAATTTTTCCTTCCAAGTTACCCCTTGGAATAGCTCTGAACTGGGAATGGTATGCTAAGAATGCTGTGGGATAATAACAAACAAACAAACAAAAAACCTTCTCAAGGCAGCCCTAGAGGCCTTAACTTTAGAGCCATAAAAGATCTTGGATGTCATCAAGTTCAAATCTTTCAATTTTACAGATGAGAAAACCAAGGCCGAGAGAAATGAAGTGATTTGCCCAAGGTCCCACAGCTAGTAAATGTCTGGAGCTAGATTCTAACCCAGGTTTCCCCATCTTCAAGTCTAACATTCTACTATATCAGATTGCTTTTCCTAGACCGAGGTATAGATCTGAGTTAGTGTGGCTAGAGGCAGAGAGCAGTGGATACTTGGAACAAACTTTGAAAAATAAACTATGTCTTCATAGTACTCCTCCTGACAGATTGATTTAAATCTCTGCTTCTCTAAATATAATGGCAATGCTACCTTTCTCTGTATGTCACATATTGGGAGAAAAGGACACGTTAACAACTTACTCAATTTAAAAAAAAAAATCTTATGAAATATAAGTAAAATTTTCTATTCTAAAAGTCTCTCAGGATTGAAAATATTTTTGGTCTTTAAAAATGTTATACCTACCTGGCACTGTTAACCTCTTAACAACCTATAAATTGGTTAAAATAGCACACATGGGATGAAAATAACTAATCATTTACATCTGGCTTGGAAAATAGTTTTTGCCTCATTTCCAAAGTCAACTATTTTGGCATCATAAAAACTATATAATTTTCTCAAAAACTATTTAATGTAAATAGAGTTCTGACTGGAGGAAAATGCCTAGCCTATATTTACTATTATTATTCATTATAATGATGACATACGAACACACACACACACACACACACACAGTTAGTTTGAAAAGTGCTTAGCATGTTATTTCATTTGATCTCCACAACAACACTGTGAGGTAGGTGTTATTATTATCCTCATTTTCAGATGAGAAAATGGAGGAGGAAAGAGGCTAAGTAACTAGAATCTAGAGTGACTTGAGTGAATTTTGAATGACTTAGACCTAGAATCAAATAGTTACTAAGGGTATGAGGTAAGATTTGAACTCAGGTCTTCCTGAGTTTAAATCTACTATAAATAGAAGTATGTATAGAATAATTTTATATATACATACACGTGCATACACACCTATTTGTGCCTAATGGTAGTCATCTGGTGTGGGGGGGAAGGAAAACATTTACATGACTATTATATATTTAAAAGGAATAGCAAGTTGAACATTTTTGAACATTGAAAATTTTAAGTTTCATGTGCAATTATCTTTTTTAAATTATCATACTGCATTATGAAAATGCTTGTTTTATTTCATAAATTAAAAATAAAATAAATGTTAAAAAACATTCTATGTATTGTTCCATCTATTAACTTAAAGAAGAAGGTTCAGGAACAATGTAGCCAGATCACCCAATTAATGAGCCAATTACAACATGACACAAAAGTGGGAGGAGATTTTGAGCCTGCATATTTTGACCTAGATAAGTTTGTTCATGAGTCAACAAAATTGGTTCAAAAATCATAGTACTTTATATTTGTATATGTCACATTGGAGCCTTCAAAGTCTCATCTCATTTGATCCTTACAACAAGCCTGTGAGGTCAGGGCAGGCGTTACTCTCCCATTTCATAAATGAAGAAACTTTGGCTTAGAGAGGTTTGTCAATCCAAGGTTACACAGCAAAAGAGTGATTCCCAGGTCATCTTACATTCAACTTTAGGGGATATTGTTAAATGCCATCCCATTTTTTTTCCTGTGCATTTTCACCTAAAGTAGTAGCTTAGTCTTCACTTGCCTGAGTTGCAACTTTGCTGTTTTCCTTTCCCTTGTTAAAAAGGAAAAGCATCTCATTTATTCTATTCTCCACACTTAGAAGACATTGCCCAGAGAGCTGCATGTTTTACATTGTGAGGTTCCTTTCACATTTATACATGGTGACTGCCTTTCTCTGACATGATGGGGTTAGGGATAGGGGAGGTGAACTACCATGTAATTATCTACCACAGTAGGCTATTTTGGTATCAATTAGAAGGCAAGGTCAGAACAGAGACATACAAGAGGTCAGTTCCTTGCTATTTGGATTTACAGCTGTACCTAAGGCACAATCAATTTGCAGAGTAAGAGGATGCTAAACTGATTTAATGTCTGATTTTTTCAGTGGTAATTTGAGGAGGTTGTAATTTTCATCATCATATGAATATTTAATGCATTTGTTTTTACCTTTTTTGATCATCTCAAATTAACTGCATGAGATACAGTTAAGAACATACTGACAGTATAAAATTCAATTTATCTTGGGCTATCTTGCCCTGCAAGCTTTGGAGATTTACTGAATGATACAAAAAGAAAGTTTAGATGGATCCACTGAAAAGACAAATTAGAGGAAGTGTTTTTAAGTGTTTGTATGGTGGGAGAAGGGGTGGGGAGTAAAGCCCAGCTATCCTCTCCCAGAATAATGGTTTTTAAAGCATATAATAAAATGCCAAGGAGAACAAAGAAAACCAATTACATTGAAATAATTACTAAACTATTTTTTAAGAACAAGCAAGTTCATAGACCTCAAGTTAAGAGCCTCTGTCTTAGAGGAATAATGTTAGTTGCTGGTAAAAAGAAGCAATAGCCTGAGCATGTACTAACATGATAGATGGTATAATTCACTCTGAGTAAAAGTATCAGGTAGAGCCAGAACAATTTGAACACCCTGAGCAGGCAGCACTAAATGTGACCTCAAATCAATTGTAGAGGGAGTGACACCTGAAGATTTGGCCTCCGTGGAAGGAGAGACCCCTAGAAAACCATGATCCAGGAAATCCATGAGCTAGAAAGCCCGTCCACTCAGTGAAAAATTCAACTGTCTCATAGGGAAAAGGGCAGGAAGAAATAGGTCATCTAGTAATTTCCTTGTTTATTCTTGCGGCTGAAGGAGGGAAGGTGTCAAAATGTAAATATAGCAAATGTTAAAATTATTCAATCTTTTAAAGTCATAATATTAATTTTTGTGGCTTCCAGCAAAGCAAGGCTCATCCTGCCCTAGTTACTTATTAGGTCATATTAGTGAGGTAAAGAAACAAAGCCATAGGTTCCTTCAGAATCTTTATAAAGAGCAGTCTTAGCCACTCATTAAAGGGTCAGTGCCACATATATACAATGCCAAAAGGCTTGTGGATTACACATTGATCTTTACAGCTACAATCATAGACAAGGGAGGCTACATTGTTCACAACCACATCCTTGAAAACAGGATCAAACATATTTATCTGAAGCACTTCTTACAAAAGGTTATTGAGTCTGCCCAAAAACTGTTTGTAGAATACGGCAGACATGATCTCCATAAATATTTTGTCTCTAGATACTGCTGAGCACAGAGTAAGTCTAATGGGATTCAAATTTCAAGGGATGACTACCTACACCTTGGGACTGTGCCAAGTATGATACAGGTAGCTCAGTCAACAGCTCTACAAAATCGTCTCTGATTATCTGAGTCCTTTTAGCCAAGCTTTATCACTAGCCAACATTTCAAAACAAGCACCAGTCACGGTTAGTATTACTTTTCTAGGTGATTTTAAATTATACTATCTGCAATGCAATTGACAAAACATATTTTCTCCTAATCTTGTATCTGTGATTTTTGTCTAAACCCTGTATGGAGATTGAAGGATGTCACATGATACCAAAACTCTTTTTAGGGAGGAATAAAAACTTTCCAAAAGTGTCCAGTTGCTTAAAGTATTTTGAAGCCATGTTCTTTCAGGGAGGAAGTCACTTCTTGGAATGAAATTAATTGAAGAATGTGACTAAATGAAAAAAACAAAACCAAAAACAAAACCCAAACCAATGGCCAGTCTCTATACCCCACAGAGGCCTTGGAACCACCAGCTTGGTAGATTTCAAAATTGTAACCAAGAACTTGAAATTCTGAGACTGCAAAATTGCATGTATTTGTCACATCTTACTTAAAACTCCTTAGGAAAAAAAAGCTACTAAATAAATACCAAAGATTGTTAGCCAAATCACCTCCCTAACACTGCCTCCACCCTTCCACCCAAATCTAATTATGCTTCTCAATCCGTTTTCTTCTGTTGCTGCACATTTCCTATTACTTTCTTCCTTACTTGGGATTAGGAAGGAAAACAACAAAAACCAGAACATTTCCGAGATAAAAATCTTTTCAGTTCACTTTAACCCTCACAGAAAAATTCCTGAGCATTGCTAGTGGTGAAACTGACTGCTACATCATTGGGGGGGAGAGGGCGGAAGTCAAGAAGCAAAACATTGGTTCTGGGAGGAACCCTAGAAACATTCTTATGAGATGTGACAGTGGAATATCTGGGAGAAAACTTTGTTTATTTAGCATAGATGCAAGCAGGGCACATCAAATCTGGTGATCCTGATGAAATTTCTGGAAGATGTTACTGCCATGAAAAACTTTTTTGATAATTTTAACTATTTTTCAATGAGATCAATAGCTACAACATTTGACAAAGTCTGGGGAACTGAATTAAAAACCTTGAGAATCTATTGAAAAAAAAAAAGATTTGGGGCAGCTAGGTGATGTAGTGGATAAAGCACTGCCCCTGGATTCAGGAGGACCTGAGTTAGAATCCAACCTCAGACACTTGCCACTTACTAGCTGTGTGACCCCGTGCAAGTCACTTAACCCTCATTGCACCGTAGGCAGGCAGGTAGGCAAGCAAGCAGGCAGGGAGAGAGAGAGAGGGAGAGAGAGGGAGAGGGAGAGAAAGAAAGAAAGAAAAGAGAGAAAGAGAAAAAGAAAGAAAAAAGGAAGAAGGGTTTTAAAAGGCAGAGATTTCTTTTTTCACAGTGCTTTTCAGAATAGAAATTTTTTCTAGTCATTATCAAGTATGAGTTCAACTGAGACTCAAATTACTCATCAGGGAATGATTAATTAGTAATGCACAGAGGAATGGGCTATGCTCATCACCCATATGGATAACTAAAATGGTTAACAGCTATCTAAGAGTACAGGACAATCTTTTATTTTACCACTGGCGACTACTTAAGAGCATAGCTTTGGAATTGGAAGGGGCCTCAGCGACCATTTAATCTAAACTTCTTTAACAAATGGGGAAACCAAGGACCATGATGGCAAAGTAACTTGCCCAGAGTCATAGAGTAGCACACGCAAGATTTGAACCTAGATCTTTTGACTCCAAATGCAGAACCCTTTCTATGGTAACATGTTGCTTAGAGTGGTAACAAATTACTGCCAAAAACTTGCTTCCATAATTTTAGTCCTTGAGAAACTTTGTGAGGTCAATATAAGTCATGTTGTTATTCTTGCTCAATCATCTTAATCACGTATGATTCTTCCTGACCCCATTTGGGGTTTTTCTTAGCAAAGATACAAGAATGGTTTGCCTTTTCCTTCTCCAGCTCATTTTACTGATGAGGAAACTGAGGGAAACAGGGTTAGATGACTTGCCCAGGATCCCACAACTAGTAAATGTCTGAGGCCAGATATGAACTTGGGTCTTTCTGACTCTAGGACCAGTGATCTATCCATTGTGCCATCTAGCCACTCCAAAAAAGCAGAGCACCATTTAAGTACAGTTACTGAATATATGACTGATCATTCCTTATTTCATCTCTCTCTTTTTTTTTCCCCAGTGGGGCAATGTGGATTAAGTGACTTGCCCCGGGTCACACAGCTAATAAGTGTCAAGTGTCTAAGGCCAGATTTGAACTCAGGTCTTCCTGAATCCAGGGCCAGTGCTTTATCCACTGTGCTACCTAGCTGACCCCATTCCTTATTTCACTTAGAAAGTTACTGAAAATTTTTCAATTCAGAATCTCCATCAAATTACCCATTGAAGTAACTACCCCCAAGTCAAAGTTAGTGGTGGAACCTGTACAATAATTTTTAAATCCAGGGCTCCTGAATCTACAAATCCACTTCCCTTCCTGATACACTACAGGTACCTTGATAGCTATAAACATTAAAACTCTATATAAATGCTAGCTATTATTACATTTGTTATTATTATTTGCAAAATGGATATAATAACTCTTGGACTGCCTGCCTTGCAAACTTCTTGTATCAAGTGATAGTACATAATAATTTGTATATATAAATATATTATAAGATATATGTTATAATATGCTATAATATGCTATAATATAATATGATGCAATGTGATGCAATGATGTGATATGATATGATTGATACATGATGATAAAGATATATATATAATAATATAAAGCACTATATAAATGTCAGTATTTTTATGGTACCAAAACTAAAAGACAAAATAAATCATCAGACCAAGGAGGTACTTTAAAAATCAACTAAGGTGCTATTAAAATTAACTAAGATGAAGGATTAGAGAAAGAGGCCCATCTGAGGGAGGCAGATGATGACACTATGAAAAGTCCTCTGGCTTCCAAAGACCTTCATCATCTGGTCTTTTCCTGTCTTTCCCATCTTTTTACATTGGACTCCTACACTGCCCTTTTCCTGTTGTGGCTCCCACCATCTCCTGACTCTGCATCTTTTTGCCAGTTGTCACTCATGCCTGGAATGTTCTCCTACCTCATGTCCACTTGTCTAGCTTCCCTGGCCTATTTGATTTAAAAATCAGCTCAAATCCCCACCCTCTTCTGAAGGATGCCTTTTCCAGTCTCTCCCCCACTTCCTACCTTTTACTATCACCTTCTAAGAATACCTTCCACTTCCACTAGACATATACCTCTAAGTTATTTCTATGTTGTCTCTGTAGTTGGAATGTGAGCTCCTTGAGAGTAATGAGTGTTTTTTGCCTTGTTTTGTGTTTTTTTTTTCTTTTGGTATCAGCAGTGCCTTGAACATAATAAATGACTAATAAATGCTTGCTGAATGATTGACCCTCTCCCTTCTACTTCACCTTAAAATCTTGAGTAACTAAACAATTTTAATACTTTTAACGTCTCCAACTTTTTTGTAGTGTTATCTATTAATTCCTTCTTTATCCTAATACTAAATCATATCTTTAAATCTTCACAATTTAACTCTCATCTTTAATTCCTGTTAGAGCTTTCTGTTTTTGCAAAGTACAGTGCACACACATTGCTCAGCAAGAGTTATGGGATAACATTTTTTTAATCTAAAAATTGTATTAAAAATTCTAAGAAACTGTTTTCTGGAATTAGACCTTTGTAAACTCTACTGTCCATATGGTCTCATCTGATAATGAATGCTTCAAAGGGAAAGGCAGTTTTAAGTCTTCACAACTGTATACAGCATAGCTGCTTTCATTTGACACCCAAAGATAAGTTATTTCCTTAAAATGTAAATGACAAATTTGCAAGCTTAACTATCTCCTCCGCGCCCCCCCCCCCATTTCTTAAGGAATCACAATTGAAGCAGAGATTAACATTTTCAACAGTATTACTGATGTTGAACATCAAACTGTCCAAGGCTATTATTATTATATTTAAATTCAATTTGAAATAATCTAGACATAAAGTAAATACATAACAAGGTAGAATTTCTGAGTATCAATTGTTGGAGGCCATTTTTATCAGGCCCAGCAATTGCTAAATTTTACATGGCTTTGAATTTGAAGAAATGAATGGGAGTTTAGCTGTTAAAACTGAGTATTTTTATTTGTAAAGTACCTTGTAATTATTCTCAATGTAATTTGCTATAGAAACCAATGGTAAGTAGCTTAGTGTGTGACAAAAGGACAAATAATTTTAACCCTTATCAGGTGGGAACACAGAGGTCATCAAATTCAATGCATACTTGAGCATCCCTTCAATTCCCATAGAAACACAGATCAAATCGACCCCCTTAAAGGATTAATATTAAGAGCCTGATATAAGAGTTATCCTGTCTAGAACCTGCATAACCTAACAAGCCAATGAGTTAAAACCTTCCCAACTCTTTCTCTTAGAAAATCCGCCCCCCAACCCCCAAACTGCCCTTCTGTGTCAGATGTAGGAATAGGGATATTAGAGCTCTGGGTACAAGGTCTATTGAAACATATAACACATGTAGCCCCTGAATCTAATCACCTGCTCTCCTTGAGGAAACTGTAGACATGTGCTCTCTAACGAAGGGATCCCCAGTTGATTGTTAACTTGACTTGAAAGATGTCATTGGGTATCTTAACTTCAGTTACTAAAAAAAAAATAGGTATTTATTAAGTGTCTACTGTATTCCAAGCTTTGGACCTGAGGCTAAGAATACAAAGAAAAAAGCAAAATAATCATTGACCTCAAGAAGCTTACATTTTATTGATAATAAACAAAAATGTAACTCTATAGATAAATCTGAAATAGACAGAAGGTTATGTTTGAAGGGGAATGTACCAGTGGGTGGGGAGATCTTTATTGGATCTTCATTCATGTCATCCTTGATAACTGTGTCAAACCTCAGTAACTAGGAGTTACTAGGCCATCTTTTGCATCATTTCTTACCAACCCTTAAATCATTGAATGGGTGTTGCCTCAGACAAACTGAGACCTGGGACAGACCTTAGCTTAAAAAGGCCAAGGTCTTCTACTGCACCTGGGGTCATCTCCAGTCATCCTGCCCTATGTTTTGCCACTGAACTCAGGTGAGAAATGGCCTACTCTCCCCGCTTGGGCCAACTTTTGGCTGTGACAATGTTAGGGCTAGGGCAGCTAGGTGGAGCAGTGGAGTACCTGAGGTGAAATCCGCCCTCAAACACTTGCCACTTACTAGCTGTGTGACCCTGGGCAAGTCACTTAACCCTCATTGCCCCGCAAACCAAACCAAACCAAAAACAAAAACAAAAACAAAGACAATGTTGGGGCTGTTTTGCTGGCTCTCTTGTGTCTGTGCTTTTCTGCTCTAAAGTGAAAAAGATGGAGAGAGACAGGAAGGACTAGGTTACAACCTTGTGAGCTTTGAAAGGTCACAAGAGTCATTCTCCAGAGTTCTCAGAACTGCAGTTTCCCAGCAGCTGAGGCCTGTGAATCCTTGCAACTCTGAGGAGTGACCTGTTCTACTGAGCCCAACAGTGGCTTGGCATTGTCTTGTTGAAGTTACAAAATTAAATTACCCGAGGATTTGAATTTCCTGCTAGCAATGCCTAGGACAATAATGCCAGTCTATACCAGGAGGCATGGACAGATGATATGATGAGGAGAGGCATATTCAAGGCTCTGTAAGAAGTCCAACAGAGAACCCATATTATATCTAAAGGGAACAACTCAAAGGCTCCAGAAAAGGAACCTTAAGGAACTGCCTTGTTCCCTTTTACTACATGTGTTCTAGGCCTGACCCTACTTTCTCCTGGACACTGTATATACTTGTAGGAGAATGTCACAGAATTCTGGAGGGATACTGGACATAGTAAGTGCCTGAGGCATGATCTAAAACCAAGTCTTCTGATTCTAAGTGATCCCTGGGCAAATCACTGAAACTCTCTGTGCCCCTACCTACCAAAACTGTTTTGAGGATCAAATGGTATAACATATGTTAAGTGTTTGACAAACTTTAAAGCATTATATAAATCTACCATACCACTTTAGTAAATAGAACCCTCTCTCTTCCCCACTAAAAGATAATTACGTCTGGCTGACTAATTAATACCAACTGATGATCACTGAGAGAAGCACATTGGCAGGGACTTTTAAGATAAAATAGCAGAAAGACCTCCCCTCCTCCAGCATCTCAGGGTTATTCCTAGAACCTCGCGGAGTCACAGTTGCTGTATTTTGGGGACCTGATCTGCCAGTGGATTTGGGATTGGCAGAATTGCTCCAGAGTATGTGCAATATATGAAAACCCATCAAAATTAGGGTAATGTTCACAAGTCCATAGATAGCAATTTGTTCTTGTTTATTGAGTGATGTCGGATATATTTAGTAAATGTTTTTCCATTTTGTTTTGTCTTATGCAAAATTAATTTCATTTCCTATTTTAGTTCTTCTGACTTTACTCATCAAATACTCAACGAAGCATCTGATCTTGGGTTTGTTTGGTTTTGTGTTTTGGTTGGTTTAAAAAAAAATTAGAAAAACCGATTATGCTTGAACACACAACAACCATGAGGGGAATTCTTCTGCTCAAAATGGGATCTTACTGATCTCTGTAACCCTAGGCTTTCCGATAACAGTCCATTCTTCCTACTATGGCCAGATTAATCTTTCTAAATACATATGTGTAATCCTGTCACTCTCCTCAAATGCCATCAATGTATTTCAAATAATGTCCAAACTCCTTAGTCTGGTTCTCTACAATGTGGCTTCCTGCTTTTCAAATAATCATTAAACATTTATTAAGTACCTACTATGTGTATTAGGGACATAAAGACAGAAGGTGAAAGGGACCCTCCTGACCTCAGGAAGCTTCCATTCTAATGGAGGAGACAATTTGTGCATGTATACACAAACATACACACAAATACATGTGCACACACCCCACATACATACATACATATGCTTTTATATGATAGAGCAATGGGCCAGGAGTCAGGAAAACCTGATCTAAGATACTTACTAGCTATGTGATCTTGGAGAAGTCGTTTAATCTCAGTTTACCTCAGTTTCCTCATTGGTAAAATGGGTATAATAACAGCACCTACCTCCCAGGGCCGTTGTGAGGATCAAATGAGATAACATCTGTAAAGAGCTTAGCCCAGTTCCTGGTACATAGTAAGCTACATAGAAATGCTAGTTACTGTTATTATTACTATACATATAAGCATACACACATACATAGCTGTGTATATATCGATATCTATCCCTATAGAGATAACTTTATTGTACATATGTAACAGATTCCATGCTTTCTCACTTGAGGACCTCTGTTCACACCATTCCTTCTTCCTCAAATGTCTCCTCCCCTTCCATTCAACCTACTGATACCCTGCTCTGTCTCCAAAATCTCTCTCAAATAACGAAAATAGTTCGTATTTACAACCTGGCCTCTACTCCTACCTTTCTGGTCTTCTTAGATTTTATCCTCCCCTCCTTCCCGGCCCTGCCCTCCCTCCTCCCCCTCTTTCTATAAGATGGGGCTTTCTTTTTTTTGTTTTGTTTTTGCAGGGCAATGAGGGTTAAGTGACTTGCCCAGGGTCACACAGCTAGTTAAGTGTCAAGTGTCTGAGGCTGGATTTGAACTCAGATACTCCTGACTTTCTGCCCAACAGAATAACAGAATTCTCCTCAGAGCTCCTCCATGCATATCTAACATTCAATGAGCAGGGGGGAAATCGTCCAAGGCTAGCTCTTTAATGCTGAAACATAGCCCTCCCCACAATTGAGGAGGGGAGTGTGGTGAGGATAAAAAAGAAGATTGAGAAGAGAGAAAAACTGCAGGTGGGTGGTCTTTGTTCTATCAGACCTCCCACACAGGAGAGAACCTAAAACACTAGAAAACAAACAAAGCTTGCAAAGCAGTCCAGTGAATATGAGGAAGAGAAGGTCCTCCACACCTCCCCCTCCCCCCTCCTATGTACACAGAAGAGGCTTTCCACTGAGTGGGCAAGGAAGCATGCACGGGTCTCCTCCCTACCCCTTTCTTTGTCTGTGGCCCATCTCAGCTTCAGTTAACTCAGTTGGGGCTCAATGAATAACACAGGCAGGGCCTGGAACAAAGAAATGGCATTAAAAAAACAACAACACACATCTACCCTGTAGGTAAAAACATTATCCTCTAGATAAAAAAGAAAAGAAAGTCCATCTCCATTTGTAAAAAGGTGATGACACCAGGTCTCCTAAGAGGCCTATGAGGCCTATGAGGTCTACACAAACTGGTCAGATGAAGTCACTTTTTCCCCCCCACCCTTTTGTCAACTTCACTTAAGTTGAGTTTTATGTTACTAAGTATAAAAACCAGCTCTGATTAACTGAGATTCTGGATAAGCTATAAGTTGGGGTGTTTTGATCTTTTGATACTGTGCTGGGTTATCAAAGTCCTGTATATTTTAAGAAAGCATTAAGTAGCTCAAGATAGAAAAGGTTACCTTACACCAAAATAAGTTGTCTTAACATGGGTTGGTTTTTTTGGTTGTTTTTTTTTTTTTCTTTTTTGCCACTAATTGGAGGTGACACTACATGGTACTGTGTAAAGTAAATGCCAACTCTATCATTTCCTACCTCTGAGTGAATGTCTAAATCTCTCTGGGCCTCAGTTTCCTCATTTGTAAAATAAGGCGACTGAACTAGATTAGAGATAAGTCCTTTCAAACTCTAAATGCTATTACTGTCATTCAATTCCATAAATATTTATTAATTATCTATGATGTGCCAGACACTGGGATTGCAAAAATTCCTGTTCTCAGAGAGTTTACATTCTAATATTCATACTTGTGTGTGTATGTGTGAAAGACAGAGAAAGGGGGGGGGGGAGAGGGACACAACATATACACATAAAAGTAACTATTGAATAAATACCAAGTAATTTCAGTGGGAGTGGGGCACTAACTACAGGATGGGGGTAGACTCAGGAAATAATAATAACAATAATAACATCATTTATGTAGTACTGTAAGGTTTACAAAGCACTTTGCAATTATCTCAATTT